>NC_136059.1:2099802978-2101280501 GCF_964261635.1 Lissotriton helveticus | reverse complement strand
GCCAACAGCCAGCTCCTCTCCTTTGGTGATTGTATCTTTGAATGGGTGAAAAACAAGTTTTGAAAAACTGGTCGAGAGAATAGATATACATCTCAATCCATCCCCATGCCTGAGTAGGTGGGGGATAGGTTCATCGGTCACAGTCAAAGGTCGTCACTTATGGAGTCTGGAGAAGGGTATTGCACATTGAATTCATAGACTAGTTTTGGCGTACATTCGCGACATATGATAAGAGAAATTGGATTTTTGTACACAATGTATTACATCACATCAAACATTGAGTCCTTTATGTAGAGACTCGTTCTTCCCTTTAACCCAAGTATCGACGATCTTACATCTCCCTTCGGGTCGGCTAATTTTTGCAAGCAGGGGCGTTACCGTAGGGTTGATCGGGGGCGCGTGGGTGCTTTTGAACAGGGAGCTGGGGTCGATCGGGGGAAGTGGGGTGGCTCTGGACATCCGCACTTAGGTGCAAGGGGGTGGGGCAATCGGGGCATTTGGGGATCGCATTTCTAACGAACTGAGAAACAGAAGGCCATTGACGTATAGTTCCCTTATATGCTTAATGCCATCGCATTCTGAGCGGCAAAGCCCCTGTGCCACTCCAGAGTCTGGTGTCCCATTATGAGCCCACCCGTAATCTACGGTCCTCTCAGACGGGACTACTAATGGTGCCCAGAGTTAGGAAGGCACGAATGGGAGGGAGATCTTTTAGACATCTTGCTCCCAGATGCTGGAATGTCTTACCACCAGAACTGCGTCTCGAACCATCAGAAATCCTGTTCAGGAAAAAACTGAAAACTCACCTTTTTAGCAGGTAGCCTCTGAGGGAGGGGGGGACGGCAATCGCTCACTTATCACAGCGCGGGGACATGCCATTGGCGTCACCAGGCGCTTTACAAATGCCCTAAACTAAACTAAACTAAACTAAAAGGCCAGATTAGGGGACATCCGTCGTCTTACCTGTCCTTTCCTTCATTACCAACACGGGTTCTATCGTTTACAGAAAGGAGAGGTAGTAATATGGCAAGTCACAATCGCTTTGGTTTTGGTCAATTTTGCTGAACACCTTTGCGTTCGAGAAAACCCAATAATGTTTTGTGCCGGGAGGGGCACAACGTCTTTATACTTGAAAAGAGGAAACGGGGTTTTTGGAAAGAGGAAAAAGAGAGAGAGAGAGAGAGAGAGAGAGAGAGAAGAGAGAGAGAGAGAGAGAGAAAAGAGAGAGAGAGAGAGAGAGAGAGAGAGAGAGAGAGAGAGAGAGAGAGAGAGACCGCACCCTAAATGGTCCATTCGGTACACGTATGACATGGGGAGAGAAGAGAGGCGTGTACAATAATGGACCGTTCAGTGCGCTGCGCAACACAGAACAACAGGGGTTAAGTAACACGGAAACACAGACAGAGGGATGACGTAGATTCATGCATCACGTACACACAAACTCAGACGGGGAAGACAGTACATGTATTATACACAAAAAATCCAAGACAAAACATAAAACAGTTATTGGCCACAATTATCCTTTTCTGTATGCTGGGCATCTTTATCATCCTACGCTCTTTTTACCTTTTTCTTATCCTTTTATTCGTTGGCTATCTCTTACTGGTGGCTTTGATTGTACACACTTACGTCTTTGGCAACTGGTCATGAACTAACCTGGTCGGGCTAATGCTCACGGAGGTTTATTCGAGTCATTTTTAGCAAGTGCGTTTCCAGGTTGAGACAACAGTTGGTGACAATTGGAGAGCAATGGGGCAGCTTTTAGTTATGAGCCTATGAGGATGCGGAAAAGGAGGTAGTAGGTTTTCAAATATTGGCAATATCCCTAGTCCTCTCGGCGAAGGATACTTGTGTAACCCCTACCTCGAAATACCCTAAACTTTTCCCTACTTAGTTAAACGTAAGAATGCTTAATCATGTGTGTACATTATTCTTTTTGCTTTATTTGGGGTTTGTCGCGGTTAGGTACTGTAATCAGACCCCTTTTCCCGTCTCTTCGTCTGTGGGATCACTATTTTCGTCGGCATTCCGAGGTGACCTGCAGAGAGAGGGAAAAGGAGGGAAGGGAGGGCAGGCTACATTGATACGCACTCGCGCTCATAAACCCAAAAAGGTTTTTACTTACTGCGTACTTGGCCTATTTCCACAGGATGCAGTCACTGCCAACTGGGGCGTTTAAGCCCAGGTGGACCGTTAGTGTGATTTTTCTTATACAGGTAGCATATAAAGTATGGGTTAAATACCTGGATCTTCAGCGGTTGCTTTTGGCTGTATAAAAAGGAAAAATACACAACTAAAATTCGACCCTTCATATTTGCAATATTTCTATGTGCTATACCTTTTCAACCCTTTTATCTAATCGAGCTTAGTCATTCCACCTACATTTCAGTTATATCGAAAAATAGGGATTATTCATTCAAGACTTTATCAATTTACACGGACAACTATAGTTGCTTTCTCAAAAAATCTTTAATAAGAATGTCGGTGCATAAATACGGGCCTACAATTCTGTGGACCAGCCACGGAGCAGGCTGAAACTGTAGATGCGAGGATACTTTATTAGTAGAAAACTTTAATGGAGTCGGTGGTCGTTTATTTCATACAAAAAGTGCGAAAAGCGCAATGAAATCATATTGAATCTTTTAGCGTGAGCGTATATTATAAAACATCGAAGTTTCAAACTTTCAATAATCATGATGCGCCAATCTCAACAACAATTCGTTGTCCGAATGTTCAATCGGTATCCATCTTACGCCAATTCATTGTCCTTCATTGTCCGAACACCTAATCAGTACTCATCCCATATCAATTCATTGTTCGAGCTGACAGTACACATCCTATATCAATCCATTGTTCGAACTCACAATCAGTACACATCCTACATCAATCTAAAATGTTTAAACACTTCATGCATATCCTATGACACCAAAGCTGAGCAATCGGAGTACAAAAAGAGTTGAGGGTTCCATTTGCTTTGGCGCCATTTTGGGTGCAGTCAGGCAGAACCAGGCATAGTCTAAATGTCTACTAACTCGTGGTTGGGCCCAGAGCTTCCTTTGGCAGTCCCAAAGTTCCGTTAAAGGGCAAAAGAAAGGATCGGTGGTTTGAACCATTAGTCAAAAAAAAGGGGGGGGTGCAACAATATTCCTACCGGGTCATACTGTGCTTTCACCGGAACTGATCCGACTGTGGTCTGCAGGATTCTAGTCATTCAAACTGAGGCTGGCGACAGCATGGGAGCGCCGACGTCCTGCGGCTACATTTCCATCGTTCTGTGGGCAATCATGGCAGTCACTCCCCATCGGGGGTATTTGCGGGAGTCGGGGACTCCCGCGGCTCCTCTAGAATCTTCAAGGTTGTGGAGAACTATGACGGTGGAGTCAACAAGTGACGGGCCATTCCTTCATGCTGGGCCCGCTCTGGCCAGGTCGATCGCCATTTTGAAAGTTCGGCAGCTACCGGCGATCGCGGGGTCAAATGAGCGGACGGGCTCCACCCTGCCGGGCGAGACGTTGCAGCATCGCCACAGTGGAAGAACCCTTTTCCGGGCGCCTGGAGCGCTGAGGGTGCAACTGGGAAGCCTCCACCTGGGGAGGCGGGAGAGGCCTGTTCGCACCGTCTCTCCCTCCCAGTGCACCCCACGGCCCTTTGTTTGACATTTGTTATGGCCAGACCAGGCGATGAGGACGAGGGGGGGGGGTCGGTGGCATGTGCAAGACATCCCCCCAGGGTTGTTGCAGCAATTATAGAGGAAAGAAGTGGTGCCTGGCGTGTTGCTGCTGCCATTACGGAGGAGAAAAGAAAGAAGTGGTGCCTGGCGTGTTGTCGCTGCTATTACGAAAGGAGAAAAGGAAAAAATGTCCCGTCTGTCTTTGGGCCGGGCTTCCGGTGGATGTCGGCCGGACGCCCCTTGCTCTGGCCCCATGAACGGGTTCCTTGGCTCATCGGCTGCAGCCGGATCCCGTCGGCCCCAGTCCCCGGCCATTGGTGGCTGGACCGGGAGAGCATGTGGCGGGACTATCTGCAACTCTCACGTGCCACCGCGGCCGGACTGGGAGAGAGAGGGGAGGGTCGAGGACATAGACATTCCCCCCCCTGCAACTCTCCAGCGTTGTCAAGGCAATCCCTGGCCGGGTCCCGTTGGCCTCGGTCTCTCCTCCGGCTACACCCTACGTTTACGATCTCCTGGCCGACTGTTGGCAGCAGGACCCGCCTTATATGGGTTGCTTCCGGCTGGGCGTAGCCGCACCCTGCTCCACTTTGGAATTTTCCAGAGTGGGGGCGGATGTTCTGCTGACTTTCATTTTCTACACTTTACCGTTCTCGTTTCTAACGTTTCCTATTTCTAGGGCATTAATAGGTTTTATTATTACGTATTGTTATTGTTTCTTTGTTCGTTGTTTAAATAAAAGTTCATGTTCATCAGTGGCCTACTGATTTTCGCTTTCCTATTCTTTTCTTTCCAGGTGGTTTCATGCTAAAGTTTTCTGTTAACAGGTTACAGTGATCACTTTATTATCTCATATGTCCTTTTTACTAGGGGTGCTCTCTGGTCGGGTCAGATGATCTTCCTCTAGTAAATGGTCCGGGCGAAACTGGCGTATCAACCAGTGGGGAGTAGATAGGCATGACAGATTACAACGGGGGACAAAGGTCCGCATTACCTACCCTTCACTACTTGCAAAGACTAGAGTATGGCGACTTCTGTGCTTGTTTGCAAAATAGAGAATACCTCCAAAAAGAACCAATTCCCAAACAGTCAATGTTCGGGCAAACAATCAATCAATGAGGAACGAAATAGGTACGACGTGTTAAAGGTTTGCGTTACCTACCCTTCACTCTCTGCAAAGGGAGAGAGAATATTCCTATTCTTCCCCGTTTGCAGGCAGAGAAGATTCCTAAGAGAACCAACTTCGAACAATTCAATGTTCGATTCAATCAATCAATCAATGGGGAGAAAAAAATAGGCACGACGTGTTAAAGTTTTGCGTTGCCTACCCTTCACTATCTGCAAAGACTAAACAGAGTATGGCGATTCTGTGTTTGTTTGCAAATAGAGAATCTCCCAGAAGCAATCAATAGGAAATACTAGTATTTTCAAACAATCAATCAATCAATCAATTTCGCAATTTGTCGTGTGTCACGACCTTACCCGGACCGGACCATGTGGGCAGTTCTTCGCCTTCCCTTTTCCAGCGCCCGATCGTTCTCTTTCTCCATGTTTTTACCGCAGCATTCCTGTGGGATTCCAGTCAGGACAATAGGTCACTTGAGAGAGGTCCGTTCGGAATCGGTGAAGTTCATTCAATCGGCAGCCGGACGAGGGCCCTCTCAAGGCAGGTATACTCCAATCACTTAGATGTTCACCCCATCGTCTGGACCTCTCTTACCGGACCCTATGTCGCTGATGGCCCCCGCGTTGGGCACCAATTGTAGAAAAGTCAGCCCATATCGCACCCGATGCCCAGGCTGGCGGTGCAGGGCGACTCTTCATTCTCATCTTGAATAATTACCAAATAAAGAGACGGGCACTGGAAGTAGGAAAACAAGAACAGGGTTTATTACTCGCGAGGAGAGCATGTCATTTGGGACACTCGCATAGTGTCTTCGGGAGGTGCTCTAACAAGTTTCTCTGAGGCTTCGTCTTTTATACACAGGTTGGTGGCACACAGGCATCCTTTATTACAATCAACACTTTGTATAGTATGGAGGTATTCCAACACGTGGCTACAGTAGGGCCCTTATCCTCCATGCAATAGGAGGGGGCTGTCATGCGGCTGAGTGTTCTGCTGATTCCATTGGAATGTGTGTGCCTGATCGAATCTCATGGGGTGGGGCGGTCGTGATCAATAGTGGCTTCTTTCAAGAGAGACGAGTGCATACAGTGGTGGGCAATAAACTGTATCCTCGGGCTGAGGGATGACCAGCGGTCTGTGCAGACATTCAGGCTCAGAGGAAGAGGTCATCAAAGGAGGGGTATTCATGGAGGGACAGGAGGTGTTGGTCAGGCGCGGGGTGCGATTCTTAGGGACAGAGTCATGCGGGAGGGGAGGGCTCATGACTCGCGCATGAGAGAGCGGGGGCAGTCAGGGTGCATGGGGGATGCTTGCAGGGTCAGGGAAGTGCGCTGATGAGCGATCGTGGACAGGGAGACCATGGTACCTAAAATGGCTGTCGTGTGCGTGTGTGCTATGCCAGCGGGACAACACAGTCAGAGTCTTAGCGATATCCATTCTGTTTACGCCAAGGGGTACTGTGGACACAAATGAACGCCGCTTATGTACATACATATTGCTATTTTTAACATCTATAAGCTCCTTCAATGCCTTAGATAAGTCTCAATAATAGTCCTACCGGGAGTAGCCTGCTGGCTGCTCAGCCCCATTCATCCAACTGTCACTCTCCACAGTCACTCAAGCCTTGCACACCTAGAACACACACCAAACATTCCAATTAGAACATTCACACAGGCTGAGCAGCTAGAGAGAAGAATAACATGAGATATATAGTAAGAGGAGAATACTACATATGGCCTATCCTACACCCGCCTTACAGAAACTCATCCCCTGGGGACAGGCTTTGGAGTGCAACACTGTCCCAATTGTCATGTACCATAACAAAACACTCACTCATATGATAACTCATACTACTCATACATGCACATTTCAGATGCTCAAGTCCATTGTGCCGCTCAAACAATGCACGTGCCCCATCTCATTAACGTTGTGGATGCACTGAAGTACCAACATGGACATGGGTATTGACAAGGTAATGCGTCTTACAGAAGTGCCAAGTTCAAAATCCATGATCTATAAGTGTGTGTACAGGTCCAGGGGTGTTGGCATTGTTTGGACATCACGGTACAGCAAAAGACATCCAAAGTAGTAGATGTCATGCAAATTAATGATGCTCTGTCTCTTACATCAGCATGCTGTATCTACACTCTGTGCATGCTTGACACAGACATAAGGATTTACAACGTATCCTGGATGTTGGCTGAACATGACCAATGCCTTACATGTGTTGTGCCGCCAATACAAGACACAGCAATGGCTGTGTCAGTCATTGTCAAGAGAATGGAAGAATACAAATACCCCAGAGTACATGTCAATTTACTACCACTACATACACAACAGAACTATGTCAACAATGTAAAGCTTGTGGAACTGTGATGCTCATAATGGATAACTAAACAAGATGTCACTTGATAGTGCCTTAACAGTGTCTGTCTCTCCCACACACAGGGGAACGTCTGCCCCCTCCCCAACCAGGGGGGAGAAGGATCCCAGTCCCAGGCTCAGCAGGACCCATACCCCACCGACAGCGACGCCACTCAACGCACTGTGGATGACCCCAACCAACCTGGCTCCTCTGGATCCCAAACACCTGCAGCAACTGTACCAGCTACATCTCAGCCAACCACCGGACCCATTCCCACCACATTCCAGCAGACAGGTCACAGCCCTGCCCATGATCCACAAGAGAGCCAGTCTGAAAATGAGGGACACCCTTTGTCGGGCGCCCCTGAGGTTGCAGACCACCTCCACCCTGGCAGCACTCGGGGGGCCTGTCGATTGGATGTGCCCACAAGTGCAGGAGGTGGGGGTCAGGGTGGTGGGAGTGGCGGAAGGCGGAGGCGAGATTCTGGCCAGTCAGCTGCAGCACCCGGTATGCCTGAACTCGCTAACATCCTGGAGGCATACCGGCGGGACACCAGGGAGATAGGCCAGCTTGCGAAGGCCCTCAACCAGGTGAAAGAACAGCAGGCAGAGTAAATAGCCAGGCAAGACCTACATTATGGACGGGTGGAGACAAGTCTGGCTCAGCTCTTGATGGTGCATCGGGAAATGAGCCAATCGCTACGTCAGATAGCTGCCAACATGCAGCACCCTCCCTGTGTCACAAGGCCAGCAACATCACGGCAAAGTGTGACACCAGCCACAGGGAGGGAGGAGGAGGAGGAGGAGGTACTCTCTGACGTAGCATCCCATGCATCGTCCAGGCCTGCACCTGAGGGTCCCCCAAGGAAGGTGGGTCGTCCACGGCTAAGACGTTGAGGGGCAGTGGGCCATGCACATCTCCCAGGACACTGGACCTGGCATATTGCCCCTGGGTGCAATAGCATCCCCTATGAGACTCTCCCACATGGACATGCTAGTCACAGTCTGCCCAATGATGCCAAGCACTGTGGCCTGGACTCTGTTGACTGAAACTGTAAGGCATCTCATCTCCGGCAGTGAACTTTGGATTCCACCCCTTTCTGTACAGCACTTATTCACGTTTCCTGCACAAGATCTCCCAATAAATATACTAATCCTCATACGCATGTGGTGAGTTATCTTTGAACCACAACATAAATTGATATGTGTGTGCAAATGTATGAAATGCAAGGGTATCCGACAAACAGCAGCCAACCACACACTTGGATCAGAATCTGAGTGTGGACACACATTGGGGAAAAAATCCTAACAACTAGATACATGGATGGAAAGACACACCTGTGTGGGATAGTAAATGCTGGAGTGGGGTTTGGAGCCCAAAACTGCTATCACAGGCAGGCACAGGAGAGTCACTTTGAGGTGTACAGATCAGTGTGACAAAAGTAGTTGCCCACGTAGGGAGTACCTACAACTGTGTCCTCAGGTATGTGAACTATCGTCTGCATGATGCAGTACTGTGGATGTGATGAATGGCGCACAGGACAAGGTTGGCAGGACAGACTGTGGGCAACGGGCTGTAGCACTCTACACAAGCACACCTGAATAGGTGACCTACCCCTATGTAGCTACAAGTACTATACTACTGTAATGGTAGCAACGCATACAGAACAACTACCCACATCTGACAAATACCTACACCAGAACGGGGAAATCACACCACACCCAAGAGACGTGGTCATGGTTTGTGTCCCCTGTGGCTACTTGACTGACAGTGACAGCTATGTTTTTGCTGCTGTGGCGTTGACAAGGTAACACTGTACAATATTGTGCCTATGGAAGGTGTGTGTGTGCTGTACACGGCACATGACCTGGTGATACATAGACCCAATGTCATGTGAAATCTGCCATAGTCGTGCCAGTATGTGTTGCACACACAGGCATAGCAGCTGCAATGGCTGAGTTAGAAGCATTGTGATAGCAGGAGGGTGAATGTCTGGGGTAGTCTGTGTGTAGGGTGGCAGGAGCATGCTCTATAAATGGATGGAAGGAGGGTCATCCTGTAGGTATCTGTGTCCCTGGATAATGTGCGCGGAAAGGTGGCTGTATATGCAGCAGCAGCAATGAGTGAAGACATGCTGGCAGGAGGGGTGTGACAACTTGCAAAACAAGCACATACCACAAGGGCATTTGCAAGCCACAAAGTGACATGTGTATGTGAAGGCAGGAGTGTCAGCCTCACTCAGGGTCACAGCAAATAAAATGGCACAGT
The DNA here is from genome assembly GCF_964261635.1 of Lissotriton helveticus. NCBI lineage: Eukaryota > Metazoa > Chordata > Amphibia > Caudata > Salamandridae > Lissotriton > Lissotriton helveticus. Next base: position 2,101,271,072 of record NC_136059.1, on the reverse strand, counting down.
AATCACCAAAGATCACAGCCACTGGATCAGGGCCCTTACGGACAAGTGGGGCACAAGACACACAGCGTCAGCAGGTGTACACTACAGCTAGTGTGTTCAAAGCCAAACAGCAACTACAAAGCCATCTACCTCACACACAACATAGTATTCTAGCCTCCCCCACACCATGCGTGTGCTCACTTTACAGGTAAATACATAACAAGCATAAGCTAACTTCATGCTAAATAGTATACATGCACATTAGAAGGACATGTGCGTTGACATCAAGGCGGCACAATTATCTGTAGAAGTCAGACGTCATGCACAACATGATTATTTACATTGTGAGCCCATAGAGCATTATCAAACATACATGAGCATTGGCAAGACCTCCAAATAACACTATTAATGATGTCACCTGTAATGCAGCAGTACTATTGGCTACAAGCCTGTCAAGGACTGGCCGTACCTTACTTCATCAGAGTGGTGTGATGCTCAAAGGGTTCCACCTCCAAATAGCCCCTTGGTCTGAGTACAAACGACAGACACAAAAGGGTGATCAGGCGAGGGAAGGAGAGGATGGGAACTGCTGGGAGGGAGACCTGAAACAGAGGTAAATAACCATTAGGAGTACATTCTCATGTCACTGGCACTTCAAAAACATCATTAGCTACACTGTACCAGTCACACCTGTGAAGTTTACTGACTGTAGACAATTTTAGATGAGTAATCATGGTATCACATGAGATCCGATGCTATGACACAGACACATAAAACCTAGGACAGTCTGTCATCCATTCGAGTCATGTGTAACGCTCTCAAGTGAGCTACCATGCAATGAGATCTATGTTGTTACAAATCATTCACTGGCTCAGATGAGGTTGACCTTACAAACAAATGGAAACATATGGCAATGCTACTTACGCTAACTGTAATGTCTGCATGTGATTATGGGTACCCATAAGGGCCATGTACCCCAACTTGACTTGACCCACAACAGCTGTAAGTATCCCATATGATGACAAAGCTAATGATCTACATGCAGTGAAGGCACTCATTAGCCAGTCTTTTGATCTGTCAAGTTTGCATTACTATGCTAAACATGATATGCAGGTTTAAAAGATATAAAGTGCAAGTGATGTTGATCCAAGCCACATAATGAGACCCTAGCATTGCCCAGTAATGCTGCACGGGACTAGAGATTCATGGGAATGACCGCACTCCACTGGTGCTACACAATAAATCACATATGCATCACCCAAACATTGTCATTTCTCATGCTAAACATTCATGGCATCATGTGAATCAAAACAGAACTGCTACTCACTGTGAAGGCTGGTGTAGCTGTATTTTCGAGCTGCACTGCGGTAACAACATGACAGTGACATGATATACTAACAAGGGGCAATGCATCCATGTAAACAGAATGACAGGACAGTTATCTCAACATGTGGAACATAGACTGTGCCACACCTACACCACATGGTTTGATGGTAATCAAACGGAACTGGCCCACAAGCTGGAGGAGAGGATCCAGTCACATTCTAATGCACACAGTGAGGCTGCAATCCCCCACAGAGTCCGTGGTTGTGACCTCTGACACAATGTAAAGCCATGGTATATGCAATGTAGCAGTGTCAATGTCTACACACATAGATGATTTCACCAGAGTCTCTAACTACAACAGATGACAGTCAGATGGGGTGACTATCCTGTCATGGGAGTGGGCATACATGTAATAAGTAACATTTTGTAGTTGCATGTATCCATGGTTTCACTACATGCACATGAACATGTACCACACGTTTCAAAACATACCAACGCTAAACAGCCTCATATGAGTCCTTACCCAAATTGACTTCTCCACATGTCCATGCATGCTCCGTTGATTTGGCAGACGTTGCAATCATGATGAGCAATAGCAGGATGACCACGATGACCCCAACGGACAACAGGCAGGGCGAACTGTGGATGAGAGTGGCACACAAGGGGTCAAGTTCTGTTTCATGTCATTTTGACAATGTCCTGTTTATTATTCAGATGTTGTAGTACACCTGTACATTCAAAATGCACACATAGCACGTATGTGTGTTGTATTACATCTGCACCTGTGTGACACTGCACAACAAACATCCAAGTGAGCTTGCATTCAGTCTGTTGCATACACAGCATGCTACCCATGCAACTCTATTGTAGATGTTTCAGATTACTGCTGCTATGACTCACCATCATGAAAAGAAGTTGTGGATGAGGTGACTCCGGATATCATCTTCACCCTCCTCGTCGCTGGCATCCTGGGCAAGGCCTTCATCCTCAACGGGCGGATGTTCCAGCTCATCAGGATCAACGTAGAGTGGCACGGTCTTCTCCACTGCCATGTTGTGTAGCATGCAGCACACGGTGAAGATGTCACACACCTTGCGTGGGCTGTATTGGAGGGCTCCGCCTGTCTTGTCCAGGCACCTGAACCGGCTCTTCAGGAGTCCAAAAGTTCGCTCGATCCCCGCCTGGTCTTCCCATGAGCATTGTTGTACCGCTGGTCTGCAGCTGTCCTGGGGTTGCGTAGTGGAGTCATTAACCACGGCATGTTTGGATATCCAGCGTCTCCTGCAAATTGACATCATGGAAATGAGTGTGTAATATGATGCAGATCATGAAGTTGTGACATACTGACATACATAGCTGACAGGGTATACTCACCAACAAGACATGCCCGGTGGTTGTGCAGCTGCAGCATCATCTGTGGTACCCTGCTACGCCTCATGATGAAAGCATCGTGGCACGATCCTGGAAAACGTGCACAAACATGTGAGATAATCATGTTGGCAAGACACACCACCAGGGCATTTATCGAGTGGTAGTGTTTCCTGTTGCGATACGCTTGCTCCTGAGCCTGTGGTGGCACTAGAGTAACATGTGTACCATCAATTGCACCAATTACATGTGGCATGCGGCCCAGGGCATAGAATTCCCCCTTGACATCTGTCAACTCTTCTGGAGTAGGAAATGTAATGAATTCATCCAGGTGCAGCAACATAGCTGCCAATACATCACCCAATACCCGGCTAAACATAGTCTGAGACATCCCTCCCACATCAGCTATGGTGAATTGGAACGTACCTGTGGCAAAGAAATGGAGGGCTGCCATCACCTTTACCTTGGGTGTCAGCGCAGTTGGATACCTGTGGCGTGGTTGTAGGTGAGCCTCCAGCCTGTCCGTCAGGTCCTTGATCATCTGTCTGTTGAAGCGATAACGACGGATGCAATTGCGCTCCCTCATGGCTTCCAAGTCAGACAACGGCCTTTCCAGAGGGGGTGCCCTGCAATACACAATTTATAGAATATGTCTTCAACGGTCTGACTAAGACAATAACGATGTACATGGCACAAGCAACACTGCTTCAAATAATCTAGACAATTTGGAGTGTGGCGTGGGATACACACTGATGTAACATGTGCCAGCTCCCAGCCACTCCTCCGTGAAAAGTAAAAGACCTGTGGTGTGTGGAATGGATATGACATGCATACAAATGATCTGATGGAAAGGTCTTAGTGAGCATGACAATGTATCATGTCAGTGACACACGTCATGTGAATGTGAGTAGCAGCTTGTCTGCACATCCAGACAGCTGACAGCAATACACACACACACACCACATGTGCCATCATTTGCACAGTTCTGACTTAGTAATGTTGCGGTGTTTACATTCCCTATCTATTACATGACCATCATCATACATCATAAATCTTAGATTTGTGACAAATGGTCTGTGCTGCCATCACACATATGAGTGGGTAATTAACACACGGGGCATGGTGTGTGTAAATTAGAAACCAGGTCATCACGCCAAGGACACAACATAGATGCTCCTACAGCACATGTATTGAACTGTATGGATGAGTTACTTACGTTTTGTAACAAGATATCAGTAAGCAACAGTAGTTATTCGCATAATCCCGACTTTGAATACATGACAAGCTTTTGACAAATTTGCCTCCCTGGATGCCATCGATCTGCCCAGTGAGTCGGGGCTATCCAGGCCACACCGGAAAAAAGACAGTGTGGGTGATTGGCATCCTACAAGGGCGTGGCCAAGTATTGCCCGTACCTACAACGCACACTCTGCCAGCAGTTACACAACCATGTCCCACAGAGAGTGTGGGTACCAGACAAAGAGGCATGTGATGTAGGAAGAGCCCACTCCCAGACTCAGGGAGGATGAAGACATGTTTCCGTAGTGCTCATACCGGAGCTAACGGGAATGTGGTCTGTGATTTGGGGGCCTGGATGCCCATGCTCTCTGGGGTGGGGTGGGAGGACAGGGAACATGGTCAGTCCGGGGAGGGGAGTGAGCGTCTGACAACGTGCCTATCTACAGCCAAACATGCAGCATGCCTGTACATGCTGGCCAATATAGATACAGTACATTCCTGACGATAGGCCTGCAGAGGCACAGCAGAGCGTGAGTGGAGTTGAAGGACCTAAGTGAGGAGGTTGGTCCTCATGGCGGCAACGGGGAGATGAAGGGGCGAGGCTCCGGCCACCCACGTAAACACTACACTGTACGTTGCCCGCTCATCCAGAAACACGTTTGGAGTAGAGACATCACCAGTGTCAGGCTAGGTGTCCAGACCACTCGCATCCCCCAGTCCACCTGTCCTGTCGTCTTGGGACTGACACTCACGTGCCACTGGGTCTTCATGACCCTACAAATACCCATTAACACCCATTGTAATGAGCTGTGGCAGGCTCATTGAAGTTTTACTCCCCATGCAGCATTAATAGCGGTGTTCAGCCGCACAGTCTCCACGCTGGAGCCGTACAGTGTGTGGTATTGGGGACAGCACCACCCAAGAACGGCACCAAGGCTGACACCTGGGGGACTGTTGCCAGTGAGGTTATGAGGTGAACCAGCGAGGACCAGGGTGACCATTCACATCCTGTCTGTCCCAGCGGTTCCGGGACGTATGCGCCACCTGCATCAGGGACAAAGCGAGTGATGGCATCAGGGGCAATTCACCAGACGCGCTCGTGCCCCCAGACGGGTCCGCTGGGCCAGGAGCCGACGCGGAGGCCGTTGTTGGGTTGAGGGACATCATGGACATGAGGAAGTGCACTGACTCCTCCTGCTTCACATGCAGGGCAGGGCCCGGAGGTCATGGTGCAGGCTACGACGGCAGCTAACCTGACAGAGCCGCATGGCCGGTGTCACCCGGATCACATGCAGCATCGCACGTGCATTGTGGGGATTTGGAAGTGCGATGACATATCTTTGACTCATTTGGGATACGTGACGACTCAGCCCTGGAGGACTGATGTGTAATTCAGGGGCTCTGATGTCTTAACACCCACACCCAGGCACTCGTCCTACGTCCAGACCATGAGCTATAGTGGTGCAGGGCCAACTGCTGGAGTCTGAGCGGCTTGTGGGTCGAATCACACCTGGATTCATAGGTGTGTTCCCAGCAGTTGGAGCAGCTCTTGTTGTTGTGCTTGACGTGAAAACAGTGGAGACACCAAGGGTGAGGGTCAGTCACCAACATGAGTCGTTGGCATTCCTAACAGGCTTAGAAATGGACATCCATACTGGCACCGTCCGGAGTCAGACAATCCAAGTGAAATGATCAGAAGTGAACGTACTATGATTTTGCTTAAAAAATGACTAAGCTTACACTCATACGGGACCAGCGCTTGTGTTGTGAAATAAAGTTCATGACGTGTGCACGCAGAGGTGACGCCTGAGTACTCAGACAACGTCATCACGGCACACACAACGCCAACAACACATGCTGAGCCGCAGGCCATGCCTACCGACACACAAGTGTAGTGCTGAGCGGTAAGTGCCATATCCAGGATGACACTTGGGGATATTCAAAGGTGAGTACTATGATACTGACCTGTAAATGTCATATGCTAACATCATGCACAATGTCGCACATGGCACACACATGACGTGGTCACACAGGGTCATGCTGTGCGGCTATTAGACCTCTGTGACAGTGGGCATGTTGCTGTAATCATGTGCCAGTTCCCTGTACTGAATGATGTGGCATTCCAGTGTTGATGTGCATCACAATATGTTGCAGACTTTACTCCGGTGTGAAGTGTTGAATGCATGTGATGCACATGTGAAATATGGTTGATGACATGTCTCGCCAGCTCTTCACACATCAACTGAGTCACAAAGTCACAGTCCCTGTGCTTCTTCTATGTCTGCCACACCTTGGGCATGCTGATGTATGGATGCCATGCAGATGTATGCATCCACATCCTAGACAGGAGTGTAGACTACATCCCTGCTATGTGATTTCCTGGAGTCACTCTCCGTATGGTGACATGGGGTAGGACAGGGACGCAGCCTACACAATCGTACACTTGAGCATGTCTGATGCACTGTATCCCAATGGTACGTGCGTGTGTAGGCCTCGTTTCCCTATTGCATTTCAGCCATACGCGAGCCAAGCGTACCCCAATGGTACGTGCGTGTGTACGCCTCGTTTCCCTATTGCATTTCAGCCATATGCGAGCCATGCGTACCCCAATGGTACGTGCGTGTGTAGGCCTCGTTACCCTATTGCATTTCAGCCATACGCGAGCCAAGCGTACCCCAATGGTACGTGCGTGTGTACGCCTCGTAACACCATTGGATGGGTTGCATACGCAACGGCAATGTCACCGTACTTGTGTAGGTATTTGAATAAATACATAGCCAACATCTAGGGGAACAGTGTACTGATCAAAATGCAACCAGGTTGTCATGGATACAGAGTTTTTTTAGCCTCCTACGGGTGTTCTAGGAAATTCAGTTGGGCAAAAGTATACAATGTTGCAAATGTTGTTGTTCAGCTCAGGCTCAGTTTTCAAACCATGCATATGTGTGTCATGGCCTTATGTGTGATGTGATTGGATGGAACATAGGATACTAACTATGGTGGCCTATCACACACTACTCCTTGGACTCACAGACCCTCTGCAGCACAGATATAAGGCAGCATGTGGCTGTGGGAGGGCACTTGCCTGCACAACATTGGTGTGGTAACCACAGCTGCTGTCTCTGAATCCTCTGGACCCTGATTTGCTGAGCATGGAGAGGGCACCTGCATTCACTGATGCTGAGAACAAGGCCCTGCTGGATGCCCTCCTGCCAAACTACAGCAAGCTGTATGGGAGACCAGGGGATCAGGTGAGTGATGTGTGCAATACCTTGGAGTGTGCACCTGTTGTGTGTGTGACATAATGGCCACTGTGTATGTATGGTGTTTAGATGCAATGTTGTTGGGAGTGAATGCCAGGGTGTACAGTGTTGTGTCAAGAGGGTTATTTCTTGTAGTGGGGTGTGTGACAGCGTGTCACGGGCTGCAGTGCATCCAGATGTAGCATACATTGCTCTGTGAGTGCCATGCTCTAAGAGTGTTTAGCGCACGTCATGTCATCTGTAGCCTTTCAATGGCATGTACTGCAGCAGTGTTTGCTCACAGTCCACATACTCCTGGACAAATATGCAAATGTGTGGAGCCTACAATGCCCTGTTGTCATCAAGTATTTTGTGCACATATGTGTGTCTTTTGAACATGGACCAGGTGTACTGATGCTCTTTTACTTTACATTTGTGACAGGTATCTACCTATGAGAAGGGTGAAATCTGGCTGGACATCGCCAGGGCTGTTAGGAGTGAGGGGGGCCTCGCAGGAGGCTCAGAAACATCAAGAAGAGGTGGCAGAACATCCGGTGCTGGACCCGCCGCATCGCCAGAGTCCAGCTACATCTGGAAGCTCCACGCCGGCATGGCGGCACCCGCCACCTCACCCCCCACATGCTCGGGGTCCTGGAAGTAGTGTTCCCAGACCTCCATAGGCAGTTGCAGGAGGGACAGCAGCAAGTAGGGGGTAGGTACATGTCTGTTTGTTGTCATGTGTGTCACATGCTCCCTGCAGTGCTCCAAGGCATGGTAACACTCCCATAGTTTGAGTGGTGTGGTCAGACAGGCACTCCATGCATTGGTATTAGAATGTCCCAGTTTCTGCAGCTGCTTCTTTAAACTTTTAGCCGTACTCCACATTTGCCCGGCGCTTTGGCTGATGTTTGTTTTTCACATGTACTCCTATGGTGCAATGTCTCAGTATGCATCTTCCTTTGCACATCATCTTGGAGGTGGGTCTGTGACACCTGTTGGTACATTACATGTAGCACCACATGTGCACTGTGTCTGCCATTCTGAATACTTTGGCACGGATCCTGAGTGTCAACATGTGTTTTCTGCACGAGTCAGCCTCAGTGGCCTTTGTCCATGGTACTCTTTCAATTTGTCATGTGTTGGATACAGGTGCACAATGTACATGTGCAATATTTTGGGCTTATGCATACTCACACTGGGTAGTGCGTGTGTGCATATTCGCCAAATACTTAGATTGTTGTTTCTAACTAATAATGATGGTCAGCCACACAATGTGGCTTTGGGTGTCAACAGCTGTGATGCCAGTGTGAGGTGATGTTACTATTGATTCATGTCCCAGGATGGCATCACATTTCAGTTCAGGCAGGACTTTTCCTATGTAGCACAAGGTGTAAGCAATTCAAACATGTCCAGGTCTGGGTTTGGGTGGCAGGGTGGGAAAATGAGCTGGGATGCATAATCAGCTATCCTGTTGTCACGCAGTGGATCATCATTGTGTCTCTCATACTAGTGTTTTCCTTGCCTCTTGCTTGTATCCTACTATACATTGAGCGTTGTGTCTCTCACAATTGGCCACAAATAGACTTTGCATTGTGCAGAGTTCTGTGTCATGTGACTCATGATGTAAAATGTATTGTAGCTTATATGTCTGATGTGTACAGGTGACTGATATGTTTTTGTTGTTCTCCTTGCCCACAGCAGCAGCATCTGAATCTGAAGGAGACACAGGCACGGACCAGGCAGAGGGACCCAGCGACAGTGCCACATGCTATGAGGAGTCAGAGGGAGGCAGTGGCACGGAGGGTGAGGAGAGTCTGCAGGCCGGACGACATGTGACTGACACATCTTACCATGCCGACAACTCCGAGTCAGACTCTCAGGAGGAGGTGGAATATGCAGCAATGGTCACATCTTCTTCTTTGGCTGCCCTCCCCTCCTCCAGTACCATCTCCACCCTCCCAGTCGTTAGTGTCCCTAGGGTCCGTGCTAGACCCCGTGTCTCCTTTGTTCCCGGCACCGCAGCCCCTGCCCCTGCCCCTGTGTCCCCTGCTGCCCTCAGTGCTGAGACTGTGGACCTACTCCGGCAGATTGCAGTAGGTCAGACATCCATGCTGACTGTCCTCCATGGACATACACAACTGCTTACACAGGTGGTGTCGTTCATGGAGGGCATGTCATCGGCCATGTCTGATCTACGTCGGATTTTGGGTGCCATGGAGTCAACACTGACGGCAGCTCTGTACACCCAGCAGCATCTGTCCCCCCCATCCTTCAGACCCATCCACCTCTGCCTCTCACATACCTGCACAGCATACTCGCACACGCCACAGATCAGACACACCCAGCCCACACACACAGCATAAGAAGCTCAAAGCTCCACGCACCCATTCTCAAGGGGAAGTAGGCACGTCCCCAGGTAGAGGGGAGACACCACACGCACGCATCCACACACCCAGTAGAACTGACTCACAGCCCTGTACCTCCACCCCAATGTATCCCCGGGTTCAGGTGGTAGTTTTTCTGTACTGGCTGCGGTGTGCAGCCAGGTTTTTGAATCTACTTTTGGCGATGCCCCAACCAGTGTGGATGAATCCACTACACCTGCACCCACTCCACCTGTCCTTCCCTCTCCTGTCCATGCGGTGCCGGAGTATTCCACAGATGGTGCCCCCGTAGTTTCCACAGCTAATTAAACGCCATGTGCAGGCAAGTTTGGGTGTGCGCACACCCATGAAGGCACAGACTGTTGCAGAGACATATTTGGACTGGCCATTGGCCTTTAATGAGCGAGGACTCTTATTTGCTTTTATATTTTGAACCAGCTGAATAAAGCTATTATTTTCCTTTTCTGAACTTTAGTTTGTGTGAAAATGTCTGTGACTGCTGTGTGCCTGGGAGGTGGTGTGATGTTAAAATATAGGTATGTTGACATGTGTCAATCTCCTGGTGGTAATGTGGTTAAGAATGGTAGGTTTTTGTTGTAATGGCTGGCCACTGTTGGGCAGTGGGGGGGTGTTATACACACACACTCTGATGCTGGGCACTGGTGGGCACTGGTGGGCAGTGGTGGGGCTCTCAGCCACACACACACTCTGATGCTGGGCAGTGGTGGGCAGTGGTGGGGTCTTAGCCACACACACACTCTGATGCTGGGCACTGGTGGGCAGTGGTGGGGGTCTTAGCCACACACACACTCTGATGCTGGGCACTGGTGGGCACTGGTGGGGGTCTTAGCCACAAACACACTCTGATGCTTGGCACTGGTGGGCACTGGTGGGGGTCTTAGCCACACACACACTCTGATGCTGGGCACTGGTGGGCAGTGGTGGGGGTCTTAGCCACACACACACTCTGATGCTGGGCACTGCTGGGCAGTGGCGGGCAGTGGTGGGCGTCTTAGCCACACACACACTCTGATGCTGGGCACTGGTGGGCAGTGGTGGGGGTCTCAGCCAAACACACACACTCTGATGCTGGGCACTGGTGGGCAGTGGTGGGCAGTGGTGGGGGTCTTAGCCACACACACACTCTGATGCTTGGCACTGGTGGGCACTGGTGGGGGTCTCAGCCACACACACACTCTGATGCTGGGAACTGGTGGGCACTGGTGGGGGTCTTAGCCACACACACACTCTGATGCTGGGCACTGGTGGGCAGTGGTGGGGGTCTTAACCACACACACACTCTGATGCTGGGCACTGGTGGGCACTGGTGGGCAGTGGTGAGGGTCTCAGCCACACACACACTCTGATGCTGGGCAGTGGTGGGCAGTGGTGGGCAGTGGTGGGGGTCTTAGCCACACACACACTCTGATGCTGGGCACTGGTGGGGAGTGGTGGGGGTCTTAGCCACACACACACTCTGATGCTGGGCACTGGTGGGGGTCTTAGCCACACACACACTCTGATGCTGGGCACTGGTGGGCACTGGTGGGGGTCTTAGCCACACACACACTCTGATGCTGGGCACTGGTGGGCACTGGTGGGGGTCTTAGCCACACACACACTCTGATGCTGGGCACTGGTGGGCAGTGGTGGGGGTCTTAGCCACACACACACTCTGATGCTGGGCACTGGTGGGCAGTGGTGGGCAGTGGTGGGCGTCTTAGCCACACACACACTCTGATGCTGGGCACGGGTGGGCAGTGGTGGGGGTCTCAGCCACACACACACTCTGATGCTGGGCACTGGTGGGCATTGGTGGGCAGTGGTGGGGGTCTTAGCCACACACACACTCTGATGCTGGGCACTGGTGGGCACTGGTGGGGGTCTCAGCCACACACTCACTCTGATGCTGGGCACTGGTGGGCACTGGTGGGGGTCTTAGCCACACACACACTCTGATGCTGGGCACTGGTGGGCAGTGGTGGGGGTCTTAGCCACACACACACTCTGATGCTGGACACTGGTGGGCAGTGGTGGGGGTCTTAGCCACACACACACTCTGATGCTGGGCACTGGTGGGCACTGGTGGGGGTCTTAGCCACACACACACTCTGATGCTGGGCACTGGTGGGCACTGGTGGGGGTCTTAGCCACACACACACTCTGATGCTGGGCATTGGTGGGCAGTGGTGGGCAGTGGTGGGCGTCTTAGCCACACACACACTCTGATGCTGGGCACTGGTGGGCAGTGGTGGGGGTCTCAGCCACACACACACTCTGATGCTGGGCACTGGTGGGCAGTGGTGGGCAGTGGTGGGGGTCTTAGCCACACACACACTCCGATGCTGGGCACTGGTGGGCAGTGGTGGGGGTCTTAGCCACACACACACTCTGATGCTGGGCACAGGTGGGCACTGGTGGGGGTCTTAGCCACACACACACTCTGATACTTGGCACTGGTGGGCACTGGTGGGGGTCTTAGCCACACACACACTCTGATGCTGGGCACTTGTGGTCAGTGGTGGCGGTCTTAGCCACACACACACTCTGATGCTGGGCACTGGTGGGCAGTGGTGGGCGTCTTAGCCACACACACACTCTGATGCTGGGCACTGGTGGGCAGTGGTGGGGGCCTCAGCCACACACACACTCTGATGCTGGGCACTGGTGGGCAGTGGTGGGGGTCTTAGCCACACACACACTCTGATGCTTGGCACTGGTGGGCACTGGTGGGGGTCTCAGCCACACACACACTCTGATGCTGGGCACTGGTGGGCAGTGGTGGGGGTCTTAGCCACACACACACACTCTGATGCTGGGCACTGGTGGGCACTGGTGGGCAGTGGTGGTGGTCTCAGCCACACACACACTCTGATGCTGGGCAGTGGTGGGCAGTGGTGGGCAGTGGTGGGGGTCTTAGCCACACACACACTCTGATGCTGGGCACTGGTGGGCAGTGGTGGTGGTCTTAGCCACACACACACTCTGATGCTGGGCACTGGTGGGCACTGGTGGGGGTCTTAGCCACACACACACTCTGATGCTGGGCACTGGTGGGCACTGGTGGGGGCCTTAGCCACACACACACTCTGATGCTGGGCACTGGTGGGCAGTGGTGGGCAGTGGTGGGCGTCTTAGCCACACACACACTCTGATGCTGGGCACTGGTGGGCAGTGGTGGGGGTCTCAGCCACACACACACTCTGATGCTGGGCACTGGTGGGCAGTGGTGGGCAGTGGTGGGGGTCTTAGCCACACACACACTCCGATGCTGGGCACTGGTGGGCAGTGGTGGGGGTCTTAGCCACACACACACTCTGATGCTGGGCACAGGTGGGCACTGGTGGGGGTCTTAGCCACACACACACTCTGATACTTGGCACTGGTGGGCACTGGTGGGGGTCTTAGCCACACACACACTCTGATGCTGGGCACTTGTGGTCAGTGGTGGCGGTCTTAGCCACACACACACTCTGATGCTGGGCACTGGTGGGCAGTGGTGGGCGTCTTAGCCACACACACACTCTGATGCTGGGCACTGGTGGGCAGTGGTGGGGGCCTCAGCCACACACACACTCTGATGCTGGGCACTGGTGGGCAGTGGTGGGGGTCTTAGCCACACACACACTCTGATGCTTGGCACTGGTGGGCACTGGTGGGGGTCTCAGCCACACACACACTCTGATGCTGGGCACTGGTGGGCAGTGGTGGGGGTCTTAGCCACACACACACACTCTGATGCTGGGCACTGGTGGGCACTGGTGGGCAGTGGTGGTGGTCTCAGCCACACACACACTCTGATGCTGGGCAGTGGTGGGCAGTGGTGGGCAGTGGTGGGGGTCTTAGCCACACACACACTCTGATGCTGGGCACTGGTGGGCAGTGGTGGTGGTCTTAGCCACACACACACTCTGATGCTGGGCACTGGTGGGCACTGGTGGGGGTCTTAGCCACACACACACTCTGATGCTGGGCACTGGTGGGCACTGGTGGGGGCCTTAGCCACACACACACTCTGATGCTGGGCAGTGGTGGGCAGTGGTGGGGGTCTTTGCCACACACACACTCTGATGCTGGGCACTGGTGGGCAGTGGTGGGCGTCTTAGCCACACACCCACTCTGATGCTGGGCACTGGTGGGCAGTGGTGGGGGTCTCAGCCACACACACACTCTGATGCTGGGCACTGGTGGGCATTGGTGGGCAGTGGTGGGGGTCTTAGCCACACACACACTCTGATGCTGGGCACTGGTGGGCACTGGTGGGGGTCTCAGCCACACACACACTCTGATGCTGGGCACTGGTGGGCACTGGTGGGGGTCTTAGCCACACACACACTCTGATGCTGGGCACTGGTGGGCAGTGGTGGGGGTCTTAGCCAAACACACACTCTGATGTTGGACACTGGTGGGCAGTGGTGGGGGTCTTAGCCACACACACACTCTGATGCTGGGCACTGGTGGGGGTCTTAGCCACACACACACTCTGATGCTGGGCACTGGTGGGCACTGGTGGGGGTCTTAGCCACACACACACTCTGATGCTGGGCAGTGGTGGGCAGTGGTGGGCGTCTTAGCCGCACAAACACTCTGATGCTGGGCACTGGTGGGCAGTGGTGGGGGTCTCAGCCACACACACACTCTGATGCTGGGCACTGGTGGGCAGTGGTGGGCAGTGGTGGGGGTCTTAGCCACACACACACTCTGATGCTGGGCACTGGTGGGCAGTGGTGGGGGTCTTAGCCACACACACACTCTGATGCTGGGCACTGGTGGGCACTGGTGGGGGTCTTAGCCACACACACACTCTGATACTTGGCACTGGTGGGCACTGGTGGGGGTCTTAGCCACACACACACTCTGATGCTGGGCACTGGTGGGCACTGGTGGGGGTCTTAGCCACACACACACTCTGATGCTGGGCACTGGTGGGCAGTGGTGGGGGTCTTAGCCACACACACACACTGATGCTGGGCAGTGGTGGGCAGTGGTGGGCGTCTTAGCCACACACACACTCTGATGCTGGGCACTGGTGGGCAGTGGTGGGGGTCTCAGCCACACACACACTCTGATGCTGGGCACTGTTGGGCAGTGGTGGGCAGTGGTGGGGGTCTTAGCCACACACACACTCTGATGCTTGGCACTGGTGGGCACTGGTGGGGGTCTCAGCCACACACACACTCTGATGCTGGGCACTGGTGGGCACTGGTGGGGGTCTTAGCCACACACACACACTCTGATGCTGGGCACTGGTGGGCAGTGGTGGGGGTCTTAGCCACACACACACTCTGATGCTGGGCACTGGTGGGCAGTGGAGGGCAGTGGTGGGGGTCTTAGCCACACACACACTCTGATGCTGGGCACTGGTGGGCAGTGGTGGGCGCCTTAGCCACACACACACTCTGATGCTGGGCACTGGTGGGCACTGGTGGGGGTCTCAGCCACACACACACTCTGATGCTGGGCACTGGTGGGCACTGGTGGGGGTCTCAGCCACACACACACTGATGCTGGGCACTGGTGGGCACTGGTGGGGGTCTTAGCCACACACACACTCTGATGCTGGGCACTGGTGGGCACTGGTGGGGGTCTCAGCCACACACACACTCTGATGCTGGGCACTGGTGGGCACTGGTGGGGGTCTTAGCCACACACACACTCTGATGGTGGGCACTGGTGGGCAGTGGTGGGGGTCTTAGCCACACACACACTCTGATGCTGGACACTGGTGGGCAGTGGTGGGGGTCTTAGCCAAACACACACTCTGATACTGGGCACTGGTGGGCAGTGGTGGGCAGTGGTGAGCGTCTTAGCCACACACACACTCTGATGCTGGGCACTGGTGGGCAGTGGTAGGGGTCTTAGCCACACACACACTCTGATGCTGGGCACTGGTGGGCACTGGTGGGGGTCTTAGCCACACACACACTCTGATACTTGGCACTGGTGGGCACTGGTGGGGGTCTTAGCCACACACACACTCTGATGCTGGGCACTGGTGGGCACTGGTGGGGGTCTTAGCCACACACACACTCTGATGCTGGGCACTGGTGGGCACTGGTGGGGGTCTTAGCCACACACACACTCTGATGCTGGGCACTGGTGGGCACTGGTGGGGGTCTTAGCCACACACACACTCTGATGCTGGGCACTGGTGGGCACTGGTGGGGGTCTCAGCCACACACACACTCTGATGCTGGGCACTGGTGGGCACTGGTGGGGGTCTTAGCCACACACACACTCTGATGCTGGGCACTGGTGGTCAGTGGTGGGGGTCTTAGCCACACACACACTCTGATGCTGGGCACTGGTGGGCAGTGGTGGGCAGTGGTGGGGGTCTTAGCCACACACACACTCTGATGCTGGGCACTGGTGGGCAGTGGTGGGCGTCTTAGCCACACACACACTCTGATGCTGGGCACTGGTGGGCACTGGTGGGGGTCTCAGCCACACACACACTCTGATGCTGGGCACTGGTGGGCACTGGTGGGGGTCTTAACCACACACACACTCTGATGCTGGGCACTGGTGGGCAGTGGTGGGGGTCTCATCCACACACACACTCTGATGCTGGGCACTGGTGGGGGTCTTAGCCACACACACACTCTGATGCTGGGCACTGGTGGGCAGTGGTGGGGGGTCTTAGCCACACACACACTCTGATGCTGGGCACTGGTGGGCAGTGGTGGGCAGTGGTGGGGGTCTTAGCCACACACACACTCTGATGCTGGGCACTGGTGGGCAGTGGTGGGGGTCTCAGCCACACACACACTCTGATGCTGGGCACTGGTGGGCAGTGGTGGGCAGTGGTGGGGGTCTTAGCCACACACACACTCTGATGCAGGGCACTGGTGTTGTGCGGTGACATACCGTACCCCGAGGTCGTTGACGTACCGTACCCCAGCTGGATGGCGTACATGCTGCACGTATTACACTGGTGAAGTGCGGTGACCTACTTCGATGACGTAGATGCGGCACGTCTCCGTATTGCACTGGTGTTGTGCGGTGACGTACCATACCCCGAGATCGTTGACGTACCGTATCCCAGCTGGATGGCGTACATGCTGCACGTATTACACTGGTAAAGTGCGGTGACGTACTTCGATGACGTAGGTGCGGCACGTCTCCGTATTGCACTGGTGTTGTGCGGTGACGTACCGTACCCCGAGGTCGTTGACGTACCGTACCCCAGCTGGATGGCGTACATGCTGCACGTATTACACTTGTGGAAAAGTAAATTTTGCCATGTTCTGTGTCCCTACGTGTTCCCCATCTTATGTTGTATGTGCATGATTAATATGCATATGTATTCCCCATGATCGATTAAAGACGCAATTACAGTTGTGTCCATCACTAGTATGCCAGTTTCCAGTTCTCGTGAAAGCTACGAGTATTAGGCCTATGTAAAGCTACGTTGCCACGTTTCTCAGTGTGCACGTTATTTTATTGTAAAGTCCCCGTTTCTAGGCCTCAAAAGGGCCCGGACTCAGATTCAGCTCCTGTTTTCTGAACCCTCGCTGAGGAGCGATACAGCCCCCACCTGTATCCCTGACCCTTCACTTACTTCCTGCCTCACAGTGCCCGGCTCGGCCTGATTCTGCCTGCCAGTCTGCCAAGAGTATGTTATGATTCCAGTTATCAGTCCAGCTCTCCTTCTCTGCATTCCTAAGCTACTGAATCGCATCAATAGTTTCCGTCATGGTCTAGCCTTTACGTCTCCATGTAAGAGAAATACTGTATTTATGGTCATTTAATATTCCTCAACACACACTACATGTAGAATAATGCATGCACCAGTCTTAGTGTCTGTTAGCCTTTGCCCTGATAACTTTTGGATTCTATCAACATGTTCTCTAAACATCAGATACTAGATAGTGTTTAGGTACATGTCGCTCTGACTCTCCAGACTTTCGTCTCACCTTCTAGCTCAGAAGTCATAGCCCCCAGCTTCTCCCTAGTTACACGTCATTGCCAGCTTGCGCGCACCACTAGGTTAGAGGTCCTGGCTCCTTAGGTAGCCCCCTCCATGTTTCCGCCCCATTTATGACATATTCTGTTACGTTTACATCACATGTCCATGTACACGCCTCTTGTTACACCTACTTTCACCCTTATCTCTCGCGACTGTTACAGGCCCTGCCCACTGTTACGCCTACTGTATGTATTGTAATGCAATTGTTTTAACTATATATACTTGTGCACTGTTATTAAAAAAGTTATCCCTTTAGCGCGCTCATTCCAGCTCCTGCCCGACACGACAGCTGTCGGGGCCCCCCTGTTGGCTAGCCATCCCAGATCTTGCCCGTGCAGGTTGTCCTGTTCCTGTCCTTTATGCTGTATTACACCTGCAAACTCCTACTACCTCGAATCTTGACTCTTATTTATTGAGCTATCTGTTATTGTTATGTCCAGTCAAAAATAGAGGTATTATTTATTTATTTACCACAAAATGGCGCCCGAACAGGGACTTGCCCTTTCCCCACGCGCCGGAGAAGCCACGCAAGCCCCCTGATCCTCTGCAGCCGTGACGGAACCATACCGTGCACGTGCAGATATTTCTGCTTCAAGTATCCCTCAGGCCCACGGAGGAGACGGAGGTTGCGGTCCAGCATCCAGACGAGGCGGTGGAGGAACGCGGCGAGTCCCGACCAGAGCCCAAGCCGAGAGTCCAAGGTCCGAGGTATCCGGAGGCCCACCCGTAACAGAAGTCCGAAGTTCGTCCGTCCGTCATCGTAGCAGTCCAGTCCAGTCCGAGGCCTTCCGTTCTTGCTGCCCGGTGAGTACCGTTGCTGGGGTAGTATCTAGACAGGGTCAATTGCATTGTCTCTGGTCCGTGGGTTTGGGGTACACAGATCCAACACGAAGTGTCCACTTAGGTGGATGCGGGTCCTGACGTGTCTCTTTATGAGACCGGTAAGTTTTGTTCTGTTTTAGCAGTGCATCTAGTTTCTGTTCTAGTCCGTTCTGTTCTCGAGAAATTCATGTATTCTGTTTTCAGTATTCCAGGTAGTATTTTGTCAAAACTGTTAATTTAAATGTCATTCATGTATTTCAATGTCGTGGTATGAAAGTGGTGTAATTATCGTGTTCATTGTGTATTGTATTGTGTCTAGACTACAGTTCAGTCATGCCACTGCTCTCAAAACTACGTCAGTTAAAAACTAGAAAAGGTCTGTTAGAAGAAGCAGTTCCTGTCCCGCCTAGGGACAGTCCAGGTCATTTTATGTATCAGAAGCATGGCATAAGTGCCATATTATATCTAGATTTATGGGTGGAGTACACCAAACAGTTAGAAGAAAAGTACAGATGGCCCGTATCGGGTACATGGGATGCCGAGTGCATCATGCGAGTAGAAGAAGTATTATGGAAAAAGAAAGCCAGACAGTCACAGAAAGATGCCATCGAGTTATGGCGCAAAGAATCTCATAAAAGAACCGAAAAAGAAATCAGAAAGTCAGAATTAAGTAGAGAATCCTTAGAAAGAGCCCAAGAAAGGGAATTAATCGAAATAGGTGAACGAGTTAAAACCGAACAGTCAGACAGACAGAGGAATGCCCTCATTAAGGGTATGTATCCTCTTCTTGCCGAGGGCTTGCCAAAAGCAACCCCGGAAGCACCATGTAATTTTCCGCCACCTTTAGTTCCGACCAAGCTACGTCACAAACAGACCGCAGCTGATATTTTTCTCTCGTCCTATTTGGACGACACAGTCCCAGAATATGCAAATCCTGTTCCACCAGCTCCTGTAAATAATGTAATTCATGGTCCTCCAGCCACCGGGGCACCTGTTACAGTACCTGTTACGGTACCCCCGGTCCAGCCCGTAGTACAAATTCCGGCCACATCAGTCACTCTGCCAGCACGAAGAGTATCAGTCGATGATTCCAGTTCAGGGGCCGCGGGAGGAGGTCCTCCTGGTACCCCGCCGCCAAATAGACGTTTAGGAGCAGTCGAGTTACATGAACGTGCGTTACAGCGTACGCCCAAATATAAGTCCATTGCAGAAATCAGGCGACTTCTTACTGAATGCTGTTATGATCCAGTCCCAGGCGAGGATAGTATGGTTATATATTCCGTACGTATAAGGCAGGTGTCCGAGTATTTGGTCACCCTACCGAATATGAAAGAAGATCTAGACAGAATGTATCGTTTCATTCGTACAGGAGACGATCCAGAAAGTATTGGTGAAGTCATGTCTCTCAGGAAATCTGAGATCCAGTTCATGTTATTAAAGTTTCTGATCAATTGTTTAATACGGGAACAAGATTCCCCGACTAAAGATCCGACCGAAATGAGAATTCTGACAAAGTGGAGTGATAATATAGCCGAGGGTAAGCACAAGACACTCAATAGTATAGAGAGTATGTACAAGAAAATACGTAAAGAAATAATAAGGTTACACGAACAACGCAAAGAAGCACAAGTAAGCGAGAAAGAAAATGACTCTTCTACTGAAGAGGTAGACGACGAGAATACCGCCAGAATAGCGTATGTAGGTAAATCTAGAATTACAGACCGACATTTACGCCTAGAACACAAGAAAGTCTTTCATCTTCCAGCACCGGAACAAGGTTCTCTAGAACAAGTATTTCAAGCTACCGATCACATTCTGAAATCACGAATCGGTTATAGTGAGTTAAGTACCATGCATGAACAAGAACTAGCCCGATCAGCAGTCCGATGGATTACTGATTCTACCACTTTTCCAGACGAAATAGTGGCACAAATGTTTCTGAAACTGCCCCCAGCCGAGCAACGACTGGTGGGTATGTATATGATCCAGCACCTCATTACACTGTATGAGGGTCAACATTCTGATCCAGGTCCGTTACATGATATCCTGAACGAGCTACTCCAGTATAGATGGAAAGGTTTAGGTACCGATTTAGTTAGTGTCATTCTAGAACAGCGCCACAAATATAGTATGTTTTTGAACCCGCATTTTGTTCATGTCTCACCTCCAGAAAGTAAACCGTTTTACATAGACAGACAGCATCCGTTACGAGAAGTACACCCAGTTAGGACACCAGATGGTGAAATGCAACGAGTATTTGTTTACACCCCAGTTACAAAGATGGAACTCTTAGAGATGAAGAAATTAATTCCCTGTCACGACAAAGATCCAGCAGGGTTCCACCGTGAATTAAAAGACATGCTCCGTATGGGAGAATACACGTATCCAGATATTATTAAAATGCTAAAAGTCCTGTTGCCCGCAGGGGTATACGAAAAACTCAAGGAAAAAGATTGGGAGGTGGGAGAGAAAAAGATCGATTGGACAGCTCTAGAAGCTGAAGATAAGATACGAGTACCAGGTACCGGTCTTGGAGATAAATGTAAAGAATTACCAGAATTATTAATACAAGTTTTACCTAGATTATTAGCCACTAAAAAGGAAGACTGGGATGCAATCTCAGCCTGTAAACAGAAACAAGACGAAGACACTAGTGATTTTTATTCTAGATTTGAGAAATGTTTTATAATAAACAGTGGTTTGAAGACGAGTAGTGAGTCATACCCTCATCTTTTTGTTACTAAACTAGTCGAGAATTCAAGTCCACAATTTAAGAATCGAGTTTTGAAAGTCGAAAGTACCTGGCAAGCTAGTACCCCGTCCCAGATGTTACAGATGCTCCAGTACCACCAGAATAGAATCAGAGAAGAGCAAGAACACGAGAGAAGACGTATGAAAGACACGAAAATGAAAGTACTAGTTGCACAATCTGTTCCACAAGACAGTCAGAAGAGGGGTCCGAATCAAGCCAGTCATCCTGCAGCTCCCGTTAAAGGGACATGCAATTATTGTAAACAGCCAGGTCATTTTATAAACGAGTGTGCAGTTCTGAAACACAACATAGCCACTGGTAAAACTAAAGAAAGACCACGTCCGCCTAGACAAGAACAAGTTTCACAGACTTCTCAGCCACAGAATGCACAACAGACAGTTCCAGCACCGCAGCCTATTGCTGCAACTCAGCATGTTACACAGCAGATGTACCAGTATGCACAGACAGAGTATCCAGAGTATCAAGCGTATTCATGAAACAGCCTAGAGAGGGAGGTAGGCTTGCCTCTCATCGAGATTCCTGTAGATCAAGAAGGTCCCTATGTTCATAGTCAAGTATTAGGGAAAGACAGAAAGTTTCTGATTGATACAGGGGCAAGTAGGACTACCATTAGTCACGACGAGGTTCCAGGGGCTCCGCTCTCAGGCTCTAGAAATGTTTCCCTTGGATTTTCAGGAAAGCCTATTGTAAACGAGATATCAAAGCCAGTTACTCTGGAAGTAGGTCCATTGTCCCGAACTACTGATCTACTGCTTACGAAGTCCTGTCCAGAAAATTTGTTAGGTATTAAGACACTGAAAGAATTAGGTGCAGTTATTTGCTGTTCCCCAGAGGGAATACGTTTGTTTTTACGTGACTTCAAGGGTCACTATGTTTTGCGTGATTTTGATCCAAGATTGTCTAATGTTCCGTAGCATCTATGGGCGCAAGGTCCAACTGATGTTGGTTTTATGCAAATCACACCCCATCGTGTGACTCTCAAGCAAGGTGTAGTGTTACCACGAATCAGACAGTACAGATTGCCACCTGAGGCTGTAGCAGCCTTATCCAAAATTATTGACGAGCTCATTGCTCAAGGAGTAGTTGTAGAAACTGACTCCAATATATGTAATTCTCCTATCATTCCAGTCATGAAACGTACTGATCCAAATGCACCCCCAGTATATCGATTAGTGATTGATCTCCGAGAACTTAATAAATGTATTATTCCCCAGTACCCAGTTGTTCCAGATATCTCATCTCTATTGACAGCCATTGATTCTGAGGCTACATTTTTCACAGTCATAGACCTCAAAAACACATTTTTCAGTGTCCCCATTCATCCAGACAGCCAGTACCTTTTCGGATTCTGTTTAAATGGAAGGAGCTATAAATTCACACAAGCTCCTCAAGGTTTCACAGAAAGTCCTAGCATCTACAGTCAAGCACTTAAGAGACAACTAGACAACATTCACATGCCAACTGACACTGCCCTGCTCCAGTATGTCGATGATCTACTGATCACAGCCCGTTCTGAACGTGCTTGCGAGCGAGCATCACTTACAGTCCTGTATTTTCTAGCCGAGATGGGGCACAAGGTGTCCCCTTCGAAGCTTCAATTCTGTGTCCAGCAAGTGATCTACTTAGGCCACTTACTGTCCAAGTCGGGTAGGCCGTTGACACGTGATCGTATCCAGTTAATAGCGAGTCTTCCTCAGCCCAAGACACAGAAGGAGGTACGTGCTTTTATCGGCCTTACTTCCTATTGCAGACAATGGATTCCTCAGTATGCATTTCTAGCTAAACCACTGATACAGTTAACGACACAGGAGGCAGCCGTATCGACTGTTCTCCCTTGGACATCTGAACATACACTTAGTTTCAATGAATTAAAGAAAGCTTTATGCCAAGCTCCCGTTCTAGCTACACCGAACTACAGTAAGCCCTTCACACTTTTTGTCACAGAACGTGATAGTACTGCATTATCTGTTCTCACACAAGATCAAGCCGGACAATACAAGCCCTGTGCTTATTTTTCGAGCACACTAGATCCAGTAGCCCAGGCTCTGCCTGCGTGCCTCAAGTCAGTTGCAGCCACAGCACTAGCTATCAGACAGAGGGATTCCATAGTATTAGGACACTCCCTGACAGTACAAGTTCCACACTCCGTGGAAGTTCTTTTAAACCGAACACAGACCCAGCACTTGACAATTGCACGTTTGACAGGTTATGAACTGACACTGTTCCAGCCACACATAGAAATCAGACGCTGCAACGTTTTAAATCCTGCTACACTGTTACCGTTAGTTACTTCAAATCCTGCCACACATGACTGTGTGGAAGTTGTTAACACTATGACTAAGCCAAGACAAGATCTGACAGATATTCCATTACCAGACCCCGACCTGACACTTTATGTGGATGGTTCATGTATGAGAACAAGTACAGGAGAACTAGTAGCCGCGTATGCAGTGACTACTGACACTGAAGTTATTGAAACACACCGTATTGACACCCTGTCTGCTCAAGCAGCAGAGCTAGTTGCTCTGACCCAAGCCTGCATACACGCCAAGAACCTGAAAATTAATATTTACACAGATTCACGCTACGCATTCGGAGTCGTACACGACTTCGGAGTGCTCTGGCAGGAGAGAGGTTTCATGACTTCTCATGGAACCAAGATTCAGCATGGTCTCCTCATTCAAGCTCTGTTAGATGCAATACATTTACCGACATCTATCGCTATCATGAAGTGCAAGGCACATACTAAAGTTACTGACATTATTTCCCAAGGTAATGATCTAGCAGATCGAACAGCCAAGCTTACAGCACAGACACCAGACATACCAGTTAACAAGACACCGACATCCACTCTAGAACAGACTACTTGTATGACAGTTAAGGACCCTACTCAAGATGTCATAGATATCCAGTTACATGCTACTCTCGAAGAAATCAGGAAATGGTCCGAACAAGGAGGGGTCCAGACAGATCAGGGATGGGTGACGAAGGGTAGAGCCACATGGTTTCTCCCCGACTCAATGGTTCAAGTCATTATCAATACCGCACATAGTCCTGCACATTTAGGAGAAAAAGCCATGTTAGACAGTATCCAGAACATTTGGTTTAACAAGCATTTACGAGCTGCAGCCAAGCAGAAAGTCCGTACCTGTATGATATGTTGCCAGTTCAATCCAGGTAAAAGTGTCCCGGTGGAACAAGGTGGATTCCAGCCTCCTGACCACCCTTTTGAAGTCCTCCAGATGGATTATATTCAGATGGAGCGATGTCGAGGTTTCAAGTATGTCCTTGTAGTTGTATGCACTTTGTCCAGGTGGACAGAAGCATATCCAGTCCCAGATTATACAGCCGCAACCACTGCCAAGCAGTTGGTTCGTGAATATTTCCCCCGTTATGGACTCCCTAGGGTCGTATATTCTGATAACGGCCAGCCATTCTCATCTGAATTAATGAAGCACGTTTCCCTTTTACTAGGGTACCAGTGGAAGTTCCATTGTGTACGCCATCCAGAAGCAGCCGGTCTCGTAGAGAGACATAATCAAACCTTGAAAATCCGCATTGCCAAAATCTGTCAAGAAAAAGGTGTAGACTGGTTAGTTGCCCTGCCAGTCGCTCTGTTCTATATGCGCATGGTCGCACATTCCAGATCAGGTCTGTCCCCTTATGAGGTCGTATTCGGCCGCCCCCCGAATGTATGGGGTACACCCAGACCCCGAAGTATTACAGATGTTTCCAGTAATATGCTGACAGATTACCTAGCTTCCTTGATGTCTGCCCTACACTCTTGTCGTTCACAGGTTGCCGCCGCATTTCCAGACAATACCGAGGTGAAACCGCATGAAATCGTTCCAGGAAGCTTGGTTCTCGTCCGGAATTTTGATCGTTCAAGTCCGCTGGAGCCTCGCTGGAAGGAGCCGAAGTTAGTCCTTTTGGCCACCCGTACTGCCGTCAAGTTGGAAGGCAGGAAGGGGTGGGTGCACCTGTCACACGTCAAGAAATTTCACGGACTAAAAACTGTTTCCAAGAACTTTTCCAAGGATTGTCAAGATTTTAAAGACTGCCAAGAAACTATTCTTAAGGACTGTCC
This sequence comes from Lissotriton helveticus, assembly GCF_964261635.1. Classification (NCBI taxonomy): domain Eukaryota; kingdom Metazoa; phylum Chordata; class Amphibia; order Caudata; family Salamandridae; genus Lissotriton; species Lissotriton helveticus. The sequence goes on along the minus strand of NC_136059.1, from coordinate 2,101,245,883 downwards.
CGCAAATGACATTGATACCAAACCTCCCCTGTTAGAGAAAACTCCACAGCAGGAGTATAAAAGTAAGCTCCGGTCTAGTAAAATAAGTCAGCCAGTTTAATTGTCTAAGTCCTCCCCTAGGTGAAACGGTTAGACAGGTATCTGACATGTATGAAATAGACCCCCATAGTGAGAGAGTTAGTCAAAACTCAATCCGATGTATCGTTTTTCTAAGTTTTATATTGTTTCTCAGCCTGATGGTTACCTGCACGAGCTATGCATTTCATTTATGTTTTCCAATTTCTCATGTAAATAAGTCTTCTAATGCTACAGTAGAGCACACGTTTAGTGATCTGCCTCCTCACGAACTATCCTATCGTCTTGCTATGCGCAACAATTCATTTATCCGTATGTTACACTATTCACACCAGACCAGCAATGCCACTAATTGTTGGGTGTGTGGTCGACTCCCCCCTTTCCAGACACCGAAGGGAGTTCTGCCACTCTTTCCTTATCCATTTTCACATAACGGTTCATGTGGAGCCTGGTCCATGTTAACGTCATCCTCAACTGATATGTCCTTTCTGAACAGTACATGTTTTCCAGACAAGCAAGGTCTTCCCCACAGAACAGGGTTAGATCTAGAAAATGAAGTTTATAATTTAGGTAATTATTCTTCGAAATTCATGGTCCTGAATGTTCAGTCTGATCCTACTCCAGACTTACCTGCTATTTCAGTATTACCAGTCAAAGGCGAATTATGTGTCAGAAATAATGGTTCCGTACATGTAGGACATAGTGATTGTACTACTATTGTCAAGTATAGTGACAGTGGGAAATCTATTTTCAAAGCTTCACGTCATTCTTATTTTGTTTGTGGTCAGACCGCATATGTTCGTCTGCCCCTCGATTGGGAGGGAACCTGTTACATTGCCTTCCTACTGCCACCAGTTTTTCTAGCCCCATCTGATTATCATAGAAACACACATCTAGTACACATTAGACATAGAAGGGAGATTGAATCCCCGATTGTCGATCAAACTGAAACTGCTCTAGAACAGTATACAGATTTCAATAGAGGTTTCTTCTTCTTTATAGGACCTATCCAGAATAGTAAGTTAATCCGTAGGTTAACAAGAACTCTGGAAGCAGTAGTGAATGAGACTGTCTCTGCTCTAGGTAACTTAACCGAAGAGCAATCTGCTATGAGATTTGTCGTGCTCCAAAATCGTCTCGTTCTTGACGTCATACTGGCCGATAGAGGAGGAGCATGTAGAGTCATCGGATCTAGTTGCTGCATTTTCATTCCTAATAACGCGCCGTCTGTTTATTCAGCTATAACCAGACTTCATAAAATTGCCCATCAGTTACACCAGAATCCAGGCACCTGGACATGGTCCGGTTGGTTTTGGAGTATAATTTCTGCCTGGGGATGGAAAGTATTGTCATTTCTAGGTATTACAGTAGCGATCATATTCAGTTGCTGCCTCTGTATACAATGTGGCCCTGCGATTTGTGGCATTTGTGCTACCTCTTGTATTCCTAGTCCCAAGTCCCGTCCTAAATCCCGTTCCAAGAAAATTCGAGACGAGCAAATGATACTGTATGAAATGATAGATGGTATCATGAATATTGATGTTTCCTGATGGAAACGTAGTGACAAGGAGGGAATGTGGAAAAGTAAATTTTGCCATGTTCTGTGTCCCTACGTGTTCCCCATCTTATGTTGTATGTGCATGATTAATATGCATATGTATTCCCCATGATCGATTAAAGACGCAATTACAGTTGTGTCCATCACTAGTATGCCAGTTTCCAGTTCTCGTGAAAGCTACGAGTATTAGGCCTATGTAAAGCTACGTTGCCACGTTTCTCAGTGTGCACGTTATTTTATTGTAAAGTCCCCGTTTCTAGGCCTCAAAAGGGCCCGGACTCAGATTCAGCTCCTGTTTTCTGAACCCTCGCTGAGGAGCGATACAGCCCCCACCTGTATCCCTGACCCTTCACTTACTTCCTGCCTCACAGTGCCCGGCTCGGCCTGATTCTGCCTGCCAGTCTGCCAAGAGTATGTTATGATTCCAGTTATCAGTCCAGCTCTCCTTCTCTGCATTCCTAAGCTACTGAATCGCATCAATAGTTTCCGTCATGGTCTAGCCTTTACGTCTCCATGTAAGAGAAATACTGTATTTATGGTCATTTAATATTCCTCAACACACACTACATGTAGAATAATGCATGCACCAGTCTTAGTGTCTGTTAGCCTTTGCCCTGATAACTTTTGGATTCTATCAACATGTTCTCTAAACATCAGATACTAGATAGTGTTTAGGTACATGTCGCTCTGACTCTCCAGACTTTCGTCTCACCTTCTAGCTCAGAAGTCATAGCCCCCAGCTTCTCCCTAGTTACACGTCATTGCCAGCTTGCGCGCACCACTAGGTTAGAGGTCCTGGCTCCTTAGGTAGCCCCCTCCATGTTTCCGCCCCATTTATGACATATTCTGTTACGTTTACATCACATGTCCATGTACACGCCTCTTGTTACACCTACTTTCACCCTTATCTCTCGCGACTGTTACAGGCCCTGCCCACTGTTACGCCTACTGTATGTATTGTAATGCAATTGTTTTAACTATATATACTTGTGCACTGTTATTAAAAAAGTTATCCCTTTAGCGCGCTCATTCCAGCTCCTGCCCGACAGCTGTCGGGGCCCCCCTGTTGGCTAGCCATCCCAGATCTTGCCCGTGCAGGTTGTCCTGTTCCTGTCCTTTATGCTGTATTAAACCTGCAAACTCCTACTACCTCGAATCTTGACTCTTATTTATTGAGCTATCTGTTATTGTTATGTCCAGTCAAAAATAGAGGTATTATTTATTTATTTACCACACACTGGTGAAGTGCGGTGACGTACTTCGATGACGTAGGTGCGGCACGTCTCCGTATTGCACTGGTGTTGTGCGGTGACGTACCGTACCCCGAGGTCGTTGACGTACCGTACCCCAGCTGGATGGCGTACATGCTGCACTTATTACACTGGTAAAGTGCGGTGACGTACTTCGATGACGTAGGTGCGGCACGTCTCCGTATAGCACTGGTGTTGTGCGGTGACGTACCGTACCCCGAGGTCGTTGACGTACCGTACCCCAGCTGGATGGCGTACATGCAGCACGTATTACACTGGTGAAGTGCGGGAGTGTGTGCACCAACATACCCAGAGATGACAGTCGTGCAATGGAGATGTGCGCGTGTGGCAACACGTACAGGTATGTTGGATTTCATTGTACTCACCTTCTGCGCCGTCGTCGGTTTCTAAGTACGAGGTGGTGGCCGTACAGGATAGGGATGAGACGGACGATGGCGTTCATGTCCTGCTTGTCACGTACCGGGGTGCGGTTCGTGCCGGAGTGTGGTTTTACGGTAGTTTTGAGCTCTCGTAGACAAAGAGCCGTACGGAGTGTGTTCTACACGGATCGTACTTCCTGGTTCGGGAGACGCGCTCATTTTACGGTCTGACATTGCGTCGAGCGTTAGCCGACTGCAAATCGTATGGACTTTCGATTCGTACGGCGTTTTTTACGAGCCGTACGGAGTGACGCTTTAGATTGTGATCGTACTTGCTGATTCGTACGGGGACGCCTACGGGTACGACTCGTATGGGGAAAAACGCTCCGAACCGCAATTCGGAGCGCTTTTTCCCGAATCGGAATCGACCCCTTTTTTGTGTTTAAACATAAGAAAACACTATATACAAGAAAATTCAATACATGATCTACACTCAATTCATTCATTCAAACTGTTCACCATTCACACCAACTTTCTTCAAACATCCTCTCTAACATCCATACACATACTCATGCACCCCTAGCGAAGATGAAGTAATTGCAGATTTAACCAACCTAGGGGGTTAACGACCAAACAATGCAATAGTTTTCGTAAATAAAGGTTCCGTATTGCTACAGGAGAGATGAGGCATCTGTTCCCTGCTGCTAGGCAGGGGAAGTGATGCATTGGTTTCTTACTATTACAGGGGAGGTGATGCATCGTTTGCGGGTACAATGCATTGGTTACTTACTGCTGTGCAGTGTCGATGAAAGAAATCGGCGCCTAGGGATGATGCTTCGAAAGTCAAGTTGAGCTGTGTCGATTCCACAGCGATGAAGCCATCCATACACATACTCATGCACCCCTAGCGAAGATGAAGTAATTGCAGATTTAACCAACCTAGGGGGTCAATGACCAAACAATGCAATAGTTTTCGTAAATAAAGGCTTGGCTGTGCTGAATAACGTAAATGAATTTGATATGCAATTTCAACTAGCACATAGCCAGCCACAACTGTCACAACAGTGCATTTGTTAGGTAAACAAAAAACAGGTCTATGCGTTTCGAACCCCTTTTGGATTTGGGGGGTTCTCCTCAGGACCAAAAACTATTTTGTAATCCAGAAAATGGACAATAAAGTTGTGGTTGAATCTGCTGGACTTTTACAGGTTCATAAGAAGACAACGTGGTGGCTCCACTTCTGGCGTTTTCTTGTTAGTCAAGAATTCAGTGGAGAGCTGCTGAAGTTGGACGAGATGCCGGGTTCTCCATTCAATGCCCCTCTTGTTTTAATAGTTGTAACACTCGCCGTCTTAGTGGCGAAGCGTCTCTGTCATGGGTCCTCACAGGTGCCCTTGCTTGGAGTTATGTGGCGTCCAATCCTAGCAGTGTCTGGAGCAGTTAGCCTTTGGGTGTATCTGTCCGTTACAAATTGATTTTGAATAGTTATCAGTACTGTCATTTGTGGTTGTTTATACGTTGATGTGCTCAGCCTTACTGATTAGAGCTACACCAATTTTTGTTCCTGCGTTTTCTAAAAATGGCATTTCCGGACCAGCACTTGAAAAACCACCTTTACTAAAATATGTGTTTTTAAATTTTGTGTCCAGAGACAGCAAACTTCAATTTTCTATCAGCTCCCAATTGGCAGATACACTTGTAAACTTTTGCAAAGCAGCACATTGCTAACTGAGGGATATTACTTGATGTAGTGAAAAACGAAATTAGCATTATGGGCCATATGTAGGTAAATGGCATTTACCGAATCGTAAATACCGAATTTTACCGATTCGGTATTTAGAAATCGGTAAATGCCATGTAGGTAGTTATTCAGTAACAATTACCGAATCGGTAGGAATCGGTAATTACCGATTCGGTAATTACCAAATCGGTATTTGCCATTGATTCCTATGGGCCTTGAAGCCCATAGGATTCAATTACCGAATCGGTAAAATTACCGATTTTACAAGCGGGACAGGGTGTCACTTTGACACCCTGTTGCACCCCTGTTTCTGGCTTGTGTGCCATGTGACAATCATACATGCCCTTAGGGCATGTCTGTGTGCCACATGGCACAGGTGTACATGCACAGATGTGCATGCACACAGGAATTCGTTATTTACCATGCAATAATATTTCATGGTAAATAACGAATTCCTAAGGGCCTGTGGCACTGTTTCCAGTGCCACCTACATCCCATATTATCGATTCTGTACATTTACCGATTCGGTAATTTGCAGATTCGGTAAATTTACCGATTCGGTAAATATACAGAATCTGTAATATTTTGGCCACCTACATCTGAAAATCAAAATACCGGTCGGTAACAGCCGAAATCGGCCGTTACCGACCGGTATTTGGCCACCTACATATGGCCCTATTTCACTACCAGGACATGTAGAACACAACAGTCCATGTCCTTCCTTTCACATACACTGCACCCTGCCCATGGTGCTACCTTGGGCGTACCTAAGTGGTGCCTTATATGTAATAAAAGGGAAGATTTCGGCCTGGCAAGTGAGTGCACTTGCCAGGTCAAAATGGCAGTTTAAAACTGCACACACAAAAGACTGCAGTTGCAAACCTGAGACATGTTTGCAGGGATACTCATGTGCATGGCACAATCAGTGCTGAATTCCCGCTAGTAGCATTTGTTTTACAGGCCCTTGGCACACATGGTGTACTGTACTTACTAGTAAATCAAATATGTAAATCATGGAGAAACCAATTAATATTACATTTTTAGGGGGAGAGCAGATGCACTAAGGCCTACAAAAAGGTCAGAAAATAGAGGGAGAAGGCAAACATTTTGAGGATATCCCTGCTTAAAGGGCCCGGTCCAACAAGGGGGAAATTAAACCCAGGATTCTACAGAAAATTGTGATTCATATCCGAGATCTCAGGACAAGTACAGCAAGAATTTAGTAAAGGATTTAATAATGCAACCTATTAGAGTTATGTCACTAAAAATTAGGAACAATTTCAAAAGTAAGTGATAAGGAATAAACCCGTTTCAAGGAATCAGTGGTTTCCTAAATTTTCCTGCCCAAGAATATTTTCACTGCAACAATTACTGGTTGGAAAATCAAAGGCAAGAGAAAGGCTAGAGATTTGCTATTGTGCACAATGCCTGAGAATCCCAGTTACAGGACATAATCTTATATTACAGAAAAAAATTATAGAGAATTCCTGAATGCTATTCCTGAATTCTGCAGTGTATTGTTCAGTTCTAAAAAACCTAGACCCCAGTATAAAGGAGCACAGGCGGTAGTATTAGGGGCATGGAAGTTAGTCGTCAGGGAGAAGCACTAACAGCAGGTGCAACTGTTTTAATTTGTTTGTACTTCACGTAAGGGGATTCATTGGTCTAAAGTAAGAGTTGACAGGAGTCTTCCAAAACAAATCAAACAAAAAGGAATAGCACAGAAGAATATGACCCTTACTTCTATAAACATTACATAAAGAAAAGCTGCTAGGTGACACTATATACTAACTCAAAACATAAAACTGTTATTTTTTTAAGTTGGAGGTAAAGGTATACTATCCTTCTACACATAATAGCATACCTTAAATATATGATAACATATGTTAAATCATTTCAAAATTTCAAAACTCATAATACATGAAACATATTGTAGTTTTTGATAAAACCCCTAAAAAGTGCCTAGCATACCTTTTTATTAAATACGTGGAACCACCAACACATAAATATTGAAATAAATTATCAGACTTAACCCAACCTTAAAGCACTACAGTGATAAATCTCATAAGATCTAATTAAAAAAACAACATTGAAATATGCATGAAAAAAAGAGACAAACATTGAAAAACATATCACGTAAAAATATGTTTATTAAAGAAATCAGAAAGCAGGTAATTTAAAAACATATATGCTTGCATAGTTTAATTAAATAAAACACTAACCACCCACACGTGCAAAGCAATCCACAACCCATAAATATGAAATAAATAACAAACTAACAACCAAAAATATATAAATACTAACATTTAACACCTAAGAAAAGACATCTTCATTTAAAAAATACTACATGCTCAATGTATTCATGCAAACTATATGAAATGCCACCATCTTTTAATAAACAAATGTTTTACAATGGTATAATTAACAAACATGAAAAAATTATGTTGGTCTTGAGTATTATTTGCTATGATATGTTTGAAGTCAGAATATGTTTATCACCATATTGTGGTATAACAATATTTAATACATAATATTCAGGTACCATATAATCAGTAGCAAAACAACAAAAATGCAGTTAATATAGAGGAAATTATCAGAATTAAAAAATAAATTGAGTAAATGTTAGACAGGAATGATATAAAAGGCATCATATGTTATGTCTGAAATAGAAGGCTGGGAGAAATATGATCACTATGATAATTAATTCAAGCGTTTTATACCAACAAGAAGGATTTTGTGTTTGTTGGATCTGATGGCAAAACATATTTTTTCTTTTTTTCTCCATAGGAATTTAGTTCCATGGAGAAACCACTTCCTTAAACCCCCATGACATTTGTGTGTATTCTGTTACCCTTCCAGACCTAGTAAGTGATTTGTTTTCCCCTTAAAAAGAGTACATATTTTGTAATTTCCAGGCCAGAGAGGAATCTGTGAAAACCCAAAAATTCAATTGTTCCTTAGTTTTCACTAACTTTCAAGACTATCTATGTGTAGGAATGCTCAGTCCCATACCTTCTGTGGGATTTATTCCTATGTAATGTTATGCAAAAAAAATGTTTGATGATATTCCTTGGGAGCAAAAGGTTTACAATTGTGACTACCTTTAAAGGTCAAGCTTCGATCGACCTGTTATATCTCTTCTGTGGGGTTTGGCAAACCCACTGATTGCAACTGGTTACTATCTGTGGCATTCAGAAATGCTGACTTGTTATTGGTGCATCTGTGTAAATGCCTCTCCTTTGCTTGCTTAGTTCCATCCCTGGTGATTTCACTCACAGAACGTTTTATTTGGCCATCACACTGTACAGTGTATGATGGCCCCTCCTCCATGTTTTTGTTTTTCATTTCTCGGCTATTGTGTTTTTTAACCAACACGACAGGCCTTGTGGCCAGGCACTTTTCTTTATGCGTGGCTCCCCATACTGAGGTTAATAAACAGGTGCCTTCTTTTTTTTAAGCATGAAATGTGGCGCTTTACCTTTAAATATTCTTTTTTTTTCACTGCGCCACAAAGAGCTTAAGATTTATAATGGGCTTGTCTAAATCAACTTTTAATAATCCTTTTTGTTTTGTTCAACAGCGGCAAAATGCTGAGCTCTCACTTTAACAATGGTGCCAGTGGGCATATTGTCAGCAATTTGGCGGCCTCTAACATGTTCACCGCTTTCCCTACATAGCCTTATTGGCGCTGTTGTGTTGCCTCCAGACATGCGGCTGCCCGAGGCCACCCTGTGGCCATCAGGAGGGCGGGCCCGTAGTCCCGGAGGGCTTCCCCCGCCCCCCCTTCTACTTTGGTCAGCCACTGCTCCCCGGGCAGGTGGTGCCCGGCTGGAGCGTGGGGGGGGCCAGTGGCGCACGTCCGGGGCGGCAGGCAGGCAAGGGGTATTTTAGCAGCCTCTTTGCCGCTCCGGACGTCGCGCGTCGGGTCACGGGACACTCTTTTGATACGGTGAGTTGGGCCCCTTGGCCGGTACCCCCCCTCCGCCTACTCCCTCGTCTCCATGGTAGAGCTGGGCTAGGCGGCCTGCTTAGGAGCGGGCCGCTGTGGAGGCGGGGGTGCAGAGTCAACTCCTGAGCCCATGCAGTGGACCCTTTGGTCGTACTGGTCGGGGCTGGCTTGGCAGTCTCGTGTCGCGGCTGCGGACTCCCCATGTCGTTAAATTCATCGTGCGGGGGGGGGGCTGGGGGGCCCATTGATATGCTGCCTCCGGTCCGCCCCCGGGCCGGGCGCGAGTCCTCGGGCCGTTTCCCGCATCGGGGGTCAGGTGGTTGGTCCCCGGCACCCATCTCCACACGCACCGCCCGAAGACACACATTATGCTGCTTGCCACGAGAACCGGTGGGTGCGTCCCTGGTTGGCTGGTTCGGGAAGGTCTCGCTCGCCCCTAGCGCTGGCGTGTCCGCAGCTGGGCAGCACATCCTGCACTGCAACTGCCAGGGTCGGCGAGCTGGCGCGGAGCACAAGAGTCTAGATGCATTCACATCCGTCCCCGAGGTGCTACGGCAGTATGCGGTATTTGGCATCTGGGTTACGGACTGGCAGGGGGGCATCGCAACAGTGGGGGGTGTCTCTAATCAGGGAGTTAAAGCGGCTCAAGACAAAAGAGGCATTGAGAGAGACTAAAGATCGTTAATGTCCCTAAGTACTACTCTCAGTCTCATGCATCGTACCTTCGTGCAGCCTGCGCTTCGGCTAGTGAAAATTTAACAGCGCTGCAAAACGGTTTGCTGTATGAGGGTTCATTAATGTCCTAAGTTTGCCGCTCCTTTCCCGTCCTTCGTCATCGTGTGCTTGCCATATATGGCCTAGCTTAGAATCCTCCCCCGTCGCTCCTCCATGGTGAAGGCAGCGGTGCTTCCTCCCCCTGTGGCGTGTAGTGTGTTCAGCATGTAGCACGGCATTCTACCCTGTGGGTGTTGAACCTGGGACGGGGCAGATGGGCGAGCAGCTGCTACAATATACATGTGCATTAATATAGAGGCTTAGTAATGCGTGTATCACTCCTGATCAACTATATATAGCTTCAAGCACCCAGTGGCTCCAATAACTGACGGGATAGGATGTGTTCTTCGGCAATGCTACGCAATTGACCGAGGAACTTGATGTTTAGGTCATAATCCCAATATTTTGACTATTGATCTACCTGCAATTAATTAGGTCCGGGGTCTGGTGGCTCTGTGGACTAATGTATCTACTGCAGGGCCTGTGTACGACCTCATGGTTGCACGTTCAAATCCCAGTGGGTCCTCTCAGCCTTTCATCCCTCGGAGGTTGTTAAAATAAGTACCATTAAGTTGGGTAACGATAAACAACGGTTACTCAGTGCCAAATTGCCTACAAGTGAACGTGCAGTTTAAAAATACGCGTTAAAACAATTATTTCCTTCGTCACAAATTAGGAAGAGGATGTGGTCCGTCTGCTAGTCTGTCGCCTTTGGTGCTGGTAACCAGGGTTCGAGCCTCGGTGTCGCGTCCACATCCTGTGATCCTGGGCAAATCGATTAATTTCACGTCCCTGGATGTATAATGTAAATACGGTGCTCGTGCATAGCGCTCCAATACCTTCGGGTCACGTTCGCGCTATATAAATATGTAACAGGGGCATCTTTTTAGGAACGCAGACTTCAGTCATAACAATAACAGCTGCTAGAGGGAATGTGATTTCGGGCACCGTTCCAGTTCTTGGAACGAATATAGTTGAGCAGACTGTGGCTGAACGCAAAAAACAATAATCTAGCAGGCATAGTGAACAGACATGCAGAGATGTTTGGCGTGGCCAAAGTGAGCCACTGCCCCCCTCCTTCAAGGGAAATTGAATGGGAGCGAGACAGTCAAAATTCAAGTCTTACGAACGTTAGACATGTGACTGCTTCTGCTTTTTCTTAGAGAGCCTGTAACCAGCTGCTCGGCCGAAGGTGAATCCGGTGGCCTGCGCCGTCACGCTCTTGGTAACTTGCGTGTCTTGTAAAGGTCTGTCATCCACTCAGGAGTTTAGAAGGTGGATCCGCGACGGGGGGAAGCTTGCTTGGCCCCGTCGAGGAGACATCACATTGTTTGAAGCAGCATATAATCTGTTAGATTAGCTGCAGCCTCTTGTTCACGCACACATCCAATTATAAAGCTAGCTGTGGATGCGTTACTGTGAATTTTCATTTTGTATGAGCTGTTATAGCCCAAGGATCCACGAAAACACAACACAATTAGCAATATTAAGGCTTGGGTCTAAGAAATATCAGCCCCTGCCAAAAAACAAAGACAGTATTTGTAGGGTCCACTTGCACCAGGAGAAAGATAAACAATTTGCAATAGATAAATACATTTGCACCCGTGTCCAGAGCTCCTCTTAAACAGGCATTATCCCTCTGACAGCGGTCCTGCAATCTTTACGCCGAGCTAGCTGGGGCGGGGCGCGTTCCCCTCTCCACACAGCCCCCTCCTGCCCACTCTTTCAGGCATTCCAGGAATTTGCTCCTGCAAGCGCTCCACACTTCTGAGTCGAGTCCGGCGTCCGACCTGGGGGTTCGAGCCTCAACGTCGCGTTCACACACAAGACCCTGTTCAAATCGGTACCAGCAGGTGCCTTGAATGTTTAGTATTAATTCCGCTACCAATTCTGCTGTGTCGGTGGCTTGGTGGACTAATGCGCCCACTGTCTGGGCATGTATTCGACCTAACAAACTCAGGTTATGTTCCTGATGGGCCCCTCAGCTTTTCATCCTTTGTAGATCAATGAAATAAGTACCATTGAGTTGGATAACATTAAACATCTGTTCTACGGTGCCGTGGTATCCTTGGGTGATACCCCGCATTACAAATGCACATTTTACAAGGTAACGCTCCACCCTGGGCCGAGTCGTGCTGACGTCTTTGGGGCTGGAACTAGGGATCGAGCATGGGGTCGCGTTCACTCCAGCGATTTCGGCCATATCTCGTACGCGCCCGTGCCAGAATGTGTCATCTATACCTGTTCGCAAGTATACGTCAAATATGTGGGCGAGCTCGCACGGGCGATTTTTGTGTTGGTAACAGGGTTCTTCGCGGGGCCTCGAGCCTCGGGTCGCGTTTCACCCGGTTACCCTGGGCCAAACCAAGATCGGGGTTCCCCTCTCAGATTTCACATCGGCTTCCTGGGGAAGCTTCGAGCGCCAGTGGCTTGGGGATGGCCAACCTCAGCTGTGACAGCCGGATTTGCGGGGCATGTAAGCCTAGATATTAATCTTGCACAATAAGCTAGTGAGCACACGAGCACGGGCTGGCTCATGCTGGTAGACGCCCTTTGTTAGCCTCTGGAAGGCCTCCGGCAGGCCTCAGACTCGGTGTTATCGGCAACATCACCTGATGTACATCCTGCAAACTTGGATATGGGCGAGAAGTACGGATTTAATCCAGCGCACTGATTAGTTACATCGCAGTGTGTCACAGGGCAACTCAGATAGGCGCGAATTCTTTGTGCAGAGGGTGTTACAACTGTACACACGCGGTCGTCCTCGTTGCTTATTATGCTAATAAGCGGGGCGTTATTTGGGTAGGCCAGATGTGCCATCCGGGTCTCCGCAGAACATTTCAAGTGTGATCCAGCACCTTTTTACACGCGGCATTAGAAATTTGTAGCTGCCGCCAAGCTTGGTTGGGAACTTTAAGCTCACACCCAGTATAAACGATAGAATTTTAACAACCTGACACCTGGTCGTGAAAGTCATTCAATTGTGACTGTCCTTAGATGCCACTCTTCTACCCTGTGCTCTTAACTCCCTTGCTTCCCCTGCATAAACCCAATGTTGGCCGCCGAGCATGCCTTACATCTGAAGTCTCGCACGTTGGGCATGATGTTTCTTGAGTGTGGGCTGTAACACACATTGTATTGTTGAGGCGCTGTAAGTGCCATTCTATGAACACCACGTGCGGTCGGTTCATGGATGGTACTTACGTTGTGGTGTTGCTGGTCTGGGGAAGGCTGAGATATCAATACTGGCAATTATATATGTATAATCGTGGGCATTATAAAGTTGCCAGTTTATCCGCGTTCCGACAACACTAGTCATGCCTTGCCAGTTCGGATCCCTTAAATCAATCCCTTATGTCAGCGCACACTTTGATATATTTAAGCAGTCGCGCAAATGTTTTGGCTATCATATGCAGGGCCATTAGTTGGTCTAGTTTGAACGTTGTACTTTGACACAGACCCATGTACTTTGTCGCCGGCCCTTTTGGCCCATTGGGGCCAGGCCAATTATCCATGCGGTTGGCTGCAGTTTTTCAATGCTTTTACACCTGCTTCGGGCTGGAAGTTCATGTCAGGAGGAGTTAGAAGATGTTTCTAGACAAAGGGTGTGCCACGATGATGGGTTTAGGTGCCTACGCCTGATTGTATCACAAACTGTTTTCACTTTGACTTCGGAGTCTAGATGAGCAGAAGTGGCTCAGCGGGAGGAGAACCGCTTTTTGAAGTATTTGCTCGAGGAAATCTGTGATTCTCAAGCCTTTAAGTTTTGTTTGGAATAAACACGTAGGCCAGCAGGGGAAGAGTCATGAGCGGCGCAAACGGAAGCTCTAACAGTCTTGGATTGTCAAGAATGTATTATGGCTATTTGGGGTTGTAGCCAACGTTTTTGTGCGCATGTTTTGGATCACAAACAGTGTCTGGCGCGGGGCGGTCAGTTTACGCTGCGGTAGGCTCAAGCGGCTACATGGTATAGGTCGAGATCTAGTAGGTGCTTGTTTTAATCCTTCCTTTTGCTTCTTATGTGTGCATGTCAGGTTGGGTAGCTTCCTCTCATCTGGAAATGTGGGTGCGAGGCGTTTTGATGTGCGCCCACGTACGTGAGGTTCGGTAGCTCTAATTTTGTCTGCACTACCGCGGTCAAGGGCTTGCTTTAGCCCTGCTTTTGGGTCATCACGCGGAACATGGTCATCAAGGACCCGGTGATGCGCCAGCTTCGCCCACAGCACAACAGCGCAAACATTTTCTGCAAGTCGCTTTTGTGGTTGTCAGTCACTTTTACATAGCTTGTCCCGGTAGTGAGAATTCCACTCGCACCCCATTCACAGCATTTGAAACCCCCCCCCACATCAGGCATAGCGCTCGTCCTGGGGGCCCCTCCTTGGTGTTGGGCAGTTTGGGTGTATCTGGGGTGTCCTGTTTGGCGCCGGGGTGGCGCGCACTGTGAGAAGCCTGTTGTATGGTGCCTTTCCATGGTGGTTGAAATTCGGTGTAAACTTTTGGGCTGGTGTTGGCGCCGGGTGGCCTGCTCTGGGACAAGTTGGTTTCGGATTATGGCTTGAGCGGAGTCTCGCTGCTTGACTAACAGGGTCCTTCTGCCACCAGGAGTTATGCATGTGGCCCTTCTGTATGTCCGTTTGAGGCAGGCGCCATTGATGGCAATTAGGATTGCTGGTCGGTCCTGGTCAGGACTCTGTAGTCTTGTGTCTACCTCCTCACCATTCTGGTGCATCAGCAGCCACTAAGCCAAATATACGTCACGGGGCGCTGCTCATACTATGGTGGCCATGTTTACACAAGGCACAGAATGGTGTGCGGTGTCAGTCAATTGGGGTAACCCGAGGTAGCGTGACCATTTTGATCTGGTCGCTTCAGTTAAGGCATATCCACCCTGGCCTTAGCCAGGGCAGCAGTCGGGGGAGGTGGTCGCATGTATCAAGTGTGGTGGCACAGAAAGTGGAGTACACAGTGGTGGCGCCTTTGGCGACAGGGTCCGTTGACCTTGGCATGCCCTCTTAACCAGAGGGAGCGATTTGACCATTTTTGACCTGGGCGCTTCAGTTGAGGCATATCCGCCCGCGCCTTAGCCAGGGCAGTAGGTGGGGTAAGGTAGTTGCATCTATCAAGTGTTGTGGCACAGAAAGTGGAGTACACAGTAGTAGTGCCATTGGCGGCAGGGTCCGTTGGCCTTGGCATGCCCTCTCACTTTACCCTGAAGAGGACTCACAGTGGCAGTATGCTCCATTTCTCTGTGTCGGATGTATCAGAGAGCCGCTCAGCAGCGGCAGGAGTAGAGCTGATTGCACTACAGTATTTTGGGGTATTCGCCTTCTGACATCACTTTGGGTAGCGATGATGCAAGCGACTAATTCCACAGGCACATGGTCCAGCAGGCGACGCCTGTCTTCCTCCTGTTATGGCTGGCAGGTGGCAGTACAGCAACCCGTTCAGCGAGTAGTTGGTGTATGTAAGATATTGGAATTGCCTTCGCAGCTATTGTGAAAGATGTATGATGTCTCCAATGCTGTGGGCACCTGTATCAGTCATGGCAACCCCTTATGGTGGTGGTTGTATGTCTACCTTATAGACGAGTTATCCCAGAGGTAGCTTGGACTAAGCAGCCTTCAGGCTATTTCACGAGGGCATGTGTAGCCAGCCGTCTCAACCTGTGCATTCCTGTGTTCTAATGATGGGACACCACACAAGTTTTACTATTAAACTTTGTTTGTCTGGGGACCGCGCTACGGCAGAAGTCGAATCTTACCTGGGTGTAGTCTTCTGACACTTTGTACTCCATTGTTCAAATTGGAAGCGCTAGCAGCTGGCCCCCCCCCCTATTTTGCACTTGGTCATTTCCTGGGGGTATGACCCCTCGTACCTGGTCGGTCTTCACTATTGTGGTAGTGGGATATGGACCCGGGGGTAATCTGCAGAATAATGACAGAGGGGCCTATGCCATTTAGGACAGGATCAAAGGTCTCGTTGAGGTGGAAGGGGTCCACCTCTCACCTGTCGGTCTGGGCTTGTTCCTCTGGTTTTAAAGAGAAGCTCTGCAGAGCAAAGGTTGCAGGTTGCCTAGGTAGCAAAGTGGTGGGGGGCCCGGACGGCGACGGTGGCCGCCGGCCGGGCTGTGGCGGAGTTACGGGGCGATCCGAAAGTAGAGAGGTGCAGCACTGTACTTCAGCGGGCACATAGGGGTGCCAGAGCCTAACCTGCAACCTAATGGGAGGGCGGGAACCCGTGTCGGCGCCCCAGTAGTCCTTCGGGCCTTGTGTGCCTGTGCAACCGGGGGTTGCCTAGATACGCCCCGCAAGGGGCGTGAGTAGAGTTATTACCATAATGACGCAGCAGATGGGTGGTTCGCCACTGTGCTGCTTGGCTCATCAGGCGGGCAGGTGGCGAGAATGTGGCCTTCCCTTGTATCGCCCGTAAGATAACCCACCGTGATTACATAATTTTGTATGTAATAAAATAAACCTGCAGCAACTTTTTCCCAATCTAACATTGGTGTCTGTGTGTTATTTGCGGGATGTTGGGTATGTTTGGGGCGGGGGGTGCTGTCCCCCTGATGGGACTATGCGGCTGCCCGAGGCCACCCTGTGGCCATCAGGAGGGCGGGCCCGTAGTCCCGGAGGGCTTCCCCCGCCCCCCTCCTACTTTGGTCAGCCACTGCTCCCCGGGCAGGTGGTGCCCGGCTGGAGCGTGGGCGGGCCAGTGGCGCACGTCCGGGGCGGCAGGCAGGCGAGGGGTATATATCTTCCCCTCGCCATTTTAGCAGCCTCTTTGCCGCTCCGGACGTCGCGCGTCGGGTCACGGGACCCTCTTTTCCCTCCCTACCTCTTACCCTGAGTGTCTGCAAAGGGGGGGGTTCCTGTGGGAACTTTAATGTGTTCTTTTTTGTTGCAGGCGGAGTTACGGGGCGATCCGGAAGCAGAGAGGTGCAGCACTGTACTTCAGCGGGCACATAGGGGTGCCAGAGCCTAACCTGGAACCTCATGGGAGGCCGGGAACCCGTGTCGGTGCCCCAGTAGTCCTTCGGGCGGTTGTGTGCCTGTGCAACCGGGGGTTTGCCTAAATATGCCCCCAAGGGGTGTGAGTAGAGTTATTACCATAATGACGCAGCAGATGGGTGGTTCGCCACTGTGCTGCTTGGCTCATCAGGCGGGCAGGTGGCGAGAATGTGGTCTGCCCTTGGATCGCCCGTAAGATAACCCACCGTGACTACATAATGTTGTATGTAATAAAATAAACCTGCAGCAACTTTTTCCAATCTAACACTGGTGTCTGTGTGTTATTTGCGGGATGTTGGGTATGTTTGGGGCGGGGGGTGCTGTTGCCCTGATGGGATGATGGACGGCGGCAACAGTTCAGGTGATCTTTCTCCCTTCATCTGAAAGTCTCAACGAAAGCTAGCTTACACCACGCACTTTTGGGTTTTGGGTGAGTAAAGTCACCATTAGCACCTTTTATTCTTCTTTAAATTGTATTGAGTTGGACAATTGGGAACTATCGCTAAGGTACTATCATGAGCGCAAAGGGCATCGGCCACACCAGACTACTGCTTTGGATCAGGCACACAGACCGAAGGCCAGGTTTTAAGCTGCCCTTCTTGGGCTGATTCCAATGCATATCCCACGGAGTACAAAACTAAGTAGCACCAGGTCTAAGTATCAAGGTAGCCGGGGTCGTTCCCCTATATTTCGGACCATCTGCAGTGTGTCTTGTCACTGGCCGGCAACCATGTGTGCAGCCCGGCAGGGTTACCATTCACAGGGCGCTAAGATTTACATCAACCAGGGGCTTCCAAAGAAATCAAACACGATTGGACGAGGCCAAGAAAGGAGAGGCATCATAGTTGTTGAGGACAAATGTTTTTTTTACACTCAAACAAACTCTGCAACACATGCTGGAATAAATAAATAAATTGTAAGTCACCTGTGCATATAAGTTTGAGTAAATGCCTATTTGTTATTGCATGCACAGTTAACGCACTGTGTCTAGGGGAATCACACAGGCTTCTGTGGTGCAGGGGAGAGTCGATCATTTAGGGGCCCCAAACCCTGCATGTGGGGGCCTCATTACATTCTGAGCGAGGGGGGCATTATTTTGTAAAATTATTATTTGTTTTTTTCAGCCATAAGGGGAGGAGCTAGTACCTCTTAAGTATTTTTCTGAAGCACGTGCGTAAAGACGCGGTTGCCACTATTTTAGTGGTAAGAGCACCTACGCAGAGCTGCTATCATGGTGGCGGTCACCAGAGTCACTATACAGGACCTTAGAAAACAGCAGCATGAGAGGAAGCTGTGCCCATGCTTGGCTGCCAAATTGGAAAAAAAACATATAGAAGCTCCTCAGCGACAGTTGCATTTCAGCGGTAGCCAGTGTAATAACTTCCTGCTGTAAGAGCTTTCTTTGCAACTGCTTGCGTCTGTTCCCATAACTTGGCCCTGGATTAAATTACGGCAAAATACATGCATTTAAAGTCCTTTGTTTCTTTCCTGAGCATTCATTAACTGGCTCTTAATTTGGCAGAGCATGGGCAGTCCAAGGTGGTTCAGAGTTCTTCATGCAAATGCTAATTATATACTTTTCTGTGCTTTTTTATTTTATAAAAAGTCGTGCTGCTTGTAAATTGGTAAAAAAGGGGGTGGTGATGGACAGAGCATCTGAACCAATCAAACACTCACACCCAGTTCTTTAGCCCACTCTGCCACCCTAGTTCAGACATGGCCATATGGAAATCAGTCTGACCCTGTGCCTCATGGGAACAGTCCAGCCCGAACTGCCAAGCCATGCCTTCCCTGGACCGGGAACAAGCTTCCTAGGACCGGTTTCTGGCATTTTAGCCGTCTTCAGCCAGGCTTGC
Source organism: Lissotriton helveticus (assembly GCF_964261635.1). Classification (NCBI taxonomy): domain Eukaryota; kingdom Metazoa; phylum Chordata; class Amphibia; order Caudata; family Salamandridae; genus Lissotriton; species Lissotriton helveticus. The sequence goes on along the minus strand of NC_136059.1, from coordinate 2,101,227,293 downwards.
TTGAATCCAGTGGAAAAGTGAGGTGAGTGTTTGATTGGTTCAGATGCTCCGTCCATTACCACCCCCCTTTTGTACCTCTTGTAAATTGGGTCATAGCAGTCAAAGCAATGTCGTTTAGAATATAAGCCAGTTTTTGTTATTAGTTCACAGTTACTTTGCTAATACTAGCACAGCATGTAAAGGTAATCTTACAAAAAAAATCTGAAGATACAAATATTTCATTAATAGTACCTAAAGCATGTATTTAATTGTTTAGTCATTCCATAAGAAGTCTGAAGAATATAGAACAATATGATCGACTTAGAGATGACTTAGCTAGAGAATTGCGGGCCATATTATCAAGGAAGCTGCGGTAGTTTATCGCCGCTTTACCGGCAGGAAACTGCCGATAAAGCGGCGATACTGGGCTTGATAATATGCAATTCGAATTTCACTCGAAGCCCAGGTTAGCTGTTCACACATCTAACCTAGGCTTCGATTGAAATTCGAATCGCATATTATCAAGCCCATTATCGCCGCTTTATCGGCAGTTTCCTGCCAGTAAAGCGGCGATAAACTACCGCAGCTTCCTTGATAATATGGCCCTGCATTTCTAGTAGATATTCTCCCCCGTTCGAGAGGATAAAAAGGCAGTCAGTTGCCAGTTTGAGGAGTTTATTTTTTAGGAATCAGGTAGTCTTGTGTTCCCTTGAGGCGTAGTGTTGGACCCGGCCTCGTGGCGTGGTTCGCCTCTGTCCCTCCACACCCTGTGAGCGTAGGCCTGTGCCCCGAGTCCCCTGCGCAGCCTCCCCGTTAGTGTAGCCTGCACCCCGAGCCTGGTCGTCCTACTCCAGTTAAACCTAGATCCCCCTAGAACCTCGACCAGGCCTGCCTTTCCCGCTCCACGCCCGGCTCCGAGCGCTTAACCTTGCATGCCCCACAAGGCCCGGACGCCATCTTCCCTTCCCGACATCCCTGTCTCCCTGGGCCGAGCGTGACCCCGGCCCCAGCGAAACCCAGACTCCAGAGGCGCGCCAGTCCCGGCTGGGGGGGTAAAGGGCTCCCCGAGTGAGATAAGCCAGGGAGTTTTCGATGGCACCTCCGGCCTCCCCTGAGGGGCTGGTTTCTGTCACACCTTTGGCCCTCCCCTGTGGACCAGTTTCGATCACCCCTCTGGCCTCCCCGAGTGCTGGCTCCAGACCCGCTGGGCGTCTGGGAATTTTCGGACCCATCTTTCAAAGGGATCAAAGACCCAACCGCCGGACCTCACCAATGACCAGCCCCCCCCGGGCAGGAGACCTCTGCCTGCGAGGGTCCGGAGATCAAAGAGCCAAAGGACTATAACTGGGCCCGCCCGACAACTAGCGGGCAGTTGTATCTTGGACCTGAAGCCCTGCCGATCTGATCGTGGCTGACCCTAAGAAGACTCATCCTGAACCTCTGAGCCCTGCTGACGCTGTCGCGGCTCAAGCTGAACTTGTAACCATCAGAGCCCTGCTGACGCTGTCGCGGCTCAAACTGAACCTGCAACCATTGGAGCCCTGCTGACGCTCTCGCGGCTCAAGCTGAACTTGCAACCATCGGAGCCCTGCTGACGCTGTCGCGGCTCGACCTCTAAAACCAACGGAGCCCTGCTGACGCTGTCGCGGCTCAAGCTGAACCTGCAACCATCGGAGCCCTGCTGAAGCTGTCGCGGCTCGACCTCTAAGACCATCGGAGACCTGCTGACGCTGTCGTGGCTCTCACGAACCTCCCCAGATCGAGCCCTGCTGACCTCGTCGCGGCTCGAGGAGTACTCTGGTCCGGCTGGACCATCGAGACCACCATCACGACCGAGCCGACTCGACGGAGGTGAGGCAGCCAGTACGACCATCATCCCGTACCCCCCGGCTTAAGGATTGAGAGCTGTGCGTAGGGTACGCCGCGTACTGACCCAGAGACTAAAAGACTGTCCCGCTTCCCCCTTCCCAAATCCTCCAAGACTTTGTGGTCCCTTGACCACTGTGTATACAAGAGTGCTTCCTTCGTTATTTGCTATATAAAGAACTTGTTACTGAAATCCAACGTTGTGGTGTCCGTTCGTAAGTGTGGTGTGAGCTCAGTGTGTACGATCCTAGACCCGAAGTCCTGCCCGGTGGGGACCTCCCAATCAAGACTCAGCAAGTTCTGTGGGAGAGGTGGATCTTGGGGTGACCGGGTGAGCACAACCTGGCCCTCGGAGATCGGCCCTTCCAACATTGGTGGCAGCGTCGCGATAAGAACCTACGTCTAGGGATCGTACAGCACTGACACACTACCCGAACGAAGAGCAACCATGAGCCTCACGAGCGACAAGACCACCTTCCAGATGGAGCTGCTGGGAGACTATTCGCACCGTGAGCTCAAGCATTTCTGCAAAGATCTCCGTATCCCATCAACGGGATTAAACACCAAAGAGGACTTTCAACAAGCTCTAACAGCCTGGGTGGAGACCGGAGCCCAACCTCCAGCACCGACAGAAGCCGATGGAGGGGGAGCACCACTGATCGAAACCCACGCCCCAGAGCAAGAAAGATTCAGAAAAGGGGGTGGTGATGAACAGAGTGCCTGAATTAAGCAGACCACTCTTACCCAGTCCAAAGATCAGGGCTTGATCCATCACCGTTTTTTAGCTCACTGTACCATCCCAGCTCAGAACTTGGCTATATGCAAATTAGTCTGTTCCTGTCCCAGTGCATGATGGGAACAGGGCAAACCAAACTACCAAGCCAATTCTTATACTGGGAAGGAAACAAGCTTCCGGGGACCGGTTTCTGCCATTTCAGGCGTCGTCGGCCCGGCTTGCTTGAATCCTGATGGTGCAATGAGCAAGGGACTCACATCTGAGTATAACCTTCCACGCTTATGGTGGACAAAATGATTCAGAAAACGGGCTGGTGATGAACAGAGTGCCTGAATTAAGCAGACCACTCTTACCCAGTCCAAAGATCAGGGCTTGATCCATCACCGTTTTTAGCTCACTGCACCATCCCAGCTCAGAACTTGGCTATATGCAAATTAGTCTGTTCCTGTCCCAGTGCATGATGGGAACAGGGCAAACCAAACTACCAAGCCAATTCTTATACTGGGAAGGAAACAAGCTTCCGGGGACCGGTTTCTGCCATTTCAGGCGTCGTCGGCCCGGCTTGCTTGAATCCTGATGGTGCAATGAGCAAGGGACTCACATCTGAGTATAACCTTCCACGCTTATGGTGGACAAAATGATTCAGAAAACGGGGTGGTGATGAACAGAGTGCCTGAATTAAGCAGACCACTCTTACCCAGTCCAAAGATCAGGGCTTGATCCATCACCGTTTTTAGCTCACTGCACCATCCCAGCTCAGAACTTGGCTATATGCAAATTAGTCTGTTCCTGTCCCAGTGCATGATGGGAACAGGGCAAACCAAACTACCAAGCCAATTCTTATACTGGGAAGGAAACAAGCTTCCGGGGACCGGTTTCTGCCATTTCAGGCGTCGTCGGCCCGGCTTGCTTGAATCCTGATGGTGCAATGAGCAAGGGACTCACATCTGAGTATACCCTTCCACGCTTATGGTGGACAAAATGATTCAGAAAAGGGGGTGGTGATGAACAGAGTGCCTGAATTAAGCAGACCACTCTTACCCAGTCCAAAGATCAGGGCTTGATCCATCACCGTTTTTAGCTCACTGCACCATCCCAGCTCAGAACTTGGCTATATGCAAATTAGTCTGTTCCTGTCCCAGTGCATGATGGGAACAGGGCAAACCAAACTACCAAGCCAATTCTTATACTGGGAAGGAAACAAGCTTCCGGGGACCGGTTTCTGCCATTTCAGGCGTCGTCGGCCCGGCTTGCTTGAATCCTGATGGTGCAATGAGCAAGGGACTCACATCTGAGTATACCCTTCCACGCTTATGGTGGACAAAATGATTCAGAAAAGGGGGTGGTGATGAACAGAGTGCCTGAATTAAGCAGACCACTCTTACCCAGTCCAAAGATCAGGGCTTGATCCATCACCATTTTTTAGCTCACTGCACCATCCCAACTCAGAACTTGGCTATATGCAAATTAGTCTGTTCCTGTCCCAGTGCATGATGGGAACAGGGCAAACCAAACTACCAAGCCAATTCTTATACTGGGAAGGAAACAAGCTTCCGGGGACTGGTTTCTGCCATTTCAGGCGTCGTCGGCCCGGCTTGCTTGAATCCTGATGGTGCAATGAGCAAGGGACTCACATCTGAGTATACCCTTCCACGCTTATGGTGGACAAAATGATTTAGAAAAGGGGGTGGTGATGAACAGAGTGCCTGAATTAAGCAGACCACTCTTACCCAGTCCAAAGATCAGGGCTTGATCCATCACCGTTTTTTAGCTCACTGCACCATCCCAGCTCAGAACTTGGCTATATGCAAATTAGTCTGTTCCTGTCCCAGTGCATGATGGGAACAGGGCAAACCAAACTACCAAACCAATTCTTATACTGGGAAGGAAACAAGCTTCCGGGGACCGGTTTTTGCCATTTCAGGCGTCGTCGGCCCGGCTTGCTTGAATCCTGATGGTGCAATGAGCAAGGGACTCACATCTGAGTATACCCTTCCACGCTTATGGTGGACAAAATGATTCAGAAAAGGGGGTGGTGATGAACAGAGTGCCTGAATTAAGCAGACCACTCTTACCCAGTCCAAAGATCAGGGCTTGGTCCATCACCGTTTTTTAGCTCACTGCACCATCCCAACTCAGAACTTGGCTATATGCAAATTAGTCTGTTCCTGTCCCAGTGCATGATGGGAACAGGGCAAACCAAACTACCAAGCCAATTCTTATACTGGGAAGGAAACAAGCTTCCGGGGACTGGTTTCTGCCATTTCAGGCGTCGTCGGCCCGGCTTGCTTGAATCCTGATGGTGCAATGAGCAAGGGACTCACATCTGAGTATACCCTTCCACGCTTATGGTGGACAAAATGATTTAGAAAAGGGGGTGGTGATGAACTGAGTGCCTGAATTAAGCAGACCACTCTTACCCAGTCCAAAGATCAGGGCTTGATCCATCACCGTTTTTTAGCTCACTGCACCATCCCAGCTCAGAACTTGGCTATATGCAAATTAGTCTGTTCCTGTCCCAGTGCATGATGGGAACAGGGCAAACCAAACTACCAAACCAATTCTTATACTGGGAAGGAAACAAGCTTCCGGGGACCGGTTTCTGCCATTTCAGGCGTCGTCGGCCCGGCTTGCTTGAATCCTGATGGTGCAATGAGCAAGGGACTCACATCTGAGTATAACCTTCCACGCTTATGGTGGACAAAATGATTCAGAAAACGGGCTGGTGATGAACAGAGTGCCTGAATTAAGCAGACCACTCTTACCCACTCCAAAGATCAGGGCTTGATCCATCACCGTTTTTAGCTCACTGCACCATCCCAGCTCAGAACTTGGCTATATGCAAATTAGTCTGTTCCTGTCCCAGTGCATGATGGGAACAGGGCAAACCAAACTACCAAGCCAATTCTTATACTGGGAAGGAAACAAGCTTCCGGGGACCGGTTTCTGCCATTTCAGGCGTCGTCGGCCCGGCTTGCTTGAATCCTGATGGTGCAATGAGCAAGGGACTCACATCTGAGTATAACCTTCCACGCTTATGGTGGACAAAATGATTCAGAAAACGGGGTGGTGATGAACAGAGTGCCTGAATTAAGCAGACCACTCTTACCCAGTCCAAAGATCAGGGCTTGATCCATCACCGTTTTTAGCTCACTGCACCATCCCAGCTCAGAACTTGGCTATATGCAAATTAGTCTGTTCCTGTCCCAGTGCATGATGGGAACAGGGCAAACCAAACTACCAAGCCAATTCTTATACTGGGAAGGAAACAAGCTTCCGGGGACCGGTTTCTGCCATTTCAGGCGTCGTCGGCCCGGCTTGCTTGAATCCTGATGGTGCAATGAGCAAGGGACTCACATCTGAGTATACCCTTCCACGCTTATGGTGGACAAAATGATTCAGAAAAGGGGGTGGTGATGAACAGAGTGCCTGAATTAAGCAGACCACTCTTACCCAGTCCAAAGATCAGGGCTTGATCCATCACCGTTTTTAGCTCACTGCACCATCCCAGCTCAGAACTTGGCTATATGCAAATTAGTCTGTTCCTGTCCCAGTGCATGATGGGAACAGGGCAAACCAAACTACCAAGCCAATTCTTATACTGGGAAGGAAACAAGCTTCCGGGGACCGGTTTCTGCCATTTCAGGCGTCGTCGGCCCGGCTTGCTTGAATCCTGATGGTGCAATGAGCAAGGGACTCACATCTGAGTATACCCTTCCACGCTTATGGTGGACAAAATGATTCAGAAAAGGGGGTGGTGATGAACAGAGTGCCTGAATTAAGCAGACCACTCTTACCCAGTCCAAAGATCAGGGCTTGATCCATCACCGTTTTTTAGCTCACTGCACCATCCCAACTCAGAACTTGGCTATATGCAAATTAGTCTGTTCCTGTCCCAGTGCATGATGGGAACAGGGCAAACCAAACTACCAAGCCAATTCTTATACTGGGAAGGAAACAAGCTTCCGGGGACTGGTTTCTGCCATTTCAGGCGTCGTCGGCCCGGCTTGCTTGAATCCTGATGGTGCAATGAGCAAGGGACTCACATCTGAGTATACCCTTCCACGCTTATGGTGGACAAAATGATTTAGAAAAGGGGGTGGTGATGAACAGAGTGCCTGAATTAAGCAGACCACTCTTACCCAGTCCAAAGATCAGGGCTTGATCCATCACCGTTTTTTAGCTCACTGCACCATCCCAGCTCAGAACTTGGCTATATGCAAATTAGTCTGTTCCTGTCCCAGTGCATGATGGGAACAGGGCAAACCAAACTACCAAACCAATTCTTATACTGGGAAGGAAACAAGCTTCCGGGGACCGGTTTTTGCCATTTCAGGCGTCGTCGGCCCGGCTTGCTTGAATCCTGATGGTGCAATGAGCAAGGGACTCACATCTGAGTATACCCTTCCACGCTTATGGTGGACAAAATGATTCAGAAAAGGGGGTGGTGATGAACAGAGTGCCTGAATTAAGCAGACCACTCTTACCCAGTCCAAAGATCAGGGCTTGATCCATCACCGTTTTTTAGCTCACTGCACCATCCCAACTCAGAACTTGGCTATATGCAAATTAGTCTGTTCCTGTCCCAGTGCATGATGGGAACAGGGCAAACCAAACTACCAAACCAATTCTTATACTGGGAAGGAAACAAGCTTCCGGGGACCGGTTTCTGCCATTTCAGGCGTCGTCGGCCCGGCTTGCTTGAATCCTGATGATGCAATGAGCAAGGGACTCACATCTGAGTATACCCTTCCACGCTTATGGTGGACAAAATGATTCAGAAAAGGGGGTGGTGATGAACAGAGTGCCTGAATTAAGCAGACCACTCTTACCCAGTCCAAAGATCAGGGCTTGATCCATCACCGTTTTTTAGCTCACTGCACCATCCCAGCTCAGAACTTGGCTATATGCAAATTAGTCTGTTCCTGTCCCAGTGCATGATGGGAACAGGGCAAACCAAACTACCAAGCCAATTCTTATACTGGGAAGGAAACAAGCTTCCGGGGACCGGTTTCTGCCATTTCAGGCATCGTCGGCCCGGCTTGCTTGAATCCTGATGGTGCAATGAGCAAGGGACTCACATCTGAGTATACCCTTCCACGCTTATGGTGGACAAAATGATTCAGAAAAGGGGGTGGTGATGAACAGAGTGCCTGAAATAAGCAGACCACTCTTACCCAGTCCAAAGATCAGGGCTTGATCCATCACCGTTTTTTAGCTCACTGCACCATCCCAGCTCAGAACTTGGCTATATGCAAATTAGTCTGTTCCTGTCCCAGTGTATGATGGGAACAGGGCAAACCAAACTACCAAGCCAATTCTTATACTGGGAAGGAAACAAGCTTCCGGGGACCGGTTTCTGCCATTTCAGGCGTCGTCGGCCCGGCTTGCTTGAATCCTGATGGTGCAATGAGCAAGGGACTCACATCTGAGTATACCCTTCCACGCTTATGGTGGACAAAATGATTCAGAAAAGGGGGTGGTGATGAACAGAGTGCCTGAATTAAGCAGACCACTCTTACCCAGTCCAAAGATCAGGGCTTGATCCATCACCGTTTTTTAGCTCACTGCACCATCCCAGCTCAGAACTTGGCTATATGCAAATTAGTCTGTTCCTGTCCCAGTGCATGATGGAAACAGGGCAAACCAAACTACCAAGCCAATTCTTATACTGGGAAGGAAACAAGCTTCCGGGGACCGGTTTCTGCCATTTCAGGCGTCGTCGGCCCGGCTTGCTTGAATCCTGATGGTGCAATGAGCAAGGGACTCACATCTGAGTATACCCTTCCACGCTGATGAAACGGTGATGGATCAAGCCCTGATGTTTGGACTGGGTAAGAGTGGTCTGCTTAATTCAGACACTCTGTTCATCACCACCCCCTTTTCTGAATCATTTTGTCCACCATAAGCGTGGAAGGGTATACTCAGACATGAGTCCCTTGCTCACTGCTCCATCAGGATTCAAGCAAGCCGGGCCGACGACGCCTGAAATGGCAGAAACCGGTCCCCGGAAGCTTGTCTCCTTTCTGGTGAAGAATTGGCTTGGTAGTTTGGTCTGCCCTGTTCCCATGATGCACTGGGCCAGGGACAGACTAATTTGCATATAGCCAGGTTCTGAGCTGGGATGGGGCAGTGAGCTAAATAACGGTGATGGATCAAGCCCTGATGTTTGGACTGGGTAAGAGTGGTCTGCTTAATTCAGACACTCTGTTCATCACCACCCCCTTTTCTGAATCATTTTGTCCACCATAAGCGTGGAAGGGTATACTCAGACATGAGTCCCTTGCTCACTGCTCCATCAGGATTCAAGCAAGCCGGGCCGACGACGCCTGAAATGGCAGAAACCGGTCCCCGGAAGCTTGTCTCCTTTCTGGTGAAGAATTGTCTTGGTAGTTTGGTCTGCCCTGTTCCCATGATGCACTGGGCCAGGGACAGACTAATTTGCATCTAGCCAGGTTCTGAGCTGGGATGGGGCAGTGAGCTAAATAACGGTGATGGATCAAGCCCTGATGTTTGGACTGGGTAAGAGTGGTCTGCTTAATTCAGACACTCTGTTCATCACCACCCCCTTTTCTGAATCCTTTTGTCCACCATAAGCGTGGAAGGGTATACTCAGACATGAGTCCCTTGCTCACTGCTCCATCAGGATTCAAGCAAGCCGGGCCGACGACGCCTGAAATGGCAGAAACCGGTCCCCGGAAGCTTGTCTCCTTTCTGGTGAAGAATTGGCTTGGTAGTTTGGTCTGCCCTGTTCCCATGATGCACTGGGCCAGGGACAGACTAATTTGCATATAGCCAGGTTCTGAGCTGGGATGGGGCAGTGAGCTAAATAACGGTGATGGATCAAGCCCTGATGTTTGGACTGGGTAAGAGTGGTCTGCTTAATTCAGACACTCTGTTCATCACCACCCCCTTTTCTGAACCAGAGCAAGAAATAGCAGATTCCCCGACTCGCAACACGGAGAGAGGTCTATCTCGAGAAGAGATGACCGACCGAGAACGCAACCGAAGCCACGAGCTAGAACTAGCCCGTTTAAAGATGGAGGTAGAACTCAAGCTGGCCGAGAAAAAGCTAGCCCTCGAGCAGCTACGGCTGCAAGGAGAACTGGAGGAGAAGAAACTCCAACGAGAACATGACGGAAAGAAGCTCCATCTGGAGCACGAGCGCAGCGTATTGGAAATAGAACTCAAGGCCCGGAACGAAGGCAACAACAGCAGCGACCCGAGAGTCTGTTCCCCCAGTGGAACCCAAGGTCCACATCCCCAAGGATGTGGTCAAAGAATATTATAAAAAACGATGACATCCAGCAATGGTTCAAGGCCTACGAGGTAGCTATGACCTCCCACCGAGTTCCGCAGAAAGATTGGGGAGCCGGGCTGTGGGGTCGATTCCTGAGTGAGGGGAGAGACACCCTACTCGACCTACCGTCTGCTGAGCAGACCTCCTACAGCCACATGAAAGAGGCCCTCCTCACAAGGTACGGGCTCACCCCAGAAATGTACCGCCAACGCTTCCGAGAATGCAGGAAGATCCCCGGCACCACGTGGGTAGAATATGTCAACTTCTACAGCCGGACCCTAGAAGGGTGGATCAAGGGCAGCAAAGTATCCACCTTCGAGGGGCTCATCGACCTCATTGCCTACGAACATTTGTCCCTGAATTGCTTTGTGGAACTCCGCCAGCACCTCCTGGACAGCAAGTTGGCTGACCCCCGGAAGCTGGCCGTCGAGGCCGATCGCTGGGTGAGCACCAGAGTCCCCCGGGGGCCCGGGGGAGATTCTGGCAGAAATGAACAGGGATCGTCCCGGCAGAGGGGAGGGGGGAATCAGAATAGACAGAGGGGTTCCCAGGTAGGGTCCCCGCGTAGTCCCCCCAGAAACCAGCCCGGCACCTCGCCTCCCACAGCGCGCGCAGGGTTTCCCCCAGCTAAGCCAGGGCCCCGAGTCAGCCAAGCCTGCTACCATTGCCAGAAACCCGGGCACTATGCCAATGACCCCCGCTGCCCCTTGTTCCAGAAGCCTGCCGCTGCAGGGCTCCCAGTGCGCCACATTACCTCAGTAGCTCTAGAAGAGGAGGGGGAGGAAGAGTTCGAGGGAGAAGACCCCGCAGCTATGATGTTAGTCTCCCTGGGTGATAGGGAGATGGTCCCCGGAGCTCCCCTACCCGACAACACAGAGAAATACCGACAGCAGGTGACTGTCAATGGCCATCACATAGGGGCGCTCCGAGACACTGGGGCCAGTATCACCGCCGTCAAACGGCACCTAGTCACCGAAGCCCAGATTGTTCCCCACATCTCCTGCAGGGTGATCGCAGCTGATAACTCCGTCCGCACCTGCCGGATAGCTCAAGTCCCGTTCGAATGGGGGGGCGTCTCTGGGGAGTTACGAGTGGCAGTCCGCTCCGACATGCCTGTGGACTGCCTGCTCGGCAACGATCTAGAGAGCTCTCCATGGCAGCGGGTTGAGAAAAGGACCCACTTAGAGATGGTGGGCCTACCCGAGTGGGCCTGTGTGAGTACCCGGTCGATGACCGCCCGAAGGACCACCCCCTAAGGGGCGACCTTAGAGGTGGCACCGGCGACCCCCGAGGTCCCGGAATCCTTTGAGACCCCTGAGCTGTTCCCCAGGGAGAGCTTCCCCCCCGACGCAGGTCCCCTCGGCCCTGGCGTCGAACCGACCCCGAGCCTGGACGACCTTCCTGAGCTGGCCCAGTGGCGCCAGGAAGGAGGACCGTCCCGAGAAGAATTCTGCCTAGAGCAGACAGCCTGTCCATCCTTGGTGGGGCCGCGGCAGCAGGCCGCCGCCCAGGCCGCCGGTGACCAGTCTGGCTCCCACTTTGTCTATTGGGAAAACAGCCTCTTATACAGCGAGCAAATGTCCGCCGAACTAGGGTCTGGCCGAGTGCTGGTGGTCCCCCTACGCTTCCGTGGCTTTCTCCTGAACCTGGCCCATGACGTGCCCCTGGCGGGACACTTGGGACAAGACAAAACGTACCAGCGCCTGGTCACCCACTTCTACTGGCCGGGCATGCGCTCCGATGTGGAGGCCCACTGTAAGTCCTGACCCACGTGTCAGTCCAGCGGAAAGAGCGGAGGGAAGCGCAAAGCCCCTCTCCAACCCTTCCCCGTGGTCAGTACCCCCTTTGAGAGGGTGGGAATCGACATTGTGGGCCCCCTCGACCCCCGGACCTCCTTGGGGCACCGCTTTATCCTTGTCTTGGTGGACCATGCCACCCGATATCCCGAAGCCATTCCCCTCCGAACGGTGACCGCCCCCGTAGTGGGGCGGGCCCTCATGGCCATCTTCTCCCGGGTGGGATTCCCTCGAGAAGTCATCAGCGACCGAGGGACCAACTTCATCTCGAAATACATGAAGTCCCTTTGGCAACAATGTGGGGTGACGTACAAGTTCACCACCCCATATCACCCCCAGGGTAACGGTCTGGTGGAACGCTTCAACCGGACCCTCAAAGGAATGATCATGGGACTCGAAGAGCCCCTGAGGCGTAAGTGGGACGTCCTCCTTCCCTGTCTCCTCTTCGCATACCGCGAAGTCCCCCAGAAGTCCCTGGGGTTCAGCCCCTTCGAGCTGCTCTACGGGCACCCCGTCCGGGGACCCCTCACCCTGGTCAAGGAAGGGTGGGAGACGGTGGCCCCAGAGCCCCCTCCCGATGTGTTTCGATACATTTTGGCCCTCCGGAACCAGACGAGGAAGTTCCGAGAGCTGGCCGAGGCAAACCTCGAGGCCAGCCAAGAAGAAATGAAACGGTGGTATGACCAAAATGCCACTCTGGTCGAGTTTCAGCCCGGACAGCGGGTCTGGGTGATGGCCCCCGTGGAGCCCTGTGCCCTGCAAGACAAGTGGACAGGGCCCTTCAAGGTGGTAGAACGCAAGAGTCAGGTGACTTATCTCATCGACGTGGAGTCCCCCCGGAACCCCTTGCGGGTCATTCACGTAAACCGCCTCAAACCCCACTTCGCCCGATCCGAGTTGAGCTTACTCCTCGCCACGGACGATGGGGAAGAAGAAGAAACTGAGCCTCTCCCCGATCTCCTGTCCACCAAAGAAAAAGATGGCTCCGTAGAGGGGGTGAGTCTCTCCTCCTCCCTCTCTCCCGAGCAGTGCGAGGACTGTCGCCAGTTACTGGGACAATTCTCTGACCTTTTCTCCCTCTCCCCCGGCGTCACCAACTGGTGCGTCCACGACGTGGACACTGGGGACAGCCCACCGGTATGTAAGCATGGGCGGATTTTGCAAATTGGCAATCCGCGAAATTGCGTATTTACGGATTCGCAATCCGCAAAATCTGCAAACTCTCGCGAATTTGCGGATTTTATTTTTTTTTGTGTTCGGAAGGGTTTCTGCCAGTTCGCGAGGGTTTTGTACCAGTTCGCAATTGCGAACTTACTTGTCGGCTCGCAACGGCCGCGACTATGTTGTTTCTACGTCTGGTTCATCATCACTGGTTCACAGCACCCTCTGTTTCACCACTGCCACCCTCTGGTACACCCATGCCACCCTCTGGTACATCACTGCCACCCTCTGGTTGGTTTATCACTGTAGATTATGGGGGTGAAAAAAAGCAAGCACACCTGCCCTGCTTCAACTGACATGAATTAATTTGGGGTTGATTAATGTGTCACTGAATTTAAACTTCCAGTCTGGCTGGCACCTGCTTCCTTATCTCTAATCTGCTTTCTGTTGCAGTGCAATTCTTTTTCACAGGACCTTTGTGGCCTATAGTTGCAAGTAGGCAACTGAACTCTGAAGGGGCCCCTCAGAAAGCACTACAGGGAATGGTTACTAATGATAAGATTGAACTTTTGCACCTGCTGAGTGCTTTCAGTTTTGTCTGTAATTGCTTTCTGTTGCAGTGTAATTTTTTTAACAGGACCTTTGTTGTATACTTGTAGCTATTCTCTGAGCCTGCTGTGAGGGTCAGAGCAGGGTCATAGAATAGTTGCAAGTAGGCAAATGAACTCTGAAGGGGCCCCTCAGGAGGCACTACAGGGAATGGTTACTAATGATAAGATTGAACTTTTGCACCTGCTGAGTGCTTTCAGTTTTGCAAAAATCCAAATATCCAGCAGCATCCACAAAAAGTAATCCTTCCAGGTCAAGATCCAAATCAAAGTGACCAGCACATGAAGAAAGCACTGGGAGGAGCCTGCTGGACAGGAACAGGAAGTTGGAGACTGTGGGGCACTTCCTCCCCCCCCCCCCAAAATGGACTCCTTGCAAAGAAAAAGTGCAGGCAAATGTCAACCTGAGGAGTTATTCTGATAAAAATCATAATTTTCAAGGTTTATGCTGCCTGCTGGTGGATTTCTTGTGCGAAATTGCAAATTGTTCAATCTCGCAATTGCGAGATTGTCGCTGCCCGCCGCATCTATGTGTTCGCAAATGTTTACTCCCGCGAAATTGTATAGTATTCTAGTTGGCAAGTGCGACCAAGCAAAAAATCCGCTTCGCACGGATTTTACGAATTTTCGGCAAGTTCGCGAGAGTTCGTGGATTGCGAACTTGCCGAAAATCCGCGAGCGGAACGGATTTTACGCCCATGCTTACCGGTACGGCACAGAGCCTACCGCGTCCCTGACCGAGTCCGGGCCTGCATCGAAGATGTTAGCTCTCGGGGTGGTCGAAGCCTCTGACAGCCCATGGGCTAGCCCCGTGGTCCTGGTTCCGAAGGCAGCCGCCCCCGGTGCTGTTCTCGAGCTGAGGTTCTGCGTTGACTACCGCGGGCTCAACGCAGTCACCAGAACCGTTGCTCATCCCATCCCCCGAGCCGATGAGCTTATCGATCGCCTCGGGGCGGCTCGTTTCCTCAGCACATTCGACCTGACCAGTGGGTACTGGCAGATCGCCCTCACCGAGGGAGCAAAGGAAAGATCCGCTTTCTCCACCCCGGATGGTCACTACCATTTCCGGGTGATGCCCTTCGGAATGAAGAACGCCCCCGCCACCTTCCAGCGACTGGTGAACCAGGTCCTGGCGGGGTTGGAAGAGTTCAGCGCTGCGTATCTGGACGATATCGCAGTCTACAGTTCCCACTGGCCTGAGCACCTCCAGCACCTCTGGGCGGTGCTGACCGCCCTGAGGAGGGCGGGTCTCACCATTAAGGCAAGCAAGTGCCAGATCGGACATGGGTCCGTAATCTACCTCGGGCACCAGGTCGGGAGCGGCCTCGTAGCCCCCCTCCAGCCCAAGATCGATGCCATCGTGGCCTGGGAGTCCCCCATGACCCAGACGGAAGTGCGGGCGTTTCTAGGGCTCACGGGGTACTACCGCCGGTTCATCAAGAGTTACGGCAGCATCGTAGCCCCCCTCACGGAGTTAACCTCCAAAAACAAGCCGAAGAAAGTCAGCTGGACCTCCGCCTGCCAAGAGGCGTTCGAAACGTTGAAAGACGCCATGTGCACCGCCCCCATCCTACAGGCCCCCGACTACTCACGAGAGTTTGTAGTCCAGACGGACGCGTCCGAGCATGGCATCGGAGCTGTCCTGTCCCAGGTGAACGAGAATGGCCTAGACCAACCAGTGGCATTCATTAGCCGGAGGCTACTCCCTCGAGAACAAAGGTGGAGCACCATCGAGCGGGAGGCCTTTGCGGTGCTTTGGGCCCTGAAGAAGCTGAGGCCCTACCTGTTCGGTACTCAGGTTTCATGTTTTAGTGTCTTTATTTCGATAATAAAATCATAAAAGACAAAATAAAAACATTACAAAACAAAACAACCACTATACAATAAGTTATATAGAAAACCAATAAACATGTTATTAATTTTACACTGAAGTCACAGTTAGAACTAATTATTAAACTTTGTTGGTTTTACAAGACATATATAAACCTGGAGCTAAAAAGGCAAAATTAGCACATTTAAAAAGATAAGATCTTACATGATACAGTTAGGATAAAAATAAATTCCTTCTAGCCCTAATTGCCCATGCCCAGCCTAGAAATTTGGCCAAGCATATCACAAAAGTTTCCGAGGTATTAGTTTTCAAGACCCAGATTGCCTCGGAAGACTTTCTACAGGAAAGGCGTTTGAACAGGGGTTTTAGCCATGTTGAACGAGGTTCTGAATACTGTGGACAAGCAAACAATAGATGACCCTCTGTTTCTTTATGATCTGGGCACCAGCTACAAGAGCTAGAAGAAGTTTTACCCCAGGATGAAGTAAATGAATTCAAAGGTAAGGCACCCACTCGAAACTGATGATAGTGTTTCTTATCCAAAGGTCTGGTGATGGTGTCCCAGTAAATCTCACGGGAGGGATCTAGCTTAAAGCTTAGAAATCTTCCCGTTAGACTCCCAGAACTGGAGACAGTTGCCAAGGAGAGACGGGTTGAGGCCCAAAATAGTTCTTTGAATTCTTTTTTAGATGGAAATATATTGGTACCTGGGGAGACCGACCAATGTATTAAACCCATGTCATGCAGGCTCTTTTTCACCGAACGAAGCCATGGGATTCGTTCAGAACCCCCCATGGACCTCACTTCTGCTAACTCCTTAGCAAAGAGTGTGAGATCCTCGGAGGTCCACAAGCGCCTCCAAGTAGCCACCACTCTAAATCTAGCCATGTCCATGATTGGTGGGCAACCCATATCATGGCAAAGGGGTATCGATGGGGAGGATTGTGGTAACCCTACCAGTTTCCGAAGGAATTTACACTGGATTCTATAAAGACTAGAAAGATCCAGAAATCCCCATAACTCGGCCCCATAAAGTATGGCGGCGTTTATTTTAGTGTCATAAATTCTCAAGGCAGGGATGACCCGTTTTGTAATAGATCTCTTCTGCTCACACAAAAGACATCCGGTCAATTGGGCGAATTTTAACTGCTGGGTCGCTATTTGATCTTTCCACGACAGACGGCGATCCAAGGTAACCCCCAGATAAGTCATGGTTTCAACTTGTTCCAAGTTGACCCCGCTCAATTGAACGTTACTACGTACGATGTTATTCCTGGTTAAAACCATGAACTTGGTTTTGCCCACATTTATCTGGAGATCATTTTTCACACAAAACTCCTCAAAACGTCTTCCTGATTAGTTGCTTTCCCCTCCGCCTCCTGGGCTGACTTGATTACTGTGCATTCGCCTTGTTTAGAGTTTGTTGTTTTTATGATTAATATAAAATTGTTATGTCCTGTCCTATGCTTCGAGCAATAATTGGTACCTTCCTTGTGCCCGGCCACGGGAATGATCGTTCGCTACTTATGTTGTGCGTTGCTATTAGCGGCCAGCCCGTGTGGTTGTAGGCCCATCTCTGTAACTCTTATTTTATTACTCAATAAAAGTTTTTAATTAAAAAAAACAAAAAAAAAAAAAACTCCTCAAAACGGTTCAAGGCCCGCTGTAGGCCTCCCCGGGTCTTGGATAGGAGTAAGGTGTCGTTGGCGAAGATTAGCATAGGGAATTTGGTCCCTGCCAAGGATGGGGCATCAGTATGGGTAGCCAAGAAGAATTTTGCTACTTGGTCTATAAAGAGTAGGAAGAGAGTGGGCGCGAGAACGCACCCCTGTCGGACTCCTCGGGTTACAGGGAAGGAATCCGTGTGTTGTCCTTGTTCTCCCCACCTTACCCTAGCGTAGTTCTCTTCGTGTAATCTGATAATCATCTCTAGTAATTCTCCAGGCATACCCAAGTCCCTCAATACCTGCCACAATTTACCCCTAGGTACCAGATCGAAGGCTGACTTCAGGTCTATAAATGCGGCAAAGATGGTACCACCGCCTAACGTAACAACCTTCCAAAAGATCATACAAAATCGTAGCACCTGATCAATAGTACTCGTACCGGATCTGAAGCCTGCCTGCATGGGAGACAGTATGTTTTCAGAGTCCATCCACCCTTGCACTCTGGCCAAGATCATACGGGCAATGACTTTTTGGAGGCAGTCGATTAAACTGATCGGGCGATAGTTGCCCGGATTAGACCTGTCTCTTTTTTTATATATAGGAAGAATCTCAGCCCCCTTCCATGTTTTGGGGATGCATGCACCCTTTGCTATAGCATTAGCTATGTTTGTTAAATATGGCACCCAGAGAGCAGTATAGGTTTTAAACAAATCGGCTGGTATTTGGTCCAACCCAGGAGCTTTCCCCCGCTGAGTTAAACCAAGGGCTAACTCTGTCTCAGTATTGGTGAAGGTCAGGATCGTGTCACAAGTGGGCATTACATGCAACTGATTCAAAATAGGGGGAGGGTCAGTGCCTTCTGAGCTAAATTGGGATGAATAATAAGATTTCCAGGCTTCTGGGGACACATGATTAATTGGAGTACGGGAGTCACCATCCTTCCCCCATTTTACAATGTCCCAGAATTTAGACTGGTTGTTTGACTTGGTGGCATGCAAGAGATCAGCCCAATAATCATCCTCCCACACCCTCTTTGCTTCCCACTGCACTCTTTTGTACCGTTTCCTGGCCTCCTTTACAGCACACATATTTCTAGATTTAACTTTCTCGACTAGAATACTGTGAGCCTCCCTACAATCTTTGTTATACCATTTTGATCGAATGGCTAGCGGTCGCCCAACGCCCTTCTTACATGGTTTAGAGAGGAGTAGCTTAAGCTCAGCAAAACATTGTTCATGCAAGTCCATAATTTTGTTTGGTTCAATGGTACCCCTCCCAAAGTCCTCTGTCATCATTTTGTTTGAGGCGAGCTTCACCACATTCTCTATATTAGTCTGTATGATTTCATCGTCTGATATTTTAGACCATTTCAATCTCCTCCGATCGTTTGATAAGATTACAGCCCCTTGCCCCTTAGGAGCTGGACCTTCCAATCTTACCACATCGTAGAACTTTAATTTCAAAGACAGAGGGTTATGATCACTTTCAGGGCGAGAGACAATTTCCATATCGACCATCAGACTCCAGAATTCCATATTTAAGAAGATGTAGTCTATACGACTTTTTCTCAGGCCATTGTCAAAGGTAAAATTGGCACCAAGGTCGGATGGGGTGCGTCCATTTGCGGCCCTTAATCCCCAGGTGAGACAAAAAGCAGTCCAATTCAGGGCAGCCTCCGTTGCTTTGACAGGTTTACTATTCAATAGTTCCGGTATGTTCCAAGTTGCATCCTCTGCGGACCCCCAGCTATCCCCCGCTAAATAAAGCGGCTCAATGGTGCAATTTAAGTCGCCAGCTAAGACGATCAGTGTTCCTTTGTTCCACCCTGCCAAAAGATTGTCCAAGGCACCCACCGTCAAGGGACATCGACCACCAGGGAGGCCACGAGAGTAAATATTAATAATAAGCATGTCCTGACCACCTTCCTTACTCAACCTAATAGCCAAAATATCGGAATTGTCCTCATAGAGTTCTGTGGTTGTGTATCCCCATGCCTGTTTGACCCACGTTGTCAAACCCCCCGAAGCACGACCTTTATTGCTCTTTATTGCAGGTTTGAAAAAGTTTATGAAGCCGGCTTTGTGTATAGGTGCAGTAGCCCAAGTTTCTTGTAATAACACTACGTCATATTTGTCGATAAACTCCAGCCAGTCCTCAGAATCCAAACGAGCCTTTGCTCCAGCTACATTCCAGGACACAATATTAAATGTCGCTATTGTGAGTTCTGCAGGGTTATTACCTAGATGGGGAGGGGAGGGGGAATTAAATAGGGTGGTGCTTATGGGCATATTTCTAACCCCTTTTTCTTCAGTGTTGGTTTTTAGCACGCTTTCCCCTTCTGCCGGGATCATCATATTTGCCTTTTTATAGGGCATAAACTGATTACCCAGTGTAGGTGTCATAGAGTGTTTAAGTGGAGTTTGTACTTCTTCCCTGCTATCATCGGTTAGATTAATCGTCGAACTGGGTACACAAAGTCAATCTACCAATTCCAAATCAGACAGTGCTCCAAAGTGATTAAAAAGTGGGGGGTACTGTTGTGGGAGGGGTGTTCTAGGCCCTTGAAACCTCCCATCTCTCACTCTCCACAGGTTTGAGCCTATGGGATAGTTGGTATGTGTATGAGGATAGAAGTAGGCAAGGTCTAATGTTTGGACGTCGCCCTGAAGGGCAAATCTAGCTTTCCGTCGTATTCGGTCAACCACCCAGGGGTCTTTAAATGATATCAAGATACAGTCCCCTTCTAAATCTTTTGTGCCCGTACCCACCCAGTCTACTCTCCTTACATAAAGGATATCTGTAGGGGATGATGGTGGGAGCGGGCGATGTTTGTTTAACCAGTATATTACTTTATTCCGCAATTCCCCTTGGGTCTCCTTAATGCCGTCCCTTAGGGGAGCCACACCAGTTAAAACTATAGTATATCGGGACGCTTCTGGGGGTAGGTTGACTCGAGGTGAGGGGCGCAGCTTTGGTTTACCCACCGACTGAGTCCTAGAGGATTGATGGTTATTAGGTTGTTGGGCCATGACCCGAGACCCAAGTTTTGCAGGATGTATACCCTGTGCAGGGCGATGGGTTGAGGCATTGGATTGTGGGGTGGAGACTGTAGGGTTACGGACCTTTGTCCGAGGTTTAGGTATGGGTTTAGGGTTGGGGGGGGGGCTGAGCTGGAGTCACTACTACTGGGGCCTGTGGGGTACTCTCAACAACCTGTGAAATGTTAGATTTCATTTGTTTTAGACTAAGACTAGCTAAGGTAACAATAGTCTTGTCCATTTCTAATAGGTTTTTTTCTATTCTAGAGAGTCTGAGTTCCAAGGGGGATAAAAGCTTTTTCAATGTCTCCCATACAATTTTAAGGAAACTTTCATCACCCCCCTGTTGCTCGCCAGGCTCACCTACTGAACCCTCTAAGGCCCCCTCAACTAATTCTGGGATGGTGTTCTCCATGGATGAATCTAATTCTTCGCTGTCTATACTGTTCCCAGTGTCCTCGCCCTTCAAAGAGATGTTTGTTTGGGGAACCTCATTGGCCACCCTATTTAACTCTGGGTGTCGACGCTTGTTAAAGAATTGTGCCCTTGCAATTTTGGCCTTTTTGCGGGCATAGGCTAGTCGCGCAAGGCGTTTCCTTTTGTGAAGAGCATCTCTTTTGTTGATGCTTACAGATGGTTTAGACGTCTCAAATTTTTTAGGGATGCCTACGACCTCTCTAGATGTGTTCAACAACAAAGTCTGGGTGGGCTTAGGAGATGCCATTACTGGAATAATAGGCTGCACTAAGGGTGGAATTGGCAGGGGACAATGGATATCCGCACTGATTATTAATGGCCGGGGACCAGACAGGCGCTCCGGCGTTTTAGCGGAGGCGATGTTTCCTAAAGATGATTTTTTTTTAGAAAGGGCTAAGTCCTGAGATAATCTTCGTGCCGCTTCTAACTCTATGGATACTCTATGTTGCATCTTACTAATTTCTAAGTCAATAGCCGTATTAGTCTTAATAATGAAATCGTCAAGGGTCCCATTGGGCTTATGCCCTCCCTTAGCAGTTTTACTACGACTACTTCGTGTGCACATATTGACCCGTAAGAAAAAATAGATTATACAAAATATAGAGGCAACAAGAGGGGTGGCCCAGTCCAGTCCTCTCAGTCCTCGAACGGCCTCAAACAGCCCGCTCTTTGCCCGGTCTTCGCCCCGTGCTGCGTCCCGCGCTGCGGGAGATAGATGCTAAGATGTAGGGGGCGTAATGGGCGGTGGGCGGGCCAGCAGGGAGAGCGGACCGGAAGCTGGCTATCGGTCACGCAGGGACTCCTGGTTGTTGGAGTCCCTGCTACGCTCGCAGCCCCGCTGGTTACCAATTGCCCGGGTCCGCCTTACCTCTTCTCCCTTCTGATGTGCTGCCCCTGATACAGTGAGGCGATGCGGCGAGGTGCAGGGCGGGTGGCAGGAACGTCACGAAAGTATTCTCCTGGCAGGCGTTCTGTGCTGGCAAAGTCTTTAGGCAACAAGGATCCCACGAGTGCAAGGTGAGGGAAGTTTTTAATGATCCTCAGGTGGGCGGTGGGCGGGCCAGCAGGGAGAGCGGACCGGAAGCTGGCTATCGGTCACGCAGGGACTCCTGGTTGTTGGAGTCCCTGCTACGCTCGCAGCCCCGCTGGTTACCAATTGCCCGGGTCCGCCTTACCTCTTCTCCCTTCTGATGTGCTGCCCCTGATACAGCGAGGCGATGCGGCACCCGCGAAGCGGGTGCGGCGAGGTTCAGGGCGGGTGGCAGGAACGTCACGAAAGTATTCTCCTGGCAGGCGTTCTGTGCTGGCAAAGTCTTTAGGCAACAAGGATCCCAAGAATATAAGCCAGTTTTTGTTATTAATTCACAGTTACTTTGCTAATACTAGCACAGCATGTAAAGGTAATCTTACAAAAAAAATCTGAAGATACAAATATTTCATTAATAGTACCTAAAGCATGTATTTAATTGTTTAGTCATTCCATAAGAAGTTTGAAGAATATAGAACAATATGATCGACTTAGAGATGACTAAGCTAGAGAATTGTGGGCCATATTATCAAGGAAGCTGCGGTAGTTTATCGCCGCTTTACCGGCAGGAAACTGTAGATAAAGCGGCGATAATGGGCTTGATAATATGCGATTCGAATTTCACTCGAAGCCCAGGTTAGCTGTTCACACATCTAACCTAGGCTTCGATTGAAATTCGAATCGCATATTATCAAGCCCAATATCGCCGCTTTATCGGCAGTTTCCTGCCAGTAAAGAGGCGATAAACTACCGCAGCTTCCTTGATAATATGGCCCTGCATTTCTAGTAGATATTCTCCCCCGTTCGAGAAGATAAAAAGGCAGTCAGTTGCCAGTTTGAGGAGTTTATTTTTTAGGAATCAGGTAGTCTTGTGTTCCCTTGAGGCGTAGTGTTGGACCCGGCCTCGTGGCGTGGTTTGCCTCTGTCCCTCCACACCCTGTGAGCGTAGGCCTGTGCCCCGAGTCCCCTGCGCAGCCTCCCCGTTAGTGTAGCCTGCACCCCGAGCCTGGTCGTCCTACTCCAGTTAAACCTAGATACCCCTAGAACCTCGACCAGGCCTGCCTTTCCCGCTCCACGCCCGGCTCCGAGCGCCTAACCTTGCATGCCCCACAAGGCCCGGACGCCATCTTCCCTTCCCGACATCCCTGTCTCCCTGGGCCGAGCGTGACCCCGGCCCCAGCGAAACCCAGACTCCAGAGGCGCGCCAGTCCCGGCTGGGGGGTAAAGGGCTCCCCGAGTGAGATAAGCCAGGGAGTTTTCGATGGCACCTCCGGCCTCCCCTGAGGGGCTGGTTTCTGTCACACCTTTGGCCCTCCCCTGTGGACCAGTTTCGATCACCCCTCTGGCCTCCCCGAGTGCTGGCTCCAGACCCGCTGGGCGTCTGGGAATTCCCGGACCCATCTTTCAAAGGGATCAAAGAGCCAACCGCCGGACCTCACCAATGACCAGCCCCCCCGGGCAGGAGACCTCTGCCTGCGAGGGTCCGGAGATCAAAGAGCCAAAGGACTATAACTGGGCCCACCCGACAACTAGCGGGCAGTTGTATCTTGGACCTGAAGCCCTGCCGATCTGATCGCGGCTGACCCTAAGAAGACTCATCCTGAACCTCTGAGACCTGCTGACGCTGTCGCGGCTCAAGCTGAACTTGTAACCATCAGAGCCCTGCTGACGCTGTCGCGGCTCAAACTGAACCTGCAACCATCGGAGCCCTGCTGACGCTGTCGCGGCTCAAGCTGAACTTGCAACCATCGGAGCCCTGCTGACGCTGTCGCGGCTTGACCTCTAAAACCATCGGAGCCCTGCTGACGCTGTCGCGGCTCAAGCTGAACCTGCAACCATCGGAGCCCTGCTGACGCTGTCGCGGCTCGACCTCTAAGACCATCGGAGACCTGCTGACGCTGTCGCGGCTCTCACGAACCTCCCCAGATCGAGCCCTGCTGACCTCGTCGCGGCTTGAGGAGTACTCTGGTCCGGCTGGACCATCGAGACCACCATCACGACCGAGCCGACTCGACGGAGGTGAGGCAGCCAGTACGACCATCATCCCGTACCCCCCGGCTCGAGGATTGAGAGCTGTGCGTAGGGTACGCCGCGTACTGACCCAGAGACTAAAAGACTGTCCCGCTTCCCCCTTCCCGAATCCTCCAAGACTTTGTGGTCCCTTGACCACTGTGTATACAAGAGTGCTTCCTTCATTATTTGCTATATAAAGAACTTGTTACTGAAATCCAACGTTGTGGTGTCCGTTCGTAAGTGTGGTGTGAGCTCAGTGTGTACGATCCTAGACCCGAAGTCCTCCCCGGTGGGGACCTCCCAATCAAGACTCGGCAAATTCTGTGGGAGAGGTGGATCTTGGGGTGACCGGGTGAGCACAACCTGGCCCTCAAAGATCGGCCCTTCCAACACGTAGGTTCAAAGCATTCCAGTCCTTAGTCTGAGAATCTTGGGCGCATCAATATATCTCCTGTAGTGTTGTCTTTTTTTCATGCAGTGCTTTTTTTCCATCTCCCTCACTGGACTGAGAACACAGTTAAAATAAAGTTGGATTGTAACTTGTGAGCTTCACTCAGTACAGAACTGCCCCCCCAGAAAGTCTCCTCTCTCTTTTCTCTCACCCTCTCTCCCCTTATATCTCTCCACCCTCTTTCTTCAGCCAGCCTATCACTCACTCACAAAAAAAACTCACATAAAACCAAGCTATACCACATAGCAACAATCCATATAAACACACTCCACACCATATAAATTATAAAATCAATTATTTGCCAAAGTAAAAAGTGCTGGAGGCAGTAAGTTTAAAATAAAAGAAGAAAACAATAGACGTAAGCATCAGGTGATTTGAAAATGTAAGCAGAAATGGCTCAAATAGGATGTGTAAAGTTCGCATATCATGTTTGCTGGGAAGTAATATTCTAAAGGGGAAACCATGCACATTTTCTTCCTAGAAACGCATAAAATGTCACGATTTTGTACTAAAAATGCAGCCTAGCTCAAGATGGCATCAACTAAATGGTGTCCATCCCGTGTTATTTTTTTCAGAATGAATGGGCGAAGTACTGTAAATATAGTACCAAAGGCCTTAAGAAGGAACAGCAAAGCACTAATCCCACTGCTAAGACCTATCTTGCAGAATACGATGCTTTAAGTACTAAATCAATAAGTATTGTCTGAGAGGCACCTTACCATCAATCAAATGCTCCTTGTTGGTCTCGTTGCAACGCCACTTAACTGAAAACAAGGCTGGTCCTTTGGGAGAGACGCTGAGCCTCAACACCCCCAAGACTCTACTCCTGCAACAATGGAAAAACAGCACCCTGTGCCAAAGGAGAATACTAGGGGAAGGGGGAATGGAAAGAGAAATGAGAGAGAGAAAGGAACACTGCTTTCTTCAGATTGATGCACCTCTGATAGCTCGGGAAGCACAGCTCATGTCAATGCCTTATGTTAATGTGAATGTTATCGCTACTTATAAGGCGCACTGTGACCTAACGAGTATCCTGATGCTGAGAGACGTGGACCTGCCAATATACATGCCAAAATAGAAAGCCATGGTGCACCAGGAGCAGAATAAAGACAGAAAGTATACTTTGGGGTAGAGCCAGGTCTTTATTTTCTTTCTAATCTGCAACAGGTCTTCCATCTGTCGCAGGCCCATGGGAAGACTATTCCAAATCCGTGCTGACGCATTGCTAAAAGCTCGAACGGAGATTACGAATGGGAGCATACTAACCGAACTTGTTCGGCAGTGGTTTGGGCCCCATTCCGCCCATACCGCAACAGAGCCTTAAACACAATACTGAGTGATTTAAATTGTATCCTCTTTATTATGGGGAGCCAGTGGAGCTCCGCAAGGGCCTGAGGTGCAGAGGCCTGTCGTAGTCTCATCAGAGCAAGCTTGGCCACCACAGTCTGAATTCTCTGTAGTCTCCCAATCAGATACTTGTGGGACTCGGGCAACAGGGCATTACGATAGTACAGCCTGCTCATAATGACACTCTTTACCTTCAATGCACGTGCCTGTGTTGGTAGCATTGGAAGAAACTTCTGGAGTACTAATAAGGGAGAAACTGCTCTCAGCGATCTTATTGACTTGAGTTTCTAGGCTCATCTTCTCATTGAAACAGATTCCCAGATTGCGAACCATCTCAGAGGGTCCAGTGGTGTGTCTGAGGAAATAGGCTAAACATCAATTGGGAGAGGACATGGCACTTTCCCAGCAGCACAGTATAGAATCTCCGTTTTCTCAGCATTAAATTGCAGGGAGTTATTTTTCAGCCAATGTACCGTGTTCTGCATTCAGGCATGGAATTTACCTAATGTGGTTGACTGATCCCCCTCCAGTGACAGGATAAGCTGAGTATCATCAGCATAATTCACCAAGCCGATATCATGGGACTTATTGACCGCAATCAGAGGATGCATGTACGCGTTGAATAATATAGGGGTGATTGCAGATCCCTGAGGGACCACTTGCCGAATATCAACAAACTTTGATTGATAAGGGGGCAGCGCTACTGCCTGACATCTATTGGACAGGTAGGATTGGAGCCTTATATGAGATGTTAGGAAGTTGTGTGTTCTTCTTATCTATAAAATATTAAAAAGTATGTCAGAGGAATACCTTTGTCACAAATCAGTTTTAGACTATAAGTCAGAGTTGCACCTGGGAATAAATCTATCTGTCAGTCATATGTCCTATGTGGAGGTAGCGTTGTTGCCTTCACTGGATCAAATACATCACTATAGAGTTGATATTCACTCTGTATTTTAGCTGAGGAATGTGTAGTATTGGAACAATGAAGTAATGTCAGAGGTTCTGAATGTGCTTCTTGGTAACAATGAGGACAACAGAGGAGAGGTGGAGCTACAGTCGCCACAGGGAGGATAAGATCTGACAGGGGATACCGTGACACGGGATGCGTATTTTTTATTCTGCACTCACCAGAGGGCTCCACCAGAGGGCTCCTTGATCTGTTTCTGCTGCATCCACGGACTTCTGCTCAGAGGGGCATTCCTTGTGGCTGCAGTTCCATTTCCTCAACCCTCTTCTCCTGAAACGCAGACCGCGCATCGCCCAGGACTACAACACCCAGAGGGCAGTGCGGTCTCGCGAGAGTAGAGGAGGAGCTACAGTCGCCACAGGGAGGATAAGATCTGACTGGGGATACTACGGAGCAGGACGCGCCCGGGCACAGCCCGGGCCAAGGGCGGGCCCGTCCTTGCCTGTCATGGCCCGGAAGAGGCTGGGCTGGGCCATAGCCCTTTCCAGCATCAGTCGAGGTATCCCCCGGCCAAGACTCAGGCAATAAATAAGGTACTGTGTAACTTGCCCATAATTATTAAAAGTTGTGATTGATCTGGAGACTCACAAGGTTGGGAAAAACTTGTGGTACCGTGATATTCGTTCACCCACAGCTTGTAACACATGAATAGCCGGGCTCCATATTGCATTTGGACCGTATTGGACTTATATGCATTTTATATTTACTGTTGTTAAAACATTTTCTGTATTTGGCATCTGTTATTCCGCTGCAGGGATACTGGCCTAGTACATAGGTCATTGGGCTGTAGAACGGTTAGCATTGTCGTTGTTGCCTGTATCGTATGCCCTCTTACCTCTGACCCCAAATAAAGATACAGATTTGACATAAAGGGGCAGGTTTTAGTGCAGGGAAATATGGGTAAAAGAAAGGCTGAATCTATCAGCAAAACGGGTACGGGTGCTGGCGTGGGTGGGCAGCAGTCACTGAAAACCTACCTCATCAGAGCAATGGGGCAGATTGAGGATCAAATAAGCTCAGTGGAGGAAAGTAGTACACAAGGCCGGCTGAGCACGCTCGCAGTTAATTCTGAAGAGCCCAAAAAACACATAAAAAAGGTGACATCTAAAAATTAGGAGTCTAACCCTATAGTAAATGTAAATGGGGTTCTACCATCCATCTTAAAGAATATAGAGGTGTGCAATTTAGACTTTGAAATTCAGCCACACCCTAAGCGACAGAAAAATCCTGTAGACAGCCCGGTCAATAATACTACCCCTCCTATTAGAAAGAAGACTATAGTCAGGGGGGTGAAAAAAATGGATGGTAAAATGGCAGCAGGAACAAGAAAAACGCCATTGATGAACCCTACAGGAGACCAGAAAAATTGGCTTGCGAGATTAAGGAAAGAGATGGGCGAGTTCAAAGATTCCGTAATGAGCATTCTAGAGAAACTCTTAGCAAAAATGGAAAACATTGAATGCAATATGGGGGATAAGGCAAGAGTAAATAGTGCTAGTGTTAAGCAGGCTGAGACTAGACTTATTAATGTGGATAGGGAAGATAGTAGGGAGACACAAATTAACGGTTCCGAAGGCTCTGTAGAAACAATATCAGTGTCCAATGCCATAGGACGTAGTGTGGCACATGAAGTCCCTGCTGATAAACAACTATCCACAAACAGGGGGAATGATAAGGGAGTCACCCAAAATAAAGAGGAGTGTAAATCTGGGTCGCCTACCTCACGATTAAATGGTAAAAGCATGTATTTGGATCTGCCACCTGCTGCCTCCCCCTATGTAGTGGTAATTGCTAATGTGCCACAGGTAGCGAATGAGGAAAATAAAAGCTGGCAATCTCTCCGTACTAAAACAATACATTGGGTGGGGGAGAAAACGAATCTGACAGGAGCATTATTTAAAACATTTTAAATGTTCAGGCGAGTTGCATGGGTGGGGAGGGACCAGAAAGTTACTAGAGACGATTGTATTGTACTGACGCTTAGCGATCCAAGGCTGATACATGCTATCCTTGTAAGGGCTGGAACAAACTACCTGGGAAGAAATGAGCCTAGTATTCTCCCGCTAGACTTCTATTGCGGTCAAATTCATCAAGAACAAGGAGCCTTGAAGAGGGGGGCACGTAACGATAGACAGAATTGGAATGTGGAACCGTTGTCTAGCAGGTTTGAACCTTTAACAAATCTGGAAGACATTGACTGACTGCACGGGGATGTTAAGTCGAGGAAGGGGTATGCCAATCAACTAGTCTGGGAATCTGGGCCTACCGGCAAATCCCCTCATTGGACCAATGTAAATTACAAAGGGAGTCAGGAAATATGCTCAGAGCCTGTGGATAAAGAAGCTGAACCATAGAACACAAATATTGCAATAATCGAAAATATAATGCCTAGGGACGAGGTTAGTCATCCTATATATGAATGTTCAAAGCTGGTGTTAGACCTGACACCTTTTGGCGTGGTTCTTCCCCCATCTTTTTGCCTCTGACTCATGTGTTTGGATGCTGTGCTGGATTTCGTTTTTGCTGATTTAGATGCTTTGGACACTCTGCCACTGCTGATCAGTGCCAGAGTGTAAGTGCTCCCTCTGTGAATTGTGATATTGACTGAATATACCTGATTGACATATTTGTATCACCACGAAGTCCCTAGTAAAGTGCACTGTGTGTGCCAGGGCTGGTGATGACAGATGCTACTAGTGGGCCTGCAGCGCAGATTGCGACACCCACATGAGTAGCTTTAAAATAGTGACTCAGGCCTGCCAGCGCAGGGCCTGTGTGCAGTCAGTGGACTGCCCTGTCCCCCTGGCCAGTGTCTCCACTGGCTGGGCCTAACCCTTCCCTGTCTGTGCACATCAGTCACCCCTATGGAAGGCTCAAGGTACCCCCCTGGGCAGGGTGCAGTGTATAGCTAAGGTAGAGCATGTACTAGTGCAGGTCACATGCTCTGGTAGTGGGCAGCAGCCATTTTATGTGCTCACTGCTGTAAGGCTCTCTTGCTCCATAGAGTAACATGGAGGAGACTGGCCCCATGTGATGCCAACCTATCTTCCCATAGGAACAAGATGGGACATAAATGAAAGATATCCCTGAACTCAGAATTTAATGACACATCTTTTAGTGAAGGGTGTTTTTAAATCCTGTGTTGGAGAATAGCACTTTTAGAAAGTGGCTGTTCGCTTGTCTAAACCTTTCTGTGTGCCTGGGTTTGTGGAATGCTTGGGTGTGACAGGGGGGCTGCAGAGCCCCCGGAGGAGATGGTCGGAGCCAGCCCGGGGATGAAAGGGCACATCTGCCTGCCTGGGAGGTGGGAGGAAGGAATGCTTGATAAGTACTGGGCTGTGCCGGCCACCTCCCCCATGCTAGCTCCCTCCTGGTGGTCAACTGACACCTCTGGCCCTGAAGCTGACAGGGAGAAGAAAACCAGAGACACCTCAGTGCTCCGCAACCCCCAGAACTGGTTTAGACTGGACCCTGGGCCTCCATGCACAAAGACTTCAAAGGACTTCAAAGACATTGAGGGGTATAAGGAAAGGACCCCTGACTACAGAAGTTTAGATTCTGAAATTCTGCAACCAAGAAGGAACCTCCGCTGGAAGGAGGACGACTTAAGAACCAAAGGGAGATTGCCTTGCTGTGTGCTCTAAGGGCTGACCTGTTCTACTGTCTACCTGGAAGCTGAGGAGGAGAAAGGGACTTTGCTGTGTGCTGTGACCCTGCCTGCTTGCAACTGCCAAGACTTTGCTGTGTGCTGTGTCTACAATCTTGAATCTCCAAGGGCCTGAGAAGAGCTGGCCCCCTGTCTGCAACCCAGGAACATAAAGGTTGCCCAAGGACCACAAGATCCTGCTGTGCCCCCTGAAGCTGCTGTGTGGCGAGGAGATCGTGAAATCCTGTAGGTTGCCCGATCAGTGTGTGGGCTGCTCTCTCATCTGCTTGAGAGCGCCGCGCTGACCCAGCCTGCTGAGGGGCCAAGATCGGCGTGTTCATCGACACGCGTGTGTGGGTGGCAGCCCGGAGACTTGTGGGCCTTCCCAGTGCTAGGCACACTGAAAACGACTGTGAGCTGTGTCACCACCGCGGCCCGGGGGCCAGGAATACCCCCCCCCAAGATCGCCGATCGTTGGGGAGCTGAAGCGCCAAAGAACGAAGGCGCCGCGCTCCCATTGGTGGAGGGAGCCGAGCCCCCTCACTAACGCCGCGACGGGATTGGCCCGTGCGGCGCAGCGTCATCAGTGGTGGTGGGCCGTGATTGGCCGAAGTCGCGGAGCGTCACGGCTTGACTGTCCCGGGAGCCGCTCTGCCATTGGCTGACTCCCGGGTGCACCAGAGGCTCGTCCAGACGCCGCGACCGGATTGGTCCCCGTCCCCAGGACCCAGGGAAGTGCTGCGTGATCACCGCCGGGCCTGGGAAGAAGCGACCTGCCCTCTCCGAGGGATTCCCCCGAGTGTCTTCCGCCCCGGCCTGCCGTCCCAGCCTTTAAGCGCCTGGCCCGCTCCCCGCCGCTTGTTGGATTGTCGAGAGCAGGCGGGGGAGCAGGAGGGACCGGCCAGGGCCGTGGACGAGTGAGTTCTGGTCGGCGCAGGGCGCCTGGGGGCACACAGAAGAGCGTGAGCCTGTCCCGGGGGAAAGAAAGAGTCCCCGAGCCTCGCGCAAGGAGCGCATTTGCAGCGCATGAAGCCCACGCATAAGAGCACGCGTGGGCAGAGGGTTCCTTGCTCGTTTTGGAGAGCACCTTTTCTGAAAATAAGTCAGTCGTGATTATTTTGGGACCCTGATTCACAAGAGACCTGAGACTATTGTTTTAAATGATAAGAACTTCCTGTTTACAAGTACCATCCTAAAGATCAAGTGCAACCCGTAAAGATAAAATGCAACAGCTTTCTAAAGAAGTGTTTATCATGCAACTGCTTTAATTACTTGCTGAAACTAGATAAAGTTATATATTTTTATAAAATATACTTACCTGTGTGGTCTTAGTTTGTGGTGGATTGGGGATTATTGTTGGGTTAAGTGCAAATGTTATCCACATTGCCTCTGTTTAGCCTAGACTGCTCGCGCCATGCTACCTAGAGGGTGAGCAGGGGTTATCTCAGAGGGTTATTCCGTCGCCCTGACTGGAAGCAAGGGTCCCTACTTGGTCTAAGGTACTTACCTCTGCCAACCAGAGACCCCGGGTTCTAACATTGGTGGCAGCGGTGGGATTTTTGAACTAATAATTGCACTTGACCGGCAGTGATCTCTTGTACATCACTAGTCTAGTTTAGCGGCACAGGTTGCACAAGATTTTTTTTTCTTTTTGGTGAAACCTTTTTAGTTGAAAAGGTTAGGAAGCATCATGTCTCGGAAAGCGCCAAGCGTGAATGGAGAAGCGGAAGTGGAATTTGAAATCCAGGAGTTGTTAAACTATAACAAGGAGCAACTGAGAAAAGTCTGCAGACAGCTTGAATGCCCAGTAAGGGGCGGCGCAAATAAGGAAGAGCTACGGACAGCTCTGAGGGCCTGGTGGGAGGCCAAACATGGTGACCCAGAGGTTACTACTGGAGAGGGAGACACACAGGAGAATGGGTTTTTGCCCAGTGAATTGCCAGTGAGGAAGCCAGGGTCTAGGACCGGCAGCGACCACTCCAGTAGGGTTATGTCTCCAGAGGAAATAGAGGAGAATCAGCGAGTTAGGGCCCATGAGATTGAGCTTTTGAAGCTCAGAGCGGAAGCCGATGAGAAGAGACTGCGCCTGGAAGTTGAGAAGGAGGCGCAGGAGAGAGCGGCGCCGGAGAGAAGACATACTCTCGCTTTGGAGGAAAAGAAGCTCCAATTGGCTCATGAGAGGAGCATGAAGGAGTTGGACTTCAAATATAAAGAGAGGGTGTCCAGTTCTAATGGTGGCAGCGCACAACCAGTACAGGCGGGTAAGGTATACATACCAAAGGATCTGGTACAGAATTATCAGAGGGGTGAGGATATTTATGCGTGGTTCAGAGCGTATGAACTTGCCTTAAAGATGAATGAGGTGCCTGAGAAGAATTGGGGAGCAGGATTGTGGAAGCATTTTGAGGCCTCTGGGAGGGATGTTTTGGCACCCTTAGAAGCAAAGGATGCTTTGTCCTACTCCGCCATGAAGGAGGCTTTGTGCCTCAGGTATGGGCTCACTGCTGAACAGTACCGCCAGAAGTTTAGGAACTTCAAGAAGCTTGATTCAAGTACTTGGGTGGAGTGTGTGAGTATGTACACACGTGCACTGGAAGGTTGGATGAAGGGCAGCAAAGTTACTGATTATGTGGGGTTGTGTCACTTGATTAGTAGGGAGCACCTAAGTAGTTTATGTGTCCCAGAGCTGCGCCAGCATCTTTTGGATAGCAAGTTAACTGATCCCAGTGAGCTTGCTAAAGAGGCGGACCGGTGGACGAGCATCAGGGTCCACAAGGGGGTGGTAAGTACCCCAGCCAAAGGTGGACAGGGTCCCCAGCAGAAGAGTGGGGGGGACACGGGTAATCAAAAGGAGTCTTCTAAAGGGCCCCAAAGTAGTTCCCAGGAGAAGGTGTCTCAACCCCCCAAGCCTAAGAAGTCCTGGCCCCATAAGGGCCCGCAGGACAAAAAGACCCTTACTTGCTATTCATGCAGGGAGGTGGGGCACATTGCTCCAAACTGTCCAAAGAAGAAATCAGCACCCACTGGTGCTCCAGCTCCAGCTCCGGCGTTGGCCAGTGTAGCTTTGGGAGGGGATTTGATTTCTAGTGGGGAGGAGGGCTTAGCATTGATGACCCTTGTCTCTCTAGGAGACCAAGAGATGGTCCAGGAAACCTTGCTGCCCCAAAATACTAAGAAATACGGGCAGAAGATGACCATCAATGGACAGGTGGTGGAGGCTCTGAGAGACACAGGGGCCAGCGTGACATCTGTTAGGTGTCGGTGGGTGTCTGAAGAGCAAATTGTTCCCCAGGTACTCCGGCCTGTGGTGGCAGCTGACAGTTCAGTGCGCTACTGCAAGTTGGCGAAAGTTCCATTCGAATGGGGAGGAGTCTCCGGTATTCTGGAGATTGTTGTAAGTGATGCCTTGCCTGTAGATTGTCTATTAGGTAATGACCTGGAGAGCTCCCCATGGAAAGAGGTGGAGCACAGGACTCACTTGGAGTTGTTGGGTTTGCCTGCGTGGATCTGTGTGTCCACCCGTGCAATGACAGCCAGAGAGGGCGGTCTAGCAGAACTGGAGCCTGGAACAATGGCCCAGGGACCTGCCAAGAGAGGAAGGGGTAGAGGGCGCGGGAAAACGGCCCCCACTGTTCCCACAGTCCAGGAGGAAGCAGACCCGGAAGGGGATGCCCTGGAACCTACAGGGGAGCAGGTGGCCGAACTAGGGGAATTGCCTGAGCTGTCCCAGTGGCAGCAAGAGGGTGGTCCCTCCAGGGAGGAATTCTGCCAGGCTCAGAAGGAGTTCCCTTCTCTCATTGGTGTGCGGCAGCAGGCTGCAGACCAGGCCGCAGGCCTGGGGTCCAAGGAGCATTTGATCTACTGGGAGGATGACTTACTTTATAGTGAGCCTAAGTTCGCTGAGCCCGGTGCAGCCCGTGTGCTGGTAGTACCGCAGCGCTTCAGGAACTTCCTACTGGGTCTGGCTCATGACGTGCCTCTCGCAGGACATCTGGGGCAAGACAAGACCTATCACAGGCTTGTCACCCATTTCTACTGGCCCCAAATGAAGACACATGTCTCTGCCTTTTGTAAATCTTGCCAGACTTGTCAGGCCAGTGGCAAGAGTGGAGGGAAGCGTGTGGCCCCCCTCCAACCCTTTCCCGTGGTGAGCACCCCTTTTGAGCGGGTGGGCATTGACATCGTGGGGCCCCTGGATCCCAAGACAGCCCTAGGCAACAGGTTTATCCTGGTCTTGGTGGACCATGCCACTCGGTACCCGGAAGCCATCCCGCTCAGGACAGTCACCGCCCCAGTGGTGGGCCGTGCCCTGATGGGGATCTTTTCCCGGGTGGGATTTCCCAGGGAGGTCGTCTCAGACCGCGGGACAAACTTCATTTCTAAGTATATGAAGTCCCTGTGGAGTGAGTGTGGGGTGACATACAAATTCACCACTCCTTACCACCCTCAAGGAAATGGTTTGGTTGAGAGATTCAACCGCACATTGAAGGGCATGATTATGGGCCTGGAAGAGCCCATGAGGCGGAAATGGGATGTCTTGTTGCCATGCCTGTTGTTTGCCTACAGGGAGGTGCCTCAGAAATCCTTAGGGTTCAGTCCCTTTGAGTTGCTGTATGGCCACCCTGTCAGAGGGCCTCTGACTCTGGTGAAAGAGGGGTGGGAGAAATCCCGTGGGAAAACCCCTCAGGATGTGTTCAGCTATGTGCTGGCCATTCGCAACCAGACCAAGCGCTTCAGGAAGCTCGCTCAAGAGAACCTGGAGGCTAGCCAGGAGGAAATGAAGAGGTGGTATGACCAGAACACTTCTCTGGTTGATTTCCAACCTGGTCAGAAAGTGTGGGTGATGGCGCCAGTGGAGCCTTGTGCGCTCCGTGACAAGTGGTCTGGGCCATTTGAGGTGGTGGAGCGCAAGAGCGAGGTTACCTATTTGGTTAACCTGAAGACTCCCAGGCAGCCCCTGAGAGTGCTGCATGTGAAACGCCTCAAACCCCACTTTGAGAGGACGGAAGTGACTATGCTCATGGCTACAGATGCTGGAGGGGAGGAGGATAGTGATCCTCTCCGTGACCTCCTGGCAGTCAAGGAGCAAGATGGGTCAGGGGACGGTGTGGTCCTCTCCCCCACCCTGACTCCAGAGCAGCAGGAGGACTGTCGCCAAGTCTTGGGTCAGTTCACCCCCCTGTTCTCCCTGACCCCAGGTGTCACCAAGTGGTGCGTCCACGACGTGGACACTGGAGACAGTCTGCCTGTGAAACAGAAGTTTTACAGAGTGGCTGACAAGGTCAGAGCCAGCATCAAGGAAGAGGTTTCCAAGATGTTGACGCTAGGGGTTATTGAGCCGTCCAGCAGCCCCTGGGCTAGCCCAGTGGTCTTAGTGCCTAAGAAAGCTGGTACCCCCGGTGGCACCCCAGAACTTTGGTTCTGCGTGGACTACCGTGGGCTCAATGCGGTCACCAAGACTGACGCGCACCCCATCCCCAGAGCTGATGAGCTGGTGGATCGGTTGGGAGCTGCCCAGTACCTGAGTACTTTTGATTTGACTTCAGGGTACTGGCAGATTGCCTTAACTGACGGGGCAAAGGAGAGGTCAGCATTTTCGACACCAGAGGGGCACTTCCAGTTCCGTGTCATGCCCTTTGGGTTGAAAAATGCTCCCGCCACATTTCAGAGATTGGTCAACCAGGTACTGGCAGGGCTGGAGCAATTCAGCGCAGCCTACCTGGATGACATTGCTGTGTTCAGCTCCACTTGGGAGGAACACCTGCAACACCTCACTGAAGTGTTGAAGGCTCTGCAGAAGGCAGGCCTCACTATCAAGGCCAGTAAATGCCAGATAGGGCAGGGATCGGTGGTGTACTTGGGACACCAGGTGGGGAGCGGCAAGGTGGCGCCCCTACAGGCAAAAATTGATACCATTCTGGCTTGGGAACCCCCCAAGACCCAGACTGAGGTGAGAGCCTTTTTAGGTCTCACAGGGTATTACAGACGGTTTGTCAAAGGCTATGGCACCATCGTGGCCCCTTTGACAGAGCTGACATCTAGAAATCAGCCCAGGAAAGTGAATTGGACGGAGGCCTGTCAAACTGCTTTTGACACCCTCAAAACTGCCATGTGCACAGCACCGGTGCTTAAGGCACCTGACTTTTCCAGTGAGTTCATTGTGCAAACTGACGCTTCAGAGCAAGGCGTGGGAGCAGTGCTCTCACAGATTAATGATGAGGGCGGAGACCAACCAGTGGCTTTCATTAGCCGAAGGCTAATCCCCAGGGAACAGAAATGGAGTGCCATTGAAAGAGAAGCTTTCGCTGTGGTCTGGGCTCTGAAGGAGCTGAGGCCCTACCTGTTTGGGACTCACTTCCGTGTTCAGACCGACCACAGGCCCCTCAGATGGTTAATGCAGATGAGGGGTGAGAATCCAAAATTGTTGAGGTGGTCCATTTCCCTACAGGGGATGGACTTTACGGTGGAGCACCGCCCTGGTACAGAACACGCCAATGCTGACGGTCTGTCCAGATTCTTCCGCCTTAGTGATGAGGACTCCCAAGAGGTTGGGTAGTTCTCCCCACTTTCAGCTGGAGGGGACACGTGTTAGACCTGACACCTTTTGGCGTGGTTCTTCCCCCATCTTTTTGCCTCTGACTCATGTGTTTTGATGCTGTGCTGGATTTCGTTTTTGCTGATTTAGATGCTTTGGACACTCTGCCACTGCTGATCAGTGCCAGAGTGTAAGTGCTCCCTCTGTGAATTGTGATATTGACTGAATATACCTGATTGGCATATTTGTATCACCACGAAGTCCCTAGTAAAGTGCACTGTGTGTGCCAGGGCTGGTGATGACAGATGCTACTAGTGGGCCTGCAGCGCAGATTGCGCCACCCACATGAGTAGCTTTAAAATAGTGACTCAGGCCTGCCAGCACAGGGCCTGTGTGCAGTCAGTGGACTGCCCTGTCCCCCTGGCCAGTGTCTCCACTGGCTGGGCCTAACCCTTCCCTGTCTGTGCACATCAGTCACCCCTATGGAAGGCTCAAGGTACCCCCCTGGGCAGGGTGCAGTGTATAGCTAAGGTAGAGCATGTACTAGTGCAGGTCACATGCTCTGGTAGTGGGCAGCAGCCATTTTATGTGCTCACTGCTGTAAGGCTCTCTTGCTCCATAGAGTAACATGGAGGAGACTGGCCCCATGTGATGCCAGCCTATCTTCCCATAGGAACAAGATGGGACATAAATGAAAGATATCCCTGAACTCAGAATTTAATGACATCTTTTAGTGAAGGGTGTTTTTAAATCCTGTGTTGGAGAATAGCACTTTTAGAAAGTGGCTGTTCTCTTGTCTAAACCTTTCTGTGTGCCTGGGTCTGTGGAATGCTTGGGTGTGACAGGGGGTCTGCAGAGCCCCCGGAGGAGAGGGTCGGAGCCAGCCCGGGGATGAAAGGGCACATCTGCCTGCCTGGGAGGTGGGAGGAAGGAATGCCTGATAAGTACTGGGCTGTGCCGGCCACCTCCCCCATTCTAGCTCCCTCCTGGTGGTCAACTGACACCTCTGGCCCTGAAGCTGACAGGGAGAAGAAAACCAGAGACACCTCAGTGCTCCGCAACCCCCAGAACTGGTTTAGACTGGACCCAGGGCCTCCATGCACAAAGACTTCAAAGGACTTCAAAGACATTGAGGGGTATAAGGAAAGGACCCCTGACTACAGAAGTTTAGATTCTGAAATTCTGCAACCAAGAAGGAACCTCGGCTGGAAGGAGGACGACTAGAGAACCAAAGGGAGATTGCCTTGCTGTGTGCTCTAAGGGCTGACCTGTTCTACTGTCTACCTGGAAGCTGAGGAGGAGAAAGGGACTTTGCTGTGTGCTGTGACCCTGCCTGCTTGCAACTGCCAAGACTTTGCTGTGTGCTGTGTCTACAATCTGGAATCTCCAAGGGCCTGAGAAGAGCTGGCCCCCTGTCTGCAACCCAGGAACATAAAGGTTGCCCAAGGACCACAAGACCCTGCTGTGCCCCCTGAAGCTGCTGTGTGGCGAGGAGATCGTGAAATCCTGTAGGTTGCCCGATCAGTGCGTGGGCTGCTCTCTCATCTGCTTGAGAGCGCCGCGCTGACCCAGCCTGCTGAGGGGCCAAGATCGGCGTGTTCATCGACACGCGTGTGTGGGTGGCAGCCCGGAGACTTGTGGGCCTTCCCAGTGCTAGGCGCACTGAAAAGGACTGTGAGCTGTGTCACCACCGCGGCCCGGGGGCCAGGAATACCCCCCCCCCCAAGATCGCCGATCATTGGGGAGCTGAAGCGCCAAAGAACGAAGGCGCCGCGCTCCCATTGGTGGAGGGAGCCGAGCCCCCTCACTAACGCCGCGACGGGATTGGCCCGTGCGGCGCAGCGTCATCAGTGGTGGTGGGCCGTGATTGGCCGAAGTCGCGGAGCGTCACGGCTTGACTGTCCCGGGAGCCGCTCTGCCATTGGCTGACTCCCGGGTGCACCAGAGGCTCGTCCAGATGCCGCGACCGGATTGGTCTCTGTCCCCAGGACCCAGGGAAGTGCTGCGTGATCACCGCCGGGCCTGGGAAGAAGCGACCTGCCCTCTCCGAGGGACTCCCCCGAGTGTCTTCCGCCCCGGCCTGCCGTCCCAGCCTTTAAGCGCCTGGCCCGCTCCCTGCCGCTCGTTGGATTGTCGAGAGCAGGCGGGGGAGCAGGAGGGACCGGCCGGGGCCGTGGACGAGTGAGTTCTGGTCGGCGCAGGGCGCCTGGGGGCACACAGAAGAGCGTGAGCCTGTCCCGGGGGAAAGAAAGAGTCCCCGGGCCTCGCGCAAGGAGCGCATTTGCAGCGCATGAAGCCCACGCATAAGAACACGCGTGGGCAGAGGGTTCCTTGCTCGTTTTGGAGAGCACCTTTTCGGAAAATAAGTCAGTCGTGATTATTTTGGGACCCTGATTCACAAGAGACCTGAGACTATTGTTTTAAATGATAAGAACTTCCTATTTACAAGTACCATCCTAAAGATTAAGTGCAACCCGTAAAGATAAAATGCAACAGCTTTCTAAAGAAGTGTTTATCATGCAACTGCTTTAATTACTTGCTGAAACTAGATAAAGTTATATATTTTTATAAAATATACTTACCTGTGTGGTCTTAGTTTGTGGTGGATTGGGGATTATTGTTGGGTTAAGTGCAAATGTTATCCACATTGCCTCTGTTTAGCCTAGACTGCTCGCGCCATGCTACCTAGAGGGTGAGCAGGGGTTATCTCAGAGGGTTATTCCGTCGCCCTGACTGGAATCAAGGGTCCCTACTTGGTCTAAGGTACTTACCTCTGCCAACCAGAGACCCCGGGTTCTAACAGCTGGGTATAATGTTCTGGAATATTGCAGGATTAACTAATATTATGACAGATCAACACTGGCTAGAGTTTATTGCAGATTACCCCATTGTTTGTCTCCAGGAAACTTGGACGGTTGTTGAAGCCCATATGCAAGGTTATCGGACCTTCCATGCTATGGCAGTTTTTAGTGAGCACGGACATAATAAGGGTGGACTATGCACTTATATTTCAAATACCCTGGGCTTACAAAAAATAAAAGCAGAATGCAAAGTGGAATATTACCAGATTATAGAACTCCATCTAACTATGAGCAGCTGTCTGGTGCTGATTAATTTCTACAATAATATTCCTCGGGATAAGATGCTGTGTGTTCTAGTGAAACTACAATGGGAATTAAGTAAAAGACTGGAAACATTAAAAGGGGAAGTGTATTTTATCTGAGGAGGGGATTTTAACTGCACCCTATGTCAGCATCACCATAGTAACATCTGTGGCTTGGGGGAAAAAAAGGGAAATAATACCACATTTCATGGATACTACACTAGGGGAGAAGTTTAATGAAATCATACTACAATTCGATCTAGGGTATTCTAATATGTGCACTCCGATGATGGAATTTAAGCCCACCTATAATGGGAGGGGCTGTAACTCAACCACTGATTTTGTTTTGACGTCCAGAAAATTAGCTGGTAAGGTATCCATGTTTAAGACACATATGCCCACATGCATCAAAGTCAATTGCATTCGCAAACGGTGCGAATCACAATTATCGGCCGTTTGCGAATGCAATTGACTAACTTGGAATGCATCATGCATTTTGCAATTTTAGGAATCGCAACCATGTTGCGATTTCTAAAATTGCGATTGCATTTAAGAAATCGCAATTTCAGATTTCTTAAATGCAATGCATGATCATTTTTTAATTACGAATTCGCAATTTGGAAGTGGTAAATTAGCATGAAGTTGAACTTCATGCTAAATTACCAAAAACTTTCAAATATGCACAAATTGCATTTTTGAAAGTTTTAATTTACACACACACATGCCCTTAGGGCATGTGTGTGTGTAAATTGCATTTAAAGTTACATGTCAGGGGTGCAGGGAGGGGTTCTTTGGACCTCCCCCTGCACCCTTGAAATTGCATTCACATTTTGCGAATCGCAATTTGAAATTCGCAAAATGTGAATGCCTTCCCATTCATTCCTATGGGCCTTTTGGCCCATAGGAATCAATGGGAAGGGTTTTCCTTAATTTCGATTCGCAAATTGTGAATCGCAATTAAGGAAAAATACCGAATCGCAAAAAGAAATGCAAATTGTTCATGCATTGCCGTTTGCGATTTCTAAATTGCGATTCCTTAATTTTCGCAATTTAGGAATCGCAAACGGAAACGTTGATGCATCTACCCAATAGTATTTTACACAGTGACCCTTACCCTATAAGTATTAATCTCAACTCAATGCTTGGGATAACCGAGAAATCTAGAGAAGGGGATAAATATGGCTATGATTTAACACTTGCTAGCCTGAATGGATACTCGCTAAAATGGAGCAAGGTTGAACCCCAGCCATTCCTGGCCCAACTTATCAAGGAACAGGAAATGGATTTTAACATATGCCTAGGACAGGATAAGGAGGGAGAAGATATTATAGAGGCTTTTTCGAATATATCAAGTAAAATTAGCGGATGTTATTTGTGACCCTCAAGCGGAAAGAACATATTAGGAAGGAAAAAACATGGTTCGACAAGGAATGCAGTAATTCCCATAAAAATCTCAAGAGAGTTTTGTAAAACAAACCAAAAGTCATGGCGGATATTAAACAGGCCAGGCGTATGTATAAACAAGATCAAAAGAAGAGAAGATTGGAACTAAGAACAGAAGCATGGCAGAATTAGCGCAAGGCCAGTGAAAATAAGGACAACATAGGCTTCTGGAACATAGTTAATGCGCTTTTTTTATCCACGCGAGACACTGATATAATAGATGTGGCAATTGAAGAGGATAGGTGGGTACAGTGTTTTAGTGGTCTCTACAATGATAGTGCAGGGGATGAACACAGGGTAGATATGAAGGAGGTGGAAAGGGAAACAAGGGAAGAAATAAGGGATGTGGCATATGAAAGGAGAATGCAAGACAAGATTTTCCCCCTGGAAATTACTTTGACTATGTACGAAGTAACAAAAGCAATAGAAGATAGTGCGACAAGGAAAGCGCCTGGCCCAGATGGCATACCTGTCGACATCTATAAGTAAAACATTGAGCTATGGGCCCTGCTTTTAAAGAACGTCCTAATGAATTGTATGCAAAAGTGTTTTAATACTACTTGGACTGATTCAATAATCATACCGATCTTTAAAAAAGACAACCGAAATGAGCCAACATGTTACCGCCCCATCTCCCTGCTAGATTCCCTCCTGAAAGTGGTTGGGAGGGTAATTCTGAACAAGATACAATTGTGGGCTGATGAAATGGGTGTGTTAACAAAGTTACAATACGGCTTTCGAGCAGGCCTCAGTAGCAAAAAGTGGCAATATATTTCTGACATTTGTTGACCTTAGTTCAGCATTTGACTGTCCAGTACCCGAAAAATTGTGGGGCATTCTACTGGATATGGGTGTTGAACCAAGTATATTGTTGTTCTTAAAAGAGCTGTAGAGGGATGCAGGTGCAAGAGTTAGGTATGGGAAACAAGGGTAATGCTCCAAAAGATTTAAAATCAGCACAGGAGTGAGACAAGGGTGCGTTCTCGCCCCATTTCTCTTCACCCTTTATATAAATAGCGTAGGTAAACATCTGGCAGAACACCCAAATGATCACCCAGTAATTGATGGCTGCCCCATACCTATTCTATTGTATGCGGATGGCGCAGTTTTAAGGTCTAGGACACAGAATGGCCTCCAAAGAACACTTACACAGTTTGTTGAATATATGCAGGACAGGGGGTCTTAGGGTGAAGATTAAAAAAACCTTTAGTATGACAGGTGGGAAGGCATCTTTTAAAAAGAAATGTAGTATTTTTATTAATAAACACAAAATTGAGTGAGTTAACAGCTTTTCATATCTGGGCATAGTCTTCGCGAGTACAGGAAAATGGGGGACTGCTATACAGTCTAGAAAGCAAATGATGCTGAGAGCAACTGGGGGGGTAACTAATTTTCCTGGTAAACTGGGCAGTAAGCCAATTCCAGAGATGATATCTATCTATAAAGCTAAATGCATCTCGACAGCAGTATATGGGGCTGGCATTTGGGATTTAGCCAACGCTAAGAGCTTACAACAATGTGAGAATGCCTTTTTAAAATATCTTTTGGCGGTACCTAGCTCCACAGCCAACTTCATCTGCCACCTTGAGCTGGGTCTGCCACATATGGAAGACATTATCAGGACATACCCACTTTTATTGTGGCATAAGCTCTGTGTGACAGATGAGGCGATCTTTAATCGCAGCGTTATCATGGACTGTATGACAATGGAGAGGGCTGCGCGTATCCCATGGCTGAGCCACATCAGGGCTGTGACTAGTGAGATTGGACTTCCGGAATATTTTGAAGATCCTGAGCGTATGAATTCCATCTCCAGGAAACAACTAAAAAAGGAATATATGATGCACCTGGAAGATAAACGATGGTCCCTAGAGAGAGGCAAACAATTGGTTATGGCAAACTATGTGATACAAACAGGCCCAGGAATGCAGGATTACCTATCTCAACTCTGGGGGAGCTATGATCGCATGCTGGTGACCCGGTTTCGACTGGGCATAGTATTTAGACTAGTTACCTTTCCTGAGATTAATGACTGGTCGCGCGACTTAAAACCCTGTCCCTGTGACGATTTTTCAAAACAGTCAACTATTCATGTCACCTTTTTCTGTATAAATTTTATACCAACCAGAGGAAAATACTTTTAATACCATTTTTTAAAATGTATACAGGCCTAGTGTAACTAATAATATTGTAATGTGATTAGTTATGATTTTAATGTAAATGCTAGATTATGTTCTACTGTCTTTTTATGGACTTTGATTAAATAGAAGTAGCTGTGTTTGCACTGTAAATTTGTAATTATGTTTTTAATTGTGCTTTTATGTTTTTTTAAAACACAATCGAAAAAAGCTACATTTGATTTGATTTGATTTTAGTACGACAGTATAAAGAATCCAATGTGACTGTTCTAAGATCCCAATCTATTTTTGGGATATGAGTGGCTAACCAGGGAACCCCAAGAATCACTCCAACTGTTGGTGTATCTATCAGGTCAACACGTATCTGTTCAGTATAGTCATTCTGACAAACTAATGTAATAGGACATGTTTGGTAAGTAATCAAGCCTGAGAATAATTCAGATCCATCCACGGCATGAATTGGTTCTAGCTCTTCTTATAAACTGTGGAGACACTATGGGCCAGATGTAGGAAGGCAAATACCGGTCGGTAACGGCCGATTTCGGCCGTTACCGACCGGTAT
The DNA here is from genome assembly GCF_964261635.1 of Lissotriton helveticus. Lineage (NCBI taxonomy): Eukaryota > Metazoa > Chordata > Amphibia > Caudata > Salamandridae > Lissotriton > Lissotriton helveticus. The sequence goes on along the minus strand of NC_136059.1, from coordinate 2,101,183,599 downwards.
TTGCAGATGGAGATGTAGGGGCCTGAAAATGTGACAAATCGGTAAATTTACCGATTCTGTAAATGTACCGATTCTGTAAAATACCGAATCGGTATATTTATAGAATCAGTAAATCTACATGTAGGTGGCACTGTAATCAGTGCCATAGGCCCTTACCGAATCGTTATTTACCATGGAATACTATTCCATGGTAAATAACGAATTCCTGTGTACATGCACATCTGTGCATGTACACCTGTGCCATGTGACACACATACATGCCCTTAAGGCGTGTATGTGTGCCACATGGCACACAAGCCAGTATCAGGGGTGCAACAGGGTGTCAAAGTGACACCCTGTCCCCCTTGCAAAATCTGTATTTTTACCGAATCGGTATTTACTGATTCGGTAATTGAGATTGATTCCTATGGGCCTCAAGGCCCATAGGAATCAATGTCAATTACCGAATCGGTAAATACTGATTCGGTAATTACAGAATCCTACAGATTCGGTAAAAAATACCGAATTTTTAACTACATCTCATTTACCAAATCTAGAATACCGAATCGGTAAAATTCGGTATTCTAGAGTCGGTAAATGAGAATTACCTACATCTAGCCCCAAATTGTTTGGCTGGCTGTATATCAAAAACAGATGCCTTTGGCCCCAGAATCCAATAATATTGGGATCACATGTCTCAAATGAGTGGTAAGGAATGAGACTAACTTGAATTGTAAAGTGTTGTGGTATTCGTGCTACTGTATTTGCTAAATATTAGGAGATGTGATGTTCAATTATTCTCAACAAGGTGATCTCCTTTCCTGACAAGACATTTAGTTTTCCTGAGTCATGCTACTGGATGTAACTAATGCATTTACCTTTTTGATGAATTTCGGTTTTATTGTACAATCTCGGGCGAAGTGTCCTGATTTACCACAATATAAACATAAATGTAACTTTCGCCTAAATTCTATCTTTTCAGTGGATAACGATCTCATAATGCCGCCTATTTGCATAGGTTCAGGTCCTGGTAACTTAATATCAGGTTATTTTCTTTCTGCTTTTACAATGATTACCTTACTTTCAAATCGTGACCGTTCTCCTTTGCGTTCACCAAGGCGGTGATATAATTTTACTACAAAGGGCCCGATTCCGATTTCGGATGGAAGGGCTCTGAACGATGGTTGGAGCCCTTCCGCCCGAATCGGAACATGCTGGCCGGATTCCTTCTCGACAGAGCCATTCCGATGGGCTCGGTTGGAAAGGAATCCGACTCGGACTTCCGGGTGGCTTACGATGGGCTTGGAGAGCTCGTCCGCCGTACGGAAATCCTTCAGTACTCCCCCGGTCGCCTCTTTACGACCAAGGGAGTACAATGACAGTTTTTCACTGCCTTTTCATGCTGGTGTTTCTGGCATGAAAAGGAAGTCGGAAACGGTCTTTGGAGGCCCACAGTAGCACTCCCATGGGTGTGAGGCTGCCGAATGGTGGCCTGGGGGCACCTATGGTGCCTCTCTGTTGATCCCTGCAGCCGGTGGCAGGCACCTTGGGGTGCAGGCAATGGGGTGCAGGCAATAGGGTGCAGGGATGAACTGCACCCCTCCATTTCACAATGCGGGCATGCATTCCGCTGGGAATGCATTGTCCCATTGTGAAACATACGAGTGCAACAGAACAGGGTTCGGTCGCATTGTGCTTGCAGGACCGTAACCGATGACAGTAGGTCGTTCGATCACGGTTCCTGGCAGATGTCGGACGGACTCAGGTCCGTCTGACATCGGAATCGGGCCCGTAATCCATAAACTCTGAATAAACATCTGGCAAATCTACAATGTGGGCAAGAGCGTCCTTTAAATTGTCACGTAATAGTCTGTAAAATAATGAAGCTTATTTTTCTTACGGCCACTAAGTTTCTGTTAACAGATGATTAAAGTTTCTAATATAACTCAGTAAGTCCTTATTTCCTTGTTTGAAATTTAATAATTCATTATCACTTGCTTGTACAAATGTATGTTTAGCTAACAATTGAGTCATGGTTATTTTTAACACAGGCCTATTTTATAAAATAGAATCAATTTTTTTTATTAATAGTATTGACTAATTAGCTGCCACGTCTCCCAGATAAGATAGAAAGTATGCTACTTTGGCCGCATCTGTGGAAAACCATTGGGGTTTGCATAAAATGTGTAATTGACATTGACTATAAAACATTTTAAACTTAGAACTATCTCCAAGACATCTTTCTGGGACTGCTAACGACACAGGACTGGGAACAGCTACTGTAACTTTTACTGATGTTGCGGATGAAGCTGAAGTCATGTGAGCTGATGGGATTTTGCTTCTAGTGCCAGCTTCAAAAGGATTTTTAAAATTCTTATGCATTGTGCCTTCCCAGGGATTGTCTCCAGGTTTGTAGCGTATGAGCTCATTATGTAGTTCTGTGTTTTCATCTCTTAGTTCCACACTTCTAGATGTAAATTTTGTAACATGTGCCCTAGATCCTGTTGTTTGGTTGTATCACTCATTAGAGATTGTGCCATGTCACGAGTGTCAATATGAACTTGGTCCTGGTCCATGTTTCCCAAAAGTAACTTTAAGTTTTGCGGCTTGTCCTTCTGTTGCAATGCCACTCACCTGAAAACTAAGCAGTTCCTGTGGGGAGACGCTAAGTCCAAACACCCCTAAGACTTTACTCCTGCAACAGCGGCAAAACAACACACTGTGCCAGAGGAGAATTCTAGAGAAAGGGGGAATGGGAAGAGAAATAAGTGAAAGAAATGAGCACTGCACTCTTCAGTTTGATGCACCTCTGATAGGTCTCGAAGCTCAGCATATGTCAATGCCTTATACAGGATGATTTGAAGTTGTGTGTTCTGATCTATAAAATATTAAAACGTATGTTAGAGGATTCCCTGTGTCACTAATCAGTTGTAATTAATGCAAGTTTTCAGTTACGTCTTTTTAAATACCTCCAATAAAGGAGTTTTTATGTATACAACTAGGTTGTTTTTAATTTCAAAAGGTAACTGATTTAATTCGGCATTTGTTATGTATATACATTGTGTAAAAAGAGAAATGTAACAATAAGTGATTATTCATGCATGATTTTTCTCAAATGCCCTTATGAATTAATATTTAACTAAACAATCAGATAGTGTGCTTACTATGTAAAAATAAGTTCTCGTGCAAGCTATTAATCCGTCCAACTGCAGTCTTTAAAACTCAGAGAAATGGCTGTGAATTTCAGTTTCAAAAGTTTTAGTTCTTCACTTCAGGAGGAAATCACAAATTAGAAGAAAAAACCTGCAACATTCACGATCTGCACCTGCAAGTCGAGAGTGTTGAGACATACCTTAAGTTTGATTGCCCCTTATGTTTGAGAAGAGATTCTGAAAGGATGGAGGACTCTTAGGACGTTGCTAGGGGCAACGCAAAAAGATCTGGAGGAAGACAAAGGGACGCCTTGCAAGGGGGCATGATGGGAGGCTCAGGCTGAAGACAGAGACTTCAGGAAGAAGAATGTCTACGGGAGACATGACGCTGGATTCCAGGTATGCAGGAGAGTGCCAACGAGGCCAAGTGCTTCTGTTGTTCATTTTCTCCTTTTTAGGTCTCGCTGGTATATTATTATATATATATATATATAATATTATATAAATATATATATCTCGCCAACGAGACTTATAGCCGCCTTGCTCCCTGCCAAGGGAGTCAGAGCAGTGAGCGAGCAGCTCCAGACCTGTGCACGAGCCGACTCAGGTCCGTGAACGCGCGGGAACGTCAACGTGCAGGTTCACGCGCGTCACGCTCCTGTCCTCCCGCGTCTCTGCTGAGGCGCGCTCCAGGCCGACTTGCGGTGTGCGTCACAGCGTGTTCCAGCGTTTCTGTGGCCGGAGGTAGGTAAGTGAGGGCCGGGGGGATTTGTTTGCTTGTTTTGTTTTGTTGCTAGCTTGTTCCTTTTCCGCCTCTACTATGGATATGCAAATATGAAATCGACGGCATCTTTAATAGAGGATGACCCGATTCAGATCGTAGAGCTACATGTTTCACAAAGTGCTGCTTCCATTCTTTATTGTGATGCACGTTAGACTTTCTGTGAATATTAGTTTGAAAGAGCCAAACAAGGCTTCACCAAATGATCTTCACCTCGGAAGAGATTATATATGCCGTTTTTGTAATTCTTTAACCTTTGCACCTGCATTGATGACTTGTTTGGGTGAAGAGTCAGGGCTGAGCAACGGCTAAGGATCTTAATGCAAAATGCTCCCTTTATTCATGGCTAGTTATATAGTTTAAAGTTGTGTTTCTTTATCTGTAAACGTATATTTTCCCTCACCTCTGTATGTTTGCCCAGGTTATGCTTCCTCCTCTGCATAACTTCAGTGAGTGCTCTAATGATGATAATTTGTGGACCACTGAGTACAGTCTTTCTGTGTTAGTCAAGATGATGCTTCTCCTTTTTATGTTGGTGGAATACAGTATATTGAAAGAATCTTGAAGCCATCAGTGGAGTTACAGATGGTTAATAGATGCTGTCTTAAGTGATTCTTGCAGCCAGGGTTGTGGAAATGGTTTTAGAAGGTGCACTGGGGAACCGGATTTCTGTTTTAGTATATGTTGGATTGGTCTCCCATTCCCTCAATGCTTCAACTGCCAAGCGAATCCCGACCGCACTGACGACCAGAACATGGTAGTGGTGATGGTACCAAGGTGGTACCTTATTTGAATCTGTCCTAGTAGCAACCAGACATGAGCTTCCTCCCCCTGCTGTGGCCAGAGCTGAATAAAGTGTTGACTTTAGTTGGCAATTGCTTGTCAAAGGTTGTTTTTTTAGAGCTGACCTTTATTTAGATCAGCTGTTAGCTGTTTGTTGTTAGAGTTTGACAACCATACCAGTCCTTAAAGTAGGCTTAGGTCAGCCCATTGCTTAGCATTGCTGACTTTCTTGTCAATCTAATTTGCTTGCTTTGTTGTTGATAGCTTTTCTCCTGCTCTTGTGGTACCCCGCCCCCTTTTAGCTTGTTTATGATCTCCCCAGCCCCTTAATTAATTTCCCGCCTTTTTGTCTAGTCAATTAACCAAAATCGGGACGCCCTGCAGGTGTGTGCAATTTTATAAAATCTTTCCTTGTCTAAGGGACAAATGCTTCAGAAATGTGTTTGTCCTGTAGAGAATCCTCTTCTCCATTTTATTGACATGCAGTGAGGTGACCAGCTTACTATATCAGAGGCCTAATAATAGCCTCTATGATTATTTCAGAGTTCATTTTATATTGAAGTTTGGATTTCAGCAAGGCTCTGATTTTGGCACATATCTGCATGCAGGGTCTAAAAGTGGAAAGGACGTGGTAGATATCCAGGGTTGGAATGCCCTAGGATTCTCTGTGCGCACACAAACTAGCATATTTTTAATGGGTTTCAGTACTCCTCTCAAGCTTTTAACATTCCAAAAGGTTGAAAATGGACTCCTGAAAAGTGAAAAAGTCAGGAGTAAAACTGTTCCAGGGTTGGGGGAAATGATGTGCAAGAAAAATTAATTTGCTATTGTTGAACACGTTTCACATGAGCAAGTATAAATATACAGTTGCTTATGCGAAAATGGAATTCCCTAAAGTTTACTAGGAGTAAGTTTTTCACAGAAGTCCAAAATCTACATTTGTGCAAAAATAATATACCTGCAGCTTTTGTAACACTATTTAAGAATCGGGACAATTTATATCTATCTCTTTTCAAGTTGTCTATAATTGTACTATATAAATGTATATCTCCAAGCCAATCTTGTTTTTGTTTATTGGCATATATTCTGGGAGCATTTTAGAGAGCTCCAAATTGTTAGTTGACTGTACGTTTTTATACAGAAGCCCATGTCAACAAGCATTGGCATAGCCAATAGGTCTCGCCTTTGGGACCTTTATGAGTTTTTAGTTATCCAGCACAATATCCTTGGTGCAACAAGTGTTGTATGGCTAAACACTTATAAGGTCCCAAAGGCGAGACCTATTGGCTATGCCAATGCTTTTTTTTATTGCAATTATACAGCTAGCTGTGGTTCCCCCACAAGCAATGTGAGATTTGGGGCACTGCAGCAGGCGTGCTTCCTGCTTGTGGTTAAAGACATTGTTTATCTGACCTTGAGGTAGGGTTTGTCTTTTTCTTAAATGTCTTAAAAGGATAATTGCTTATTATTATACGTCGGTGCAAATGTTTGCGTGTTCGTTCAGCATTCCTGGATGTGTATGATTTTGTCTAATACCTTTTTTGTCACTGCTCACCTGCTTGTCTTTTTGTTTTGGGATTAGCCCTGCCTGTCATGCGTTGAAATGTCACACTTTTGAACCCTCTGCTGGACAGAGGGAGTGCAGAAATGTGGTTGATGTCTGTCTGTAAGACTGAGAGAAGCATTGTCTGGGCAGGGGTTTAGTTACACTGATGCAAATCCCTTTAACCTGAATCCATTTTAAATGGGAAGCGTGTCGCGGGCAGTTTGGGGAAATATAGTTGTAAAGCAGTTCAGTATCCTGTTTTTTTTAAAACAACAAGCTGTCTTGTATGTTAGTTGCCATTATTAAGCCAACATATATTTTGGTTGTTTTCTTTTGTTAAGACCCAAAAGTCGACAGGACAGACCTGTTCAACGTTTCGTACTAAAAGACTGCTTTAAGACCCATATAAATGAATTGATGTAAGAAGCATTGGTAAAGCCTTTAGGTCTGGCCTTGGCAAGTTAATGCTATGGCATTCTTTATTTGCGCAGCATGCCACCACTGCTACAAAAATACATACACATTTTTTGGGCCTACAGTTTATAGACTTTTGTTGCAATTGATGTTGCAATATTTAGCAATACCAATAGCTCAAACTTAATTAATGCGAGACCTATTGCATTGCAAATGCTTGTTATTATACTATTTTGTCCGTGTGGAGCAACACGTGTGGGGTGTGCCATCTAACTGTCAACTGGCAGACTGCAGCACGTGGAAAGAAAGCTGCATGTCACAGTCACAGTTTAAAATGCTACGTGCATTCATTATTCCTAAGGACTTTGAAACATGTTACCGGCTGCAACTGATTTACATAATCCTCTTTTTTGCATAATGGAAGAAACAAACGCAACATGCTTTCTATTAGTTCACCAGTGCTTAACCATTCTGCCAGCTTTAATCATAATCGTAATCATACGCTCTTGTATAGCGTCTTATCACCGTAAGGTCTCAAGGCGCTTGCTTTGGGAACCCATCCTGGTCTTTCCCTGCAAGATTACCCCTACTGGGCATCCCCAAGGTGAAGACCAGGCATCCCATCGTGGTGGGGCCGTAGTGGAGATTAAGCAAGCTATTGCCCAGAGTTGCAGAGCATGAACCCACGATTCGATTAGGCACCGAGGCGAGAATTATCGAGTCTGTGGACATTATGAGCTCAAGACCCTGCCGTGTCGGGAATTGAACCCTGGTCCCGGGTCTGACCTCTGCATCAGGGTCTGCCTCCTCTAACCGGAGAGCCAAACTTCTCCACTTTGGGTGAAACTTAACAAAGTGAAAATATTCCATGGCTACTGTCACATTTCTTTTTTATGCGTACAGTTATTTTTAATGTTTACTTTAGGATTTTTACCTTAACCCTTCATGACTAAGGTACTTGCAATGTTCAGTTTGACATTTCTAACAGACTACCTTTTCTTAGACTAACTCAAATACAATGCACATGTAATATAAATGAATCACAATAACGCAGACACTCTTTTCAAATGGAAGAGATGTAATGTTCAGGAGAATACAAAGCTGCTTCGGATATTCTGCTTTTACATACACTCAAAAAGATACATTTCAGCACATGGTAGATAGAAAACAAAATGCATTCAATGATGGTTGGTGTGGAGGCCATCTTTTAATTAAGCTTGGGCAGAATTTGCAGAGTCCTGCTAGGTGGAACTCCGCGAAGAGACAAGAAAACTCCACTGCGCTATGTGGAGTGCCACGAGCAGCGGAGTGCGTTAGGGTCATGCTGTTAGCGGTGATTTTAAGCACCGGTTGTATGTATCGCACTGTAAAATCATTGTGGACGGCACCATGTGCAGCTCAAGAGGGCGAAACTTCCTTTCTAGTGCTTGAGTAGATTTGTTACTGGAGCTGCAGCTTTCTCAATGCGAACAGAAGGTTTCCCCTGTGCGTGTGGTCGCGGCCTGCTGCCACCACTCCCATTAAGAAATCCGACCACCCGTAATTAAGAAATCTCACCAGGAGTTTGATTTTCCTCACTCGCCAACTAGACCTTGTCGAGCGAAGAAAACTCTCGCCGGGAGGTGGATTTTCTTCACTTGCAAACTTGATGTTGATGAGCGTGAGAGAGGAAAAAAACTCTGCTGCGCTAACTGGAGGTTTTGGGAATTGTGTGTGTGTGAAAAACTCTGCAAACTCCATGAATGGAGCAGAGTTTACCGCCCAGGGTCTGGCTCTGAATGACGGGGAAGTACATGTTAAGTGTTGCAAAAATAAGGTCTGCTTACAGACAGCTGAAGCTGCCTGTAGCCAAGATCTAAACAAGCATTTGCAATGCAATAGGTCTCGCATTTTCGAGAGTTAGATCTATTGGCGTTGTAAATGACAATCTCTTTTATCTATGTGTTTTTATTTGGAGAGGAGTGGGCTTATAAGCAAGCAATTGTAATGCAATTGATTTCCCATTTGTGAAAGTTAAAGCTCTTGGCTTTGAAAATGACAATGGTTTTTACTTTTTTTTGTATGCAGTGGAGTGATGATATTTGCATAACGCTATTGTCATTCATATGACCTTGCAGTGCTAGAGAACCAGAAAATGGAAAATAGGTTATGAGGAAAGGGAGAGAAGAGTAATCTGTTGGCTGAAAAGCAAACTAACTTTATCCTGGAAATAGCAAACACTCACAGGGAATGCAAGATTAAGTAAAGCATGCAAAATGTAAGCAGGAATTACTTGACGCTTTCACACTAATTAATCGGAAATCATTAAGTGTTTTTGCCTAAAAAGTTAAGAACATGGCTTACCTGAGGGACCTGTTTCAAAGCCCATTGCTTATATCCTTACAAATGGTAAGCAGCATGGTTTGAAAAACCCAGATCCCTGAACACAGAACTGTGGTACACATTTTATAAACTAATATAATGAAAACCGCTGATAAGGATCACATTAAACACTTTCCACTTTACGCATCCACTTTACGCATCAACCAGGTGTAACAGTACCTCCGGGAATAGTGCTCTTCGCCACCCGGGGAAAACAATGTTGTTCAAAGAAAGAAGAGAAAACGAAAGTAGCTCTTCACTGGCAAATTCTGTAAAGTGGCGCTAATGTGTGTGGTTGTGAATAAAACCAATCTGGCTATTTTGCGATCACTATGTATTACTTAATTTATTTTTTTGTTTTGTATTTTGAACCTTTTTTTCTATCAGTTCGACGCTGCTTTTTGGAATAGAAAAATGTCAGAAAAAGACAACATTTGCAGCCAAAGTGTTTCTTTCTTTTTTGGATCCATTTGACAGGGGAACAAATAAATAGGCCTGGGCGGTAAATTCTGTTATGCTCGCGGAATTTGGGTAATTTCGCGTTCCGCAGAGAACACGAATTGCCCAAAATTCTGTGTTCGCTAGATATTTCCCCCTGAGCACGCAAACAGCAATTGCAAACAGGAAAAAAAGCATCCGCGTGTTCGTGGAATTTCCGCATGTTCGCGGAGATTTTTTACCGTTTCGAGAAGATGTGCGTAACGCGATTACGTAAATTCTACCCACCTCTACAAATAAAGGAGATTAGAGGAAAGAGAGGGTAAGTGCTGTTTGTTGAAGTCATAGTTTTCAACAAGTGAGGAGGAGTGAGACAGACATAGAAAGAGGGGGAATAAGAGGAAGAGGAAGGAGGAGAGAGGGTACGGGGCAGACCAGAAGAAGTGAACACTGTTGTTCAAAGAAAAAAGATAAAACAAAAGTAGCGCTTCGGTGGCAAACTTTGTAAAGTGGCGCTAATGTGTTTGATTGTGAATAAAACCCATCTAGCCACTTTTCATTTTTTAAACTTTTTTTTCTCTTTACGCTCTGAGTCTGCACTTTGGAATAGAAAAATATCAGAGAAAGATGACATTTGCAGCCAAAGTCTTTCTTGCTTTTTTGGATCCATTTCACAGGGGAACAAATCCATGAAAGGAGAGGAAGGAGAGGGCAACAGCCTTTTGTTGAAGCCCTGGTTTTCAACCAGTGATCCAAGGAGCAAACCTAATACCGTTAGATGGCCTCTTTGGAGGATGTTAGCGCGGCAGGCTGCCACTTTGGAAATGGTACAAAAGGGGGTGATGATGTACGGAGCATCTGAACCAATCAAACACTCACACCCAGTCAACAGATCTGGGTTTAATCCATCACTGCTCTTTAGCCCACTTTGCCACCCCAGTTCAGACATGGCCATATGCAAATCAGTCTGATCCTGTGCCTCATGGGAACAATCCAGCCCGAACTGTCAAGCCATGCCTTCCCTGGACCGGAAACAAGCTTCCCAGGACCGGTTTCTGGCATTACAGCCATCTTCAGCCAGGCTTGCTAGAATCCAGTGGCAAAGTGAGCAAGGGACTCACGTCTGAGCATACCCTGCCAACTTATGGCGAACAAAGCGGTACAAAAGGGGGTGGTGATGGATGGAGCATCTGAACCAAGCAGTGTTGTTCAGGGTGGCTTGGTAGATGGCATATGGATATTAAACGAGGGCACTGCATTGCAAATTGGGCATAAAGTAACAAAACAAAACAGCAGTGGCCTCGTAGGGTTGGTGGGGGCCTGCGAGAAGTGTTGTGGGAGGGGTGAGATGCGGGGTTTTAAGGTACATGAAGCAACCTAAACTGTGTTGTGGGAGCAGTGAGGGAGAAGCACAGATATATAAAGTGGCAGCAAGCAATTTATGCGACTGAAGTATCATTGCACAGGTAAGCAGAACAGAAACGAGCAAAGAGGCAGGCCAACTTAAATAAGTTATCTCTAAGTATAAAAAAATAAACAGAAAGAACACATGTAAGAGAGCCAGTCCTCATGGGAGGATACAACATTTCAAAAGGAGGCAATACTATGTGTATCCACCAATAAAAAGCCACCATTCCTAAAGGACACCAACAGGAACCAATGAAAACAGACAAGCGTTTTTTTCAAGCCCCTATCCTATATATATTATAGATACAGCATGTCTTGAAGAGACAGTGCAAACGCTGCCTAGGCGAGACCTAAAATGCATCCAGCCTGGGGGTTAAGGCCTTCTATTACTGTTATACTTTGAGGGAAAAGAGCACTGCTGGGTATAGACTAGACAGAAAGGGAAAAAGCATTGACAAAATCCAGACAGGGCAGTCAAATGAAGGTAGGAAGTGGAAAGATAAATTAGCCTACGAAATAAAAGGGGAAGTAAATGCAGTATTCAGAATGAGCTGAGGCATTGTTTGAATGAGCCTCACAGGGAGTCTGCCTCAAACTCTCAAGAAGAAACGGATGAGCAAAATCTAATGTCATCTGGGAAGGACAAAGAAGCCACCTGTTTATCTACATGAATAGGTGCCAAAGACACATCACAAAGCAGATGGAAGGTCCCTCCTCTTTTACATAGGGGCTCAGCATCAGTACTACAGCATCCAGCCTACGTTGATGAGTTGCAGTTTCACAATATTACGACCCCTCCACAGTGAGCCGCACAGTTTAGACAACTAAACAATTTTTCTGCCTTCCACATTATGGATAATTAAAAGTATAACTCTCAGAGGGGAACATTTCATTTGGTCATAAGGTCATAATGAGCAGCTTGTTGTTTCCTGCTTAAGACAAATGTAAGGTGCAAGGTTACAACCATTTTTAAGGGCCTCTCCAAGACTGAAAGTGTATTAGTAATCCCTCTCGTTTTCTGCGTTCTCACTTATCTAGTTTACAGTAAAATCATACCACTTCACCTCCTTACTCAATTCTATGTAAAAGCTATTGCTACAGGCTAGATCTACACTACAGTTAATTGAAAAAATAAGCAACCTTTAACTTACATTTACATACTTGGCAACTTCCTCTGACCAAAGTGGTATGATTATCAGGTCTTAAGGTTTCAAAACCACAAACTAGAATAATCTTGGCATCATAGTAACGCTAGTTGAAAGGCACTGGACCCAGATCAGAGGAAGTGACTGTGTGAGTTGATCCAGATGACATTAGGTGAAATAACTAATTTGACTAGTAAGGAACCTTTTGGCAGGGTAACTTCCTTGAATGTTACCAAAATTTACCCAAGCAATCATGATAATGCAGTGTTGTCTAATAATGTAGTAACTCCAGCAGCTGCTGCGAGATATACATTTGATTGACAACTAAGTTGCTTTACATTATAATGTCTGGAGTGTTCTGGTTATGTGTGCTCAGGTCCTTAAGCAGAATTACACGCGCTATTGAGATGAACGCTGAACTCACTTCCACCAGCCCTAAATCAGGAAGTTCTAAAGACTGCAAGCTTAAAAATGGGTATTTTATTTTCAAACCAATAAATAAATAAATTCATAGTGTAATCACCAAAAATACATCCAGGTGAACTGGTGACCCAAGCATCTGTTCTTTTCCCTTTTCCATTGCTCTACTACCTCCTCTGCCCAAGGTTCTCTCGTGTTCTTTAGGCCACAACTCTATAACATAAAAAAGTATGATAGGAGTGCAAACGCTCCTGTTTTCACTTAGCTTTCCACCAGGCCACAATGTGGCTTCAGCGACCAGCAATCACAAAATTATAGAAAACATTGTTTTCTATGCTTTCAAGATGACTGCTACATTCCATCATGCATCATGTTGGCTGTCATCTTGAAATTCTGGATAAAAATGTGTTGGATACTTTTCAGAAGTCCACTGTGTCACATCATCACATTCCGTCACACGATATAGCCACCATCTTGGAAGTATAGAAAATAATATTTTCGATTCTCTCATGAACAAGGAGCTGAGCCTAAGTCCAATCTAAGTATAATAGTGAAAGGACAAAGCAGTGTAAGCTACTCTAGGGTCGCACTCTTTAGAAATTAATGCGTTTAGGAACAAAAAATGTAAGCGCTCAACTGCTTATGAACCCACTGCTGAGGAATCACAATGTACAAGAAATATGAAACAAACTATAGTTGGAGCGCTTATAATGACACAATATCAACTCGTGTTGGTAGGATATTACAAAAGACAATGCCTTCAGTATTTCTTTCTAAACTTCCAAAACCTGTTGCTGTAACAATCAGATCGTATTCCTAGTATCACACAGAGTCACGTATTCTTGTGGAAAAATCTACTTTTATTGTTCTTGAAAGACATAAACCAATCAGCCTAGTCAATGCGTTTCATCCAAGAGGACTTTATCAAGACTGACAAATAAAAAATACTATGTACATGGAACAAAAAGGCGATCCCCTATGGAGAACTAGTCAGGACACGCCGCAATTGTAGCATAGACGCAGAATTTGAAACACAAAAACAGGGAGTGATTAAAAGGTTCACGAATAGAGGCTACAAACAGAAGGAACTACAGAAAGCAGAGAGTAGAATAAATAAACTAGCCAGAATAGACACCCTAACAGAGAAGCCTAAACAAGTAAACAAACAAGAGAAGATTAGACTGGTGACAGGCTACAATAACTGGGCCTCTGTCCTACGAAGGAGTCTAAACAAACACTGGCATCTACTCAGTAAAGACACCACGCTGAAGAAACACATAACAGAAAGACCAACACTAACATACAGAAAAGGGACAACACTGAGAAATATACTGAGCCCGAGTTACCCTCAAAAAACAACAAAGAGCTGTTGGCTAACTGATCCAGGCTTTTTCAGCTGTGGAATGTGCGCAGCATGTAAATGGGCTTACAAAAAGATGAAGGGATTCAAAGGACCACACAACAAAGAATACCGAATTTACACGACAATTAATTGTTGTAGTAAATTTGTGGTATACGCTCTAGACTGCAAATGCGGCAAACAATATGTAGAAAGCACTAAGAGATGCTAAGAGACAGAATAAATGAACACATCAGGGCGGTAAAACAAGGTGACATGCGCTACCCAGTGGCAGCACATATGTCCGTTTGTCCTGCACAAACATCAAGTCACTCATTCCAGTACTTTGGGATTGAACATGTACCTATCCACCCCAGAGGGGGTAACAGGGAATTAGCTCTACGAAGAAGGGAGGCCATCTGGATAATGACACTTAAAAGTGTAGAACTGGGCCTCAACATTGATCAGGAGCTACATTACTTTTTAGGCACATAAGCATAACATGACCATACACCATGTAAACCTATGTAGACTGAACTGCAACTAATGAGTAACTGTGTACATATAGTAATGAAATTCTGTACTATATATGAACATTGAATAACTGTATGGTATGCCTGTATTATTGAACTTGGGTGTGGGCCACGTAATGGCATTTAAAATTGTTCTGAGCCCATTTGGGATGGAGAAATTCGATAAAATAGAGACTGGCCCAATACAAAGTTTATAGTGAACACTGTGAATCCCAAAATACACACACACGATGGGGAGCACCAGATGGTTAAGTTTCAACTACCACCAATTAGAAACCCTCACATGTGGAAAACAGGGATTTTTAATATCGAGAAGAACTATGAAAGTGTCAAGCAACAGCAGAATGATAGTTAAAATGAACGATCATCGTTATTTAACTTTGGATGTAACAATTTCCCAATTTAATAAATACCTGATAACTTTAATCTATCTAATTAATTTAGATAAACCGGATATATATATTCACCATGAATCACCGAAAAAATCTTTTTTGTAGGTATTTGAAACTTATTTTATGAAAATAAGTGTAACACATGTTCCCAGAACGTCAATATCTGAAAAAACCGCTAAAAGGGTCATTCTCACTACACTATATAGGCAGTCTAAAATGGCCGCCAAAGTGACATCGAATAACTCATGGGATGGGACTAGGTTTTGAGAGAATCGAACCGGAAGTGACGCATGACAACAAACGGGTAATACTTCCGACCTAAATATATGGCGCCAACCGATCAAACAAACGCTGCAACATATATGTAGCAGAAGGGGCGAATAACTTCCCGAGAAGAATACTACGATGAGGTAAGAAACAATAACAGCCTCGGGGATTGAATAGCGCGACTGGACCTAGAACGCTAACATTCAAAACGCAGTCCACACGTAATTATGTGGGACTCTATTGGGATGACCGCGTATGACTGAGTTGTCGACTTTATTAGGATGTAGACCCGAACGGGAGTCGGAACCGAGTAAAGGTGATAGGCACGGGGTAACTTTCCGTGGGGAGCACCGCGAAGAGAAAAGAAACGGCAGTGTCTAATTTCAAATATACACACGAGGACAAAAGACGGGGAGCACTATTGAATATCAGAACATCCCTTTCCTCTTTAAATATTCGGGCTAAATAACTTTGAAATACAATATTCTTAAAATACGCTATGTGGCTTTTCAAATTCATTATAAGTAGTGTTAGAAAAAACGGATATCGTTTTACAGCCTAAACTAAGTCTGAAATATTATTTACAGCTTGCAAATATTGAACCACTATTCTGGTCAATACATCGACGAAGCTTCCATAATACCCACGACATCCCCACTAGAACCCCTTTGAGGGTTGGAATTATCACCTCAAATAATGTAAGTAATTTTTACAAATACATCATGGCCTAAGTAAATGTTGTACATAATGTACCAATTAGGACGACTCAGAATTTACAACCCGCTTCCATATTCCTTCATACAGAACAAAAAGAAGCGTTGGAGAATAGGTACAAAGCGCATGGTTCCTAGATATGCATGAACCCACTAAAATAACTCACAGAAAGTATTCACAACTATAATTGGAAAAGAATTTGCATGCCATCCCCAAGATAACGCTAATCACACTTTCACCGGTCTCTCCATTTCTTCTAATGGGCTCATACTTCTTATGATGTTAAAGAAATAACAGACTGTAGGTGTTCTTTATTTTATAAAAACAAGCATGCACTAAATGTTGTAACTTGAATGTCACAGCACCAGCATGCACTCAATGTTGTAACTTGAATATCACACCACCAGCAATTCCTCATGAGTCACATAATGATGATTACAAAAAACGAGAACAAATGTTAAGATCAGAAGTAATGTACTACAACATTACCCTTTTTCTAACAGCCTTGAAAAAGTCGGGGGTTACACTCCCCAAAACGACGAAACACGTGTCGGCTGTGACGTCTCCTGCAATAAACAACAATCAACCCTGAACAAAAGGATTAAGAATTTATTTTTGTGTGCGAACTGTATTGTGGAAACACATGTATATATCAGTAACATGGAATACTAAACGTGTGCTAAGGAGTACCAAGCATCTTGTGGCCTTTGCCTAACTAGAAGAGGGAAAGTGGTTCTCTTCTCCTTGTAGCACCGTTAAAACATTATAAATTGATTACCTGTAATCAGGATAAGTGTACATTCCCCTGTGGCGCCAAAACCTAGTAAAAATTACCACTACTCTAGTAGCCAAACTTATGTACATGGAACATCTATGTATGTAAATTTTTATTCACAATGTTTTACATCTTACATTACCATTATCTTACCATGCTATGTGACTCACAATTAGGGCCCCATTAGTATGTCGGGTGGATTGCCACCGCCCGCATGGCGGTGGCAATCCTCCAGACATATTCCCCAGCCCGCATGTACATTTTCCCCCACAACATTACCATGGCGGTGGGGACCCCCGCGGACGGAAAGAATATCCGCCGGTGTTCTGCCCGGTCGAAGAGTCGACCGGGCGGAAAAGCTGTTAATATGGTGGCGGTGTCTGGTAGACACCGCCATCCATATTAGCAGACATGCGGGGATATGCCTTTCCGTGGTGGCAATGATGCCACGGAAAGGCATGCCGTTCTACGCATTGGGGGGCAATAGCGGGCCCCCAGGAATTCTGGGGTTTGGGGGTGCACATGGGTACCCCCCTGAATTTGACAGTACAACGTGGCAGGCACCGCACGGTGCCTGTCACGTTGTACTGTGAAATGCACAACTGCGAAAAGCACCGCCCGCATCAATGTAAGAAATGCGGGATGCACCCACCAGTGCGGCGGGCGCATCCCGATGAGATGTGCGGGACCGCCGCACCCTTAGCGGGCGGTCCCATTTCCCGGGGGTATGGTGGGCAGACTTACTAATGAGCCCCTAAGAAGCTATTTATTCAACACAAATATACACACTACCCTATTGCCACCAATAGAGTATAAAATTCACATTTTCACAATATCATTCAAAAAAACAGAAGTGCTCACAATTAGTTTTTAAAGAACATAAGTTTTTTTTATGGCATATGATTAATTAAAACTACACAAACATAGCCTCTTAAATACGTGATGTTAACAACAAGTATGTAGGCCAGGTCTATTGCAAGAATGCAAGTACTTATAACCTCTAACCTGAAGGTTTAGAAAGGAAATAAAACTGCACTCACTTTGGTTAGTGCAGACAGAAGGATGGGTTCCATCATTATTGTTGTATTCACTAGAAGTTGCCACACAAATGAATATTGTTCTTAGTTAGACTTCATTTTGCAAAATATATGGAAATAGTAATTTTCTCCCAAATTGGTATACCTAGATAATTTGTTGCTATAGATAAGATGTGTACTCACTTTATTATTTGTATTTTGTATAACATCACCATCCATGAGAGAGTGTCACACCAATATCAAGGTCTATGGGTACTAAGGGGCTGATAGCCCTGGGAAATGGGACCGTCCCCAACACATACAATTAGGATGCGCCCGCCACACTAGCGGCCATAGAATTCTGTGGATTTTTCTGTGAGATATATTGTGTGGAAGGATTGGTAGATTTTAATATTCTGATGTGTTCTTGGTGGGATAGTTTGATTGGTTAGGACTAAGACTCATACCCTTTGTTTACCTCTTTTTTAGTTTTATTATTGTCCTAGATCCTACAGAAAAGACTTAGGGCCCCTTTAGGATGGCAGGCGGACTTTGTCTGTCTGCCATCCTGACGTAAAACGGGACCGCCCGCCATAAGGGCGGCAGTCCCGTGGGGGCCATTAGGATGCACCCGCCACACTGGCGGGCGCATCCCGCATTTTTAACATTGCGGCGGGTGGTGCAGAAAGCACCGCCCGCCGCAATGCTAAAAATGCACATCGCGCACTTCAATGCACAATGTGACAGGCACCGTGCGGTGCCTGCTACGTTGTACAGTGAAGTATGGTACCCCACAAGCACCCCCCACCCCCGGAGTCCCTGGAGGCCCGCAACGGGCCCCTCTCCGCATTCCCAGATGCACTGGAGCACAAGAAGCGCCACTAGTGGAGAAAGACCCAACGCTACCTCATTCTAAGCGACCCCACAGGCCCCAGCTGCGACCGAACACCGTCAATACCTTAGGTAAGCCACCCACGAGCATAATGCCGACACCTAGTGCTATACCGCCAACACACACAGCCCATAGTCTACGAATGACCAGAGTCTCCTCCTAGTTCCGCAAGGATTACACTTCCGATCTCCCCGCCACCACCGCCTTGCAACATGACTATCAACCCCAACCCTCTCTCCTCTCCCCTCATAAAACGCCATGGTCCCAACTCCTTCTCCATCTCCCCTCCATCCAACCTCACCCCCAATGCTAGAAAATCCCTTAAACATAAACTCATCAGGAAATTACCCGAATCCCTCTTTGCTGATGTCTATCACTGCCCCTCAAAAGGTCAAATAAAAATGGACCTCATCTTCCACACAGCCAGACCAAGCTACTGGATCTCTATCCTGAGAGAAAAGCACCTAGTAACCAAAACAACCAAGACGATCCATAGCTGCAAGCTCTCTTTCTATACTCCGAATCACCTGCCCAACTACGGAAACACCTCAGTGACCATTTACTCCAATGGTACAGTCCTGATCCAAGCCAATAACGCCAATCTGAAGGCTTTTGACCGCCTATTCCCCTCACTACTTGCTAACCCTGTCACTCCTGACACCCACCAAGACCCCCAGCCCCATACGATCAATCCCCCAACCCCACCGCCCATGAGCACAGTCACCCCTATTCATCCCTCATCCCTCCCCAACCCCCACGAATACAAGGACACAGCGCCATCCACCACCAAAGCCCGAACACCAGAAGCACTCCCGAGGCGGAACACCCCCACTCCAGCCCCAGCGGTCAATAAGAACAGACCCAAGTCCCCCCACATCCAACCCCTACTCTCCCTGAAGTTAAACCGCCCTCCACACCCCAAGCACCACACATCCCCTCCCCAGACCACCGCCCAAGCTACCGTCTCATCCCAACCAGACAACCAAAATCAACACCCCCCCGCCCCAGGAGGGACTCACTCCCGCCTCACACGCATCGAATACCAAATCAACACCATAATACAAGGCTTAAAACTTATCCTCTCCAACCTCTCGACTTCCCACAACCCCAATCCCAAGACCCAGCCCGCCCCACCCCAAGCCTGGAGACCCAACAGAACGGCAAAAGCCATGACCACGGAAGAGGTGCTCAATCTGGCCGCCTCTTACACCAGCCCCAATACCCTCCCCCCAATCCTCAATTCAGGTAATCACCAGTCTTAGGAACACGAACGCCCCCGCTAACCACCCAGACCCCCGATCTCCCTCATCACCATCCCTACCGAAGCTATAAAAAAAGACCCCCCACGGACCAACTGCATGCTCATAAATTGCAGATCTGCCACCAAACACTCCACAGAGCTAGCAGAGACCATCCTCAACCACAACATAGACGTAGCATTCATCACTGAGACCTGGCTAAACGACTTCTCCACACCTACTCTAGATACGCTTGTCCCACCAGGCTATTCCATCATCAACAAAGATAGGAAGGACCAGAAAAAAGGCGGAGGCGTGGCAATCATCCACAACAACGACCTCTCGGTGGCCGAAACATCCGCATTTGACTATAACTCCTTTGAATGCCTCACGACTATCATCAAAACCACCGAAAACCATCTAATGCAATGCCACCTACTATATCACCCCCCAGGGAACAACGTAACATTCACGGAACAACTCTCAGACCTGATCGCCAACTGTTCTCTCAAAGAGTCCAACACCCTCATCCTAGGGGATCTTAATCTTCACTGGAACAACGAAAACAATCCCACTATAAACTCCCTGAACGAACTTCTACACTCCAACAACCTCTCCCAACACTGCGCAAAAGAGACCCACAACAAAGGGGCAACACTGGACGCCATCATCGCCCGGCAGGATGCAATCTCTATTGACCACATCCTCCCGGTAGATTGGTCAGACCACCACCTAATCCTATTTCAACTCTCGCAACAGCTCCAATCTCATCCCCCCATCGCAGCCCCCCCACATGGTCCAGGAACCTATCACAAATCAACACAACCAAACTGGAAGAAAGAATAGCCTCCTCCCTGCCTATCTCCACAGAAAGACTCTCAGCTACTGAACTGCCCTCACACTACAACACTACCATGTCCGACATCCTAAATCAATTGGCACCCCTGAAACAAAAAAAAACGAGGAACATCCCATCGAGAACCTGGTTTAACAAAGATATCAACGAGGAAAGGAGGTTCCTCAGAGCCACAGAACGTCACTGGAGAAAGAACCCCTCCTCTACCCGGCGCGAAGAACTCAGGGCAACTAGAATAAGGTACAAAAATCACATCAACAACAAAAAAACTAACTTCTTCTGCAATGCGCTTGACAAGGCAAAGAACAGACCTAGAGAACTCTTTGACATCATCAAAAAACAAACATCCAAACCATCCATTGCCCTTACTCAACCCTCCAAAGCTCTGTGTGATAACTTTGTCACGTTTTTCAATGAAAAAACAGCCAAAATCGAACTATCTCTTGACGTCAGCCCTCACACGACCATCAACATCGACCCAACAGCAACTGAAACCACCTCTACAAGCCCCACCTCAATCACCTGGTCCTCCTTCGACCTCGTTCACGAAACCGAGATACTCAACCTTATCTCATCCTCCAAACCCTCTTCCCACAACCTCGACCCCATCCCCGCCCAAATGGCCAAAGACCTCAAATTCACCCTTGCGCCTCTCTGATGTGAAATCATCAACAGATCCCTAAAAACTGGCACCATCCCGGACTGCCTCAAAGTCAGCCAGGCTACCCCCCTTCTGAAGAAACAAGGTTTAGACCCCAACGACCTAAACAACTTCAGACCAGTCTCAAGTCTGCCCTTCTAGCGAAAATCCTAGAAAAATGTGTATTAAACCAACTTAACAACCAGCTCGACAACCTCAATCTCCTTGACCACAACCAATCAGGCTTCAGAAAAGGCTACAGCACAGAAACCGCAATCCTGAACATCGTAGATGACATTCGCACCTCCCTCGATTCGGATAAGTGTTGCCTACTCATCCTCCTAGACCTGTCAGCGGCCTTTGACACGGTTGACCACAAGCTACTCATCAAGGCCCTCAAGGAACGAGTAGGTACAAACGATGTGGTCCTGAAATGGTACGACTCCTTCTTTCAGAACCGCTTCCAAAGAGTCAAAATAAAATCCTTCACTTCCGACCTTCTCCCCGTGACCAGAGGGTCCCCCAAGGATCCGTTCTCTCCCCTCCACTGTTCAACATACATATGGTACCCCTCACCATCATACTGAAGAAAGCCAACATCCCCTTCCCCCTCTACGCAGACGACACACAGATCTACATAGAAACAACCTCCTTTAACGACATTCTAAGGCTCAACAACACTCTCATAGAAATCCAAGACTGGCTAGGGACGAATCGCCTCAAACTCAACCAAGGAAAGACCGAGATCCTACTCATCTCCAACAAAGACGACAACCCCCAAATCACCGAATGGGTGAAAGCGATTGACGCTCTCAAAGGAAATCTCACCCTGACCAACTCAGTAAAATCACTCGGAATTACTCTTCACCACAAACTGTCAATGACGAACCACATTAAGAGTTCCGCAAAGAGTGCCTTCTTCAGTCTGAAGCTTCTAAACAAAATCAAACCAAACATCCCCCAGAGGGATCTCCAACAAGCCACACAAGCACTGGTGCTATCCAGACTGGACTATGGGATCGCAACCCTATCCGGCACAGACCTATCCCACCTTGCGCCACTGAAAACCACTCTCAATGCAGCCGCCAGAATGGTCTCTGGTGCAAAACAATTCGACCACATATCGCCCGCACTCAAGGATTTAACATGGCTCCCAGTGGAAATGCGCGCCAACTTCAGAACGGCCTGTCTCACGCACAAAGCTTTGCACACAGGGAAACCGGAATACTTAGCCTCCAAGCTCAAGAAAGCGGGTCAATCCAGAAACCTCAGAAGCTCAAACTCACTACTACTCATCTCCCTGAAAACACGGAACCAAAAAACTGCAAACCGCTCTTTTGCTGGCAACGCCCCAAAAATCTGGAACTCCATCCCAGTGGACATTAGAACCAAGCCCTTCTTCCCAGATTTCAAGAGCCGCCTAAAAATCCTCTACCTTAATCGTGCATTCCCGAACTCTACCTCAGCAGCTCACCCTGCTACCCTGACTACCTCAAAGACACTACCTCAATCCCGCCCGCACGCGCCAAAGAAGTTTGTTAACCCCTGATCTTGTATGAACCTTTTTGTGCTGTACTACTCCTCACCTGTTCCCTCCAGATCGATTGTTAAGCGCTCCGATACCCTCGGGTCTGGCCAGCGCTATAGAAAACTCCAAAAATAAATAAATAAATAAAAACCAAGACATTCCTGCATGCCTTTCCGTGGCAGCTCCTGCCCACATCCTAATATGGATGGCGGTGTCTAACAGACACCGCCACCATATGAAACCCTTTTCCGCCCGGTCAGAAAAGCGGCGGACGGTCTTTCCGTCCGCCGTGGTCCCCCACGCCATAGTAATATGGGGGGGGGAATGGGGGCGGGCGGGAAAGGATGTCGGGCGGATCGCCACTGCCCGCATGGTGGTGGCGATCCGCCCGGCATCCTAATGGGGCCCTTAATACCCATGGACCTTGATATTGGCGTGACACTGTCGTATGGATGGTGATGTCCTACTAAATACAAATAATAAAGTGAGTACACATCTTATCTATAGCAAGAAATTATCTAGGTATACCACTTTTTTGCGTTATAACTCATTACCAATTTTCAAGCATGAAACTGTGTGGTGCAGTACACAGACATGAGATTATATATAGAATAGAGGCCTGGCTGGACCCTGTTCAAAAAAGCTCTGTGATAACTTGTGAGGTCTGTCCTCTTGTGTATAATTAAGCAAACTAAGCACCTCATTCTAAGGGAATACCAAAACACTATTGAACAAGAAATGAGCAATAGCGTGAAATTAGTCCTTGCAGTCTCTGTGGTACGAGGGGGCGGTGATGTCCAAGGGGCCCCCTCAGCACTCGACCCTGACTGGGTCTGGGACCAGTTAGCCTTAGTTTTAGGAGCTTGAATTTTTGGCTGTAGGGCAAAGTGGTAGGCTGTGGGCCCTCAATGTACTTTGCAAGGGCCCCTTCAAGTTTTGTTCCTTTAATTAAATGAGTGTTGTCAGAGCAGAAGCGCAGATGGAAGTAATGGTAGGGTGTGGGGAGAGAGAGAGCTGTAGATTATGTGGGAAGAAAGATGAGAAGGAGGCCAGGGAAACGGTGCAGCTCTTTGACTATGACTTGGTGGGGTGGTGCTGCCACATAGCTAGAAGGTGTTATTTGAAGAAGTACACCTTGAGTTTTTTTGTTGAAGTAGAAGAAAGTGGGTGCTTCGACAAGGATACTATACAACATGAAAAACCAGCATGCAATTCTGCAAAGGGATCTAAAGAGAAATAGATCCCTGCTGTCTGTTAGTCATCAGGACCACAATATAGTGAGACAACATCATATCTTATGAACACGTTCACTTCTGGCCATGCTTTTTCTCCCCAAATCCATTATAAGTGAATGAAAAAAACATGTAGATAAAACATATATAGGTCAATATACTCATTAAAGTAAACAGCATACAGTGGAAAGCACAAATTTCTCATAAATGCATCACCTCAATGTGTAGTTTATGACCACAGTACCATGTCACATGACAGCAAGGCAAAGAAGGAACAAGTAGAACTATACACATCCAAAATTATTATATGTAGCAAGAATAAGCATCCAAGTTGCGAGGTACAGGCTCAGCCACAACACATATATTTTCCTCCATTCTGAATAATTCACACCCACTTTTAGAAATTTAAAAACATAGGCCCAGATTTATTATTTATTCACAAAACGCAATGCACAAAGGCAAGTTGCTGCACTGTGTTGCATGAATGGGAGAGAGTACATTTGTGCATATTTACAAAGGTATGGTGCTGTTCAGATGTCTGTGTGCTGGCATAGTTGTGGCTGCCAGCTCCAACACAGGGACCCTCACACCGGGGTTCCTAAATTGTGGGAAGGATTGTTTTTGTGCAGAAAGGTATATCAAAGTATAGTTAGGAGAGCACTGGACTATTTAAGAGGGTCTTGACATGGTAGATGATAAAATGACCATTATTATACTTTAGGTGGGATAAGAATTCATGTAGAATGTAGAAAATGGGTTCTTCCATTCAATCCCCCCCTATTTCTCACTTTTTGACTACCCAGTTTTGGACTTTTGCTGCATGTGAGTCTCACCACCTGAGTCTCACTCATGCTAATGTGCTAACCACCATTTTCTGCTTACTTAGGTAATATCTGATGTTGCAGACTAGTTATACATGTACATATGAGCACACATATGCTGACACGATTGTGGGCTGAACATATAGAAAGACCACCTAGCTTAGCCCTGTATCTGTACACAGGTAGCCTTCAGAAGAAGAAACCTTTCAGGGATTACTGCTGACCTTATGCAGGTCTTGTAATGTAAATGGACATACATAGCATCCATCTGTAGTAACTACTTAAAAGGTTGTGTGTTCACCACTTTAGATCTGGATGAAATCTGCACCACTGCACTGTTTTCCATAGTTAGGCATAGAGATACAAGTTAGATATCAATTTTAGGGTAAACAGGTACACTGAGGTGCTGATTTTGTTCTAAGACGAGAACAATTAATTATCTCCATTTTTCTTTGGACAGTTTAGCATCGGAAGTGTAATGTTATTTATGAACCTATTTTAAAGGTTCCAATTAAGTCCTCGGTAGGGAGTTGGTATTCTGTCGATATTTTAGAAGGGCTTGCCTACTAACCATTAGAAATTGTCGCAAATGTGTCAAAGTCATATTTGTGGAGTTAAAGCAAAGCCTGTCACTGGTGTTTACATTTTTGTAAGCAGACAGGCAACTGGCCTATGAACTTTGCTGCCAATAAATCTTTCGAAATATAGCTGCTGCTGGAAAAGCCTAGTTCAGGAAAATAACAGAAGCATTTTGCTGTTAAGAGAATTAGACCTTTAATTCAAAGAGGCTACATTATAATTCTCTAATTTATAGGCCCACTGTGCATTTATGGACTGGCAACTTTTAATAATTTTTATTGACATTTGGCATTTAAAAGAAGTGGCATTTTCCACTGCACTTTTAAAGGTTGCTCATTGTTATAAAGCTTCAGAAATGAATTCCTCACATAGAGCCTCACTGTAGTAGTTGAGACTTTTACTACCAGCATGATCTGCGCAAGATGGCAATGATTTTGATGTAAACAGTAAAGCATGAGGGCTGGAAGCAGGTTTAGAGAAATCAGGCTTCTGTTGTTTCACATATGAAGTACATGCATTTCTAGGGATATTTTATGATCACATTGATATGTGAGTCAGTTTAAATGTGCACAAGCTTTACATTTGATGCACATTTATTAAAAAAACCTCATTGTCAAATAACACAACTTTCAAATTGTATTCTTCGTGTTACTCAGTTCACTATTGTAATTACCGCCTATGGTCTGAAACAAACCTCTTATCTAGTAATTTCTGGGTTGTCAAACAACAAAGGTCGTGTTAGAGCTTTTAAAACGAACGCACTCCTTTCTGGTCTGCAGTTTAAGTGGACTTGTGTTAGTTGGAGCCTGGACATCTCGTTTTCAATAATGTATATATCGTGCATATGTTTTGGCTATGTTGGTGTAGGGCATGTATTGTTGAGTCCAAGAAGTCTGGAGCTAATTACCGTGCGTAAATGACACCAATCATAGGATTTGTGCTGCTGCAGGGTTCAGTCACAGGGTTTCAAAACATTCAGTTTTTTTGTTCCTAGCTCTTACTTTTCAATAAAGGTGTACATCTGGTGTGATGCATTTTCTGCCAGAATGTGTTCTCCGCCCATTGTTCGCCCATTCTCTCAAATAGGCCCAATCAACCACACTGGAGTTGGCCAATAATATTGTGTGAGCATCAAGCCTGCAATTCTTTAAAAATGTGTTCATCTGACATTGCAAAAAGATCAACTCTACATCTGTAAATGTGCAGCTTATACCTTCTTGTAGTTTGTAATGCATCATGGTATGCCACATCCTGCCGAGGGTCAACAGCAGACTGAACAGGCACTTGTCTCTGCATAAGATGTAAAACGTGGTTCCACAAACCTCCTCTTATGCTGCCATTTTGATTAACATGCATAATATCATAAAAACACAAATGACAAAGATATAACTATTTTTCCAAGATGAAATGACCACAAACCTTGTCAGTGAAGCATAATGAAGTTGATAACTCCAGCTTCTCCCTGGAGGAAAATGTCTCCAAAAATAACACTAGAAAACTGTAGGTAAGTGGGTTCAGAATTAGCTGTGGTAACCATGGAAGCATCTCCAGATTTTTGGAGATAAACTGTTGGTGGAGGAAATGTAATTTCCTCCAATATTTTTGGAGTAATGGTCAGGTTTAAGACACTTTTTAAGGAACAAAATAGAATGGAAATACCGATTCTGGAGTAAATACTTTAGCCTCCAAAAATGGATTTTACTCCACACTAGCGTACACATGTCATTATGACATTTGAAGAATGATCATATTTCCCTGGCTCAGCCATAATCAGATTCCAGGCATTTGTTCCTCCCTAATGGCCCAAGTTAATAACTCTGCTGGGCAAGAGGAGGATTAAAGGCCTTCTTTTGGAAGTGTTTAGCCCAGTTACTGGGATAGAAAGGGGTGAGGATGAAATCTGCATGTGTTAAGTAACTTTTTTTATTGGTAGTCCATAATAGAGAAACATAGGTATCAACAGGCACCACATGACACCAAAGAGTGACATGGGTATGGTCATATATAAAGATATATGAGACAGATGCCTCTACTACTCTCTGCATTATTAGGGTGTGGCTCATAAAGATATATTTGATCCTCAAATAGTTCCAATGCACAAGGGAAAAGAAGGAAAAGTCCCTGTCATTGTACTCCAGCCACTTTTCATCCCCATTGTGTTAAGAGACGTTTCAAGCCCTTTGAGAAGATCCATGTTTTATGCCCTCTAGAACTACCTATAAATATGCCAGGGTCTCACCTTAGGTTAGACCCCACCTCCACTTATCGCTTCATTCCTGTCTTCTTCCATGAGCTTTTGTATGGTTGCTTTCAGATATGGATCTTGCCTGACATTTGGAGCACATATAGTTACATATGTAGTGGAGGATCTGTGTCTCCAAATCTGTACTTTCAAGAACTGCCCCTCTTGGTCCCTTATTATAGAGACCTTTTTCCACTTCAGTTTTTTTCCTTCCTAGGATTGCCACCTCTGCTGTCTCAGTAGGTGGTGTTGCCCAGTAATGATGGGGGCATTTCTTGTTCTTAATTCAAAAGACGTCTTGGTGTAACAAATAATTCTCTTGAAGAAAAAAAATAGTTCAGGGTTGTGTCTCTAGAAATATTGCTAGAGTTGGCTTCTTTTGTTGAGAGAGTTTAGTGCTGTATGATAAGTGAGAATAACTTGAAAGAACTGGTGAATGCGAGGTGCATTCTCTTAAAGTGACACTACACGACTGATTAACTAAAATTGGAGAGCATAACTCGGGGTTCTCAACTTAACCCTAAAAGAATCAATGCAAAAAATATATATAATGAACAATGGAACCATTTCACCCAATGCAGCCCAGATACTGGGGTGTACTGAAGTTCTCTCAGGATCAGTCACTCCTCCTTCCCCTCCTTCAGCCCCCATCTTCTGATGTCTCCCTGCCAACTAGGTCCTTTGGTGGTCATAACGTTTTTTTGTCTGATTTGGTCCCGGGCCCCCACCAACTGAGGATCCTCCTCCCCAACTGAGGGCTTCTGCTGAAGGTCTCAGCTCCCGCAGGTTTGTAGCTAATGCCTTTCCAGTGCTCTCTTCATGGACTGTTTCTCAGGCTCATTGGATATCTCCCATGTTGTGTCTGCTCTTTAGCACAGTGATCTGGTCAAAGTAGCTTCTGCCCAGTAGCAAACTGATCTTATGTTCCCTTCCTATGTAGGCAGAAAGGATTGCCCCAGTTGTATTTTATTTGTTTTCCTTCCATAGATGGGCCATTAGTAGCTTAAATTCTCAACTCCTCTGGAGGGTTACTACTGACAAGACTTGGTAAATTTGGATTTTAGTACCATCCATACTGAGACCCCATTGCCCCTAGCTGCAATGACAATCTGTTCTTTGAGAAAACAGTGGTGAACTCTTATGATGACTTCATATGGGAGCTTGTTGAAGGTGTGCAGTGGGCCCACCCGGTGTTTTCTGTCAAGTTCAATATTCTTCAGTGTGTCGGAACACAGTAGGTCCCTGAGAAGTGAGAGCGTGAGTTTTTCCACACAATCATGTGATGTTGACAAAACAACCCCAGAAACTCTAATGTTGCTATGATAGGACTTACTTTCTAAGGGTCTTATTTATGAGCCTCTGTGTCACTTTTGCACCACCGTTGCGTCAGTATTGGTGTCTAGGGGCCACGTAAATAATGCGCTATGTTGTGTCATGTTTAGGAAGTGGTGCATCTAGGCAGATGCGTCACTTCGTAAAACCCTGCGCTACATTATACCTGAGTCAGGTATATTGTATGCACAATGGGCGCTCCCTCACAAGAAAGGGACATAGGAGTGGTGCAGTGAAATCTATAGGATTTCACTGAGCCACTTTTAGGACACCAATGCGTCACTATCTTATGCCTGCCTTGTGGCAGGCGTAAGGGTGACACAGTCTCTTTCACATGGGGCTTACCCCATGTGAAAGGAATTTTGTTGAAATCCTTCAAATCCAGCACTTTCCATGATGACTGGAAACGTGCGGAGTATAAGCCCCTCCTCAAGAAGCCCTCCGCAGACCGTACAGGCCTCAAAAACTAGACACATCTCTCTCCTTCCTTGCGCGGCTAAAGTTACAGAGAACATTATCAACAGCCAACTCACGAACGTCATTGAAGCTAACTCCATCCTCGACTCCTCCCAAACCGGATTCTGCAGCAACCACAGCACCAAGACTGCCCTCCTTGCTGCCAGAGATGGCATCTGCACCCTCTTCAACCATGGCCACACTTCGGCCCTCATCTTACTTGACCTCTCTGCAGCCTTTGACACCGTCTCCCACCACACTTTCACCTCCAGATACCGCACACCCTGCATACAGGGAACTAACCTCGACTGGATACGCACTTTCCTCACCGGCCGAACCTAAAGAATCAGACTCCCGCCTTTCCTTTTTGTACCCATAGAGATCAACTGCGGAGTATCCCAGGGATCATCGCTCAGCCCCACACTCTTCAACATCTACATGGCCCCCCTCACCACCATTGTCATAGTACATGGGCTCAGCATAATATCCTAAGCCGACAACACCCAGCTCATCCTCTCACTCATGAGGCAACCCAACATCATCAAACTCAGCTTCCAGGAAGGAATGAAAGATGTTGCATTCTAGATAAGCAGCAGCTGTCTGAATCTCAACTCAGAGAAGACAGAAGTCCTCATCCGCGGACCCACCCCCTCAGCCTGGGACAGCACCTGGTGGCCCTCCGCCCTCAGCAGCCCCCCTGACCATGCCCGCAACCTCGGCATGATACTCGACTTCTCCCTCACCATGACCTGACAGAACAACGCCGTATCCTCCTCCTACTACAACACCCTCCACATCCTTCACAAGACTTTCAAGTGGATGCCCGCAAAATCCAGGAAGACCATCACCCATGCACTCATTACAACCAGACTAGAGTATGGAAATGCCCTCTATGCCGGAATCAACAAATCTCTGCTCCAGAAACTCCAGACCATCCAGACCAACACTGCCAGGCTCGTTCTCAGCATCCCACGACATGAGCACATCACCCAACACCCTCGACACCACCACTGGCTCCCCATCGAGAGGAGAATAACCTTCAAACTACTCACTCTTGCCTACAATTACCTTCACAGCACCGGACCTCAATACCTCAACGAAAGAGTCTCCTTCCAAGCACCCAAGAGAAAACTCCGATCCACGACCTCGCTAAACCCAGCGCATAAGCAGAGCCAGAATGGTTTGGAAAAGCCTACTCCTACATCGCAGCAAAGACCTGGAATGAACTTCCATTCAACGTAAGACGATGCCCCACTCTGAAGACTTTCTGGAAGAACCTCAGGAACTGACTCTTTGGCTGAATCGGAGCTGCATGACTGCCCCCAGCACCTGGAGACCCTCACAGGTGAGTAGCACACTTTATAAATCCTGATTGATTGATGAATTGATGAATTGGAGTTGCGGCACACTTCTGACACAACTCCAGCAATGCGCCACATTTGCTCCAACAGTTACGTCAGTAAGACTGACATATCTGTCATGCTTTGCAACATGATGCGTCATACAGTAAATATGACACATCCATCATGTCGCAAGGAGGCCGCACTAAGAAGTGTTGCATCGCTGCTTTCACTCAGAGATGCAACAATTCTCATAAATGAGGCTCTAAGTCTTTTATTTCTGTAGTAGTGGTGTCTCCTATGTGATGTGTTCATACTCCTATTCCAACGTTTCATTGTTCTCTTCTTACTGTACTGTGAGGCATTTTACTGAGGACATTATTATAGTTCATTTTACTTGTTTTGTTTTTATTGTTTTATGTTGCTCTTATAGCCTTGGTGAAAGGGAGATTTTCCTTGTTTTTGCTGCTTTTTTTATCATTTAGCTAACACAATACTCCTTTGCAGTCCCCGCTCCATCTGGTTATGTGCTTTTTCCTGCAGTGCTTGTTAGAGCCCGCAGTGACTTCTCTCTGGCGGCCATTTTTGTGGAGTTGGTGGCCATGGAGTGGAGCAAGGTAGCAATTTAGCTCCTTCAGAAATGTGCATGTTGAGGGATAAAAGGCACACCAATTCATGGACATGCAGCAAATGCATGCATCAGCAAACCTGTCTACGCCCAGAAGACACCAGGAATGCTGTTGGTTTTAGATCCGAGGGTAAGCCTCATTACTAGTCATGCACCAAACTTATGGAATGGCACCCTAAAGTGGGGAGGGGAGAGTGTGATACTTTCAACCTCGTGGTAAAATTAACTTCTCACTGCTAGCTCTGTAGCTAGAAGCCTTGGGCACTTGAGGAGTTTGGAACTCCAATATTTAATAAGAATGGAGACTGTAGCACTTAAGATTCCTCTGGTTATGAGGTAATTTCCTGTACCCTGATTAATGCACAGTCCATGGTCAAGCACTATACTGAAATCAATGAGCTAATTCTCTCCTGGGGCATATACTGCTTGTTTATCACAGAAACATTGGCATGGGAAGACTCTGGACCTGACCCAGTAGCAGCTTTGCGTTCCGAATATGCGATCAATAGGCTAGAGATACCTGACCGTCAAGGTGAAAGACTGGCCCTGATTTTTAAAAATGTATTTAATTGCTTGATTGAACCTTTATGTCCTGGACCACCCAATACTTACAAGATAGCCTGTTTTAGAATTAAAGTTAATCATAACTCCCCTTTTTCGAGACTTTTGGTCTGAATTTATTGAGTACTGGAGTTTTGCAATAGAACCCTATATTTTAGTCCTAATTTCAGTTTTAATCTGGAAGACACATAGTGCAGTGATGCCACTAAGTTGTTGGAACTGATGAAAGACTTTGATTTAATCTAACTGGTGGACTTACCAGCTCATGTGGTAGGACATCTTTTAGAATGTATCTTTGTTAATCATGACACCCTTGAGAGTGAGAGATTCTCCCACAGAGTTGGACAGACCACCTCTTGGTACCTTTTAAAGCTACCTTACAGATGGACGGAGGACTGTGGCAGGGTATACCTCTACCATTAGGAGATGGAATAAAATGACTTCTGAAAAACTAGACATAGCATTGATTGAATCCCTTGAAAGGACTAATAGCCCACTAGAACATACTGCTAAGGATTTTAATTTATGGAAAGCTAATGCTATCAATCAGATTGCCCCCTTACCTCTAAGAATAGAACTAGAACCAGAATTTCAGCTCCCTGGTTCTCAGAGGATTTGCTAATTCTCAGATGTTAGTGCAGAAGTCAAGAGCTGAAATGGAGGCTTAGGGTCTCTATGGAAGAAAACAACAAGCATAAAGAACTGATGCATAGGTACAAGCATGTTATTGTAGCAGCCTAGTCTGTTTATTTTTCAGAAACAATCTGGGCAACAATTTAAACTCCTAAGGACATTTTTAAAGTGATTAACAGTCCTTCCAGTCCAAAATAGTTGAGAGCGAGAGTTCACAAGGTTTCTGCAATAGTGTGGCAGCTCACTGTATGGAAACAATCTTGAAGATTGTGTGCTGTTTCATTTCCAAGGACAATGGTCCTCTCGTAAATAGTAGCAAGGAGGCAATTGCTCCTAGTTACTTCTAGTCAAACTTACCTGACCAGCATAGATTCCAACACCAACACCAACATCCCATCCTACTCTCTCCCCTACTTCAAGCCCACACTATACCCTTGCACATCCTACTAGCGACCAGGATGGATGAGATCGTACAAACATTTCATCAAATGAAGGAAGACTTACATAGTCTTATACATCTTTCCATTAAGTCAATTACCAATGATTTTGTAGGTAAGAACTTCAGTTTGGCTTTGTCTATCCTCCGCTCTTATCCTTGACATTGTAGTACCTCCTAGTTACAGTATCATCAAACTAGATGGATCTATCAGACAAGGGGTGATATCGCTTGTATTCACCATAACTGCCTTTCAGTTAAACAGTTAGAGTACCTTGCCCTTTCATCATGTGAATATCTATATATTGAGATTGCCTGCAACAATACTCCCCTATGCAAATTGCACACATTCTAACATCCACCAGATGATAATCTCTTTTCATAGAACATATCATGAATACCATCACAACAATCACGGGTCAACATGTGGCACTTAAATCTTCCTCAGGGACTTTAATCTCTGCTGGAGCGATCTGAATGACCCTGTAGTCAACAGCCTTAAAACATTTCTTATGGATCTTAACTTGATACAAATTTGTGATAGCCCCACACACATCAATGGGGAGAGCCTATATCTTATCATCACAAAAGATAACTCTACCCAATTATTGGAATTTATATTCTACTGTGATTAATTTGATCATGACCTTGTCAACTTCCACATCATTATTCATTTGAGAACAACTACCACACAAGTACTCAAACCAACAATTTGGAAAAGAAATATGAGAAATATCAATCTCACGAAACTAACATCACTCAGTGATAGCCTCTTAGTCAACCCTGAAAATATGGTAGTTGTACAGGTGCTCACGGACCACTATACCAGCTCCATGAAGAATATTCTTGATCCAACCACACCCTTACAACTAAAAAGACTATCCACAAAGGACTTGCAACCATAGTACAATGACAGCTTAAATACTGAAAGATACAACCTTAAATTAGCCCATCAAAAGTGGAGATCATCTCCAACTCTGGAGCACCTCATATAGCTAAGATCTCTCAGGAATACCTGTCAAAAAAGCATCATAAATAGCAAACTGCATTTCTTCAAAAAACAACTAGACCAAACCAAAAACTGTACAAAAAACTATTTGATCTGGTCAAGCAGCAATCCAAGGGCGTACCCAATCTCTTCCCAAATAGATTCAATCTACTATCTAATAGTGAAGAATTTGCCTCCTTCCAAATAACTTGAAAGCTGACCTTCAGATATCACTGCATTAATGTCATCAATCACTAGACACCAGCATCTCCCCTACTGTTACAAGCAAACTCAGAGACCTTCCGGAATGCATCCTTGAAACAATGCCTCCTGGAGTTTATTCGATACATTTGAGCAAAAACACAATTCTCAAAATGCTTACAGGCTTGAAACCCTCAATTCACTTCAGTGATCCTCTTCCCTCCATGATCTTTAATGACATAAAAAATGCCTGTACTCCCACTTTGTACTAGGATTGTAAAATACTGGACTGCCTAAAATCCGGACAGGTCACCCCTATTTAAAAAAAAAACAATGGCCAATCGAACCAACCCTAACAGTTTTCACTCCATTTCCAACATTTCAAACACAGGCGAAGGATCTTGAAAAATGTGTTCATGTCCAACTATGTAATCACATCGATCAATTCAGTCTCTGTGACTGGCACAATCTGGTTTCCGCTCGGGGCACAGCACTGAATTGGCTTTTACACATATAGTGAACAATGCTTTAAAAATGTTGGATCGAAACGAATCATGCCTACTTATCCTCTTGGACCTCTCCTCGGTAAAGCATGATTACTTAGTCAATTTTTTAGAGCACAGCATGGGAATATCAGGGTATGTCTTAAATTGGTTCACTTAAATCCTTCAAAACAGAACACAAAACAAGGTAAATCAATCCCTTTCTATGACTGCTCCACTATCTTCAACCTATTCATGGAACCACTAACAGAAATGCTACTGGCATCCAACATCACTATCATCATTATGCGGATGACATCCAACTGTACTTGGAAATCTCATCCCCTGAAGATATCCGACCCCTCAATCCTATTCTTTACAATACCTGAAATTAGCTGTCATGCAACCACCTCTAACTTAACGCTCGAAAAACAGAATTCCTCCTAATCACCCCTCCTGAGGTTGGATACCCCTTCTGCGAGAAATCGCTGAACTGGATTTGCTATTGCATGAAAAACGTAGCTGGAGATAGCGCAAAGTCAGGCTGACTGGTGATGATCCTTGGGCGGAATGGTGAGTTGGTAAGCCCAGGTCTCCTGTCGGTCCTCAGAGCAATGTTTGGTTGAAAGTTTTCTTTATTCCAAGTTTTGGGTTTTGGTTGTTTGAGCACCTTTAGTACCACTTCCAACAGTCCAGTACTGGGTGGGCACCACTTGGAGGGTAGGGATCTCTTAAGGCAGGGTCCACGTGTAGGATTTAAGTTGTTGAAACATTTTGTGTCCCTGTAGCTCAGAAGAGGAGGCCAGCCAAGTAGACTTTATAATCACTCTGGTAGTCCTGGGGTAAAGCAGCAAGACAGTCCTCAAGCGGCAGGGCAGTCCTCTGAGGGTACAATGCAGGCTTCAAGCAGCAGGGCAGTTCTATAGAAGCAGCAGGACAGTCCTCTACCGTACACAGCAGGCAACAGGCAGCAGGGAATTCCTTTGAAGAACAAGGCAGGCTTTCGGAGTGTCCTCTTCAGGCCAAGGAGTGAATTGAAGAGTGGGTGTGAGGGTCCTATTTTTATATCTGGTGCCAGCTTTGAAGTGAAAGAAACTTCTAGAGATTTCCCTCCACAGTTGGGTCTGGAATTTCCTTTCTCCCTGACCAGGCTCCAAGAGGTCTAGCTTGATAAAAGACTTATGTGAAGTTATTTGTGGGTGTACTGAGGCAGTTTCTTTGAAATGTAAATGGGGCAGGGAACAGACCTGTCCCTCCCATACTGGCAGTATGGCCCATCTTGCCATCTTCTTCTCCCCGTTTGTCTCACTGTCTGGGAGGAATATAGAAGGGCCGACTGCCAACTATTTACAGCCATGTGTCCCAAGACATAGACTTTAGGCACCAAATGGTTAGGACACAGCAATTGTAACTTACTAAAAGTGCCTGTTAGAAATGGGATTTCTGGTTGGCTAAGGCTTGCGCCAAAGCCAGCCAGAAATCACCACTCTAGTAATGGCAAGGGAGTTACACGCTGAAGATGACCCCTGCTCACCCACTTGGTTGCTTGGCATGAGCAGTCAGGCTTATCCCAGAGGCAATGTGAAAAGCGTTTGCGCAACACCCACACAGCAACAACATACTAGGCACAACACAAAAGGAACTCCACACAAGGTTATATATAAAAATAGCCTTTGTATTATCATAAACACCTTAGAATAGTAATCACACAATACACAAAGTGCTACCTGGCACCGGGCAATATTTACAGGGGATTATATACACATGACAGGACCAATGGGCTACTGTCAGAACCATCACAGAGTGAAAATAGTAGATGTAGAACCAATAGTAAATGTAGAACACAATCAGTAATTACTGGCAAACACTGCACTCTGCATTATCCTGCAACATAAACCATATTATGCACAGTTTCACATTAGACGTGAACAGCCGCATTTGGTGATGCAGTGTGTGCAATGAAATTCGTTTTATTTATTTTTATGTTTACTTACCTTTGAAAGTACGTAATCCATACATTACTACCCCCCACCCTGCCCCTCCCCCTCCCTACGTCACCGCCCGGCCGGTACTCCCACTACCGGCCGCGGCTGGACGTGAAATATATTCTGCGCCAACCTCACAAGCCTAAACATATTAGACCATAACCTCATCAGTCTAAACATATTAGACAATAACATCCCAATCATAAATCACATTAGGTATAAATCACAGTGGAGAATTACCACACAAGCATAAACCACAGTATGCAAATAACCTCATAAACATAAATCACATTAGAGGCATAAATCAGTGTTCATAAATCACAGTACATGAATCACATTTCCTGTGCACCACATAAATCACATTAGGGCCTGGTGCCCTATCAACCCAACAGTCCCCCTGGCCAACTGGCCTTCTCAGAGGGATCAAATGCTCTAGGTCCAGAGTGTCAGGGATGCCAATGCAGTAGAAACCAAAAGCGGGCAATGGCGCTAGGGCACAGAAGTGTATCTCAAAAACAATGCCCTCAAAGAAGAATTTAGGTGGCCTAAATGTTGCAGCTGGCTTCTATCAGGCGGGGCAGCTGTAAACAAAGTAAAGTGGCCCTGGCACGACTGTGCCCTCGGGGCCTCCACTGGGGCCATGTGAACCACAAACTGCCCCCATTGTTGCAGCTGCCCCCTACGGCGGTGAAGCTGTTCAGAAGAAAATAATACAGTGCTCGGGAGCCCTCCTCTGAGCCTCTATAAATCAAACTTGCCCCCCAAGTCCCACTTCGGGATTTCTCCATATCGAAATGCCCCCAAGCACCACTCCTGGACTTCTACAAAGGATCTTTCCCACATTGCAGTGGTCCGCCACGGCGGTACCACTGTGAATAACTCACAGGGGCCCCTGGCACCTCTGTGCCTCGGGGGAGCAACTACGGGGAAAGGAACCAATAGTGTGGCTCGACACCTCTCACCAGGCTCCACTCACCGGGGTCTCTGCTCTGCTCAGGGAAAATGGATACCATCTCTGCACACAGCCAGGCTCCTACTGGCTTGCGGGGACTTTCCAGCGGCGCATCACATGTGGGGCTCTCTCTTCGCCATGGGAGCCCCGCTGACCCGCTGCAACACTTCTCCCTTCCAGCGGGCTTCTGCTTGCGTCTCGTGGCCCTGCCCACCATTAGGCAAGGCCGCCTGACTTCCTGTGTATAGCCGCGGGCCTAGGCGGTGACTTCTCTCTTCCGCCGCAACACGGGGTGGGCACCCGCTTTAAAGAAAGGACATAAGTGGGGGGCACCTGCCATTGACTCTAAACACGGAGTGGGCACCCGCCATCAACTCCAAAAGCGGGGTGGGCACCCGCTTCGATCCGCAAAAATGCGGGGGAATCCTCATGTCGCTGCAAAGCCCATGCTCTTCTGTCTTTGGAAAATTAGAATATAGCTTCCACAGGGCACAAGGGCAACCAAAAGTCATTAGAGATGAAGGGGGCAAGGCTGGGCCCAAGGAGGCAAGCCCTCATGGCCATTCCTCCTGGGCCCCAGCAGCAGCAAGTCCCAGCAAATTCAGAACAACACAAGCACACACAACCAAAAACATGGGGTCACAGCCCCTACATTTATACTCCGTTCTCCTTTGTTCTGCAGTGTATGGTTTGGGGGAAGCAGATGCAACTGGTTCAGGGGGGATTTGGAGCACTTTGTTTTCCAAGCTCCTCTTCCCCTTTGTCAGGCGGGGGTTAGGTGATCAGACACACCACAGGGGGCGGAGCCAGCATTGTACAGGCTGGGCACACTTCTATTCAGAGTGAGGGGATTACTCCTCCCACTACTCCCAACGCAGATGTCCCATTCAGCCTAGTGCTGACTCCCTCTGCCCCTCCTGGAGCCACACACACCTCCCAGTCCCTGTCACTCACAAGCCAGACATGCAATTCACATCAGGCAGTCAGACACATAGCACACAGAAATGCCAACTTCTAAAGGTGACATTTCTCCAATAGTCATAATAAAGCTGCACCCACCATTGTGCATCATTTAATATTACAATTCCATACATACTAAACTTGACCATGCTGCCCCTCCCCTATCAGGAATTTCCACTGACACACTGATCAGGGAATCCTCAATGCATTCCTATGGGAGGGCAGGCCAATGTTACCAAATGTACACAGAGAGCGCAAGCACGTTATACTGCACAGCAGTGCTAAAGTGCCCAGAGGCCTAAAACCACCAACACCATGTCAGAAATAAGGCGGGGAGAAAGGCAAAAAGTTTAAGGATGAACCTGCCAATAGGGCCAAGTCCAACAGTGCCATTTTCAGAATTGTGACTTAAAATACTACTTACCATTAAAGAGGATTTTGAGACCAACAGGACATTTATTCCTGTTCCCAAGCAAAAGTAATTGTTTAATAAATGTAATGAAGTAAACCAATGTTATCCTATAGCAGAGGTAGGCCTCACAGTAGTGAAAAAAGAATTTAGAAGTTTTTCACTACCAGGAGATGTAAAACATAAAAGTATGTATAGAGCTTTTGAATTACACCAAACCCTTCTCTATGGGTTATTTAGGGCCTAACTTAGGGGTGAAATGTGTTTTAAAAAGAGTAGTGTAGGCCTGGCAGGTTTATTTCGTCTGTTTAAACTACACACTGGCTGCAATTGCAGGCTTGAGACAGGTTTTAAGAGGCTATTTATGTGGGTGGCACAATTAGTTCTGCAGGTTCACTAGTAACATTTCATTGCAGGTGTACTTTACTAGGGACTTATAAGTAAATTACATGTGCCAATCAGGAGTAGGCAAATGTAACCATCTTTTAAGGTGTGAGCACAAGCACATTAGCACTGGTTAACAGTGGCAAAGTAAAGTGCACAGAGTCCTAAAACCAACAAAAATCAACAAGTCAAACAATGGCTTGTTTCCCTTGTCAATGTTTGTAATGTACTGGACCATAGTGACATAGTAACATTGTGCTACATGACTGACCAGCCTGTAGTTTTCTGCACAGTTGCTTCCTATATCTGGATTGCTTGAATTGTGTCTGACAAATTTAAGAATAACTAAAAGCTGGATTAATTTTAACTATTGCGTGCCAGGGCTGTTCAAGTCGTGTTTCATTTCTGCAGCACTTTACTGTACTGGTTAAGGTATTAAGTGTTAAGACTTGCAGCTTTATTGCTGTCTAGTTACGATTTTATATACTTTGGCCATGTGAGTAATTACTTAATATTTGATCAAGATGATCTGTATATTGCTTATTTGCTTGCCATCTAGCGAAGTACATTATTGATAGCATTTTGTTATAAGATTGATTAATGATTGTAATAGTCAACTGCATTTATTTTTTCAGAATTATTATTTCATGATGATTTTAATTTCTTATTATTTTTATTGGTAAGGCTTATGCTGAAAAAAATAAATACTGTAACAAAACTATGCACAATTTGTACCCAAACTATTACAAAAAGTCATAGGCTTTTCATGCAACTCTAAATAGTTAGTTGTCAAGTTTCAATACTGTACGAGTTGACTAAGGAGGATTGTAAATGGGCCCATCGGAAAATGGCACACCTATTTGAGGTACTGTATAAATATGCCACACGTTCCTTCTTCTCAACATGCCCTTCTGTAGCGGATGCGTCTCAATTAGACCCATGCTATCTGGCTCCTTACATTGCATATCCATGTGTCCAAAAACATGTTCCCTATTAGAAGCTCTTACCTTCTCATGCTTAATACCTTCCAAAAAGGGAAGGTCTCTGCCTCTCATGTAGGAATTCAGAGGGTAGGTTGTGAAACTCTCCCTTTATTGGGACACGTTATGCAGCTCGGTATCTGCTTTAGTTTTTGTTTACAGGCTTCTTGCTAGGGCCATGAATGTCAACCAGTATTTCTCTTTCTTCATGAGACATATGTCCACCTTGATTTGTTTTCACCCTGGTAATTATTGGCAGAGGGTTTGAACAAATGCTCTACACTCAAAAATATTTGTTTTCTCCACATTCCTCTACATGTAGCAGCACATGAAAAATAACTATATTATAATTTATAGTTATTGTTTTGTTGAGTATTTTAAATGAACATATAAAGATAAATGTTAAATTTCACTTATTCTCGATACCACTTTGTGCATAAGCAGGCACTTTTCATGGTGCATACTTTCTAAACACCGCATATTGCCACAGTAGGTCAAAGGACAACAGAGTAGCACAAGCATGCACCCAAGCAAACTGACCTAATGGCACGTACAGCATACACAGAACCAGGGCCCGCTTTAGGGCGGTGCGACTGGTGCAGCCATACCTGGGGCTATCTGGGAGGCGAGGTGTGTTTTGAAATAACACAGGTTTAAAAAGCACCTGCAGCGGAGTTCCTTGTGTGTCCAAATGTCTAGATAACTCTGGTGATTAATGTTCCTGCTGGAGAGAGATCGAAGTTTTGTCTAGTGATTGTTTCCACTCATGATAAAGTAGCACAGAGGGTTAATATGCCTGCTACAGAGAACTTGCATCACGCAAATCACTCAATTGTATTTTATGTGGATCACTCAGTAGGTTACTGCTTTTGTCACAGAGATCCTTTTGTTATTTGCAGTTCATAACTTAAAAACTTAATATAGCATGGTGATCTATGAGCTGTCATGAAAGAGCTGCATACAAACGGCATGGTATAGGTTAGAATGTAATGTTTTTCCCCAGTCTTTCATTATCCTAATGTTGTTTAAAATGGTTCATTTTGGTTAAAAAAAGAAATATTAGTATGGGCAACCACTATGGTATGTTTTAAATCCCACGCTTGTGCTTCCAGATGAAACACTCTTAAAAGGTACTTCCTACTAGTATCAGTGACATGTGACTCCTACAACTTATAATCCTCATTGTCTTAAGTAACATTTCCTGTAGAGTGATTTATACACGTATGATTCATTGGCTCTGTCTGATGTTTGAGTGATGAAACGTGCTCTGACACCCTACATTGGTCTGAGGAGCTCTATAAAACAAATGAAACGCATGTGAGAGAGGGGCAATGGACAGATGAGGGGCACTGGTGGAGCGTGGTAGAGAGGGAATTTGTGGAGGGAGGGTTTCGGGATAGGGCACCAACAAAGATTGTCACACTGGGTGCAACAAGCGCTAAAGCCAGCCCTGCAGCACAATTATCCCCACCATCTCTCTCCCTTTTTGTTTCTCATTCTGTCTCTCTGTGCCATTTAAATGCTCTCTGTAAGTCCTGCTACCTGTACTGTCACTCTGTGCCCCATATGACTTATCATCCTGCTGCACACCACCAGTTGCTCGCTTTAATTCCACTAGTCGTCCACACTCTTAGAGCTCTATGTGCCCACCACTTTCTTGTAATCTCTCCACGTGCTTCAAGGCAACTACTCCCATTGCCTGCTATAAATTGCTACCTCAAATGTTCTCTCCTGCTTGCACTCTCACTGTGGACCCCACCTGCCCTCTTTCTATGTCATTACCCAGTTAACTACTTACATGTGTCCCAGACTGTCACTTCCCCGCTGCTCTCTGTGGGCACCTTGTTTGCCCCTTACCATTGATCCAAAGGTACTGATTGCCTTGCACACATTGCCTTATGTTAATACTCTCCCCCCTTGTCTTTCTGTGTTCCCAATGTGGCTCCCAATCAATACACGTTCCCTAATAAGCAAATTTTAAAAAACATATTCACACCACTGCTTTTCAAAGTCCATCACGTTTTGCAATCCTCGTTGTGTCAGATCAGCCTCGGTCTGCATTCTATACATTTTGTACCATATTGCCTAAAGATGGCACCTGGTCACACACTGTTAATGAGAGCAATTGCCCACATGCATCATTGAGAATTGCATTCGCAAAAGGTGCGAATCGCAATTTTTGGCCGTTTGCGAATGCAATTCTCAAATTTTGGATGCATCATGCTTTTCGCAATTTTAGGAATCGCAATCATGTTGCGATTTCTAAAATTGCGTTTGCATTTTAGAAATCGCAATTTGAGATTTCTTAAATGCAATGCATGATCATTTTTAAATTGCGAATTCGCAAATTGGAAGGGGTAAATTAGCATGAAGTTGAACTTCATGCTAATTTACTGAAAACTTTCAAACATGCACAAGTTACATATTTGAATGTTTTAATTTACACACACACATGTCCTTGGGGCATGTGTGTGTGTAAATTGCATTTAAAGTTAAATTTCAGGGGTGCAGGGAGGGGTTCTTTGGACCCCCCTGCACCCTTGAAATTGCATTCACATTTTGCGAATTCGCAAATTGAAAATCGCAAAATGTGAATGCCTTCCCATTCATTCCTATGGGCCTTTTGGCCTATAGGAATCAATGGGAAGGTTTTCCTTAATTTCAATTCGCAAATTGTGAATCGCAATTAAGGAAAAATAAGGAATCGCAAAAAAAGTGTGATTTTTTCATGCATTGCCGTTTGCGATTTCTAAATTGCGATTCCTTCATTTTCGCAATTTAGGTATCGCAAACGGCAACAATGATGCATGTGGCTGAATAATTCTACAGCCCTACTACAACAAAAGAAGAGGCGAGAATATACTGAAAGACCGAACCGAGATCGACTTTAATTCTAAACCCCCGATCCGCGGACGTGGATTTATGTTCTTTAAAGGTAGTTTTGCTTTGGTTCACAGTCAAACAGAGAACTGAAGTTTGTTTTAGTGATCTTGAAGCTATTGGTCCGAGGGGAACGTAAGAAAGGTATTGTTTTTGTCTGCAGGATACCATAAATCATGTGAAAGATGATTCGAAGTAAATGCCAGAAACAGAGAAGACGGCAACACATAAAAACACTAAAAAACAGTTGCAGTCGTGATTCATCATCGCCTTTTCTGCTGATGTCCCAGGCTGCTCTATAGCTCCAGACGAATATCTTCCGAGCCGCGGGGATTTCATACTGAAAAGAAATGGGAAAGGCAAGCAGACAAAGAAAATACTAACACGTAAAATCCTTCACTGTATTCGGAGTTGAACCTGGGCAAACATCTTCTTGTGAATGTAATGGTCTCTTTATATTGCAATATGTCTGTCACATTCCCGTGCTTCTGTATTCGAGAACGTTCCATTGTGATCGAAGACTTTGGGGCACATTAGGATGGTGGGCAGACTTTGTCCGCCCACTATCCTATCGCGAAAAGGGACCGCCCGCCATAAGGGCGGGGGTCCGGTGGGGGCCATTAGGATGCACCCGCCACAGTGCGCCCGCCACAGTGGTGGGCGCATCCTGCATTCCTGACATTGTGGCAGGGTTGCACTCAGCACCACCTGCCACAATGCCAGGAAGGCATGTAGTGCACTTCCATGCACAACATGGCAGGCACCGCGCAGTGCCTGCCATGCTGTCAATGGAACTGCAGGAGGGCTACCATAGGTACCCGCCATGTGCACCCTCCACGAGCCACCAATGTAAAAAACGCCTGCCTTTAACGCTGCCACGGAAAGGCATGTCCCCGCCTGCATACAAATATGGATGGCGGTGTCTACCAGACACCGCCACCATATAAACTGCTTTTCCACCCGGTAGGCAATCAGGCGGATTGCCTACTGGCGGAAAACCGGTAGACGGTCTTCCTGTCTGCTGGGGTCCCCCGCCATGGTAATGTGGCAGGGGGGAATAAGAAGCGGACGGAGGATTTTGGTGG
Source organism: Lissotriton helveticus (assembly GCF_964261635.1). Classification (NCBI taxonomy): domain Eukaryota; kingdom Metazoa; phylum Chordata; class Amphibia; order Caudata; family Salamandridae; genus Lissotriton; species Lissotriton helveticus. The sequence goes on along the minus strand of NC_136059.1, from coordinate 2,101,139,417 downwards.
ATGGCGATCCACCCGTTATCCTAATGGGCCCCTTTGTCTTTATGCTGCAATTCTATAGACTTCAGATTGTAGCCTTTTTATCAAGTGTTTCTTACTTGCTGTTACTTATTGAAATTTGGTGAATTGTGTGGTAGCATGGCTAAATTTACCACCAAAGGCCCTATGCTCCTCTTCCTGATTTCTTGCATGTCAGAACAGTAACAATTCTGGGAGTTTCCATAGGAATCATTACATTTATGTCTCAATCCTACTTGTGTCTACCAAGAACCAAGGTGCCCACCTCCAGGCAGCAGCCTAAAAAAATGTATTAAACTGAGAGACACCCAAATGACCATATAGGACATAATCAATCAATCAAGAACATTTGTAAAGCGCGCTACTCACCCGCTAGGGTCTCAAGGCGCTGGTGGGGGGTGGTGGGGCTGCTACTGCTCGAAAAGCCAGGTCTTGAGTTGCTTCCTGAAGGAGAGATGGTCCTGGGTGAGTCGTAGGTGGGTGGGGAGGGTGTTCCAGGTCTTGGCCGCCAGGTAGGTGAAGGATCTTCCTCCGGTGGTGGTTCTGCGGATCCGTGGGACGGTGGCGAGGGCGAGGCTGGCGGAGCAGAGCTGGCGGGTTGCCGTGTAGCACGTGAGGCGGTTGTTGAGGTATTCGGGGCCCAAGTCGTGGAGAGCCTTGTGTGCGTGGGTGAGGAGTCTGAACGTGATCCTCTTGCTGACGGGGAGCCAGTGCAAGTCCCTCAGGTGGGCGGAGATGTGGCTGTGTCGGGTGATGTCCAAGACGAGTCGTGCTGAGGCGTTCTGGATGCGCTGGAGTTTTCTGTAGTTTCGTGTTGGTCCCAGCGTAGAGGACCTTCCCGTAGTCCAGACGGCTGGTGACGAGGGCCTGGGTGACCGTTTTCCTGGTTACAGTGGGGATCCAGCGGAAGATCTTACGGAGCATGCGGAGTGTGTTGAAGCAGGAGGAGGTAACGGCGTTAACTTGCCTGGCCATCGTGAGGGAGGAGTCAAGGATGAAGCCCAGGTTGTGTGCGTGGTCCGTGGGCTTGGGTGGGGGGCAAAGAGCAGGGGGCCACCAGGAGTCGTCCCAAGCAGAGATGGATGGGCCGAGGATGAGGACTTCCGTCTTGTCTGAGTTCAGTTTCAGGCGGCTGAGCTTCATCCAGTCTGCGATGTCTTTCATTCCGTCCTGGAAGCTGGCTCTGGCGGAGGTGGGGTTGTTGGTGAGGGAGAGGATCAGTTGGGTATCGTCGGCGTAGGAGATGATGTTGAGGTTGTGCTTGTGTGCGATGGCTGCGAGGGGGCTCACGTAGACGGTGGGGCTGAGCGAGGAGCCTTGAGGTATCCCGCAGATGATCTTGGTGGCTACTGCGAGGAAGGGCGGGAGACGGACTCTTTGGGTTCTGTCGGAGAGGAAGGAGGTGATCCATTCCAGGGCCTTTCCTTGGATCCCAGCGTGGCGGAGGCGGGTTGTCAGGGTGCGGTGGCAGACCGCGTCGAACGCAGCCGAAAGGTCGAGCAGGATGAGGGCGGCGGTTTCTCCATTGTCCAGCAGGGTCCGGATGTCGTCGATGGCCACGATGAGGGCGGTCTCGGTGCTGTGGTTCGCTCGGAATCCGGACTGCGATGGGTCGAGGGAGCAGTTCGTCTCCAGGAAGGTTGTCAGCTGTTTGTTGACGGTTTTCTCGATGACTTTTGCAGGGAAGGGGAGGAGCGAGATGGGGCGGAAGTTCTTGAGGTCTGAGGGGTCTGCGGTGGGTTTCTTCAGGAGGGCACTGATCTCTGCGTGCTTCCAGCTCTCCGGGAAGGTGGCGGATATGAAGGAGTTGTTGATGATGTCCCGAAGTTTGGGTGCGATGATGGAGTCGGCTTTGTTGAAGATGTGGTGTGGGCAGGGATCGGCTGGGGAGCCCGAGTGGATGGTGTTCATCGTGTGGGTGGTATCTTCCGTGCTGACCTGAGTCCAGGCGCACAGGGTGGTGGTGGGGGGTGTAGGTACGGTAGTTGGGTACGAGTTCTGAGCGCCAAAGCTGTTGTGTATGTCGACGATCTTACGGTGAAAAAAGGTGGCCAGAGAGTTGCAAATCAACTAGCCCCTAAGGGATACATTCTCCCATTTTCTTTGTGGACTATCGTCTTTTAGTTACTATTGGACTTCATTTAATTGCTTTAACGTGTAGTTTTAATAATTGTTTCAAAAGGCTACCAGAGATAGCTGTAAATCTGTTTTTAATTTCTCATTTTCTTATTTCCAAATAATGCCAATATCCATATTATTCGAAAAAAACACACAAACGTTCCCCATGTATTTTTTTTAACAAAAACAATGGCGGTCCACTTCTTGGTTTATATGCTAGGTCTGTCTTATAGGTCGTCCACTTATGTATCCAATCAAACACTAGTCTTATGTCCATAAACTATGCAAATGATTTGCTTAGGCAGGTGTTTCTTGTACCAATACTTCTTTGTATCTGTTGTGGACTTCTTTTAGTAGAAGCCCATGTTTTTCCGCCAGGTAACTTGGACTATGCAAGGAGAGTGAATCCTTAATGTAAAGACATAAACTAAAATAACCCTATATGAATATAGTTATTAATGAAAACAAGCGCATGTATGTTAACACAGTAAATTATTAGGTATGAAAATATATTAAGTGCCAGTGCAGTGATCCGAACGATATTTGATCATATTTTAAAAAAGATAAGATCTTTCGTTCACAAAATGTATGCGTTAACAATGAGTTTCCGGATATGTGCAGAAGAAGTGCGTTAAAATGTGTCATGACTTAAGCTACAGTGTTGGAGTGACCTCATGCATCTCATGCATGATAAAAAAGAAGAAGGAAGGTATCCGTCCTTAAATACACACCTCACCAGTTTGAGCTCAGCCAAGAAAAGGCACTTATACGGGTAAAGCAAAGTATAGGGCTAGAGAGTAGTGGTGGTGTAAAAAATGCTTCAGTGGCTCACATGCCAAGTGATGTTTCGTGGATAAATGAACACCTATTATCCTACCTTTCAGTTCCCTAGGGTGCCTGTCCAAGGTGTCTCGAGGTCACCTGGACTTGCATAAGTGGAAAAACATTCCCTGCTCTGACTATGTGTCTTACCTTTATAATGAGCAAACGTTTTCACTCAACACTCATTTCTATGATCACATATAAGTGGAAAAGTAAAGGGAAAAAAACGTAATTGGAACACATCCCTAAAAACGACTGCAGGCTGTGATGTGGTGGGTTCAATCCTGCCACCCTCCTAAACATCACTGACAAGTATTTACACGTCAACGGAGCGTGTCACGCATTCAACAAGGTGAGGTAGGCTTGTGTCTTCTCCCATGATGTTTATTATGCTCTGACTGAGATTACGAGCATCAAACGAACGCCTGATGCGAGAGAAATGTTTTAATCAACGTGTCCTGTCTATCAGAGGGGACGGTAATTACTATGCTGTGCATACCACATGTATGGCCAACTATTAAAGAGAAAAACATGAACCTGAGGACCCCCAGTGGCTTACCATGGGGGCTCATTCAGCTGCAAAAGACAACCATGCTTCACTTGTTTCAAAATGGGTCTGGCGTGGGTTTGCTGTGTCGCAATTCATGATTTATGAGAAATCCACGTAACCAAACGTGACGCCCACGTACTTTAGGTAATTTACAAAAAACAACTAGACTATCTTCATGCAATAGCCTGTTCATTACTACCTTAATCCATCCAACCAATGGTCCTCAGTGCAGCTAATCATCACTCGTTACCACCAGACCCAATAGGAAAAATTATTGTCCCGGTTTTGCAACTGCACGCTTGAAAGGCTTAAGTCCAACTTAAAGTAATTCCGTGTAGTTGCCGGGTATTATTGACATACCTGGTCCCTCAAGGGGGGACCCAGGGCAGGGGCGTAGGAGACACTAAAATTCTGGGGGGGACAGGGACAACCTTGTGGACTTCCCAGTGACCCTATACAAATCACCGCCCGTTAAACAAATACAATCGCATACTTTCGAAGTGAAATTGTGAGAAAAGCAGGCATGTTGTCACAGTTTGCATGTATGCTTGTTTGTTATTTCATATAGTAATCAGACCAAATGTTAAAAAAACATGTATATGAATCTTGCATCTTCATGCACCAAGCAAACAAAGGTCACGGACTTAGGGTGGGGGCGTCGTGTTTGCAAGTGCATTATGGTTTGAAAAATACCTGCTGCTGCATTTCTGGTCACCAGCAATTTTCAGGCAACAATAAAAATGTGAAGATACCTTTGGTGATTAATGTCCTTTATTGAGAGAGATTGGAGGTTTGTCTAGTGGAAGTTTTGACTCTTGGTAAGGTAGCCACAGTGGTGTAATATGCCTGCTGCAAAGAACGTGTACCACGCAGATCACACATTGCATATCATGTAAATAGGTCAGTGAGTTACTGCTTTTGTCTGAGAGATTATTTTGGTATTTGCAGTTTATAAGTTAAAATCCTAACATAGAAGAGTGAGCTATTAACCATCATCAAAGAACTGCACGAAAACTTCAAGGTATAGATTAGAACGTTATGATTTTTCCCCAGTCTTTCCTTATCCTAATGTTAGAAAATGGGTTCATTAGGATAGAAATCAATTCTGATTATTAAGGAGAATCCCACAACCATGGTGTTATGTTTTAAATTCTGAGTTTGTGTTTCTTTAGTGTTGCAAAGCCATCCTCTGCCCTGGGCCCTCTCCAACGTTTTGCTGACTGGTACTGGTGGTACCTGACTGACCCTGGCCTCTGCCTGAACAGGCACAGGGCCAGTGCTATTCTGAAAGAGACACCTAAAGATACTGTGAAAACACCTACATACACTAGGGTGCACTATGGGTTAGGGTACCCCTATGATTGGCATGGCCTCTCCTATAAGGCCCTAGTACATAATAGGGCAGGGGGATTAGAACTACCTTTAAGTCCCTAGAATATAATAGGGCATGGCAGTTTTGAGGCCAGTAGCCCTTTCTGCATTTGCATGTGTGCACTGCTGAAGCCTGGGGTCAGTTTACAAGTAGCCCTGTGTTTTAGGACTGCTTTTAAAATGAAAATTGTGCCCAAATTCGACTTTTCGGTTTGGGGAACTTGCAAATTGATCAACTACAATGCTGAGGCAAAAATAAGTTACGTGGAAAAATGTTTTCCACTTAACTATGGCTGTGTCATATTTGCCACATAATACATCATCTGCTGCATAATCTACCGATTTGACCAAAAACAATTTTGTTGCTCAAACGGATCAAAAATTACTAAGAGAAATATGACTTATGTTGCTGTGAAGTGTAGGGCCCTTTGCAAAGGTTGACTGGTCACCTTTCCCACTGCTGCATTTGTATGTTACACAGGTACTAATGAGGCAAAAGCTTTGCAGAGGCTGTTAGTATGTATAAATATGTCAAAATAATAAAGTATCATAAAATGCACTGCATTACGCTGCAGCCTTTTTATTGTTGCATCATTTAGTCAACACTGCGACATAATTTTGGCCTCCATTGCTGCATAACTCCAGTGGCCCGAAAGAAGGCTGCACATGTTAAAAGTGTTTGAGCATGAAGCAGAGACCATGAAGTTTGCAAACTTAGAAGCTGATTACGATGGCAGGAGGACTTCAGTCCGTCCGCCATCGAATCGGGGAATGGGACCATTGGCCTTCAAGGTGGCGGCCCCACGGTAGGCATTACAATGTGACCGCCACTATGGCATTTGCAGTGCCTATCTTTTACAGTGCAGCAGGTGCTGCTGGCTGCATCATCCGCCGCAATGTTAAAAAGGACATGTTACATATATCACTGCACTACGTGGCAGGCACAATGAGGTGCCTGCCACATGGTGCAGTGATATGTAGGGGGGCATCTTAGATATCCCCTGGCTCCCATGTCTGCGGGCTGAGGGGACAGGGGCCTGCTACGGGCCCCCAATGTCCCTTTCCACCAACTTTTCCATGGCGGGTGAACGGCCATGTATAGGCTGGCGGGTAAGGGATATCGTAATCCCTCCTGTGGTGGCTGGTAGGCACCACCAGCATTGTAGGAACCACGAGCTCCTCCGCCGCACTGGCGGCCTAAGGCGCCAGTTGGGTGTGTGGCGGTGGTCTTTCCGACCGCCAGGGAACCACCCGCCATTGTAATATTGCTGGCAGTAATGCAGTCAACGATGGCGGTGGAACTGCCAGTGACGTGGCAGTCCCACCTCCATTATAATCACCCCATAAGTTTGGTGTGCATGCAAATCCTTCATTACTGATCGCTGGTGAGTTGCACCACTACTGCTAAAAAAGGCCAATGGAGGTACCAATGGGTGCGGTGGACTGGCCTCAAGGATCTTGTGACCTCAGTGACAGTCACTGTCGATGGTGTGTCTAGGGTGTGCTTCTTTGTATGCCTTCTCGCAAGACTGGAGGTGAACTGCAGTATGGATTGTGGTGGACAGGCCTTCAAGGTTAACTCACACTTGCCGCCATTAGGGTCCACCTACGGGTGCTAAGACACCAGGGCTTCTAAGGTCTATCGGGCCTTCTAAGGTGTAGCATCGGAATGAGCTCTGTCAGGAGTGTGGACTGGTCATGAAGGCTGAAAATGGTGCTCAAGTTCCAAATTCAGCAGCTCTGGCCAGAGTGCCACATCCTCTCCCACATTGAACACCATACTGCCCCACTGAGAGAAACTTGCACTGCCTTAAGCTACAACGCAATTGTGCTGCAACTAAATTTAAAGTATGCACTAGACAACAGTAAAATGCTGCCTGAAAAAAACAGAACACCCTGGAAAAAGCAAACACTCATCAGGAATGCAAGAGTAAGCAACGCATGTGAAATGTAATCAGGATTAACATGGTTACCTTAACAGCTTTAAACTCATTATTCAGAAATCAGTAAATGATTTTGCCTGTAAATTTCAGGAGATGACTACAGGACCAGTCAGGAAGGGACCCGTTTCAATGTCCATTGCTTATATCCTTTTAAAATGTAAGCAGTTGGGTTTAAAAAAGACCACATCCCCGAACACAGGGCTGCAGTATACATTTTATGAGCTAAAATAATTAAAACAGTTGAAAACGATCATATTAAACGTTTCTACTCCACTCATCAACCAGGTATTGCAGTCCCTATAGGGATGGTGCACTTCCCCACCCTGGGAAAACAATGTTCTTCAAAGAAAGAAGAAAAAAAGAAAGTAGCGCTTTCACTGGCAAACTCTGTAAAGTGGTGCTAATGTGTGTGTGTGGGTGTGAATAACAATCTGGCCTGTCTGCTGACCACTCTGTATAGCTTTATTTAGGTATTTAATAATTTTTTCTTTCCGTCCTAAGGTTTTTCTTTGGAATTATAAAACGATCAGCAAATGGGGACATTTCCAGCCAAAGTGTTCTTCCTATTTTGGATCCATTTCACAGGGAAACAAATAAAGACAAAGAGAGGAACGAGAGAGATTGTAAGAGCTGTCTCGAAATCAGAACTTAATAAGGAGGAAGACAGAGACAGAAAGAGAGAGAGGAAAAAGAAAGAGAGAGGGGGAGGTGGGCCGCTGCCAGAGGCAGATCAGGACTCAGGAGAAGTTGACACTGTGCTTGCCTTCTCTGTGCATGAAAGAAAAGAGACAGAGTTGTCTTCCTTCTCTGCCCTTCCCAGGACGCGGAGCCTTCCTGCAGCATAACAAAGGGCAGAGGGCAGGGGTCCTCTTTGACTCCGGGCAGGTCAAGTACAGGGCCATTAGGTAGCGCTTTCGCGCGCTAATGGCCCTGTCAATAACAAAAGGGAGAGGGGAAATTCTTTTGTCCCCCGTGTCCCCCCCACTTTAAAATCTGGGGGGGATATATCCCCCTCGTCCCCCACACTTCCTACGCCCATGACCCAGGGAGAGCCGTGCGTGAGCCGGTCTCTCCCTGGGAAGGTTCGCGCGGACGGATTGGCCACAGGTGAGGTTAATTAGGGAGAGAGTCTATATATAGGGCCAGGGCAGGGTTTAGAGAGGGCTTTTCGGCGGGAGGCGGACAGCGGAGTTTGTTTTGCGGAGGTGGGGTGGGCTCGCATAATCCATTCCGGGGGTGCCCTCCCCTTGTGGCCGGAGCTTCTGGTGGCACTGGTTGGACGTGCGCGTCCTTTCAGGACGGCGGCTGGAGGCGTGGCTTCGGCGGTTCTGCCTGCCTGTCTACATCGTCGACTCGACGGACGGCGCTGCTGCCATGCCCCATGGGCCGGTAAGTGGGGGGGTCGGGCGCAAGTTGATTGGTGCTGCCCCCGCGCCGCCGGGCGCTCCTCCAGGGGTTTTTTCTTCCCCTCTCTGGGGCGGGGGGCCCGCTGGGGGGCGGCTGGTGGTGGGGGGGGGCGGTCCTTTGGGCGGGCTGCTCTTTGGGTGGGTGTGGGTGGGGGCGTTTTTCCATGTGCTTGTGTTTGGTGCCCTTGTGTGGCTTGCACGCACCGCTTTGCCCCTGTGGCACGCGGTTTGCTACCTCTCACATGTTACTGCCTTTGATGCTGGCACGGGTGCCACCTTTGCCTGCATGGCGCTTGTTCTTGTGCATGAGTGTCTAGCACCTTTTGCAGTGTTGTACCTCAAATGATGCTTTGTTTTCTCTTGTGGCTGCGCACTTGTCACTTTTTCCTCCTGTGCACTTTTTGCTGCCTCGTGTATTTTTGGCTGCTCACGGTTTTTACTGCCTCATGTGTTCTGTTTGCTCACAGTTGTCACTATTGCCTTTGCTGCCTTCTGTATTTTTGGTTGCTCACAATTTTTGCTGCCTCATGTATTTTGTTTGATCACGGGTGTCGCTGTTGCCTTGGGTAACGTAATGTATGCTTTTGTAATGTTTCTCATTGTGTTTAATTTCTGTTCCTTTTGTGGGGCGCTCTGACGCCTTCGGGTGGAGTCCGCGCTATATAAAAATGCATAGGTAAATACATAAAATAAAAGTGGTGGGGGGAGCGAGCCCTGTCGTGGTGAGCAGCTTTCCTTAGCTGTTTCGCACCCCCCAATGCCCCTGCTTCACGGTCTGTCTGGGTCGTGGATGTTTTTTTTTTGCACGGAGGGGTGGTAGGGGCTGCCTTTTTTACCGCCTGCAGTGACGTTGTCATTTTTCTTTGTGAAGACATTGCGGACTGCGCATGAGGCGGTTCGGCCTGGGGAGGTGGCTCAGGAGAGGGATCTGGAGCGGATTCCTCTTCTGGGGTGTGAGGCGCAGTGCGCCATGACGATTTTATGGCATTTTTTCGGACATTGCTGCAGTTGCCTACAGGTACGGGGGGTTGGTGGTGGGTGTGGCACTATGGGGAGAGTCTCCCCGTCAGAGCTTTTGATCTATTGATTGGGGATGGGGCTGTTGGTGAGCAAGTTGCTCTTGGGACGCTGCCGGTGCGGCAAGCTGATGGGCATGCTGAGTCTGGAGGGGACGCTACCACCGTCCAGGATGGGCAGACAGGTGATGCTACTACACCTATGGTTCATGACGAAGGGGAAGAGACCATGTACTTCAAATTACCCTATACAGGCCTTGTTTCAGTCTGGGGGGGGGCGCAGGAGGGGGATCTGGAGCGGATTTCCCTTCTGGGGGTGAGGCGCAGTGCGCCATGACAGCATTTTTCATGGCACTTTCACGATGGGGAATGATGGCAACTGGCCCAGTGGCAGGGGTTTATGCTGGGCATGCAGATGAGCTGATTCTGGAGGTTTATGATGATGATCTGGAGGTGGGTGCATTCCGAGATGTGGAAGTTCCACTTGTGACAGTCATGACTCGGAGGGGAGTTTTTTTTTTTTTTGGGGTATTCTGGTTCACTTAGTCTTTTGCAGGAGTCTTGTGCGGACCATGCAAAGGCACGTTTTTTGCAGGAGTCTCGTGCGGACCACGCAAAGGCACGTTTTTGCAGGAGTCTCGTGCGGACCACGCAAAGGCACGTTTTTTGCAGGAGTCTAGTGCGGACCACGCAAACGCACGTGTTTCATCGTTTTCTCTTCGTCCAGCTAAGCCGCGACAGGGGGACCCTGTGGTGTTTCGACGGAAATTGGTTGAAAAGGGGAGAGTCTCCCAGTTACGTGTACTTGTTGGGATTGGGGATGAGCATGTTGGGGAGCAAGTTGCTATTGAACCGCTGCCTGTGCGGCACGCTGGTGTGAACGATAAGTCTCGAGGGGACGATGCCGCCATTTCACATGTGCGGACAGGGGACTCTGATCGACACAAGGCCCAGGAGGAAGAGGATACGCTCCACCGTATGACATGGCCTTATTCAGGTATTGGTATGCCACTGGTTTCTCACTTGTCAGGCAAAACAAAAATCCTGGATTTGATATAATGCCGTTGTTACTGTGTCACCTGACAGTACGGTAGGTATAAACATGTGTTCCCAATGTGGGGGCAGGCACCCTTTCACATACTGCTTCCTGGGGCAGTTTTTTTTTTTGGATTTCAAGGGGGGGGGACAAGGGGGCAGAGGCCAGTTCTTTCGGTTTGTCCCACAGTGCTCCTACTCCTTTCAAGGTGACGGTCTTGGAACTGTGGTTGCGGGATTTCTCTGGACTTTGATGCAGCAGTGCGCTTGTTATGGGGCTTCGCGGTGGGTTTCACGATTGGTTACAGGGGACCCGGCAGGGTCGGGCTCGGATGACTTGCACTCCGCGAACATGAGTCCCCAGGTTGTTGGGAATGACTTGGAACTTGACCTTGTTGGCATTTGCATCTTCTGGGTGGGGTGCTGCAAGCTGGCCTGTTCACTGCAGTGTCAGGGTCGCAGTGTTGCATTTTTATAGTTGTTCCGTTTGCTGGTGGCCCTGTGCATCTGAGGCGCGGAATTCCAGTACAGGACTGGGTTCTTCCAGGTTGATAATTTGGCATTTGTGGACTTGGTTCCCGGGCGAAGAGCAAGGGATTTGTGTGTGCTGCAGCTGTTGTGTGCTTTCCGTTGCGGTGCCTGCAGCTGCATATTGTTTTCAAGGCGCGACATATTCCGGGGACCTCTCATTACACTTGGTGGACACCGGTTTTTCGCACGCCACTATCCTGGTTACATGGCTGGGATTTCTTTTTATGGGCAGCTCAGGTGGGGGAGGGATCCGGTGGGGGGTGTTTTAGGTTGAACAGGTTTTTGGACTGTTTTGGGTAGCCTACAGGCTGGTTCTGGGCGGCTGCGGCAGCCTGTCCTTTTGCCTTCCTTCGGCACATGTTGTCCTAGTTGCCTTCTTGCTGTTCTGATGATTTTGAGTGCGTTATGTTTCGGTTCTGTTTTGTGTGGTTATTTTTGGGGCGTTTTGGAGCTTCAGAACTCTTGGGTTTGCGTACCGGGTCGGGCATGTCCAGTACGGAGGTATTTGTGGAGGGATATGGATTGCGCCTTTGGCTAAGTGTCTGAGATGGATCAGTTGGGTGGGATACGCGGATTTTACTGGGGAGGAGTGGTTTGGTTTCTTGTTGCCCGGTTTAGGAATGGGAGGTTGTTCTGGATTCCTCTGTTTTAGGCCGGGAGTTCATTTTGCTGTGAGGATGCCAGCCCAATTTTTGTTGCAAAGTTGTTGACCGTTTTCAGGAAGGTACTTTTGGGTTTGGGGTTGACTCCTTTACCATTAAGCACTCATTTCTTTTAGGCTTGGGGCGGTCCTGAGGCTGCACGTTTGGGGGGGGGATTGGTCTCAGATACGCAGAATTGGGAGATGGAGGTCGAGATGCTGTGAGAAATTTGTCAGACGGTACTGCACCTTCTTTTGTTGATATGTGTTTTTTCTCCTAGGTCCTTTTGCGCAGGATGGTCACAGTTATACGGAGGGTTTGGTTTGTTTGTCACTCCTTCTTGCAATGGGCCGCAATCCTTGCAGCATGCCATAATTGGTGGGAGGTCTCTTGGTCTCAGCAGTTCACGCATGACGTGTATTGGCATGGTACTTGGGGACTGTGTTGGGGGGATTTGTTTCATTTTTGTCTCCACTCTGTGAGGGTAGGGGGGGGTCCGCCAGTCTTGCTAGACCTTCAACTGGGTGAAAATGATCTAGTTTTCTCTATCTGGTCTGTCTTTGTTAAGAATGCTGCAGATGGTTCCGGACGTCATCGCGGACGCCTGGGAGAGCACCATGGTGATCTGGACGACATTTGTGACACGTCTCCGCTGGAATGGAGCTCTATGTTGCACAGCTATGGGCAGAGCGGGGACACTGCAACTGTTTTGTAATGGCATGATGTTTTCATTTTGGCTCATCCTCACTTACAGGTTTTCTGAGCGTCACTTGTTTCATGAGGATGGGGTTCACCTTTCTCAGCTGGGTCAGCCCTTCTCTCTTTTGGAATTGCGGGATTTGATCGCAAAAGTTCTGGATGTGCAGTTTGTGGTGTTCCCGGGCTTTGTTTAATTTACTGTTTTGGTGGGGCAGGAAAACTCTAAAGGTTTTCCTGAGTGGCGGTTTTTAGTGGGGGGTGGGCAGCCTGGAGCGGGTTGGTCCATCCTCAAAGGGCAGGTAAAGGACAGGAGGGGATAGTACAGGATTCAGTTGCCTGGGTTTGTTAGGTTTTATTTGGTGGGGGGTTGACTTCTTATCAGGGTTGCTCAGTGAGCTGAAGGATTTGAGTATTAATAAATAAATAATCGAAATATGTTGAGAGATGTTTTGCCTACACCTGTCTTAATAAAGTGGCCTTTCTTGCTTACCAAGAAGTTGTGGACAATAAGTTCTTGCGCGAGGGGGGACCAGGGAGAGCCGTGCGCGAGCCGGTCTCTCCCTGGGAAGGTTCGCGCGGACGGATTGGCCGCAGGTGAGGTTAATTAGGGAGAGAGTCTATATATAGGGCCAGGGCAGGGTTTAGAGAGGGCTTTTCGGCGGGAGGCGGACAGCGGAGTTTGTTTTGCCCCACCCACCCTCCCCTCTTTTTTGTCTTTTAGGCCTTTTTTCTTGCGATTGTGCTTTAGATAATTTTGTTGTTAGGTTTGCCACGCTAAGACAGGTTGTACTCTTTTCTTTTGTAGGCGGTTTTTAGTGGGGGGTGGGCAGCCTTGGAGCGGGTTGGTCCATCCTCAAAGGGCAGGTAAAGGACAGGAGGGGATAGTACAGGATTCAGTTGCCTGGGTTTGTTAGGTTTTATTTGGTGGGGGGTTGACCTCTTATCAGGGTTGCTCAGTGAGCTGAAGGATTTGAGTATTAATAAATAAATAATCGAAATATGTTGAGAGATGTTTTGCCTACACCTGTCTTAATAAAGTGGCCTTTCTTGCTTACCAAGAAGTTGTGGACAATAAGTTCTTGCGCGAGGATAAGTGGTGTGTACTTCAGTTACTCAGGCATCTGTGAACCTCTTCGTGGTGTGCGATTAGAGCTCATGGCTGTCATACCCTTACCTATATAACTTTGCATATTCATAAACTCTTAGAAAACACTTACACTCACTGGATGATGTCATTTGAGATGCCATCAGTAATGTCACTGACCATGTCACCACTGATGTAATATGTCAGGTCATAAGCAGTACATTGAGGGGGCATAAGTTATAGGTAGCTCATTTAACTATAATTGCTGAATTTGACTGGTTTTCTATGAGTGAAATCTGAGCCTAACTATAACATCCCTGCAACCTTTGGTTTTACAGTGAATTTCTATGTTTTTTAAAATTATATTTCCTAACTATAACGTCCCTGTACCCTTTGATTTTTTTCAGTGAATTTCTAAGGTTTTGTAATGTTGTTTCCTAACTATAATGTCCCTGTAACCTTTGGTTTTTGAAGTGAATTGCTAAGTTTTTTTTTTTATTGTAATTCCTAAATGTAACCACTTGCATTTGACAGTGTGTGTGTGAGTGAATGCATGAGTGTCTCAGTAAGTCTGTGAGTGGGTGGTAGAGTGTCTGAGTGGGTCTGTGAGTGGTTGAGTGAATGTCTGAGTAGGTTTGTTATTTGGTACACAAGTGTATGAGTGGGTGCATAATTCTCTGAGTGGGTCTATGACTGAGTGCATGACTTGAAGTGGATGTGCAAGTGGTTGTGTGACTCTGTGTTGGTATGTCAGTGGGAAAAAGAGTGTCTGAGTGGGTCTGAGAGTGGGTGCATACTTTTCTGAGTGAGCCTGTGACTGAGTGCATGACTCTTGATGTGTGAGTGGATGCAAGATTCTGAGTGGGTGTGTGATTGGGTGCAACCGTGTCTAAGTGGCTCTATGAGTGGTGTGTGGCCCGGAGTGGGTCTGTCAATAGTTTTAAGAGTGTCCAAGTGGGTCTGGGAGTGGGTGCAAATGTTTCTGAGTGGGTCTGTGGGTGGCTGTGTGAGGGGGTAGGTGACTGAGTGGATTTGTGAGTGGGTGCAAGAGTGTCTGGATAGCTTTATGAGTGGGTGTGTGAGTCTCTGAGTGGATCTGTGATGGGGCATGAGAATGTCAGAGTGGCTCTATGAGTGGGTGTGTGAGTCTCTGAGTTGATCTGTGTGTGGGTGTGTTATTCTCTGAGTTGGTCTGTGAGTAGGTGCCTGAGTCTCTGTGTAGGTTTGTGAGTGAGTGCATGAATCTGTGAGGGGGTCTGTGAGTGGGTTCATCAGTCTCTGAGTTAGTCTATGAGTAGTTGCATGACAGCAGATTTGTGAATGGGTGCATGAGTGTCTGAGTGGGCCTGTGAGTGTGTGAATGAGTCTCTGATTGGGTTTGTGTATGGGTGCTTGAGTGTCTCAGTGCATCTGTGAGTCGGTGCATGTGTGCCTGAGTGGGTCTATGAGTAGATGCATGAGTGTCTAAATGAGTCTGTGACTCAGTGCAAGAGTCTCTAAGTGGATCTGTGAATGGGTGCATGAGTCTCTGAGAGGGTCTGTGAGTGGGTGTGGGAGTCTTTGAGTGGGTCTGCAAGTGGGTGTATGAGTGTCTGTGTAGGTCTGTGAGTGGGTTCATGAGTGTCTAAATGCATCTGCAAGTGGGTGAATGAGTGTCAGAGTGGGTCTGTGACCAGATGCAAGAGTCTCTGAGTGAATCTGTGAATAGGTGTGTAAGTCTCTGAGTGGATCTGTGAGTGGGTGTGTGAGTGTTTGAGTAGGTCTGTGAATAGGTTCATGAGTGTCTGAATGCATCTGCGAGTGGGTGAATGAGTGTCTGAGTGGGTCTGTGAATAGATGCATAAGTGTCTAAGTGGGACTGTGACCAGATGCAAGCATCTCTGAGCGAATCTGTGAATCGGTGAATAAGTCTCTGAGTGGGTGTGGAGTCTCTTAGTGGGTCTGTGAGTGTGTGTGTGTGTCTGAGTGGGTCTGTGAGTAGGTGCATAACTGCCTGAGTGGGGATGTGAGTGTGTGTGACTCTGGTTGGGTCTGTGAGTAGTGTCTGAATGCATATTTTGTTTTGGACAAGGTTTGCAGCTCCACTGCAATACTCCACGGGGGGCCACGTTGAGCATTGTGATGGGTCAGCAACTCCATCCATGTGGACAAAAAATACATATACCGAGTCCCGACAAGTCCCAATGAGTCACAATTTGTATATACTTCCTGATATAGGAGTTGTGACACATCGGGACGCGGCATTCAAGATAGAGGGGACTTATCAGGGCGCCTTCTGACAGGATATCTCCAAAATATCTACTAGATACGGAATGAACTGTCTCAGGGCCCAATAGGTAATTCTTTAAAACATGATAGTACTGGCTCTTTCACATTCTGGATTACGTTGAATATCTTTGAAGAACTCTTTCTAACGGAATTACTTGAAATATTGGAATCACTTTTCACTTCACCTTGACACAGTATGTTCAATATACAAATCAGTTAAAAGATCTGTTCATGGTGTGGAACATCAGGAAACATTCCAAAGACCTGGGATGTTACACTGCTCCAGGCTGTGACCTTCAGAAATCTATTTTCTTACCCATGCCTGTTAACCCACGGGATCGTGAAAACAGTTTTATACCATTTAGCCTTGAAGAAGTCACTAGTGCAACGAAATACGCTTCAGCTGTATTCTGGACTACATTAAAATTTCTACAACAAATCTTTGACTCCCGTTCTCTGATTTTGGGGTTCTGCACAATACCATGCATGGAGACAAGCACCAGTGTTTTACTTTATGTTGAGTGCTTTGGAACATCAGTTTACCATTGGATTACCTTATTTCAATTAACAAGTACTAACTTCAGTTTGAGACCAGAGGGGAAATGCTGTTTCCCCTCAACGTAATTGTAATTTAAAATCATTTTTGATGGTGAAGTCAGCTTGTAAGTGGGAATTCTTCTACCCAAACCAGTTGCGCCCTTCTTCCAGTGTCCTGGGTCAAATGACTGTGAATGGCTCCCCTGTGATGTTTTGTGTATTGCTTTCAGACATAGAGTCAAAAGATGCTTAGATGTGGATTGAGAGGGTCTTCCCGACAGGATGGTTGGGGGAGTTGTGCCCTGCATTGATTACACTTTAAATTGTCCTGCCGGTAATTCACACAAAGAAACCTGGAACCATGTCTGTCTGGCCATTTGTCTTTGTCAACATAGACAGTTTGGAGTGAGTACATTGGGAGGAGAAATAACTGACTAGACCAGTTTTGGCGGTAGGTCAGGGAATCTCCTGACACAAAGGATGACACCAGGCTGACACCAGGTATAAAAGTAGAACTTTCAGAAACTCTCATCAAAACACTGCTGGAGAGTGCTTAACTGTGGTCAGCCGCACTTTCTTTGTTTAGCACTGCTGGACCTGTGGAAGATTCGGAAGAAGGACTGTCCTGCTACCTGAAGAAGTAAGATTGTACCTGCTTACTTTGAACTCAGACTTTTCAGAAGTGACTTCAACAGTCAGATGGCTGACCTCCTGTTTGAGCTACAGGGACACAACAAGAAGCATCTAGTGGCCTCCCTGCAACTGCCCAGCTTACCAGCAACAACTGGACCTACCTGAGCCATGCTCCTGGAGTGAGAACTGATCCCCAAAGGGTATCTCCCAAGTCCTGGACCCTTGGCTGGCATCAGTGTGTACTCTTCCTAATGAAAAGATGAAAATACAGAGGCTTTGGGCTCCTTGCATCCAAGATTCAGCTGCTCATGATGACTGCAACAACCACCAATGCGAAGCCCCAGCAGGACCTGTTCATCACATAAACAGCCACAATATGTGTCGATCACTAACAGAAGATCTGTACTTCAAGCCTCGACCAATGTGAAGCTCCAGTGATAACTAATTCTTTGTGCTACAACAGCAATCGTCAGTGATGCCTGACCTGCACCTTGCACCAACAATCTCCTCCTTGTGGCACCTGCAAACACACATGACACTCTTCAGGCAGACTTAAGAAGGTGGTTCTTCATTGGGACAAACCTGGTCCCTGTATCTGTGCAGTGCTCTATCACAGTTGGCCTGAACTTGTGACTTTCCCCCAAGCCAGTGTGAACACATAGCCTCTGGTTCTACTGGTTGGGTTTTAGTTTGGGTGTAATTTTATGAATTATATTATAGTCTTTGTCTCTACATTGGTTTAAGATTTTTCTTGTGTTGTGTTTTTACTTTATTGATGTGCTACATAAATCCTTCACACATTGCCTCCAAATTAAGCTTAACTTCTTTTGTTCCAAGCCACTAGAAGGTTAAGCACAGGTTTATTTACTGACTTGTGGTTCACCCTGAAAAGGTTTATCATTTAAGTGTGATTTCCACCCCTAGAAACTAATTACCTAATTTACTACAGTATTAATATTATAAATGAATGTAAATATATTATTTACATTTATGCATATTATTGTTTAAACATTACTGTTTAAAGAATACTCCCCACTATATTTTTAACCTAATATTTAGTAAAGCTGGTTAAAAGTTACGATATACTTTTAATTTAAAACATATTTAAATTTAAAATGTTTAAATGATAATTTGTATTGTTTATTATTAAATTAAGAAATTATTATAAGAAACAGATATAATTTTACTCACTTAAAATATAAATATATTTTTAAATAATGAACTAATTAAATGTATTTATTATCAGTTCCTACGGGGCATTATTCTAATTTCCAGACTCTGCAGATTTCTGTAGGAGACAGTTGCAGTGACACTTGTTGGCCATTTGTGGTGCTTCACTTACTCCGAGACTGAGCTGGAGTACATTTGACACCATTAGGGCTGTAGGGGTAACTTTAGAACAGTATTTTTTAAGCTACAGTTGTTTGACTCTGTTATAATTATCATATAATTACTTTTTAGTTATTCCCTTTAGAATTATATATGCTCATTTATTCAAGTGCACGTTTCAAATGTAAATGAACATTTATTGCTGTAAATATTCATTGCAACAAAACAATTTAGTCTATTTGAATATATATTCATGTTTTGCTGCATGGGTATTTAAAATTGCCTTGAAAGTGATTGTTTTTAAGCTAATAGCAAGTTTTCATGGAATATAAGTAAATGGAAAATAAGTTTGGGGGACTAAATATTTGCAAACAAATGGTACTGATACCCCATTTAGAGCAAGCATAATTCCAAGAAAAATGATATGTTTAAACAAGACAATGCAAACAATAATGTGCATGAGCTTTGTGTCTTTTAAAGATTTAAAGACACCATCAACTGCTAGGATCAACATGACACATTTTTATGTTAGAAATTTAAAGAAAATAATGCTGATAGTAGTTTGACTGAAATGGTGCAGAATAGAAAATATTATTTATCAATGATTATTTCCAATGGAATAGCTGTATGGCCAATAGAAACTGATGTGGGTATGCACAGATTTTACTCTAAGTCTGCTGGTCTGCTCGCAAACAGACTGGGCTCTCAAAATAACATCCATTCTTTTATGATTGGGACTACATATAGTGTTGGCAAATTACGCCAAAGATTACTGCTAGCCCTATCATCCTTATGGTGGTCTTTACTTCAAAATTTTGCCTTTTGGATCGCATTTCTGCTGATTCTTTTTTTTGCCTTAGGGCTCTGAAGACTGTAGCACCGCTAACCAGTGTTAAATTGCATATGCTTCTTTCCTAAACATGATGAAACTTGGTGTATACTTGAAAGGCATATGTGTTGTACTGGTAAGTCTCTTGCAAAGTGGTATACCATATACCTAGGACCTGTACTTCAGATGCTACTAATGACAAGGAGGGGGGATGCGACTCAGCTACGGGTTCAAGCTGTCACACTTAGGTCATTGTTGACCTATTTGCCCGTAAGAGGGGGGTTTCTTGGGCTAGGGATCTGAGGGGTGGGGTAGGTTCTGGGGGAAAGCAAGGGGGGTGTAGGGTACAGCACAGCACGGCATCTGAGATTTGGGGGTGGACACAAGAAGTGTAGCAAAGTAACTAAAAACAAAGAAAGAGGGCATATAAAAATGAAGAGGGGGAATTTAAGTACTGATTTAGAGGGTAACTGGTTGGAATACTTGATTGATGTATTTTAATGAGCATACAAATTGCTTCACTTAATGTATGTGGCCTGAATGACCAGGTCAATTCTAAGAACGATGCGGCTGGATTTCATATGTTTGCAAGAGACACACATAGAGGGCGCAAATGGGAATTTAATGGAGCAGTTGGGGTTTTATTTGGTTGCCAATACTAAGCAGGGGGCTAAAACTAGAGGGGTGGCTATACTCACTAGGCGAAGTGATGTTACAGTCAAGAGAAAGATCGAAGATCAGTGGGGCTGATGGGTTTTGGCGGAATGTATGATAAATGGCGAAATGGTTACCTTGTGTTCAGTTTATGGATCCACTGAAGACGACCCTAATATTTTTAGAATTTTTAGCCTCCTGGTCTTTACCAGTTATTCTGTGCGGAGACTTTAACATAAATGGGATGGGGGGTTGTGGACGGAGGCAGGGGACTGCTATGTGGGTCGAAAGAAAAGGATGTTCAGAGCAATCTCTAACCTGGCTCGGAATAACTCTTTAACAGATGTCTGGGCACATTTGAAGCCCCATGATCTTGGTAGCACTTACTATCCGGCTCCTCACAAGGTCTGTGTTAGGCTTGATTATTTTTTCACATCAAACTCACTGTTGTCAAGATGCCAGATTGAGAAACTACCTCGGAAAATTTCCGACTTTAACCCTATAGTTTTAACAGTAGAAGTTGCAAGGTTGACTAGGCCTGAGCGTGTATGGACCTTTGAGAGAGGGCTGCTGAAAGATATAGGATACATGCAGCATATGAAGGAATGGATAGTAGGCTTTTGGGACATCAATAGAGGTGGTACCTCTTCAGGGGTGGCCTGGGAAGCTTTTAAAGCGGGTGTACAAGGGGAGACGCTGGGCTTTAGCTTGCATTGACAGAAACAGGAGCAATTAAGATCTAAAAAACTGTCCAAGGCAGTTGCTGACGCAGAGGAGGAATTGAATGCAGCAATTAAGTCGGGGACACCTCTGGATCAGGCTCTGCTCAAAGTCACATGTGCAAAGTCTGGCACACAGGAGATTATAGCTAACAAAACAGCTGCTACCTTCCTGGCAAGAAAGGAGAAATGTTATGAGTTAAGTGAGCGAGTTGGGCATACGTTAGCAGTGCGTACAAGAGAGAAAGAGGCTATTGGGGAGGTCAAGGGGATTTCGAATGGAAAGGGTGGTACAGTTAATAATCTGGTTGTGATCCGAGAGATTTTTAGGCAATTTTATGCCAGCCTTTTTAATGAAGAGCAGCCAAAAGACCCCCTCGAAATCCAAGGGTATCTTAGGAACATCTTTGTATCATCAATCACCGAGGGAGGTAGGGAGGCATTGGAAGCACCTGTGGCTGCCGAAGAGATTTGTAATGCTCTGAGCAGCCTCTCCTCAGGTAAAGCTGCGGGGCCCGATCAGATTCCCATTGAATTTTATAAAGTTTTCCAGAAGGCAATCTTAACAGTTTAATTGAAGCAATACAGCAGGCCCAGTTGGGTATTTCCATCCCGGGCTCTTGTGCAGGCGCTGATATAGTAGTCATTTAAAAAAAAAAGGGAAAACGCCTACAGAGGCAGGGTCTTACAGGCCAATAACTTTAATGAATTCTGAAACGAAAATCTTCTCTAAGGCCTTGGCTCTTCGGCTCAGTAAGGCTATAGGTAGATGGTTAGTCCCACTCAGCATGGCTTTATCCCTGGGAGAGGTACCACGCAACATGTCCGCAGGGTTATCACACTCTTTGATGCTCCCGAAGTCTCAGGAGATCCCAAGGTGGTCATGTTATTGGACGCCAAAAAGGCATTTGATCGGGTCTCCTGGGACTACATTTGGACGGCTTTGAAGTGGAGTGGTATTGGGGAGGGATTCAATAGGGCAATTCAGGCTTTGTATAAAGACCCAACAGCCCGACTCAGAGTTAATGGAAGATATACGGCGCCCTTGCAAATTAAGCGTGGCACACGCCAGGGTTGCCCATGCTCACGGCTAATATTTGCGATATATATCGATCCATTAATTCACAGATTGGAAGCAAATGGTGGGATTTCCCCTATAAAGGTTCATGGCTTAGAATAGAAAACCTTGGCGTACGCAGACGATATTGCTTTAGTGATCCCATCACCTGCAAATGCTATAGTGGAGTCAGAAGCCTTCGCCTTTGGTCGGGTGTCAGGATATGCCCTAAATGGGCACAAGACTCAGATAATTAAGAATGAGGGGGCGTGTGCAACCATACACGTATTGCTGACTCCGCTGTCTATCTGGGGATGAACATCTCGGCAGATCTGACTAAGACCGTGGACAGGAATATCGAGCCAATAATATCTAAAGCTAAAAAAGTTCTGGATAGAATGCATAATTTCATTTGTCCTTGGTAGGGCGTTGTAATGTATTGAAAATGATCCTATTACCCAATGTCCTCTATCTCTTCAGGGCAATTCCACTTGAATTTGAGGGCAAATGGTTTATGGCACTGTATCACTTGGTCAACAGATTTATCTGAGCACATGGGAAAACCAGGAGGGCATGTTTCATGTCTTTAACTAGGGCAAGGGGAGGATGGGCCGTTCCCGACTTTATAATATATTATTAGGCGGCAGCCTTTCAGTATATCTGTGAATTGTTAGGGGGGATGCATCTGATCCACTGGTCAATTCAGGATCTGTAGATATGTATTCTTTATTGATTGGTGGGGAAGTGGAGAATTGCTTTTTAAAATACACCAAGCCTCGTTATCTTAAAAGAACCGTGTTTTAAACCTTGAAAGCTGCTTATAAGGTGTGGACATCGTTTTGGAAAAAAAGTGGATTTGGGAGGCTGAATGCTTATACTCAGTTATGTAGGAATCCAACCCTCCCAGGGGAAATCTTTGCAGACTCAATAATGGCAGAATGGGGAAGGTGTGGAATCCAGAACCTGGGTGATCTATTGGGGCCAAACGGAATCCGAAAGTTCTCAGATATACAGATTAGTTATGACATTGACAAAAGGAATTTTTTAAAGTATCTCCAAATTCAGAGTTTCCCAGGAAAGATAAAGGGGGGACCTTCTGGCCAGGGCCGGACTGGGAACCGAAACCGGCCCTGGGCAAGTGCTCGGCCGCCCCCCCCTCCCCCCGGGGGGTTGGGGGGTGCGACCGCGCTCTTTGCTAGGGCTGGTTTTCGGCCGATTTTGTTACAGTGCCGTTTTTGCAGCTATGCTGCAAAAAACGACCCTGTAACAAAACCGGCCCCCTGGGGTCCAAAACCGGCCCCCACCCTCGCGGCCGACCGGGGGATTGCCCGGTGCCTGCAAAGGCCAGTCCGGGCCCGACCCTGTAACAAAACCGGCCCCCTGGGGCCCAAAACCGGCCCCCACCCTCGCGGCCGACCGGGGGATTGCCCGGTGCCTGCAATGGCCAGTCCGGGCCTGCTTCTGGCTTCGATAAAAACAGATCCAAGGATGTTATTTTGGGTAGGGAAGAATGCACCATACGAAGGTTCTATGCCGAGCTACCTGCGTTGAAAAAAGATGATCTTGAAAAATATGGAAACAAATGGGCAGATAAACTTGGGCTAAATCAAGAGTGTTTCCAAGATTCATTAGAATTAGGTCAGACTATTTTATGCTCTGCAGGGCTCCAAGCCCAGCAGTATAAAACTATCTATTCTTTGTATTACACACCTGCAAGGGTAGCACAATGGGGGGTTGTGGGATGGGTAGTAGATGTCCACACTGTGATAGTATGGATGCTGAAATAGTACACATTTTCGCATCCTACCCTCAGCTACAGGCCTTGCGGAGCACTATAGAATCATTTTTTGATGGAACTCTAGACATTAAGATTTCCCTCACGCCATCTATAATAATACTGGGGATAAACAGTGAAGATAAGCAGTGCCCGTCACAATACTTTCTTTTTATGGCCATGGCGGTACTGCATATTTGTATTGCCTCGGCATGGTTGGATAAAGCACCACCAACCTTCCAACAATGGCTGGCTAGGTTGCTGTCTGCCTATAACCTTGAGAAGGGGATTTATGCGAGGAAGGTTAAAAGGGGGAGAGCACTGGGGAAACGTATATGGGGACCCATTTACAGCTGGAAGGAAAACTAGTAATGATTAGTATTTTTCTCAACTCCGACATATCGGTGTATCATCCCCATTTCTGTGAAGTTAATATGGATGTTAGTATTATTTTTCTTCTTTTTGCGTTTAATCTTTGTGGTTCCTCCTTTCATCTTGTATATATCTCAGAGGATGTCTGTACTTTTATTTTGTTATGCTGGTGTGCTTGAAAAGATAAAAGTCTAATAAAAATAAAAATAAAAATAATATGCCGGCAGGCTTTGAGAGCCACACTATCTAGAGACGTAGTACTGGTTTGTAATAATATGTGAATTGCTCCTTAACACTCAATAAAAGACAGATAAATAATGAAAAAAAAGATCTAGAGCACCCCATTCTCTGTAACAGGAAATCCACATCTTATGTGGCTACTGTGGGAATTAATTTCCTTTACAATCACTGCTTTGCATTTCTATGATTGCCAGTAACACATATCTTTGAATTTGAAAAAATAGACACTGCCTTTCTTGAACACGGATGGAAATATGCTTTTGAGTTCCGTTGTTGAACAAAATACAATACTGCATTAATTAGCACATCTGCATAAACCAACCAATTAGGACATTCACTCCTCTGTGATTCTATCACTCTGCACTGCACTTGTAACTCTTTGAAGTCCAGCCTTGCTTGTAAACTACTTGCACTCTTACATTCTTGGGAAATGGCTTGTATCTGATTACAACAAATAAAAGCTCCTCTGGTTTGACTATGGGTTTCATTTGTATGTGAACTGTCCAACGAACTCAGCAATATTACTTTGTATCATCCTCCAAAGAAACTGTGAGTGTACCATAGCCAAAAGTAGGTATAATTAACATGCATTTTGCTGAATGAAATAAGCTTCTTGTGAATCTGACACAAAAGAGGTGTCTTTTTAATCTGTGGCCAAAACATTCACCATGCAAATAACTCAGTCTGTATCTGAAGTACAACAGATTTTGCGGGCTCAGTTCTCAACACATGTTGCCGGTGTATTGCACAGTATCTTTTCAGCATCAAATACAACAAGCCGAGCCCATGTTTTTGAAACTAGCAAATTCATCCTGTTAGACAGCATTAAGATTATTCTTGGATTGATTCCTTCATTCTTCAGTTTCTGTTTTCAAATCTGTTTGTTAGAATCTTAACTACACCCCTGACAATTGGTTGTGTAATTCTGTTTTCTTAGTGATGAGCTTAAGTTAGCATGAATATCAATAGGGATGAAAGTGAAATGTATACAACTGAAAAACAATGGCGTGAGGCGATGCCATTCTACTTTGTAGGAGAACTGTTGAATAAGATAAGTCAACACTGGACTTTATTTCATGTTTCAAGCTCCCAAGTGAGACCTGCATTCTGGTGTGTGATTTTATTTACAGATCTGTTGATCTAGATATTCCATTGAAACTACCAATAATAGCCCTAGACACTGGGGAAATAATCACCACCTATGCCAATGCAAGTCATCATCAGATAACCAAAGTTTTCTTTTTCAAATTCAATTGATGTTGTTTTCTAAAATCCACTAACTTCATCTTCAACAACAACATTGTCTAGTTTCCATATTTGATTAGTGCCAATTTCCAAAATGTGTGGGCTTCCTCTTCATCATCAACAATTATACCTTTTTCACCTTAAGTCTCAACATCCTAATTTTTTTTAGACACTTATGGCATCCTCACCATCATCTATACCTACAATTCATATAATTGCACCAAACTTTGAAAATGTTTGTTTTCTTCCATTTTATTTTAGAGAAATCATAATCTGTCTCATGATAAGGTGGCTCTCGGTGAACTCAGATGCTGCTAACTTTTATTAAACAGTTTTAATCAGCTTTATACTTAATCCTTCTTGGATTGCCTTTTGTATTCTTTGTACTGGACCCATAATTTGATAAGGAACCCTTTTCCAAATAAAACCATCCAGCACAGGATGCATAGTATTGTTCTCAGCATGATGATCCAATTGTGCTCTGTGAGAAGAGGGATGGGGCTAGAATTCCAGGAAATGGCACTATTTTATTTGGAATGCAGTTACCATGTACCACTAGCGATATTATATTCAACATTGTCATGCACATTCGAATCAATAGAAGTCCAGTAGCTATCCAGATAAATGACCACAGTGGAACAGAGTAATTGTCACAGAACAATCAGCAAGCAAGATGCCATTCACATCACTGATTGATTGCAGAAATTGTAATTGTTGATATTGCAGTATTAGGTTGACATGTTGAAACTGGTACTTGCATTACATTATGTGATGCATCATTTGATGTTGCTGGCACTTGGTGTAAAACTGGTGGCACAGCAGTCTCATGAGTCCCAGTATAGGGTTGATAATTCCTCCAGTGTAAATTAAAAGTTGCCAGATTAACCTGCGCTTAACCCTCTGGTAGCTTGGCACAAATACAGTCAGGCTAAACTTAGAGGCAATGTGTAATGTATTTATACAGCCCTCTAACAGTATTAAAGTTAAATCACAAGACAGGAAACATTCCACGACAATCTCAAAAAATAGGGTGGATTTTAATAAACAAAATTATATCAGAGTTACAAAAATCCAATTAGCAAAACTGGAGATCTGCAATTGCAAAGCCTTGAGTCTAAATAGTGCCAAAATGCACCAAGCATCCACTGGGGTTATCTGGTTGTGACAACCAAGCCAAAGCCACAAGTTCAAGCTGACTGTGATGGAGCAGAGGCCACGTACAGGACCGAGTTCAGCCCCCTGGACAGTGCACCTAACTATACTTGGACTGATGTGTGAGGTACTGAGCAGTACTGTGCCTAGTTCCTTTGGATCTGATGGGGGTGGCAATGAGGGGCTGTGAGTTGCTGTGTCGAGTTACTTCACACTATGTTGGTTCCGATGAAGCTGCTAATCAAGAGATGTGAGGGGCTGCAGTGCAAGGTCCTGGGCCGAGAATGCACCATGCTGCGTTGGTTCCAATGAGGCTGTAAACCAGGAGCTTTGAGATACTGAGATGCCAGGTTGCTGTTCTCGCTGCGTAATTTCTAAAGAAACCCACAGTTGTACTAGAGCCCACCAAGGATTCATGCCAGCCAAGGATTCAGGTCCGTAGGGGACACCTCACAGAGAGCAGGACTCACTCCAGCACAGGCAAGCAGCAGGGTATAAGCAGGTTCAGTTGAGTCTGGGCAGATACTTGACAGGTCTCGGGAGCTTGTTATATCCCTGTAGGTCAGAGCAGGAGGCCAGTCAGCTATCACTTGGAGTTGCTCTGGTGGTTCTGGAATCAAGGAGTAGGTCCAGTCTACCTTCCTCTGGCATCATGGCAGACCTTCTTGTGACAGCGCCGCAAGGCAGTCCATCCAGCATCAGGGCAGCATAGCAGCACTTCTTCTGAGTCTTCCACAGGTCCAGAAGTGATCTGAAGCCAGCTATCCTGGCTGATGAGGGCTGAAAGCCCGAAATCAGTCCTAGGATGCTTGTTTCCGGTCCAGGGAGGGCCCGGCTTGGCAGTTCGGGCTGGACTGTTCCCATGAGGCACAGGGTTAAGGCTGATTTGCATATGGCCAGGTCTAAACTGAGGTGGCATGGTAAGCAAAAGAATGATAGATTTAACCCAGATCTCTTGACTGGGGGTGAATGTTTTGATTTGTTCAGCATTCCGTCCATTAATTGTGTGTCTTTTGCCCTTTTGTGATACTGTCTGGGAGGAATACACAAAGGCCAGTTGTCAACTATACCTAGTCATGTGACACTGGCTGCAGGCACCAAATGGTTAGCAAAAGAAAATGCACATTTTCTAAAAGTAACTCATAAAAAATATCCCTTGAGGAAATATTGATAAACAGATTATTTCCACATTTTATCACTGTCACATACGTGATCTGAGTGATTAATCATACAATAGATAATGGCAGTCACAGACGTATTCCAAAATTTGAATATTTTTTCTACATTTAAATTCAATTTGTTACATTTATATACTACACATCATTCATATAATCCACATTATATATCAAGATAGTATATACATATAATTAATAACAACACTGGGAATACCAAAAAACCCCTCCAATTTTGTAGACTCTATCAAGTAAGGGGACTGATGGAAGTCCAGTCACTCCTTTTAACCAAAACAGTATAAAAATAATCTTTAGTCTCAATAAATTAATCATACAAATATTCACACAGCTGGGACATGATGAAGACCATTTTATAATGCTTGAAGGTAATAGGAATTTGGTGTTGACGTTTCGGTCTTAAATGTCTTAAATGGCCCAATTGGTCCGTGAGACCATCCTCAGGATCATCTTTGCAGAAAAATAAATCCTGTAAATACTTGCTTGCTCAATCGGCTTCACAACCGATGCCAACAAATGTGTATATTGCGTACAGACTCCAAAATTAATTAGGATGGTGTCCTTTATAGTCCTTTCTAACACGTCATTGAGGAAGGCCTGAACATGTGACTTTGCCTTGGCACAAAGCAGTCAGGTTTAACTTAGTGGTAACGTGTAAATTATTTTCTTTAAACAGTAATAAAGTGAAAACACAACATTAGGAAACCCACACCAATTTAGAGAAATAGGGTAAAATACTATAAATTATCTAAGACCAAAAGTACAAAAATCCAATTGATAGAATCGGATATCTACAATTTTGATGATTTTATGTGAAAATAGTGTCTAAAAGCACAAAAAAGCCGTGGTTATCTGATTGTGCCAGACCGGGGCAAAGTCACATGTTCAGGCCTTCCTCAATGGAGTGTGAGCCGGGACAAGGACCCAGGGGCATATTATTAAGGGCTTTATCGCTGCTATAGCGGCACTTTTTGCCGCTAAAGCTGCGATTTTTTATTGCTCTATCAGGAAGCTGTCGCTAACAGGCATTAGCGACAGCTTTCTGGCAATAGCGGCCAGTTTTCCTATTGCCTTGCATGCCAGCGATGATTATCGCTAATGACTTGCAAGGAGAGCGTTCCCAACAAGAAGCGACTGAAAACAGTCGCTAACATTACTTACTTCTATTACCAATGCAGACGAAGCGATAAAAAAAGGGACGCTTAGCGTGATTATCGCTAGTATTTAACACCTGCTGGAAACCTGACTTACCTGTATTCCTCAATGGGAGGTGAATTCTCAGGATAAGTCCACCATGGCGTTAATGCGTGAATATCGCTGGATTTCCAGCGATATTCAGGCATTTCGCTGCTATCACTGGATATTTTAGCACAGTGGAGATAAACGTTGCTAATAGCATGTTTTCTCCGCTAAAATATCCAGTGATAGGCAACGATAAAAATAAACGCGCTAAGCGCGTTTTGCGATAAATATCGCAACTTCTTTCTAATATGCCCTCCAGGTAGTACCCTTGAGCAAAGTAACTTAAATCCTGGTTACAGAATGGTGCGAGGTCCAGCATTTCAGAGGAAACCTTTGAAGAGGCTTGCGATGCAAGGACCCGCATCATTGTTTAGTATGTAGTCAACGGAGGCTTGCGGTGTAAAGTCCTAGAGTGGGGCTGCATTGGTCAGCGGAATTTTTCAGGAGCAGCAACCTGCAATGTAAGGTACTTATTTCATTTATTGAAGTTTTGTATAGCGCTGGTTGGACCCGAGGGTATCAGAGCGCTTCACAACAAATACAAATATGCAACAAGGAAGGTGTGGACAGAAAGACAAGAACAAGGAACGCAGGCCGGAGTAATGTCTGCCCAACATCGACTTGCGCGTCCTGCGGGACGGAAATCAGGAGCGATACAGCCGGTTCTGGGTTCAAAGAGACAGCGGTCTACCACAGTCAGACGTGGGGTTCTCATTACGAACCGGAGCGTTCAAGGAAGAGGGAAATGCGTAGTGTCTTGAATTGCGGGAAGGAGGCGGTCGTTCTGATATGGGGGGGGTGGAGTTCCAGATCCTGGGAGCATTACCCGCAAAGGATTTATTTGAGGTTTTCTGCTTCTTTGATTTCAGAGGTATGAGTAGGAGTGTGTTGGAGCTTCTCAGGTTCCTGGACTGACCGGCTCTTTTGAGTTTGGTGGCCAGATATTCTGGTTTGCCTGTATGCAGGGCTTTATGTGTGAGGCAAGCTGTACGGAAGCTGGCTCGTTGGTCTATCAGGAGCCACTTCAGTTCCTTTAGTGCCGGAGAGATGTGTTCATATTTCTTAGTTCCTGTGATCATTCTTGCTGCTGCATTGAGGGTGGTGGTGAGAGGTCTCAGGTGAGATTTGGCTGTTCCAGACAGTACTGCGATGTCATAGTAGTTGTTCAGATACGGAGATGCAGGAAGATGCATCATGCGGCATCGGTTCTGTCCAAGAGTCTAAACTAGTTTGTAAGAACAGCTTCAGGCCCACTCCCAAGGGTCCAGGGCTGGGGTGGCACTACTTGGGGGGCAAGACTCACAGTAGACAGGGTTCGGGTGCTGGGCTCAAGGTGGTTTGAGCCATTTCTGTCCCTGAGGCTCTCATCAGGAGGCCAGCCAATTCGTCCTTGTGGTCACTTTGGTGGTCCTCGGTTCAAGATGCCCGCTAGTCTATTTTGCTCAGGCAGCAGTGCAGCAGGGCAGCAGCGTAGCAGTCCTTATTGCAGCAGAGCAGCACAGCAGTCCTTCTAAGTCTTCTACTGGTTCTGAGGTATAT
This sequence comes from Lissotriton helveticus, assembly GCF_964261635.1. NCBI lineage: Eukaryota > Metazoa > Chordata > Amphibia > Caudata > Salamandridae > Lissotriton > Lissotriton helveticus. Next base: position 2,101,109,406 of record NC_136059.1, on the reverse strand, counting down.
TAAAGAGTTGGGTCTGAGCACCCCACTATTTATACTTTGTGCCAGCTTTGAAGAACATTCTTGAGGTTTCCATCCCAAAAGGTATTTGGAATTTACTGCCTTCCTACCCTGACCCCAGCTTTTTTGTGGACACAAAAGGCTAGTGTGAAACCCTTTGTGAGAGTGCTGAGGCAGAGTCTTTGTGATGTGTAAGTGTTGTAGGTGATAGCTTCTCCCCCTGATCAAGTCAGAGGTGGCCCATCCTGTCAACACCTATTGACAATTTGCCTCACTGTCTAGGAGCAATACATAGACACAAACTGCCAGCTACACCTAGTCATGTGACCCAGGATTACAGGTTGTAGGCAACAAATAGTTGGGACAAGAAAATGCCAACTTCTCAACAATTCTTTATACACCAAACTCATGCTGTCTACTTGCATCTAATTGAAAGTTATCACTTAATAAATGTAATACATTTACCCAATATCCTACTATGGGAGAGGCTGGCCTTGTAAAACAATAATCTAAGGGTTTTTCACTACCCGGACATGCAAATGTTAAAAGTACATTTACAACTTGTTTAATATATTGAAACAATTGGAGAGTAAGGAAAAGTTAACTTGTCCTCTTCCCTAAATACTATATTCATAAACAATATGGACAAGCCCTTCTACTGGTTTTTCAGTCAGTGGTCTTGACAGGAACCTTTGAAAAGGAGGAGGAGAGCGCAAACAACTGCAAGTAGTTTTAGGAAACCCCTCACCCACCTGCCTAGTAGGTGGCATGCTTCATCATCGGGGCCCAGCTGGATTACCTAGCGCAATCCAGCTGTGCTTCAATGCCTGTGTTACAGCGGAGTAGGTTGTTTGTGTAAAGAAAGTGAAGTGCTAAGTGAATGTAGTTATGTGTTAAAAATGTCTCTAGGGATGACCCTTTTAAAAGTTTTAATGTAAGCGCCCTAGGACATGGGTAAAAAAACATTCATGTGATCCACTTGAGGTTTTTAAATGTACCTCAGTATCCCTGTAAAAATTGTTTAATAAACTGCACCCTTCCCTATGAGCTTTTGAGGTCCGACCCTTTGCATGACATATGCATTAAGAAGGAAGGTTTAGGCCTTGCAAAGGATTTAGTTTTTTCTGGGTCAAATCAAAGTTTAAACTGCACACACATGCTGAAATGGCAGGCCTGAGACATGTTTAAAAGGCTACGCAGTGGATGGCACAAAAAGTGCTGCAGGCTAGGGGTGGGAGAGAGACTCATGCAGTTTCACTTCTTGACATTCCATGGAGTTACATTAAAACTCACTGTTTGTGCTGATTTTTAGCACTGAGAGCTTGTTCTGTGCTGTAAAATCAGCACAAACTGCACCAAGCAGTGTGCCAGAGGGCACAGCTACTTTCTGAAACTTGAGTAGATTTTCTCTGACCTGTTGTGACCAATCGTGTTGGGAAATATCACCAAGATGCATTCTAGCACCTGAAAATCATGCTAGGGGACTCAAATTTTCACAAGTACTCACCAACGTAATATTGGCAAGCCGTGCACGAGAAAAAACTTAGCCACACAGCAGTTGGCAACGTTTTGCTGAGAGTTCCCTATTCCAAGCAGAACGTGGAGGGGACAGAACTCTGTGAACACTGCCAGCAGAGCATAATCTTTTGCCCACCCCTACTGCAGGCCCACTAGTAGCATTTAATTTCCATGCCCTGGGTACATGAAGTGCCATTGTACTAGGAAAATTAAATGTGCCAATTGGGTGAAAGCCAATTTCACCATGTTTAAGAGAGAGAGCACAAGTGCTTTAGCACTGATTAGCAGTGGCATAGAGCACAGAGTTCTAAAAGACAACAAAAACAGGTTCTGAAAGCTGGAGGGTGAAAGAAAAATGTTTGAGTATGACCCTGCAGAGAGGGCCAAGTCCAACACTTCTTAAATATAATAATGTTACCCTATGAGATTGGTAGGAGTTGGAGTAGTGAAACAAAAAATCAAGAGTTCCTCACACCAGGACATGTAAATTGAAAAGTGAATGTCCAACTCTTTAAAGATAGTGCACCTTATCCTATTGCCACTTTCGGGCCTACCCTAGGAGTGACATATGTGTTAAAAGGAACGTTTAGACCTGGCAAAAGGTTTATTTCACCAGGTCGAAATGGCAGTAAAACTGCACACTGGCTGCAATGACAGGCTTGGGACATGTGATAAAAGTGTACTGTAGTGTGTGGCACAATGAGTGCAGCTGGCCCACTCATAGCAATTAATTTACAGGTCAAGAGTACATGGAGTACATCTTTACTAGGAATGCAAATGTAAATTAAATGTGCCAACCAGGTGTAAGCCAATTGTACCATGATTTAGGGAGCAAACACTTAATCACTGGTTAGCAGTGGTAAAGGGCACAAACTCCTAAAGCCAACCAATATGTGTGAGAAGTTGGCCTGGCATATTTTATTCATTTATTTATTTAGTGTTTTCTATAGCGCGAACATGACCCAGTGTAGGGTATCAGAGCGCTTTACAGTAGTGTTTCAGCAAAACGAGTACATTAGTGGATAAAATCAGAACATTAGAGGACAAAACCAGTCATTACTGTTCCACACTTCAGTATAGCATATAAACATATATCCAGTCAGTAGTTAAATGACCAAGGCACCGCTAAATAACAATATAAACTTTGTACCAACCCACGGATAGCGGAGCAATTAATGCAAGTGAGCAGTTTATAGACAAGTGAGCAGTTTATGGACAAGCAGTTGTCCAATCAGTCTTATGGGTGAAATGTGCTCATATAGTATGATTTTGCTTCCTTTTTGAACGTTGCGATGGATGTGATTCTTCTGAGGTTTGGTGGGAGTGCATTCCAAATTCTCGGTGCAGCTCCAGAGAATGCTCGGTCATAAGTCTTTTTTTTGCGGAAGCGAGCCGGTTTCAGAAGTAAGTCTGTTTTGCTCCTGGAGGGTCGGTTCACTCCGGAAAGAGTAAGTTTCTGAGCCAGGTAACCTGGAGTTTTGTGATGGATTGCATTATGGGTGATGCATGCCAACTTGAATTGAATTCTTGCTTCGAAAGCAGCCAGTTTAGCATTTTCAGGTGAGGGGAGATATGGTCGAATTTTTTGGATCCTACAATCAGCCTTGTGGCTGCATTAAGACAGGCTTTCAAAGGGGCTGTTGTGATTTTGGGGAGCCCAGCCAGGGTAGTGCATCCGTATTCGATCCTTGAGATGACCAGCGCTTGAACTGCAGTTTTAAGGTCTGTTTTGTTCAGGAAATTTTAAGTTTTCGCAAGTAGCTTAAATGGCACCGGGCGTTTTTTGCCATTGTATTGATATGTGCTGACATGTTCAGGTTTTTATCTAGAGTAATTCCCAGTGATTTGGTAGAATCGACAATCTTTGGAGAACAATTTAGAGCAGTGATAAGTTTGACCCATTCCGCTGTCTTTAATTTGCTTTTCTGCGGTGAAATCAGTAGGAATTCGGTTTTCTGAGGGTTTAGTTTCAGGTGATTCTTGGTTAGCCATTGGAGTGTTCTTGATAGTGCATGGTTCATTGTCTTTATCTCTTCTATTGATACAACCTTGATGTACAACTGAGTGTCATCTGCATATATGTGGAAAGCAATATTTGCTTTTTGTAATATTTCCGTAATTGGTTCAACGTATAGATTGAATAGCGCTGGCGAAAGCGTTGATCCCTGTGGAACTCCGATTGTACTATTGGTCGGACCAGAAAGGGTTTGGTTAACATTGACCTTTTGGGATCTGTTCTCAAGAAAGGAGCTGAACCAATTGAGGACTGTACCCTCTAGACCCATTCTGTTTTCCAACCGATCAAGGATTTTGGCATGGTTCACCGTGTCGAACGCAGACGGCAGGTCCAGTAAGATTAAGAGGCAGGTTTCATTGTGGTCAAGAGCCAGCAATGCGTCATCTACTATGTGCAAAATTGCAGTTTCTGTGCTATGGTATGGACGGAAGCCCGATTGGCAAACATTTAGTAGGTTGAATTCGGAAATGTGTAGACTCAATTGTTGTTAGACACATTTTTCCAGTACTTTGACTAACATGGGAATGTTAGTTACAGGTCTGAAATTATTGGGAACCGAGGGGTTCTCTGTTGGTTTTTTTAACAGAGGAGTGACTTGTCCTGTTTTAAGGCAGGCCGGGATTTGTCCTTGTGACAGTGAGGCATTTATGATCTTAGTCCACACTGGGATTAACAGGTGGTTAATTGTTGACCAACACTTTGCTGGTAGGGTATCGTTATAGCGGTTGTTAGGTTTAGTGGTCGACATGATCTTTGAAATGTCTAATTCACTGACCGCTTTAAAAGCTGATCATCTGGCATTGTTTTTGGGTTTATTTAATTCTTGTTGAACCAATTCTTCGTCATCCATATCCTTCCTACTTTCCATGTCTTCGGCTGCTTTTTTTAGTTCCCTCTCCATAGCGTTAGCTTTATCTGTAAAGAAGATTGAGACATATTCACTATTTAGGCTGTTTATGGAGATGGCTGGTGCTACTTTAGCTGATTTGTTAGATTGTTCTTTAAGTAGATCAAAAAGTTTCCTGGTTCTATTTACTGCATTCTCCAGTTCTTTCCTGAAAAATTATTTTTTTGATTTAATGATGCTTTTATTGTAAGCTTTCCTCGATTGTCTATTCTAGTGGGAACCTTGCACCAGTCCAAACTACCCTTCTTGATGGTATGTTTAAAGACAACTTACATAGAAAGCTATTCTAGTGGTAGCTGTGGAGAGCAGCCTTCAGGCTAAGTCTTGAAGGAATGTAAAGCAGCTTGTTTTACCAGTCTATAATCTTGTGAATGACCAAATGAAAAGAGAACCACACCAGGTATATATAAAAATATATGTATTTATTCTAAACACACCCCTCTAGTCTCTCTGTGAGGTGAGAGGCACAAGTACAGTACAGAAACTTAATTAGTACACAATAAATGAGCACAGTATAGGTTTTGCCCTAGGGGACTCACAAACCATATACTAAGAAAGTGGTATAAGTACCGCTGTGAACATAGAGACAAGGCCTAGGGCCTGTAGAACCACAAGGGCAACTAGGAACCACCCAAGGTAGGGACGCAGGAGACCCGCGGGGGACGTGTGCAGTGTCTAAACACAGTCACAAATCACTATTGACGTCTATGTAGAAAGTTGCGATTAGATTTTTACAGAATAAGGACACTTAGGAGTGGACTAGGAACAAACCCCTTCAATACTGGACACTTCGAGAGTTAAGACCCACGGGAGCACTGAAGTACTCGTGTTACCTCACCAAGGGAAGCGGGGTGCATAGTTGTCTTTTCGTGTCGGGTTTCGTCGTCGTTTCCTATGGGGAGCTGCAAAGAAGTGCTGCAGGCGACCAGATGAAAAGTGTCCGGATGGATCCAAGGGTGGATCGAAGATCTGAAGAACCTGAAAGCAGAGGGGACAGAGTCTGGGTCACTAGCCAGTGACCAGGAAGGCGACAAGAAGATGCCAGCCGATGTCGGGTGATTTCAGGTTATGTAGGTGAAGCTTGATTCTTCAGCCACTAGGACCAGGAGGAGATGATGACAACTAAGAGCTGGATTCGAGCTGTCCCACATCAGATGTAGAGTGCTGCAGTGTCGGTATCTGGATTGGACCTAACAAGCCTTGGCAACAGCAACCCATGCAGAATGCAAAGATTGGCTTTGGTGCAGACCAGCAAGGGCTAAGGGACTCACCCTTTGGAAGGGTGTCAGGGCCCATCTGGAGCACCCAGGAAAACCCAAGAAACATAAGAGATTCCTTCGTAGGGACCCACCAGTTGATGGACCAGGGATCGCAAAGAGGCCTCAAGCAGAAATGCAGCAAGCGGCCCCACGGAACACTAGTGGAGTGTAGACCCACAAGCTTTGGTGCAAAAGGTGCTCAGGGCTTGGACTACAAATAGCCCAATACACAATTTCAGAAAAGCTTGGGAAGTTGATGCATTAGCAAATGTGTTGGATGTCCAGGAGTTCCAGTCCCACGTCTCTCGTGATGACTACAGGTCTCAGCTTTGCTGGGAACTCGTGTCGGCCTCGGAGATGTCTGAAAGTCCATGTCCTGTATTGCAGATTCTAACCGGTAGGAGCCTCAAAAATGCAGACTGGCAAGATGCTTCTTTGGTGCCTGTTTGCATAGGGGAGTCACTCCTTGACCCCAAGGGAGATTTCTTCAGTCTTCTAGTTGAAATAGAATGTCGAAGGTCCAAGATATATATTGCAGAGTTTCGTCCAGGGTAATCTAAAGTCCTAGCGACTGGGGGCATATTACCAAGGGTGGCGATAGGTAATTATCGGCGCTAAGCGGCAATAATTCAATCGCTCTATTAGCAAGCTGTCACTAACTAATGTTAGCGACAGCCTTTAGGCGATAGCGAGCGGTTTGGGGCCCGCTTTGCATGTCAGCGATATTTATCGCTAATGACATGCAAAGTGGGCGTACCCAACCTGTTAGCGACTGAAATCAGTCGCTAACATCGCTATCGCCTATTAGCAAGGCAGGCGTAGCAATGGAAATATTCCCGCTATTGCCAAAAACCAATGCTAGCTCAGACCAGTTCTTAGCCATGTTATCCAATGGGAGGTGGATAACATGGCTAAGAGCATTTTGTTGCTAATGCGTGAATATCGCTTTATTCTCAGCGATATTCACGCATTTCGCCGCTATCGCTGGATATTTTAGCACAATGGAGAAAAACTTTGCTAATAGCATGTTTTCTCCGCGAACATATCCAGCGATAGGCAGCGATAAAAAAATCATCGTTAAGCCTATTTAGCGATAATTATCGCTACTTGTTGGTAATATGCCCCTGGGTTCCTATACTTATACTAAGTTTAGGAGATTAACTAACTCTAAGGTCCCACCTATGGGAGGACATGGGGAGGAAGTTGTTACACCCCTTCCCCTTTGTCCAGTTTCATCCCACAGCTGGGGCTGAGTGCCCCAGCAAACGGTTCGAACTGGGAAATGCACAGGTACACCTTGTGAGCCCCAGGCACTGTCTGAAAAGCATTCACTGAATGCACCCACCGTGCCCCAATACACTAAAATCTGTCTGGGGAGGTGGTTACACCTCCCTGTGACAGGAAACCTATTGTCCAGGCCTCCCCTGCCGGAGTTTCGTCCAGCCGCAGGAGGTCAGACTTGTGTCTGTGGCAGCAGCATCCATTTTGTGATGCTGGGGCTCTGTTTAACTTTTACTGGTCAGACCAGTGTGTACATGTCTTCTCCCTCTAGAAGGATGGAATGCAACCCCCGCCGCCAGGACTGGCGGGGGGGGGGGTAGTATTCCGAAGTGTTTGACACCAAACACAACATGTTTTGATGCAGCCATTCCAAAGCTAGCATTGACAGCGAGGTTATAATGCACTTAAGAGTATAAGGTATGGCTGTATCACAGAACAGCTATAAGGAAGGGATTCCGGAAGATGCAGAGGGGCTCAGCTCATGCTAGGGCACCCTCTGACACAAAACCAAGCACTCAGACTTCAGGATTGTCAAGGCCTACCATAAGATAGGAGTGACTTATAGGTTTATAGGTGTTATTTTAAAAGGTAGATATAGGTATACTATATCTAAGTTAGGGGTGCTTACACCACATTACCCAGGCTTCAAGAGCAGACCTGTGGTGCCATTTTGGAAGGCTTCCCAGGGGTAGCATAATACATGCTTCAGCCCCTGGTAGGCCTCTGGGGTACCTATGCCCTTGGTACTTAAGGTACCATATACTAGGGACTCACAAGGGTAACTCAGTAACCAATCTGGAGTGTACCTAATGTACATGCAATCAGTTTAGAGAGGGAAACAGATAGGCTGGGACCCTGGATAGCAGGATCCCAGCCAAACTATGTCAAAAACCATCAAAACACCAGGAAAAAAGGGGGGGAACCATGCAGTCTGATTCCACCTTCCAACAATATGAATTCACTAAAACAAAAGGGGTGAAGGCAAGATGTTTGGGGAACTACCACCCAAGGGTGTCAGGTCTAGTCTCTAGCAACCGGATGATTAATAGGATGATATATTCAATGAATACGCTATCAATCTGAGTGGCCCTTGTTATGAGTGGTGCCTCAGAGTCGGAATCTGACTCTGCAGTCATCTGAATTCATCAGATACTATAAACAACACCTACTGCAAGTATTTGGGGATTATTTATAGATTTTGATGATTCTTCTTGAACTCTTCTAGTAATTATCAGTCCATTTTCCCATGTTAAATTCTGACAAATTTTATTCTGCAGACATTTAACAAGGCATGTAAACTTTATTATATCCAGTATTTCTCGGATGCAGTAACATACTTATATAACATGAAATGTTGGTCCCTGTGATGCATGGTGCCAGAATACCATGGCCTAAATGCTGTCAGACAAAAATATAGTCTCCTGAATACTGTTTACAACAAGCCCTGGCAATGCCAACAGGTCTGTGTTTTAATGTTGTATGGTAATATGGTGGCAGAGTGGGCTAAAGAACGGTGATGGATTAAACCCAGATCTTTTGACTAGGTGTGAGTGTTTGATTGGTTCAGATGCTCCGTCCATCACCACCCCCTTTTGTACTGTATGGTAATATGAAGCATACAAAGTAAAAATGGGAAATAATATGAATTTGTGTAGAAGCAAAGAACTATAGAATAATATTGGTGTAGGTTAAAGAGTCAGGTGACGGTTGAACTGTGACCCCAGAGCTAAACATCCATGAGCTAAACATTATTGACTGCCCTCTTCGCATCTGTGCTGCTTTCAGAGGAAAACAACATACATTATCTAGTTATCAAAAACACTTTTACAGCCACACAATGTCACACATGTGCTCCTGGACTTTCAAGCTAAAGTAGTTAAATAAATAAACAAAACGATCACTGCTTTGTGGAGGGCAAGCAGTTTTTTGTGGCAACACACTACTTCTGCCCAATAAAAACATGTACTCCTGGCTCCCAACATGTGGGTGGAGCCAAAGCCCCTCTCTAGTGATGCTCACATAGCTGTCTGGTAACAACTGTGCTGTCAAGTCAAAAATAAAAATATTACCCCAATGAATATAGTAAAAGACAGTCTTCATGCAATAGAGCAATAGTTTTGAAAATATCAATTATGATGTACTCTGTGCAGGAGTTTGAAAACAGCAAGTCTCACATAATAAAGATCCTAAGAGTTCAGGCTTGGAGATAACTGGCCCGATTGCTCAAGGAATTAGCAACAGTGTTGTTTCGGAACTGTGAGAAATTGGGTTGTGGGCTGACTGGGGTGTAAGTAAGCCCTGGTCAGGCAGCAACCACAATCCGTGTCTGGCTAAGGTGCAAAAGCAATCCCCAAGTTAGTCTGCACTCACCCCATTGGTAGCTTGGCACAGAGCTGTGAGGCTTAACTGAAAGCCAATTTGTAAAGTATGTGTGCAACACTTCAAACAGAAAAAGAGGGCAAACACACAACAAAAGGAACTCACAACAGATCTATAAAAATAGGGCAATTTTAATAAATCAAACCAGACCGATACAACATAAATCCAATTAGGCAAACCCGAGATATTAAATTGACTTTAGCGCCTAAAAGCACAAGGCACTAACTAGGTATATCTGGTCTCACTGGACCAGGACAAAGTGGCAAGTTCAGGCCTACCGCGATGGAGCACGGTCTGGCTACAGGGATACAGTTAGGAATGCTCAACAGAATACCTTAAATCCTGATTGCAGGGTGTTGCGTGGGCCCACATCAATGATGCACTGCAGAGCTGAAGCAATGTGTCCGTTCCGAGATGCAGTGAGGCTATGGTGTGAGGTCCGGTTGTGCTGCTGTAATGGATCCCATCAACTGGGCTCGTGATGCAAAGTCTGGCATCGGGGATGCGGTGCATAACTGGTGAGGTGTCGGTTCCGGGGAGCTGTGAAGCTGCAATCCGGATTCCGGCATCATCATCGAGTTTGCCATTGAGGAAAGATGGGAGTACCTGGGCTGTAGATGCACAACACTGTCGGGTGATGTGCTATTTCTGATGACTACGGGGACGACACAGGTCTTTGCGATGGGCATTGTTGATGATGTCGTGAGAGCCCTTGACCAAAATGTCCCTTGTCTCCTGATACTTTTAAACTTGTCCTCAGCCTTCGATACCATCAAACATGAAAACTTGATTGATCTCCTACAACATAGTATAGGATTGTTTGATCTGGTCCTGAATTGGTTTGCCTCCTTCCTTCACAATTGCTCGCAAAGGATCAAAGTTATTAGTGCCATGGCGGTCATTCTGAGCAGAGCCAACATCCAATACCACATGTATGCGAATGACACGCAACTGTACCTGAAGATCTCCTTGCAAGAGGACATAAAAACTTTAAATGTTGCACTATCCCAAACTCAACAATGGCTAGCTCAGAACCATCTCCTACTAAATACTCTTGAAACCAAATTTCTTTTGATCACCACACCTAATCACTCAGCACCTTCCCTCGACTGGATTAAACACCTAACTGCTCAGAACTGCATGCCTCACGTTGTAGACTCTGCCAAATCTTTAGGTATCACCTTGGATAAACACCTAAACATGCAAGCACACATCAGTGCTACTATCATGGGAGCCAATTTCCAACTTATCACACTGAGGAAAATCCGACCATTCCTCCCTCCGAAGATCTCAGGCCGGCGGTTCAATCTCTGATTATACCAAGATTGTAATATGGGTTGGTGACCCTCACAGGACTTCCCACAGCTAGCCTAGCACCACTCAGAGCTACCCTGAATGCATCAGCCAGGCTTTTAAAGGGTTCTAGAAAATTTGATCACATTTCGCCCTACCTTGTGCAGTTAAACTGATTAGCTATGGAAGCTAGAATCCGACTCAAGATAGCTTTTCTGACTCATAAAGCCATACACCACAATACCCCACACTATCTAGCAAATAAACTTGAGCTATCAGGCTCCAGCCGGAATCTCAGCAGAACGTCCACCGTTTTCTTGAAACCTACAAGTTTCAAAAACAAAAGATCGTACAACCGTGCGTTTTCCGGTCTTGCTCCAGGAATCTGGAACTCCTTGCCAACCGAGATCAGATCAAATCCTTCCTCTACCTCCTTTAAAAAACTGGTTAAAAGACTATTAATGAACGAACGCTAATGCGCTGATCATGCTCGTGTGTTATGTTACTAACCACAACTTGAAATATTTTCACTGATGTTGTATGATATGTTCTCACCCTCTTTTTGTTCTAGTCCTCGATAGCTCCTTTAACTGCATCACCTGCTAATTTTTGCCATTCTGTGATGCTCATCGCACATTTTGGATTTTCTATGTGCATGATGTTTTACACGAAGTGCTCTAGGGCACCTCTGATACACCCTACTCCTTATTTGTGAATGTTTTCCCACAGGTTGTAATCTCACTCACCCTCTTTATGTTCTGCATAATTGCTGATGACAACACTGTACAGTGCTCTGATACCCCTTTGGGGTTTTGTTTGTGCTATATAAAACTTTTTTAATAAATAAATAGAATGTAACAATATAATCGCAGTGTTATCTTATGGGAGATATTGACCTTGCAGTGGTGAAAAACAAGTTTAAGAGGCCAGGTACACCTTAAAAGTACATGTCCTGCTTTTTCTAAACATTGCAACCTGCCTTCTGGGCTGTCTAGGGCCTAACTCAGGCATGACTTATGTGTATTAAAAAGGAAGGTTTGAGCCTGGTAAATGGTTTATTTTCTCTTGTCGAAATGGCAGTTTACACTGCACAAACAGGCTCTACAATGGCAGTCCTATGACATGTGTGTTTAAAGCCCTACGTAAGTGGGAGGCACAATCAGTGCTGCACGCCCACTGGCAGCATTTATTTTACAGGCCTGGGCACTCACAGTACCACTTTACAAGGGAATTATAAGTAAATTAAATATTCCAATTGGGTATGAGCCAACACTTTAGCGGTGGTAAGCAGCAGTGCTAAAGTGCTCAGAGTTCTAAGTCCAGAAAAACCTAATTCAGCAAAAGGTAAGAGGAGGAAGGAAATATGTTTGGGGGTGATCCTGCAGAAAGGGGCCGGTCCAACTGGACCTAATAGTAGAGTTAAGTAAGGGTCAATCTAATATTGTGGGCTATCTTTACATCATCAACTGATCACTCTGTGAAGGCTTTGACCAATCCAAGGTGAGCATTATTATCCACCTTCACTAATCTAGATTAGGGCAACTTAAACTAGATGCCAATGTTTCACTTACCGGGAAATAATGTCCCTTCTTACCCCAAAACAGGCAAGACAACTCTATGTAGTCAATCAGGGGTGGTACAGAAAGGCCTTTGTTCTGTTTTTGCTAGATTCCTTTGTGATTTCCCAACAACTGGTTTAGCCACGAGATGGCCTGTCAAACTTTCACTTAGATTAATTTCATCATAGGTATATTGTTGAAGCCATGTGAGCAACTATTCCTACGGAGGGCAAAGCAAAATCATAATTTCGATCAAATAAAAAACATAACAATGCATGAAAGAGGAAATGGTTTAAGGCCTATTATATGTAATACCGAATATGCTCTTATGCACCGCTTCTTTAACAATTCCAAGGGTTTCACAAACCACAAAACTAAAGTAAAATAATGAAAATCCAGCATCTGAAATTAGTTATCCAGGCATTGCTTAATCTGTGCTTGGTGGTTGCCGGTGAGGCCCACGGGCACTAATTTTTGGGAATCAATACTTATTTTTCACATTAGACATTGATCACGGACAAGAGAGGGAAAAACACACAAATGGGAAGGAAGCATGAAGAGAAAGATTGAAAAACCATCACAGAGGGAGACAGGAGGAACCTGCACAAGCAAGATAACGGGGCAGGGAGGGCCTGATAATGATTAAAAGAGCCGTGAGATTGATTCAAGAATATAGAGCCTTGGTATTCGTTGTGTCGACATTTAAAAACCCTGACTATGGGTTTCTAAGCAGAGCTTTGGCATGGGTTTCTGAGCAGAGCTTTGGCTGCAAGCACTCATTCCATTACAAATTAAGCAGTGCCTCCAGGCTGAAAAAAAGTGTTTCCGTGACTATGTTAAAAATCAGATACTGAGGCAGATGTAATGTAGTAATGCAGGTTGATAATCACTGACACTGAATGAAAACCCACCCCTGCTCTAATGTTATGTTATGTTAAATAAATTTATATCGCACTCAGCTACTCAGCAGAGTGTACCGGCACGTGCAGAGGTAAAGGCAAGGGTACCAGAGGGACAACTAAAAGAGGAAAGTTTTAAGCTTTTTCTTGAAGATAACATGATCCTGAATGCTCCGCAGAGCCAAGAGCAAAGCATTCCAGGCCAGGCTACCTTTCCTAACAAGTGAACAACCGCCCAGCCTTTGATGATTGAATCTGGGGGTCTCCAGCAAAAGTTGAGAAGAGGAGCGCAGCTGTCTCACTGGAGTGTATAAGACAAATCTCTTCTGAAGATAGCTGGGGGCCCTGCCTTAGAGGGCCCTGTGGGCAATGGAGAGCATTTTGAATTGGATTCGAGTCGCAACAGGAAGCCAGTGCAGAGACCACAAATGAACACAACACTGCACCTATTTGACAAGCCTATCAGGAGTCTGGCAGCAAAGTTTTGAACAACCTGCAGTGTTCTTAAGAGGTAACCAGGAATGGCCACATAAAGGGCATTGGCGTAATCCAGGCAAGATAAAATTAAAGCATGGACCACCGTTTCTTTAGCAGGTCCTGAAAGAAAGTAGAGAAACGTTCTCAGTGCTTTCAAGGTGCCGAAACACATCCCAATGAGCTTCTTAACTTGTGTGGAGAAATTCTAATTCTCCGAAAACAAGATCCCTAGATTTTTAGCAGTATTGTTCCCTGCGCTAGGCAGGGGGAATCCAGGGGGCCACAGCTTCGCTCTGAAATCGACCGGAAAGGTCCCATATAAGAGAACCTCTGATTTCCCTTTGTTGCACTTCAGCTGAGTCTGGGCCAGCCAGTGGAAAATGAAATGGAGGCTAAATAGTGTTGCGCAGACTGGACAGATTAATTGTCTTTTCCCCAGGCGAACAAAAGCTGGGTGTCGTCAGCATAGGCCATCACCTTAGCCCCCAATGATTTTGCTAGAAAAACCAGTGGAGTGACATAGATGTTAAACAAAAGGGGGCTAAGGGATGACCCCTGCAGAACACCAGTGCCATCTGTTGAGGCTCAGAGGCACACAGAGTAAGCCAAACCTGCTGCGTTCGAGCTTCGAGAAAGGACCTAATCCAGCCCCCTACAAAACCAGCAAAGCCAATTTCTGAGAGGCCGTTGAGGAGCAGGGAATAAGGCACTGTGTCGAATGCCGCTGAGAGGTCTAGCATAACCAACGCTGCCCTACTGCCGGCATCCAAACACACTCGAATTGCCTCTGCCACCTCCACCAGAGCTGATTCTGTACTGTAGGCCACACGGAAGCCAGATTGAGCTGGATGCAGCAGGCCAAATGCCTCAACAATGTTTGTAAGCTGATTAGAGACTACTTTCTCTCAAACCTTAGCTAAACTTGGCAGGAGCGAGATTGGCTGTAGTTCCCGGGTATTGATGGATCGAGAAACAGCTTTTTAAGAAGAAGGAGAATCAATGCCTGCTTCCAAGAAGTTGGGACTATGGCTTCTTGAAGGGACATGTTGATGATTTGGTTGACTTCAGGATTAATAATGTCAGCAGCTGTGGCCAGGAGTCTGGCGGCACAAGGGTCGTTAGGACAGACAGACTTCAAAGCATTAAGAATTCTTAGCGTATCAGATAAATTGACAGGCGCAAAAGTTGACATCATATTAGACAAACCAGCCATCGAATGGACGAACAAGGAAGCTGGAAGCCCTCCTACAGGGGCAAAGAAAGTAGCTTGAATGCTACACATTTTGTCCACAAAAAACTTAAAGAAGTGTTTCCCCAGGAGTCTGATACTGGCATTGCTCGCACCAATGAGCTAGGGGACATAACATTTTGAACAATAGCGAAGATTTCCTTCGAATTTTGGGCACAGAACCATAGCCACTGGAGCACCATGCCCTTTATATGCCCTTTCCAAGATCTTGCATTCATGTTTAAGGGGTTTCAACTCATGGGAGAATCGTGGTTTAGAGGGCGAGTCTCTTGCCAACTTAGGTCGACATTGAGCTGCAAGAGCGGACAATGAGTCAGAGATCCAAGTTTTAACCCCATTAACATATCCCTCCAGGCTGTCTTGGGGAGGCCTGGAGGCATCCAAGGAGCAGATAAACTGGTGAGAGTCAATTTTGCTGTAAACCAGTGGGCAATGACAGCCAGCCGACTGGGCTGGCCGCAAGGAAAAAAAGATCGGGAAATGGTCCGTCCAGGAGACAGGCAAGGGTTTATCAACCTGAATCGCACAATTTGAACAGATGGGGTCAAGTGTATGACCCCCTTGATGAGTTTGATAGGTGACCCATTGGCTTAGTTGGACCGATTGTAGTGAGTCAAGGAAGGCAGCGGAATCACACGCCTCTTGATGATCCAAATGAAGATTGACATCCCCAAGAATCAAATAATGTGAAAAACGCAATGCTGTCAAAAACAAACCAACCTACAGCAGTATCTTTAGAAGAGGCCTTGTTTATGAACCCGAGGTGGAATGCAATTAAATAGTAGCAATACCCTCACCTTTGCAACTACAAATCCCTCTTACTATTACAAGTTAATAAAGAGTCAAGTTGTTTCAGTCTAGATTTTGATGGAGATCATACTGAATTTAGGCAATGCTACCTATAAACTCATAGATTGAAAAAAAGTAGTTCTTATCATGAAAATTAGACCCAGAAAAGATTTTGTTATGTTTTGCTTCAATTCCTAATGGTCTCATTTAATGTTTGATTGTTCTGTGTTACCATATATTCTGCTCTGGGTGTTTGGTTTTACAGACAAATAGCTTAAATCTCTAATGTGTCACTCATCGGATATCAGCAACCCCAATTGTGAATTCCATGTGCCGCCAACCTCGATTTCCCCGTTAGGTCCTGTGTTTCTTGAATTATGAGCCCTCTCCATGCACCTCGAGGTTTGTTGCCCCTATCCCTATTGTCTTCCCTAAGTGACCCAGTCGCCCATTCCTTTCCTGGACCCTTTCCACACTCCTAATCCTCTCAGTGCACCCAGACCACCTACCTCTCCTTATGAATATCTCCATTTATTTCCAGTTTTCTACTTAAAATGCTCCTAGGCCCATTACAATTATAGCGCCCTCCAAGTAAACGCAGGTTTTACTGCCAAAATTGCACCCTTTAGGAGCCTCTAAGTGCCTCTCAGTATGGTGGATGACAAGTTACGATATCCACATACCAAATTGCCACGTGTAAAATAACATAAATTTCACTTCCTCCGTCCTCCAAAGACTCCGTCTTAGCTCCTCACCACGAGTCAGGCAGCACAAAACTGACTCATGGAATATTGCCCTGCCTGTTTCCAAGTAGGTCACTTTTTGAACACCCGGTTTTTCTGGGTGTGGGAGAAACAGACATAATTTTATTGAGCAGTAATTCCACACTGCAAACTCACATGTTCTTCAGCTAAGGCTCCTTCGAAGTGTTTTTCTGATGAGAGAGCATACAATACTTTCCCCTGCCAGAAAACATATTCTTTCTCCTGCTCACACTGCCTCTTACCGTCTTCCTCATCACATCCAATTCCCCCGTATATTTACCACCTGTTCAGAACGAGGGGTAATGTATGCATAAAGCCTCACAGAACTGGATTTCCAAGTTGTTTTACAACCAGAAGAATTGGCTGCACAAAGTAGTTCCCCATTCCATGGGGTTTAACTTTTAATTGCTCATATCAGGCCCTCATGTTAACAGTACTGAATCTCAGCAGTTCCAGACACTCTTTCTAGGTTGATAAAATGTGCGCCATTGAGTTGAATATCAATAAACATCTGTTATTGAGCACTAAGATGTCCAAAATAGTAAAAACTCATGGTCTTTCTTTCCTAAAAAACAGAGCTAATGAAATGGAAGTTTTTTCTCTCAATGGGCCCTATTCACAAAAAATGAAATTGATGGCCACAGATTAATGCCTCCAACAAAGTGTACTTTTCTATTTTGTTTCTGTTCACAAACCCTCTGGTGGCCTTTCCATGCATAGCACAAACGTGCAGTCTAGTCTTCGATGCTGCTATGTTATGTTGGACTTTACATCACAGTTTTTTTATCTCCCAAAGAGCTGCTGCCATGGTGGTTGAAGCCCCTGCAGGCGAAATAATGCTGTCAACCTAGGAGCAAACTTTAGACTGGGCAACACAGCAGGCTGATTGGGTGGTGGATTCATTATGGCTGACAATCCACTCAGTAAATAATGACCCCTTGCGTTTCTCTCGGAATTAATTTGTAGAATGTTTAAGTACATAGGCTGAACACCCAAAATCAATATTTTTGCCCTTTTCAATCCCGGAGAAGAGATACTAAAATAAATCATCCGAGTCTCAGTTCATAGTTGCTTGTTTTGTTCAAAAATTCACCGAAAACAGCTCCATTTCCTACCTCTATTTACAATGCATTACTTATATTGCAAGCAAACATGTTCTACCTGTCATTACGTATCCGCTAGGCAGAATGACCTTCATGACTTCTTACTTTTGCTAAATTCTATAACAATAGTTTAGTTAATGATCCGTTAAAGGAATTGGTGAGTCTAATTTGTCTTGTTTTTGCCGAATTTAACTTGTGCAACTGTATTATGAAAGAAATGGGTGCGTAGTCTCTAAACTCGCTGACAAGCAGTAACTGTTACTTGCGTTTTGTTCAAGGCTTCTATTGCATAATTAAAATCACATATAATTAGATGAAGTGTTTTAGGTAATTTTCCAAGCCCACCAGCT
Organism: Lissotriton helveticus; assembly: GCF_964261635.1. NCBI lineage: Eukaryota > Metazoa > Chordata > Amphibia > Caudata > Salamandridae > Lissotriton > Lissotriton helveticus. Next base: position 2,101,091,565 of record NC_136059.1, on the reverse strand, counting down.
GGTAATGAGATTCAATCTTTTTTAAATTGAATATTTAAATAGTTGATTTTTGACGGAAGTGTTACCTTTCTGAGCAGTTAAAAACCAATGAGAATGGTAATATCATAGTAAAACCCACTGTCACTATTAACAAAAACACTTAAATGTCAAGTCATAACAATGCAGAAATAAGACTCCCGCAGCATGAAAAAGAAGAGCTAGGGTAACTATAATATAGTGCCCGGTGCCATTCTGGACTGTTAACTGATACATGCAGCCTTGTCTAGAAAGTTTTGTTTTGACAAGCTTAACATTTGTAATAATAGACGATTATCATTTTAAAAGCATGTCGAATTTTCACGCTGGAAAAGAGGTAAAATGGCTTACTAGAAGTTTGCAAGAATTAGAAAAGACCAGTGTTTGGGGACTCATGGCAGGTTTATTATTATGAAGTATAGGCTTGTGTATGGTCACCTGCTTCATTGTAAAAATATTGAAGGATTTTGAGGAAATATTTCAGAACAGGCTCTTTGCCATGCCATTTCGTAGAGTTATTTCCATGCATACCATACTGCAGTATTACAATAAGATACAGTGTCTCTCCTTTGTGCCACTTCTAAGGGGCATATTCACAAGGAGCTATCACGGAATTAACTGCACTTTATCGCAGCCAGAGTCGTGATAAATGTACCCCATCATTCACAAGCAGGTGCTAACAGCCCAAAGCACCAGTTTACCCGCGATAGCATCCACAAAAAACATCGCCACTGAGGATCCCCGCAACTATTACTAATGAGATGCAGAGTAGGCGTTCCCGTGACAAAAGCATCAACAACACCACACTTCAACATTCACAACAACCAGACAGATCAGCAATAAGAACACAAAACACGCGATAAGACGCATTAGCAGCAGGAATTTTACACCTAAAGTCGGACCACTGTCTGCACCACAAAATGGAGCACAGCCCAGGGTGTCATTGGAAGGGCAACAGATGCCATGGAGCAACTTAACATGCAGCACGGACACCCAAGAGGGCCACAACACCCACCCGACACACCCCACCCCCGGACCACCGCAGTGGCAGCACAGACAATTAAAGCACCCCCCCACCCCCGGAAACTCACTTGCCTCACAGGCAAAACATCTGACAATGTCACTGTCCACTACTGGCTGAATGGGACAACCATCCCACACTTCCTTGCCATCATCGCCTAACAGGACTACGGCACCAACACAGCGGACAACCAACATCCCACCCCGCACCAAGCTGCTGGCTGTGCCCCACGTGTTGGCCCCTGGCACACCCCAAACAGCACCCGCCAGTCAGCGTAGTCTCACAGCCAGCCACATCCAAGACCCCCACGCCTGTCCTGGACATCCCCATTATCCTGGCACCCCGTCCCTGTACGGCCAACACAATGCGCAGGAACAGCTGGAGACCAAGCAAGGACCACACGCCACAGCCAGCTGCATGCACGTGTAGGGGCAATCCACTGCACACATGCCCCCATGCCCCCTGGTGACACAGCACACAATCTGCACAACAGGAAGCACACGTCACACATCAATGTGCAGAAAACATTGAAACACACTGGAACCTTCACCAATGTCGCCTCCAAATACACAGACAGTGTGGGTGATCCCGTCTGGTAAATAACGTTTACCACAAAACTTTTACAATGCAGGGAATCACAGCGCGGTCGTTACAACGACCGCTTTGTGATTCCGCATACCATTACTCCGCAAGTTGGAACAACGACTTGCAGGAGGGCGGGAGGTAATAGATTTAAAATTCAACACCTTCCCTAGTGTCTGCACAGATTGGAGTTGGAATAGTAAATTATACTATTCCAACATCTAGCGCCCCCCCTCCACAAGTCGTTGTTCCAACTTGCGGAGTAATGGTGTGCGGAATCACAATGCGGTCGTTATAACGACCACGTTGTGATTCCCTGCGGGGGGGGGGAAAAGGCTGCGGAATAAAGTCATAGATTCATCCCTTCTCCATCTGACAGTCCAACAGCAACCAGCCGTCCCAGGATGGCACAAAGGGAAATGCACAGCCCTTAGGCAACTTCCCAATTAACACCCCACTCACCTCAACTCCACAACCATGAAATCCACAACTCTGGCAATGCACACGTCACAAGTCCAGCACCAAGATGCACAACAACTCACAATGGCAACCTGGGCAAGCCGTGAACATGACCAATCAACGGATTAGCACCTCAGCCTCACAATAGACAAATGTTGGGAGAGTTGGCAACTAGACATGTGTGAAGGATGCAGTAGAACCATGATTGTGAGAGTACACAATGCCAAGAGTGGCTGCGAAGTACTGAACAAACCGCAGTATGCGGAACACACCCATATCCACGGCGACATACACCTCTGGTGAATGGAGAGCAGTGGACAGTAGACGCAACCATGTCACCCCAGCCAATGGGGGTCCTTGTGGAAAAGTTGCCTGTTACGCCCCACCCGTAAGCGTGAGCAGGGTGGGATGGGGCGGCGTATGCCAGGTCAGCGAAGGGGTGTGAATAAAAAGCATGTAGCCTTGGGCGCTGTCCTATTCCGGAAACCCCAATGTCTCTGCTAGGGCAGCGCCTCCCACCCTGCCACGAGGTCTACATGGCCCTCATTAGCGCAGTTGCTTGAGATGCTGTGCGCCTACCATACCCCGGGATGCTGGACCACAAACCCGTCAGGGCCGACCCTACGCAGCCAGGCCACACTGATCAGCATCCGACACCGGCGAGTGTCATGGAGGGCCCACCATTTGCCAGTGTAAGCCCTAAGCCTGAGGCCAGTGATCCGGCAAGCCTGTCAGACCAACGCTATGCCCCCAACGCTGGCTCGTTAACATATCCTACCGGCAACCTCTGCGGTCCAGTGGGTCCCATTTGTGAGACTGTGTCCTGGCTCCTGAATGGCAGTGACCCCAAATCCGGGACAGCGGCCACAGCACCAAACTCCCTTCGATCAGTGAGGCATAGTCCCATATGCGCATCTTGCAACACATTTTGCCACAAACCTTGTCCAACGCCATCCAGCGAGCCGTGCTGCCACAAACCCTGTCCAAAGCCATCTGGTGCACCCTGGATGAGGGACCAGGACAACCTTGTGGACCAGTAGGTCTCACATCCAGCACCTAGTCGCAAATCACGAATGGCAGAGTCCACACCAGTGGTCACGCAGAGAATTGTAAGAGGTTTTCTGTCCGTACGAAAGCCGGGTCACAGTCACGGAGGTGACCGAACATGTGCTGCCGCTGAAACTGAACTACGCAGGATGGTGGGGCCACCAACCTATGCCGGCAACACTCGGTGAATGGCCAATGTTGTCCACTGCCTACGGCCTACACTGCTCTCAGCCTAGGCTGTGCTCGAGTAGGCCACAGATTTGGAACTGAGCATCGATTAAGCAAGGCAGATGACATATCATTGCACACAAGGAGAGGCCTAAGGGGATGTCACCTTGCTACTTGGCAGGGAGAAAAGGATCATTATTACGGAGGTGTTCGTACACTACCGACAACTGCCCTGGTGTCACTAGCGCTGTGCATCATAAGCCGAAGACACGTGGGCCACTGCTGACCACTGCCTACGGCCTACACTGCGGTCCAGTAGGTCACAGAGTCATGATTCGGCAATGGCAGAGTCCATATCAGTGTACCGGCATCATCGCATACAGCATCCCCACTAAGCCCCGGTGCCACTAAGTCTGTTCCCCGATATTCATGGACACTCTCTGGTCAGACAGTGGTGGTGTCTGAGCCTATGGACTAGGGGGCAGTTTTCACCCCAATGTCGCTGATACGGACTTGGTGGTGGCAACGGGCTGTCGCATTCCACTCCTCCATTTGCTGCTTACTGATAAAATCAAACCTTTCGGCGTCTTGCCCTGGAGGTCACCTTCCACTGTCCCACAAAACACTCCGAAACATACACCTCGGACAATGATGGTTACCCGTTCAGGTCGCGTGGCCCATCTGACTGCACCGCAAGTTAGAGTCCCGTGGCTCGGTGCCTGTTCCGGCCGCAGTGCATCCAGGGCCATTAACTCTGTGCTGGTCAAGTCTGGGACCCCTTCTCCGGGACCATAGGCTGGTCCCTGAGGTGTGGGCCTTGGGCTCATCAATGCCATGATTTTGTGGCCTTGCGCTGTACGCAAATGAGTCCCACCAGGGCTCACACACCAAAGCGAGTCCAGACCGGCTCGGACGAAGCATCACCGCAGGAGGCACACGCCACCACCATCACTACCACCTCTGACAGAGTTGAAGCTGTGGTCCAGACAGACTTTGTGGTTGCTCAAGCCTGTTGTGGAAGCCATCATCGGACTATTACCCTGCTCAGCACTCCAGGTGCCAGTGACTCAGAGCACCGCAAGTCATTGTCCGTAGCTGATTGTGTTTTGTGCTGTGGAGCGGTTGCACAGGTATGTCACCTCAGACAGTGTGGGGGCCCTGAGACATTAATGGTGAAGATGATGTAGGTTTGACACAACCCACTTATCTGCATCAGGAATATATCAAAGGGACACAAACCCAGACTTTTTATGCACATGAGCACGCTTATCTCTAGTGTCCACAGCCCAGTGCACTTCAATTCACTGACACTTCTGTTTGCATGTTGACTGTCTTCTGGACTTTTTCCGGATCACCCCATGTTGTTCATCAGTTGACTCTATATTGCATGTGTTTTGTGTTTGCCTTGCACTGGTGTCCAATGTCCAAGTGGTTGTCAACACCAGACATTCCCTGCGGGTTGGCTTACACTCACCCCACACACATTCAGCACAGGCGTCACTGTGCATGTGGCCCTGCCAATAAAGGGTCCGTGCATGTGCCCGTATCCAATTCAACGTGATCTCTGCTTATGTCCCTTTGGTTTTGTAGTATGCATGTGGTCCCTGGGCCCTACAACTTTCCATTGTGCGGTGTACCACGGATGCAGACATGTCACCGGAGGCAGCGGGTTGGGGCTTGGACATCGCGTCACCCACTCCATTTGTGAAGGGAGTGGCGAGGGTCATTATACACACAGACAACATGGATGTGTGACTGATAATTGCGCGCACTGGAGAGTGGTTCTGTGTTGTGCATGTGCATCTGCATGTGTCTCTATGGCAGTGTGGGTCTCCTTAAAGGGGTGAGGGTGTGCCCTGTAGGATGACAGACCCCTACGTATGTGTCCTGGTTTGCATTCCATGGGTTCGGCCCCCTCCCACACTTATTGGGCCACCTCCTTTTGGCTTGCTGACACATGCCATTGGGGTGCCATGTGTGGGTCGGTGAAGTATTGTGCGCCAGCCGTTCTTGTGGGTGCTTCCTGCTGTGTGGTCTGTTGCAAGCTCGGTGTTCTCCTCTGTGTATCTTGGCTGTCTAGGTCCTGGTTCGGGTTGCATGGGATATCAATTGTCTGTTGCAAGGCGTTGGTGTCAACTGTGTGGTGGTCCTCTCTGGCATCACTGATGTGTTGCATTATGTGCTCTGCTGCAGGTGTTGTCTGGCCCTCTGCGATGTGAAGGGGAGGTGTGTGTTGCCTTTGTGTTGGCATATATGTAGGCTCATTGTGCTAGTTTACATGCAGACTGACTGGCAGTGTTCATTGTGACTGTTTTGGGGGTGCTGGATTCCTCTGCTAGTGGGTCAGTTGCTGGTAGTGTTCTGTCACCTCCGTGATGCTGGTCTTGTTTTCCTGTGGTCTGCCCCCGTCTTCCTCTCCCTCTTCTCCTTGGCCTTCCCCCGACCCTGATGTTCCTTGCTGGTAGTCTGTGGGGGTTGTGGGGTTTGAGTTGGGCTCTGCACTGGGTCAGGGTGCATCCATGTTGCTACGTGCTTTGGCTTGTCTCTGGTGTATTTTTACTGGGGATTTTATGGTGCATTGTACCGCCAGATGCGTGGGATTTACAGGCCTGTGGCCGGTTTCCGCTACTTTTTGTACAGCGGTTGGCCTCATCACATGTTTTATTGCGTTCGCGTATCACATTTTTGCAGCGTGGCGTTCATTTTCATGCAGACATTTGCCACATTGTCTGGTGTCTATCGCATGCTACCGCCCTGTTGTGAATTCCACATTGACACTGGGTTATTTTCCAGCATTAGGCTGCAATGTTGAAAGTTGCGTTAAGCTACTCTTGCGGTGGTTATCACACGTTCTTGTGAATATACCCCACACTGTTTGCCAATATTGCACGGGACTCTAGGGAACAGTAAAATCAGAAAAATCCAGTCTAACACACACTTTTTGCTCGCGCACAGTATGTACTTTGTGAGCTAAACCGCACAGGCGAATTGTAGATCTCCAAGTGACCTATTGTTTTTTACCCAGGCGTTTTCCAATTGTTAGTGACAAAATATGGTCGTAGTCATTTACTTGACAGAATGGCCCATTGTGGTTAATAAGAAAAACATAAATTACTGGTTACTAAAATATTTTTGTACATCCTTCACAACTTTCTTTTGGCAACAATAAAAAGAAACTTGAATCCACACTCAGCTCCTCATCCAGGGACATATCTTGGATTTAAATATTGATACTCTACGGTAATACACATGGGGACCTTCTAGTGTTGTTCTCATTAGTACTGATGCAAGATTTCCAAGTACTAATCATTGGCAGGGCTTGTTCCCTGCAAATACTCCAGCAGTGGGGTTATTCCTGCCTTACATATTATTTGTTTTCTTATGAATCCCATATGTATGTATGTGCATATGTAGGCATGTATGGTTTATTTCTATAGATCGAACGTAGCCAAAAGGCAACTAAGTGCTGCACGGAAACTAGTCACAATATCAAAAAAATAAATATCGACTAGACAGAATATCAAGTTTTTGATATTGAATGGACAGAATGCCGAATTGCAAAAATATAGTGGTGGAGAATATCGAAATGTAGGTAAGAAATATCGTATTCCACAATATCAAAGTTAGTAATATTGATTTTTTGTGTGTGTTTTAAGTGTTAGGATATGTGTTAAAAGTATGTTTTTTTTTGTAATGCATGTTTGAATTTTGTAAAAGTAATGAATTTTAGGTTAATTAATTTTTGTGTCATTTCATTCCGTAGCGAGTTGTGGGTTTATAGGGGAATATGGTGGGAATTAATTTAATTATAATATATATTTTTAGCATTATTTAGAATTAATTAATTATATGTTAGAAAGTGTTTGCGTAATTCAGTTTTGTAGCGGGTTGTGGGTTTATAGAGGAATAGGTTAGGAAGTAATTTAATTGAAATACATTTTTCATTATTTTCTTACCTAATAATTTAATAAATTATATTGTTAATTAAGTTAATTAGAATTTTTACCCTCCCGCTATCCAACGCTTTCCCTACTGTTGCACTCACTGGAGTGGGAATAGTAATTTTTATCCTCCCACTATCCAACGCTTTCCCTACTGTTGCACTCCCTCGAGTGGGAATAGTAGTTTTTACCCTCGCGCAATCCAAAGCTTTCCCTTCTTTTGCACTTACTGGATTGGGTATAGTAATTTTTACCCTCCCGCTATCCAAAGCTTTCCCTACTGTTGCCCTCACTGGAGCGGTAATTGTAATTTTTACCCTCCCGCTATCCGTTGCTTTCACTACTGTTGCACTCATTGGAATGGGAATAGTAATTTTTACTCTCCCGCTATCCAACGCTTTCCCGACTGTTGCACTCACTGGAGGGGGAATAGTAAATTTTACCCTTCTGCTATCCAACGCTTTCCCTACTGTTCCACTCACTGGAGTGGGAATAGTAATGTTTATTTACCCGCTGGCCAACATTTTCCTTACTGTACCACTTGTTGAGGTGGAAATAGAAATTATATCTTTTACGCTATGCAATTTTGTAGTATTGTTATATTTAATGTAGTGTAAGATATAAAAAATGTAATCTTTTAACTTATTATATATAATTTATTTTTATAGCTGTTATTCCAAATCCTGGGTGAATAGATGGAAAAGGCCTGCTGACCTGCTTATTCTGTCTTTTACACTTCTTAGTATGCAGTTTGATGGAATCCTGCAGGAAAAATAATACTTTAACCAATTAAAAAAAAAACTACACTTTGCTTAAAAAATGTAAACCAACATAGCTTAAAAATGTTGTCTCTATATAGACCGCAACAAAGGAAAACTGTGCCAAAAAAACACCAAACTGACCTGAAAAGCAAAGCTCTACAACTAAAATGAAGTTGAGACAACATTCAGAACATCAGTCAATTAATTAGTCAATCAATCAATCACTTACACGTGAAAATGGTTTGTTCAGACTCCACTAAAGAAAATTGAGAACATTCATTCAGCAGGTCCTTGTACATCTACAAGATGACTGAAGTTATAAACTAAATCTCAGATGGAGCCCTGGTCATGAATGTGGTGATCTTATCCTTGAAAACATTTGAGAGGTCTTTGTCCAATTTTACAGATGATGTAATAGGCTGTGAGAGGGACGTAGGTTGGAGATAGTACTTAACAGAGTTGAAGACTTCACAAGAACTGTTTCCTGCAGGGAGTTTTCAATCTGAAAAATAGATGGTCCGAGCCTGTCTTATTGAACCCATAATAATACTTCAATGCCAACCTAAAGTTCTCCTCATCATCCAACAAATAATGCAGCACCATTGTCTTTCTACACTGTTTCCTTATTACTGCCAACTCAGGTGAAACCCAAGGGGCAGGTCGATGGCTTCCGTTGACCCCTGCATTTGTCTGGGGGCCACTTTCCTTGCCATCTCCAAAAGCCATGAATTAGTGGCTAAGGTGTCATCCTCCACATCTCCACTTGATGTGGAATTGGAGCTCATCAATAATGACTCCACCTCAGATCCCTTTGCCTTCGCCCAACCCTGATGATACCTAAGGGAGGCTCATGCACCTCCACCCTTAGGGGTCATTTTGATGCCCCAAGTGAATAAATTAATGCATGGTCTGACAATGGGATAGCTTCACATTTTTGAACTATCACTTTGTCATTCAAGAAAATGGGATTGAGAATGTGCCCTGTCAGATGAGTTGGATAATGAACATATTGACTCAAATTTAGAGATGTAAGCTTTTACAAAAGAGTAGTCGCTCGAGCATCTGTAGCATTCTCAATATGTATATTGGAATGCCAAGGCAAGAGAAATTTGTGAACTGTACTAGATGGTTTGCACTGGTATCATCCAGTCAGTTAAGAAAATCTCCTGGGTACCAAAGGAGCCCAGAAACCAAGTCCACTGCAAGGGATAGCTGTGTTGAAATAGAGATACAAAATCGTAAGGCCTCTGCACCTCTAAGTTGGGAAAGGGAAAAGGTGGAGCACTTGAAATTAATCTTGAGTATGATAAATACACCACCACTTTTGTCGCCTACTCTGTCCACATGAACAATAGGGTAATCGGCCAGTATAGCCAATGCTATATTTGGGGAAGCGGGATCATTAGTCCATGTCTCTTTTAAAAATAGCAAGTGTATCTGTTTATTATAAGTAAGTTAAAATATTTGAAGCACTGTTGTGTAAAGATCAGACATTTAATAAGATTGCCTGTAAGTTAGAATTAGACCAACATTCTGACTAGTAGACAATGGCAACTTCTTCGACCTCTCTATCCACTCCAGGTGTGTCCCACACTCACCATAGATCCTGGACCACCACTCTTGGTCAACTTGCAGCCTACCCTTGCCAGATCCGGAGGGTCTCAGTATAAGTAAATCCTGAGCTGAGTAAGATAACTTAAAAGGAGGATGAGAAATACATTGAGAAGTGTAGCTGTCACTTGATGTGGGCTGGACGTGGACAGGCACAGATGGGCTGCCTTTGGTGAACCAGCTACATGTCCAGTGCACGTTCTTGCTTACAGGGGAGAATACATCCCCTCCTGTGCAACTAGACTGCTGCCTTCCATGATGGCGATGCTTAGTGCACAGAAATGGCTGATTCGAATAAAACACTTCCCCACTAAAAACTCTCTTTAAGGCTAACCAGAATCATACAAATCAAATTCCTACAGTTCATGGAACAAAGTTAGTTAAAATGTGTGCAAAAATGCAGAAATTGGGTCAAGCAGCCCTGTGAATGATAAGAGTGCAAGCTGGCTAGATGTATGTTTCTACTGCGGTACTGCTTATAAGGGAAGAATACATCCCCTCCTGTGCAACTAGATCGCTACCATTCAGGATGGTGTTAGTGGCACAGAAATGACCAACCTAAATAAAAATACTTCCCCACTAAAAACCCACTTTGAGGCTAACCAAATTCAGGCAAGTCAAATTGATACACTTCATTAAACAAATTCGGCTAAAAATTGTGCAAAAGCAGAAACATAGGGTCAAACAACCCTGTGATGAAGAGATTGCAAGAAGGCTCAAAACCAGTTCACATGTGCAACTCCAATATATAAATTTGAACATTTACACAAATTCACCTATTATTTTTTACACAATTAATGTACATTTTCTGTAGTCTAAGACCCAAAGATAAAATATCAGAAACAGCAAAAAAACATCACATCTCAAAAAGGGAAGCTATAATTAAAGATAAGGAATATACTTACACTAAGGGGAGCAACTCCAGTGGGAAAACACACTGGTAATTGCACCAAATGTTATTCAAACGTATGCTGTGGCAGGGCTTACACTAAAAATAAAATAGTTTAAAGTGTTAGAGAACATAACCATCCCCTAATGTTAATGAAGGACCTAAACGAGGCCAGTATGAGCTCATTAGGGCCAACAGTAACTATACTTAAATATATTATACCAAACATTCCTGAACAAGCAACAGACCACATTGATGACATCGTCAAATAAATTCAGAACTGCACACTTAGGGTATATTACGAAGGTGGGCGGACAAAAGGGACCGCCCGCCATATGTGCAGCAGTCCTGCGATTCAGATTATGACGCGCCCACCAAACTGGCGGGGGCATACTCAATTTTTTACATTGAGGCAGGCAGTGCTGTCAGCAGCACCGGCCTCAATGTTAAAAAAGCATGTTGTGCATTTGCATGCACAACTTGCCAGGCACCCCGCAGTGCTTGCCACCTTGTGCATACAATGCAGGGGGGTACCATAGGTACCCCCTATGTGCACCCCCCAACACTTAGGGGGTCTACAACGGGCTACCGCAAGCGAACACTGCATGCCTTTCCGTGGCGGCAATGCCACAATGGAAAGGCTACTCTCCTCCACCATTGTAATATGGATGGCGGTGTCTTGCAGACACCATCACCATATTCTACCCCTTTTCTGCCCGGTCGACTCGTCATTGGGCGGAAAAGCGGCGGATGGTCTTTCCGTCCGCCGCGGACACCCCAGCCATCCTAATATGGTGAGAAGTCATTCAGGCGTGGATGGCGGGTGCATCGCCCCCTCCGGGCCAGTGGTGGCCCGCCCGCCCCTTAAAGGAAAACAGGATCCATTTCAAAAGAAAAAATGAAATGTTTTAAAAACGAATTTCTGCTATTCCCAAAGTGGAAGGGGTCCCTTTGAGAATGAGTTACCACCAACTTCAAGTTGGTTGTAAAGTGGGAATGTTTTGCGACCATATTTTGGTTGCGAAATATTCATATCTACCAATCTGAATCAGTATTTGGAAGGGACATTCTAAACATGATCTTTCCAATTTCCAATTTGCAACCCAAATGGCAATTCAGTAACAGGTTACTGAATCACAATTTGGGATTTTTACACTTGGAAATGCCTTTTTTGCATTTGCAAATGGCCCAATTCTGTGCATCGGACCATTTACAACCTCAAAAAGGTGATCCAGCATTTCTGTGCCCACAATTCTTTTCTCTCTCTTCTGGTTTATCACCTTTACTAGATCACTTTTCCTTACCTACCTTCCATCTCTTTCTTCCAGTGGAACTTTTATGAGAGTTAACATTTCATTTCTGATTAACTCTAATACAATTAGCAGTGCAACTAATTGGCTCCACAATGAGAACCAAGAATCAATAGTCAATTTCAAGGGTGATTATTACAAATTATTAATCAAGTTCAAATATATCACTGTTAAAATCATACTGCAGAGGTATAACATTACAACCAGTAACCATAACCTTCAGAAGAAATTGAGGCATACTAAGGTTAAACAGGCAAGCAGCTCTGTGGTTGCGATACAAAATAATAACATCAAAATCTGATGCTCAGAAAACAATCTCAAGTGGTCTTTTTTATTCATTAGTAATCCAAGTCTTCCAAGCACAATCCAGAGCATAGGGATCATTCAAATACCTATAGTATTCAGAAATCAGAAAGTTCTATGTAAGAAAATAGGGACAAGGCATATATGTATAAGTCGGACAAGCATGACCATTTCAGAAGCTCGATCAAAAGTCTTTGGTCGGTCAAGAATAAGTGCTAGTTTGAGCTCCACTTGAAGCAAGACCAGAAGGATCATTGGGGAATAAACCTGGCAAAGTCTGCTCAAAGGGGTAGTGGAGAATCATGGAAGGGGTTCAGATAGGAAGCCAAGGAAAATTCTGCATAGGGTCTGCAAAAGGGGATTCAGCCCACAAGGAGTCAGCAAAGAAAGGATCATCAGCGATCTAGGAGAGTTCTGCAGGGGCTTCGGGCAGATCTTAAGCAAGTTTGGGACAAACAGCTTTCTCGTCACAACAGCTGCGATAGGTTATAGTCCACAAGTTAGTAGGTGACACCCACTTTGTCACCTCATGATCAGAATGTCCATTGCTCTTATGAGAATTCCATGTTGCTGATTACAACAGCAGAGAAAAATCACACACTGGCCAGTGGAACTTACATCTCAACCATACTCATGTTAGTGTTGAATAGTTTGTTAATATTTCAGTTCTCGTATGCTCATCATCAAAATTCCTTTCTCAGGCAATATATCTATTGCTGTTACAAGAAATGTATCAGTTCAAAACAAGCAATGCATGAGATTACCTGCTAGAAAATCAAGTCAGCAGAAATAACAGTACATTGGTCTCATATAAAGGCAGCAAATAGAAATGCAGGCCTTTAGAGTAAATGCTAACCTAAGACAATAAATTCAATGATGCACATTTAATATGAATGTGAACATTTGAACATATATGAATATAATATTTCTTAAGCCATTCCATTCCAACAAACTTTATTTTGGTCAGTATAGACCATAAAAAGTACATGATATAAAACTGCGCAGATAAAAACACATAGCGTAGACAAATAAATCACACATATATAAAATGGAATATTTGTCAGCATTAAAATACATTGTAATAAACACAGGGTGGGAAGATCCGGGAGTCCAGCCCTACACCCCGTCCTCAACCGGCTGCCCTGTCGATTACCCTGTGTGAAGCCACCAGGGCCATAAGCAACTACACATACACATACAGTCTTATCAATATAAGTTTACAATTCATCACTACTCTTAACTGTTAAAACATAGACAAGGTTTAAAAATAGATTTAAAAGGTTAAAAAAGGTAAGTACATGCCCTATGGCCTTTTTATCAGTGTGGTTCCAAGTTTACCAAACCTCTATGGGTGTGCCACATAGAATTTAAAAACAATTGGTGGGTGGGTGTCATATTTCAGAACACTAAACGCCGCCACACAGTGGATAAACCCTAAGTTCCAACAGAGTGTGATGGGCCAGCGCGTCTGGCTGGTTTATAGCCAGGACAGAAAAAGAAAACATGGAGCTCTGACTTATCCCCAAAATTGCATGTCGGGCACCCGAGGGGAGTGGCTTTTGATCATTTGTTGGTAAAAGCACTAAGCAGCAGGGCTTCTATTCCAAACTGGATGCATAATGTCCTTGCTGTGGTGGGTTGAATGTCATCCAGAAAGGGCTCAGTCTGATACTCATATTCAATTCTTAGGATATCAGCTGTCAGGTGTCTTAAGGCTGAGTCCCCCTGGACACCTGCTAATTTGAGCAACCTGTAGGCTTTTACCAATTCTGAACGGAACATGGTGTTCACTGACACTTTTCGTCAGGATTGCTCCATATGCAAGGTTTACCCACTCTACAGCATAAGTCCTGAATATACATGAGCCAAGGTATTTTGCCTAGACCCAGGAGACTCAAAAACTCTCTGTCTGATAGACTGCTAGTTCCAGGGTCATCCACAGTCTCCGCCAAAATGTTAATGGCCAAAGTCCAATCTCATCCGCTATCGTTTTGATTCCTAAGTGAAGGCATATGGGTATAAGGGGGGTGCTTGACAGAAGGCCTAACAGTTGCATCATAAAGTTATTCTCTGTTTTGGTCGCAATGGGACGATGACCCCATTATTTAGCCCCATACAATTTAGAGCCCCTAGCTCGCACTTTATAAATCTCCACTATAGGGCCAGCTGTTTTGTGGCAAGAGTGTCTGTAGATTTTTGACATTCCCCCCGCAATCTGTTCTAATTTCAGGCTTGCTTTAGCCAATTGCGGGCCCCATTCAAACGTTTCTGACAGAGTGACACATAGGTAGTCAGAGACTGACACCCTTTCAAGCATGGTACCATTTAGGGAAGAGTTCCGGCGGGACGTTTTGGCTAGGTTGAAGACCATAAATTTGGTCTTCAGTGTGTTAATCTCCTGCCCCTTGTTTTTGCCGGATATGACAAAGCTGTCAAGGGCCCTCTGGATGCCCATGGGCGACTTCAAGAGTAACAATGTGTCGTCCGCAAACATCCTTGCTGGTACCTTAGTACGTGCCAGCTTTTGGGTATTGTTGTTCTTAACCTCATTAAAATGGGCAACCAGAGCATTAATAAAAAGGCAAAACAGGGTAGGGGCAAGCACGGACCCCTGCCTTACTCCTCTATTTACTGGGAAGCAGGAGGTTAGTTCGCCAAACTTCCCATAACTTACTTGAGCGAAATTGCCCTCAAGCAGTCTCATGAGCAAACTCAAAAGGTAGGCGAGGATTCCCAGGTCTCGCACTACATCCCACAGCTTGCCTCTAGGGACCATATGAAAGGCCGTCTTCAGGTCTACAAAAATTAAATAGCGGCTGCCAACCTCTATTAAAACCGTTTTCCAGTATAATACTTTGAGCCTGAAGATTTGGTCGATGGTAGAGATTTTGTTTCTGAAACAGGCTTGAAATGGGCTCAGAATCTCATGCTCCACCATCCACACATGAATACGGTCGAGGAGGACCCTACCAAACAGTTTCTGTGTAACATCGATCAAACAGATCAGCCTGCAGTTGATAGGCAGAAGGGCTGAACACTTTTTAAAAACTGGAAAGATTTCTGCCCCAGCCCAAGTTTCCAAGATTGCCATAACTCTCATAATAGCATTAAATATTGCCCATTAGCACTTTTAGTTCATTTGTTATCGGCACACAGTGAATAATCAAATTTCACAATAACAAGCATGACTGAGAACTATGTTTGAAAGTGATACAAGTAACATACATTGCATTTATTTTGTTTCTAAAGAACTAGTATTCTATGGGAGTGAGGATGGTTATAAATGATTTTCCAAATGATTACATGTCATACAGTCAATGTAGCACATGTTTAGGGATCATGAATCAGGTTTCAGCAATAAAATAAATAGGATGGTTTAAAGCAAATTACACATTACTAATGTTTATCCTTGCAAAATTACACACAATACTACTGTAAATCCTTTTAGTTGCAATGAAACATATGCATGTTCTGTTTATTAAATGTCAGTCACTTTATCAATCAATAGCAAATTATTATTTTTTGACCATGTCTACTAAATGCATTTCTATTTAGTAAAGGCATTTCCTAAGCTAAACATCAAAATATTTCTTTCAACATTAATACACATTCTATGTGAGAAACTATCAATTCTACAGTAAAGATATTCTACAATGGCTTTGTCGAATGCAAGTTGTGCATAAATCATGGTATCTTGTAAGAATCATGTGCAAAGTGCACTTTCATTTTATGTGCTAGAAATCATTCTTATTAGTTTCTTTGACGTGAAAAGAGTGGGTAGATTTTTGCTGCACCAGTTTTTATACACCTAGGGCCCGATGTAGGTCGGTCGGTAACGGCCGAAAATCGGTATTTTCGGCCGTTACCGATCGGTATCGAGCCATCGGGATGTAGCAGTCCGAAAACCGCCCAAATCAGTGATAATACCGAATCGGAAAAGTTACCGATTCGGTAGAATACCGAATCGGAAAAAACACAGATTCGGTAAGTATACCGAATCGTTAACTAACTGATTCGGTAAAAATAGGGAATCGGAAAAATCACCGAATCGGTAGAATACCGAATCGGAAAAATAACCGAATCGGATAAAAATACCGAATCGTTAAAAAACCGATTCGTTAAAAATACCGATTCAGTAAAACTGAAGATTGAGATGTAGGAAAGCTCTGAAATACCGAATTAGCTTCAAATTCGGTATTTAAGAGTCGGTATTTACCATAGATTGGAATCAGGTGGTAACCAGGTGCAACCTATAAAAATGGACCCAAAATGCATTTCTTCTTGCACCATGGCAGCATTTTATGTCATAGCAAGACGGCTACGGCTACAGCAGGAAGGAGAGAGGGAATGGCTGAGACAGGAGCAGGTGTACAGAGAGCGGATCAGCCTGTCCATGTTGACAGATGCAGAGATCCTACAGAGGTACAGGCTGGATCCAGAGACCCTCTTAGAGCTCATTAGGGACCTCCAACCCCTGTTGCAGCACACCACCCCAAGGGCACACGCAATCCCAGTGCACGTGCAGGTGCTATGCAGCCTACACCTGCTTGCGTCTGGCAGCTATCAAAGTGTAGTTGCTGTGGCAGGAGGGGTGACCCAGAGCATCCTGTCAAGGTTCTTCCACAAGTTCCTTGACGCCATAATACAAAGGATGGACCAATACATTTCCTTCCCTGCAACCCAAGCAGAACTGGTACAGACAAAAGCAGACTTCTACCAGATGGCAGGATTCCCCCACATCATTGGCTGCATAGATGGCACACACATTCCGATTTGCCCCCCTGCTGACACGGAATACGTATACCGCAATCGGAAGTCACGGCATACCATAAATGTGCAGGTGATTTGTAATGCGAAGTGTGTCATCACTGACGTGGTAGCAACATTTCCAGGGAGTACCCACGACTCCTACATTTTCCAAAATAGCGGAATTTATGCACGGCTGACGGCAGGGGAATTCGGTGAAGGATATCTCCTAGGTAAGACACAATGGCAGACCCCCATAACCTAAATAGCAGTGTGAAGTACATGTATGCATGTGAGTAATGTTACCCCTTTTCCTTCTAGGCGACAGTGCATATGCCCTCCGCTCATTCATTCTCACCCCCTAACTCAACCCCTCAACACCCAGCCAAAGGAGGTATAACCGTGCGCACAAAAGCACAAGGAATGTAATAGAACGGACCTTCGGCATCTGGAAAAGCAGGTTCATATGCTTGCACAAGAGCGGAGGTGCAAGGCAATATACCCCCATCACCTGCTGCAAGATAATTGCTGTCTGTGCAATGTTGCACAACCTTGCGGTCAAGAAGGGCACAGAGGTAGAGTTGTCTGACTACGAGGACCCTGACGATGACATTGCTGTGCCACAAACACAACCTGCTGGAGTGTCTACACCAAGTGATGGCAGGGTCAGACGTGAGGAGATAACAGACAACTTTTTCTGAGTGAGTACAGATGCACAGACACGTTATGGATGTGGAGAAATGAAACTGTTTTAATTGTGGTACAACGTTACAGCACTGATGTGCAACAATTGAAATGTTTAACTACAATGTGGGGACAGGAAATGGGCCGGGTTGCCTCACCCACACTGGCAGTGTCATTTCCTGCTGCGCTTTGCAGACCCACTGGGATGCGGCTCCCCCCCTTCTGCATGTCCGGCTGCCTCTGCGGAGCGCCTGGAGCTCCGGCGCGGCTCGGACACTGCGCTGGCCGGACTGCTGCAGCTGCTGCTGTCCCCAGCCTCGGCCACGTCCAGGGCAGGATTAACCACTGCGTTGGAAATAATGAGTGTCTCCATGGCACTGGTGATGCGAGCCATGCCCCTGGTCACCTCCGCAGTGTTTTGAGTGAGGCACTCTTCCATATTTGCGCCTCGGCGGCATAGCAGGGCTGCTGCTGCGGCAAGCCGGTTAATTGCCCGGTTCTGTACACGGGCATCCCTGCGCCTTATGTGCTCATGCTGGTCCATCTTGGCACACAGCTGTGTTATGGCAGTTGTAATGCGCCCCATTCCTGTTGCTATCTCCCGGTTACTTGCCACAAAGTCTGCAAATCCCTTTGTCATTTCCACCATCTGCAGGTTATGCGCACGCACTTGCCGGTGGCAAGCGAGGATGGACTTGGCCTGCATCCGCTGTATTCGGACCATGCTCCCCTCAAGCCCTTGGAAGACGGTGCCCTCCAGTGATGGATTAGCACTGCTGGAAGTGCGTGGGTGGTGCCGATTGGTGCTGGTCTGCTGGGTGTCCGGCTGTGCCACAGGTGTCACAGGTGTGGGTGCTGGTGCCTGACCCGCAGCTCCCTCCATGATGGACAATGGGGCCACAATACTCCTCCTGGCTGGAGCAGTGGCAGGTGCTGGCTGGGACTGTGTGGGTGAGTTCTCTGGTGAGAACTGCAATGGTGGGGATTGGGACAATTGGGGGGAGTGGGGAGATAAGAGGGCATGTCCTGAGTCATCCTCATTGGCCATGGCACTGCTGTCCTCCACCTCCTGAGAGGAATCCATGCTGCTTGGCCCTGCCACCGCACTGTCTGCTGTTGCTGGAGCTGAGACTTGTGCAGCTGCTGCTCCACTACCTGATGGCGCCCCTAGGAATAAAGTAGCATTTGTCAACTGAGCGGAAATGTCTTACTGTCACTATAATAAATGCATTGCACATGTCATTTTCATTACTCTGCTTCTTTCTTAAAGTGCATTGCAGTTTAATGTGCACTGTAAATTGTTCCTACATTAGCTGTCTACATTTTCCATCATGCATTGCTCATGTATTTTGCTAGCAGTACTGGACTGGGGTTTGGCTGTACATTGGGGCCAATGGGGAGGTGTCTGGTAGGGTGTGTCATGCTGTGCATGCTTCTTACCTTTTGCTTTGGCTCTGGCTGAGCTGTCCATGTCCCCAACTCCAACCACACTTGCAGTCTCAATCGTTGTGGACACCAGTTCCTCCAGTTCAGTGAGGGGGGGCGCGGGGTTCCTGCCTCCACCGGTCAGTCCTGCCTGCTTGTGCAGCTCCGCCAATTTCCTCTTGGTGAGGCTACGGATATCATAGAACCTCTTCTTGAGGTCATCCATGCTCCTGGGGGTCACACCAACAGCATTGACACTCTCACTGATGGCACTCCACAGTTTCCTCTTTGTTGACTCAGGGACTGTGAGGGACAGCCTCCCATACAGCTGCCTGTGGACCCTCACCACCTCCTCCACCAATACTTGCAGCTCCATGCTGCTGAACTTGACCTTGCACTTTCTGTCAGCCTTCTGGCTCTCAGAGCTGCTTGCCATTTCCACTGTGTTCACAGATCTCCAAACACTCTCTCTGCTGCTCACTCTCACTGCTCAGCTCTGGGTGCCTCTCCAGAAAGTTCTGATGAGTTGCACCTGCCTGGGTTGCCACTCCCTGCTAGGGTGGGGGAGGGTGCTTTCACCTCATTGGCTGCTTTCATTAGTTTCACTTTCTTGCTTGCCGATTCCGTGTTTACCGATTCGGTATTTACCGAATCGGTATTTATACCGAATCGGGAACTACCGAATCGGTAAATACCGATTCGGTTTTGCCAATGCATTCCTATGGGACTTTAGGACCATACGGTTGTATTGCCATTACTGAATCGGTATCTACCGATTCGGTCAATACCGAATCGGTAAGTCTTGAAACACGATACCGAATTTTACCGAATCGGTATTCCAGCACATCTGGAATACCTACATATCCACCCCTTAGATTTACCGATTCTTAATTACCGATTCGGTAAAATTCGGTATTTTTCGGTAATTAAGAATTGGTAACTCTATTCTACCTGCATCGGGCCCTTAGCCCTTAAAGTTGTGCTTTATCCATTGAATGTGGCACACTGCAATTGATCATTTGGAAACCACAAAGTGTTTCAGTATGGCGCAACCTTGATTGTAGGATAATCACACTCAGTGTTTTCACCATGTTTATTACGAGTCATAGTGAAAATGTCATATTCTTTGTGATGCTCCCCGTCTTGGGAATTTTAGTCTCAATACCACCCAGTAATAAATTAGAGAAAAAGTACTGCTGTAGTTTCACCATAGATGCCATTCATTTGTTATCAAATGAAAGCATATTTCCATCACATTCCTTTGCTGTGTTTGGGCATTGTGTCTCAAGTGATCCAATTTTACCTGTAAATGAGCATTCAATGTTCCAGTATGGTCATGTTAATCCCACAGCTTTGTGGGACATTCAGTTTGATACAATATTGCCCTTTAAAGTGTGCTGTTTGCAACTGTTGCTCATTCATACTTTATAGTTAACAAGAGGATCCTTTGAGAATTTCTAATTCATTATGTGCGGATATCAAGCAGACGTTTTTTGCTGATTTCCACTGCTAGTTTAGTGGATCCAGCATGTTTGTAGGCTGTATTGAGCTTGTATGATGTCATGACATTCAAATATCTTGTAACAGTTAGGACGATCCATATTCATTGATATCCATATTGCCCTGCCCTCTGGTTGGCTTGTCATGGTTTACATCGTTTCCTTTCTTTTTTGAATTCACAATGGCAGTCGTATGCTGTCAGTTTCATCAGTATATTTTGTCGTCATTAACAGTTGTTGAGAATCACAATGTTGTAATTCATTTGTGTTTCTTTATAATTCATGACTCAACTGTGGAAATAATATAGTGATGCCCTACAGTGGGCTTGTTATTTTCTAAAGTGAAGTTTATGATGTACCACAGTTCTGTGATTTTGGTTTCAACAGTCGGTGTTTCATCCTCTGAGTCCCATTTGTGTATGACAAATGGTTGTAGTCCATTTCCTGTTGAGATGCATAAAAGTTGTCTTATTCTTCAGTGAGTTGATCATTATCTTATGTGATTTCAACCATATGTGTGGTAGTTACCAAGTTGAAACATTCATTCAGCATGTCCTTTAATCGAGCAACCCTTGACCCCACCAGTTAGGTCGCTCCGCCTGTGTCTCCCAGCCCCAGCTGCCGGTGCTGAGGAAGTTCGAGGCCCTCCACCACCCGCAGGCAACCACCTGCGCCTCATCCCTGATGGCCAGTGGTAGGCCGTAGGTAGGTTTGTTCATCCTCCGCTTTATTGCTTTTATTGAATTGCCTGTATTTTCATTGTTGTGTCTGTGACATCTGTTGTCTGTCTTCCCCCACTGCCTGTACGTGGTCCGTGCCCCTTTTTCTTCCCTCTGTTCCCCTCGCTGTTCCCGTGCTCTCTCTGCCCGGTCTTTCCTTCTGTACCCTCACTGTCCCTGTGTCTTTGCCCGGTTTTCCCTTCAGTTCCCCTCGCTGCCCCTGTGTCTCTGCCCGGTTTTCCCTTCAGTTCCCCTCGCTGTCCCCGTGCCTCTCTGCCCGTTCTGCCTTCTGTTCTTAGCTGCCCCGGTATTTCTGTGTTCTGTATTTTGCCTCTGTGCCACTCGTTATTCCGGTATTTCTGGTCCCTTTTGCCTTCTGTGCCTCTCGTTTTGCCCTCATTTTTGTGCCCCTTTTGCCTTCTGTTACACTAGTTTTTTGTGCCCGTCTGCGCCACTCATTTCTCCCCTCGTTTTTGTGCCCCTTTTGCCTTCTGTTCCACTTGTTTATTGTGCTCTTCTTCCCTCTGTTCCAGACGTTGTTTGTGCCCTTCTGACCTCTGTGCCACTCGTTTTTCCCTCGTTTCTGTGCCTCTTTTGCCTTCTGTTCCACTCAATTTTTGTGCAATTTTTCCTTCTGTGCCGCTTGTTTTCCCCTCGATTTTGTGCCCCTTCTTCCTTCTGTTACCTTCGTTGTCCCTCACCACCCTCGCCGCTGCGTCCCCTGCGGCCTGCTCCCCTGACGGCCCACTGCCCATTTGCTCCCCTGCCTCCCAGCTGCTCCTCCCTCCTACCTCCCCATATAAGCCGGCCGCTGTGCGGCCGCACTGATGGTGCACCGAAGGCGCGCCTAAGGCAAGTCCGTCTGCGCCCATCCGTGCCTGGACCTCGCCAGAACCCCTGTCCCCTGCCATGACGACCACCGCCACTACGACGCCAGCACTCTGCACACTCTCAACTCCGGACGGAGCCACACCTGCTTCAAGGCCGCCCCGAAAAGCGCACACGGCCCCTTCACGTGCCGGAACTGCAGCTACACCAGCCTCAGAGACGACAAACCACCCACCAAGAAAGACCCCAACCACCTCAAATGCATACTACTGAACACCCACTCCGCACACAGGCATGCTTTCGAGCTCTGGGACCTGCTCGACACAACATCCCCAGACGTCGCCTTCCTGACAGAGACCTGGTTTAACAACTCCTCCGCACCCGACATCGCCATAGCCATCCCAGGCGGCTACAAGATCACCCGCAGGGACCGCACCAACGGAGTCGGAGGAGGATTCGCCATCGTCCACAAGAACAGCATCAGGTTCTCGACTAGCACCAACAGTGCGCTCGGCACCGCCGAACACATGCATATCCAGATCCACACAGACCCTAACTCCACTCTCAGAGACACCCTCGTCTGCCGACCCCCCGGATCCTGCCCCCAGTTCAGAGACTCTATTACCGACTTGATCAGCACACACGCCCTGACCTCCACTGACTACATCCTCCTCGGAGACTTGAACTTTCACCATGAGAACAACAACGACAACAACTCCACAACCCTGATTGATAACCTCGCCAACCTCGGACTGAAGCAACTCATCACAACGCCCACCCACTCTTTCGGCCACATGCTCGACCCCGTCTTCTCCTCATGCCCGCACGTCCCCATCAGCCACACCACCGAACTCCTCTGGACCGACCACCGCTACATCCACTTCGCCTTTCAGAAGCCCACCACACACCACCGCACCCAACAGATCCACCGCCGCTGCTGGAGCAAAATCACCGGAGATCAACTACAGGCAAACCTCGCTCTCAGCCCACCCACCGAAATCTCCAACACTGATGGCGCTGCCCACAGACTCAGACGCTGGATCAAAGACTGCGCCAACACCCTCGCCCCGCTGAAGAAACTCCCCAACGGAGACACCAGCAAGAGGGCCAGCTGGTTCACCCCAGAACTCCTACCCTCCAAGCAAGCCTGCCGGAAACTAAAGAAGAAATGGCACAGTGAAAAACTCCGGACAGCCACGCAGCACACAAGGACACCATCCGCAACCACCACCACCTCAGCAGGGCGGCCTAGAGGACCTCCTTCAAAGACCGCCTCGACAACAATGCACACAATAGCAAGGAGCTCTTCAACAGCGTGAAGGAACTCTCCAACCCCAGCTCCAACACCAACGACATCCCGCCGTCGCAAGCTGTGTGGGACTCTCTCGCCACCTTCTTCCACCGCAAGATAGCAGACATACACCCAGCTTTAACACCCAGATAGCCTCAACAGACAGCAAAACAACAGACCCTCCAAACACCATCGACCACGACCCCCTGCTAGCCTGGGTCAGCGTGAGCATCGTCAACACCATCAAGACCATGCGCACAATCCACTCCAGCTCTCCGTCAGACCCATTCCCGCACCACATCTTCAACAGAGCAAGCAGCTCCATCGCACCCCACCTGCGCAACGTCATCATTCTCTCCCTCAAGACCCCAACCTTCCCAGAGATCTGGAAACAGGCCGAGATCAACGCCCTACTCAAAGAACCTAAGGCAGACCCAAAAGACCTCATGAACTTCCAGCCCATCTCTCTGCTCCCCTTCCCGGCCAAGGTCATCGGGAAAACCGTCATCAGACAGGTAACCCGATACCTCAAAGAAAACAGAATCCTGGACCCTTCCCAGTCAGGGTTTCGCAGCAACCACAGCACTGAGACTGCCCTCATCGCCGCCACCGATGACATCAGGACCCTGCTGGACAACGGCGAGACCGCAGCACTCATCCTCCTAGACCTCTCTGCCGCCTTCGACACCGTCTGCCACCGCACACTACGTGCACGCCGCCACGCCGCAATGCCACCATGCCGCAGGGATCTGAGACAAGGCTCTAGATTGGACCACCTCTCTTCCCTCTGGCAGAACCCAGAGCGTCCGCCTGCCCCCATTCCTTTCCAAAGCCTCCGAGATCATCTGCGGCGTACCCCAGGGATCCTCCCTCAGCCTGACGCTGTTCAACATTTACATGGCCCTGCTCGCACACGTAGCCCAACAGCACTACCTCAACATAATCTCCTACGCCGACGACACTCAGCTGATCATATCCCTCACTAAGGACCCCATCACCGCCAAAGCCAACCTCCACGAAGGAATGAAGGCCGTTGCTGACTGGATTAAAAACAGCCGTCTGAAGCTGAACTCGGACAAGAAGGAGATCTTCATCCTACGCTCCAACCCTTCAGTCTGGGACGACTCCATGGCAGCAGACGGGCACTGGGGGCAGCCCCGACACCCACCGACCACGCACGCAACCTGGAAATCATCCTCGACTTAACGCTCTCAATGACCAAGCAAGTCAACGCCGTCTCCTCCTCCTGCTTCAACACCCTCCGCACAGATACAAGAAAGACAGTCACCCAGGCCCTCATCAGCAGCAGACTCGACTACGGAAACGCCCTCTATGCGGGAGCCCCAACCAAGCTCACCAAACGACTACAACGCATCCGCAACGCCGCGGCAGACTGATCCTCGACGTACCACGCCACAGCCACATCACCCTGCACATGCGAAACCTGCTGTGGCTCCCCGTCAACAAGAGGATATCCTTCAATCTCCTCACCCACACACACAAGGCACTCCACAGGACCGGCCCAGCCTACCTCCAGACGGCTCTCCTTCTACATCCCCAACCGCCAGCTACGCTCCGCCGACCTCTCACTCACCACCGTCACGCGCATCTGAAGAACAACCACCAGTGGGAGATCCTACTCCCACCTCGCTGCCAAGACATGGAACACCCACCCACTGAGCCTACGACAGACCCAAGACCTGCTGACCTTCAGGAGGATACTCAAGACCTGGCTGTTCGATCAGTAGCGCCCCCCCCCTGCGCCTTGAGACCCTTCGGAGGTATGTAGTGTGCTTTACAAATGATTGATTGATCGAGCATTGGTTCTGTGTGAATATCACTTCATGCATCTCATTGGGGGTTATTCCATCCAAAAGGCTAGTTTTGATTTCTAGAGTTATGTTACTGTTTCACTCATTTCGGCTTTCCTAGTTCTTTGATCATGTTGCAGCCTTGGAAATTCCAATCTTATTCACACCATGATGCTGCACTTGTGTAAGGTGTACATACAGTTCCACTTCCTAATTAAGGTCTCCTGGAGTCATGCTTCTCAATGTGATTATATATCCTAATTCAGTTTGATGTAGTTTATTGTCACAATCATCTGCTTCTCACTCTTTCATGGGCACCTGAGCCATCAATAAATTTAGAGTTTCTCCTATTGGCTGTTGTGTTTTTTCTCCATGCGCCTTGCCATAGCATAGTGTCTATCTTTGTTAGTAATTGCACAAATGTGCTTCTAGAACGGTTATTTTAGTTGGCAAGTAGTATTGGCAATATATTTTCAGTTTCATGGACAGACCACAACATGAATTACAAATTTGGTTTTGCAAATTATTTGATGTTGTATTGTCATCTTGCCTCATCCAATAAGGAAATCTTACTTGTTCACTGAAATTGTATTGTATTGTATATAGCATTTATAGAGCGCAACAAACACCCTATGGGTACCCTGGAGCTAAATGTTGCCAGCTTTTCTGTTTACACATTTTTAAAGCCTTTGCAATGAATGTAACCATTCATTCTTTGCTTATATTTAAGTGAAATGGCTATATGCAAGTTTATCTTTAAGCCTACTTGCTTTCTTTAAGTTTTTGTGGGATGATCTTCTAATTTGTCTAAAATAGAAGGATCTTCCATAAGTATTGTAAAAATTGCATGAGTTTCTCTTTATTTAGTTTTTACTAAGAAGGCTATGTTCATCACAATATTTTTGTCATCTTTTGGTTTTTTTTTAGGTCTGGCTAATTCCTGACTGTTATGTGTCTTTGCATGTTCCAAGATGCCTCTGATTAATTTCTTTAGGTTTTTACTGTATACGAATCTTTGACCCGATTCCAAGCTGTGTTTGTTGAATCCAATTTTGCTCTGAACAGTTTCACTTTATGTGCAGACATTCCCACTAGGGTATACTCCACTTGAGATTCATCAAATTGAATTTGCCACATGAAGATGTGAGTTGGTCGACATTGATTTCCTGTATAAGGTGGTCTGTATTATATCATCCTTGGTATATATTTCTGTGACAAGGAAAAATATTCATGTTACACTGATATTGTAAGTTAATCTATCTATCTATCTATCTATCTATCTATCTATCTATCTATCTATCTATCTATCTATCTATCTATCTATCTATCTATCTATCTATCTATCTATCTATCTATCTATCTATCTATCTATTATCTTATGTGCTTTCAATGATATGCATGTTTGTTACCAAGTTGATACAATCAGCATGCCCTGTAATCAGCCATTAGTTCTGTGTGACTATCACTTCATGCATCTCCCTGGGGTCATATGTTTATCTATATATCTATGTATCTATATCTCAGTCCCCAGTAGGTAGTTATATTTAGGAGCTAGTTTCCATAGGAAAAGCATTTCTTGACTTGCCTATACGTTTGATGTCGTTTGACCAAACTTCATAACATTTTCTGGAAAAAAAGTGTCAAATTAGATTGTGTGTGTCATGAAAAGTTTGGGGGTGATCCGTGCAGTGGGAAGTCAGAAACAGGGGTGCATAAAAAGGATGCATTTGTACTGTTAATTTCCATAGGAACGTGTTGTTGAACCTACAGCCTGAACCGCTGGATGGAATTACACCAAATGTGTCCGAAAGTTAGATGTTGTTACACAAATTGCGCTTTTTGTTATTCGGTGCAAATCCACCTAGTAGTTTTTATGAAATTTAAGCTGAAAATTATAGCTATATCTCTGGCCGTGGATACTTTGAGGTAGTTTTCTGAGTATTCGCGTACGCGCACGCCATTGGGAGTGCTGTGCAGTCACATACCCACTCAGATACTCATGACTCACTCACATGCTCATTCAGGTACTTATGCACACACTTACAGACTCACTTGGAGAGTGACGCAACCATGTACAGACCCACTCAGAGACTCATGCACTTACTTAGAAACTCAGTCATAGACTAATGCGTACAGTCTCGTACCTACTTAGTGACTCTTACACCCATTTACAGTCCCAGTATCCTAGTATCTGAGTGGGTCTGTTAGTGGGTGCACTCATGCACCCACTAACAGACCCACTCAGATACTTATGCACCCACTTACAGACTCACTCAGACAGTCACATATTCATGTACAGACACACTGAGAGACTCTTGCACCTACTTAGAGACCCACTCATTGACTCATGCATACAGTCTCATGCCAGCTTAGAGACTCTTACACATACTCACAAACCCACCTAAGCACTCATGCACCCACTCATAGACCCACTAAGATTCTGATGCACCCACTTATAGACTCACTTGGAGAGTTACACACCCATGTAAAGACCCACTCGAAGGGTTACGTATCCACTTATTGACCCAGTCATGTATGTTCTCATAGACCGACTGAGACACTCATACACCCACTTACAGATACACTCAGACACCCGTACACCAATTCACACACCCATATAGTCACTCCCACACTCAGTCACAGACCCTCTCAGAGACTTATGAACTCAGTCACTCATACACTCAGAAACTCACACACCCACTCACAAACTCAGTCAGATATACACACACCCACTCAGTCACTCAGTCAAGGCTCCAGCATCCACTCACAAGCCCACCCTGTCACTCGCCCTCGTAGTCACAGTCCCACTCAGACATGTATGCATGCATCCATTCTTTCACCCACTCAGGGAATTATACTCTCACTCACAGACCAAATGAGACACTCATACACCCACTCACAATTCCATTCAGATATTTATATATCCACTCACTGACCCACTCAAGCTCTCACACACCCACATAGGCACTCACATAGCCACTCATCGACCCACTCAGAGACGTATGCACCTAGTCTGTTATACACTCAGAGACTCATGTGCCTCCTCACAGTCATACTCAAAGACCCAAGCACCCACTGTCAGAACCACTCAGACACTCACACTCCCAGTCATTGACCCAATGAGAGACTCACAGATCCACTCAGACACTCATGCACCCAGTCACTCTCCCACTCAGACACCCACTTAGACTCTCGTGTATCCACTCACAGATCCAGTCATACTGGAATATACTTACTTACAAATGCACAAAGGCACTCATGCAGCTACTCACAGATTAAGTGAGAGACTTACACAACCAATCACAGACCCATTGTGACACTGAAGCACCCAGTCATAGATGAACTGAGGCAGTCACCCATTTTGTTAAAAAAGTTTGATAGACTGATTCACCATCTCACATATCCTCTCAAATACGTACACAGTGAATGAGAGACTTAGTGATACAGTAATGCATGCAGTCATAGATTACACTGAAAAGTTATGCACTGTGTTATAATGATACTAAAGGAGTTGTGCATGCTATTATACAGTCATTTAGATAGTAAAGTGTTTAGTGTGTTGGTTATAATCCATTTTGTAGTTAGAAGTTTTGAATGTGGTGGTGGCTATTGAATGTCTGCATTTGTTTTGTAATTTCGCGACGTATTCATGGTGACCAACATATTTGCAGTTAACTACACATTTGTGGTTACCGCATGAAAGCAGAAATACAAATGACAAGTTTAAAGTAGTTTTCTTTAAAAATTGAAACAAAAGCAGAACTTTCAATACTATAATAGTGAAGAGCTATAGTGAAACGTTTTCACAATAACCCTATATATATGTTTCAGACATGTTGGAAAGCATGTGGTATCCGTGATTACCAATGTCATTGCAAGTTCTGCTGTCTTCGCAAAAATCTGACCTAAATAAAAATGATTTTGTAAAATAATTACTTTAAGCAAATACTTTTAATGAAGAGAGTAGTAAACAACTACTGTTAAATATCAATTATAATAGGTGTCTTCATGATTTTTAGAGATTCTGTTAATCACGCTTTATCTGGGATGAACTATGTCATTGCGTCTTCCGCTGTCGCGGTGAACACGGGAAACGCAAAATAAAAGTGGTTTTCTTAAAAAATTATTATAGACAGACAACTTTAAACAGGGGATCAGTAAACAACTACTGAAATGAATGAAATGGAAAGAGCATTTGTATAGCGCAATAGCTACCCTGAGGCGTCTTAGCGCTGCAGACAAGTGCGTGTTGTACTTTTAAGGAGTCATAGGGGGCTAGTCTGATTTGTTGAACAGCAGGGTTTTTAGCTTTTTTCGGAAGGGCAGAAGATTGGGCTCTGAACGTAGATGGAGGGGGAGAGAGTTCTGTCTACTACTGTCAAACATCAATTAAAATATCTGTGTATATGTGTTTTAGAGTTTCTGAAAAACAAGTGATGTGTGCGACTAACGATGCCATCGCGATCCCCAACGTCACTGAAAAATAAGTATTTGAAGACTAGTTTCCTGGAAAGCACTAGAAAAATATGAGTTTGAAAAGTACACTAATACAGCTCTACTGTTAAAAATGCTGTAGAGTTTGTCTATATATATGTTTTGCACTTTGTGAAAACCACGCTCTCTTCACGACTACCGATATCACTGATGACGTCAGTGATCACAAATATAAACATTTTTCTTACTAAATATTTAGACAAACTTTATTTAAAAAATTTCCTTTAGTGTATTTTTCAGTATGTGAAATACATTTGCTGATCACAGATTCCCCATAGTAAATGCCACAATGTTGTGTCGAGTTATTAATGTACTTTCTGGTAAACACATACCAAATTAAAAAAAATGAATGGTATATAATAAAAATATAATATATGTTAGACCTGGCACCATTGGCGTAGGTCTCCCTTTCATTTTTTGCTCTTTCCTCCTGTGTTTTTGTTGGTCTAGATGCTGTGGGCACTTTGCCACTGCTTTTCATTGCCAAAGTGCAAGTGCTCCCTATTGTAAATTGTTGTAATGGATTAGTGAGTCCATGATTGGCTAATTTGATTTACTTCAGACCCTAGCACAGTGCACCATGTGTGCCGAGGGCCTTTAAATCAGATGCTGGTGGTGGGTTTGCAGCACTGGCTGTGCCACCCACACAAGCAGCAAGACTGCCATGTCGACTTGGCAAGTGCACCCACTTGCCAGTCCATAAACCTTCCCTTTGCTACATATTAATCACCCCTAAGTTGGCCCAAGGGCAGGGTGCATTGTATGTAAAAGGTAGGACATGCCCTGATGTGTGTGGCATGTTCTGATAGTGATTTACAGCCAATTTAGTTTTTCACTATTACAAGGCTACCTGCTCCCATAGGCTAGAATGGGCAGTTTGATTATAACACCTTAGAATCCTAACTGACCAAGGGAACAAGGTAGAAATTCGAGTTTACTATGCCTGAACTCAGAATGTTTAAATACATCATTTAGTGAGGGTGATTTTGACATTCTGTTTGAAAATACCACTTTCAGAAAGTAGTATAAATATTGAGACCCAGACCACAGAACTTTAGATCACTTCTGGGAATCAAGACAAACCCTTTGCCAAGGGGAAGATAAGGAGAAGCTGAAGGAAGATTACTGCCCCAGGGCTGTTACTGGTTGGGTTAGGGTTAGGTTGGTGGTATTGTACTGGGATGCGGCGCCTCAGGGGACTGTACACCTTTAAATATTTGTTTTCTCTATCTTGGGAACGGTGCTATAAGGAGAAGAGAACCACACTTCCTCTTCTAACATAGGCTGTGCCTAAATAAACATTTGAACACTCCTTAGCACTCGTTACAGTATTCAGCACAGATTTGCACATGTGTATTTCACTCATACATAAGTTATGCAAGATTTAAAAATTGAGGTCCTCGTAGTTCAGGTTGTTCCGCAGGTGTTGTTTTTTATTTTGATAGATGTTACAGCCAACACGTGTTTCGTCAGTAGGGAATGTAACCCTTGACTTTTTCAAGGCTATTTTCCTCGAGTGTTCCTTTTTCGTCCTTGAGGTGATAATTCCAACCCTCGAAGGGGTATCTGTAAGGGGACTTCGGTTCTTTACAAGGTTTTTCTTCACTTATTTGCCACAGTATCGGTATGTCTTAAGGCAGCTTTCGCCGTTGATGCTATCGTGTCTTCGAATGTCCCCGCTGCTCCGTGTTTACTGCACCAAACACGGAGCAGCGGGGACATTCGAAGACACGATAGCATCAACGGCGAAAGCTGCCTTAAGACATACCGATACTGTGGCAAATAAGTGAAGAAAAACCTTGTAAAGAACCGAAGTCCCCTTACAGATACCCCTTCGAGGGTTGGAATTATCACCTCAAGGACGAAAAAGGAACACTCGAGGAAAATAGCCTTTAAAAAGTCAAGGGTTACATTCCCTACTGACGAAACACGTGTCGACTGTAACATCTATCAAAATAAAAAACAACACCTGCGGAACAACCTGAACTACGAGGACCTCAATTTTTAAATCTTGCATAACTTATGTATGAGTGAAATACACATGTGCAAATCTGTGCTGAATACTGTAACGAGTGCTAAGGAGTGTTCAACTGTTACTGGTTGGGGTTGGCCACCAGTGGTTACTTTATTGCCAAGGAAAGGAGAAAAGGAACTATGTGTGAACTTTTACTATCTTGAGGAAGGTCTCCAAGGGCTTGTGACTGTACTTGCCTCCTGTGCCGAAGTCTCAGGGACACAAAGACTTCACCACCAGCTCCCCCTGAATTCCCTTGCTTGGAATTCTACCTGCAGTGAGGTGTCTGCTGTTGTTTGGGCCGTCTGAGAGACTGCGTGTTGCTGGGAGCTGGAAGCGAGACGCAACTAGGAGAAGCGTGTCACTACTGCAGCAGTTGCCATCGCCAAAGAAGCGTGCCATCGCCGCAACTGTTTTCTGTCGCATCACGGATGAAGCGTGTTGCATCACTGGAGAAGCGTGCTGCCGCTGCAGAGGTGGTAGTCGCCTCACCGAAGAAGCGTTTTGCAGGGCCTGTCCCGGCTCCAAAGTTCATTGATTTTGCTGCATGGTCGTCGGGTGTGCACGCATCGCATCCACGTTGTCGCATCACATCCAAGACGCAATTTTGTCGCATTGCACCAGATTGTCACATTGCATTGAGGCACCATCTTGTCGCATCGTAACCAGAACGCAGTAAGAAACCGACTCATCACCTCCTCTCCGGTAAGGAACCGATGCATCACCTCGCCTGCGCTGCAGTAAGGAACAGACGCATCACCTCCCCCGAAGCAAGGAACCGATGCATCACCTTCCCTGCTACCCTTTTATTTGTATTGCGTGATGTATCCAAGGTATTTTGAGAGTAAAGTGTCGTATTTACCATGTATATTGAACTAAGCTATTTCTACCATTTTAAAGTCATATTTTTATTACAGTCTTGAGCACACCTCATATCAAGCAAAAAAGCGCTCCAGAGCAATGCACACAAGCCGGGATGAGAAACCTTCTGGGAACTCTAATTGAGAAGATGAGAGCAAACTTCGCTAAATTAGAGAAAAATCAAGAAAAGATTCAGACATCTTACAAAGCACTCGAAACTAAGGTAAACGCGCTAATGGACCTAGTATTTGTGGTGAAAACTATGGTAGAAAAGATTGGAAAGGACGTTAAGGGCTGCCAGGGAGAAATTTACACCTCATAAACAAATGAGAAGGAACTTAAAGAAAAGATCAAAACACTGGAAAATAATGCAAGAAGAAACAACCTGCGAATACTAAATATACCAGAGGGACTGGAAGGACAAAACATAAAAACCTTTGCAATTTATTTGCTGGAAGATTTCATCCCTGGAATGGATGATAAAACGCTTGAGGAAGACATCCAAAAAGTCCATAGAGATCCTTTCAAGCTAGGTAAGCTAAGGAAAAACGCACAGGGAATATTAGTTGACTTCAAAACTTACACTCTGAAGGAAAAAATATTGAGCAAATCTTTAAAAGCGGGCACTTTTGCCAAAGGAGATAATAACTTCAGAATTCGCTCTGACCTATCAAGAGCAACAAAAGATTCCCAGTGGGAGCTGGGAAACCACATGCAGGAACTCAAGTCATTAGGGGCAACAGTCCAAATGATATTCCCAGCGTCACTAAGAAACATGTGGAGGAATCAGATCCCAAAGAGAGAGCTAACCTCTGAGAGCAAATAGGGTCACAACAGAAGTAGAGACAAATCTAGGGGTCAAAACTAGTGAAAGACAACCAGTAACTTGAGATGACAGTGCTGGTACAGGGCAAACAAGGTTTGTCCAATGATAACAGGGAGGGTTCTCCGGGTGAGGGTGGGGGGGCGTTTTTGCTTATTTCTTGCACTTTTTTTACTAGGTGAGGGGGCATTTGGGTGGGGGAACAAACAATTTTGTCCAATGTTTTGACCATCAGGTTAGACAAGATCGCGATAAAATAAAAGGGGTTTCCGTATAGAAAATAAATCAATGGCCAACTTTTTGGTAACAACACAATAAACATCATGTCTTGGAATTAAACGGCCTCAGAGTAAAGAAGAGAGGTCAAAAAATTCTGGAATATGTAAAAATAGTGAAGTGTGAGGTCATAATATTACAAGAAACACATGTCTTAAAATAAGAATGGAGCAAGATAATGAAACATCAAAAGTGGGCTGACAGCTTTGTCTTTACTAACCAATCTTGTTGTCTAAACGGTGTGGCAATTATTTTTAAAAAAACAGAAAAAGCAACAGTCTTAGAAGAGGTAACTGACCTAAAGGGAAGATGGGCAATAGTCAAAGTGAAAATAGGGGGAAACTTATACACTATTGTTGCATACTATGGCCCTAACACAGACGATCCAACACCACTCCAAGCTCTATATTCCCAACTCTGCTCCAATTATCCTGGGAGGTGATTTTAATCTGCTGCTAGACCCTAAAAATGACAGATTCCCACAGGGTAAAGCCTTAAACATCCCCAAAATGAGAGAATGGATGAATAGTTTTATAGAGGACCTGGGGTTGGTGGACTAGTGGAAGACTAAGATTTTCTTATAAAAATAAAAAGTATAGTCACGCATCAAGGATCGACTTTTTTCTGAAAGAGAAAACAATAAAAAATAGTGTCAACAAGGTAGAACATACACCAGCACATCTCTCTGATCATTTCCCAGTCTGCACAGAAATAAAGAGTGAATCCCCAGGGGGCTACAAGTTGGATCTTAGACCGCACTCTTCTTTTAGATCAGCAGGTCACAGATAAACTGAAATCCATAACCAAGGAATATTTTGAAACCAACATTAACAATGAAACCCCTATTCCATTGGTTTGGGATGTCTACAAAGCAGTAATTAGGGGGGGGCCGTAATTGGCCTGGCGGCT
Source organism: Lissotriton helveticus (assembly GCF_964261635.1). Taxonomy (NCBI): domain Eukaryota; kingdom Metazoa; phylum Chordata; class Amphibia; order Caudata; family Salamandridae; genus Lissotriton; species Lissotriton helveticus. The sequence goes on along the minus strand of NC_136059.1, from coordinate 2,101,057,078 downwards.
TCAAGAAACAAAGAGACAAGGCACAAAATCCCCTAGCTAGTAGCGGAAATTCTAGACTAATATAGGAACCTGGAGGCCGCAGCGTCCAACCTAGACCAGGACAAAGCAGAGTAAGAAATATACAAAAATAAAAATTACCTGTCTAAATTATTGGATGAAAGAATTTGGAAAAGATGGGCCAGATGTACTACCCAACAAACAATATATGGTTTTAAAAGAAACATTGCTTTTCAGGTTAATGAACCTATTAAACATGGTTTTCTGTAAAGGGCTAGCTCTTCCAAAATCCTGGAATGATGCCACTATCACCTTACCTTTAAAACCAGGGAAAAACATCTTGAAATGTGAATCATACAGACGTATATCCCTCTTAAACAATGACTACAAACTGTACACGCAGATTCTAGAAACAAGATTAGGACACATTACAAGTCATCTGATTCATGGAGACCAGAAAGGATTTATTAAGGGGAGACAAATACATGACCTCACTCACCAATTGATTGAAACTATTTATATAGCCATCCAAGAAAACACCCCTCTTGCAGTTCTTACATTTGATGCTGTGAAGGCTTACGATCAAGTAAATTGGATGTTATTACGCAAGAAATAACCCAATTTGGCTTAGGTGAGAAGTTCCTAAACGCAGTAACAAACATATACGCAGTTAAGGTGGCAAAAATACTCATATATGGTGGACTCACGAAAGAATTTCAAATCAAAAGAGGCATGCAACAAGGCTGCCCACTCCCCCTTATTATTTAATCTGTACATAGAGCCACTATCTAACTCATCCCCTTTAAATTTAAAGGATGGGAAAAAAGGTGGCTTTATATGCAGACAACTTGATGATATTTACATGCAATTTGAAGGCATCTCTTCCTAACATCTCCAATCTGCTAAATGAGTTCAGAGAGATCTCGGGGTACCAGGTTAACCACACGAAAACAGAGGTTATGAAATGGAACCCCCCACTACTATCCGTATTAGCAAAAAGGAGAATTAAGTACCTGGGGATCGAGATTCTAAAAAACATTGATGAAATTGCTCATGTGAACTTCGATATAAAAATGGAAGAGACAAGGAAGCTACAAAGATCTTGGAGTACCATACCACTTTCGTTCTTGGGGAGATGCAACATTATAACAATGGCTATTCTACCTAAGTTCTCTTTTATCTTTAATGCCATTCCACTAGAATTAAAAACTCAGTGGATCAAGAAAACACAAGGCAAGCTTAGTGGGTTTATATGGGCCTCGAAAGGAGTAAGAATCGCTTCAAAAAAACTATGCAGGAGGAAAGACCAAGGTGGTATCGCCATTCCCGACCTTTTATATTTATATTATTATAGAGCCTTCCAGTTCAAGAGCATCAGGGTTATTCTTAAAGCACACTCCCTCTACACTCCATACTTCAAAGCAGTAGCAGATGAGGACTTCTGTTTATCCAAGTTTGGTCACCCAAAGTGCTTTAAGAAAATTTAGCTAAAGGTCCTATGTTCAGACTGCAAACTCTGATATCAGATTTTTTTTTTGTCCTCATTTCACCATTGGCTAGTGCAAATAAATACTTATAACCCCATTCCGTCCTGGGCGCCCAGGGCTGATGTTCTTGCTTTCGCCTGGAGCCGACCCGGCCTGCCCCTTTGTTCCGAGGAATGGTGTAATCATAGGACCTTTTTGGGGCTTTAGACCAGCCTCATTTCTCTTCCCCATTCTATCAGAGGTTTCCAAACCGTGCTATTTACATTATGTGTCATATCAAATTCTAAACGTGCTGTTTTCAGTGCTGCTCGAAGCCAGTTGTCCTATAGAGGAGGACTAGCATCTTTCCGTACCTTGCAGATCTCTCTACGAGCAATAAGGAAAAGACTAAAGAATAAAGCCACTTGTGCCCCCCTTAGCCCACTAATAAGATCAGTATCTAAATCAAACAAAACTCTAGCTACATTCAAACTCAGTTTAGTTTAAAAAATACTCTCCAAGGCCTTCTCAACAGTAACCCAAAAAGGACCCAGGATAGGACAATCATAGAAGACATGGATATTGTCTGCCTCAACTAGTCCACATCTAGGGCACAGAGGGGACGGGCTCACAAACTTTGCAATTTTTTTCGGCGTGTAATATAGCCTATTGATAGTAAAGAAATGTTTTTTCTTAAGAGAGGCAGACCTAACATACCTATATAAAATTTGGAGAGATGGGTCGTAGATGGTGACTGAGTCATCCTCCAGCCTAGAAGAATTCCAGATTTGATGTAATGGGGGGGGCCTGTATTTCCTCTGCCTCGAGAAATTTTCTGTAGCAAATCCCACTTCCTTCTTCCTAGAACCAGGGGATTGGAGAACAGACTTGATATCCAAATTACCGCCGATGTTCTCCTTCTCAGCGGAAAACCAGGAACAAAGTTGGATATATTTAAACCTCGAGAAGGAGTCCCCAATCCTAGATCTCAGAACCTCCCAAGGGAGAACCCCCTCCGATGTTACTAGGTCCGACCATATTATTATCCCTGCTCTCCTAATGGGGAGGGACAGACTATCCCTGAGGCATAGCGGCAGGCCTGGAGATTCCCAGATTGGGACAAAATCGGAGTAGTATTTTATGCCCCAACTTCCCTTAACTCTATTCCATATTGAAAGGGCGAACTTTAATACCTTGAGGCGTACCTTTTTGTAGTACTTTGGTGCACTGAATTTATACAGGAAGCCAGACCCGCACCCCTCTTGATCGACCATTATGTTCAAGATCTGCCCCCAGTTGGTATCATTGGGGCTAGTGAGGAGGTTTCGGATATTTTTTAGCTGAAAAGAGAACACGTACCAAAGGACATCCGGAAGCACAAGTCCCCACTTTAATAGTTTCCTTTTTAGCTTTTTCCAGGATAATCTGGAGTTTTTATTTGCCCAGATAAAGCTGCCAATTTTCCCCTGAATTTTTCCCAGAATTTTATCAGGAAAAGACAGAGGTGTCATATTAAACAAGTATGTTAATTTAGGCAAAATTACCATCTTGACCAAGTTGACACGGCCATAAATTGTCAAGGGGAGGTTCTGCCATCTCGAAAATAGATGATCGATGTCCTTGGCTACCTTATTAATGTTTGTCTGCACTGTGATATTAAGATCTGCCCAAATACCTAAACTGGCTACTTTGAACTCCCTCCCAGTTGTCAACCCTCCAGCACATTATTTCGATTTTTAAATTATTGATCAAATAGCCAGAATAGAGGTCAAAATCAATCATTACCTCCTCCACTCTAAGGAACACTTCGGCCGGATTGCTGGTATAAACTAGCAAATCATCTGCGTATAGGGTCAGCTTACAGCTGTAATTCTTAATTCTAAAAGGTGTAATCAAATCATCCATCCACAAGGCCTACACCAGAGGCTCGATATAGAAGTCGAACAGGAGGGGCGAGATGGGTCACACCTGCCTAGTTCCCCTCTTTATGCTACAACGAGATGTCAAAAAACCGTTTAATAATATCGCAGCCGAGGCTCCCTCATAACACCCTCTCAGTGTTTAAATAAAGGTTACACCAAAACCCATGGTGCTCAATACATCCCACATGAAGCCCCAGTCGACACGGTTGAAGGCCTTCGCAGCGTCGTATGCTGCAACCGCCAAAGGCTCCGACCGTGTCTCCGCTAAATTTATGCTGCCGATCAGTTGCAAGGTCAGCTCGTGGATGTATCTTCCCGGTATAAAACTTTTCTGGTCCAAATTGATACGTTGTGGAGCCAGCTTAGCCAATCTCCCTGCCAAAACGCTGGTAAAGATCTTGTAATCCGCGTTTAGCAGGGAGATAGGCCTAAAAGAGTCTGCCATAAGGGGGTTCTTCCCTGGTTTCAATATAAGCACAATTGTGGACTCTTTCCACGATGGTGGGGCCCTAACCTCTGGGCTGTAAACATAATTTAACAGTTCACATAACCTTGGCACCAAGAAATCTTGGAACGCTTTATACACTTCGCCGGGAAGGGCATCTGGCCCGGTCGCTTTGTTGTTCTTTATTTTTTTGATATAAGATCTAATTTCTTCCTCAGAAAAGGGGCTATTAAGCATATCTCGGCCCTCATCTGTTAAACTAGGTAGAGCCTAACTCTCCAACCACCGTAGGGTGTTAACAGAGCTTGGGGGTGGTTCCTCCTCGTATAGTTTAGAGAACAGGAAAAGCAAATGTTTTTCCATTTCCTCCTGGAGACAAGATATGGTTCCCTGATCATCTATAATTAACCTATTTATATTGTTACTCACCCGATCTGCTTTGATCTTACGAGCCAAAATTGCCCCGCTTTTTCACCGTATTCATAATTCTCCATAGCATGTATAGCCCATTGCGCCTTGACTTTTAAATCTAACAACTCTCGGTATTCTGAGCGGAGGCGTCAGCTAATGCATATGGCAAGTTATCTGGGTGAGTATTCAGTCTTATGATCTCTAAAGACGAGATTTTATCTTCCAGATTTTTGAATTTCATTGCCTCCGTCCTATTGTATGAGCTTGTCAGGCTATGGAGCTGTCCTCGAATATGAACCAATGTTATCAGAGAAGTAATTATCGGTGGAGGTACTAACCGCAGTGATAATGTCCTGGTTCTTTAAAACCGCCCTCTTTAGGGTCCATCTAGATGATGGGATACCCCCATCCCTGCCAATCAAGAGTGTAAACATAATAGGGGCGTGGTCATATAGGATGCTAGGGAGTATTCTTATAATGACCAGGGCCTCTAAGCATGGCCTATCCACAAGGACATAGTCCAATCTTGACACGTGCTCATGTTTTTTACTAAAATAAGTAAAACCAAGTGCCGTGCCCCTCATGGCCTTCCAAGCATCCATTAGGCCTAGCTCATGCATCATATTAACCATGGCACGGCGGGATCGCGGGGCAGCAACATGCTGGCTGTAAATAGATCGATCCTCCCGGGGGTCAAGAAGGACATTAAAGTCACCCCCTAGAATCACAGAAGAAGTAACCTCCACCAAATTGGACTAAACTCTGAATAGACTGTCAGGATCGTCTATATTCGGACCATAGTAGGATACAATTGTCTGTTCGCTTCCACTAAAGTAAGCCTGCGCTAAGACCCATGTTCCTGACTTTTCAGTTAATACTGATTTTATGGAGCCTCAGATCCCAGTCTTAATCAGAATTGCAACACCCTTATTTGCCACTGTCTGCCCGGAACAGCAAAACGATCCTATCCATCTGAGTTTCCCGAAGATCTCTTTACTCTCAGTGGGACTTAGGTGAGTTTCTTGGAGAAGAATTACTTTGGTCGGAGATTGTTCAAAAAACTTCAATATCAACCTAAGTCTCCTGGGACACCGAAGCCCGTTAACATTCCAAGAGATAAATGGTATCTTATTACAAGTCATTAGGTGACCTCCATCTCCCACTCCTCATCTGAACACCCATGCGCCCATCTGCTCAATTGGAAACTCTTGAAGATTAAGGTGAAATAAGGACTCAATTTTTTCTTTTCTCCCCTTGCCACCCCACCTGTGCCCCCCTTCCCACCACCCCCTTCTTCCCGTGACCCCCAAATCCCTCTTCCTCCCTGGGGAGCCCTCCCTTTCTTCCTGAGCATACACTCTTGTATGCTCAGGACGAAAGCTCTTGTATACCCCCTCCCCCTCTGTGTATGATCTAATATATTGCATTAGTAATATAACACAAAAATTGCCAATAGTGGCTGCTGTCTAACGTGTGGACATATAGTGTAGACTATGAATAATGTGTAGCGAATTAATAGCCCTGCTGTTCATTTAAACAACTGCGTCGCCCATCCCTACCGCCCAACTGCTTGCATCAGCTCTCCACTTTCCCCCTTGCTGCCTGCCCTGATCTTTTCAATCAGACTATCTGCATCCTCAATCTGACGTAAGTTGTACATGTGGTTATTCCACATTACGCGGAGTGATGCAGGACATTTCAACTGGGCACGGGCACCAAGGAGTTAAATGTTGCCAGTCTCTTGTCCATCTCCCATTGTTTTGTGGCAGTTATATGGGAGACGTCTGAGCGGATTGTAAAAGTAAATGGGCTGGAAAAAGAAGTTGACTTTATAGAGCCTGTTTTTAGGGCCAAAGACAGAATCCTCTACTTGGTGGCATAAGTAAGGAAGTTGACCAAAATCTTCCAAGGGCGCTCCTTTGCTGGGTTCCGCCTGTATGGGTCCCGATGGACCCTCTGTATGTCGTCTAGTAGATCTAAATCGACATCGGGGGAATCCTTTAGGATTGTTGTTTTAAGGAGCGCTACCACAAATGCCGTTATGTCACTTAATTCCAGATCTTCCGGGACATTAAAAAATGTAAGATTGTTCTTCCTTGAGTGGTTTTCAAGCCTCTCGATGTCATCCTTCATCTCCTGATTCTGCTGTACCAGCTTATCCATAGCACCTGCAGAAGTACTTAGGGCTTCCTTGATCTTAAGTAGCTCCACTTCTAGTGCCTCCGTCCTTAATGAAACTTCCTCAACTTTTCGGGCCAATGCCTCACAAGACGCCTGGATGACGATCTGGTTTGTCTCTGATATTGTGAATCGTTTCCCAATATCTTCCTTTAACCCCAATAGGATATCCGCCAAAGTTCCTGGAGTAGAGATTGCCAATAGAGTAATATCTGTAGGTACGCCATTAATGGGTGGATGGGGACCTTCTCCTTTAGGACTAGTTGCATCTCTCTTCAAATCGCCCAGATCGACCTGCTCAGTATCATGGATTTCCAGAGCAGAAAAGCTATTAGAGAGTTCTAGTGTTGGATGAACCATATCCTGCACAGGAGAGGAAAAAAGTTGAGGGAGTGAGCTGGACTGGAAAGGTATGGAAGGATTGCTAGCTGAAGCTGAAGCCACTGCAGGAGCCATAGCCAAAGTTGTATCTTCTGTCGGCATAGTAATTGTAGTACTATTAGTAACCATCCTTTTAGCTCTATCTGAAGTACTGTCAGGACTCAAGTTTGTATACCTTAATGTCTAACCAGTTCTTGCATGGGAACAGAGATGCTAGGTCCCAAATCCATCTCAGCAATGCCAGTAGGTCTATTCTCAGAACCTCCTAGTCATTACCATGGGGGACGGGGGAATTGGATAAAATAATAAACAAAGAAGAGACTGGTCCAGAAAGGCTCCTTCCGTCAGTTGTCTGCGGACACCATCTGTTCAGTCAGTGGAACCTGTAAATTAATGCATCATTACTATCTAACATTTCTACTCTAGACTAGAATTACTCTACTGTATATCTCACCAACCCTAGTTCTCCTGGACCTTAGCTTCTCCTCTGATTTTTAAATGACGTTCGATCTTCCTCATCAGTTAGTTGTTACTAGTAGAAGAAAATAACAATATTAGTTTCCTTGTCTATTTTATCCTAGCCAGTTCCTACTTTTTATATTGTAAGTGCACTTACTTCACTAACTGAGGAGTCTTTCTTTAAATGGGTTTCTGTATTGTCTTTTCCTGTTAACTGCTGTCAATTTAATAAGTCTTCTCTCCGAAATCCCTTCTTTTTCTTTTTCAGGTTTTCTAGAAGAACGCAACAGCAGCTCTGGTGAGTATTTACAAATTTACATTTGCTTCAATAAGCATTCCGTAGTCTTTAATTAGCTTGAGAAAACTAATTTCCTTTTTCTTCTCTCCTGAATTATGTCCTTGTCTTGCTCAGGTTTCTAGGAGAACACGACTGTAGTTCTGGTAAGTATTTATAATTTACATTAACCTTTGCTTTGCATTCTGAAGTCTTATTTGTCGCAAAGCCAACTTCCCTCCTGTCTATTCGCTAGCGCCTATTCATAGAGTTAACCTTTTTTTTAATATCGAAGAGTTCACAAAGAATACTTATTTCCTGAACTACGTTTCTATCTCTTTTACTTAGCTCTGTAATCCTTGCTCTTCTTGGCTGACAAACGCGCGCTTCGCTCCGTGACAGCTCCTGTTTTTTCGAACTCGTAAATATTAACTCGCGCTGAACTCTAATGCCGAGTTGAGTCATAGATCTTGTCAACAGCTCGCCGTGAATTGTAAAGGAAAACGGGAATTACAAATACTGGACTTAGAATCTCTAAAGGACAAGCGCTTCCTCTCACATGACCTTCCATGCGGGAAACTTCGGTGAAGTGCGTCGTTACTAAAACGCTCGTGCTGCACTTTGACTCTCATGGAGCTGTGTACACAGAGGCTAGACCGCCCACCTCCTGTCCCATTCCGGTGGCCATCTTATGTCTCCAGTAGTGGACCAGATCAGTCCAAGTACTGTAACTAGAGGACTCCTGACCCATTTGCGATGCATATATACCGCAAACGTTGGCATCTGGTATAGCGGTTCTGACAAGTACCTAAGGAAAGGACCTTATAGAATGACTTCAATGATGGAGTAACTCTTGGTGCGACAGATACCCCACCTCTTGCTTTTTTCCTACCTCTCCCCGGGGTGGTGTCTGCACCACTATGGCTCCCCTTCACTTTGCGGGAAGTAGCTTTAATTTGAATTACTGGTGGAGAAATAGATGGTTTCGAGGGCGCAGGCGCTATACTAGCAGCCCGATCTCACAATGTGTAGCAACTGACCCCAACCGCCGGAGTGGATATTATCGGAGGGCAGCTCAAATGCTTGGGTGGACACTAGAATATAGGCTAGCAGTGTTGCAACCACTCTTCTCCATACAGGGCCCCCATTCCTTACTGGCAAGATCCTGTGTGGAATAAACTCTGGCAACTACTGGGGTAACACCAATATCAAATAAACCCCGACAGTTTAAACTTTCCCTCCACCCCCAGGCTAAGCTTGCCCCCTTCGAATGCGTGGGTATATCTACAGCGTCAAACAAAGACTCTTTGCTATGTCCCCCACTATGAAAATAACTCGCAATTGGAGAGGTCTTACCGGAGGCCACCCTTACCACCCTGATGGCTGGGTATAACGTCCGTCCACCTGATCCTTGAGCTTATCATCCTGGATTCCGCCACCACTCTCTTGTAGCGGCGAGCTCCCGGAACCACGCCGGCTCTGTATGGACGCCACCCTCTCCCCTGCAGACCATCCGCGTTGCAGGCGGGGAATCCAGAAACCAGATGCTGAAGCGTCGAAATGCCGAGTAGGACTAGGAGACCGGGGAGTGTGCTACAACCTTATTTTGGAACAACAATAGGTGGAGGAGATAAGAAATCCGAAGGCAGTCAATGCCGCCACTATGTCCGCCGCTAACCGCTAGCTGGATCAAACGTCATACACAGGGGGAGGAGCTCCGTCACGGCCGTTAGCTTCCGGCCGTCATGCTCCCCCTCCACCAACTCTGATATAAGATTAGGAAAACACTAAATATGCCATACTACAGCAACCTAGCACCCATTTGGGAATCACCAGGGACTCCAGAATGTTTGAAAGATGCAATGACAGCCCCTATAAAGAATGCAGTTATTACAAAGTGGGGACAGCTGATACAAGCAGGAACCCTGATGAACTGTGATTCCCTAATAATAAGTACAGATGGGAAACTGTCTAGATTCAAATACTACCAACTACAAGCTGTGTAAGAGGCTTAGAGAAGATTCAAGAGGACAACATGGAGGTTGAAGAAAAGTTACAAAGTGACCCAGTGAGAAAAGGAACATCATAATGATATTGGCTCATGATCCAAGCGGGAGAAAAAGATCTTGCACTACCACTAGAGTTATGGAAGAAAGACCTTACAACACAAGATTTGCAACATCTATGGCAAGTCTCCTTTTCTATATTATGGCATGGAATAATATCTGCCCCTCTCAGGAAGAAGCATCTCTTTACTCTACACATGGCATACTGGACTCCGGAAATATTAACTAAGATGAACAAGCAAGTGGTGAGAAGTTGTCCAAAATGTGGTGAAGCAAAATCTGATGAAAGCCACATGTTTCACCAGTGTCCCCAACTCTGTTTTGGTCCAACATGGGTAAGACTATAAATAAAGCTTAAGGACAGGATTTTGAGGTAAGCACAGGCATTACTATTTTTGGCACCGTGGATAATAATGGTTCTTCTCCTTTCTTAAACAATAGACAAAAACATTTACTGTTTGTATTAATTCTTCTGGCTAGATGAGAGATATGTATAAAGTGGATACTTGCTTGCCCACCAACACTAAAGGAGTGGCTGAATTCTGTGGGTAAAGTTAAAAAGCTGGGCCAATCCATGGAGAAAAGTAAGCGGACAAAATTCTGGGACCTATGCGACAGTAATAAACCCCAAGGCGGAGCTTAGTAATAGGGTAGGAAGGGATGTCCTATGATTTCACATAATGCAACAAAACAAATGTTGGCTTGGTCATCATGGTGGAACTATGAGTGACTATCATGGTGAATTTGGAGATCTCGATCTTCTACCAGATGAGGTGAGAAAAAAGCCCTAGCTGGTAACGGCCCAATTTGAGGGATAATTGTCTTTCTATATCTCAATTTTTGCAGAAATGAAGACAAAAAATAAATACATTTTAAAACTTTAGAAATTCACTAATAAACCAAAGATTACAGGGATGTTATAGTTAGGTTTAGAGTTCATTCATACAAAACCAGTGAAATTCAGCATTTATAGTTACCTGAGCTAACTATAACTTACAAACCCACAATGCACTGTTTATGACCTCACATCTTATATCACTCACAGAATGGTCAGTGATATCACAGATGACATCACTGATGACATCTCAAATGATATCACTGATGACATCATCCACAGAACGACTCACATCCCATAGAGGCACTAATACACTCACTCCCACTCAACCCCTCACATACCCATTCACAGACCCATACCAGTAGTCACAACCAATCACTCATTCATAAAGCCACCCACACAGCCAGTCACTCATACTGCCACTCACACACCCACTAACTCACCCACTCAGCCATTCATGTTCTCACTCACTATCAATGCAGCCACTCACGCATCCAGTCATGTAGATATACAGACACTTTCATAACCACTCATATACCCCTACAGCTACTCACACAACTACCCCCTTATTCATACAACCAATGGCACAACGATTCACTAACCCATACAACCACTCACACATCTACTACTACACTCACACACTCACAAACCCACAGAACCACTTAAATACCCATTCAAACATCCATACAACCACTCACACATCTACTCACTGCCCCATACAGCCACTCAGCCACCCATACAGCCACTCATACACCTTCTCACACACTTATGCAGCCAATCACACAGCCACTAACTCGCCCATGCAACCACTCAGACACTCTCCAATGCAGCCACTACCATAGTCACTCACTGACCTGTAAAGCTACTCAAATACCCACTAATACATCCATACAGCCACTCACATAGCTACTCATGCACCCATGCAGCCACTCAGACATCCACTCACACACTGATACTGAGAGTCACACAGCCACTTAGATGAGATAACCTAGAAATAGTATAACTAATTACTCCTACAGAATGAATAATAATTTAAAATGCTGTAACTAAGTATATATATTTAAGTCTCAGAAATGTTTACGAAACACACTCATATGATGATGTCATCAGTGATGTAATTTGAGATGTCGTCAATGATGTCATCAGTGATGATGTCACTGACCATGTCATGAGTGGTGTAATATGTGAGGTCATAAAGAGTGCATTGCAAGGGTGTGAGTTATAGTTAGCTCAGGTAACTATAACTGTGGAATTTCACTGGTTTTGTACAATTGAAATCTGATCCTAACTATAACGTCCCTGTAACCTTTGTTTTTTTTCAGTGACTTTCTAAGGTTATTTAATTATATTTCCTAACTATAACGACTTTATAACCTTTGTTTTTTCAGTGAATATCTATGGATATCTACATATATAAAACCCAGTAGCATTCACCACTGGGTTCTTATAGTTACGACCACTATTAATTGGAAAAATATTTTTGGGTTTTCTAATGACTTTGGCACAGTTTGACAAATCTTCACAAAACCTTAAAACAATGGTATTACACCTCAGCTCCTTCCTAGAATATTTCATTGTGACCTGTCAAGTGAGGGCTTGGGAACTGGGGGGTACCAGAACGCAGTTTACCCAATCATTTTTTCGTTAGAAAATTAGACAGAGCTACAGTGCAAATGAATGAAGGGAATTACACCACCTTTGGCAGAAAGCAAGATCTTGATGCAGAAAGCATGCTTTTTGTTATTTAATGTATATCTCTTCAGTAGTTTATGAGAAATTAGATGTTCAAAAACATTGTAGATATCACACCATGGAGGATCCATGGTGCCCGCAAACCTCACGATGAGATCTTATTGGCTGCCATCACATCAACAAATATGTGATGGCAGCCATCTTAGGACTCAGGGACTGAGTCCCAAGTCCTTAAAATAAATGTCAAAAAAGATATAAGGTGGTAGGTTAGGAATATCCTGCCCTCCTAGGTGGGGGGCCAAGGGGCCTGGATCCTAAAGCATATATTTTCTTTAATTTGAACATGAATTCATGGTAGTTCAATGCATCAGCAGCAAAGCAGTAAAGGAAAACTGAAAAAAAACAGTAGGAGCTCTTCAGCTTTAATAAAATAACCCTCCTAAGGTGAACCAGACCTGGTGGGGGGACATCACAATTCATTTTGTAAGAGAGGGAGGCATGCACCCCCCCTCCCTGAGCCTTCTTTAGGGCCTGTTGCCCTGGTTAGCAGAGTTCCAGTACACAGAGTAAAAAAGCCAGTAGCATCTGTCAAAAGAAAATGGGGGTGATCCTGCAGAAATGCAGAAAGCAACATTTTCCTACACCACTGAGGTGCAGTTCAAGATGAGCTCTTATTGGCTGCCATCACATCAACACATATGTGATGGCAGCCATCTTAGGACTCAGCGACTGAGTCCTTCAAATAAATGGCAAAAAGATATAAGGTGGCAGGTTAGGGATATCCTACCCTCCTAGGTGGGGGGCTGGGGGCCTGGGGGCCTGGGTCCCAAAACATATATTTTCTTTAATTTGACAATGAATTCATGGTAGTTTAATGCATATGCGGCAAAGCAGTAATGCAAAACTGAAAAAACCTATTAGGGGCTCTTCGGCTTTAAAAAATAACCCTCCTAGGGTGAGCCAGACTGGTGGGGGGTTGGGCATCACAATTCCTTTTGTGAAAGAGGGATGCTTGCAACCTCCCTCCCTAGCCTTCTTTAGGGCCTGGTGCCCAGGTTAGCAGAGTTCCAGTACATAAGTACACAGAGTAAAAAAGCAAGTAGCATCTGTCCAAAGAAAATGGGGTGGATCATGCAAAAATGCAGAAAGCAACATTGTCCTATACCACTGAGGTGCAGTTTTAGAAAAGACATATTTGTTGGATAGCACATGCTGAATGAACTGAAGTTGTTACTCATAGCACAGATTTGGAGCAGAGAAAGATCTTTCTCCAGTTTTACATTTTTCAAGACAAGAAAGTTTTAATTAGAAAAGTGCTTGAAGAGCACAGAAATTTCATGAAGTATACTAAAAAAAATATCTTCCTCAGATCAGACAAGTTGATGAAGTCCTATATTATGATGAGTGAAGAAGGCAGAAAACACTGACTTACTGTAGTTTAAATTTACCTGCTGAAGTCTTTCAAACCACATCTTCACCTCCTTGTTGCATTTTTGTAATGCTGCCCCTTACTTAAGGGCGTTTTGGTGTTGTCTACATACACAGAAGAGCTTAGGAGAGTATTCTCTCAAATATGAATGGATCCAATGATGAGCAGTACCTTTTACTCTTATTTGATATGATGATATGTGATAAAAAACACCATCACAAAACTCTTATGGGGACTGGGACTGAGATTTTTCTGAAATCATTGTTTGTCAGCAGATATATATACATTTTATAGAAGATGCTCCTAATTCGAATTTTTAAGTGAAAAATAAGGACCAGTTGCACTAATGCTTTTAATGGACACAAACCCTGCGATTTGCTAAATCAGAGAGATAATGACTCGCTGAAATCCCTTTGGAAATTATTAAACCCATTTATTTATTCTGAAATATTTTTGGCAAATCATAAAAAATTTGAAGAAATGGATACCGATTCTCAATTTGTGAGGGTCATTTCATGGTCATTCCTTCCAAATTCCAAATCAGTATACTATATATCAATGGGTTGCAACCATAATTGGGATTGCAGACCATTATTAAGATACCACCCCCTAAGTTGGGGTATTAACTCATTCAAAAAATGAAATATATCCACTATTGACCCCTTCCTCTTTGTGAGTTGAGCTGGCAGTTTGAGGGAGAATTAGCAGTGGTCCCTAGGACCATTGCCAACTCCTACCATAGTTTTTAAAAACTGGAAACAATTTTTTTAAGCTGCCTCTTTCCTTTAAAGAAAAAGGTTGCTTTTGAAATACATAAATGTTCATGTTTGAAATGTAAATATAGGCATGATGATCTATAAGCCCTTGCAGGCCACTTTCCCTGTCCTTGGCAATTTACGACTTGCCTAATGAATATTAATTAAGCAGATTACTCTGCGATGCCTTTTAATTTGGTATTTTATATTTTATTAACTGACCTGTTAGTACATAGGTCATTTTATAATAAGATACTGGTGACCACTCTTTACAATCATTATTTTTTAACATCTGCCCCTATGTTTTTGCAAAGTTCTTTGGCTGCTATTGAATATTGTAGCAGCAGTTTTCTTCCTTCTGACATTATAGAGTTTTTAAATATAGCTAGCACACAGATTACCAATAACTGGGTAAATAGGGATTTATTTCGCGGTTTAGAAACATCTGCTAAGCTGGCTGCAAGAGTTCTACTGAATAAACAACAAATTTGACAGACTTAAAACCTATCATTTCAATACATTATGATGTTTAATAATAATGATTACTTGAAGAGTAATATGAAGAGCTATAATGAGGCATAGCTAGATTTTCTGAGGGATGTGGGTCACCATAATGTCTAATTACCATATGGGGTAATTTAATATCAAACTATTACTATTGTATCCATGTGCATTTTTTTCCTAAAGTTGCATCTACACGAGGAGTTCCTGCTGCTCTGAAGCCTTTCATCAACTGAAGTGTGCTATCCAGAGGGCTTCACAGCTCTTGTGAACCCAATCCATATTTAGCATCATGTGGCACAAGACAGGTGGTTCCAGCCCCACACCATCTGGAACTATACACTTTCCATAAGAGAACCTTCTGGTAGTAGAAGTAAACAAGCCATGATATCATGGCCTCCCTAGTCCACAG
Organism: Lissotriton helveticus; assembly: GCF_964261635.1. NCBI lineage: Eukaryota > Metazoa > Chordata > Amphibia > Caudata > Salamandridae > Lissotriton > Lissotriton helveticus. Next base: position 2,101,041,855 of record NC_136059.1, on the reverse strand, counting down.
AGAGAGCAAAATGAGTTGTGTTGCATATGTTCCATCCTATTCGGATGTATGACGTTATAACGCATACTTTTACTCCGCAGACCATTACAACGCGACTTTTACTTCGCATACCGTTACAACGCATAGCGCCTTGGGGCGCTGGATAGTGGTAAGTATAATTTACTATTCTAACTCCAGTCCCCGTGGACCCTAGGGAAGGTGTTGGATAGTAAATTATACTTATTCCCTATCCTAGAGCGCCCCCCAGCGCAATGCGTTGTAATGGTATGCGGAGTAATGGTCGCGTTGTAATGGGTCTGCGGAGTAAAAGATCCGTTGTAACGGGTGTATACCATCCTATTCATGTGGGAGAGGGTTATTATGGGTGCTGGGTAGCATTAGGAAGATGCCAGGCTCAAGACACTCTTCCAGGGGACTTGGTGATTTCCTTGCCTTTAATGCCTGCTTCAAGAAAAATCTGACAGATATAAATAAGGATTGGGTGTCCCTGGGTGATGGTATTCTATGAAATAAGGGTGATTGTAAGACCTGACATTCTTGGTGTGGTATTTACCCAACCGTTTTGCCTTTACTCCCTTACTTTGCTAAACTTGTTTTTATTGGCTTTTAGGCACTTGCTAAACAGTGGTAAAGTGTTTGTGCTCTCACTCGAAAGTATGGTAAAAGTGGCTCACATCTGATTGGTTCATTTAGTGTACTTGTAAGTGCCTAGTATATGGTACTATATGTATTCAGGGACTGTACATTGAGCTAAAGTAGCCTTCTGAAGCATGTCTCATGCCTGACACTGCAACCTGGAGTTTGGGATTTTTCTTGTGCTATCATGTCTGTCTAGGAGCTCAAAAGAACATACAGGGCTTAGATCTTCACTGTGATGGGTTACTAAGAAACTCACAAGTTCAATTGTGTACCATATGTGTTGCCATTGAACTTTGGTGCTTTGAGATTCAGGATGTCATTAAGTGGTTTTAGAAAGAATTATGAATATTCTTGGTAACAATGAGAAATCTTGGGTATACCTCATGTTAATGTTGCTCAATTGTTAAGTGATGTCTTGCAGTGAACACTGAAAACAGCTCATGGCAGTGTAACTAATGTTGGTTAATACTTTCCTACTGTTGTTGATTAATGTATTTATTAATTTATTATTAGAAAGTGGGTTAGCAAGCACAGAGTAGTACAGGGTGGTATGTGTCTATTTCAGTGCGAACTGTCAAATAAAGTCAGTTATAAAACCTCAAACTAATGTTCATTGTCACTAGTGGGGAGAAAGTGAAAGGTGCTCGGGCGCACATATCTGGTATTAAAATGTCGAAGTCTGCACCCCGTCCAAGCAGGAACTCCAATTCTAATCAGTATAAGTCAGTAATACACTCTAAATTAACCTATGCTCACCATCTGGTAGCTTGTCAAAGAGCACTATGGCTTAAATAAGAGCCAATGCATGGCTCCACACCAGTTAGTTTAGAAAAATAGAGAATATTTGTATGAGTAAAACATTACCAAAATGACAAAAATCCAATAAGCAGAATCCAAGATATACATTTTTATGGTTTAAATATTTTATTGGATTTTCAGACAAATGACAAAACAAGGAGCATGACCCCCAGCTCCCCAAATTCTCACATGACAGACAACAGGTGTCTTAGATAGCGGTAGTACTGTAATAGATGCATGGAGCGGGTCTGATAAAGCCAGTAATAGACGGTGCTGAGAGAAGCAAAACAACTAAAAAAAAACAACTATCCCACCCACTACGCCTACCCCTCATCCACCAAATGGGATACAATAAGAGGGCTAAAAGAAAATAAAGGGAGGGATGGGACAGAGTACCTCGTGAATTATCGTGGTTTGCAAGACCCACGTGATGAGCTCGCTTGTGTTATTTGTGTGTCCGCTAGGCACAAGAGTCGTAAGTATCTAGGGCATGTCAGTTCCCTGAACTCTGATGTAAGTAGCATCAGGAAAGGGCGTCACAGCTCAGGGAATTCAGACCTCTTGCCTGCTAGCGTGAGAGTCAGTTTTTCCATCCCAAACACCGTCCAAAGTCTGTGCAGCCATCCGGAATGTGGGGGAGGCCAGGGGGAGCGCCAGTGTGCAAGTATATTCTGGGTAGCAGCTCCAAGGGTGATTGCAATAGGGTGACCTCTACGAGACTTAGCCGGGTACATAAGCGGGTTGGGTAGGCCCAGGAGAATATAGGCCGGGAAGCGTGGAAGTTGTGTGTCTAGGTGAGCGTCTATGTCGTCTAAAATGTGGGACCAGTACGGTTGGATTCGGCTGCAACCCCATAAGAGATGCTCCAATGTACCCACCTCCCCACATTCTCTCCAACACAGGGCGCTTTGATGAGGGTCGAGATGGTGAAGGGGTTCCGGGGTGTAGTACCAGTAAGTTACCACTTTGGTCAGTGTCTCGGTGAGGCCTGCGTGATACACAGAGTGTCTGGCCCTATTATAAATACTATCTCATCCCTTATAAGTGAGAGTGTGGCCTAAGTCCCTCTCCCACCGCGCTCGCCCTGCGTTATATGTGTGTACGGGGTGAGCAGTAGATGCTTGTAGAGATCTGAAATTAGTTTCTTGTCGCTGGATCGAGTGACAAGCCATTTCTCGTATACAGTCAATAATCGCTGAGCACCAGGCTTGACTTGGGGTTGAAGAGCCCAGTGTCGTAGTTGCATATAGGATAGCCTCTCTGTTCCAGGGATACCGTAATCCGTCCGGAGACGTGAAAATGGGATAATTCCTTCCAGGTCAAATAAGTGAAAGAACGCTCTGCAAGGGGTAGGGCGCCAGTGTGTGAAGGCCTTGGCAGCAGTACCCGGGTGGAACTCTGGGTTATTAAATAGTGGCATGAGTAGGGAGGGGAACGACGTCAGCTCATGGGTAATGGCTGTGCGATCCCATGCTTCCATTGTGGTGCTCGTAATGTAAGAGGCATAGAGGTTAGGTGGTCTGTGTGCTTTGTTAAGTAAGGGGATGCCTTTTAGAGGTGTACCAGCAACTGCTTGGTCCTGGAACAGCCAATGTTTCTCGGATTCGAGACGGCTCAACTCCACTAGGTAGCGAAGCTGGGAAGCGTAAAAGTAGAGCTGCAGATCAGGGACCCCAACGCCGCCCCGCTCCGGAGGCAGAATTGCTATGGCATCACGTGCTTAAACCTGGGTTTACGGCCCTGCCGTATCACTGACATAATATAGAATACACAAATATTGAATCACCAAAATATCGAAGAAAAAATATCAAATGCAAAAATATCTTATTCCTATCTACAAACCGGTAAGTACAAAAATATCGAATCAAAAATATAGTTTTAAAAAATATAGTTAGTCAAAATATCGAATTTTTTAAATGTCTTAAAACTAATTTAAAATTAATTAAATAATAAATATAACATTTACTATTACCACTCCAGTGAGTGCAACAGTAGGGAAAGAGTTGGATAGCGTAGGGGTAAAAATTACTATTCCCACTCCAGAGAGTGCAACAGTAGGGAGAGCGTTAGATAGCGTAGGGGGTAAAAATTACTATTCCCACTCCAGAGAGTGCAACAGTAGGGAAAGCGTTGGATAGCGTAGGGGTAAAAATTACTATTCCCACTCCAGAGAGTGCAACAGTAGGGAAAGCGTTGGATAGCGTAGGAATAAAAATTACTATTCGATATTAAATTATTTACCTTCAATTCGATATTTTTCACCACTATATTCTGTCAATTCGATAATTTGTCCATTCTATATTTTGACTTCGATATTTTGGTAATTCTATATTTTGAATTCGATATTTTGTCTTTTTACCGGCCCTGCCAGATGAATCGCGCCAAGTCTGATTGGGTTTGCTGGATCCAGCCTGCAGGGGGATGCAAGGGAAGTGTCTGGAAAAGGTAAAGGATCTGAGGGAGTATAGTGATCTTGGTGGCTGATATTCTACCCAGCCTGGAGAGTGTGTGGTCTTTCCTTTGGTCGAGCACTTTACGGATGTGGATACGAAGCCTTTCATAATTGGCAACAAAGGTGGGGGGGATGGTAGCACCTAATTGCACTCCCAAGTATAGAATGGTTGAAGTGGACCACTGTATCAGGTGTTCGACGTGAATGTGAGCCAGAGTGTCCGATGCGGATGAGATGTTGAGGGCAGTAGATTTATCCATATTAATCTTGAACCCGGAAGCCCGCGCAAAGTTATGGAGTTCGTCGAAGAGAGCCCTCAGGGATTGAATCGGGTTGGAGAGGGAAAGCAGAATATCATCTGCGTATAGGCTGATGGTGTGAGTGTCACCACCGAATTGAATCCCGTCTATGAGGGGGTGTTGTCGGATGCATTTCACCAGCGGCTCCATGTAAAGCGCAAAGAGAAGGGGAGAGAGGGGACATCCCTGCCTTGTACTTCTGCCTATTGGGAATCGGGATGACGTCTGGCAGTTTACCCGAACCATCGCGTTAGGTGAGCGATAAGAGTTTAGTATTTGTGTACGCAGTTTGTCCCACAAACCAAATTTCAACAGGACTTGCTCCAAATAGGGCCAGTGCACCCTGTCGAAGGCCTTCTCCGCGCCTATGGCTAGGAGCATATACTACCCTGGAGTGCGTGAGGTCTTTTCAATAAGGTGTAGTACTCTTTTAGTGTTATCGCTAGTCTGTCTCTGCGGTATGAACCCCGCCTGATCTCGTTCCACTAGCTTGGGCATATAGAGCGATAGGCGAGTCGCTAATATACTCGTGTAGAGCTTTATATCAATGTTCAGAAGGGAGATGGGCCTGTAGGGGCTACAAAGTGTCTTGCCCTTCCCAGGTTTAGGGATGACTACTATTGAGGCTTCCAACATTTCTCCGGGGATATTCCCCGTTTGTGCGAAGGAATTAAAAAGGTCCCACAGCAGGGGGGCAATTTGACCACAAAAGGTTTTTATAGAAGGCTGCCAGGTTTACCGAGTCGGAGGCGGGAGATGGCCGCGATAACTTCCTCCATCCCTACATCCCTGTCCAGGTAGTTTGCCTGTGCTTATGAGAGTGGGGTTATCTGTGCGGTCTCTAGGTAGTCAAGACTATGAAGAGCGTCAAGAGAGTCGCTCAAGTATAGGTCTGCGTAGAAGTCCCGGAAAGCTTACGCTATGTCCGCGTCTTCCGACTTGAGCTCTCCCCCGGGGCCCCGAATGGCCTGTACATCCTGACGTTGTCGCTCTTCCCTCAGTTTATGAGCCAGGAGGCGGCCAAATCTGTCGCCCCCCCATGTAATAGGGGTGGCAGAGACAAAGGGCCGAGTATTCGGCTTTGTCTTGACCCAGTGCCGCTAGTTGCTTCCTCTCTATACAGAGCTGGCGCCAGGCATGCACTGCGCCTGTACGTTGGTGCATCTGTTCTAGCTCCGCTACCCGCTGGATTAGTTCAGCTCTCTTGTTACTGCGCTCCACATTCCTGGCCGCAGATATGGTGATGAATTCCCCTCATTGGACGGCTTTTAGGGTGGACTATTGCGTCGCCAGAGAAGTATCTGCATTGGCGTTGAGTGTCAGGAAATTTGTGATGGCTGTCTTGATTTGGGTGACTGTGAATACATGGTGTAGTTTTGTAGTGGTGCTTCCCATATGGGATTAACCGCACCTACACTTGTTATAATCATTACAGAGTAGTACTGGGTTTACAATATAAGATAAAGCATCTGGTTGAGATGGAGTGCTACATAGACCACTGTCACTCACTACCAGGGGTGACTCTTGCCATTCAAAAGGTTGGCAAATCTATACATGCAAAAGAGGGGGTCAAGAAGAGCACAATCCTAAGAACAAATAGAAATAGGTGACTTATTAGTCACAACAGTTTGTGCAACAATAAGTCCAGTTCCAAGTGTCATGGAATCTTCATACTTAGACAGGATAACAGAACAAAAAGTTTATATTGTAATTTCATTTATTCAAAAAAACGTCATGAAGATAGTTAGTGCATCAAACAGAAACAGCCAACACGTGTTTCGTCGCTACAGCCAATCAGTACCACGACTTTCTCAAGGCTGTGGAATAGAAAAAAAATATAATCCATAAGTGACTGTACATAAAGGACCATAATACAAGTTAGTTAAAATTATGTTAAAGGCCTATATGCAAAGAACTATGTACAAAGAACGAGAAAAACGAAAAAGAGAAGCAAAATAAAGCATATAGAGATCCCAAGATGTGAATAGAAGTACAAAAGACAGGAAGTGAAATTCACCTTCATATGTGACCAGAAAAGAAAAAGAATCTGTGCTCAAACGATAAAACCTGAAGTGTAAGCACGAGGCCTCTATCCATTACGGTCATAACCATCTGTTTACGTCAGTTTGCCCTGCTCAATTTTACTAACTAAGCTATTGGATTAGAATAGTGTTCTACTTTTAGATCTTTGCACTTTTACTATAGTTTGGGTCTCAAAACCATTGTCTATTCTGGGCATGCTTACACTTCAGGTTTTATCTTGACCCCCTGTTCTGCATGTGAATGCAAGGTGTAGTAGTGTATCGTGCAGGCGCCAGTGTCGCTGTGGTTGCTGGGCATGTGGGAAGTGAAATGTGGCTACCCCTGGGGAGTGATCAGATAGGGATGCAGGGAGGATCTCAGTGTCTATCGCAAGCGCTTGTGAGGGAGGAAGTAATCTAGGGCCAGATGTAGGTAGGATTGATTTACCGATTCATAATTACCGAATTTTACCGATTCGGTAATTATGAATCAGTAAATCAGAGGGGTGGGTATGTAGGTATTCCAGATGTGCTGGAATACCGAATCGGAGAAAATCGGTATTTACCGATTCGGTAAATACCGATCGGTAATGCCTATTCATTCCTATAGGCTTTGAAGCCCATTGGAATGAATGGGCATTACCGATTCGGTATTTACCGAATCGGTAAATACCGAATTTCACAAGGGTGCAGGGGGTGTCACTTTGACACCCTCTGGCCCCCCCAAAAGAGGCTCGGGTGCCATGTGGCAGGCATACATGCCCCAAGGGCAGGTCTGCCTGTCATATGGCATAGGTGTGCATGCACACATGTGCATGCACACCAGAATCGGTATTTTACCATCAAATTCGATTTGATGGTAAAATACTGATTCGGTAAGGCTTGTGGGACTCAGAAGAGTCCCACCTACATATCAAATTTACCGAATCGGTAAAAATACCGATTCGGAATTTTACAGAATCGGTAAATTTACCGATTGGTAAATTTACCGATTCTGTAAAATTGAGTGCCCTACATACCATTTCTGAAATACCGGTCGGTAATGGCCGAAAATACCGATTTTCGGCCGTTACCGACCGACCTACATCTGGCCCCTAGTCTGGTATATGTTTTATGTATCCCTGAGTAGTATGTATAGGCCCGGCTGTGTCGAAGAGGGCCCCAATCTGTGTCGAGCGCTGACAAGAGCGGTCAGTGACATTGTCGAAGACCATGTTTAAGTCTCCCCCTAACAGCAAGTGTCGTTCAGAGTTGGCTGTCGCCTCCGTACGTGTAGTATGGAAAAATCTCCGCTGTCCTTCGTTGGGGGCATAGAAAGAACCCACTATGAGGGGGATCCCCGCTACCTGAAATCGATATGTGAGTAAGCGGCCCTTAATTTTAGCTTCCTTCTGAAGGACTTTACCCTGGAAAGAGTGGGAGACACGTATAGCAACCCCGGCTGATTTAGTGGAGTTAGAGGAAAATAGTTGCGTGGGGAATGCACAGGATCTCAATCTCTGGTGATCTTTAGGGACCAGGTGGGTCTCTTGTAAAAGGTCAAATGTCAGCGTTTGACTGTTCTAGATAGTGGGCATTGAGGGTGAGAATTTTAAGCTGTTTCTGGGGCATGTGGCATATGGAGGGGGAACTGGCTGAGACGAGGTACGGGAGGGACTCTCAGAAGCCCCTAGCTAGAAAACGGAGAATGCCATCCTACAGCACTGCAACCTGGCGCCCGGAAAGGGGTAGAAGGTGGATGAGGGGAACAACACCCCGCAAAAAAACCCAGCAATACTCGCTCAAAAGAAAACCCCTACCCTCCCTAACCCTCAAACAGCCCAAACAGGAACAGTTTGTAAGAAGAGTCCATCGTCCCAAGACGACGGGTGTATCATTCAGCGGGGGTCCGTGGTGTGAACAATGGGAAGGGGAACCCTCCCCCCGCCACCCACCCATGAACAGCAAAGATGCATTAAAAGGGTGCAGAAATGCATAGGATCTCCAGGACCATCACTTGTCCTCAGAGCCCTCCCTCGCTAGGACTTCAGTAGCTGTAGCCAGAGCTTCTTGTTGGCTATGGGCAATGTCGGAAGTGGGCGTCCTCCTAGGGCGCAGCTTCCTGCTCTAGCACTGCCATCCTGATGGAGAGATCTCCAGTCTCGGTCCCGCACCATCGATGTTATCTTCCTCGCTTGGTGGAGTCAAGCCCAACAGGCGGTAGGCTTCCATCAAAGAACGAGGGTGGTGGAGTTTGCTATTGTATCTAAAGATGCGGCGGAATGGGTGTCCCTAAGAGCACGAGATCCCCTGCTGCCGCAAGTGGTCAGTCACCGGGCGGAACTGCTGCCTTCGTTGACGAGTGATCAGTGCCAGGTCCTGCTATAGGACCGGGGAGTGGCCTTGGTATGAGATGGGATGAATAGTCCGTGCCTTAGAGAGGATAGACTCCTTGGTCTTGAAGACCTGAACGCACACCAGGATGTCCGCTGGAGGCGTGTTGGGACCGCGGGGTGGACCCACTTTGTGTGCTCTGTCAAAGACAACGCGGTAGAAAAGGGGTTGGTGATGGACGAAGCTACTGAACCAATCAAACACACACACCCAATCAACAGATCTGGGTTTAATCCATCACCGTTCTATAGCCCACTCTGCTACCCCAGTTCAGACATGGCCATATGCAAATCAGTCTGACCCTGTGCCTCATGGGATCAGTCCAGCCTGAACTGACAAGCCATGCCTCGGAAACTAGCTTCCTAGGACCGGTTTCTGGCATTACAGCCGTCTTCAGCCAGGCTTGCTTGAATCCAGTAGCAAAGTGAGCAAAGGACTCACGTCTGAGCATACCCTGCCAACTTATGGCAAACAAAGTGGTACAAAAGGGGGTGGTGATGGAGGGAGCATCTGAACCAATCACACACTCACATCCAATCAACAAATCTGGGTTTAATCCATCACCGTTCTTTAGCCCACTCTGCCACCCCAGTTCAGACATGGCCATATGCAAATCAGTCTGACCCTGTGCCTCATGGGAAGAGTCCAGCCCGAACTGCCAAGCCATGCCTTCCTTGGACCGGAAACAAGCTTCCTAGGACCAGTTTCTGGCATTACAGCCGTCTTCAGCCAGGCTTGCTTGAATCCAGTCACAAAGTGAGCAAGGGACTCACGTCTGAGCATACCCTGCCAACTTATGGCGAACATAGCGGTACAAAAGGGGGTGGTGATGGACGGAGCATCTGAACCAATCAAACACTCACACCCAATCAACAGATCTGGGTTTAATCCATAACCGTTCCTTAGCCCACTCTGCCACCCCAGTTCAGACATGGCCATATGCAAATTAGTCTGACCCTCTGCCTCATGGTATCAGTCCAGCCCGAACTGCCAAGCCATGCCTTCCCTGGACCGGAAACAAGCTTCCTAGGACCGGTTTCTGGCATTACAGCCGTCTTCAGCCAGGCTTGCTTGGATCCAGTGGCAAAGTGAGCAAGGGACTCGCGTCTGAGCATACCCTGCCAAATAATGGCGAAGAAAGCGGTACAAAAGGGGGTGGTGATAGACGGAGCATCTGAACCAATCAAACACTCACACCCAATCAACAGATCTGGGTTTAATCCATCCCCGTTCCTTAGCCACTCTGCCACCCCAATTCAGACATGGCCATATGTAAATCAGTCTGACCCTGTGCCTCATGGGAACAGTCCAGCCCGAAATGCCAAGCCATGCCTTCCCTGGACCGGAATCAAGCTTCCTAGGACCGGTTTCTGGCATTACAGCCGTCTTCAGCCAGGCTTGCTTGAATCCAGTGGCAAAGTGAGCAAGGGACTCATGTCTGAGCATACCCTGCCAACTTATGGCGAACAAAGCAGTACAAAAGGGGGTGGTGATGGACGGAGCATCTGAGCCAATCAAACACTCACACCCAATCAACAGATCTGGGTTTAATCCATCACCGTTCTTTAGCCCACTCTGCCACCCCAGTTCAGACATGGCCATATGCAAATCAGTCTGACCATGTGCCTCATGGGAACAGTCCAGCCCGAACTGCCAAGCCATCCCTTCCCAGGACCGGAAACATGCTTCCTAGGACCGGTTTATGGCATTAGAGCCGTCTTCAGCAAGGCTTGCTTGAATCTAGTGGCAAAGTGAGCAAGGGACTCACGTCTGAGCATACCCTGCCAACTTATGGTGAAGTACAAAAGAGGGTGGTGATGGACGGAGCATCTGAACCAATCAACCACTCCGAAGCTTGTTGCTTGTGCCCAAGTCCAGCCGTGAGCAACGCCTGGCCTCCGCCTGGCTAGGCGTGAAAGGAAGCACCCACAGGTCCGTGGGGCAGCCAGACCGGCTTAAGATAGGAAGTCACCACTCCTGCCACCCAGGGAGATCGGAGGGGCCTCCAACCAGCCAGTCCCCAACTGCCCCAGCCCCACCAGCAATGCTGTAGTTAGGTGCACCCAGATGTTGGCCCCCTTACCCGCCCCCACCAGGCCGAGGATCTGCGCGTCCCACCTCCACAGCGCGTGAGAGGGGGTCGCAAATCACTCAACTTGTGTCCGGCTGGGGGTCCGCGAGGCGTTCCTGCTCCGGCCGCAAGGCGGCCGCTGATGTCCCAGGCAGGCGATGATGCAGGTAAGGGTCGGTCTGCGGGCCAAGTCCACTGGGTGTTGATCGGACGTTTCACCGCCTTTAGCACCTCCTCCACGTTTCAGCTCCAGGCCCCGGTCCCGGCAGTCAGCACCCCAATGCTTGTGGGGGCGGGGATCCCCCAGGGCAGACCCGCACCCCGAGAGATAACACAGTCCCCCGAGGGCGCAGCCCAAAGTAAGCGTTAGGGGCCTCTGGGCTCATGTAATCTGCCGCCAGCTCTACTGCACTCCTGGCTAAGCTCACGAGCACCTGAGGCCAGTGCTTCGCGTGGCCTGGGACGCCGGGCAGGCCCAGGACTTCCGCCACCATCCGCTGCCAAGAGCAACAACCACGGCGTCCACTGGTGACCTTCCGGTGCAGCGGGGACACACCCTCAGTCGCCCAGTTGGAGAGGGGCCCAGATGGGATGCAGAGAGGAAAGAAGCAGGCCTCGGTGTCCCATATCCCGGGCACCTTATTGAAGAAGCCATGCAAACATGGGGCAACCGGATATGCCTCTCTGCTCCTCCCGGCTCCGGTGGGATCAAGGTGCCAGCTCAATCGAGGCGGCGGGCACTCCGGGGGCTCAGAGGGCTGGTCTCATGCTAAGTGGGCCCCCCTGGAGCTGTGCCGTGCCATCATGGGCATGCGGCGGGCAGGAGCTTAAAACCAAGCGTCCTATCTTGCCGCCTTCTTGGCCATGCCCAGATATACATTTTTAAAGAATAAACTGCTGTGTAGTGCTTAGAAATAAATAGCACCAACCAGGGTCGTGCTTGACCAGGGCAAATCCAAAAGTTCAGGCTGACCATGATAGAGGACAAGTCGGGTACAGGGACCAGCATTGGCACGCTAAACAGTATCTTAGATGTGTCAACGCTGAGGGCAATGCATGGAGCAAAGAAGGAAATGTGTCACTGTCGATCTCGCAGAAGGGGGATACATTAGTTTCAAACTTTGTAAATCGAGGATACGTCGAGTGTCAAAATGCGGTCAACATCGGATGATGTGTCATTGGGGAGCTGGTGGGCTGTAGGCGATATGTGCAACACAATGGATACATTGGCGCAGAGACACACAGCATTGGAAATGCTTCAGAAGCTGCTGACGGTGCGTCATGCTATCAACTATGCAGTCAGTGTCCGCGGTTCATGCAGCAGTGGCGATGCGTCAGGGTTGAAGGAAATACACTGGTTCCAATCGGTGCAATGTCATCAATGTGTGGATTGTCTGAGTTGCAGTACTGAAGACTCAGTTCCAAGGGCCAAGGACTGAATTGGCACCACTTGGCAGAGCAGGACTCAGAGTAGACAGAGTCCAGGTGCTAGTTGCAGGGTGAAATCTTTGATATCCCTGATTTCAGAAACGGAAGGTAAGCCACTATGCCCTTGGAAATACTGAGGTTCTGGGAAGTAGAGAGGCAGAACCAGCCCTTCTCACTCCCAGACAAGAAGCTGCAGGTAGCAGGTCAACACAGCACAGCAGTTCAGCAAAGTGGCAGTCCCTGCTTCAAGCACAGTAGTCCTTCTTCCTGGTAGAACGTCCTCAGTTCCAGAAGTGTTCTGATTTGATTTGGTCCAGTACTTATACTCAGTTGGGCCTTTGAAGCATGGAGATTTCAATGAGACACCTTTGAAGTGCACAAGAATCTGCCTTTCCTGCCGTGGCTCATACTCACTACAGGGGGGTATGCAACGCTTTGTGTCGGGACAGAGCACAGCCCTTTCAGGTTTAAGTGTCAGCTCCTACGTATCATCCTGCTCAGGATGACTCATCAGCATGCAGATGGCTACTCAGTCATAACTACCCGTCCTTTGTATGTGGCTTTCCAGAGGAGATGCAGGATGCCAGCTGTCACCCATCCCAGACATGCATTCCAGAGACAGGCACCAAATGGTTATAGTAAGAATATACCAACTTTCTCAAAGTTGCATTTTCAAAATTGCAATTTAAAAACACAACTTCACCATGAGTTGTATTTTTAAAGTGTAACCAATTGGAAAATACACTTAAAAAAAATCAGGCAATTCCTATATTATCCTATGGGTTTGATAGGTCTTGCAGAAGTGAAAAATGCATGTAAGAGTATTTTACTACTAGGGAATGTAAAACTTAAAAGTACATGTCCTACTTTTTAAAGGCCTTTCATCCTGCTCATGAGCTGTCCGGGGTTTACCTGAGGTGATGTCTTATATGTTATAAAAAAGAAGGTTTGGGCATAACTTGCCAGGTTGAAATGGTTGTTTAAAACTGCATGTGCAGTTTTTGCAGTGGCACTCCTCATCTGTCATTTCACATTTCCTAGTCTGTACCTCTTATTCCCTAAATCTCATCCGTCAATCCTGACAATTTTCTAATTCATCATCCATCATTCCTCCTTCCTCATATCCCTCACTCCTCATTCTTCATTCCACAACTTCTCATCTCTTAATCCTCATGGTGTATCCCTCACTTCTCAAACCTCATTTATCACTTCTGAATTTGCATTTCACATTTGATTCCTTTGCTCATAGCCCTTATCCCCCAAAGCTTGTCCATGTTTTGATTCCCATACTCTAACTCATTATCTTTCACTCTTTATCCCTCACTCTAATGCAACAGTTGTCACTCATAATTTCTTAGTCATTATTCTTCACTTTTCATCATCCCTCATCCTCAGTCCATTTTTCCCATTCTTCCCCCCCTCATTTCTTATCTGAATTCCTAATTTCTCAGTACCTCTCACTTCACACTTCTCTTCTCTCTTTTTTTTTTGGAATCAAAATAAGCAATAGCATGTTTAAGGTCAGTCAGCAAAAAAGAAACAGAGTAATATCAGAAATACTATCAGGAATATAATATGACAAAAGCAGGGAGAAAATCATAATATACTTTTTAGATACCAAACATAAAAGTACAACTAGTCAAAAACTGAATTCCAGATTTTGTCGAACTTTCTAATTCCTCCGATTCGTTGTGCATATAGCAGTTCAGTTTTTCTTACTATTTTCATTTTATCTAACCATTCCTGGAACAGGGGAACATGTATTGACTGCCAGTTCTGAAGTATCAGAGATCTTGCCACAGCTGAGACTATATATAACAGTTTAACCAAATGATCTGCCAAACCAAGACCTGGGTCGTAGCCATATAGTGTTATTTGAAGAGTGTGAGTAATCCTGATACTGTAATTCGAGCCAACAAAATCAAAAATTTTGTTCCAAAATGTCAGAATTTTCGGACACAGTGCAATAATGTGAGACCAATTGGCAGGAGCAAAATGCCTACATCTAAAGCAGGTAGCCGACGTATTAGCATACATTTTAGCGATTAGAGCAGGAGTACGATATAGTAACCATTTATTAAAGAAAAGCATTCTGCGCCAATTGGACCCTCTCAATACACTAAAGTTTAATTTATTTAGGACTTTCCAAGTATTAAGAGACATATTATGATTCTCATGTTCCTGCCATTTTTTGATTGCTTTTATACTAAGATCTTTCTCAATACATTGAGCAAGACAGCGTTTCCATTCCCCCGGCTTTCTAACCGATGATGTTACAAAGAGGTCATTCCATATCTGATTAGGGGTGCTAATATGTTCAAAGTCTAGTAGATTCAGTGTTTTGTAAAATCTAATGTAGAAGCCACTTAGCAGGAAGTTTCCTTGAATCAGTTGTGACATCTGTACCGGAGTTAGCCACCTGCCATCTCTACAGAAATCTGCTAATTTATGGAACCCTGCACGGTGCCAATTACGTACGATTTCCGAATTGGTTTTTATCTCGGTATGTACAAAAACGTGTCTTAAAGGAGTCATAAGGTTAAACTGTGGAAGGGAGTATCTTTTAAGCATACCATCTCTTCTTTTGAGAAACCAATTTATAGTCTTATATCTGACGAGTTTCGGCGATCTAGGAACTAATAACAGAGAGGGAATTTGAGCTTCAAGACAAATTAAATCCATAAAAAAATTAATAAATAAATCTGGACCTTGTATTTCGGACTTAAATCTATTTAAGTATTGAGTCAAATAGGCGTTATAATAATCTTTAATGTTTGGTAACGCACAACCTCCTTGCTCAGTATCTGCATATAGTGTCTTTATTGCTATGCGAGGAGTTTTCTTACCCCATATAAACCCAGAAAACAAAGACTCTATTTTTAAGAAAAAAGAACCTGGGAGAAAGCAAGGGATTGTTGAAAATAAAAAATAAAAAAGTGGAAGGATAGACATTTTAATCAGGGCTACTCGGCCCAGAATGGATAATGGAAGAGGGTTCCATCTAATAAACATGGAGCGAACTCTCTGAAGGAGCGGGTCAAAGTTAAGCCCATACAGATCCGAGACAGACACAGAAAACAGAACTCCTAGATACCTTTTAGGCCTAGGATTAATACAGTTAACTAAATCTGGGTGTAACTCTGGAGCTGCACCTCCACAGACCAGAATTTCGTTTTTTTCTTAATAATCCGATAACCTCCTAGGGCTTCAAATTCTTCGAAAATCTGTAAAGCTTGGGTTTGAGATTGCAGGTCAGGTTGAATTAATAACATGATATCGTCAGCATAAAATTTAATTTTAGACATAGAGGTAACCGGAGACATAATAGTCAGAGAATTCCTAATTGCAGTGGCCAGTGGTTCGATAAAAAATGCAAAAAGAATAGGTGATAAGGGACACCCTTGTCTAGTCCCACGTTGCACCACAACTGATCCCACCATAACAGAATTAATAATAACGTTGGCTTTGGCACCAGTGTATAGATTTTTGATTAAAGTGATAATCTGTAAAGGAATTCTAAAGTGTGTTAAAATAGAAAAAAGGGTATCCCAAACTATCAAATCAAAAGCCTTTTCTGCATCTAAAAACAAAATCAGTGCAGGAATACTCCTTACCTGAAAAAAATCTAATGCCTCAAATAAAAAGTGTGTGTTAGTAATTAATTGACGACCTGTTATAAAACCGTTTTGATCAGAGTGTATTAAATCAGCGGCAATGGTGTTAAAACGAATAGATATTAGTTTGGTGGTAATTTTGTAATCGGAGTTTAATAGAGTGATCGGTCTAAATGAACTGGGATCTTTAGAATCTTTCCCCTTCTTCAAGAAGCTCACTACCGTGCCTTCATGAAAAGAATCTGGAACTTGACCTCCATTTAGCATAGAATTTAATAATTTTAGCAACAGATCGGAAAAGGAGTTGAAGAAGACTTTAAAGTATTCTGAAGTCAGCCCAATCGGGCCACAAGCTTTACAGAGTGGTAAGTCCTTAATTACTGATTCTAATTCAATTTTAGTGAATGGACTAAACATTTTCTCCTGTTCAATATTTGAAAGAAAGGGAATTGGGTGTCTACCAAGAAAGTTGGAGAGCTTTTGAGAGTCAATGGCTTGATGTTTACTATAAATCTGTTGGTAGTGTGAAAGCATTATGGAACCGATTGCCACCGGCTGTGATGTTTTTCAGTATTTTGGACGGGACATTTTAAAGAGCGTATTTGATTTGCGGCAGCTTGTTCTTTCGCCTGCCAGGCGAGAAGCTTGCCTGTGAAATTGCTTTCCTCATAGATTTTTTGATTCTGTCTAAGAAAAATTGCTTCACTCTGCGAAAATAGATTAGAGCAGAGTTCACGTTTAGCTTCACTCAATTGGTTGTGAACCTGACTAGAAAAATCAACTTGTCGTTTTAGAGTTAAAATCTGAATTTTTTGTAGTAAGTTTCTATTTTGTTTAATGTTTGACCATTCAGCTGCGTCCTTACTTATAACGATACTACGGATAAATGCTTTCAGGGAGTCCCAGATTATATGTAGGGGGGCGGTATCAGAATTACGTTCTATAAAATCTGAGATTTCTATTTTAAGACAATTAACCCAATTGTTGTCTTGTAGGTATAGTTTATTAAATATCCATCGTTTGGGAGTTCTAGAATCTTCTCCCAAAACAAACTCGGCTATCAGCATTGCATGGTCTGAATAATTCTTTGGTGAGAGAATTTTAATTGCCGGCAAGCCAGGAAGAAATCAATCCGTGAGGAAGATTTTAACCTGCCTGACCAGCAAGTAAATTCTTTTTTCTGTGGGTTCTGTGTTCGCCAAGGATCACATAAATCAAAAATAGACATATTGTTATTGATTGATCGACGTGACTTAGGTTTGAGCTGTTTCTTAGAGGATGTAGTAGAATCCAGCTTTGTGTCCATCAAAATATTAAAATCTCCTCCAATAACAATATCCCCCCTACCATAAGTAGTGATTGAAACAAATCTTCATAGTCTTGTGAGTTATCGTCCACCGGTGCATAGAAGGTAACAAAGGTAATCGGCCTCCGTCTATGCATAACTGAACATGTAACCCAACACCATCTGCCTCCGCTACCCTCCTCAGAGTGCATAACTTCTGCATTCAGATTCCTATTCAAGAAAAGGGCAACACCTCGTTGAGATACTGTAGTGGATGAAAATCCACGAAATGTGGCCCATGTCTTAAACATAGTAAAAACATCATTTTTTGAAGCGGAGATATGGGTTTCTTGTAGCATAATGATAGCAGGATTTTCTGTTTTAATCCATAATTAGATGGCTCTCATTTTTTTCTTATTATTTACGCCATTGACATTAAAAGAGATTATTTTAAGCCCCCTATTAATAGACATTTGAATCTAAATTGTACAAGCTTCCAGTAACCATTTCAACCAAAACTATTTTTTCCATTCAATTAATTCACTCCCTTTACATGATATATAAAAGAAAAAAGTAGTCGACCAACAATGCAAAAAACATCCAAAATACATCATCTTTTTTTCTTTTTTTCCCACCCCCAGCACCTGTGGTCCCCCCCATACCACCCTCACCCCTATGGCCCTGTCTCCACACTGGCCATGGAGAAAAACCCCTTTTCATTTCGGCGCCTTGCTGTTGCGCCCCTTATCCTCTCTAGGAGTCCTGTCCTGGTCCCCTGCCCCCTGTGCTGAGAACCAAAAGAGAATACAAATATATTGCGACATTATATTGGAAAACCCTTAAATCAAAAACGAAATCCCTCAACAAGGCATAAGGCTGAATGAGAAAAAATTTATCGGAACAGACCAAATCAGACACCATCTCGAGTTTCCCTAGTACCGCTAATCTTGTGAGATCTTACGAAGCAATGCTTGTGCTTCATCGATATCGGTCAGCATATAAAATTTGTCTTTAACAAGAACTTTTAACTTTGATTGCTGAGCAATCAAGGCTTGAGCACCCTTATCTTTAAATAGTTGAAGAATTTGTACAAATTCCTTTCTCCTCCTGGCCGCTGCAGCAGACATGTCTGAGAAAATCCTACATTTCGTGGTAGCATTTGCTGCAAATTGCCTTTGTTTAAAGGCCTCGGAGAGGATTATCTCTTTGACACGAACATCCGCGAAATTCACCAGAATAGTACGAGGAAATGTAGAGTTTGTAAGGGGCTGCGCAGGAACTCGATGGGCACGAGTAATCGTAAGATCTCCTTTATATTCCGGTATAACCTCATGAAGGAAAAAGGAAGTGATCCATTGTTTCATATCTGATCCCTCAATTTTCTCAGGAACTCCAACAATTCTGAGATTTGATCTCCTATTATAATTTTCCAAGTCGTCAAGCTTAGATTCAAGTGATTTTGAGTTTATGGAGAAACCTTTGACCGCCTTTCTCACTTCAGTCATGTGGTCTTCCAGGCCTGATATTCTGGTTTCGGCTTCTTGTAATCGAACGGGGAGGGAAGACATAGATTCTTCAATTTTATCTAAGCGTTGATTGATAACAGCGAGTTCGGTCCTTTGAAATTGCTTCATTTCTCTCACCTCACCAAGTATCATATTTAGCATGTCTTTGACTGAAATCTGAAACTCTCCTGTGGTCTCAGTCCCCATATCTAAAATTGGGCTGTGAGAGTCAGTGAAAGGA
Organism: Lissotriton helveticus; assembly: GCF_964261635.1. Classification (NCBI taxonomy): domain Eukaryota; kingdom Metazoa; phylum Chordata; class Amphibia; order Caudata; family Salamandridae; genus Lissotriton; species Lissotriton helveticus. Next base: position 2,101,023,129 of record NC_136059.1, on the reverse strand, counting down.
GGGGATACATGATCAGTATGTAGGATTGCAGTCACTTGGTTTCCTTTACTCTTTTCCAATTCGACCAAATCAACAGAACTGGGTATCGGACCCAAAGTTTTAGAGGCAGGAGTAGGGGCTCCCGTGGCAGCCATGGCTCCAGTAGCACCTATAGCAGAAGTTTCAGATAAGGAGCGAGATATCACTCCTGAGGCAGATGGTATAGGAGGAAAAGATGTTGAAACAATGGTTTTCCTCTCAAATAAGGGAAATTGTTTAGGAGTTTTGGTAGTTTTGGGGACTACCAGAGTCATCCCGTCTTTAGATACCTGTGCGCCATTTTGAGGAGAAGGTGGCAGTTCAATCAATTCTATTAATGTAGTTCCAAGGTTGTTGATAGCCACCACAGATGGCTCTGGCGCTGAATTGTTCCCTAAATCAGGCTGAGTCAAAGCAGTAGGAAAAGTCTCTGGAGATTCCTCTTCTTCTTCTCCCCCAGAGTTTTCCGAGATATCAGCTCCTACATCTGTATCTGCATTTTTAGCAATATTAGCGACGTCTTTCATTTGCTGGCGACGAATTTGTGCCTTCGCACGTGCGGTTAGTTGTTTCCCCATCTTCCGATATACCGCTACGGTGGAGTTCCACGCCTCCACGTAGCCTAGGGTTTCCTGTTCCTGGCTCCTCCCCCTTACCACGATTCTGAAGACGACTGTCGGTGTTTGGCGTGCTGCTTGCTACTACCAGGTGCGGCGCTTCTGAAGCTTCGGAGGCAGCGCTGAATTCCTGCCCTGTGTCAACTATTACGGCGTCCGGGCTGAGCCTGTATCTGTGCCTGTCTCACGAGGGTGTGAGGTGAGAGGAGCAGCTTTGTACTTCACGAGACGGATCGGATACATTGTATCAGGCAGGATCAAGTAAAGACTTTTTCTCGTCTTCGCCTAAAATGTTTGAGAACGAGCATACTGTTAGCTCCTGTTCCGTTCTCATTGACTTTTGCTGACCTCTCATGTGCTTATCTGCCAGCTGCGCACTCTTCTAAACTGCGACACCTGAACTTCTATTATTGGCCTATTAAGAGGCACCCTGCTGCCACACACAATATCGCACAAAAACTCGCAGAAACTCGCAATTCTTTAAATGCAAATATGCAGACTGGATGAACTTTCAGCTCGCACAATGCTTTTGACGTTGTTAGCTTTTTCGTTTTCTGAGGGGCACAGCAGATAAACATCTTCAAAGCAAATACGTACCTCGAGGAGAACTTAGAGAGAGCTCTGTGCACAGCTGTTGATTAGCGATCAGCTGTGCGGTTTTCTATTTCAACGGCCTTGTACTGCATTAGAACGGATCCTGGTTTCATCATATCAGCGCAGAACTGAAGAAGTTATTGCTGCTATTCTTATCGCTGGTAAATGCGGATAAGGCTGGTAGGGTGCTTTCTACTTGCTTCTCCTCCCTGTTCTTCTACGCCTCTACGCCTTTTATACGCCTTTATTCCCCACACTGTCTGCATATTACCCTTGGGGCCCACTCAAGTGTCGTGCTGAGAGTTCCCTCTGCCGCTGAAGCTGCTTATTATTAGGCAGCGGCCGCAGTTTTGGGTTAACTTCCAGTTCCAGCATACCTTGTAGCATTTGCAGCAGACAGGCGCAAAGAGGGTAGCAGGTGGAGAGCATAAAGCTTTTTTTTTCCATTGAAACATTTCTCTCTCTCAGTTCTAATTCCTCACTCATTGTAGGAGAGTAGGGTCTGCTATCCTATGGTCACCCCAAAATTTTTGCTTTTTGCTTCACTGGTTTATGACTTAATGTGGCTGTGGGCCTGCTAATCAGACCCACAGCCTGCTGTTCTCTCTCTAAATTAATACCAATGCACACCAGGTGCATTACGAATTGGAACTGGTTCACCTTATTGGCCCCTGTAACAGTGTACCCAGGTACCCAGGGCATAGGTGTTTCCAAGGCCTACCAGGGGCTGCAGCATGTATTATGCCACCCCTGGCCTGGCCTCCATATTTGACACAACTGGCTGATCCGGGTAAAGTTAAACATGAGCCTCAGCATCACAAAATGGATGCTGCCACCACAGACACAAGTCTGACCTCCTGCTGCTGGGAGTCCTTCCAGTGAGGGAGGCTTGGACAAAGGGTTTCCTGCCTTGGGAGGTGCTAGCACCACCCCAGACAGGATTTTGTGTATTGGGTAGGACAGGGCTGAATAGAACGAGACATGCCTGGGACACACAAGGTGTCCCTGTGCATATGCCAGTTCAAACCGGTCCTTGGGCTCTCCAGCCCCAGTCCTGGTGCAAAACTGGACAATGGAAAGGGGGTGTAACCACCCCCCTTCCTGGTCCCACCCAGAGGAGGGACCTAGCAGGTAATCCGGCCCCTAGATTTGGAATAAGAGTAGGAGCTGTGTCCCAAGACTTCAGATCATCCTGAACTCGACTTGAAACTAAGAAGAAAACTGGACTTCGACATTCTGCTGCACAGAAGACTGAAGAGATTCTCCCTTGTGGCCAAGGAGTGACCACCCTGTGAATACAGGCACCAACCAGCAACTCGACGTCTGCTTTGCCGCCACCTCCCACCGGAGCCCAAGCCCAGAGCTCAACAAGACCTAGATTTCCAGACATCCCACAACCCGATCCACAGTCCCCGAAAAGAAGAGACCCGTGGAGGCACCGAGAGACGTGGGACTGGCCATCTTGAAAGACCCTTGAGAAGCTGACTGCGCAGCACCCGAGGCTCCCTTGCCGCTGTGCTTTGGGGTTTGAGAAACCCCACCACCGAGCAGCATTTGCACTGAAGATCAGCCCCCCAGCATCTCCACGATCTGCGTGGGGCCCTTTTGCACTTTGCCACTTGATGCAACATCCTGGTCACTTGCCACGTGGCTAGTGGCCATCTTGGCAATGAAATCTACAATCTAAACCACTGGTCTGGTTGCTCCAGACTGGCCCTCGCTTCTGTAAAAAGGAGCAGCCCCTCTGACCTTGCTGGTCCGAGAAATAAGCTTTCTTCACTTCCTGCGTGGCTTGCATTAGCCAAGGCCTGTTTGCTCCAATCAAGTTACCGACACTGCCATCAGCTAGAGCCTTTGTGGCACAACTGGTGATCGACTCCTGGACGTCCTCGACCTCTTCGTGTCCACGTGGCTGCGGAGACAAACTGCACCTCATCGCCTGTTTGCACCCGACATCGCCTGGTTCCATCCTGGTTCCACGGTAGTCACTGGCTAGTGACTTTGAACATTGTCCCCTCTTATTTCAGGTCTTCACATCTTCAGATCCATCCTTGGATCCACCGGAACTCTCCTCCACGACCCGCCTGCAGCATCTTCATCTCCAGGCACCATCGACCTGCGTGACGAAACCTGACACTACTTGGCACCTGTGCACCCGCTTCCTGTGGGTGAGGTAACTCAGCAACACCGGTGTTTCTACACTGGTACATACCTCTAGTGCCTAGCTCTAAAGTTTTGTCCTTCTAGGTCAGTCGGAAGGTTCCTAAAACAGTAACTTTATAACTTTGACGCACCATTGACATTGCATTGGTGCATGCGTGCACTTTAAGCACTGCACCCGAGTCCCGCGGGCCTTTCCCGACTTCTTCACTGTTAGTCCCGAACAGCTCCAGCGATTCCCCAGGCCCTAGGTCTATTTCCTTCCCAATTGGTGGTTCTTATACCACTATTTTAGTATATGGTTTAAGTGGCCCCTAGGGCTCATCCATATTGTACGACTTTTGTATATTTAAATTGTGTTTTGTTTTAACGCATTTGCTTCTGTGCTCATAAAGAGTATAGGGGATATTTGTAGTAAATAAATATATATATATATATATTCAATATATATCTGTGTGGTGTCCTTTCATTTGGTATTCAAGGGGATTGTGTATGGTAAAACAGCTTGCTTCACATGCCTTTACAGAGTTTAGCCTAAGACTGCTTTGTCCACGCTACTAGGATAGCTGGTCTATAAGGTTGACTTACAACCAATCATCGTAAGGGTTGCTTGGCATGGTACAAGGTGATCACTAGAACTAGTGAGCATCATATACCAGGCCAACTTCTCACATTGGTGAGCAGCGGTTGGGATTTGAGCTTGCTGTTGTTTTACCATTACAATCTTTGAGAGTATCATTTGAAAGATCATACAGGTAACTGTTAGGTACATATAAAACAAGACTAGTATACTTAAGTTCTAGTGAACTTAGTTGTTGTAGAGGATAGGGAGTAGCACACCCTGACTACAACTACTAGATAAGATAGGTTTAGTAGGCAAACACCAGTGTAGGTAGATTGCAACATATCCACCCACACTAGAGCAATGTCTGGAGCAGAGGGGTACACTGGACCTGTCCCTGTTGGGAGTGACCCTCCAAGGGTACCATCCAAATTTGCTATGTTAAACTTTAAAGAAATGAGGCAGCTTTGTCCCTTACGAGGTCTCAAGACGGGTCCAGCCCCTACCACAGCACACCTCAGAGAGCTTTTAGACCAGTCTGAAGCTCTAAAGACCTCTAAAGCAGACCCCACAGGGAATGTTGAAGGAGGCTCTCCCACTGAAGATGATAATACTGACACCCCTGTCTCTGTTGTCCAGATAGATGAGGAAGACCAGAACACGGGAGATACTCAGCCTGAGGATGAGGAGGAGGAAGAGGAGGAGGAAGAAAGTGATTCTGATGATGAGAGACTTAGTCAGGTGCCAGTCAGAAGACTTAGCCAGGATAACTTAAGCCAATTTGGGACTGAGTCAGGGTCAAACCCACCCAGACCCCCAAATGGACTTAACCAGGAGTCTAGGAGGAGAAGGAATCACTCAGGTGAATCTAACACTTCCCATGCTTCTAGAGATTCTCATGGTCACTCCAGAAGGGGGATGACTAGCCCTCAGAGAAGGGAACATGAGGCCAACATGAGAGAGGCTGAGCTTAGGATCCAGAAGAGAGAGCTGGAAGTAGCCCTGATCCAAGAGAAGCTTGCTAAAGCAAGACAGCCTAGAGAGAGTGGATTAGGATCCACTGGTGGCAGCACTATCCCTAAGGATAAAGACAGGTCCTATGACAATAGAATCCTGAGTAAGATTGTGCCCCTCTACAAAGCTGGGGATGACACCCACAAATGGATAACTGCACTTGAGAGAGCCTGCAGAGTACAGCAGACCCCTCAGGAGCAGTGGGCAGCAATCTTGTGGCTCTCCTTTGAAGGTAGAGGCAGAGACAGACTCCTCACAGTTAGTGATGGGGATTCTAGAAACTACCTGGTCCTGAAGAGTGCTCTGATAGATGGGTTAGGCTTAACCACTGAACAGTACAGGTTAATGTTCAGAGAGACCCAGAAGACACAGACTCAGGACTGGTCTGAATTTGTTGAATGTGCCACTAAGGCTCTGGAGGGCTGGTTGCTGGGAAGTAAGGTTACAGACTATGAAGGATTGTACAATTTGCTTATGAGAGACCACATTTTAAATAATTGTCAGAACCAGCAGTTGCATCAACATTTGGTTGACTCAGATCTGACTTCTCCCCAAGAATTGGGAAAGAGGGCAAATAAATGGGTTAGAACCAGAGTTAAGCAAAAGAACCAGAACCAGAACCAGGGTGGTGACCAAAAGAAAACAGTCCAGAAGGGTGGGGAGCAGAAAGCCAAAGACCAGAAGTCTTCAACAGGACCCCAAACTAATACTGAGGGTGGGTCCCAAACTTCCAAGAAGAAGAAGAAAGAAGGTCAAAGAAAACCCTGGTGTAGTACTTGTAAAAACACCTCTCACTGGACCAGTGAGTGTAAAAAGGGTGGAGCCCCCAACACTGCAGCCACTAGGGTACCTGCACCCAATAGTACAGTCAGCAGTGTTGGTCCACAAACTAAGGGGGTAGTTGGTATCACCTTGGGAACTGAGGGAGAGTCTAGCCTAGTCAGAATCCCCACAAAGGCTGTTCTGATTTGTGATGTGGACATAGATTTGTCCACTACTGTCAGCCCCAGTAATCTGGGCAAGTACAGGCAGACACCTTTGATTAATGAAAAAGTGGCTCAAGCATACAGGGACACATGTGCCAGTGTCACTATGGTGACACCTAGCTTTGTGGACCCTGGACAATACATACCAGGTGACAATTACCTGGTGACCAATGCCAGCAATGTCACTACTACACATAGTGTGGCACTTGTTAACTTTTCCTGGGGAGGGGTAACTGGCCTAAAAAGAGTTGTGGTTAGTGCTGTTCTCCCAGTTGAATGTTTTTTGGGCAATGACCTGGAGAGCTCTCTATGGTCAGAAGTTGAGTACAGGACTCATGCAGAGATGTTAGCGATGTCATCACATGTCCTTGCTGTGACCAGGTCACAGGCCAAAAAGTGCCTCTCTGAACCTCAGGTCTTGGATCCTGGAACAATGGACCAAGCACCGTCCAAGAAGAAGAACAGGAGGATAAAGGCTGTGCCTTCCCAACTGCCTACAAGTGAGGATCAGCCTTCACAGGAAGATGATCTTGAGACCCCTGAAGGAACTGTCCCTGAAGAGCTTGAACCTGATCAGGTTGAGTTTCTGGGGACAGGGGGACCGGCTCGGTTAACCTGTCCTTCTCTTGAACCCCTCAGACAGCAGGCTGCTGCTGAGGCTGCTGGGAATGCTCAAGGTACCCATAAAGTGTATTGGGATGATGGGCTCCTTTATTCAGAGGGTAGAGACCCCAAGCCTGGTACAACCAGGAGGTTGGTTATACCTCTGCAATTTAGCGGGCTTCCATCTAACCTTGACCCATGATATTCCCTTAGCAGGACACTTAGGCCAGAACAAGACTTGGGACAGGCTTGTCCCTCACTTTCACTGGCCTCACATGTCTGAAGATACAAAGGAGTTTTGTCGCTCCTGTGTAACCTGTCAAGCCAGTGGCAAAGCAGGTGGAACAACAAAGGCCCCCCTGATACCACTACCTATGGTGGGGGTCCCCTTTGAAAGAGTGGGGATTGATATTGTAGGTCCAATGGACCCCCCTACAGCATCTGGGCACAGATTCATACTGGTGGTGGTGGACCATGCCACCAGGTACCCAGAGGCAATTCCCCTTAGGACCACAACAGCTCCTGTTGTGGCCAGGGCCCTACTTGGAGTTTTCTCCAGAGTGGGGTTTCCTAAGGAGGTAGTGTCTGATAGAGGTGCCAACTTCATGTCAGGATACTTAACAGCTATGTAGAAGGAATGTGGTGTCAACTACAAGTTCACCACTCCCTATCATCCACAATGTAATGGGCTTGTTGAAAGGTTCAACAAGACCCTAAAGGGTATGATCAAAGGATTACCTGAAAAGCTCAGGCGAAGATGGGATATCCTTCTGCCCTGCCTTCTGTTTGCTTACAGAGAGGTCCCACAAAAGGGGGTTGGCTTCAGCCCCATTTGAATTGTTGTTTGGGCACCCTGTAAGAGGACCCCTGTGTTTAGTGAGGGAAGGATGGGAGTTACCTCTCAGAAAACCCAAGCAAGACATAGTGGACTATGTACTTGGTCTCCGCTCCAGGATGGCTGAGTATATGGAGAAGCCATCCAAAAACCTTGAGGCCAGCCAAGAACTACAGAAAGCTTGGCATGACCAAAAGGCTGTCTTGACTGAGTACCAGCCTGGACAGAAAGTATGGGTGTTGGAGCCAGTGGCCCCAGAAGCACTCCAAGACAAATGGTCTGGACCCCGTACTATCATTGAAAAGAAGGGAGAGGTTACCTACTTGGTGGACCTAGGAACTCACAGGAGCCCCCACAGGGTGCTCCATGTTAACAGATTGAAGGCATATGTTGACAGGGCAGACATGGGCTTGCTCATGGCTACAGATGAGGGGCAGGAGGAAGAGAGTGACCCTCTCCCAGACCGGCTGACTCAGAACCCTGAAGATGGCTCAGCTGATGGGGTGGCCTTAGATGGCAGCCTCACTGAACATCAGCAAAATGACTGTAGACAAGTTTTGCAGTCATATAGACATATGTTCTCATTGACACCCAGTCAGACTAACTGGTGTACCCATGTGGTGGACACTGGTGACAGTCTTCCTGTGAAAAACAAGATTTACAGGCAACCTGACCATGTCAGGGACTGTATAAAGACTGAGGTGCAAAAGATGCTGGAATTAGGTGTTGTTGAGCCTTCAGAGAGCCCATGGGCTAGCCCACTGGTTCTGGTCCCCAAACCTCACACCAAAGATGGCAAGAGAGAGATGAGGTTCTGTGTGGATTACAGAGGACTCAATGCTGTCACCAGGACAGATGCACACCCTATTCCAAGGGCAGATGAGCTCATAGACAAATTGGCTTCTGCCAAGTATTTGAGCACATTTGACTTGACAGCTGGCTATTGGCAAATCAGGTTAGCTGAGGAGTCTAAAGCCAAAACTGCATTTTCTACCCCAGGTGGGCATTAGCAATTTGTGGTGATGCCCTTTGGTTTGAAAAATGCACCTGCCACCTTCCAAAGGTTGGTGAATCAAGTCCTTACTGGGTTGGATGACTTTTGTGCAGCATATCCGGATGATATTGCTGTCTTCAGCTCCACCTGGGAGGATCACCTGGTCCACCTGAAGGAAGTGCTAGAGGCTCTGCAAAAGGCAGGCCTCACTATCAAGGCCACAAAGTGCCAGATAGGGCAGAGTAAAGTTGTATACTTGGGCCACCTTGTAGGTGGAGGCCAAGTTCAACCACTGGAGAGTAAGGTCCAGACCATAAAGGACTGGTCCCCTCCAACTACCCAGACTCAGGTCAGAGCTTTCTTGGGCCTGACTGGGTACTACAGGAAGTTTGTTAAGAACTATGGGTCCATTGTGACTCCTCTTAATGATCTGACATCAAAGAAGATGCCCAAAAAGGTTCAGTGGACAGTAAACTGTCAAAAGGCATTTGATGACCTGAAGAAGGCCATGTGCTCTGCACCTATCCTGAAGAGTCCTGACTACTCAAGAGAGTTTATTGTCCAAACAGATGCTTCTGAGTTGGGAGTGGGAGCTGTGCTTTCACAACTTAATGTAGATGGTCAAGACCAGCCCATTGCTTTTATTAGCTGAAGGCTGACCCCCAGAGAGAAACGTTGGTCAGCCATTGAGAGGGAGGTCTTTGCTGTGGTGTGGGCCCTAAAGAAGTTGAGACCATACTTGTTTGGCACTCACTTCAAGATTCAGACCGACCATAAGCCCCTCTTATGGCTTAATCAGATGAAGGGTGAAAACCCCAAACTGCTCAGGTGGTCCATTTCCCTACAGGGGATGGACTTTACAGTGGAGCAACGCCCAGGGACTGACCATGGTAATGCAGATGGTCTCTCCAGGTACTTCCACTTAGAACATGAAGACACAACTGGTCAAGGTTAGTCTAATGTCCCTGCGTTTGGGGGGGTTGTGTAGGAGAGTAGAGTCTGCTATCCTATCGTCACCCCAAAATGTTAGCTTTTTGCTTCACTGGTTTATGACTTAATGTGGCTGTGGGCCTGCTAATCAGACCCACAGCCTGCTGTTCTCTCTCTAAATTAATACCAATGCACACCAGGTGCATTACGAATTGGAACTGGTTCACCTTATTGGCCCCTGTAACAGTGTACCCAGGTACCCAGGGCATAGGTGTTTCCAAGGCCTACCAGGGGCAGCAACATGTATTATGCCACCCCTGGCCTGGCCTCCATATTTGACACAACTGGCTGATCACTCAGCTGGGGTAAGTCGGTGTAATCACCCGTTACTTAGGTATAGTATGTCTATATCTAACTTAAAATGGACACATATGTTCCTATCAGCCACTCCTATGGAAGGCCTCAACAATCCTGGAGGCAAAGTGCTTGGAAATATGTGAGATGGTGCTCTCGCATGAGCTGAGCCTGTCTGCATCTTTCGGAACCACGTCCTTTAGCTGTTCCATGATACTGCCATACCATATACACTTAAGTGCATTATGAACCTCGCGGTTAAATGCTATCTTTGGTTTGGCTTTATCAAAGCATGTCGAGTAAGGTGTCATACGAATTGGAATACTACCTCCTCGCCAGTTCTGGTGACGGGGGTAGCATTCCACCCTTCTAGAGGGACACGACATGTACATAACCTGAAACCCGGGTAAAGTTAAACATGAGCCTCAGCATCACAAAATGGATGCTGCCACCACAGACACAAGTCTGACCTCCTGCTGCTGGGAGTCCTTCCAGCGAGGGAGGCTTGGACAAAGGGTTTCCTGCCTTGGGAGGTGCTAGCACCACCCCAGACAGGATTTTGTATATTGGGTAGGACAGGGCTGAATAGAACGAGACATGCCTGGGGCACACAAGGTGTCCCTGTGCATATGCCAGTTCAACCGGTCCTGGGGCTCTCCAGCCCCAGTCCTGGCACGAAACTGGACAAAGGAAAGGGTGTGTAACCACCCTCCTTCCTGGTCCCACCCAGAGGAGGGACCTAGCAGGTAATCCGGCCCCTAGATTTGGAATAAGGGTAGGAGCTGTGTCCCAAGACTTCAGATCATCCTGAACTCGACTTGAAACTAAGAAGAAAACTGGACTTCGACATTCTGCTGCTCATAAGACTGAAGAGAATCTCCCTTGTGGCCAAGGAGTGACCACACTGTGAATACAGGCACCAACCAGCAACTCGACGTCTGCTTTGCCGCCGCCTCCCACCGGAGTCCGAGCCCAGAGCCCAACAAGACCTGGATTCCCTGACATCTCACAACCCAATCCACAGTCCCTGAAAAGAAGAGACCCGTGGAGGCACCGAGAGACGTGGGACCGGCCATCTTGAAAGACCCCCGAGAAGCTGACTGCGCAGCACCCGAGGCTCCCTCGACGCTGTGCTTTGGGTTTGAGAAATCCCACCACCGAGCAGCATTTGCACCGAAGATCATCCCCCCAGCATCTCCACGATCTGCGTGGGGCCCTTTTGCACTTTGCCACTCGACGCGTCATCCCAGTCACTTGCCACGTGGCTAGTGGCCATCTTGGCAACGAAATATACAATCTAAACTGCTGGTCTGGTTGCTCAAGACTGGCCCTCGCTCCTGTAAAAAGAAGCAGCCCCTCTGACCCTGCTGGTTCGAGAAATAAGCTTTCTTCACTTCCTGCGTGGCTTGCATTAGCCAAGGCCTGTTTGCTCCAATCAAGTTGCCGACACCGCCATCAGCTAGAGCCTTCGTGGGACAGCTCGTGATTGACTCCTGGACGTCCTCGACCTCTTCGTGTCCACGTGGCTGCGGAGACAAGCTGCACCTCATCGCCTGTTTGCACCCGACCGCCTGGTTCCATCCTGGTTCCACGGTAGTCACTGGCTATTGACTTTGAACATTGTCCCCTCTGCTTTCAGGTCTTCACATCTTCATATCCATCCTTGAATCCACCGGAACTCTCCTCGACGACCCGCCTGCAGCATCTTCATCTCCAGGCACCATCGACCTGCGTGACGAAACCCGACACTACTTGGCACCTGTGCACCCGCTTCCTGTGGGTGAGGTAACTCAGCAACGCCGGGACAAGATACAGAAATTGAGTTAGGCGCTCTGAATTCAGAATTTAATGACTCACCTTTTAGCAAAGATGATTTTTAAATTGTCTGTTGGAAAAATGGCACTTTAAGAAAGTGGGCATTTTCCTGCTTTACAGTTCTATGTGCCTCTGCCTGTTTGTTTATTCACCATTTTGGTTTGGAGTGACAGGAGCAGGGGATGTGCATTCACTGGAGGCATCAGCAAGGTGGGTTGAGGGGGGGGGTTGAGGTGTGTACTGACTTGCCTGGGTGACTTATCACTAGATTGAATAGACCTGGTTTGCATTCACAGTGGTGGGAGGAGATTTCACTAGCAAATGAATAGGCAGTGTATTCATTGCACAAGGCTGTCCCCATCGCCTGCGGTCAAGCTGGACCAGGGAGGATTGAACTGGTTTGTACTGAACTCAGAGACCCTGAAGCACAGAGAACAATGGGAGAGGGGTATACTGAGACCTTAAACACTGGAATTTTAGATCACTTCTGGAAACAAGAGGACCCTACCAAGAAGAAGAGCTGAAGAGGTGTGTGAGGAGTGCTACCTTTTCTCTTCTGTTTCTGTGGACAAAAGAAAAGGACTGACTGTTTTTGCCCTTATGTGGTACCCTTCTTGTTAAGAATCTCCAAGGGCTTGTGTGTGCTTGCCTCCTGTTTATGGAAGACTCAGGGAAGTCTTCTATGTTTTTTACTCACTAAAAAGCGAAAACCCGGGTGCGGTGGCAAACTGTGAAGCTTCTGGACAGAAGAGAAGCTGGAGCCTCGTCATCGCTCGCAGACATGATCCAGCCACACCAGATCAGCGTGCCTTAGCGCCCTACTAGTCATTTGCTTGTCCCGCTGTGGACTGAAGGGGGACCACAAGAGATCTTCTGTCCCCCTTCCTTTTTGTGGATACCGCTGGAGGTGTATTGGTTTCCTTACCGCAATTAGCTTAACATGCAGAAATCCTCGATGGAGGTCCCACTCGGCACCCCTTTTCCCTCAATCCATTCACTATAGTAGGCAGGCAAGTGGCCCAGTAGCCTATGTATTAGAACAGTGAGTACACATTACCCTATACCACATACTAGGAACACAGGATCGCTGTGCACTAAGAGTACATTTAAGGGCTATGGACATGTGAATATGGTTATTCGTGTGTTTTCTCTACTACATTGGTCTCCTGATGTTGGGATAAAATGTTGATTGAATCTTGTTAAACACAGGATAACAAGTATCATCTGCAGGGTCTACCTATTTTGCAGAGTGGTGCTGTTTACAATAAGGGCAACCTATAAGTAGTTTTTGTAGTGCTCTAACTGTAATGGTTAGGACACCTGCCATTTGGCAAAGCGATTGTTATTCATGTAATTGTAGTCTATGTGTTATATACAATTTTTGAGACATTTTAATATACTACTCTGTGGAGTCTCTTTTGTGGTGTAGTGTGCACAATTTATCTATACAGACATTCCTGTCTAAACTACTGGTCTATTAGCAAACAGATCAGACCCCCAATATAACATACATATCCCTATGACTGTGAATAAATATGGCATTAGCAAATTATGGATTCCATTGCAGTTTAAATGTTGTGAAAGAACACCTGTCAAAGATTAGCAAAGACAAGGATTTAGTTGATTATCTCCTGCGGCCACAGCCAAAAAAAACAAACAGATGAGGAGACAGCTCAATCTGCTGCAGAAAGAATAAAGGAATTGATGAAGAAATAATGCAAAGCTCATTTAAAACGTTTTACAATGGTTTTCAATCACTTTCAGAATTACACCTACATAGGTAATGTCACCCATTTGGTTTCCCTGTCAATCTTTTAAACAAAAGATTAGAATTTCTTACAACAAGGGCAATCTCAGATGTGTCAAGAACACAATTCAATTGGGCATTACATATTTTGAAAATAAAGTGTCCTAAATTAATAAGCCTGTTTTGGTCCTGTAAACTGACCTCAAACAAAAAACTAGAGGAAGGAGGCATTGCACAATCTTTTCTCACTAGAACATTTAGAAAGCACTATATTCTCTGTAGTAGAAGATTGAAATATAACGTGGCTCCTTCATGGAGTTATCACCTTTTCAATCTCTGCTTTTCAGTTTTATGATTGTCAAAAACACACATGCCTTGGCTGGTATGAATACATATGCAATGCTTTTATTCGTTGTGTCTGGAAATTAAGCCGTTGGATAAAAGACAATTCCACATTCATTAGCAGTAGGCATGGGTGACATTTTAATTATGTTGGTATAATTTTGCGTAATTAAATTAATGCAAAATGACCAAGATTACACCATTGGGCCACATCATGTATGTCGGGGAAAGGATTTAACATGAATTACCCTTGTGGGGTAATTGTTTAATGCGAGTAGTTTCTCAGGTAGATTTTTTTATCGATACGGACCAGTCAGGTAATTTTTGAGCAAGAGAGTACAAATCTGAACATGAGCGACAGCGTTTAAAACTCGATCGGCAGTTTCTTTAATGTGGGCGAACTACAAACATTTCAGATTGAATTTTTTTACCTGAGTGGACTGTTCAGGTAGTTTTTGAGTGCAAAACTAAAAACCTGGGTGCCAGTGGCAAAGTTTCAAATGTAAGCAACTGGAAATCAACTAGAAATTCAATTTTTCTAGGTAAAGTTTTACCCAAACGGATCATTTGGGCAACTGTTTTAGTGTGAGACGCATTAAAAAAAGTATGTGTAATTTAATTTAATTCTGCTGCCCATTTCATGCAAATTAATAAATTTTGCACATCCTTACTAGCACATTTGAATGCCCCATCACACTTAGGGGTATATTCACAAGAACGTGTGCTAAACATCACCAAAAAATGCTAATGCACCTTTCTGCATTGCAACCTATCGTGGGAAAATAACCCTGTGTTAATGCAGAATTCACAACAAGGCGGTAGCATGCGAAAATCTGCCGAAACCGCGGCCAATGTCCGCGATACAACCACCTCGACAGAGATAAAAATACAAACCTCAACGCAAAAAAACATGCGATGGGCCAAAGCGCGATGAGGACATCAGTGATAAGCAGAACCAGGCCTGCAATACACACATGGCAGGCGGAAAAAAACACCCAAACACAAACTGACCAACACCCAAGCACCATGGAGGCAGCTGCAGCAGGGGCAGAGGACGGGCTCAACCCCACAAGCACCCTGGATGACCAGCCTGGTACCTCAGGACAGGGAAGGGCAAGGAGAAGAGGAAGACGAAGTTCAGTCCCCAGGAAAACAAGATCCTAGTCATGGAGATGACAAGGAGGACACCCCCAGCATCAACACCCAAGCCCTCCAACACATCATGGACATTATCCGCAATTCACCTCTAGGATCAGGGCAGCCCAACTGCATCGAGAAGACCCCACCCACTACCCAAACCACCAAGCAGGAGGCACCCACAGCACGGCAGTCTCCCAATACCCCCAGAAACACACCATGGCCTTCCAACGCCGTGTGCTGGAGGGCCAGAGGGAGGTGGCTGAGCAGGTGGGGTCGGGTTTGGCCTCATGGCTACCAAACTGGATGTCATCCATGGGTGTCTAGATCCCAACAGGGACCAGCTCCAGTCCCTAACGGACACCCAAGGCCTACTTCATGGTCTCCAATGAGCCCTGAGTGACATCGCTGGAGTCATGACGTGGAGAGAAGAACACCTGTCCACTCAGACTGGCTCGAGCGATTCCAGCCGTGAGCTGGCACACATGCGGAGGCTCATGGAGGACATTGTGCAGATGGAGGCGGAAAGGATCGCAGCCACCGCTGCACATCAGCGAAATGTAGCTGGGATCTACCATGCCCTTCAGATCCTCATCTTGGCATTGCTGCCACAAGGCGTGGCGCTGATGAATGTTGCTGCCCCCACACTGTCAAAATCTCCGCCCCCTGAAGTGTCAGGGCTTCACAGTGTGGCAGGTGTATCCACTCTGGCACCTGATGTGTCACTGCCACACAGTGCGGCTGACAATCCTCCTTCAGCCCCTGATGTGTTAGTGGTACACAGTGACGCAGTCAGTACTGCAACACCCACAGGTGGGGCAGAGCACACATACAAGGCGAGGAAGTAGATGTGTTTGTTGTCAGAAGGAGGCAATAGCATTCAAATCCTGTTTCTGTTTGGTGCAGCACATGGCCTCATGACCTCCCACTGACCCCAATACACTCCGCTGCACTCACCTTGGACTGCGACATGGACTGCCTTATCCTGTTTGATGACCAATGATACGGCGACCAGACTGCGAACTGTACCCTTACTCTTCCGCAGTACCTGTCATCGCAGGATGGACTCCGGCTGGCCCTCCCCGGGCCCATATTGGGTGGTGTACTTGGCATGGCCCTGTGCTGCGCCAGCTGCAAAACAGCTGCAAAACTCCACTGGATGTGCAATAGACATCCAGTAACGCACTGCTGTGTCATATCTTTCACCTGTTGTCTTAACAGTCTTTATTATTGAGAGACTTATGGCAATTTGAGCATCATCTATCTCTTGAGAAAATGTATGAATTTCCTCCGAAATTTGAAAATGGTTGGTCTCTTCTATTTTATTACAGAGAAATTATTAAAGTGAATTTAAATGAGTTCAACAAAAGCTGTTATCTTTTAGTATTATGGAAATTATTCTATTATTCTTTGTGCTCTTTAGCTACCTTTTGGATTCATATATTGGATTCTTTTGAACGTGACAGAAATTAGGTTGTTGGTTTACTGGGCTGTGAGCCCTGGACGTGCAACATCCACAATCACTTGCAGGGTGAACTACAAAAAGTCACTAAATTAAGCTGCGCTTGACCCTAGGTGAAAAAGCAGTGAGGCTTAACTTAGAGTCAATGTGTAAAGTATTTATGCAGCACACAAACAGTAATAAAGTAAAAACACAACACAAGAAAAATACCAAACCAATTTTAGAAAAACAGAGTACATTTTAATTAATTACTTGATATATATAAATGGCAAGATTCCAATCAGTAGAACCACAGTTTTTTATTTTTTTATGTTTAAGGTTCAAAATAACACCAAAAATATCAAAGCACCAACTGGAAACAACTAGTCGATTAAGGCGGGGTCAAAGCCGAAAGTTAGGGCCAACCATGAAGGAACGCGGTTCGGATACAAAAGGAGGATTGTGCCTGGTCAGCGATCAACTTCGGACTTCAAAATATTCTTGAAGAAAAATGTCAGAGAAGGTATATTTCAGTGGGGCAAGGTTCAAGTAGGTACCCATGGTGAGAGATTCGTAGCCCTTAGGTTGAAACCGCAGTGAAGAATTCTACCTTCGGACTTAGTCGCCAAAATGGAAGTCGAAAAACTCCAGATGAATGAAGCTGAAGGCTGTAGCTGAAGACATTTCCATGAAACGGATTCCAATTTGATGAAGGACTGTTGAAACAGATTTGCTGCTGCAGTGAAGAACATAGTGGGAGAAGCGAGCCGCAAACAATCAATCTGGCTAGTGATGCTCTTTGGGCGGATAGGTGAGCAGGTTGCTGTCATTTTCCTACTGGTTCTCAGAGCACTTTCTGGTCAAATTTTGTCTAAGTCCTCAGTTTTGGAAATTGGCCATCTGGGCACCTTTAGCACTGTAAGGGTCCAGGGCTGGTGGGATACCTCTTGGGAGTTCAGGATTCACCAGGCTGTGTCTAGGGGCGGGTTCTAGATGGTGGGAGCCTTTTATGTACCTGTGGCTCTGAACAGGATGCCAGCAAACTAGCCCTTGAAGTAATTTCTGGCAATCCTGGATGCAGATGAAGATGCAGCGCTCAACAAGAATTCTGGCCCCTGGGTGTTTAAGGCATGCTCCTGCAGCAAGCAGTCCATCCAGGTACAGCAGCAGTCTGGCAGAGTGCCAGCAGGTCACAGCAGCATGCAGTCCTCTAAGAGTCCTTCCACAGGTCCAGTAGTGAACTGAAGAGTGTGTGCAGAGTTAAATGGAGGTCTGTAAACATTTACATACATCCATTGAACCCTGTACAATGGTTATCAAGCTGTTAGTGGATCAAGTATTAAAGACTGAATGCCAATTGAAACATTATCAAGAGTATTTGATCCCATAACATGCCTTCAAGTTGATTCTCTGTGTCTTATGGGATCAAGATTTGTATTTTACATTAATACTTTTGCTTTGAGAACAGTTATTTTCAATTATTACATTGTGTATGCATTTTGGCCCTGATAAAGTGACCTGTTGTCATGAAACACGTGTTGGCGTAAAATGTCCACTTGCTTTGTGAACAGAGAATACAATTCCAGCCGAGGGCCGTGGAGGGAGTTACGGTTGGGCAGGGAGGCGGGGAGGGGGAGGGGCCAGGTGGAGGGTGCTAAAAACTGGCATATGGATCATTGCAGGTAAGTACACAATTTAATTAATAAAACGAAATTCGTAGCGCGCACTGCATGGCAAAAAGCAATGCTGTGCGCACTACGAATTTTGTTTTATTAATTAAATTGTGTACTTACCTGCAATGATCCATATGCCTGTTTTTAGCACCCTCCACCCTGCCCCTCCCCTCCTCCCTGCCCCACCGTAACTCCCTCCACGGCCCGCGGCTGTACAATTCCGATTTGAAATCATTCACCATTCAATTGTGGAGAATTATTGTTTGACCTGAAGACCTCAAAACTCAGAGATCTCAGCGGAGAGGTTACTCCGTCACAATGATGATGGATATCCAGTCTGCCAAAGCATAAATCCAATAAGAAATAATGGGATTTATATTTTGGTGGATGAGACATCCGTCAACGTTGTTATGGAGTAATCCATCCGCTGAGATCTAAATTAGGCCTGTGGTATTTTTTGTAAAAAAGCATGACTTGGCTAATAGCTCCCAATTGGAAATTACACTGTATTTCATGCAATAAGGAATCACCAGTGTTGTCCTGCTGGAAGAGTAGGCCTCACTGTAGTGAAAAACAAATTTAGGAGTTTTCCACTACCAGGACATGTCCAACCTTTTACTTACACTGCACCCTGCTCTATGGGCTATCTAGGGCCTACCTTAGGGTGACATATATATATAATAAAAGAGTAGCTTAAGGCTTGGCAAATGGGTGTAAACGCCAAGTCGATATGATAGTTTAAAACTGCATTCAGGCTACAATGGCAAGCCTGGGACACATTTTCAAGGTTTACTTCAGTGGGTGGCACAATACGTATTGCAGGACCAGTGGTAGCATTTAATTTACAGGCCCTGTGTATATGGTATGCCACTCTACATGGGACCTATAAGCACAAATATTCCAATTGGGTATAAGCTGTTTGAATTGTGTTTTGGGAAGAGAGCACAAACACTTTAGGATTAATTGGCAGTGGTAAAGTGCCCTAAGGCCAACAGAAATAAAATTCAGCAAAAGATAGCGGGTAAAGGCAAACGTTTTGGGAGTGACCATGCAGAAAGGGCCAGGTCTAGAAGTACCCAAGAACTGAAAAAGAGATAAGATATAATGTCCTGTTTTTTCATTTACCATTTTCAGATCAATTGTATACATACATATATTTACAGTACATACTTCTTTATCATTCTAGGGATGCTATAATCATCAGATGTTAATGTTTTAATTATCCCCTTCTGCCAAATTGGTTTTCATTTATTAAGGTGCAAGTGCCAAATATAAATGCACATGTATTCTTTTTGTTATTTGGTGCAATGTATTAAATCAGACAGCTTGAACATTCATATGTTTGTATAGGGTTTGCATTGTCTTTTCCGGTGAGTGTTTTAAAATGGGCTGATAGCAATATCTATCTTGACTTTTTTCTTGTTGTTTTTAAACAAGGCAAACTTTAACAGAAGGTATGTAAGTGAAAGGCTACAAGGGCTTCAGCAGTAATTGCGTATTTTTAAACTTTCCAACAATGCTCAAAAAGAACATATATTCTAGAACAGAGCCTTATTAGGTAGAAAGGAACTTCATACCAGTGATTTATGACTGAGGGTCTTACAGAAGCTGTGATAAATGTTCTTGCTGAAGAAGGAAATGTTATGGGGAAAGGACCTTCAGCCTTCACTTGACTTTTCTGCTAACTTGCACATACAGAGGAGAACAACAACTGCTGTTTGTTTGCTGAGCATTGGTTTGGTTCCATTGTTTTGAGAAGATATGCAGGTTTGTGCCATTGATAAAACAACTCAAATAGGCCCCATGTGCTTTGTTAAAAAATAAGTTTAGTTTTCCTAGGAAAAGGAGTGTTTGGGCATACTGATGTAGAGAAGCCATACAATACCACCATGATGCAATTGTCCCCATTATTCTGCCTCTTTAATAGTATTATTGCCATTATCTTGTTAATTTGTAATATAGTTACCAGATTCCTAGCATTCTTGAGTGTGCCTATTCATAAGAAAAGAGGGTTTAGGTCCCACAAACTAGCCCTGTGAAGTCTTACAGAGCTGATCATTACCTATAATGCACCTCATTAAAGTAATGCTCAGTGGGTTACAGGGTTGTTTTATTCGATTAGGGGTAATGTCTATCTCATGTTGGTACACTGACTAAGGGGCATATTAGCAAGAACCTAGTTAAAATTATAGCCATTTTAGCGGCAGGAAACTGCCGATAAAACAGCGATAATGGGCTTGCTAATATGCGTTATAGAATTCCAATAGAAGCCCAGGTTAGATGTCCTGCACATCTAACCTGGGCTTCTATTGGAATTCTATAACGCATTTTAGCAAGCCCATTATCGCCGTTTTAGCGGCAGTTTCCTGCCACTAAAATGGCGATAATTTTAAAGAGGTTCTTGCTAATATTCCCTTAAGTCCTTAGTGCTAGAGAGTGTAGAAAACCAATTCAGGCTGTGCTCTGCAAAAAAAGTCTAGAAAACATATCATGATGGGGAACGAGGATGTCCTAAAAAGTATGCTATCTCAAGGGCTAGCTCTCTGTTCCTGAGCCGCCTCTGCCGTAAATGCATTACACCTAAACACATAACATGTTGGGCCCTCAAATGTCACCCACTTTCTTTCCCACAAACTAACACACTAGCATCTAAAAGTATAGTTGCCTTGTGTTCCATCTAATGAGTTACCATATGACAGCGAGAAAAAAAGATGGGTACAACTTTGTTCTTCATGCGGAACATCAGATTCCTACTGACCCACCCACATGACAGACACCCACTCTTCCATCTAAGCACCGCCCCACAGAAGCATGCTACCAGTCCAAACATTCACTGCAGCACTTTGCCAGGGGTATGAAGTGCTATTCAAATACTACTGCAACACAGTGCATAAAACAAAGACTGCCAGTTTTGTCTTGGGTGGTTGTGGTAACTGTGATCATGATTTTGTTGAAAGGTCATTTTGTATTTCAGGATTCGTTTGAAACTTTGTAGGTTCCATGTGGGAGAAGTTGGACAAGCTCAGTAGATCAAGTGTTTTTAGAGGGGAGTGAAAGACTGCATTTTCTATTAATGGGAAAGGCGATTATTGTCAAGGGGACATTTATGACATTTGTGATACAAGAATCGAAATGTTTTAAAGGTCTGAGAAATTTGGAGGAGATACTGTGAGAAAGTGGATTATTAGTTGAAGTGGATGGGAGTCTTCTTCAAGAAATAATAAGTCTTAATAATTTAAACCCTAGCTCTACACTTTGATAGCTGTAGCACAGAGCTGACAGGCTTAACTTTGGAAAAATGTGTAATGCGTGTATCAGTTCCAAAACAGTTAAACAGTAGAAATCACAACACAAAAAAATCCTACTACTATTTATAAAATACCCAATGCCAGCCTTTGGAAAGTGGAATCTCCTAGCCACTCCCTAACCAAAGGGGTAAACTTTTCCAGGGGTGTCCCTTCCTACTCCTGCAGAACTTCCTATGTATTTTACCATAAACTATCCCTCAGTGCCCCTCTCTACCTAAAAACAATATGGCAGAACCTTTCTTTCCTTGTGCAGAGCTCACTGGGCCCACTCAGAATTGTGGTTAGTATAGTGGCTAAAACCTCCCCTGTGGTCACTCTAAACCAGCTCTGGAGGCAGCCCATCTCCCACGGGGGTCGAGTTAGCTCTCAGGACAATGAATGAACAAGCCTAAGTGTGAGTTACATCTGTGACAGGATAGGTACCTTTTGATGTTTGATTAAGTACCTGGGTACATTCTGGATGTTCATCCTGTCAGGGGGAAAGATTTCCCCACACTCATGCCTTATGTCCACTCTCTGGCAGAAATACACATCTCACCAAAGGAGAGCCTTTAACATGGCTTAGGTAAGGAACTGTCAACTTCCTAACATTTAGAAAGGCACAAAAACAGCTGGGTTGCACTCTGAAAAAACAAAAATATAATGTAGTCTAAACTGGAGAAACAGCATCATTTTCTAAAGTGTGCACCCTCTGAGGAGGCTCCACCCAGCCGTCCAATTCAAAGTGAAAGAGAAAACTAGGACTGATGTCCTAGACACAAGGTGCACTACTATTATTCACTAGAAAAGTGTAAACCATTTACATTCAATGAGTAAACAAACTTTAATTGTGTATATACAGAAAGATTTAATCCAAGAGCAACATTCACAATATGCAAAAGTCCATCATCAAATCACTGAAGCGCAGAATGTAGCTCATACATATTTTATTGTGCAACGCAGGCACGTCACAGGGAAAGATTGTTCCACATGAGTTAGATGGTAATAGAACAGTTCCCACGTTGAATAAACAATTCCCAATGGATTTCGGGCATAGACAGTTGGCCTTCATCAGGGGAATCTCCAAAAGGCGCGGTCTGAGGACAAACAGTCGACTGTAAGTCACTGTGATCTCAATAAACGTGCATCCGTAACCCTGTGCTGAAACCGATAAGGAAATGCAATCAACCCAATCCTACGTATTGTCGAAATGTATATACAGTATGTACAGTTTTGAACTTTGTTTACTCATTGAATGTAAATGGTTTACACTTTTCTAGTGAATAATAGTAGTGCACCTTGTATCTAGGACCTCAGCCCTAGTTTTCTAAAATTGGCATTTCCAAAGTAGCAATTTAAAATCTGTATTGACCATTATATTGACTTTTAAATTACTATTAGAATCCTTGAATCATGGTTCTAGATGTTCCTAAACTGAATTCATGCTTTATAAAGTTTTATAATGCAACCCACTTCTTTTCTATTGGAGAGTTAGACTTGCCACAATGAAAACCACCTTTGGACTTTCTTTTTTTTTTTTTTTCACTGCCAGGACAGGTACTATTTTAATACACATGTGCTACTTTTTAAATTCCATGCCCTCTGCCCGATGGACATTCCGAGCATACCTTAGGGGTCACTTATAAGTAATGAAATACAAGGTCAGGACCTGGCAAAAGGGTTAGTTTGCCAGGTTACATTGGCAGTTTTAAAACTGCCCACTCCGGCTGCAGAGGCAGGTCTGAAGACATGGGGCCTCATTTATGAGGCCTTGCGTCAGTTTTGCGCTTCCGGTGCGTCACTTTTTGTGACGCATCGGCGGTGTAAAACATGCCTCCTGTTGCGCTCTATTTAGAAAGTGACGCATCTAAGCAGATGCGTCACTTTGAAAACCCCTGCGCTACATTATACCTGCGTCAGGTATAATGTATGCAGGGGGGGCGTTTCCTCTCAAAAAGCTTCGTAGAAGTGACGCAGTGAAATCTATGAGATTTGACTGCGTCACTTCTAGGACACTGTGTTGTAATCTCCCTCTTCCCCTTCACCACCCCTTCCCCTCTTCCCCCTTGGTACAGCCCACTCTGTCTCCGGGAGTGTGTGTCAGAATGTTCGCAGTGAGAGACTGCCGCCAAGCTGGGAGCACCTGTTATACTTATACTTATTAAACTTGATATTTGAACCCTCTACAGTAGTGATTGATTACTACATTTCTGGCGACGAGGACGAGGAGCTGAGCCAGGGTCAGTTAGGTGCTTTCCCCCCTGGATATGTGATGCTTGTGCGGACTTTTGAATTGTAAAGAGAGACTCACCGGTTGACTTTTGAAGATCACTGGACAGCAGACATATCGGCAAACCAGGAGGTAATCATCGAGGTGTTCCCTTGGGGGGACGTGAGATCTCGATTCCGGAATGGTGAAGGTGAGCTGGTGCCGTGTGGAGAAGAGGAACGTTCCCTCTTGTTATGAGGTCTGACTGGCGTCGGTGGATTTGGTAACTAGTGTCCCCTGGCGGTATCCCGCGGTGGTGGAAGTAGCGTTCCAGGAAGCAGCGGGAGGTAGAGCCGAGACAGTTGTGGTGACGCGACTGTGAAGAAGTTGACTGGTATCGGGACACGAATCGGTCACCACTGTGACAGAAGACGCTGAGGAGAAGCGGGCGAGGAGGCATACCTGCTGTGAATGCTGTGGATGAATATAGCCGGACGGGCAGAGCAGCGTGGTTCAGGCACAGTCCTCTTTCGACGTCTGTCGGGCTCTGTCAGTTGCTGTGCTCTCTACCAATACCGCCCTGGTGACAAGTGTGAGGCGGTCTTCAACCAGAAGGGTTACTGTTTGGGAGCCAAGGCTGAGCTGAGACGCCGTCCCAACTAAGGAAGCTGCCGGCTGCATAACTCACCCTGGAGGAAGTTGAGGTACGACATATGGAGATAGTTGTCTCTCACAAGAGGAACATATATCGTAAGGTGAAATTTAGTGAGTAATTTACGAACCTCCTTGAACTGAGAGGCTATTCAAGGAATTTACTGCATTACGTAGGAAGGATTAGTGTGTGAAACATTGGATGAAAGAATTACCCTGTCGGTGGTACAGTGACTTTTTGGCTGAATTCAAGGGGGTACACCTATGAAATTGATCTGGAGGAGGAGTGGAGTGAGGCTAATTTTAAAGTTTGACAGGCGTGAGTGTTGTCTACCGCAGTTTTTAAGCTGAGCTGGTGTCATACCGCACTGCCACCTTGTGGGCCATACTTACCTAAGCACGCTCATTTCTATCCGGGATCGTCGAACTTTGGTAACATTGTGAGGAGCGTGGAGGATTACACAGTGTGCTGTATTCATATGGCACCGTACGGCAGCAGTGAACTGAGCTGTGTGGAGGAAAATCAGAGGAACAGAGTGTGAAGCGAGCCTTAGTTCCAGTCAGGGAAGATTAACTGCAGCAACAAGTTTAGCAGTATAAATTATCTGAGGTGATAAAGAAAGGGACTCAACCCCTGTGGCCACGCGTGAAACGGAACGGTGGTGTAATCCTATGAAACTGTACGGCTGCAGTGAACTGAGCTGTGTGAGGAAAAATCGGAGGAACAGAGGGTGTAGCGAGCTCTCGTTCCAGTCATTGAAGATTATCTGTGGCAGCACGTTTAGCAGTATAAATGAACTCAGGTGATCCATGAAGGGAGTTAACCCCTGTGGCCACGCGTGAAACGGAACGGAGGCAGCACCTAGAAGCGGCGTGAGAAGATTGCAAAGGTGCAGGGAGTGTAAGGAACCCCTGTGGCGGAGTCATTACAGATTCGAGGCAGTACGCCTTGGGAGGGACACGTAACCTCTTTGCATCGCGGACGGTGGATGTACTAGGGCCACAAACCTACAAATGGCGCGAGCAAGGCATATTTAGTGATTTCGGGGAGTTTAGAAGAATAACAGTAGGTGGAGCAGGAAAGTTTCCTTCGCATTTAGAACCCCAGTGCCCTCTGCCAGCGCATTACTTTCAATCTGCTAGGGGCGACAGAGAACTCTACAAAGTACACTCGCACCGCCACCGGTCTGGTTGTGGTGGGTACCACATCTTCACGTGAATCCATAGATATAGCGGTGCATTCAACATGGAGTGGGGCCTAAGGCATAATTTTCTGCCTCCAGTGCTGTTTAAGGAGGGGGATGAAATAAACACAACAGAATGGAGTGAATGGAATGAATGTTTTGAGGAGTACATATCAGTTGTCGAGGAAGAGGAAGTATCTCTTATACAGGAGGAAAAGGCTGAAGTATTACTTCACATCTTAGAAACTGAAGGACGGAAAAAGTACCATGAAAGGGGAAAAGTATTCACGAAAGGATCAGTCAGAAATGTGAATGAAGGCATCGGGAGTGCGTGGGATGAATATAAAAAACAAGTCTTGTGGATAAAGGTACAAAGGGAAGGAGTGATCAAGGAAAGAATGGTAAGCCAAGAGAAGGATAATACCAGAGGAATAAACCCGGAATGTACCAGCTTCATAGGTGGAGTAGGGACTGATATGATCTCAGTTTCAGGATCACGTGATAGTGTGTTAAACAAGAGCAAATGGAATAGAGGATTAACTAAAAAAAAATTTGGAGATGAATTCAAAGAGGCCAACATTTTCCTAAATATGGACACAGGGGAGGATATCAATGGAATAGGTTACAAAGTAACGGATTTAATGCACAAGAGAAATAATACTTGGAGTACCATATGTATAACAGAAAAAGGATCCACCAGGCCAGGGTGGAAGGATCCAAGGAAATTGGAAATGTCAGGTAATGGAAGAAGAGAAGAACACGTGGGTGAGATGGCACAGATCCAAGGCTTACAGGGAAAAAACAGTGAAGCACGGAAGACTCGTGCGTTGACATTGAAGGAGTCGGGTGACATTGATGGAGCTGCAAGTAACAAAGATTATGGAAAAGAAATTAAGAAACATGAGAGGAAAAACAGTAAAAAAAAAGGTGAAGAAATAAAGAAATTCAAAAGAAAGGGAGAGTGCACAATTACTACAGCTAATGAACGGCAAAGGATAAAATGTAAGAGTAACCAATTCAATCACAAAGGGACGTGGCAAAGAACCACATTGTCTGAGTCCAAGATCAAAATGAGGGAAGAGTATGAAGACAAACATGAACAGGAAAGAGATATAGTTCTCCACCGACAGGGGCGTGAGGAAGCAGTTAATGGGAGAGCGGCCGGCACGGATGCAACTATGGGTGAAGCATGGATCGCTCGCACGTCACTGTCAAAAGGTTCGGTAGTTTTGCAAGAAGCTGCAAGCAATAAAGGACGTGGAAAAGAAGTAGCAAAGGACAAACTAAGGAAAAAACTTGAAATGTACCAAAGTTGGGTGGACGAAAGAGAATTACGTAAGAAATGCGAGAGAAAAGGCAGTGGAAGTGAAGTTGTGAAAAACAGAGATGTCGAGAGAAATGAGCAGCGCATTGTAAATGCAAGAAATGAGCGAGAAAAAGTGAAATGTAAGAAATACCTCTTGAATCGCAGTGAGACGAGGCAAAGTACCACACCGGATGAGTTCAGGACTGAAACAAGAGAAGAGTATGTGAACTATGGTGGGCAGAAAAGAGATAGGGTCTTAAGTTTGTCGGAGGGTAAGGGTGAGAAGAAAGCTAATTACTTTCAAAGGCCTTACAGTGGTAAGATGGAGAGTGAGAGTGGGGAAATGCAGGAATCATTAATAGGTTTTCCACCCAGTGGCCTGTCAGGGAAGAAGGGTCCATTGGATTATAATTGGAGCAAGCAGGAGTGTCATGGCCCAGGATACACTATGGAGTCCTTCCAAGAGAATCAAGGAAGGGAGCTGAAGGTCAGACTGAGGTCAGTAGAGACTGATGCTAGTGATCCGGAGCTGTTTGAAATGGAGTTCGTAAAAGGTATGGATTCTGCTAACGGCCAAGGTAAGGAGGGTAAAAGAGGGACCATACCAGTTATCGAGGACGACATTGAGAGAGAGTCCTATCTTGTCAGAGGGAGCAGGCGGGGTGTATCCGGGCCCCAGTTACTGCCCAAGGTAGAAAACAGCGTTACTGCCTACATACCCTCCCCGATGGATATGGAAAGACTAGTAGAGGAGTGCTCAACTCCAGGCGGAAATAAACTGTAAATCTTGCTCACACTTAGAGGATCCTAGGGGTAAAAGTTAGGTTGCACTCTTCCCCTGCCTTTCACCCTTGCCTTGAGACTTATCCCGCAGTTCTTAGAAATGTGATGGTGGATTGGCAGAAGTGGACTTCTAAGGATCGGCATAACCGACAACACTTATTGTAGCACTTAGGGTGTTCATCCCTTTGGGATAAAGGTCAGGACTCATTACGGGTCCTAGTGGACCAAAGGAACCAATGCCCGGGACTACTTTTGTCAGCTCTACACTGAATTTAACGTGATGAGTTCTATAGTTTACTGTTCTATTGTTCCACAGGTCTCCTCTCCCCTCCCCTTTCTTTTCCTGTCTCCACGCTTCCTCTCCTCCCATCCCTCTCCTCTCCCCCTGCTTTCCCCCCGCCAGGGGCGCCGCATCTCCTTCCTTTCTGTTCTCCTTAGGGGGGAAGGTGTGTTGTAATCTCCCTCTTCCCCTTCACCACCCCTTCCCCTCTTCCCCCTTGGTACAGCCCACTCTGTCTCCGGGAGTGTGTGTCAGAATGTTCGCAGTGAGAGACTGCCGCCAAGCTGGGAGCACCTGTTATACTTATACTTATTAAACTTGATATTTGAACCCTCTACAGTAGTGATTGATTACTACACACTGTTGCGTCAAAATCTTGCGCCTGCCTCACAGCAGGCGTAAGAGTGACGCAAGCCCTTTCACACGGGGCTTGCCCCATGTGAAAGGAAGCATTGCTGGAGTTGCGTCACTTTTGTGACACACTCCAGCAATGCGTCACTTTTGCGCCTACAGATACGTCAGAAATACTGACGTATCTGTAACTCCTTGCGCCATGATGCGTCATATTATAAATATGACGCATCAATCATGACGCAAGGAGTGCGTACTGAGAAGTGACGCATCGCTGCTTTCACGCAGCAATGCGTCATTTCTCATAAATGAGGCCCCTGTTTGCACTGTCACTTTAATTATGGCACAATAAGTTCTACAGTACACTAGTAACATTCAACTTACATGCCCTGAATATACTGGGTTCCACACACCAGAGGCCTATTGCTAAGGTGAGTGTACCAAGTAGGATTTTTAACCAACTCAAAGTTTTAAGGGCTTGAGCACATGCACTGGGGTCTAGTCAGGTGGTCCCCAGTGTACAGGGCAATAGTCCAAAAACAACAGCATCAGTTAGAAAATTCGAGTGAACATGTATAAAGGCACAGAACTAGAGAGGTGTGGTCAGCCTTGCGATATTAGCTGCTTATCAGGCAGGGTAAGAAAAAAGAGAGCGATAGAGAGACATTGACCAGGAGGATAGATTGTTGTTGTAAAATGATAGGTTTGTTTTAGAACAACAGGTAAAATATCTGTTCAGTAATTATTGATTGCGGCATTAGCGTTCGTTGGAACACTTTTACCTTGCTTTCTTGTTTTCACCTGCAAAATGTGGTGCTGTTCATACTTAAAATGTTAGCCATGCGAAAGGTCACTCACGCTGTAAAAACAAGAGATCAGGAATGAACTGGTCTATAAAAAATTCAATGACAAACATAGATTTTAACAAGCATTGAAAATGCAATAGGTCTCGCAATAGAAGAGTTTGACATTTTTCGTTTTGCATATGGATGAGTGGCGTTGCGTGGATGAGTGGCGTTGCGTGGATGAGTGGCGTTGCGTGGGTGAGTGGTGTTGCGTGGGTGAGTGGCGTTGCATGTGTGAGTGGCGTTGCATGTGTGAGTGGCGTTGCATGTGTGAGTGGCGTTGCATGTGTGAGTGGCGTTGCGTGTGTGTGTGGCGTTGCGTGTGTGTGTGGCGTTGCGTGTGTGTGTGGCGTTGCGTGTGTGTGGCGTTGCGTGTGTGAGTGGCGTTGCGTGTGTGAGTGGCGTTGCGTGGCTGAGTGGCGTTGCGTGGGTGAGTGGCGTTGCGTGGCTGAGTGGCGTTGCGTGGCTGAGTGGCGTTGCGTGGCTGTGTGGCGTTGCGTGGCTGAGTGGCGTTGCGTGGTTGAGTGGCGTTGCGTGTGTGAGTGGCGTTGCATGTGTGAGTGGCGTTGCATGTGTGTGTGGCGTTGCATGTGTGTGTGGCGTTGCGTGTGTGTGTGGCGTTGCGTGTGTGGCGTTGCGTGTGTGAGTGGCGTTGCGTGTGTGAGTGGCGTTGCGTGTGTGAGTGGCGTTGCGTGTGTGAGTGGCGTTGCGTGGGTGAGTGGCGTTGCGTGGGTGAGTGGCGTTGCGTGGGTGAGTGGCGTTGCATGGGTGAGTGGCGTTGCGTGGGTGAGTGAATGGTTAGCTGTTGCTTATGCGACGTATAGCACTTAATACTAAAGTAGGCAGACCTTCTTAGCCTTTGTGAGAATAATAGCAAAATAAAAATAAAAACCAGATCAAGTCAAGGACGCAAACGGCACCATGCTATTGTTTATTTACTCAGATGATATGCATAAAAATGTAACTTGTGAGCACGTTTCTCTAACTCTCCAATAATCCCATTACAACACTTTGTACAAATGAGATTGGGACTCATCCATCCGAAGTCGAGAAAAATGTGCAACGCTGTGTTGAAGTTAATTTTTTTAATTAACAAAATGCAAATAATGTGGAGAGATTTCAAGTGATTCAGGAATGGGGGCCCTTGTAAAGAGAAAGTACGGCCGGCCTGGGCAGTGATAGGGGAGGAGGGAGGAGAAATGCGAGTCACGGCAGCAGCAGCCTTTGATGTGCCTGCCGGCCGGCCGTGAATAATTAGGGGGTGAGAAATGCGCTCGGAGGGCTGCCTTTGATGTGGTAATGCGAGGCAGGCAGGCAGGCGGCTGGTGGCATTGTGCACGCGCTTTTTAGGGCTTGCGCAAGCGCAATGACCTAAAAAGCACATGCACTTGAAGGAATCGCCAGTGGAATCGCCAGTGGATAAACACTGGATAAGCCCCTATAGAGCTTCGCCAGCTATGCGCTGAAGCGCATCAGCAGGCGAGCCCTAAAAAGATGCAATCCGTGACTCAAAAAATGTTGATGGAGCCTATTGACCAATAGATGGCACTATAATCTTAGTTTGGATCTGAAAAGTTCCGACTGTGAAATGTAAGAGCAAATGCTTTTAGACCACTGTTTATTACGCCATCATTCACGCTGTGTATCAGTACCTGAAAAAGACAATTCTCAGAACCTTTTGCTAATTCAAAAGGTGCATTTATTTTTGTTTAGTTGTATTTTTAATGACATAGTATTTTACAATTTTGTTTGATAACTGTTTGAAATGGATATTCAAACAACGGCCATGAAACGAACTGCCGCATGTCACTGTCGCAGTAGCGTGAATGCACCATAAAAGTGGTAGCCTGAACTATGTAACATTAGAGAACGGAGTTATGTGTCATGATGGACTAAATTAAAAGACAAAGGCAAGGCATAGTATGTCAATAACGGCCTCTGTGGTATTACTACATATTTTACATACATTCCCCCACATGCATCATTGTGTCTTTTTGCATTTCTTAATTTGCGAAAAATAAGGAATCGCAAATTAAGAAATGCAAAATGATATGCATCAATATTTTCGGTATTCTTTTGGGATTCGGTAAAAATCGCAATTTTTACCGAATCCCAAAGAAATACCGATTTCTTAACTTAATTTTCGCAATTCCCATTGATTCCTATGGGCCAAAAGGCCCATAGGAGTCAATGGAAATTGCGAGTGGCACTTAGAAAATTTCATGGGTGCAGGGGGGGGTCCAAAGGACCCCCCCATGCACCCCTGAAATGTATTTTTCGCATCATGTTGCACACACACATGTCCTAAGGACATGTGTGTCCGTAACATGAATGTTGAAAAAAAAACATTTTACACATTTTACACACTTTTTCCAAATTTACCGAGTGGTTCAACCACTCGGTAAATTTGGCACCCTATTTGCGAATTTTCACTTTTTAAAAAAATGATGCATTGCTTTTAAGAAATCGCACATCTGCGACTTCTTAAAAGCACCCGCAATTTTAGAATTCGCACACATGTTACGAATTCTAAAATTGCTTCATGCATCCCAAAAAGCACTTTTGCATTCGCAAACGGCCGATTTTAAGGAATCGCACCGTTTGCGAATACAAAAATGCTTGATGCATGTGGGGGATTGAATCAAACAATGCATATAGAGAACATGCTATTCCAAATGTTATAACTACATATATTACAATTTTGGCTTCTATGGAAGCACAATCCGTTACTCTGCCGCCCCCTTCCCCCCGAATACCGTTTCTTGTGGAAAACATAGAATGTTGGTTTATTCTGTATATTCGAGTAGGTTTTAAATCTTAACTTCAAATTAGGATTCCAATATATGCACACAATAAAGCGCCTCATATCACAGTTTTCCATTGAGGAACACCCAGACAAACAATATTGTTCATCCTGGGGCAGATTTACAAGCCCCTTTCGCTTCCTTGCGCCGCCGTTGCGTTTTTGACGCAACAGCAGCACAAACAATGCAACCAATTTACATTGAGACACATCTAGGGACATGTGTCTTGCTATAAAGGCCCGCGTCACATTATACCTGCACCAGATATAATGTATGCAGGTGCGTGTTCCCACACAAAAATCCATGTAGAACTGATGCAGTGAAATTTACAAAATTTCACTGCGTTACTTTACACCTTCACTGTGTCAAAATCCCTATGCCTGCTCAGAAAAGGCGTAAGGAATGTTGCATGGCTATTTGTATGGGACTCAGCTATCTGTTGTGGCACAATGCTTGAGCTGCGTCACTTGATGAGCAACTCCAGCAATGCGTCACTCTTGTACAAACAGATGCGTCAGTATTTCGGATTCATCTATTAAACCGTGCGCCTTGGAGCACTGTATTGTAAATTCAGCGCATCCATGGTGGCGCAAGGAATTTTTTTTTTTTTTTAGGGTGTTTTATATAGCGGAAACCTGACCCGGTTTGGGGTATCAGAGCGCTTTACATAGCACAAGTTACGTTACACACACCAGTCAGTCGATGCTACGTCCCTTGTCAGACCGTAAAAATTATTCTAATTCATTTGGAATAGTTCTATATTCCAAGTGCACTCTTGAAATAACTGATTAGACCACACCGTATGTGACAATTTTTGTTCTGAAAACAGTGTCTGGGATGAAATCATGAATTTAGATGTGCCGAGAAACAAGTCACATTCACAACATTCAGCCGATGCTATCCCAAATGTAATACATACATAAGTGCTTGGATGGGAGCACGACGGCGCTAATTTATTAATGATACTGGGCCTTATTTATGAGCCCTTGCGTCACTTTTACACAGCTGGTGCGTCACTTTTAGTGACGCACCAGTGGAGTAAAAATGTGCCTTGTTGCACCACATTTACAAAGTGACGCATCTAAGCAGATGCGTCACTTTGTAAACCCCTGCGCTACATTATACCTGCGACAGGCATAATGTATGCAGAGGGGGCATTCCACCGCAAAAAGCCTCGTAATAGTGACGCAGTGAAATCTAAGAGATTTCATTGCGTCACTTTTAGGATGCTGTTGCGTCAAAATCTTGCTCCTGCCTCACAGCAGGCGTAAGACTGACGCAAGCCCTTTCACATGGGGATTTCCCTATGTGAAAGGACGCATTGCTGGAGTTGCGTCACTTTTGTGACACACTCCAGCAATGGGTCACTTTTGCGCTTACAGGTATGTCAGAAATACTGACGTATCTGTAACTCCTTGCGACATGATGCATCATACTGTAAATATGACGCATCATTGGTGTTGCAAGGAGGGCGCAATGAAAAGTGACGCATCGCTGTTTTCACGCAGCGATGCGTCACGTTTCATAAATGAGGCCCACTGTATCTACGAGCCAGAAAAAACCATTTATTGTGCAAAAGATGCAAGTGGTTAATTACGTGCATCCATCCACTCTAAATACTCACTTCCGTTTCAGGTTTACATTATACTCACTCTATTGATTGAGAGTCTCAAATCACTGTTTTCCATTAAGGAACACCCGGAAAAACAACATTGCACGTTACATGTATAATATACCCATCTCACTTTAAGATTCAAGACATCACAGTACAAAAAAATATGTCACACATTTGGAATACTTCTGTAGTCTGAGTGGATGTATGCCATTACAACGCATGCTTTTACCACGCATGCCTTTACAACACTTTTTTTACAACGCATGCCTTTACAACGCATATTGCTTTGGGACGCTGGATAGTGAATAGTTTAATTTACTATTCCAACTCCAGTCCCCGTGGATAGTAGGGAAGGTGTTGGATAGTAAATTAAACCTATTCCCTATACTAGAGCGCCCCCCAGCGCAATGCGTTGTAATGGTTTGCGTTGTAAAAGTTGCGTCGTAAAGGCACTGCGCGGTAAAAGTTGCATTGTAAAGGATGTTTCCCAGTCTGAGTTCACTCTTGCAAAGACTGTTGATTTGAAAATAGTTTCTGTGAAAGAACGTTTGCTTTGAAAACAGTGCCTGTGATGAAACTTGAATTTAAATGAAAAGAGAAATAAAACACTTTGATGACAAAGGAGTCATGATTTCCACGTTGTTTGAATTAGAAGTATTCAAGTTTTTGTCATCTTGTTGCTGCTAAAAGCAGTTGGCCCAAGTTGTTAGTTGGAGTTGTTAACATGGGCTTGCCAAGATTGTGACCTGTAAAAATATCTGACACAGCATGCCATAGACTCCACCTTTCGTTGTGTCATTTCCTTGAGATTTGTGGGTCACAGGGCAGAGGCAGTTGTTCTTTACAGTTGATAGATCTGGGGGTCTCTAGTTGGCAGAGGTAGGTACCAATGTCCAAATAGGGACCCTTTCTTCTGGTCAGGGTAAGGGGGATACACTCTTTAGATAAGCCATGCTCACCCCTTGGTAGCTTGGCACGAGCAGACAGGCTTATCAAAGGCAATGCGTAAAGTATTTGTTCCAACACTCACAGTAACACAGTGAAAACATCACAAAGGGACTCCACACCAGTTTAGAAAATGAAGTGTCTTTATCTAAATTACACAAGACCAAAACAACAAAAATCCAACATACACAGTTCAAGAATAGGATTTTAAAAGAGTTCTATGGTTTGCGTCAAAATAATCCACAGTTGCGTCACTTTTCGCCCAAAGTACCTGTAGATGCGACAAAAGTTCCAAGTGGAAGCTGCAGCGTTGGAAAACAAGCGATGCGTCACTCCTGAGACCCTGGGAAGGCGATGCGACGATCTTTAGTGCGGCGGTGATGCGTGGCGCAGCATTGATCTTTTTCTGTCTTGGCCGCTCGATGCATTGACTCTGCGACGATGCTCGCATTGACGGGCTGCGGTCTGCAAGCAAGCAGTGTGACGGTTTCTCACAGCGACGACAGGCATGTGACGATATTCGCAGCAATAGGAATCTTCTTGCACCGGGGCGATGTGCTCCGCAAGTGAACGATGCATCAGTTCTTGCAGCGGCAACAGGCACTGCGACGATCTTCTTGGCGACTGGAATTTTCCCGCACTGTCAACGATACACTCTGCAAGGAAATGGTGCGTGAAAATTGTACATCTTCTTCTTTTCTTCTTGTACAGCTCCCCAAACAGCAGGAAACAACTTCCAGAGGCCCCACAAATGGATCAAGCGCTCTAGGCAGGTCAGAACTCACACAGCAGAGTTCAGGTGGGAAGCTGGGACTGAAGTCCTTGTGTTCCTGGGACTTATTAACAGGAGGCCAGCTCTTCCCAGGCCCTTAGAGATGTCTTTAAGCAAGGGGACACATCAACAGCAAAGTCCTTCCCCTTTCCTTGGCAGAATAGCAACTGCAGATCAGCCCACAAACACACAGCAGGATAGTCCTTCCTCTTCAGTCTTACGGCTTTTTCCCTTGGCAGAGATTCCTTCTTGATTCCAGGATGATCTAATTTTCTGAAGTCTGGGAAGCCCTTTTTCTACCAATATTCTATTTGCTCTCTGAGGGCTGAGAGGCCTTGGTCTAGTCCAAACCAGTTCTGGTCAGTCCTGGAGCAATTTGTTTACCTGACTCCTTCTTTCCTTTGAGAGAGAGAGGCAGGGTTGTCAGCCGCCCAGCAGGAGGTGGAGCCAGCATTGTGGAAGGCAGGCACAGCCCTATTCAGTCCCAGGTGCTATCCCCTCCCACCACTCAAGATGCAGATGAAGCTATTCAGCCTGGGGCTGACTCACTCAGCCTCTGGGAGCCAACCCTGTCACTTACAAACCAGACAGTCAATTCACAAACAGGCCGAGGTACACAGAAAGTTCAGACAAGAAAACAGCCACTTTCTAAAAGTGCTGTTTTCAAACACAGGATTAAAAAAAACATCCTTCCTAAAAGATAGGTTATTAAATTCTGAGTTCAGGGATACCAGACTTTAATTTTCTATCCTGCGCCTATGGGAAGATAGGCAGGTAAACATTATACACAGCATTCCCTATTATAGCCTATGGGCAAGATAGCCTTTCAATAGTGAAAAACTAAATTGGCAGTATTTCACTATCAGAGCATGTCACCTACATTAGTACAAGCTCTACCTTTCACATACACTGTACCCTGCCCAGGGGGGTACCTTGGGCCTTCCATAGGGGTGTCTAATGTGCACAGAAAGGGAAGGGTTAGGCCTGGCCAGTGGGGACACTGGTCAAGTCAGCATGGCAGTTAGGAACTGTACACAGGTACTGCAGTGGCAGGCCTGAGAGACCATTTTAGGGCTACTAATGTGGGTGGCACAATCAGTGCTTCAGGCCCACTAGTAGCTTTTGAATCACCAGCCCTGGCACACTCAGTGCACTTTACTAGGGACCTACTGGTGAAACAATTCTGCCAATCATGGATAACCAATCATAATAGTAATTCATACAAAGAGCATATGCACTGTAGCACAGATCAGCAGTGGTAAAGTGTCCTATTGCCAACAACCACAGGTCAGGAAAAATAAGGGAGAAAGAAGCAAAAAGTTTGGGGATAACCCTGCAAAAAGGGCCATTTCCAACAACAATAATACGCAAATAAATATTAAATGTTTTGAAGTTGCATTAAAGAACACCAAAATAAATTTATTCTGAAGTATTGACTATATAAATGATCGTGGAGCATTTTCACATTTTCCGTTACAAGTGACGGTCATTTTGTTGTATTGTTACCTCATTTAAATTTTATTTAAAAAGATTATATTCACTATACGATTATTTTATACATTTTCTCCAACTGGTTGTCTGTGAGGTAGTATTTGCTTTGTTTGGTTCAGAAGTTAAGCACATTTTAGCTTTAACTTCGAATAGGTAGATGTCATTTTGAGTTTGTTAACTTGTTCAGTGTTATTGGATGGAATGTAAATGTGATCATTATGTTATGGATTGTGAAATTTGGGTGTCTTTGGGTCATTTGGTTACTTTCATCTGCGTGTGATGTGTTCCATGATATTTTGCTGTATTGCAGTACAAAAACTGGGTATAAAAGGCTCGATTCATAGGTTAGGGTATTTGGAAAAGCGGTGTTGTTAGTTATGCCTTCTTGTGTAGCATAGTGACATTTGGTTGTGGCTCAACAGTTGAGAGGTGTTTAATGTCTGTATTAGGTTTGTTGTAGATGGTTGTAGGAACTTGATCTGTTGTTTGATTCAGCGACGTTTTGTTTAGTTCCCTGACTACATCAACTGATTTAGCTCTCCATACTCCTTATACTAAGATTGTGTTTATATATGTGGTAGCTCATATATTTTCCTATGACTAGATACAATTCTTGTACCACAACTATTTGTCAGCGAGCATGAATGCAAAAAAGCACACAGAGCATACAGTCACAGTGGCAAAAATTATGTGACAGTCAATGGAAACAACTAGCACCATATACCTTTACAAAGAGGCATTACATGAGTATCACTCTGTGATGTATCAGGTACCTGATAACACCATGAGTCCGAACAGGGAAAGAGGAATTCCTGTACTCACACTCTAGTTCAGAGATAAACCCATTGTGTCAAGGAGGTGAATTAGCAATGCAAAACAAACGAGAGCAGGGGACCGCACTGACCTACTTCAAGTGAAATATTTCAAGTGATACCAATTTATTCCAATCAAGATGGCTTCAGTATGCCATACTTTTGTCATAAGTGGACTTGTGTCCTCAAGTAATGCAACTGGTGCTATGTAAGGCGCTCTGATAACGGATTCGGGTCAAGTTCGCGCTATATAAAACTCTGTAAAATAAAAAACATAAAAATAAGCAAGACTGTTAGAGCTCTAGCGGCTCTTTAGAACACTCTGGGAAGCTGCTGTAGAACACAAAGGAATCTACTGACTCTCTCTGCCCTGGCTGGATGTATATGTTTTACTGAGAATGTTAGTCTTCATTCTCACATGACTGAGAAAGATAATGTGAATTTACAGAAATATGCTCTCATTTTAGCTTCTGGAGCAACTTCCAAACCTCTATGGGAAAATCATGAGAAAATAGTTTTCTCTCAAACATGTTCCATGATATCCCAGCAGAAGGCTTTTTCACAAAGTAAAATCACCTTAGAAAACATCACAATTCCTAAAACTAGTATGGTACCATCAACAAATGATTTATAATGTAACTAAAGTTTGTTATCACCCTTTATAAGTTCTCCTTTTGGTGACTCTCAAAACCATCCATTCACGGGGGGCGTGGCTTGGCCAGCGAAGATGGCGGTCGCAGCTTAATAGCGCTCCGACCAGCCTTCAATATCCTTAGCTAATATCCTGCCTCTGGACATCAGTGGTGGTGTGCCAGGAGAGGGGACAACCTCTGTGACGATCGAGTGGCTCCCCGCCGTTCGTGGAAGATCTTGAGGCAGTGCGGAGGCGGTGATTTCTGACCCGCTTAGTGGAGCGGCCTGGTGGGAGTCGGCCCGAGTGAAGCCGGGGCCTCAAGTGGCTGGCCTGGCCGCCGGCAGTGGTCCTAGAGACGGTGCATTGACTGGGAGTGCCGTCGGTGAGGTTGAGGACCGGAGCACAGCGCCAGTGCCGGATTTTCCCCCCTCACCCCAAGGGTCAGCGACGCTTGGGGAACCCAGATTGAGGCGGCCAGCAGCGAGAGAAGGTGTGTGCTGGTGGAGGCCCCGGGGTGTGGTGCTGGAGCCCCTGGGAGAGGAGGCCATAGTAGAGCAGCAGCAGCGTGGTGGAGCTCCGGGGCGGCGGTGAGTGAATTGCCCAGCTGAAGGTGTGGGTGAAGGCATTGGGTGGACTGATCTGTGAGCCTTCCCTCCCTAAAATCCTTGCCAGCCCCAGGGGTGCATCGTTGCTCGGCAGCCGAGTCGGGCTGCAGCGAGGGCGGTGAAGGGGGAGGAGTGGTGCCCCTAGGGCCGCAGAGGGCCCGGCAGTACAGGCTGCATCACCAGGAGCCCTGAAACAGCCAGGAGGTGGTGCAGCGCGCCGCATATTGGACACTACTTGATCTGCCACCCAGGGGAGCTCCGGAGCGGCGGGGGCACGGGTACTCTTGGGCTCGGCTGCTGTAGTATTCTTAGCGGGCCCCCTCGGACGTTGCCGGGGTCCGTGGCAGCTATCGGTGGCTGGTTCGGGCCATAGTTCATGTGCAGAGAGGCCCGCAGGGATAGAGGTGTGAGTTGGACTGGTGGCCATATTGCGGGCCCTTGAGGCAGAAGTAATCAGCGGAAGGGGTCCGGAGGAAGAGGTGATCGGTCGGGGACTTTGCCTCCCACGTGTAGGCTTGGCAATCGCATGAGAAGTCGCCCTTCGGTCTCTAGAGATAACACCTACTGAGCGGGGATGACGCGCGATAAGGGCTGCGGCGGTAACACCAAGCAGGGTACCATTGACAAGTTCACAGGAGCCGGGGCTGCGGTAGGTGCTTCGGGAACGCAAGGCCAGATTCCGGACAACACAGCGCTCATGGCGGCCATTACCCAGTCCAGAAAAATGCTGGACTCCAAGATCGGGGCTGTTGACTCAGACGTCATGTTGCTGAGACAGGACTTACGCAATGCTGTAGAGCGAATCACGGGGACAGAGACCCGCATCTCTGAGGTAGAGGATGATGTCACGACCCTGAAGAAGAAAGTGACGGCTATAGAGAAAATACAGAAAGGTCTGGCATTGCGGGTGGAGGATGCTGAAGGGCCGGCTCGGCGAAACAACCTTTGTTTTGAGGGCTTCCCGGAGGGCTGCAAGGGCGAGAGCATGGACCGTTTTCTAACACGGTGGCTGGAGGGCTGGCTCCCCCTGATACTCTTTCCTGCTGCTTTGTGGTGGAGCGGGATCACAGGGCCCTCATGCAGAAGCCTCCCCAAGAGGCTCACCCGAGGCCGATCATTGCCAAATTCTTAAATTATATGGACCGCAACATAATCCTACAACAGGCCAAAGCCAAGAAATCCCTCACCTCGGACAACACCAATATTCTTATTTTTCCGGATAACACGCGCCTGGTATAGCAACAGTGACAGTCCTTCATGGTGGCCAAAGCCCGCCTCGGCGACCTGAAGCTCCAATATGCGCTACTATATCCGGCCCGCTTGAGAGTGGTCTACCAATCTCGCACACTCTTCTTCGATTCTCCTAAGGAAGTGTTTAAATGGACCGATGAGACTGTGAAAGTGCGAGTCCACACGCCGCCTGGCAGATATTCAGATTCATCGTCAAGCGAGGCGGCCCATAGGGGCTCCCGGAGCCAACGAGGTGGCAGTAGGAGGTCGAGGTCTAGGCGGCGGTCTCTATCCAGCACCGTCCTGCGGCAGAAGGGCCCGTCTCCGGAGAAGCAGGCCTCAGCAGACTGATTTGTGGGCTCCACAGAGACTGGGACTCGAGAGACTGGATGCTGATGTCCAGTTAGGTGCATATACAGGGCTGGTAACCCTGTCATGCAGTGGGGGGCGGAGAGGGGTAGTGCCCGAGGGTTCTGGGTGACTAGTTGGGGATCCATTGGAAGATATGGTTCCTGTCCCCCTGTTGGGGACATGGCTCCTATTCGACCACAACAGATACTTCCATGTTTGCGAGGTATGGGGTGGGGGACTTGGGGGACTGTTTTGGGGGGAGGTTTCTGTTCTTGGTTTGATTGCGCACTCATGCTGATTGCTCGTAATAGTTGGTACGCGTTGGGTAACACATGCACAGGCCAGGAGGATGTAAGTTCTTTGATATGTCTAGCACGGAGATGGGAGGGAGGGTAATTTCTAGGTCCCTCGATGTAATTAGTTGGAATGTTCATGGGGCCCTGGATAATGTCAAGCGTGGGGCCATTCTCCATTATGCCAAGAGAGCTGGGGCCGACGTGCTACTACTTCAATAAACGCACTTGCTGGGCACTAAAGCTCTTTGCTTGCAGCGATATGAGTATCACCAAGTGTTCCATTCAGGGTTCACACGGGGATCCCGGAGGGTAGCGATATTGATCATATGTGCATGAGAAGCTTTGGTCAGATACACAGGGAAGGTATGTGTTTGTACAGGGCAAGGTTGGAGGGGATGTTTTGACGCTGGGTAGCGTGTATGCCCCATCGCCGCTGCAGTGGTCCTTGGTGGAACGGCTCATGATATTATGCGGAGATATGCCAGACACATTCTCTATTATTGGAGGCAACTGGAATGATGTAATGGAGCTAGATCGAGATAGGTGGAGGAGCAGTGATGCTGTTGGGGGGGCTCCTACTAAACTACACTCCCTAGCGACGGGGTTAGACTGGACGGATGTATGGAGACACCTGCATATCCCTCGCCGGGAATATACCTTCCTTTCCACTTCACATGACTCCTTCTCGAGGTTAGATTACATATTTGTTCCCAGGGTACTTACTCACAGAGTGCTGTCAGCGAACATTATGCCCAGAGCTTTGACGGACCATTCACCCGTTACTCTGATATTTCAGATTGGTCCGGGACCGTAGCCGCTCAGGTGGCGTATGTTGGGGTGGCAACTACAGAAACAGGAATATTGGGAACACTTAACCAGAGAGAAAGATAATTACCTGACGACTAATGTGGGATTGGTTGAGTCTCCAGCAGTGCTTTGGAAGGCACTGAAACCCACCCTGCGAGGTGTGGATATTTCCTCGTGTGTGGCTGCGCGGAGGAAGCGGAGGGAGGACCTGGTGCGCCGGGAGGCGGACATAGAGGCGCTGGAACGCAGGGGTCGGGAAGCTGACGGGGGCCCGGCTCAGAGGCAGCTAGTGCTGGCTCAGCAACAATATGCAGCGGTGCTGCTGGATGAGGCTCAAAAGAGGGTGGTGATGGACGGAGCATCTGAACCAATCAAACACACCCAGTCAAAAGATCTGGGTTAAATCCATCACCGTTCTTTAGCCCACTATGCCACCCCAGTTCAGACATGGCCATATGCAAATCAGTCTGACCCTGGGCCTCATGGAAACAGTCCAGCCCGAACTGCCAAGCCATGCCTTCCCTGGACCGGAAACAAGCCTCCTAGGACAGGTTTCTGGCATTTCAGCGATCTTCAGCCAGGCTTGCTTGAATCCAGTGGCAAAGTGAGCAAGGGACTGACGTCTGAGCATACCCTGCCAACTTATGGCGAACAAAGCGGTACAAATGGGGGTGGTGATGGACGGAGCATCTGAACCAATCAAACACTCACACCCAGTCAACAGATCTGGGTTTAATCCATCACCGTTCTTTAGCTCACTCTGCCACCCCAGTTCAGACATGGCCATATGCAAATCAGTCTGACCCTGTGCCTCATGGGAACAGTCCAGCCCGAACTGCTAAGCCATGCCTTCCCTGGACCGGAAACAAGCTTCCTAGGACCGGTTTCTGGCATTTCAGCCATCTTCAGCCAGGCTTGCTTGAATCCAGTGGCAAACTGAGCAAGGGAAGCCATGGCTTGGCAGTCCGGGCTGGACTATTCCCATGAGGCACAGGGTCAGACTGATTTGCATATGGCCATGTCTGAACTGGGGTGGCATAGGGCTGTCCCCTCTCCCCTTATTTATTTGCGCTTGCCATGGAGCCGCTGGTGGCCTGGGTGCGGATAGATGCCCAGCTTCGGGGTTTCCGATGGGCGCCGGGTCTAACGGATAAAATAGCACTATACGCGGACGATGTCCTGTTTTTCCTTACTGACTTAGACAGGTCAGGGCCTCGGCTGATGCGCATCCTTCAGATATTTGGTGAGACCTCGGGGCTGTATATAAACGAGCGCAAGTCCACATTGTGAGTTTTAGGGGGTGGATCGAGGGTAGGTGACTGGGCCTCGGCGCTTCAATCGGCATCGGACGGTATGAAGTACTTGGGGGTCTTTTTGTCTGATGTCCCGGCGGTATCCAGGGACCGTAATCTGGCCCCAGTGTGGGATCGCACCTGGGAGGACCTTAAGGTGTGGTCTCGCATGCCCCTGACGCTATATGGCAGGTCGGCCATCTTCAAGATGGTTGTGCTTCCCCGTCTCATGTATCAATCACAAAATCATCCCTACCAGGTCCCACCCCGTTGGTTTCAGCAGGTTTATTCGGTGCTGGGAGGGGTCTTGTGTGAGGGAGGCGCGGTCCGAGTGGCCCCACTTACCTGTTTCCTGTCAACGTTCATTGGTGGTCTTGCTACCTCGGATGTCGTCTCTTACTACCAGGCAGCGCATCTACTGGTCCTCAACGACTGGTGGTACGGAGATAGGGGGGACCCGGCCTACGCGGTGGAGCGGCATCTAATGGGCAACAAACTCCTACACACACTGTTGTACTCCATACTGCATCGGATACTCCTGCCCTCTGTCACGCAGGTGGTGTTTCATGTATGGCGGGGGGCCCAGATCAGGATGGGGTGGTGCAATGTCCTGACCCAGGAGACTCCTCTCTGGGGCAATGGGAGTTTGCCTCAATTGGCGGCCTTGCAGGGCTTTCAGGGATGGGACTCCATTGGAATCTCGGTCCTCGGGGATGTGATGACTGATCTGACGCTTAAATCATTCCAGGAGCTACAGGATGAATATGGGATGCCACGTTCACAGTTCTTCAGATATCTGCAGTTCCGACACGCGCTGGCGCCTAGTCTGGCGGGCCTGGAATCGCTCCCCGACTTTAGTCCCATTGAAGCAAAGATCTTTATGGGGGAATTGCCTGACCGAAAGATCTCCCGCATATATAAACGTTGGTCATTCATTGTTCTACGAAACTGCAGCGACTCAAGACAGCATGGGAGAAGGATGTGGGCGAAGTGGAATAAGAAGACTGGGGGGAGGCACTAGCAAGCCCGCGGGGGGGAGCAATTGCCACGCGCCTGCGACTGATACAATTCAAATATTTACATCAAGTTTATTTCACAAGAGTGCGTTTGTGGAGGGCAGGTATGATTGTATCCCCGGAGTGTCTTCGGTCTATGTCAGAGGAGGGTGATTTTCTGCATTCAGTCTGGAGTTGTCTCTTGCTGTATCGATTTTGGAGGGGCGTATTCTCTGCTTATCGGAGGTGCCGGGATGGCAGCTTCCCTGTACACCGCAATTGGCCCTGCTACATGTCATGGAGGGTGTTGGGGGCAATAGATACAAGCAACATCTCTTGTTGTTGGGTCTCACGCTGGCAAAGAGGAATATTGCCAGGTCGTGGAAGGCTTCCCGGGCTCCGTCATTGGCTGCATGTTGAAATGGGTTGGACTTTTGCATGGGGCTTGAACAGCCGGTTTTCATTGCCAGGGGGTGCCCCCATAAGCATTATAAGATTTGGAAAAGGTGGGCAGACTATCGGGGATTGGACCTGGATCCGCCGCCGGAGGGGGATGTTCGCTTACCAGACTTATGGGCCTGTGAAGGAAGGGCTCTGGGAGGCTGTTGATGAGCTTGGTGTATGGTCCCATGGACGTTATCTCTGTTCTAGGGTGGCATGAGCGCAATCAGGGGGTGGGGGAAGGGATTGTTCTGTTACAGTTTTGCAATGTCTAAATGTCACCGTCATTTTTGGTGTAAAATTAATGTGTGCAACAGTTTCCGGGTTACGGAGCTATGCAGCCTATATGTACCGTGACAAAATAAAATTTGTTTTAAAAAAAACAAAAAAAACTTCCATTCACTACAATGCATTTTAATGGGGTGCTTTCATGTATATTAGTCCCAAGATGGCTGCCAACACTTCTTGGATGAAGTGCTGACAGCCAATCAGATCTCATGATGAGATGTGTGGTTAGGCTCCGCCCAGATATATCAATTTCTTTTGTCTTTAATATTCAAAAATCTACTGAACAGATTTCCACCATTTAACGCAAAGAGTGCACTCTGGCCCAAGAGCTACCTTTCTGCCAAATTTGGGGCAATTCTGTTCAGTAGTTTGGGCTATAGCCATGACAAATGTTTCCTATGGAAATTAACATTGAGAAACCATGTTTTGAGACCCCCCTTTTTCTCTTTCCCCACTTGACAAATCACCCCAAAACTTTCAAGACAGGAGCTGACCGGAGCGCCCCATTAGTTTTGAAAATTTCACGAAGATTCAGCAAACGGCGCCAAAGATATTTGCAAAAGAATTTTTTTTTTTAATAGAAACTATGTCCTAACATAACTATCTACTGGCGACTGTACTAGCACTTTACAGAATGTATGAAGTAGAAAAAAACACTTGAGTGATGTCACTGACCATGTCATGAGTGATGTAATATGTGACGTCATCAGCAGTGTATTACGAGCGCGCAAGTTATAGTTAGCTGAGCTAACTATAACGGAGGAATTTCAAAGGTTTTGTATGAGAGAAATATTCAGCTAACTATAACATGTGTGAAACCTATGGTTTTTTCAATGAATTTGCATGGTTTTTTAAATGCTAATTCCTAACTATAACGTGTGTGAAACCTATGGTT
Source organism: Lissotriton helveticus (assembly GCF_964261635.1). Classification (NCBI taxonomy): domain Eukaryota; kingdom Metazoa; phylum Chordata; class Amphibia; order Caudata; family Salamandridae; genus Lissotriton; species Lissotriton helveticus. The sequence goes on along the minus strand of NC_136059.1, from coordinate 2,100,978,138 downwards.
TTTTCAGTGAATTTCAAAGGTTTTGAAAATGATAATTTATAAATGTATTATTTATTATGTCTTTCTTTTTATACTAATTTCCTATATTTTTTATATATATATTTATATTTATTTTATTTTTAGATTATATTTCATATTTTTATTATAAAATATTAACAAAACTAAATTGCAAAGTCATTTTTGGATTAATTATTGCTTGACTTCGGTTGCAAGTATAACACAGCTCCAGCAATGCTCTTGGGGCCCTATGCTCACAATGCTGTATCAATCCTTACACCTGCTTCAAACAAATGCAAGGTTTTGATGCAGCATAAGTTCAAAAGCGACTGAATGAAATGTTGTACATTTCACTCAGTCACTTTTAGGAGACATTGCTGCACCCCCTTCTGCACAGGAAAGCCTCTTCTGGGCAGGGCTTTTCAATGTAATTACATTGTTAGTAGCACACACCATGGCACATCTTTTTCACCACCGCTCTGTCACAAAAGTGACGCAGCGGCTGTGTAAAACAGGCAAAAGGGGATTATAAATCCGCCCCTAACACATATAAATTCACCCAGGCAGTTTCACCAGCACCGCAAATTGAAGCATAGACTTGTAACATATTTATGTACATATGTTACATTCAAGTGCTTCAGACATACTACAGTATACAATAGGTAAACACCTTATAGATTTATGCTGTAGCACTTCCTTATAGTTCTGCACTTTCATATTCTCCATAAACTAGTAATATATTCATTCATGCATTTATCAACTACACATTCATTCTGACAAACGTTTACACTTTAACATACAAGTTTTGGGTCCGATTAGGATTGCGGTGAATCTGCATCCTCCGGGCCGGTGGAAGCAACCACCGGCCCGGAGGATGCGGATTCACCGCTGCGGTGAGAGAAAAGACCCCCCCAGCATAGACTGTCCCCAATAGCACAAAAGTTTATCACAATAAATGCATAGAATTTTACCTTTAGCAAAGTCAGAATCAATTTGTGGGTGTGAACTGCTTGCTACAAATGCTCCTGCAGCAGTCGATGTGCTTGGTGCAGTAGTCTGACACCACCTCCATTGGAAAGCCAATACTAGTAAAAATTCCAAGGAGGGCCTTGGCCACTGCAGGTGCAGTGATGGTTCTGAGGGGAAGGGCTTCAGGGTACCTAGTCACATGATTCACTACACTAAGATTTATTTCCTAAGGATGTTAGAGGACCAAGACGACCACCTATATCAATCTCTACCATTCTTAAGGGTACCCCAACCACTGGAAGCAAATTGAGGGGGTCTTCAGGCTACCTGTCTTGCCAGTAGACTGGCAGTTCACACAGGAGTTGCAAAACCTCTTCACCTTCTGGGACAATCCTGGCCAGTAGAAATGGTTAACTAACTGATTTCATTGTTTTGGTCTCACCAAGATGTCCAGCTAGTGGAATGTCAATGGCCATTATTTGGAGAAACTCTCTAAACATCTGAGGCACTACTACTCTCCTAGTGGTACCAGATTTGGGTTCTCTTGCCTCAATGTATATGAGTCCTCCTCCCAATAGGTCCTGTGGAAACCGCTGACACTTCCATTTTCCTGATCAGCAGCTGAACAGGTTTTTGCACCTGCCACAGATCTTCCCTGGAGGGTCCCCCAGTCCTGAGAGCTCTGCTGGGTAAGGCCCAAGCACCACCGGCTCAGGTTCCTCCGGGCCTGACATGTATTCTCCCTGAGTAGAGGGAACTTGCTCTGGTGCCTGGTTCGAAACTGCTCTCGTAGTCTTCCTGCCTTTGGTCTTGGAAGGTTGGTCCATCCTTTCATGCCCAACACTGTTTTACATTATGTTTTGCTTTGTGCCCTTGTTTTTTTTTTTTTACATACACCCATTCAGGTATTCGTATCAATGCTGCATGGGTTTTCTTCTCTGCCTCAGCCCATGCTGAGTACTCCAAATCATTCAAAAGCAGACACTGTACAGGGGTAGCAGAAGGCCCCACTACTCTTTTGAGGCCACTAAACCCTCCCCAATCTAAGGTCACCAAGGCCAGTGGATGTTCCTTAGCCTGAATATCAGCATTGAGGACAGTATAGGTCTGTCCTTGGAGATATTGGGCTGGTGACACCAGTGGCTCAGTCACAATGGTGATGCTGGCACCGGTGTCTCTGAGGGCTTCCACCCTAATCACATTAATATTTTGTTCTTGTCTGTAATGCTCCAGGTTACTGGCCCATACAGCTAGGGTAGCTACATCCACAGCTCCCTCCAAGACTAGAGGTACCTCAGTGGGCACCTTGACCTCATCAGGGATTTCCTGTCTAGAGACTCACAACTGCATTTGCTTCAGGTGGATTAGATGCATTCTCTTTGTTTGTACAGCGAGGGTCTCCAGTTCGGTGTCCAGTTGACTTGCAATCAAAACATCAAGCCTTTGTGGGATCCCAGTTTTTACCCTGGTACCCACCTTAGGCTGTGATGAGTTTCGAGGCTCACCCTCCTGAGCAGGATTTAGGGGGCCTGAAGAAGACTCATTGTTGTGTTTTTTGGTCAACATCTTTCCCCTAGGGGGTCTTTTTGGCCTCTTTCATTTGGCCACCCCTACCCGCGGTAGATTTGGTCTCCCTTGTTTTATCCCAGTGGCCTGCCTTCTTCCCCAACTCTATAGGAGAAAGTGAATCTAGGTCTACCAGATGCTGATGTAACTTCTCATTTTAACAATTACTCAAAAGATGCTCCTTCATAATTAGGTTGTTAAGCCCTTCAAAGTCATTCACAGTGTTACCTGTAACCTAACCACCTAGTGTTTTTACTGAAAAGTCAACAAACTCAACCCAGGAGTGACTCTGGGTTTTTCGAGTCTCCCTGAATGTTATTCTATACTGCTCAGTGGTGAATCAAAAGCACTCAACAGAGGTACCCTTCATGATGAAGTAAGACTCTTTTTCAGGAAATGTCAGGAGTCTATCCCTGCATTTTCCTGAGAATCGTTACCACAAGAAAGGAGCCAAATTTCTTCTGGTTACTTTCCTACCTATGTAGGCTCTCTCAAATGCAGTGAACCAATTGGGGATGCCATCACCATATGTATATTTTGGCACAATCCCTTTGGGAATTTAGAGCCATAAAAACCTTCAACCTCCTTATTTATTTCTATGCTGCTACCAGAGATAGGTCCTAGATCCATTTATTTCATTTGCTGTTCTATTTCCAGGATCTGAGCTTCTAAGTGCAGTCTCTTTGTTAGCCTTTCTAGCTTGAGGACCTCATCTGAGGGACTCTCAGCTATGTTTTAGGCTGTGTTTAAAAGTCCTTCCTCAACACCGTTATTATCGGCATTGTCATCATCCTCAGACTGGTCTCCCAGTTCCGGGTGATCTCTCTCGAACTAAGCTATTTGTTCTCTAAGATATTCCTTTTTAGGACTTAGGTCTAGCTGAGCTCCCGAACTTGACTACTGGTTTCATGCATCATTTTACTAAAGCTGTGACCTCTTTATTTTTTTAGGAAGTTAACTAAAATAACTACACACTAAAATACTTTGTTCTCACCAAAGTACAAAGTTTTTATATTATAAGCGGTTTGATTTAGGTACTTTACCAAGCCCATATCAGTTAATTTTAGAAATGTAGAAAAATAGAGCAATCAGTAATCTGACTAGCTAATGACAATTTTTAAATTTACTCATGTGGTCAAATATTGACCCAGCGGTTCCAGTAAATGCAAATTTTTCAACACCACCACTGAGCCACCAAATGCACGATGCTAGCTCTCTATATTAGTATACTAAAATGAAGTAAATTTTAGTGAGAGTCCAGTGGATCCCCAAAAGGTTTGGAGAGGTAAAAACAGATAATTGTAATGCTCTTTTTGTTGTAGAGTAGGCAAGCAGTTAGACTTATCCGACAGTAGTGCTAAGCATTTGTTATTACACACAGAGGCAATAAATGAGACACACACTCAAGAACAAAAAAGAGACCAATTAGGAAAAATAACATTGTATCTTTATATACTTTTAGAAACCAAGAACTTCATTCAACAGTTAATAAATGCTTTGTATGTCAATTTTTTCCAGTTGCACTTCAAGACACAAAGGCTAACAGGATATAAGCAACAGCGGTAAAGGGGAAGAAAAGCATAGGGTTAGAAAGAGGAGTGCCACCAACACATTTATCATCACAGTTGATGGAAGCAACACTCAGCCACAGGATTTTGGATAACATTGGAAGAACAGAGTTCATGGGAAGTTCTACTCCAGCGTAGTCAGAGTTTTGGAGGTCCCAGGGCTTCGGCACAGCAGGTGTTATCTATATTTAAGGTGCTGGAGGTCTTGGGATGCAAAATTGGTTCTGTGTCAATGGCATTCTGATGGCGGTCATCTGTACTACTGCCTTTTGGCACATGACATCAGAATCCCTGTAATGGCGCTCTTCTCTCTATAATGAGGTATTATCTCATGTGGCGCCTGGCACATTGTCACCATCTGAGGCGGTGTCTGGCACATCTAGCACCAGTTTTCGCTATCGCGCATACATACTAACCTTGAGGAATATTGAGATAGTCATCTCTGTTGGTGCTATTACATTATCAGTCACACGATTCTGGCAAAGGCAGCTACTATTTTTCCTTCTCTGCGTCTCAGTTCAGGGCTACATGCTCCGGTGGTTCCTTCAGTATTAAGCTCTCAGGAATCTCGCTATCCAAGCTGACTATATTTACATCTATACGTACGTTTAAGATTATTCTTCATACATCAATTTGTGTTTTAAGCATCTGTGGGATTCCTCTCTACCCCTCATGAGGCCACTATTTTGTTATAACAAAACTAGCTATCCATTTATGTGGCCCTGTTCACATATCCCGTTGGTCCATTTCCATTCTTTTGATTAGACTTCGATATCACCTAGAGTATATTCCATGAGTTTCCTTTAACTCATTTCAGTTTCAGTGCAGTAGACGGGAACCTGATGAAGGCCCACATGCCGAAACGCGCGTAGTTCCTATCTACCGCATTCCCTCCATCTAAATGTGTCTATAGTTATTTTGGTTGTGTTTAACATTGCTGAGATGTATATATGACTGTCTATAACAATATCAGCTTTTGAGATCAAATGTGTATAGTATGAGGTCAAAATAGAAACATATGACCCATAATAATCTCAATTAAATTTTTTTATAAAGATATCAATTCATAAAATGAATATAATTTCTATCATTTATGTATGATTAGTTCTATTGATGTAGGACTTAATTCTTTGTATTTGCAATTTCTGCACCTAGAATTACGTGTGTTTTTTTGTCAAATGTTCTGATTGACTTAGCTACAGACCTTTACCTAAACTGCTCAATGGCATTCTGCTGCAGGTGTGGTGAGGGCAGTCCATTGCAATTGGGAGGTCGTGCCCATGTTACTGCTTTCAAGCAGTTGAAGCTACCAGGAAAGGGTACAAACTCACAGGAGCGGGCTGTTTCCAACATAAGTCAGTGATACTGTTAGGATCCATCAAGCTGGAGAATGCTTTGAAGGGGTCAGTTACCTGACAAGTGACCGACAGCCCTTGAATGCTGCAACGTTAGGGTGATGAGTTGGTTCGCGTTGACACAGTCTGTGCCGGTCTTCACTCTGGTTGTCTTTTGCCTGTAGTGTGCAGGAGACTAGTACCACTAGTCCAAAGGGAAGTCCCAGCAATTGACAGAGGCTGGCAGGGCTGTGGCATTCTTGGAGACTGCACAGATCTCAGATAGGGACGGCAGACCACAGTTGCTGAGTTCTTTCACAGTTGTCAGGGTTTGGTGATGATTTCTTCTGCAGCAGGGCTCAGTTCCTGGATCAGCAGCACATCTTCTTCCTTTATCTTCTTTAGGTCTGTGGAATCTGAAGTCAAGATCTTGGGGAGCCACCTAAATACTGAATTTAAGCGTGTTACAAGGGGAAACAGGTAGTGGCCAAAGGGTTACTTACCTGTAGGGTGTCTACATCCTCTAGTTACTACTTCTTGTGGGAAGAGGCACTACCCTAGCCCTGATAGGAGGTTTTCTCACCATCTCAAGAGGGTGGATTTAAGGGGAGGGGGTTACCTCCCATGCCCCATCCTAGGGGAGTGTGGTCTGAGGAGCCCTCCTCCTCATCTTGCTAATTTTTCCGCTTTTTCTCCCACCAAAAGTGGAGCAGGAAAGGGGACTTAGCCTCCCCCACTATCTGGGTGTACCTGGGTTGGATTTCAAAAGCAGAATCACCTTGGAAGCTTCCTGCCTGGGAAGGCCATCCCGTCCTGGAGGAGGTGTGAAACACCCACGCCCAGAGCAGGTATTTTTTCTATCCTCTGAGAGCGCTGGCTCTCACCCCATGAGGTCAGAAACATGCCTGGTGGTTGCAGGCTGGTGAAAACCAGCCAGAGACCCCACAAGTGTTTGGCTAAGTATCAAGGGACCATCTAAAAGGGTCTCATGTGTGAGTTTATTCATAAATCCAACACTGGCATTAGTGAGGATTTATTAAGAGAAGATGTTTGGTACTAACCACCTTAGAAATCAGTGAAGTCAATCATGGAACTACGAAACTCGTGTTGATGTGTTTCCAGCCCATGTATTCATCATGGGCTCTTTTATTCACTTACTACATCACAGAATAGGCTGGACATTGTAGGGGGCTTATCTGCTCTTGCAGATAGGTCCTCATATAGGATATAGTGCACCCTGCCTTAGGGCTGAAGGCCTGCAGTAAGGGTGGCTTACTTATACCTTATCCAGTGTATGGGAGGCATTGCCACGTGCAGTGTAGCCTCTTAGGATTTTCAAGCACGAAAGGCACTGAGCATGCAGTAGCAGAGTGCTTAGCCTTGGTGAGAGAACCCTGGCATGGCATATTCAGTGTTGCAACCCCAGAATACCCTCTTTAGCACCCGTGACCTAGGTACCAGGGGTACAATTTACTAGGGCCTTATAGAGGTGACTGACATTGTGCCAATCGTGGTACAGTTTTGGGGATAGAGATTTGGCACTGGGAACCTGGTTAGCAGGGGCCCAGTGCACTCACAGTTTGAAATCACATCAGGCATCAAGCAAAAAGTGGGGGCTAACCCTGCAAAAAGAATCATTTTTCTACAGTCTAGTTGAAAGTTGGGCTTTGTGTATTCCTCCTAGACAACCACTCACAATCCGGAGCATAGGTGTGCCTGGATGCACCATTTCTGGCAGGATGAGGAATAAGGAGCTGGCACAACCTCACTTACATTTGAGTATACTGTATTCTGCCTCCACACAAAGGGTTGCATGCCCCTCTGTAGTTGGTGTGAAGCCAGGGCAGGGAGGGAAGGGCAGCTGTGCACCTCAAATGCACGCCTTTAGAAGCTTCTCCCCATTTCAAAGGCACAACTCAGTATATATACTGACTCTAACACACCGACCCTTCAGTACACTTCTGGACCTGTGGATACTCTGCCAGGAAGAAAGAGTGATGTGCTGCTGAAAGGACTGCCACTTTTCTAGACTGTTGCTCGAAAGGACTGCTGCCCTGCTGTACTGACCTGCTGCCTTTTGCCCTCTTGCCTTTGCAAGAAGGACTGAACCTGCATCACTGGTAACCAAAATCCCAGATTGACCCAAAGGGCCTCCTGATCTGAAGCCCAAGGAACATAACAGGCTTCCAACAACCCACAATCTGCACCTGGACAGTACCATACGTGAGTTTTCCCTGCCAAGTGGTGCCACCCCAGTCCTGGACCTTCAGAAGTGATCCTAAAGTGCTCTACCAGACTCTGGAAATCCAGCAAAACTGGTGCATCTCCTCTGCTGCGTGGTGCAACCCTGAGCAGAACTAACGCATATCTGCTGCTGTGTGGGTTGGACCCATCACAAAGACTTGCATCTCAACCGCAGCCGACAAACTCTTCAGAACCGCCACTGCCCAATACGTACTCGCCACTGGCTCTTGCATTTCTCATCGACGGCAACCTCGATGAGGACACCGGACTCCATATCGCAGGCTCGCATGTCCTCAGAACCAATGCATCACTCTGACTGTATGACGTATCCTTGACAGATGACTTCACATCTCAAGTCCTCATCGAAGGGATCCTGGACAATAATGCCATCCCTCACATCACAGCCTTCCTGCACCATGGAAGCAACGCATTGCCTCAGCTGTCAGATGCATATCCTTGCAATGCTCCCCAAGCCAGGATTTTAGGGACTTTGGGCCATATGCATGAACACATTTTCCCATAGACACATTATGGGCAAAACCCTTTGATGCATCTGGCCCTTTGTTCATTGGGCCTAAATAGGTCCCTGTAGCCAGTCCATGCTCCATCACCATCAGCCTAAACTTGTGACTTTGTACTGGTCGGTGAGACCAGGTTTCCACAGTTTGCACTTTATGCTGTTTGGCTCTATTTTCACAAAAATCTTTGAAATTCCATATGTCTGAGTCTACTGATTGGCTTTTTGTCATTTTGGTATTGTTATATTAATTACAAATTGTTCTATTCTTCTGACTTAGTATGGGATCATTTTAGTGTGGTGCTTTTACATTATTAGGGTTGAAACTGTTGCACTAATGACTGCTTTTTGCCAAGCTACCAGAAGGTTGAACACATGTTAATTAGGGTTTGTTTGTGCCCTACCTTGACAAGGAAAGGGGTCGCTGCTTGACCAGAGCTCACACCTGAGTCAACCTCCAACCCAATTTCTTTAAAAAAAAAAAAAAACACCAGCCAATAAATGTTGTTCCAATTCCTGGAACTTCTGCAGGGCATACAAAAAGTATGCTGATTCCTCACACATTTCAAACAGGTTGGTACACAGATATCACTTTTCACTTCATTTTTGTATAAATTTCATGTAGCAGTAGCTGCATTTGTACAGCATATGGTGTGGCGCCCATTCAAAACCTATCAGTAGTTATGTTTAAAAGCAGGACTGTTATGGGAGGTTACTAAAGATATCATGTATTGCCTTTAGGCAACCCACTATGTCTTGCAGACCTCAGTGCCCAGCAGAAGAGATGAGCCAGGGTTGTAGAGTCCAGCGTCTGTGGATTTTCTTTTATCACATTCCCCTTTCCCTGTTTTTCTGACTGTTCCTCATAGTCTTATGTATGTGTGAATTGTAGGAGCCTATGAAAGACGGAAGGGTGAATCACTTCCATTAAATAGAGAGTACAAGGTTATTGCTCTCTGCCAGATTGCTAAGCACACATTATAAAACACCAAACAATAAAAGTCCCAAACCTAATTGGGAAAATAGAGTAAAATTAGAAAAATAACAACATTTTTTAATAGAGACTCAGAGATAAGTATTTACAACATGTTTAGTATAAATAGTGCCAAAAAGCATTAAGAGCCGATGATAGTCTCTGGAGGCAGTATACAAGGACCTATGAGGGAGATTTCAGGCTTAACGAGATAGAGCATGGGTCATATATGCCAAATGGGTTTGTGTTGCTCTAAAACTTTTATTTTTCATGGAGATAAAAATCCTCCAATGAGTCAAGCCGAAGGTTGTATCTGAGGATGGTACATCAAAATTCATGCTAGATCCCCATGATTGCTCAGGAGGTCTTTGAAGTCCAAAGATTTTCTAAGTCCCACCTTTTCAGGCATTCTTGAGAACCTCCTTCGGGGTCACTTCTTAGGCTTCAAACACTTCTGGGGCAGAGCTTGGAGGCCAGAACTCACTCAGCAGAGCCCACTAGGAACATCCAGACAATGTCCAATTGGTACTGGTCAACTGGTCATTTCCGGCAAAAGGCTTCTTGCAGCTTGTTGTGTCCCTGTAGCCAAATAGGAAGTCAGATTACTGGCCCTTGAAGTGCTCTTCCTTGTCCTTGGTACAAGAGGAAGCAGTCCAGTCCTTCAGGGCTAGTCTGAGGTCACAGATCGCAGGTCCAGTCCTCTTCTGATTGTCCGTAGGTCCCGAAAGTGTACTGAGGAGGGTGCCTTGGGATGCCACCTTTATGGTTGGCACTAACTAATGGCTACTGGTGACTCTTGACTCCTTCCCTACCAATGGGGTAAAAGTTTCCTGGGACAAACCTACCAACCTTTTCAACCGTTCCTGTTTGACTTACTGCGAAACATTATACAGTGGCATTTACTCATAAGATCCAAGGTGGGGACACCCTTGATCCCTTCCTTAAAACTTCCATATCCACCCTGCGATGTGGCCAGGGAAATGAGCAATCTCCTCCTCTGCATCAACTTCAAACCTGTTTCAGGAGGTAGCTTCCCTCTCATTGAGTTTGGAGGCAGTATGGCTAGTGTGGGCCTTGAGGACAAAAGCTTTCCCTGCTTCAAGTCTCATCTTACTCTAAAATATGAACAGGCAGGCCACAACTCTATCCCTTTCAGGCTAATAAAGTTCCTAGGTCCACCCCTACTGTCTTTCCTGTGGCGATTGGGATCAAATGCCCCACACCCAGTCCATCCTGACACTGGGCAAAGGCCACTGCTCTGCTCTGGCAGCAGTTTTCACACCTCATTAAGTTCAAATGCTTGCATACTATCTGTCAATGGGCTAATGCTAATTAGCCAACTGGAGGCTCAGGCAAGTAAAAGCCAAATTTCTAAAAGTTACTTCCCCTAAACATTTATTAAAACTCTGACTTTACTATTGGATTGGATTTTTAATATATATTAAAAACAAAAACTTGAATGATTTTTGTATCCATCAAAAGTTACAGATTAAAGTTTATAAACTGTACTTTTACATCTTCCAGGATCCAGCCACATTGCTGGCAGTGAAAATAGCTTTTGGGCGCTAGTCACTGGAGGAACATGCCAACTTAATTTGCACACCTATTCCATTTTTTGGGTGACAAGGTTACTTAGGAGTGACTTAATATTCTGTAAAAGTAGAGGTTCCCATCTGTCAAAAAGGGTTATTTTGACAGGTTTGACAGAAGGTATTTAGACTGCTACATTAAGTCTGCACAAGGTAAGTCTGACGCCATGTTTACTAACACACTCTGTGGATGACACAACAGGTGCTGCAGTACACAGAATGCATTTAACTTCCAGTCCTTGTGTGTATTTCTTACACCTTATACTAGGGACTTAAATGCAAGTTAATTATTTTATTTTGGGGTAAGCTGATATAACCATGTTTGAAGGGGGAGCACAGGCACCTCACTCCTATTTAGAAGGGGTAAAGTGTGCAGAGTTAAAGAAAAAAACTAAATCAGAAGCAGGAAGAGGTGAGCAATTAGTAGTGACCATGCTGAAAGGGCTGATTTGCTGCAGTAAGCATACATTTGGAGAATAGCTAACATTCCCAGTTTCTTCATCCCATTTTCCTAAACTCTTGACACGCCATATTCTCTGGAAATGTTGTTCTTGCACTATTTTATGATTACCACTGTGTTTCATTTCTCTCAGTTAAGGTCCATCTTAGATTGATGTGCTTGTGACTGACCTGCGCTCAGCATTGTTGCATGTATGCAAACAGTTTGTGGGCCCGATTCACAGAACTAACTTAAGACAAAATCCTAAACTTACTACCATTTTGGTATTCACAGAAGGCACTTACTCATTTTGGTATTCACAGAATGCACTTACTAATTTCGGTATTCACAGAAGTTAGGAGTCCTAACTTTAGGACTCTTAAATGCCTTCTGTGAATACCAAAAGTCTTAAAATTGGGTTTTTTCTCAGTTTAGTAGTAGTAAAGTTAGGACTCCTTACTTTAGAACTCCTAAATGCCTGCTGTGAATAGCGAAAGTCTTAAAATTAGGATTTTTCTCAATTTAGTAGTAGTAAAGTTAGGACTCCTAACTTTAGGACTCCTAAATGCCTTCTGTGAATACCGAAAGCATTTAAATTTGGATTTTTCTCAGTTTAGTAGTAGTAAAGTTGAGAAAAATCCAAAGTTTAAGACTTATAATATTCACAGAAGGCATTTAGGAGTCCGAAAGTTACGGAGTCCTAACTTTACTACTACTAAATTGAGAAAAATCCTAATTTTAAGACTTTCGGTATTCACAGCAGGCATTTAGGAGTTCTAAAGTAAGGAGTCCTAACTTTACTACTACTAAACTGAGAAAAAACCCAATTTTAAGACTTTCGGTATTCACAGAAGGCATTTAGGAGTCCAAAAGTTAGGAGTCCTAACTTTACTACTACTAAATTGAGAAAAATCCTAATTTTAAGACTTTCAGTATTCAACGCAGGCATTAAGGAGTTCTAAAGTAAGGAGTCCTAACTTTACTACTACTAAACTGAGAAAAAAAAACATTTTATGACTTTCGGTATTCACAGAAGGCATTTAGGAGTCCAAAAGTTAGGAGTCCTAACTTTACTACTACTAAATTGAGAAAAATCCTAATTTTAAGACTTTCGGTATTCACAGAAGGCATTTAGGAGTCCTAAAGTTAGGAGTCCTAACTTTACTACTACTAAATTGAGAAAAATCCTAACTTTAAGACTTTCGGTATTCACAGAAGGCATTTAAGAGTCCTAAAGTTAGGACTCCTAACTTCTGTGAATACCGAAATGAGTAAGTGCATTCTGTGAATACCAAAATGAGTAAGTGCCTTCTGTGAATACCAAAATGGTAGTAAGTTTAGGATTTTATCTTAAGTTAGTGCTGTGAATCGGGCCCTGTGTTCCTTCAATGCCAATTTTGCAGTAAATAAGTGCATTGTGTAGCTTTGTAGTTATCATTTTCAAGGGTGTTCTGGTGTGTAAGACCAACTAGTGTTTGCGAATTGTTAATGTTTTTATAAATGGTTATTGATTTATGTATATGTGTATTTTACATTATACCAGTTTTATTGAGTTTCCTGATATGTCCTTTTTTACTATTTAGTCTTTGTTTTTCATCTACATATATATATACACTTAGATATTGTGGCCCTGATTTAAAAGGGTTAACGTCCACTTGGGTTGCTGATTATTTGCTATTTGCAAAGGTATTATGTGAGTGCATCTGTTTGAATGCAGTTGTAAATATACTACTAGCAAAATACCTATGTGAATAGCAAACAATTGTAAACTTAAACAAAAGTATTAGTTTAACTTTGGTTGAACATTCATATCTTTCTTGCAACTCTGATAATTGTAGTGGACTTTATCCAGATTCATCCACATCCTACTTTGTTCGATCTAAATCTTGATTGCTCAACCACATCTATGCAAACAGAGCTTTGAGGTCGATCTCCCCCTAAAAAGCGAGTACCCTGTGCCCTGGTGTTGTTGAGAACACCCGTGCTCTCACCTTTGATAGTGCTTCGCTGTCATCGTGGTTCCATAGATTGAGGGAAAACGTAAACTGTCAGAGATCGAGCTTCTTGCCTTGAAAATGACACGGAGGATTTGTATTGGAAAGGAGGAACAGGAGATGAGTCATGTGCGGATGCAGCAGCACAGAGTCCAGAACCTTTGTTGCCTGACTGTTAAAGATGGCGTCATTAACCTTTTTCAAATCTGTGTTGCATATAGGCTAATGTTGTCTGACGCATTGAAATATATCCCAGACCTATTGTGCATTGAGTTAGCAGCTGTTTTCTCCACAACTGGATGAATAAACATATTTCGTTCTAATTTTGGAACACTACGAACATGTTTGATTGATACTCAAATGTAACATTTTAACCACATTTATCGCATTATTTATCGCATAATGGTATGTAGGTCTCTAATTGTGTGTGCTCCCACCCCTTTATTTTGATCATATCCTTTAGGTATGTCAGTTCCGAGGAAATCATGCAATCAATCCAATGGCACCAATATTTGTGGATTTATTAGATTGCACCATTGAATGCTGTTTCAACATTTAAACTGTTTGACAAGTGCAAAAACTGATATTTTCTCTGCTTTCACTATCTATAGTATTTGTAACCGCTGTGATAGGGAGATTTGGATACTTATAAATACCACTGATATTATAGTTCGGTGTATATACCAAATTGGATACTCCAAGACACCCACTCGTCTTTATTTAATCAGAAAGATAATACCTAAAGTAATTAGTAAGATTTGTGAAGTGAAAAATTATTCAGCACATTTTTATCTGGCACCCACAAAACATTCTTTCCAAAATAGAGCTTGCGAATTTATTGAACACAATGAATCCGTTGAAATATAAGAAAAGTCGTGCTAAAACAACATGTAATGTATAAAAGTGTAGACGTTTTGTGTAAGAGTGGGATTCACAACTTTGGATAAATCACTCCTCACCCACACTAGCCCTTATAGTAGATGATAAAAAAGACACATGAAGCAAAGATTTGTCAAGGCGATGCAACCCTAATTTAAGGTCAAAATATTGACATCTTCTTGATTCTAGCTTTATCGAAAATATCTGTATGCCATGTTGGTAATAATGCGTTAAATTGACATCAATATGTGACAACTGGTGCCAAAAGCTTTAAAGCCCACAGCCACAGTGATTACATCTTTAATGTATTGTTTTATGGTTGCTGACGTTGCTGTTTTTCGGAAGTATATGTTTTACTGTAAATTGGTGCACTTCGGATATCTAAAAATCCAGTGTATTTGCTATGGACCAATAGTAGAATAAGAGAGGAATTATAAATGATAACATTTTTTGTGCTGGCCTTGTATTGCGTTCCTTCTGCTGCCACTCTCGGCGCAGGCCCGGAAGCTCATTGAGTCAATGTGCTCTGCAGATGTGAGTAATGATGAGCGCGGCACCTCTTAGTTTTACAGTGGAGGGTGACCTGCCATCCTTCTACGCCTTCTCCTATAGTCGCCTAGAGAATGCTAAGATGTTTGAGGCAGCGGGGGAAAGAAAGGCTCTGAAGCTCCATAACCTTAAGAATTGTCATGAGAATTTCAAGAAATGCAATACACTTTAGAATGTAGGGTTTACATTTAGCTGTTCTCTCAGGAGAAGTGTTACTTTTTAATAGGGCCAGGTTTCGCAGTTATTTCTGGAATGGAACATTACAATCTCTTTTAAAATACCAGAGGACGTTTCTTCCAGCATTCAGCAGACGTTTTTTTTAACGTAATATCCTCAGCTTTCTCTATGTGGATTGAAAGACAGGAAAGCAACTAGACTGCTGGCACTCAGCAGCATTCCCGACCCCTGCTATAAGCTATCACATCAATCAAAGTCCTGAGTTCCGCCCCACCTCTAGCACCATCCCCTCCTTGCTGCTCTAGAGTCTTGCCTCCCAACCGCCTGCAACCCTCCCATGGAACCTCCAAAACCTCCATACACTCTGTTAACCCCCTCCCTTCCCTGGTGGTGTTAATTTCTCCCTTTTACTCTGCTCCGAAGCTGGGAGGGCAACGCCCCCATTCCCGTTAATACCAGCCGCCACTAGATATGTCATTGGCACATGTCAAAGCAAAGTTGTTCAGTGTTCCCCAGACAGTGTTAAAGGAATGGGAATGTGGGTAACAACTTTGCACAACCTTGCCCTTTCACAAAGAAGAATTTTAAAATAACTCATCCCGATCTCTAAGAGTTTGATTATTCATAAATCGGAATTAGTAGCAATCTGTAAAAGAGGAGACAGTAAAAAGAGTTGAGTTAGTTTGAAATAGACAGACAAATTACAATGGTTACTACATGGAACTGCTGTATTGTTCCATTGATACAGCACCTGAGGTACTTATCTCTAATAAATAGGGTGAGTGGGTTAACATTAGGTTGTCACTTAAGGATACATTGTCTGTACTTAACATTATTGTCCTATTCCTGCGTCTTTCATTCTGACCTTGGTCATTTTATCGCTTGCATCAATCCAGTGCTTACTTGTCTCTCTACTTCATCTTCTTCCTTACTTTCCCATTTACCAAGTGCATTACGTCCACAGATTTTTTTTGTCAGGCCAGATTCCAGACACTGGGTAAATCAGTAGGAGCGGGCAATCCTTACAATAAGTGGTGCTTTTTTTTACTCAGGACTTCGGTATTGCTACAAAGTTCACTTAACTGCCAGAAATGTTCTTTTTGTACTTTATTTCTCAGGTTGAGAGGTGATGACTTACTCCTGAGTGTTCGGTAACTCAGACATAGTTAAAACATTAAGAAAGCTTAATGATTGGTTTTATATATCTGAGTATTTCTAAGAGGACAAAGACTTTTATGTACATGAAAACCAAATTGTACACTGAAATATGATAGTTCACTTGCTAAGTCATCTCTACCTCTTAAGGGACTCGCGGAATAAATTATGTCTACATGCACTGCCCTAAAAGGAGTGACACCACTTTATTTTTATTCTTGCTTTAGTGGTTACTCGATATGTCATGCTGAAGTGCATGCAGGAGCAAGATGGTCTTCTGACAGATTGGTTTTGTGTGATGGGCCTTGTTGTCTGCTGCATGCAATAAACATGGTCAGCGACTAGCTGCCGCCTCCCCCCCAATCCGGCACCCAACCCCCAGGAACGTGGACACGAGACGTGTTTTACTTTTTGGAAGGCGGGCGCTAGTCGCCCGGCCGTATTTATTAAAGTATGAAATTAAAAAAGGTTTTAATTGCATAATCAACAATGAATACAAAAATCAGCAGGACATTCAGTTATACAATCGTTATCAACAAGTTTGAGAGCCTGACCTTAACAAAACTCTAATACAAGTTGTTCCTAGCTTAAACTAAACATCCTACCTTGATTTTTGTACATTTCTGGCCATATGGCAGGGTCACTACCGGTGTCAGGTCCTACAAGCTGCGCCTTCCCCCTAGAAGTGCGCATGCGCAGTGTTACCCCGGGAATTGCCCGGTCTACGCCCCAAACTCCATTTACCCACTAAAGGAGGGCCCTTACTCTGCGCCGGTGGCGTCATGAGTCCACGCGCGCGGGGTGGCTACCAGCCTAAGGAAAGCGTGAACTACTCCTACCCGCGCTCCTTTGCATATTACCTTGCCCCTGGAGTACTGGGAGTGGCCCGCAGGCCCCTCCCCCCGGGCGGGAACCTCCATAGGATGATGCCCGCCCCCTCAGACCTCAAATATGTGCTCACCGATAATGACCTTACCGCATGCCCCATACCTAATAAATACGACGACCTAAGGAAAAAATTCTAAAGGACAACTACACTGGCTAATAAATAACAGTATCCACGCATAGCTAAAGGGGAAAAAAGGCCTAACGACACATGGCATAAAATTACAATTCGGTTCACGCATGTTACTCAAAATCACAATATCAACGTATATCTACAAAGGGAAAAAAGGCCTACAGACACATATCTTCAAATATAGTTCACTTCACACATCACTTTTCTACAAAGGGGAAAAAAGTCCTGACAACAGATCACAAAATACAACAACAGCCTACTCTCTCCCGCGGTCCATACATATGAAACTTACCATTAAACCGGACATAACGCTGCTTAAACTTTGTACCAAGGGATGGTGGGTGGGAAATAAAGAAGCCCCGAACGCGGGGCACAACGTTCAGCGAGGGAGCGTCCAGGGACAAGGGGGTCTCCTGGGCGCTCCCTACCTCTTATTCCCGAGGGGCCGGGTGGCCCCTCCTAACGCCCGCCCCCCCCGACCCGGAACCAGTCCATTGAATCCGGGTCAGGAGGGGCGCCGGCCAATCGGCGGTGGGCCGCGCCCCCAGGGCACGCCCCCACCGTCGAAGGACCCGAGGGGAGAGGAGGTGAGGCGGTCGCCGCGCCGCCATGCGTGCGGGGGGGCCGAGGGCCCCCCCTTTTCACATGGTCAGCGACTAGCTGCCGCCTCCCCCCCAATCCGGCACCCAACCCCCAGGAACGTGGACACGAGACGTGTTTTACTTTTTGGAAGGCGGGCGCTAGTCGCCCGGCCGTATTTATTAAAGTATGAAATTAAAAAAGGTTTTAATTGCATAATCAACAATGAATACAAAAATCAGCAGGACATTCAGTTATACAATCGTTATCAACAAGTTTGAGAGCCTGACCTTAACAAAACTCTAATACAAGTTGTTCCTAGCTTAAACTAAACATCCTACCTTGATTTTTGTACATTTCTGGCCATATGGCAGGGTCACTACCGGTGTCAGGTCCTACAAGCTGCGCCTTCCCCCTAGAAGTGCGCATGCGCAGTGTTACCCCGGGAATTGCCCGGTCTACGCCCCAAACTCCATTTACCCACTAAAGGAGGGCCCTTACTCTGCGCCGGTGGCGTCATGAGTCCACGCGCGCGGGGTGGCTACCAGCCTAAGGAAAGCGTGAACTACTCCTACCCGCGCTCCTTTGCATATTACCTTGCCCCTGGAGTACTGGGAGTGGCCCGCAGGCCCCTCCCCCCGGGCGGGAACCTCCATAGGATGATGCCCGCCCCCTCAGACCTCAAATATGTGCTCACTGATAATGACCTTACCGCCACAGGCCAGTATTGTTAACCGACGATCTGGCCTCCCCCTCTAGCCCCTGCCTAAGGACACATTCCTCCTACCCCAGCCCTCTAGCCAAGCCCAGATATTGTCAGCCCATAGGACATTACCCTCTTCTGTCAGATGAACCCCGTCCTTCAAGTAATACTTTTGACCCCAGATGCACCCATGAGGTATTGACTGTAACACGGGGGTTCGAAACAACCTATCAAACCGTGTGTTGATCCTCTTTACCGAGTGATTCAACGCCCTGACCGAATGACCCCCCCGCCACTGAAGTCGAGGTATTAGTTGTGACCATACTAGTGTGCACCCGGGGCAGGTCCTAGCTATCCAACCCGCTGTTGAGATAATCTCCTCAATCAAGATGCGCCTGCCCAGTGTTGCCAAATCGTTCTCCCCAAGGTGAAGTATCACCACTGACGGTGGAGCCCGCTGGCGTGCTAACAGCCCTTGGAAGAATCCCCTAAACTCGTGAAGACACAACCCTCCTCTGCCAAAGAACGTGATATTCAACCCTAGTTGTGCCGCCCTTTCCTTCTTGTCACCTGACAGGAAGACACATTCCGCTCGCTTCACATATGAATGACCGACAATCCAGACATTGTTCTTTGTTGTTTCCTGTTCGCCGCTCCGTGCCGATGAATATTGGCGGTGCCCGACGACAGATTCCTCCCCTGCGTAACAGGTCTGAGAAACTGTAAGAGAACGGAAAAGAGACCAAGCGTGAGTGACAGGTAATCATAGCATGTCAATCCGAACATAACGTTTATAGCAGTCTGACGACCACCTCCCAATTGTCTTCACTCTTTCCACTGGGAGGCCCCCCGCCACCGCCTCAGTTGCTGCCCCAATCCTGAAGGAATGAGATCCAAAATCTCTAGGATCAAGACCCGCTTTTGTAACCCCTATTTCGAACACTCTCCTGAATTGATACCTGGTCAAGGGGCTCCCGTCGGCGTGACAGAGCAACGCCCTGCCTGCTGAACCGACCAATAATCCCATGAGTGATTCCACGTGCCTCACCGGGCAGCACGGGTTGGCGGGGGCCCGTTGCAGAACTATGGTGTGACCCCTAGCTTCTTGATCGGTCTTTGATTTCTGGATAATCACCCACATGGTGTCACCCCTTATCGTCACCCCAGCCTTCTGCAAGCCACCTAGTATGTCAGACTTAGATCCTGCCACAAGTTCACTAATTCTCAGTGCCCCATAAAATGCCAGGGAGAATGCCGCCCTAAAAAGAAGCACTTCCCACTCTGAGTTACAAACAATCTCCAGCGTGCCCAGTAAGGCTGTTAGCCGGGCCAACCCCATGGGCTTCCTCTTATCCTTCTGGTGTCCCTGAATACGGCGCCATCCCCTTAAAGCCTTGCGTATCATAAAGGTATTGGTGGGATCCCGGAAGCCCCTAGCTTGAGCGAAGAATGACACTGCTGCCCTATGTCTGGTTGCCGCTGCCACTGAGCGCCCCTCTTTGTGCATCCATTCTAAATAGGCTGCAAACCCATCCTCCTTCGCCCAAAGCACTTCCCACTGTGGCCCCAAGAAAGAACAATAAGACAGAAACGCCCCTTCGTACGCCGTCTTGGTCCTGGGGGCTAAGCTAGCGACCACGAGGTCTTGTAATCTGGGGCACCAATCTGCCAAAGTACCGCTGGGAAGTGTGCTGGCGAGGGGTCTGCTGTGGGGAGATGTTCCCTGAAAACCTGCATTTTGAAGCGAGAAAGGGAGTCAGCAGCATTGTTTAAAACACCAGGGACATGTTTGGCTCTAAAATTAGCATTCAGTTTAAGGCACCGCAGAACAATCTCTTTGATCAGACGAAGTATGAAAGGACACCGCGCCCCCTGCTGATTGATACATTCCACCACTGTCATGTTATCTGACCAAAACACCACTGATTGGTTACATAGGTGTTCGGGCCAAACCATCAGTGCCACCCATATTGGAAAAAGTTCCAGGAAGCCAATGTTGCTGAGCAAACCCCATGTGTTCCATTCTTCTGGCCATTGTTGAGCGACCCACCTATTCCCTAGGATGGCACCAAAGCCCACACTACCGGCCGCATCAGTCCATAGTCCCAACTCCGCTGATGTTGTGAGCGGGTCGGGCCAGACCACCCTACCGTTAAAATCCTCCAGGAATGCCATCCAAATAAGCATATCCTGGCGAATTTCAGACGATAGGCGCGTGCGGTGGTGCTTTTCCCTCAGCCCCTTCATCGCGTGCGCGATGGAGCGAGAGAAGGGGCGAGCCATTGGGATGATTCTTAGTGCGAAATTCAGTTGCCCTACCACCTCCTGTAATTGCTGCAAAGTGACCTTCTCCTTCCGGAGGCATAACTGTAGCGACGTCTTGAATTTGCACACCTTGTCCTTAGGTAGTCTGAAACATCTCTCCATTGAGTCAATCTCGATGCCCAGAAATTCCAAGCAGGTGGTCGGGCCCACCGTCTTCCCAGGCGCAAGCGGGACCCCAAAAGCCCGCATGAGCACGCAAAATTCCTGCAATGCTAGTGCGCACTCCTGAGAACCCGCTGTACCGAGGAAGAGGAAATCATCTAAGTAATGCATGACCCTTTGATGGCCCGTCACTTGTCTCATGGCCCATTCAAGAAATGAACTAAACATCTCAAAGTAGGCGCAAGAAATAGAACAACCCATAGGCATGCATTTGTCCATGTAGAACCTATCCCTAAAGGTGAAACCTAAAAGATGTTGGTCCGCCGGGTGGACTGGGAGGAGGCGGAAGGCGGACTCTATGTCTGATTTCGCCATCAGCGCCCCGGGTCCAGCGGCCTGCAATAAGGTAACAGCCTCATCAAAAGAGGCGTACTTAACACTACAGATACCTTCGTCAATGGCATCATTCAGTGAGGCCCCCTTTGGCGCTGACAGGTTATGAATCAATCTGAATTGCCCCTTCTCTTTCTTGGGGACAACTCCCAGTGGGGAACACACAAAATTGTGTACTGGCACTGCAGAAAAAGGGCCAGATATCCTGCCTAAGGAAAGCTCCTTGTCAATTTTGGCGGCCACAACAGCCGGATTGTGTGTGACTGATAATTGATTTCTACAGTGCGCACTGCCTGTGTATCCCCCGGCCGGGATCCTAAAACCTTTAGAAAAACCTTCCTGGAGTAGGGTGGCCGCTTTGTGGTCAGGGTATCTGTTCAACCATGGAATCATTGCCACCACATCCACTGGAGTGGGGGGGCGTGACCTGTCTGACTTATAGTGGCTTTCCCCTACCCCTCTGTCCTGTGTTACCTTGCTTGGACCTACAGGTAGTTTCTGGATGAGAGGGGTGCCCACAGGAGGCACATGCATGCCTAAACTTACACGCGGCCCTTGTGCAGGTACGCTTATTAAAATCCCAGCACACCCCTTTCTTCTCTGGCCCACCTGCCCTAAATTTCCCAGGTACTTCACTCGTTTGGGGGGGCCGAAAGGGCTGCTGCGGTCTAGTGAACGCCTTGACCGCACCGAACTGAGGGGGCGGTGCAGTGTCAGAGAACTGTTTGTGCCAAGCCATGGAATCTACCGAGTCCCATGGCAATGATCTATTGAATTCCAATGCCTTCCTAAAGTTGACATCATAACCCTTCCATGCTTCCCCAGAATACTGTTGACTCCACCCCACAATCCTGCTCGAGTAGCAAGCCAATGCAGCCTGCAGATCTGGAGGACGCTCAGCCTTAACTGCAGTGAAAACAGCCCATGCTTGCATCCAATTATTGAGATTTTCCTCAACCCTGAATCTAGTACACTGCGCCCTCCATTCACTTGGGAGCATCCACTCTTTCAGTGCTTTTGCCTGCTCCATTTCCCTATTATCCAACAATAAAGAATAAATGTACACGTATTTATCAGCCCAAATCATTTCTTTCACAGCTAAAGACACATGCTGAGCTAGATTTTCGCTCCTGGAAGGTATCACACCGTCCCCCAAGAGCGGCAATGCCACTTCCTTACCAAGCGCGGGCACCGGGGGCGGCTGCCCTTTTACTCCGTCCAGCTGGGGAACACTTGGACCTGCAAGGGGAGAAGAAATTGGCAATGCAACACTGTCGGCGACCGGTGCCGATCTGATTTTTTCTACAAACCTTGCCGCCTCTGCCGCATGGTCTGCAGAATTCGGGAAGGCTCCCCCTTTTTGGAGCCATGGCATCATGGCCGTTAACTGAGACAACAATTCGGGTGGCATTGAATCTATATTACCCCCCGGGACAACAGGTACCACTGGGGTTATGCCCAGTGGTCCTGGCACGGCTGGCAGGGCGGGCGCCGGGTGCGGCCCGCCTGTACCCGGGATTGTGGGCACCGGTGCGGGAGCAGACCCAGCGTCTACTGGTTGACCTGCCGGCACCGGCACCACAGGGGCAATGGGTGTAGGCACATGCGGGGGTGGGACCACCGCGGGCGGTGCGGCGGGTAACGGATCCACTGGGCCTGGGGTGGGGACCGCCTCCTTGGGTCTCTTGGACCTAGGTTTCCCTTGCGGGGTGACAAATTCCCCTCTTGGCACTGGTGCCACCCTCTTGCGGATCGGTCTCCCGGACGGGCCCGGTGCCTCGCCCTCTCTGTCCTCCAACCGAGCTTCCCGCTCCTTAATTTGTCCTAGCTGTTGTTTAATGTCGCTCATCTCCCGCATCATAGCCCGCATCATAGCCTCCATGTTGGACCCCCTTTTTCCACCCCTTGGACCTGGCATGACGCTTACCCCAAAAACACCCGCTGCCTACTTAGTTCCCAACCGGTCAACTGTGTGTACCTTTCAGATGGAGGGTCACCAGGGGGCTTTCAGCACCATGCAACGGCGACCGCAACACTAGCGGCTTGTCCGCTTATGTAAGGGGTGAGTAAACCTAATGTAGACCCACCCGGCGGCCACCAGGAGCGATGAGTGCTAGCCCCCCGTACCCCTCTTACCGACCAGTCCCTTGTCCTCGCCTGCGGTAGCAGTCCACGGCTCTGGTCCACACCCCCTTTGCGTGCTGGATGCTCTTACGTCCTGTCCGCTAGTGAGTGGCCCAAAATTGCCTGGAACCAAAAAAGTATGTTATCACCGTGTAAATGCGATATTGCAAATAATACTCCTTTGAATAATATCAGCACACTCAGCCCAAATCACCACAATATCCCTCCTAAAAAGACCTATTGCACCATTAATGTCGTTAAATATCTGCAATATAGCTACGTATCATCAGCACGTAATAAAGAGGTGGGTTGATTGTAGGGAAAAAACAGAAACCTCGTTTTTCAAAAACAATGGAGGCTTGCAATCAAACAGGCGTGTCAATAATGCAGATCAAGCAGCATTCCAAGATCTATAAACCTCAATCAACCTTTATTTATCGTTGTAAAACAATTCTGCGCGCCCCCCGCACCTATTTATTATAAATTCCTACAGATTTGTGAAAAATTACTGCTTAAAATGGGGTCTCCCATCCAGGTGCTGCCCTGGTCGACCCTGCTTAGCTTGCTACTGAGGAAAAACACACCCACAATGCTCTAGGAGCCTTCGCGTGAGAAAATTAGCACAGGGAGCACACGGGCTACAGTCGGGGCCACAGTCTTTCCCCTACCCTCGTTCCCCAAATACCCCAAGCGGTCGCCGTGCGCGCCGCTTTTGCAATGCAACCGCAGCCTGGGAACACAGTCGGGGCCTCCGTCTTTCCCCTACCCTCGTTCCCCAAATACCTCAAGCGGTCGCCGTGCGCGCCGCTTTTGTAATACAACCGAAGCCTGGGAACAGATGCCTCTACTCCCGCCGCCTTTGCTGCCGGTTCGCGTCCCTTCCAGACGCTGATCTTCCCGGCGGCTGTCCCGACGACGCTGATCCTCCCGGTGACGCTGCTGGGCCGATACTCTCCCGGCTGGCCCTTAGCTCCACGCGCAGCACACCCCGTCGGCTTCCTAAAAGACAAATTAAAAGCACACGTTGTCGCCTCGCGTCTACGGTGCTCCGCGCAGTTGATCTCTGGGACCGTTTTCCCGCCTGTAAAACAAAGGGAAAAATTAATAAAATAAAGAAGCCCCGAACGCGGGGCACAACGTTCAGCGAGGGAGCGTCCAGGGACAAGGGGGTCTCCTGGGCGCTCCCTACCTCTTATTCCCGAGGGGCCGGGTGGCCCCTCCTAACGCCCGCCCCCCCCGACCCGGAACCAGTCCATTGAATCCGGGTCAGGAGGGGCGCCGGCCAATCGGCGGTGGGCCGCGCCCCCAGGGCACGCCCCCACCGTCGAAGGACCCGAGGGGAGAGGAGGTGAGGCGGTCGCCGCGCCGCCATGCGTGCGGGGGGGCCGAGGGCCCCCCCTTTTCACTCCATCAGGTGCAGCATTACTGTAGCTGCATTAAGTAATGAAGAAATGTGCAGGGTGTTTTGGTTATTTTACAGGTACGACTCGTTCTGATCAGGAGCGCCTATGTTGATCTAAGAGAATAATCTTGGAGGATGACCATTGAAGAATATGGGAGAGCCAAACCCAATCCCTAGCTAATCACCAAAACCCAATCAACAACAGTGTTCACTGTGATTGCACTTGTATTCCAGCAGGATTAGAAAGAAATTCAGTCTCCTAAGTACTGAGTTGTGACTGTCAGTGTTGGGGGACTCAATCAGCCTTCCATGATAGGTCCTCAAATGGTCAGCATTTGGGCAACAGCCGCAGAGGAGAATGAACACCATGGGTATAGTGCAATGGAATCAGGGGTTTACTGCAGAGGATTCTTGAGCTCTTCTCTCAGTATTTCTGTTAAGTGTATATAAAGGGAAACTGTCATGCTGACCTTAGGTTCCACCTAATATGCAAAACTTGTGGCTGTGGTTGGCAACCTAATTAACTACTCAGCTGTTTTTACATAATAAGATGTTTCAAAGGAAACAACCAAATTTAAGTGCTATTCTTTTTATAAAAGTTGAACAGTTTAGTAGTTATAAATCATATCCCAATTATTTACAGAGCATATTGTACCTCAGACGCCATGACATTGAAAAATGTTCATTGTACATTGTGAATCACACACATGTTAAAGCCAATCAGATGCCACTGCAGATCATGCCTTGGAGCTACCTTTTAAAGGTGCCATCTTCTTGCAAGCCACTGACCAACCTGCTTAACTCCACCTGTGCCAATGTGTTTAAAAGGCTTCTGCTTCATAGCATTTTTTGAGGATGTAGCCCAGACACTCACAACGCTAAGTTAGACTGGGCAATGCAGTAAAGAGGGAAAAAGTGGTCGGCGTCTGTGCAAGAGGGGCAACTTTCTACCTAGGATGCAGGAAACAACCTGAAGTATTATCAGCTATCATCAACAATTGCTCTCTTCATTTATCTTGCTAGTATTGCACCAGATTGTTTGTCGGAATTATGCATGCTTTTGGAATGCATGCCTTTTTAACGCCCCCATTAGTACAAACACATCACAACGACTTGCCCTAGAGGGGCTCTGGACTTTGGACTGGTATAATTTACTAATTCAACTCCAGTCTGTGCGTCAGTTGGGAAGGTGTTGGAATTTAAATCCAACACCTCTGCACCAATGCTCCCCCTAAAGCAAGTCAATATAATGACTTGTGTGCTAAATGAATGTGTGCTAATAAGGCGTCCGGTCATTTGCCAGTAGTGTATAGGCACAGCGTAATGCCGGCGTCCTGCTAAAGGCTGATTTCCATCTTGAGGATGATCCTATCTTTTTATATATCTTTTTATTTTAATTACATTTATAAAGCTTCCCATCCTTTTCCCTGATAAGCCCAACAACATGAAACTACATTATAAAAACAATTACATTATTAATATTAACATGCCTATTTCATATATAAATTAATACCTATTAAATTAGTTTTAAAAACTTATATAACACAATTATATTGAAGGAAACAGTATTCTGAACTTCTATAGTCTGTTTCTCAATATTATTGTAGTGAAAATATTTTTGACGCAATATTTATGTCACCACAATATTCTTGATTTAATCTTTTTTTCATTCACCCAAGGAAGTGCTCCTGGCTGGGAATTACCACCAAAAGTCAGCATGCACTTCTGCTGTTTAGCTGGATGAATTCTCAGGACATTTGTCTTGCTTCAGCGAAAGTATGGCTTGTCATCCATGGTTATTGGGAGGCACATGAGCATCAGCATGGCAATTAGAACTTTTCCTACTATTTAAACCTGAACTTCTCTACATGTTTTGCATTGTGTATCATGACTTGTTCTCCAAAGTGTTACATGTCATACGATGAGTTACTCTCACCACGCTCTTCTGTTGTGTCATTTTAAAGTTTGAATCAGGAAGGCATTTGTTTGTGTTGTATTGAGGGTCTGTTGTTACTAAATGGTTTAGGTAAGTAAAGCCATCTCAGTTATGTGTATTTAGTTTTAAACCCAGAAAGGTTTGGGACTTTGTTGACGACATTGGACGGGGCATACTGTGTCCAGGATCAGTGTCACCATTTAATAGTGTCACCCCTGCGACTATATGGAATGTTAAAACATCCACAAGTGCAATGACCATTGAAGTAATGATGGCATGCATGGATGCTTAACTTTGAGATGTACAACATCCATTCTCAGTTCATCTGATTACATACACAAATGGACTAATGATCCTTTCCCTCCTTAACTCCTTCTCCTCAGTGGGAAATGTTGTGAAACTGGACCTGGGCAATAAAGGGAAACCTTAGTTGCCGTTGTCGGGGGGCCAATCCACTCACCTGAAATCCATGAGTCTGCCGAAGTGAAGATAGTCCACCATTCACCCAAAATGCTAATCACTCCTCACATAGACTGCTACTGTGCAGTGAAGAGCAGGTCCTAGGGGGATGGGGGTTGGAAGTGAGACAGGCATAGGGTATAAGAGGGTAAATTCTCTCAGAATCAGGCTTTTACACTTCACTGGTACTTGATATGCTCTATCTGGATAAGGTGATATTTGATTCTGACATCCGTTGATGAGACCTTCAAGAAAAACTTGAGCCATTCTATGAACATGCTAACAAGACAAATATGAGGGAGATCCTATACTTAATAACAATACTGTTCTTTATCTTTTCTATTTCCTGAATTCATCACTCTTTTTGATTTTCTGTAGAACATGCCTTAGGTATTCTTCTAGAATGGGTTTAATTTGTTAGGTGTACAAAGCTGAACTTATTTGACGCATCATCTTGAAAGTCAACACACTTAGGGAGATATGTACAATGAAGTGGCGGAGTGAGGCATTAGCTGTCACGGCTTAATGCCTCACTCCACCACTTCAGAAACGCAAGGCTGCACCATATTTATATTGATATGGTGCAGCTTTGCGGTACCCCCTGCGATGAAACTCCGGCGGGGGGGGGGGCTGGACAATAGTGTTCCTGTCACAGGGAGGTGTCACCCCTTCCCAGACAGGCTAGTGTTTTGGGGCTGGGTAGGTGCACTTCAAGAGTGCTTTGAAGTCAGCACTGGGGGCACATTTGGTGTTCCTGTGTGTAGCCCAGTTCAAACTGACTGCAGGGGCTACCAGCCCCTGCTCTGGCACAAAACTGGACAAAGGAAATGGGTGTAGCCACCCCTCTTTCCAAACCCTCCCATAGGTGGGTCCACAGAGTTTGTCCCACCCATTCCTACGGTATAAGATAGGGACCCCTGGCAACAGGACTTTATATTACACCTGAATGAAACTCTGATACTGAATCCTGGAACTTCGACGATCTGCACGATGCTGGATGACTGAAGAATCTCCCTTGCAGTAAAGGAGTTATTCCCCTGCATGGCAGGCACCAAAGACGCATCTGACTGGTTTGCATGTCCGAAGCTCCTGCCGGACTCTGAAGAATTTGCAACACAGGAGGTAGATTTCCAGACTTCCCCGAGGCCGACCCGAGTCCCCAGCAAAGCTGAGACCCGTAATCCTTGTGGGTACCATGGAACCGGAACCCCTGGACACCGTGCACATTTATAAATGCATCTGCTTCTTGACAATCCCTGAGGCTGTGCATTAGGTTATTTGTAGCCCAGATCCCAAGCAGCATTTCCACTGAAGATTGCTGGTTTACACTCCACGAGTGTTCCGTGAGCTGGCCCTTTGTGTTTTCTCTTGAGGTACCTTCGCGATCCCTGGTCCGTCGGCTGGTGGGTCCATGAGAAGGCAACTTTAACTTTCTTTGGGCTTCCCTGGTTGCTCCAGACATGCCCTGACTCTCCATTGCTTGGGGAGTCCCCTGGACCTTGCTGGTCCACACCGAAGCATCTTTTCTCTTCCTACGTGGGTTGCTGTTGCCAAGGCTTGGTGTGTTCAATCCGAGCATCAACGCTGCAGCACTCGACATCCTTTGTGGCACAGCTCAAATCCAGCTCCTGGTCATAGTCAACACCTCCTGGTCCTTGTGGCTGCAGAGTCAAGCTTCACCTCTTCACACCTGAAACACCCGACATCAGTGGGCATTGGTTTATTTTGTCCCTGGTCACTGGCAAGTGAACCAGACTCTGTATCCTCTGCTTTCAGGTTCCTCACATCTTTGATCCAGGCTTGGATTACAGCAGACACTTTTCTTCCCCATGGTAGCAGCACTTTGCAGCAGGTTGCCTTTGAAAACGACGACGATTTCTGACACCATTTGACAACTATGCACCCAACTTCCCTGGGTGAGGTAACTCGAGTACTCCGGTGCTCCCATAGGTGTTGGCCCTAGAACCCCTTAAGTCTAAAGGGGTTTGCTCAACGTCTTCTCCTAAGTGTCTTTAAACTTTAAAATTTCTACAGCGGCTTTCCCCATAGAAGCTAACGGCACTCGCGGCTCTGTTCTCACACTGCATGCGTCCCCCGCGGGTCCCCTGTGTCACTACCTTGGATGGTTCCTTGTGATCCCAGCGATTCTACAGGCTCTAGACCTTGTGTCTAGTCAAGTCGTTGTTCTTATATACCACTTTCTTAATAAATTGTTTCGCCCCCCTTGGGCCCCGTGTATATTGTGCTATTTACTGAAGTTCTATTTTGTTTAAAGTGTGTACCTTGCTCTGTAATCTCATAAAGAGATTACTAGGTAGTGTTTTGTAATGAATACATATATTTTATACATATACCTTGTGTGGTTCTCCCTTCATTTAGTCATTCAAGAGATTACAATCCGGTAAACCAAGCTGCTTTACACTCTTTCAAGGCTTAACCTGAAGGCTGCTCTCCATAGCTACCACTAGGATAGCTTTCAATAAAAATTGTCTTGAACCTCAATACGGTTTGTTTAGACTGGTGCAAGGTGCCCACTATAACTAGTCAACTTCTCACATTGGAGTGCAGCAGTTAGATTCAAGCTTGCTATTGCTTTACCAGATAATCTCATTGAGTGACTAACTGAAAACCACTAAGGTACATATCAATCAAGTTTAGAATAAGGTAAGTTCTACTGAACTTAGAGTTGTGTGTCAAGAGTCTAGCACACCCTTTCTACAACTCAAGAGAGAATTTAGTAGTCCCACTAGAGTAGGTAGGTGCAGACACCACACCACACTAGTATGTCTTCAAGGGCTGAAGCCAGTTGCTCCAGTGTAACTAAGTATGACCATGTCCCATTTCTAGAATTGAGGACCATGTGTACAGCTAGGAAATTGAAGACAGGGAGACACCCAGGCACTCAACACCTCATAGAGGCCCTGCTTTTAGGTGACCTCAGAAAGACCCCATGGTCTGATGAGGCAGGCAGAGTGGGTGGGGCAGCAGAAGAGGGCAGTCAAGGATGTGAAAACGTCCAAGACCCGGACCTTGATGCTGACCAGGAGGATCAGAATGATTCTAACCTGGATAACCAAGTTCTTCCTGTTGACGAAGACGGGAACCCCCGTGGTCCTCTATTCACCCCTCCAGGTGGAATTCACAGTGTACCTAGGAGGTCTAGAACTCCTTCATTGGAATCTAACCATTCTGGTTAATATGTAGGGACCTCTGTCTCTCATAGGACCCCACCCTCCTACAGGAGGGAGTCCTCCCATTATAGAAATAGCAGACTGCTTGCACTTGAGGAAGAAAAACTCAGAATCAGAAGAGAGCAGTTGGCTTTAGAAAGGGATGCTCCGGGGCTCCAGAGAACTTCTAGAAAAGAGGGGCTAATGCCCTCTGGTGGCAGCATTAGTGTCCCTAGAGGTAGAGAACATACTCATGGTTATAGGAACCTGAACAAGGTTGTCTCTCCCTACCAGAGTGGGGATGACATCCACAAATGGATAACTGCACTTGAGAGGGCCTGTGAAGTACAGAGGGTCCCTCAGGAGCAGTGGACAGCAATCTTGTGGCTCTCCTTTACAGACAAAGGAAGAGACAAGCTTCTCACTGTAAGAGAGGAGGATGCTGATAATGACAAAGTTTTGAAGAGTGCTCTGATTGATGGGTTTGGCTTAACTACTGAACAATACAGGAATTAGTTCAGAGACACCCAAAAGGCACAGACTCAAGACTGGTTTGACTTTGTAGATTGTGCTACTAAGGCTCTGGAAGGTTGGATACATGGCAACAAGTTGCATAACTTTTTTAGGATTGTACAATTTGATTATGAGGGAGCAGATCCTTAATAGTTGTCAAATCCAGCTTTTACACCAGTACCTGGTGGACTCTGATCTGGCCTCTCCCCAAGAATTGGGAAAGAAGACAGATACATGGGTCAGAACCAGAGTAAAGCAAAAGAACGAGTGTGGTGACCAGAAGAAAGATTCTTCCAAGACCCAAGAGAAAGGTGGGGATAAATCAAAAGATACATCCACTACAGGCCCCCAAAAGACCTCTTCTGGGGGTGGGTCCCAAACTTCTTCCTCTCCTGAAAAGAAACCTTTTTGCCATGTTTGTAAAAAGCCTGACCACTGGAAGAATGACACAGTTGCCCTAGGGTTGGAAATAGAGAGAATGTTCCTCCTAGCAATACTACCACTCCTCCTGGAACTACAAGTAGTAATCCCTCAGTTGGTAGTACTGCACCCAAAAGGTTAGGTGCTTTTTCATGGAGAGCAGAGGTGGGCCCTGATTTAGCGAGGTCCCCCTCACAAGCCTCCTCAGTCTGTGATGGTGGTATGGGATTTGCCACTTTTACTATGAGTCCAAATACTTTGGACAAGTACAGACAGGAGCCCTCAATCAATGGTCAGCAAGCTGTGGCATTCAGGGACACAGGGGCTAGTGTCACCATGGAGACAAGGAAACTAGTCCCCCCTCACCAGCTTTTACCTGAGGTTAAGTACCAGTTGACCAACATTGATGGTATCAGACCAGATCACCCTATGGCCATAGTCAATCTCAGCTGGGAAGAGGTCACTGGCCCAAACAGGTGGGCAGTGTCCCCAAACTTGCCTTTAGATTAACTGATGGGCACTGATCTAGAGATTTCAGCCTGGGCTGAAGTTGAATACCAGGCCCGTTTAAGAATGTTGGGCCTCCCTGAGAGTTAGTGGGGCTGTGAGGGCCACAGCCTAACCCAAGGGAACATTTTGGAGAAGTGGAGCTTGAAAGAATGGCCCACTCCACTCCCCCAGAAAGAAAAGGGGTTGAAGAAAAGTCTTGCACCCCCAGACTATAGGTAAGGGTAAGTCTCCTTAGGGAACAGATCCTACCCCTTGTGAAGGAACTGCCCCAGAGGTAGTCAGGCCTGACTTGGCATCACCTCAGATGCCTGGGGACCCTTACGAGTGGTACCCAGTCTGGAGCATGTAACCTGCCCCTCTCATACCTCCCTCAGTCTAGAGCTGCATAGGTTAGGGTGGTCAGTAAACCCTACAGGGCCCACTGTCCAGTGGAACCCCCCCTCCATCAGCAGATTAGGGGCACCCAGTCTAGCAGCCCTAGCCAGCTGAAAACTCCTCAACACACTGAGGGATCCCCCTTACCCTTGTGTAGGGACCTCCCCCAGATGGACTATGTGGGCAAAGACACACCTGGGACCAAAAGTGCCCAAACCTACCATGTCCCTCCAGTGTTCCAACCAAAGGGATCCAACCCCAAGCTGTAGGCAGCCAAAGGTTGACCCTTAGAACAAGATGCAATTCAGTCATGGAAATTAAGGCCTCCATGATGACCAGTGATCTGAGGAAGCTGAGACCAACTTTAATAGGGCCTCACTTCTCTACTCAGACACCTCATCAGCCTTTTACTTTACCAAAATTCACAACAGAAAGTAATTCCCCATGGTGGAGACCCCCTCATACCCTTAGGGTGAGGGATTGCTTAGTGGACCATAAGATAGGGGGTAACCATGCTAGTGCAGGTTCTTCATTAAATGGCCACTTAGTCAATAAAGGTTCACCTGGACAAGGTTAGCCTCATCTCCTTTAGTTTGCAGGGGGTTATGTAGGAAGGTGGAATCTGACTGCATAGTTGCCCCCACTTTTTCCAGGTGTTTTGATGGGTTTTGACTTAGTTTGACTGGGATACTGCTATTCAGGGCCCCAGCCTATCAGCTTTCTCTTCTAAAATAATTCCATGTACTTTAGGTACACTCCAGTTTGGTTACTGGGGTACCCTTTTAAGTCCCTAGTATATGGTACAGCATGTACCCAGGGCATAAGTATCCAGAGGCCTACCAGGGGCTGAAACATGTATTATGCCACCCCTAGGCAGCCTTCAAAAATGACACAACAGGTCTGCTACAGCAGCCTGTGTAAGGTGGTGTATGCACCCCTTACTTAGATATAGGTTCCCTATATCTACCTTATATCACTGCACATATAAACCTATCAGTCACCCCTATGACAGGCCTTATCAATCCTGAAGGCAGGGTGCTGGGTTGTGTGTGAGAGGGTCACTTCTGTTGGGTGTGAAGGATATATTGGCGCTCATACAGTAATTAAACTCAAATTACTTCAGGAAACAATATACTTTGATGCATCCAAAAAAAGGGAAGAGAACACCCTACTTCCCTAAACTCAATTAAAGGATTGAACAATTCTTTAACAGTGTTTTGGAGCACACCTACACTTATATAATACATTTGCAATTATAAAACACAAAATAGAC
Source organism: Lissotriton helveticus (assembly GCF_964261635.1). Lineage (NCBI taxonomy): Eukaryota > Metazoa > Chordata > Amphibia > Caudata > Salamandridae > Lissotriton > Lissotriton helveticus. The sequence goes on along the minus strand of NC_136059.1, from coordinate 2,100,944,886 downwards.
AATAATCAGTTGGGCTCTTGTTTTTCTCTTCTTCTAATGTCATCAGATCCTGCAATCCCTTATGCCAACACTTTTCGCCATGATAGGGATAAACCTACGGCTTCCTCAGGGCTGGAAGTAATACAAAGGGCGCAATTGTAATATCAATCTTAAGCGCATTACATTTATGCCATAGAGCCCACATTCTTGACAACCCTGTCCGTGCAAAGGGCTATTCAAACCTACAGCGTGTGTAACACATTTCTACACAAGCAAAACACATGTTAAAAAATCTTTTTAGTCTCAGATATAATTAAAAATTGCATTCAATACAGAGCATTATGATCACTGCTTCGCATATTCTTTCCATCCAGTTCACTGTGGTATTGTGGCCAAACTTTTAAGTCTCCTGGCTAAAACGAAAGTGTATTTTATATCTATGTAACCCATGTGAAGATAATAACTGCATCTTTCGACGCAAGTACCTTAAGGCTTCTTAAATGTGCTCCTGCCAACCAAAAGAAGATATAAAGTCTCTTATTATTTTTGAGGATACGAGGCAAAGGTCCATCAATGCATTTCATTTGATCATTAACTACCATATTTCTATCAATGATTCTTACCTCATTAAAGGTAAATCTGCATGTTATATCCTTTATTTCTTCCATGAAAATTACTTTTATTCAGCGACGAAAAAGAATCGCCAATCTAAATAAACGTATGATGTTCTATTTAGTACACCATGTCACAATCCCTCAATCTCATGTTAAGTCAGTGGAATATCTCATGCCGCCCTTTCCTTACCTTCCAAGAGTAAAGTTTTGATGTAACTTGGTCCCAAGGCAGCTATGTCAATATATCATTATCCAAATTCCTAGTGTATTCTCAGATGCAGCTGGTGTGTAGCATTAATATCCTGAAACATGAACCCATGGAATATCGTATTATTCAAACTAACCTTGCTGGTTAATAAAATGCAATGTGTTGCCTGCATTTTATTAACCAGCAGGGTTAGTCTGAATAATATGGGAGTGAGGGATTGTGACATGGTATACTAAATAGAACATCATATTTGGGATTCTTTTTCGTCGCTGAAGAAAAGTAATTTTCATGGAAGAAATAAAGGATATAACATGGAGATTTACCTTTAATGAGGTAAGAGTCATTGATAGAAATATGGTAGTTAATGATCAAATGAAATGCATTGATGGACCTTTGCTTCGCATTGTCAAAAATAATAAGAGACTTTGGGCCCAATGTAGGTGGCCAAATACCAGTCGGTAACTGTGAAATTTGGTAAATTTCACTGTTACCGACCCGTATTTAGCCATTCCTGATGTAGGGAAGGAATCGGTAATAAAGAATCGGTAAATACCGATTCCTTAATACCGATTCCTTATTGGCCTTGCATTTAAGGAATCAGTAATACAGATTACTTAAATGCAATGTAGAAAGCACATAAAAGAGTGTTTTTGGGCCTTAAGGAATCAGTAATTACCACCAACATCAAGTTGGTGGTAATTACCAAATTCCTTTAAAAAAGCCCTTTCTTGCTTTTTTTGAAGTGCCATGTGGCACACATCCATGACCGTAGGGCATGCATGTATGCCACATGTGTAGACATGCACATTTCAGGGGTGCAACAGGGTGGACACCCTGGCACCCTTGAAATACCTCCCGGTATTACAGATTCGGTAATACGGAATCGGTAATACCGAATGTCTTCGCATTCATTCCTATGGGCCTCCAAGCCCATGGGAATGAATGGGTAGGTATTCGTTATTACCGAATCTCAATTACCGATTTGGTAATAACAAATATTAAGGATTCGGTATTTTTTACCAAATTCTTACCTACATCTGGAATACCGATTTCTTAATACCGAATCGGTAAAATTCGGTATTAAGAAATCGGTATTTCACTGTTATCAATATCGAGCCCTTTATATCTTCTTTGGCTTGACAGGAGAACATTTAGAAACAATCATATTTTATTTCGTGGTGCAGGCTCGTTATAAACAGCTTAGCTGTGTACATCCAGGTGCCGGCAGAGCGTTATGATAACTCAATACACAGCGTGTAGATCTACAACCCGGAGGGTGACCCCACGAAGATATTCAGACCACAATGCGTGTACAAGGCCATTGGCTAAGATACCACTTTTATAAAACAAAAGAAACATGAAAATATGAAAATAGACAAACACTCAAACTCCACTCCTGCTCTTCCCACCCCCAGCCCCACTCCGCATCAGTCTCGAACCAGAACTCCTATCTCCCCTCAACATCTAGTCACAGGCCAGGGACATTCTGGCTAAATTTTTGTGGCCCCTGGCGGTTCCAGAGGAATGAGTTGCAGAATTAGTAGGTATTTTGGGCACGTGACCTCCCTCATCTCCTTGGTAAGGAGGTGCAAGAATGGGGCCCATAGTCCGACCCCTTCCCATCGCATATTCCGACACCTTCCCATCGCTGCTGAGCGAAGGCGCTCCATTGCCAAAAGGTGTCAAAGCCTCTGAACCCAGTCTGAGCCGAGGTACCCCAGTATACTAGAAGAACATGTCGCACTGCAAGCAATGCTAGGGCTATCTGCTTACCCCTCAACGAACGGAAAGGGAGGAACTTAGAATGGGGAAGTCCCAATAATGTATGCTCAGGTGCCCGTGGAAATGTAATCTGAAATGCCGCATCCAGATCGTCAATGACCGCTGACCAGTAACGTACCAGCTTCGGGCAGTGCCACAGTAAATGTACCAAGGTGCCAGGAAGACCACACCCCTGCCAGCAGAGGCCTGACCTTGTTCCATCCAAGATTTGATGCGTTCTGGAGTATAATACCAATAAGCAGCTACTTTATAGGCAGATTCCGCTCCCGCAGTGTTGGAGACAGTGTGGTGTGCCGGTAAAAGATGTGCTCCCATACTTTGCGCGTTAAAGGATGCCCTAGTTCAGTCTCCCAGCGAACTTACGCCTACGTACGCTGTTTCTTGGGGCGAGCCATGATCATCGCGTACAATTCAGATATAAGCTTACGGTCATCCTTTTTGCAGACTAGCCATTTTTCAAAAGTGGTCAGGGGGCGGGACATCGGAGCAAAGTTGGAGGGTTGGGTCACCCAGTGCGCAAGCTGTGTGTAATGAAAAGCGTCCGACTCTGGCAGGTCATAATAGTCCGTACGTAGTTGAGGGAAAGGTGTCAAGCCATCGAGATCAAAAAGGGAACCCACTCTTTTACAACCCTCCTCCCTCCAATGATGAAAAACTGGAGACGCGGCCCCTGGAGGGAAGCCGGGGTTGTCCACGATAGGTGTCATGGGGGAGGGAAACGTAATCCAGCCTCTGTGTCGCGCTAACTGATCCCATACGGTCACCGGGGAGGAGTAAAGGCCCCATACCCTATGCTTGCGCGGTAGCCAAAGTTCACACCAAATATTACAACCAGCAACTGTTTGGTCCATAAAGTTCCAGTGCTTGCTGGGTAATGGTCTGTTCCATTCTATGATGTATCGGAGACATGCCGCCTGATAATACGTCCCCACTAACGGGAAGCCCAATCCCCCCTCAGTTTTCGAAGAAGTAACCAATGATAATGCGAGTCGCGTTTTTTTACCGCTCCACAGAAATTTTTTAAAGAGCCTCTCTAGCTTCCGCATAGTACCCGGAGGAGGACACATCGGGAGCATCTGAAACAAATAGAGGATACGCTTCAGCACAGTCATTTTCACCTCCGCCAACCTTCCATACCATGCCAGGTTAAGGCGGGACCAATTGGACAATGCCTTGGTAGTGTGTTCCAGTAACAGTTTATAGTTGAGGGCAACCGTTTTGTCAATAAAAGACGCCAACTGAATGCCCAAATACCTAATGTCGGTGTGCACTCACTGGAAGGCAAAATCCTGCTAGAGGTCCCGGACTTCAGCGCCCGGAATTGAGATATTTAGAATCTGTGACTTCGAAAAATTCACTTCAAACCCTGCAATCTTTCCAAACTTGAAGAGCTCTACTGCCAGGGACCGCAACGTAGAATGAGGCTGTGTGAGCGAGAGGATGACGTCATCTGCATACATACTAATTTTGTGAGTGTCAGCACCGAACTTAGGGCCCCATTAGGATGGCGGGCGGACTTTGCCCGCCCGCCATCCTCACGGTACTAGGGACCGGCCGCCATGAGGGCGGGGGTCCCGTTTGCAGCATTAGGATGCGCCCGCCACAGTGGCGGGCGCATCCTGTATTCCCATCATTGTGGCGGGCGGTGCACTCTGCACCGGCCGCCACAATGCTGAAAATGCTTTGCAGCATTTGCATGACGAAAGCGGCAGGCACCGCGCGGTGCCTGCCGCTTTCATTATGCAAATGCAGGGGGGTACCATAGGTACCCCCCGTGTGCCACCCCCCTTTGGCCTTTACTCTGGGGGCCCACAGGGGGCCCCCGGAGTGAACACCGCATGCCTTTCCGTGGCGGCATTGCCGCCACGGAAAGGCATTGAAAAATTCCCATTGTAATATTGCAGGCGGTGTCTGATAGACACCGCCTGCATGTAACTCGTTTCCCGCCCCGGCCGCAAGGCGACCGGGGCGGTAAAGTGGCGGCCGGTGTTTGGCTCCGCTGCGGTCCCCCCCGCCATTGTAATGTGGCGGGGGGGAAAAGGGTGGCGGGCGGGCATTTCTGTCGGGCGGATCGCCACCGCCACCATGGCGGTGGCGATCCGCCCGACATCATAATGGAGCCCTTAATGCCCATGAGACCTGGATTCGACCATATGCGTTGGGCAAAAGGCTCTATACAGAGCGCGAAAAGCAGCTGCGACAGGGGACTCCCCTGCCGCGTCCCCCTAGAGATGGGGAAAAGAGCTGATTTACACCCATTCACTCGCACCGCTGCCTTGGGGCCTGCATTAAGACACTGGACCCATCGAATAAAACCATCGCCAAACCCAAAGGCCCGCAAGACTGCAAATAGATACTCCCAATCGACGCAGTCAAAGGCCTTTTCCGCATCGATTGAGAGCAAAAAGGCCGGAGCACGCGACCGTTGAATTATGTCCATAAGGTGAAGGAGCCGTTTAGTGTTATCCCCTCCTTGCCTCGTCGGGATGAAGCCGGACTGGTCTGGCTCAATAAGGCCATCCATCAAAGGACTGAGTCGCGCCGCCAAGATACTTGCGAAAAGTTTCACATCAATGTTCAGGAGGGAAATTGGCCGGTAAGATCCGCAGTCTTTAGGGTCCTTCCCGGGCTTAAGGATAACCGTAATTGCTGCCTCCGACATTGAGGGAGTAACCTCCACGGCCTCAAGAAGGGAATTAAAGAGTTGTGTTAAAAGAGCAGCCAGCTCCATGCAGAAGGTCTGAAGAACATTCAAACCTGAAACAGGGGTCCCACTGATACTTGGTCCTTTTAAACCAACAAAAAAGAAATTGGCACAGAAGCAGAAATATAAAAGTACATCTTTATTATCCTCAAATGAGTGAGACTACGTCACACAGAAGGCTTAGCAACTGAATGAGGCAGTCTAAGGAGTAGAGAAAACTGCGGCTTTATATATGCTTAGGGTTACATAGTAAGCATAAAACTAATGGGCAGTCCTGGCTCATGTAAGCATGCAAAATGACTGAGATGGGCATGCAAGATCTGCTCGCTCAACAAAGTGGGAGGAGAGTTACTTCTCCATACAGCAGCAAAAATAGCCTGACAGTTATACTAGAGAACCAGGTGCATTCTTCTAGCTAGACCCTTCTGGGCATGTGCGATGGTGGAAGATGCTGAATATAGTTTGTCTCTAGGCAGATTTCAAGAGCAGTTAACACTGAGGGAGGACAGAGCACATGGCGAGCACATGGCAAACAAAATGGCTGCCAGAAATACAAAATGGCGTTCAGCTCATGCTAACAAATCCGTCCAATATTTAACAGGTCTTATAAAATAAAGTGGAAAAGCCATCCAGACCCGTGGACTTGGCCACTTTTAAATGCGAGATCGCCAATATGATCTCTTCTATGCAAATGGCGGTATCCAGAGTTTCCGCTGCAGATGTAAGCAGCAGAGTAATGTCACAAGAATTGAGATAGGCCTCCGTACTCCGTGGGCTAGTGTCCCCCAATGTATATAAGCGCTGATAGAACTGACGGAAGTTGTCGACAATAAGGGCATCTGTGGTGTGTTTCACTGCATGTGTGTCCCGGATGGATTGGATAGCTGACAACCGAGTTTGCGCCCTTAGCCTATGCGCCAACATCCTTCCACCCTTGTCCCCGCTAAGGTAAAAAAAAAATTTTTTTAGCTTGTGCCGTTTCGTCTCCAACTCCCTCCACACTCTTGGGGCCCCCGTCCCCTAGTGTGCTGCTTCTAAGGCTCCCACCTCCCTCTCTAGTTCTGCGCGCTTTTCCTTGCATAGCCGTGCAAAAGATGCCGCAATCGCGATGAATTCACCCCTCACCACTAACTTCAGGGCTTCCCATATCGCTGCGAGAGATGTGTCTTCCCTATCATTATCCTCCACGTAGTGAACTATAGCATCTCTAATTCAAGTAATGACTGAGTCTGAGTGTAGCAGGGAGTCGCGAAGCCGCCAGCCAGGCGGCGTTGGGCACGTGCCTTAGGAGGTAAGCCGCACCGAGATGAGGGCATGATCCGACAAGGATTGAGGAGTAATATCTACTGCGTGCAAGTGAGGAAGGAGAGAGAATGTGGCTAAGAAGTGGTCTAAGAGTGCATAGGTTTTGTGCGTTGCGGAACAGTAGGTATAGTCACGTTCATTGGGATGCTGAATGCACCACACATCTCTCAACCCACCATTAGCCAACCACTGTTTCCCTCCCAGTGACAGGGCACCCGCCTGATGCGATCGCCACTCCGACCTATCAATCTCGGAATCCATTACTACATTCAGGTCTCCACCCAACAATATCGCTGCATCGGGAGAAGCAAGAACTTCAGAAAGGGCTAATCGCAGGAAGCGTTCTTGTCGTTCGTTCGGGCATATAATGACCCTATTGTCATCTGTGTGTTTCCGCATTGGATGCGAACAGCCAGAAACCTGCCCTTAATGTCAACAACCTGAGAGAGTACTTTGCAGTGTGCACGCACACTAAAAAGAATTGCCACCCCATGCTTCTTAGCTGGCCCTGAGGACCATAGTTGCAGCGGAAATTGCTCATCCTTCATCCGCTTAGTATCTTTGGAGAGCAGATGGGTTTCCCGAAGCAGGCATATACCGCCCTCTGTGCCTCCAAGAGTGAAAGAATGGCAGAACGCTTAACAGGGCTATTTAACCCTCAGACATTTAGACTTACAATCTTTAGATCCCTACCCATTGCAGCCAAGGGAGGATAAAAGGACATCTGGCCACCCAATCCCAAATGTACGAGGACCAAAAGGAGTCAAGAACCTTGGGCCAGAAACCTGCTCTACCTGCCAAAGAACTGATGAGGAGCCCCGAAAACAACCCCAAAAAACCTACAAAACCCAATTCCCTAACACATAATGCAATAAAGCGTAAACAAAGAAAAGAAGAACCAAAAAGTCGCAGAAGGCGACCACAGTCAGTCCTGTGTGACAAACGTGCAGGGGAACATGGCGCCATCCCAGGACAAATCACGCCCCCAGAACTGAGTACGTCAACCGAACAAGGAGTGAGAGATGACACAATTCCTCTCTAGAGCGCTCCCCTCCTCTGGCACCACGATAGAAGCCCAGGTGAAGCAAATCGTGTGTAGGTCAAGAGCCACCTGCATTGTCTGTCACCTGCACCTCCGTAGTAAGGGCCGCCTCCCTCTCCAACAATCTAGTGGACGTGTCCGGTTTTGATGGGGGTGACCTCCCAACATGCTGCCAATCGGTAGAGCACCGACGACGATGCGAGGGAGATCCGTTGTTCCCAGGCTGCGGAGAAGGCTGCGTAAGGTCCCAATACATCGTAAGCGACCTCCAAAGAGCGGACCTGCAGGAGTTTGCCCTGGTGCTTGAAGATAAGTCAGAATGGGTGACCCCATGAGTGGGGGATACCCTGCTCCCTCAAATGGTTAGTGATGGGCTTAAAGTCCCGACGTTTAATCAAGGTGGAGGCTGCCAAATCCTGGAAGCGTGCAGGCTGATGGCCACAGAACTGAACAGGGTTGAGATCTCTAGCCTTACGAAAGATTCGCTCCTTAAGTTGGAAATCATGGACACAGACAAGTATGTCCAGCAGGGGAGCCTTAGGGCCACGCAGCAGGTCTACTCGGTGCACATGATCCAACTGTATTTCCTGATCTCCGTCGTCTCCGAAGATCTGGCGAAAGAGTTTGCAGATGTACTCCCAAAGGTCATCCCCTTCACCTTTCCACGGAACCGCCCTGATTCTAACGTTATTCCCCTGGACCGATTTTCTAAATCCTCAGCGTGGGCCTGAAGTTCCAAATTCTGCTCTGTGAGGCGAATCACATCCTGCTGAAGTTGGTGGAGATCGTCCTCCCGTCCTAAGTCATGCTCTTCCAAGGTCGTCACTCGCTCCCTAATGGCATCCACTTCCTGCCGAATGTCTTTTAGGTCAGAAGAGAGCTGGGAGCGAAGCTCCAGGATGTCCTCCTTGATGGCCGAGAACAGCCCAATCATGAAGGCCTTGTTCGCCGGCACGTCAGTGGCCTCGAGCTGTGGCAATTTAGAGTCTGACTGCAAGGCAGACGGGACCCGTCGCCTTCTGTAGAAGATCCTTCAAGGATTTGTCCTTTCTGTTCCTCGAGGAAAACATGGCCCCCCAGACAGGGTCCTAAGCGCAGTCGCGCGCCACCAGGGCAGAGCCACGTGAAGAGATACTGAAGCCACTCCCTGCCAGCCTAATACGGAAGGACACCACTGGAATCCAGTTGTGGCGGTGCCAGAACCCAGACAGGCAATGAACGACAGGACAAATAGGCGAGGGAGCTGTGGTATCGCCAGAGTCAGATAGAAGGCAATAAAAGTCAGTGGAAATCCCTGGAGAAACTACTCTTTTACTCACTCTATTATATCTTGTTTACCACATTCAACCTGAGAACCTGTTTTATAAATAAAAATGTATAATTCCCACACTAAAATGCAACGTTTACAATCTTTTTATTTTTCATGAAAAATGGAAGAAGACACTGTACTCCATGCATGGATTAAAAGTTTAGAAAAACTTCCTGAAAACATACATAGTTAAAACATTATGGGTTTACAATACATGGCATAAGGAACAAATATTCACGGTGTCTCATCAAATACAGACAAATAAATTAAATGCAAAGAAAAAACCTATTCATTACATAATCACAGTACATCAGTTAATCAAAACATTCCCCCTTCTATCAGTAGCTTAGAATGTTCTTGCTACGCATTCGCTTGATCCAAACAGCCTTCCAATATTTTCTCGTGGGAGCTACAGTACCAATAATTCATAAATATCTGTTGTTCCCTGGGCTCTACTTGGCTCTACTTGGATTCTGTATTCAAACCAGTGCGTCGACGCGTTTCGGTGTTAAAACCCTGGATACCAAAACACCTTCTTCAGGACAAGACAGTTCTTGGGGTCACCGTTTACAAATATTGGGTATACTTCTGTATATATAGAAAGGTAAATATCAGTGAGGATAACACGCTAAAAGGCTTTTCTCATCAGTATTGCATTTTGATCTAAAACATATGCAACTTTTAGTGCACCTCGTAGTTTTCATTTCCATATTTCCCAATTTTATAATCTTTGATAAATATGGCTCTACATCATGTCTTTTGTTCAACTAGTCTACCCTATATCAAATACATTCTATACTGTCAGACCTCATTTACATAGTTTCACATTGAGGAAAAAGAGGCTATCTCATCCCTCCGTTACATTTTATTGGTGGTTTCAGTTTCAGTCTAAGTTACTCACTGCCTGCATTCTCAACTATGTTTGATACTCGCCTTTTTGCAGGATGAGCGGGAAAGAAATCCCACCCTGGGATTAATCTCCTATCTTTTCTTTTCCACGCTGGTGGCTTTCAAATTAGATGCAAATCTAGGCACATGAAATAGAGCAATTTAGATATTTCCTCTATTTTTCATTCTGGCCTCACTATCCCCATTTTCATCTATATTAAATACTCGCCATATTATAGGGTTCACAGGATGGTATCCCCCCCTGGGATTAATCTCCTATACTTTCCACGCTGATGACTTTCAAGTTGGGTATGAACCTTGGCGCAAAAATTGAGGAATTTAAATGTTTCCTCTATTTGTCATATTAGCTTTATAAGGATTTTTTATCTAGGGTTACCTTTGAGTTATGTACGTACGCCAAGCTGATAAACTTGTCTAACTTTTCTTTATTTCTTTCTTTTCTTCTGTGGTTCAGGCTTAAAACCTTCTATATATCAGGTCCAGGAATCTGCTGTGGAAGTATAAACATAGCGATGTCACTATTCCTGCCCTAACCGGTTCAAAGACACTTCCTCGCTGTATTCCCTCTGTTCCTACCTTTTATATTATTTAGGCTTCCTTTCCAACGAGGGATAATGTGGTCTGGGATTTTCTTCAGTATCGTGGTACCCACTTTTCTTGAACTGGATATGTTCTGTGGATGAACATTGAAGTTAGTGGCCTTTTATATGCACAGTTGTTCCTCTACCTTTGCCCATATAGCCCCTATATGTTCCACCCTACTTATTCTATGGGTCTTATTCTCCCCCCTACTCGGGGTGTTATTCCTCCTCTGGACTATCACGGGTGTTCTCTGTCTTCTCTTCCTATATAGCACCTCCAAAAGCCATTATTGCATTATTGCCATTATAGGTCAGGGACACCTATACCCGATTTCCTATATCTCGGTATCTTACTGTTATGAGTTTCTCTATAAAGGATTCAAGAGTTCCTCCTTTACCCCCCAATGTTTTTTTTTAACATTCGGCCTCCTCTCTTCAAATTAGTGGGTCAACTGGACTTGTTTTCTCTAAGAAAAGAGAGGGTACAACGGGGTACCACAGCTTACTCTATCCTTGCCACTGCTCGTCCTCGTGGCCCCCTCTACCTCTATCGGTAAATACAGTGTTGTGAGGTTAGCCCTTTTCCTACCCTTGTGTTTCTCCCGAGCCCTTACCTAATGAATCGTGAGTCCGTGCTTCTGCCTCGTTTTCTCTTTACGGTTACCGTTCTCCCCAGTCCTCTTTTTATTGTATGACTAACAGCTCGTAATTCTCTACAGCTGTTGCTCTTTCCCTGCGCATGCGTATAAGGTCCTTTTTTCGTCTTTACATGCCCCGCCATATTGAAGCGGAGTCTAGGCTCCAATTCTGAACGTATATTCAGTTCTGTGGCAGCTCTCACCTGTCATTCATGCCCCGATTATATTGCGAAACATTTTCTATATTGCTAATCTCGGGTGGTTTTATGAACCTCCTTCAAAGATAGCGATTTTTTATTAAAAACTATAGAATATAGTATGCACCCGTCTCTCTGGGTCTCTGTGTTTTGATCTAATGCCGTATAGCGGCGTATCCTCGTTATTCAGTCTGTTATTATATATATATTACCTCGTATTTTATGAATATTTATTATATATATTTTAATACATTGGGTCGGTCTTCTTTCTATGAGGCTAAGGTTCCTTGATGTGGTAGCTGCCAATGGTAATCTTGCTCAGGGAGAATAATCATTATACCTCATGTTTGCCTTTGTCTCTCAGCCTGACATTTTCGAACTAGTTGATACCCTGTCTCTCTATCTACTCATGCCTTATTACAATATGTTTTGTTTCAAGATCTAGCCCCTTGTATGAAGCTCCCTATTTTATGCTTGGCCTTATGGCTCTTTGTATATACCGGGGTTGGGGGATTATCTTGTTTGTCCCACTAATATCCCTGAACTATCATTCGGACGGAGCTATCCTATCCTAACTGTAGCCCCCTACCTGGGAATTTTCGGGGTGGGTCTTTGCTTATGGGTGTATCATTTCTTTCCCTGTAGATCTGTATATCCTACACGCCGGGTAGCAGATTATGAGGTTAACCCTTTCACCATGGAATGAAAATCCTTTATTGGATGGTCTTAAATGTATTATTTTTCCTTTTACTTGCTGTTAAATTAAGGTTTCCCAGTCCTCTCTTGAGTTAAATCCACATTTAATGGTGTTGAATTTAATCATATACCACTGTTCTTGCTGTTTCCTTCTCTTCTTGCTGTCTCCCATTCTGGTCTGTTGCTTTATCTTTTCCAGAACCACCCACCATATGTCTCTCTTGCTATGTCCTTGTTCCTTCCAATGACTGACTAGTGGGGCATTTGCTTTATTTGTCTTAATTGCAGATTTTTGTTCCCCTATTCTCAGTCTCGGCTCTCTGCCTGTCTCACCAATATACCCCTTGTCACAGATACACAACATTTTTGCTCCTGCAATTATTTAGCGTAATAATGTTGTGTCTGACTGAATTCAGAACCACTTCCTTGGTCACTAGGCATAGCTCACATATACTACATGTTCCACATTTGTGGTTTCCTACCGCTTTCTCTCCTCTTATGGTTCTCTGGATTTCCACTACGTCATCTCTGTATGTGTGCACTAAGCTTGAACGTAAGTTCTTATTTTTTCTGTATGCATACATCGGTCTTGGCAGGCTGGTCTCTGTTCCCTCATTGAGAAATTTCCAGTTATGGTTGATTATGTTCTTCACCTGATTTGCGATACCCGAGAACTGGCTTACCATGACTATCTTTTCCGTATCTTTTTTCTTTTCTTTTTTCTCAAGTAAGCTCTCCCTGTCATAGTAGCGAGCTCTTTTTAAAGAGTGATTAATTAGTTTCTTAGGATAGCCTCTTTCTCAAAATTTTTGTTTCATTTCTTCTGCATGCTTATAGAAGTCGTTGATGGTTGTACAGTTCCTTCTTAAGCAAAGGAATTCGCCGAACGGTATACTATCCTTCTGGCTTTTTGGGTGGTAGCTCCTGTAATGTAATACTGTGTTTCGATCCGACTCCTTCTTAAAGAGCTCCGCCTTTAGCTGGTCTTCCTCGCTTTTTATGCAGATATCTAAGAAATTTACTTTGGTACTGCTCTAGGATGCTGTGAATTTCAGGTTCTCGTCTCCTAAATTAATCCAGGTTAGAAAATCCTTCAAACCCTCTTCTGTGCCAGACCCGATGAAGAAAATATCATCTATGAATCTTACCCAATTACGGATGTTTTCATAATATGGTCTGATTTCATTGTAAATATAGTCTTTTCTTCAAACATACTGATATAAATACAGGCCAGACTCGGCGCGCAGGTTGCACCCATGCTGGTCCCCTTGCATTGGATGTACAAATCTTTTTTAAATAAGAAAATAATTTTCAGAAGTACCTTGGACACACACTGTGATATAAACTCCTTACTTCCACCTCTGATCTCTATGCTTTCCAAGAGGGTCCTAATCACTTCGATGGTATCCTTTTGAGGTATGTTGGTGTAGAGTGACTCTACATCTAGAGTCACCATAATCTCTTTCTCACCCTCAAACCTCATTCCCTCTGTTTTAGCTATCATGTCCAATGTTTCTTTTATGTAGTACTTCTGTCTTTGTACTAGAGGTTTAAGAAATCTATCAGCGTACTTGCTCAGGGGTTCTAATAACGAATCATTGGATGCCACTATTGGTCTTAAAGTTGGATTCTCCAGGCTCTTAAGGACTTTAGGTAGTCCATAGAATGCTGGGGTCTTTGGGCTGTTAGTGTATAATAATTTAAACTCCTCCTCACTGATTTCCCCATTAGTTCTAGCTGTTTGTAGGAGTGTTTCTATTTCCTTTTTTAGGGCCTCAAGCCTCATTTAGGGTACTCTTGTGTAATGTTGTTCGTTCGATAGGAGGGACATCACCCTTTGGTTGTAGTCCTCAGTGTTGAAGACTACAACCCCCCCTCCCTTATCTGCCGGTTTTATAGTTATTTGGATATCTCTCGACAGGGACTCCATTGCTTCTCTCTGAATCTTTGAGATGTTGTGTTCTTGGTGTTGCTTTTTATTCATTAAACTCCCTATTTCCATCTTAACTATAGATTCAAAAATGTCAATGTTCTTGTCCACCATCCCTATGCTTGGAAAGAATGTAGATTTTGCTCTTAAACCTGAGTCTGTGGGGGGTTTCCTTTCTGGTCTATTCTCAAAAAAACAACGTAGTCGGATTTTTCTGAAGAATGCCCTCAGATCTTTCTCTAGTTGGAATTTATTTATGCCTGCCGTGGGGACAAAATTAAATCCCATCCCTAACACTTGTTTTTCTGCCTTAGTTAAAATGCTACTGGACAGATTTATTATAGGGGTTATCTCTAGCGCCAATACACCTTGTTTCTGGTTGTCTTGTTATGTTATGTTATGTTATGTTATTGGCAATTTATAAAGCGCGCGTACGCCCGAGGGCTTCTTGGCGCTGGTAAGATAAAAAACATAACAGGAGGAGAGTCTGGCGGAGGAGTTATTTCGGGTAAGCTTGTATGAAAAGATGTGTTTTAAAAGCCTTTCTGAAGGCAAGAAGGTCTCTACTCTGTCTGAGGGCAAGAGGTAAGGAGTTCCATAGGGTGGCTGCAAGGAAGTGAAAACAGCTGCCGCCTTGTCGTTTTTTCTTGAAACGAGGAACTTCTAGAAGATCTTTGTGGGCAGATCTTAGGTTCCGTGGGGGGACGTATCTACCGATCAGCTGTCTGATAAATAGGGGTCCTTTGCCTTGCAGAGCCTTAAAGATAATGCATCCGGCTTTAAATTCGGTTCTTTGAGCCACGGGGAGCCAGTGCAAACTCTCGAGGCCTGGTTTGATAGGTTCCCATTTGGGTACTTTGCAGATCAGCCTGGCGGCCTGATTCTGCAGGTACTGAAGTCTCTTGAGTTGTCCTGCGGGTAGGCCTAGGTATAAACTGTTGGAAAAGTCAATATGGGAGAGTACCAGGGCCATGACCACCTGGATTAAGGCGGAGGGAGTGAGGAAATGGGCGATTTTCCTGATTTTCCTTAATTGGAAAAATCCAGAGGAGACCACGGTGCCAATTTGGGATTTTAGCGAGAGGTCCTCGTTGATGGTTATCCCTAGGCTTTTCACAGTGGAAGATTTTTTAGGGGGGAGGCCCATGTCCGATGGCCAGAAGTTAGGGCTCCAACTAATTTCGCTCTTGCCGGGCAGGATCAACTCGGTTTTCCCTGGGTTTAGTCTGAGGTGGTTTGAGGACATCCAGCTCTGAATTAGGGTCATGGTGGCCTGGAAGTCCTCCACCGCGTCAGGAGAGTTGAGGACAAAGACAAGCTGTAAGTCATCTGCATAATTGTATGCAGTGACTTTATGCTTACTTAGGGCAAAGAGGAGGGGCCGCATGTATAGGTTGAACAACAAGGGGGATAGTGAGGAGCCCTGGGGCACCCCACAGAAAGACTTGACCTTGGCGGCAGAAAAGGAGCCTAAGCGAACCGATTGAGTACGTTCGGAGATGAACGATTTTAACCAGGCTAAGGCAGAGTCTCTGAGGCCCGCCTGTTCGACACGGTTGACCAGAATGGAATAGTCAACCGTGTCGAATGCCGCGGATAAGTCGAGGAGTACTAAGGCTTGATGAAGGTTGTTATCGGCGTTGGACCTCAGGGTGTTTTGGACTGCTAATATTACCGCTTCAGTGGAGTGACCAGGTCGGAAGCCCGCCTGGTTGGGTTGGAGGTATTCTGTTTCCTCCACGAAGTTAGAGAGGCAGTTGGTGACATGTGCCTCCAGCATTTTCGACAGAAAAGGCAGCAGTGATATGGGCCGGTAGTTCGCAAGGTCGAGCGGGTCGATGCCGGGCTTCTTGGTAAGGGGAATCAGTAAGGCCTGTTTGAAGCTGCTAGGTACTGTCCCTGACATAAGAGAGTCGTTGAGTAAGGATAGCATGCTGTCGGGCATAGCTCGACCAATTTCTTTCATGATATGGGGGGGGCAGATGTCCATAGGGGATCCTGATTTGACTCTAGACAATAAGGTTAAGAAGGTTTTCGAGTCGATAAGGGGGTAGGAATGTAGAGTTGAGGGATTGAGATAGATGTCGTCCACTGGGGCGGATGATGGAGATGTGAGGATGTTTTGCTTGATCGTTAAGATTTTGTCACGGAAGAAGTCATTCAGGGAATTGCATAGTGCTTGTGAGGGAACTACCGGGGGGGAAGTTCTGTCGTCGTTGCAAAGGTCGTTCACAATCCTGAAGATTTCTTTAGATTTGTTGGTGGAGTTAAGGACTTTAGATGAATAGTAGGTTGTTTTCAGGTTCTGTAGGGTTTTTTGATATGTCTTCCTGGCTGAGCAATATGCGGCTTTGGCCAGTGGGCAGTACTGGGAACGCCAGGTTCTTTCCTTTTGCCTCACTTCAAGTTTCAGTGTTTTTAGTTCGGGTGTAAACCATTTGTGTGCGTCCGGGCTCCTTGAGCAGCTAAGATGCGTAAGGGGAGCATAGATGTTAATCGCTTCGGTGAGCCAATCGTTGAGCCGGCTGTCGGCCTCGTCCACATTGTTGCTATCGAGAGGGGGGGAGTTACCCAAGAAATTTAGGAAGGCTGGCATGTCTATGGAGGACCATTTCCTAATGGTGTTGCTGGTTTGTAGTTTAAAATGGGTTGTCTTATCTAGCTGGAAAGAGAAAGTAATGCTGTGGTGATCAGACCAACAGCAGGGTTTTATGTCTAGTACAGATAGGGGTAGGTTCAGAGACCAGATTTGGTCGAGGCTGTGGCCCTTCTGGTGGGTCTCGGTGTGTATGTGTTGCGTCAGGTTAAGATCGCAGAAAAGTTCGCTCAACTCTGCAGCTTGGGGGTCCAACGATAGGTTGTCGAACCAGAAGTTTAGATCTCCAACCAGGAGTAGTTTAGGATGGTTAGTGACCAATGGTGCCAGTAGTTGAGCTAGAGCAGAGGGGAATGTAGCCATGGTTTGAGGAGGGCGGTATAATAGGACCAATATAAGTGAGCCATTGGGGGTGTCAATTTTCCTGAGGGGCCTGGATCTTCTGGTAGTCTTGGTCCTGTTCTCTCATTGCAGGTTTCCTTGTATAGGGTCCCCTTCCCCTGTTTGAGAATACCCTTTGGGGTCTGTGTGGGCGCTGTCCTAAAAAATCTTCATATTCCCTGTTGGGGTGGGTATACTCTCCCTCCTCCCTTTGTGGTATTTCATCTTCCCCACTGCTCTCAGATGTACCAGAAAAATTCATATGTTTAGGCCTTCTGGACTGGAACCTGACTCTAGGTCCCCTTTCCCAGGTCTGTTCTGGCTTCTCTACATAATAATCTTTATTTAAGAATGGATAAATCACTCTTGACTGAATTTATTAATGTCCTTCCTCAGCCTCTGGGTCTTTCTATTAGTTAAATATTCACAGTATCCATTCATATCCTGGTTTATCTCTTCTATCTTCTTTTTTGCATCTTCCAAAGCGTTGGTGTCAGTAAGGTCTTTCTCTAACTTCTCTATTTCCCTTTTCTCTATCAATATAGTACTTTGGGCCGATTCTATTATTAGGAGCATACAATCTCTACTGCAACAGTTAGAGATGAATGTCCAAGTTTCTAGAAATTTGGCATTGTTAACAAAAAGCCCAGGCTCATTACGTATTTGGAGCCCTATAGTTATTGTTCCGGCCCTCACGTATTGTGGCATGAACTCTGCATGGAGTTCAGTGAGGATTATTTTCTCCTTTAAGTTCACAAGTTGATTCCATTTTTCTCCCCCATTAGGCATAACTGTTATATTATTACCATGTCTATTTGAGCTGAGTATTTTATTTAGCTGCTCTTCACTGAAGCCGAAGGTCCCCAGTGCATCCATTTGATACTTTGATCACAGACTGTTAGTTTTTTAAGGAAAACTCGTGAGTCCTCACAAAACCTATCTCTCCAGCACCCGGCTGTACATATGAGTCAAGGAAAGAGAGAAGACCCCACTTGTTCCAGGGAACAAGGTACTGTAGACAATAAAAGTCAGAGTAAAATCCCTGGAGAAACTACTCTTTTACTCACTCTATTATATCTTGTTTACCACATTCAACCCGAGAACCTGGTTTATAAATAAAAATTTATAATTCCCACACTAAAATGTAACGTTTACAATCTTTTTATTTTTCATAAAAAATGGAAGAAGACACTGTCCTCCATGCATGGATTAAAGTTTCAGAAAACATAGATAGTTAAAACATTATGAGTTTACAATACATGGCATAGGGAACAAATATTCACAGTATCTCATCAAATACAGACAAATACATTAAATGCAAAGAAAAAACCTATTCATTACATAATCACAGTACATCAGTTAATCAAAACATTCCCCCTTCTATCAGTAGCTTACAATGTTCTTGCTACGCATTCGCTTGATCCAAACAGCCTTCCAATATTTTCTCGTGGGAGCTACAGTACCAATAATTGATGAATATCTGTTGTTCCCTGGGCTCTACTTGGATTCTGTATTCAAACCAGTGTGTCGACGCGTTTCGGTGTTAAAACCCTGGATACCAAAAAACACCTTCTTCAGGACAGGACAGTTCTTGGGGTCACCGTTTACAAATATTGGGTATCCTTCTGTATATATAGTAAGGTAAATATCAGCGAGGATAACCCGCTAAAAGGCTTTTCTCATCAGTATTGCATTTTGATCTAAAACATATGCAACTTTTAGTGCACCTCATAGTTTTCATTTCCATATTTTCCCAATTTTATAATCTTTGATAAATATGGCTCTACATCATGTCTTTTGTTCAACAAGTCTACCCTATATCAAATACGTTGTATACTGTCAGACCTCATTTACATAGTTTCACATTGAGGAAAAAGAGGCTATCTCGTCCCTTCGTTACATTTTAGTGGTGGTTTCAGTTTCAGTCTAAGTCACTCACTGCCCGCATTCTCGCCTATGTTTGATACTCGCCTTTTTGCAGGATGAGCGGGAAAGAAATCCCACCCTGGGATTAATCTCCTATCTTTTCTTTTCCACGCTGGTGGCTTTCAAATTAGATGCAAATCTAGGCACATGAAATAGAGCAATTTAGATATTTCCTCTATTTTTCATTCTAGCCTCACTATCCCCATTTTCATCTATATTAAATACTCACCTTAATATAGGGTTCACAGGAAGGTATCCCTCCCTGGGATTAATCTCCTATACTTTCCACACTGATGACTTTCCAGTTGGGTATGAACCTAGGCACAAAAATAGAGGAATTTAAATGTTTCCCATATTTGTCATATTAGCTTCATAAGGATTTTTATCTAGGGTTACCTTTGAGTTATGTACGTACGCCAAGCTGATAATCTTGTCTAACTTTTCTTTATTTCTTTTTTTTCTTCTGTGGTTCAGGCTTAAAACCTTCTATATATCTGGTCCAGGAATCTGCTGTGGAAGTATAAACGTAGCGATTTCACTATTCCTGCCCTAACCGGTTCAAAGACCCTTCCTCGCTGTATTCCCTCCGTTCTTACCTTTTATATTATTTAGGCTTCCTTTTCAACGAGGGATAATGTGGTCTGGGATTTTCTCCAGTATCGTGGTACCCACTTTTGTTTGTACTGGATATGTTCTGTGGATGAACATTGAAGTTAGTGGCCTTTTATATGCACAGTTATTCCTCTACCTTTGCCCATATAGCCCCTATATGTTCCACCCTACTTATTCTATGGGTCTTTTTCTCCCCCCTACTCGGGGTGTTATTCCTTCTCTGGACTATCACGCGTTTTCTTTGGTTTTTTTTCCTATATTCCTAAATAGCACCGCTAAAAGCCATTTTTGCATTATTGCCATTATAGGTCAGGGACGCCTATACCGGATTTCCTATATCTCGGCATCTTACTGTTATGAGTTTCTCTCTAAAGGATTAAAGAGTTCCTCCTTTACCCCCCGATGTCTTTTTTTTAACATTCGGCCTCCTCTCTTCAAATTAGTTGGTCAACTGGACTTGTTTCTCTAAGAAAAGAGAGGGTTCAACGGGGTACCACAGCTTACTCTATCCTTGCCACTGCTCGCCCTCGTGGCCCCCTCTACCTCTATGGGTAAATACAGTGTTGTCGGGTTATCCCTTTTCTGTGGGATACTTGTAAAGCGCACTGTTACTCTACCCGAGTGTCCTGGCGCTGTAGACCGCTGGGGAACCCGTCTTGGTTTTCCCTGTGAGATGGTCCCTTTCTGGGTATCTCCAGGGTGAAACCAGGCATCCCCGGCGTCTGTGGGGGTCCGTTGTAGAGATGAGGCAAGCTTAATGCCCAGAGTTACCGAGTGTGTTCCCTGGTTAGAATAGGCACTGAGGCGAGAATTATCGAGTCCGTTGACCCTGGTCCAAGACCCGGTCCTTACCCTTGTGTTTCTCCCGAGCCCTTACCTAATGAATCGTGAGTCCGTGCTTCTGCCTCGTTTTCTCTTTACGATTACCGTTCTCCCCTTTCCTCTTTTTATCGTATGACTAACAGCTCGTAATTCTCTACAGCTGTTGCTCTTTCCCTGCGCATGCGTATAAGGTCCTTTGTTCGTCTTTACATGCCCCGCCATATTGAAGCAGAGTCTAGGCTCCAATTCTGAACGTATATTCAGTTCTGTGGCAGCTCTCACCTGTCATTCATTCCCCGTTTATATTGCGAAACATTTTCTATATTGCTAATCTCGGGTGGTTTTATGAACCTCCTTCAAAGATAGCGATTGTTTATTAAAAAATATAGAATATAGTATGCACCGTCTCTCGGGGTGTCTGTGTTTTGATCTAATGCCATATAGCGGCGTATCCTCGGTATTCAGTCTGTTCTTATATATATATATATATATTACGTCGTATTTTATGAATATTTATTATATATATTTTAATACATTGGGTCGGTCTTCTTTCTATGAGGCTAAGGTTCCCTAATGTGGTAGCTGTCAATGGTGATCTCGCTCAGGGAGAATAATCATTATACCTCATGTTTGCTTTTGTCTCTCAGCCTGACATTTTCGAACCAGTTGATACCCTGTCTCTCTATCTACCCATGCCTTATCACAATACGTTTTGTTTCAAGATCTAGCCCCTTGTATAAAGCTCCGTCCGAATGATAGTTCAGGGATATTAGTGGGATAAGCTCCGTCCGAATGATAGTTCAGGGATATTAGTGGGACAAACAAGATAATACCCCAACCCCGGTATATACAAAGAGCCATAAGGCAAAGCATAAAAGAGGGAGCTTTATACAAGGGGCTAGATCTTGAAACAAAACATATTGTAATAAGGCATGGGTAGATAGAGAGACAGGGTATCAACTGGTTTGAAAATGTGAGGCTGAGAGACAAAGGCAAACATGAGGTATAATGATTATTCTCCCTGAGCAAGATTACCATTGACAGCTACCACATCAAGGAACCTTAGCCTCATAGAAAGAAGACCGACCCAATGTATTAAAATATATATAATAAATATTCATAAAATACGAGGTAATATATATATATATAATAACAGACTGAGTAACCAGGATACGCTGCTATATGGCATTAGATCAAAACACAGAGACCCCGAGAGACGGGTGCATACTATATTCTATATTTTTTAATAAACAATCGCTATCTTTGAAGGAGGTTCATAAAACCACCCAAGATCAGCAATATAGAAAATGTTTCGCAATATAAACGGGGCATGAATGACAGGTGAGAGCAGCCACAGAACTGAATATACGTTCAGAATCGGAGCCTAGACTCCGCTTCAATATGGCAGGGCATGTAAAGATGAAAAAAGGACCTTATACGCATGCGCAGGGAAAGAGCAACAGCTGTAGAGAATTACGAGCTGTTAGTCATACGATAAAAAGAGGACCAGGGAGAACGGTAACCGTAAAGAGAAAACGAGGCAGAAGCACGGACTCACGATTCATTAGGTAAGGGCTCAGGAGAAACACAAGGGTAGGAAAAGGGCTAACCCGACAACACTGTATTTACCGATAGAGGTAGAGGGGGCCACGAGCAGTGGCAAGGATAGAGTAAGCTGTGGTACCCCATTGAACCCTCTCTTTTATTAGAGAAAAAGAGTCCAGTTGACCCACTAACTTGAAGAGAGGAGGCAGAATGTTAAAAAAAAAACATCGGGGGTAAAGGAGGAACTCTTGAATCCTTTAGAGAGAAACTCATAACAGTAAGATGCCGAGATATAGGAAATCGGGTATAGGCGTCTCTGACTTATGATGGCAATAATGCAATAATGGCTTTTAGCGGTGCTATTTAGGAATATAGGAAGAGAAAACAGAGAACACGCGTGATAGTCCAGAGAAGAAATAATACCCAGAGTAGGGGGGAGAATAAGACCCATAGAATAAGTAGGGTGGAACATATAGGGGCTATATGGGCAAAGGTAGAGGAATAACTGTGCATATAAAAGGCCACTAACTTCAATGTTCATCCACAGAACATATCCAGTTCAAGAGAAGTGGGCACCACGATACTGGAGAAAATCCCAGACCACATTATCCCTTGTTGAAAAGGAAGCCTAAATAATGTAAAAGGAAGAACGGAGGGTATACAGCGAGGAAGGGTCTTTGAACCGGTTAGGGTAGGAATAGTGACATCGCTATGTTTATACTTCCACAGCAGATTCCTGGACCCGATATATAGGAGGTTTTAAGCCTGAACCACAGAAGAAAAGAAAGAAATAAAGAAAAGTTAGACAAGATTATCAGCTTGGCGTCCGTACATAACTCAAAGGTAACCCTAGATAAAAAAATCCTTATAAAGCTAATATGACAAAGAGAGGAAACATTTAAGTTCCTCTATTTTTGCGCCTAGGTTCATACCCAACTTGAACGTCATCAGTGTGGAAAGTATAGGAGATTAATCCCAGGGAGGTGTACCATCCTGTGAACCCTATAAAAAGGAGAATATTTAATATAGATGAAAATGGGGATAGTGAGGCTAGAATGAAAAATAGAGGAAATATCTTAATTGCTCTATTTCAGGTGCCTAGATTTGCATCTAATTTGAAAGCCACCAGAGTGGAAAAGAAAAGATAGGCGATTAATCCCAGGGTGGGATTTCTTTCCCGCTCATCCTGCAAAAAGGCGAGTATCAAACATAGGTGAGAATGCGGGCAGTGAGTGACTTAGACTGAAACTGAAACCACCACTAAAATGTAACGGAGGGATGAGATAGCCTCTTTTTCCTCAATGTGAAACTATGTAAATGAAGTCTGACAGTATAGAACGTATTTGATATAGGGTAGACTTGTTGAACAAAAGACAAGGGGCCAGATGTAGGTAGCCAAATACCGGTCGGTAACGGCCGATTTCGGCCGTTACCGACCGGTATTTGGCTTTTGAGATGTAGGGGGATTGCAACAGGCCATTTCGGTAATTTTACCGATTCGGTAAATATACCGGTCGGTAAATTTACCGACCGGTATTTTTACAGAATCGGTAAAATTGAGATGTAGGTGGGACTCTTCTGAGTCCCACAAACCCTACAAATTCGGTATTTTACCATCAAATTCAATTTGATGGTAAAATACCGATTCAGGTGTGCATGCACATTTGTGCATGCACACCTGTGCCATATGACAGGCAGACCTGCCCTTAGGGCAGGTATGCCTGCCACATGGCCCCCGAACCTTTTTTGGGGGTGCTAGAGGGTGTCAAAGTGACACCCCCTGCACCCTTGTCAAAATCGGTATTTACCGATTCGGTAAATACCGACCGGTAATGCCCCATTCATTCCTATGGGCTTCAAAGCCCATAGGAATGAATGGAGCATTACCGGTCGGTATTTACCGAATCGGTAAATACAGATATTTACCGATTCGGTAAATGGAACATCTGGATGTTCCTACATACCCCCCCTTCTTATTTACCGATTCTTAATTACCGAATCGGTAAAATTCGGTAATTAAGATTCGGTAAATAAGTTCTACCTACATCTGGCCCAAGATGTAGAGCCATATTCATCAAAGATTATAAAATTGGGAAAATATGGAAATGAAAACTATGAGGTGCACTAAAAGTTACATATGTTTTAGATCAAAATGCAATACTGATGAGAAACGCCTTTTAGCGTGTTATCCTCGCTGATACTTACCTTTCTATATATACAGAAGGATACCCAATATTTGTTAACTGTGACCCCAAGAACTGAAGAAGGTGTTTTGGTATCCAGGCTTTTAACACTGAAACGCGTTGACGCACTGGTTTGAATACAGAATCCAAGTAGAGCCCAGGGAACAACAGATATTCATGAATTATAGGTACTGTAGCTCCCACGAGAAAATATTGGAAGGCTGTTTGTGTCAAGCGAATGCGTAGCAAGAACATTTTAAGCTACTGATAGAAGGGGGAATGTTTTTATTAACTGATGTACTGTGATTATGTAATGAATAGGTTTTTTTCTATGCTTTTAATTTATTTGTCTGTATTTGATGAGATACTGTGAATATTTGTTCCTTATTCCATGTATTGTAAACTCATAATGTTTTAACTATGTATGTTTTCAGGAAGTTTTTCTGAAATTTTAATCCATGCATGGAGGACAGTGTCGTCTTCCATTTTTTACGAAGAATAAAAAGATTGTAAACGTTACATTTTAGTGTGGGAATTATACACTTTTATTTATAAACCAGGTTCTCGGGTTGAATGTGGTAAACAAGATATAAAAGAGTGAGTAAAAGAGTAGTTTCTCCAGGGATTTTCCACTGACTTTTATTGTCTACAGTACCCTGTTCCCTGGAACAAGTGGGGTTGTTATGTTGCTGTATCTTTAAGAGTGTCATGGTTAATTACATCATTAATGGAATGATTACATTCCAATTGTTGAAGAATCAGTTTGCTGTAACGACTACTTGTTGATGGTTGTACATTAAAGCTCCTTCTACAACTTACCTGACTTCTGAGCTTTTATCACTGGCGACGAGGGTCAAGGCTTGATTGGGGACAAGCATTCACAACCATCAACTCCCCTACCATTGGAATTTCATTTTGGACTTGGACTTGCTCGAATTTTCAATTTTGAACATTGGATTGAATTTTGCACTTTGGATATTGGACCTTTAATCTGAACTCGGTTTCAATCTACTTGGATTACTTGGTTTCAATCTACTTGGATTTAATTCATGGATTTATTCCTATTTTATTTCTCATCTGCACCTTATTAGATTGATCTGCACCTTATTGAATTGACTGACTAATCTCTTCTGAACAACTTCGGAAACATTACTGTGTTTAGATAGATCTACATTGGAAAGCTTTGAGCCTCCTTTCGACTTCGTGCTCATGTACTTAAAACCATCAAAATTGAGTTAACAGGTATCGTCTTCGCCTATCTGGCGCTTACCGTTATACTTTGTTTTGATTTCAAATCTCATTGCAAACCATCGCGTGTGGCTCGAAGCTGCGGGTGCCATTGCGCGTGTCCAACAGCGCTTCTGTACTCGCTCTTCCCTCATTGTAGAACCTTGACCTCACGGACAGCACGCAAACCACGTGGAGCGTCATCACGCAAACAGCGGCCATCTTTGTTTACCTCGGTTACCATAGTAACACCGATGCGCACGGCAGCGCAATTTACTTGATATTTTACACGGATGTTCACAGCATGCGGATACACAAGGTGCAGCAATATAGGTTATTTGAATTATCGACATTAATACACTTATAACCATCTCTACAACGCCGATGTGCACGGCTGCACATCGATTATTCTCTTATACACCAATGCACACAGTAGTGCATCAATAGTAATTTCATTGATAATTTCACGCGGATGTGCACCGCTGCATTTAGATAATTCATACAAACGCTGATGTACACAGCTGTACATCAATTCTATTAGATTACCATTTTCACGCTATGGTGCACAACTGCACATTTACACTTTCATTTTAAGGTTTGGACTACACTGATGTGCACCATTATATATTACTTATTTACTGTATTATAATTCACACATCAGTAATTTATGCTCTTCTTCATAATTGTTCTTTAGAAATCTGGGTATTTTATATACACTTACCACAGCCTATTTGTTTTTTTTTGCTTTTAATATCTGAAGTTATTCTTACTGTTATTACAAAAAAAAAAAATCTCATTAGTGTAGTGAATTACCTCTTCATTATGGCTACTACATCTAGCATGTCACTACCACCACCATTTCATTCGGAAGAAGGTGAGCCCATTCTTCCTTGGAAGAGGTGTAGAAACTTGTTTGACTCATATTTAGTTGCTATTGGTGGAGAAAAGTTTTCGGCTGTTAGAAAACAAGCCATCTTGTTACACAATTTAGGAGTTGAAGGAAGACACACTTATGATAGTATGGACAGTATACCTGTGGGTGGGGCTGATGGTGAACCTGCAGATGTTTTCGAGAGGTCTATGACTATGTTAGAACAATATTTTGGTCCAAGAATCAATGTTGTTTTAGAACGGCATAGATTCTTTACTTGTGTCCAAGGTTCTCATGAACGTGTGGGGACATATGTTGCAGCTCTGAAAACTCTTTCACGTGCATGTGATTTTGGAGATTTATCTGAATCTCTTGTTAGAGATCAACTTGTTCGATGTACGAACAGTTCTAGGGTTCAAGAGAAGTTACTATCCAAAAATCCCACATTGAAAGAAGCTTTGGATATTGTAGAGGGTATGGAGAACACCTCTACATGTGTCAAAGAAATAAGAAAAAATAAAGAAGATGATAGCCACACTGTTAGTGACAATAAAAAGAAAGTTCCTGACTTTGTACATATGTTAGAAGAAGATGAACTATTTGGTGAGTGTCATGAAGAAATTGCTAAAGTCAGTATTGGTACTAAGAGCAAACCTATCCAAAAGACATTTTCCCTAAAAAACACCTTTGAAAATCGCTCTTCTTCATCCAAAGAGTCTAATTTCTCCAAAGAACGTGATTCTCGCCAACAACGTCCCATAAGTAACCAAAAAATGCGTTGTTTCAGGTGTGGGAGTTTTTCTCACACTTCAAATTTTCCTCATTGTTTCGCAAAGGACAGCATTTGTAATAACTGTGGTATCAAAGGACACTATGCACGCGTATGTAGGTCTGATAAAAAGAAGGAAATCAGTGAACCTACCTCTGATATTGTACGTACACTTGTAGTTTCCAATGTTAATGGTGCAATGGTTGACACAGAACATATTTTCATGCCATTCTGTGAAGTAAGGATTGACAAATTTGCCTTTAAACTTATGGCAGACTCTGGGTCTCCTTTTACTTTAATTGGAAATAAGATTTGGGATGAAGTGGTTGGCCTGGAAAATGTTCAACTATTACCTCCTGATATCTCTCCTCTTAGTTATAATAAGTCAAAAATAGAGATTTTGGGATACACTGCAGCCAACATTTCCTTCAGTGGTAAGAGTATTTCTGGAAAGGTTTATGTAGCCGTCAGAGGTGACAATCTTCTTGGATGGAGACATCAGCATGATTTAGGGATTATTCTTAATCCCGGAGCAGAAGATCCAAAAAAATCAAGTCATGCTGATGGAAGATTTTCTTTCTAGTTCTCTTCTTCCTCAAGTAGATTTTGTGTGTGGGTCAGACAAATACTTAACTGATTATCCAAAAGTCTTTTCTGACAATTTGGGGTGTCTAAAGGGATTTGAACACAAAATCATCCTTAGAAAATCTGCCAAACCATGTGTGCACAAAGTCAGGAAAGTACCTAACATGATGCTTGAACCGGTAGTCAGACAAAATATCGAAATTAAAATATCGATATACAATAATATCGATGTTTTAATATCGATGGTATAGTATATCGATGTGCCATAATATCGACAGACAGAATATCGAGATTAAGGTATGTATGTTAGTAATATCGAAATTTTGTTGTTTAGTGTTATGTATTTTATTTTGTTGTTTATATGTTTGCTAAATATGTTTAGAAATGTATGTTTGAAAATTAGTAATTTTGTTAACATTTAGCGTTTTAGTATTAGAGCGGGTTGTGGGTTTATAGGGGAATAGGGTGGGAAGTAATTTAATAATAATTAATTAATTAATATATGTTTGTAAATATTTTTAATTAATAATTAATTGGTAATTAATTAATATTAATTAGTTAATTAATTAATATAAGTTTGTACATATTTTTAATTAATAATTAATTGGTAATTATTTAATATTAATTAGTTAATTAATTAATATAATTTTGTACATATTTTTAATTAATAATTATTTGGTAATTAATATTAATTAGTTAATTAATATAATTGTGTACATATTTTTAATTAATAATTAATTGGTAATTAAATAATGTTAATTAATTTTGGGTAAAGGAGTATTTTTAGGGTTCAGGGTCAGTTTTCAGTTCTTGGGTAAAGGGGTATTTTTGGGGTTCAGGGTCAGTTTTCAGTTTTTGGGTAAAGGGGTATTTTTAGGGTTCAGGGTCAGTTTTCAGTTTTTGGGTAAAGGGGTATTTTTAGGGTTCAGGGTCAGTTTTCAGTTTTTGGCTAAAGGGGTATTTTTAGGGTTCAGGGTCAGTTTTCAGTTTTTGGGTAAAGGGGTATTTTTAGGGTTCAGGGTCAGTTTTCAGTTTTTGGGTAAAGGGGTATTTTTAGGGTTCAGGGTCAGTTTTCAGTTTTTGGGTAAAGGGGTATTTTTAGGGTTCAGGGTCAGTTTTCAGTTTTTGGGTAAAGGGGTATTTTTAGGGTTCAGGGTCAGTTTTCAGTTCTTGGGTAAAGGGGTATTTTTAGGGTTCAGGGTCAGTTTTCAGTTTTTGGGTAAAGGGGTATTTTTAGGGTTCAGTGTCAGTTTTGGGTTTTTGGGGTACAGGGGTATTTTTAGGGTTCAGGGTCAGTTTTGGGTTTTTGGGGTACAGGCGTACAGGGTAAAAATAAAATACATTTAAATTTAATTTAAATCAATTAAATGAAATAAAAAAAAAAATTACATTAAATTATTACGTTTTTAATTTATTTTAAATGTATATGTATTACTTTTAATTTTTTAACTATGTTTTAATGTTTTTATTTAATATTTGTTAAATTATATGTATTTTAGCATTATTTTTACATTATTATTAATACATTTAAAAAAACGATATTTTTATTTTCGATATTTTTGTACTACGATATTAAATTTTCGATATTTTTTTACTTACCTTTATGAAGATATGACTCCGATATTTTTGATTTCGATATTTTTGTGTCGATATTTTTGTATGTCGATATTCTGTCTGTCGATATTATGTCATACAACCGCTTGAACCACTTAGGCATGAAATTGAAAAATTATTAAACTTAGGAGTGATCGAAGAGATTGAATCATCTGAGTGGTTAAGTCCAGTGGTTCTAGCGCCCAAAGATGGTGGGAAATCGATTAGAATGTGTGTGGATCTTCGCGGATTAAATGAGTGGATCTGGGTAGATCGACAGCCATTGCCCAACATAACTGAGAGTATTAGTATTTTGAAGGGTGCAAAGATATTCAGTGTTCTTGACATCTCTTCAGCCTACTACCAAGTTGTTCTACACAAAGATTGCAAGCATGTAACATCTTTTGTTACACCTTTGGGTGCTTATCAATTTCTGAGAATGCCATTTGGTTTAGCTTCGGCAGCCGCGTGTTTTCAAAGAGTGATGAAGATGGTTTTGGGCAGTCTTTCCAATGTAATGTTTTTTCAAGACGATATTTTGAATCATGGTGTGGATATGTGTGAACATGACAAAGTGTTAAGATCTGTCTTAGATAAGTTAAATGAGAGTGGACTTACAGTGAAGAAGGAAAAGTGGCGTATTTGGTTTAGACTCAGTCACATATTTGGGACATGTTATTTCTGGGAGTGGAATTCAACCCAAATTAGAGTTAGCTGAAAGCATTGTTAAGGCACCAACTCCAGTTGATAAAGATCAGGTCAAGTCATTTTTAGGAATGGCGGAATTTTATTCCAAGTTTGTTAAAGGTTTTGCCAGTCTTGTTGAGCCCATTAGATCTCTTTTAAAAAAGGGTGTACAATTTTCTTGGTCTGGTGATTGCGAGAAAGCCTTTGAATTGGTCAAAAAAGAGATAGGTGAAATGCCAACTCTAGATCATTTTGACTCCAAACTCAAAACCATTTTAACAACTGATGCCAGCCTTAAGGGGTTAGGTGCTGTACATTCCCAAATTGTAAATGGTGAAGAAGTTGTTGTTGCTTTCGCTTCGAGAGCCTTAAAGGAAGCTGAGCAGAATTATTCTTGTATCGAGAGAGAAGCGTTGGCAGTATTTTGGTCTATATATAACTTTAAATTTTACTTATCGGGGATCCCGTTTGTGGTTAAATCTGATCATCGCCCCCTAGTTCAAATTTTCTCATGTCATCAAAGTGATCATATGACACCAAGATTGAAAAGATGGAGTGAAGGTTTACAAGAGTTCAACTTAATTGTACAGTATATTCCAGGGTTGAACAATAAACCTGCTGATTGCTCATCACGTCTTCCCATTGAAGGAGATTGTGTTACAGATGTTACTACTTGTATAAATTGGGTTTTGGAGTCTAGCATTTCCAAGGAGGAATGGTCACGGAATGTTGATGATGAGGTCATTTTTCAATTACTGAAGAATGTCATCAGGAATGGTTGGCAAGATTATGATACTCTTGAGAGTGTGTTAAAGCCTTATTGGACAGTGAGAGATGATTTAACCTTCTTCCAAGACAATTTAATGAGGGGTGATAGAGTTGTGCCTCCATGTGACTTAAGAGAGAGAATTGTTAATCTCGCTCATGAAGGGCATTTGGGTAGAAATCTCACGAAAGCTTGAATAAGGGAAAGATACTGGTGGCCTGGAATGGATCGCATAGTAGAAACGGTGGTCAAAGATTGTCATTTGTGTGCAGTCAATGACAAGTCACGCACCACCAGTCAATCTCCATTGTCACCTGTTGAAGTTCCTGTTGCTGTTTGGACAAAGTTAGGCTTAGACATTGCAGGTCCATTTGAGCTTATGCCCTCACATGAGAGATATGTTGTATTATTGGTTGATTACACTTCTAAATGGGTAGTGTCCAAATGCATGGGTGTCATTAACTCCAGAACTGTAATTGAATTCTTGAAAGATGTGTTTGGATCGGAGGGTGTTCCAAAGTTTTTACTCACTGATAATGGGGTACAATTCACTTCCAGTGAGATGGATAGTTTCTTGAAAAGCCTGGGTATTGTTCATCAGAAAACAGCTCTTTACTCTCCTCAAGCAAATGGCCTCACAGAGAGGATGAATAGAGTTGTGAAAAGTTGCGCACAGAGGGCTTTAGAGTCCAAAATTTCATTTAGCAGTGTTTTAAGGGAGACGTGGTGGGCACACCGCACAACTCCAAATGCTGTCATGCAAAGATCTCCATTTGAAGCTTTGAGGGGTAGATTAGCTTGTTCTAAGCTCAATCCTACTTGGCTTCCGGAGAAAGTTGGTGAAGACAGCGTTGAAAGAGAAGTGAGAAGGAGAGAAGTGTTGACAAATTATCAGCAGAAATATAAACAACGTTATGATGCTAGAATGGTTGTCAAACATAAGAAATGGAACGTGGGTGACAGTAGTTCAAGGTGTTTCGAACTTCACTGGTCCGTTCACCATTGTTTCCATTAGAAAAAATGTTGTCACTTTAGACAATGGTTGCACTTGGAATATGTCCAAACTAGCCAAATGCAATGATGTCAGAAATCATTACGATGATAGTTCCAAACTCTCAAACAATCCCAATGTTTCTCCTTCTACTAGTTACCAGAGAAATACTCCTAGGAGGTCTTTACAGGTTCCCAGGAAGTTCAATGATTATGTGATGAATTAATACATTCTGTTGTTTTATGATCTTCCTGTATTTGATATTATTTTTACCTTCTTATCAAAGTTCAATTTATTCTTTTATTGTGTATAGGGGATGTGTTATGTTGCTGTATCTTTAAGAGTGTCATGGTTAATTACATCATTAATGGACTGATTACATTCCAATTGTTGAAGAATCAGTTTGCTGTAACTACTACTTGTTGATGGTTGTACATTAAAGCTCTTTCTACAACTTACCTGACTTCTGAGCTTTTATCAGGGGTCTTCTCTCTTTCCTTGACTCAGATAGAAGGCTCCAGGATTGCGCTAATGGGCAACTGCAGGCCCCCGCCCCGTGGAAGCTGTAGTGAAGGCAAGCGTCGCTAGGCAGCAGTGGAAGAGTCCAGGTCGCTATAGGGTAGAGGCCCAGCACCACCAGGTCGGTGCTGCAGGCACAGGCGACAACCAAGGATGCAGTCCCCCAGAGCAAGGGCAGGCGGGAGGCAATCAAGGGGCCACCAAGAAGAGTTAACCATGGAGCAAAAGGCACACTGCTGCTTTCCGCTACCAGCGTATCATGCCCAGAGCCCACTCACGCTGCTGTGTCAGGGGGCGGCAGTGCCAACACTTTGCAGAGAGGCTAGAGTCTCACTCTATCCAGTAAATCACCGCCTGCCGAACTGCGGGCCAATAACAGGCCTTAGACCAACAACTCAGGCCTCAGAGTCACACAGGCCAGACGCTTTAAGGAGCGGGCCCCCTCCCATCGCAGGCCCAGTCACCCTTGTGCAGCTCCAGGCCTCCAGGCAAGTCCTTTTCACTCTCCCTGCCTCTCGCTGCCTCCAGCACTGGGCACAGCTCGCTCCCCCAGCTGACCTTTCAGCCGCGTCAGTGCTGTCTCCCAATACCGCCACACCAGAGCACCTGCTCCTCCTCGCGACCAGGGGAGGTGAGGGGGGACCCGCAGCCCCAACAGCCCCCACCGCCTCTGCAATGCACAGCCTCTCTGTCCGCCGACCCATGACCGAGAACCCCCGGGGGGCCAGACCTTTGCTCCCTGCTACTCACCTCAGACTGGATTGAACGGGCTGCCAAGCCGGACTGCACCGCAGGACCCTCCACCGCCAGGTCCGATCAGGTAGCTCCGCAGTCGCTCCCAGGGCCACAACTCCCACAGGCGCCCTCGCTCGCCCGCAGGTAGCAGCGCCACTGCTGACACAGGCGCCCTCGTCTGCACCAGGATACTGCTGCTGCCACAGAGCAGAAAATGGCGGGCGTCTCACCGCTCCTCCTCGTGGGCCCCCATCAGCAGCCCCCACTCACCGGCACCAAAACCGCAGGGCAGCTCACCAGGGAGGGTCCGGGACGAATACAGCTACAGGCCAGAACGGCAGCAGAAGACGCTCTCTAGGGTCGCCAACAGTCGCAGGGAGATCACCGCCAGACCGCAGCGATGCCGGGACCGGGCGGATCACAGCTCGCCACAAAAGCACCGAGTTCTCACAAAAGGGGCACAGCAGCAGCTTCAGGACAGCTGCAAGCTCCGTTTCAGGTAACGTCGAGATCAGGTGGGCATCAGAGAGGGCAATACAACAAGGCTAAAAGTTGGCGGCGCCGGAGGGATAGGGAAACACATCCGATCTCGCCGCCATCTTGGTCACTCCCCAGGAGCACAATTAAGAAGCCTTAAGGTACTTGCGTCGAACAATGTAGTTATTATCTTCAAATGGGTTACATAGATATAAAATACACTTTAGTTTTAGCCAGGAGACTTAAAAGTCTGGTCACAACACCACAATTAACTGGATGGAAAGAATATGCGAAGCAATGATCATAATGCTCTGTATAGAATGCAATTTTTGATGATATCTGAAACTAAAAAGATTTTTTAACATGTGTTTTGCTTGTGTAGAAATGTGTTACACACACTGTAGGTTTGAATAGCCCTTTGCACGGGCTTGTCAATAATGTGGGCTCCATGGGATAAATGTAATGCACTTAAGATTGATATTACAATTGCGCACTTTGTATTACTTCCAGCCCTGAGGAAGCTGTAGGTTTATCCCTATCATGGTGAAACGCGTTGGCATAAGCGATTGGAGGATCTGATGACATTAAAAGAAGAGAAAAACAAGAGCCCAACTGATTATTGTCTATTTTGTGTTTTATAATTGCAAATTTATTATATAAGTGTGTGTGGGCACTCCAAAACATTTGTGTTAGAGGGTGCCCATGCATGAGCAGGGCCCCTCTGCAGCCTTCAGAATCTATTCTCGGGTGCTGTTCTGTGATGCAGCCATACCATATACCCATAAGTGCATTATAACCTTGCGGTAAATGCTAACTTTGGAATGGCTCCAGGGAAACATGATGTGTTTGGTGTCAAACACTTTGGAATTATACCCCCCACCAGTCCTGGCGGCGGGGGTATGATTCCACCCTTCTAGAGGGAGAGACATGACCACACCGGTACACCTGGAACCAGCTAAAAAGAACCCTGGCATCACAAAATGGATGCCACAGACATGAGTCTGGCCTCCTGCTGCTGGATGAAACTCTGGCAGGGGAGGCCTGGACAATAGGTTTCCCATCATAGGGAGGTGTCACCACCTCCCAGACAGGCTTTAGTGTATTGGGGTTGGGTGGGTGCACTCCAAGAGTGCTTTAAAGTCAGCAATGGGGGCACATTTGGCATCCCTGTGCAAAGCCCAGTTCAAACCGGTTGCAGGGGCTACCAGACCCTGCTCGGGTGCAAAACTGGACAAAGGAAATGGGTGTAGCCACCCCTCTTTCCAAACCCTCCCGTAGGTGGGTCCCCAGAGTTTGTCCCACCCCTTCTTTGGGTGGAGGATAGGAACCCCTGGCAACAGGACTTTAGATTACACCTGGATGAAAATCTGATACTGAATCCTGGAACTTCGACAATCTGCACGACGCTGGATGACTCCCTTGGAGTAAAGGAGTTACTCCCCTGTCTGGCAGGCACCAAAAGACGGATCTGACCGGTTTGCATCTACGAAGCTCCCGCCGGACTCCGAAGAATGTGCAACACAGGAGGTGGATTTTCAGACATCCCCAAGGCTGACCCGAGTACCCAGCAAAGCTGAGACCCTTAGCCCTCGTGGGTACCGTGGAACCAGAATCCCTGGACACCGTGCACACATCCGATTCTCGACAATCCCTGAGGCTGTGCAATGGGTTACTTGTAGCCCAGACCCTGAGCCAGCATTTCCACTGAAGATTGCTGGCCTACACTCCACAAGTGTTCCATGAGCCGGACCTTTGTGGTTTCTCTCGAGGTACCTTCCAGATCCCTGGTCCATCGACTGGTGGGTCCCTGGGAAGGCAACTTTAACTTTCCTTTGGCTTCCCCGGTTGCTCTAGATGTGCCCTTGCTCTCCATTGCTTGGGGAGTCCCCTGGACCTTGCTGGTCCACACCGAAAAATATTTTCTCTTCCTGCATGGGTTGCTGTTGCCAAGTCTTGTTGTGTTCAATCTGAGCACCGATGCCGCAGCACTTGACATCTTTCATGGGACAGCTAAAATCCAGCTTCTGGTCATCATCGATGCCTCCTGGTCCTCGTGGCTGCAGAGTCAAGCTTCACCTCTTCGCACCTGAAACACCCAACATCAGTCACTGGCAAGTGATCCAGACTCTGTCCCCTCTGCTTTCAGTTTCTTCACATCTTCGATTCAGGCTTGGATCACACTGGACACTTTTCTTCTCCATGGCAGCAGCACTTTGCAGCTGGATGCCATTGAAAACTAAGACGATTCCCGACACCATTTGACACCTATGCACCCGGCTTCCCTGGGTGAGGTAACTTGAGTACTCCGGTGCTCCCGTGGGTGTTGGCCCTAGAACCCCGTAACTCTAAAGGGGTTTGCTCAAAGTCCTCTCCTAAGTGTCCTTAAACTTTAAAATTCCAACAGCTACTTTCCGCATAGAAGCTAACAGCACTCACGGCTGTGTATTCACACTGCACACGTCCCCCGTGGGTCCCCTGTGTCAGTACCTTGGGTGGTTCCTTGTGGTCCCTGCGATTCTACAGGCTCTAGGCCTTGTGTCTAGTCAAGTCGGGGTTCTTATACCACTTCTTACTATATGGTTTGGTCCCCCCCTGGGGCCCAGTGTATATTGTGCTATTTATTGAAGTTCTATTTTGGTTAATGTGTGTACCTTGCTCTGTAATCTCATTTAGTAATAAATACAAATATTATATATATATATATATATACCTTGTGTGGTTCTCCTTTCATTTAGCCATTCAAGAGATTACAATCTGGTAAACCAAGCTGTTTTACACTCCTTCAAGACTTAGCCTGAAGGCTGCTCTCCATAGCTACCACTGGGATAGCTTTCAATAAAGGTTGTCTTAAACCTATCTTCAATAAGGGTTGTTTGGACTGGTGTAAGGTGCCCACTATAACTAGTGGACAGCATATGGGAGGCCAACTTTTCTCATTGTGCACTTGTGAGACCTTTGATCCTGCTCGCAGGCAGATCGCTCCTCACGCTGCTGCACAGCTAGGTTGGCATTTGTCCTCTGCACTGCTGCTGTATTGCTTGTTGTGGTGATTTGTGATTACTGTTGTGTTTTTTCTGCTCACTGCCTAAATTCCTTTTTTTCACCCTCCTGCCTAATCTAATTGTTTTTTCCCCCTGCCATTTCCTTTATGTGCCCTGTTTTGCCTTTGTTTTCCCCCCCGGGCGGACTCAACCCGTTTTTTCATGCCGCTGCGTCCCTGCTACCCCGCCCCCTGATGGCCCATTCGCCGCCCGCTCCCGCCTCCCAGCCGCTCCTCCTTCCCACCTCCCCTCATATGGAGGCCGCGCAGCGGTTAAAGGAGCGACTTTTGACCCTGCTCGCAGGAAGGTCGCTCCCCACGCTGCTGCACAGCTAGGTTGGCATCTGTCGTCTTTTTTCTGCTCACTGCCTAAATTCCTTTTTTTCTCCCTCCTGCTTAATCCAATTGTTTTTTCTCCCTTCCATTTCCTTTCTGTGTCCTGTTTTGCCTTTGTTTTTACCCCCGCCGTACTCCACCCGTTTTTCCCCCCTTGCTCGCCCATTCACCGCCCCCACCTCCCAGCTGCTCCTTCCACCCTATTCCCCTCATATGGAGGCCGCGCAGCAGCTGCACTGCTGGTGCGCTAAAGGTGCACCTAAAGCAAGCCCGTCTGCGCCCGTCCGTGCCTGGACTGAGCCCAGTGCCAGAACCCCTGGCCCCCACAAACGCCATGACACCCGTGTCCGCTACGACTCCAGCACCCTCCACGCACTCAATGCCGGACGATCATGCAACTGCTGCCTGGCCACCCCGAAGCTCACCAAAGGACCCTTCTTCTGCTGGAACTGCAGCTTCACCAGCATCCGGCAGGCCAACTCACCTACCAAAGAACCCAACTACCTCAGATGCATCCTTCTCAAAACTCACTCCGCCCGCAAACACGCTATTGAACTCTGGGACCAACTCGACACCAACACCCCAGAGGTTCCTTCCTGACGGAAACATGGCTGAACCCCTGTTCACCATAGCCATCCCGGAAGGCTACAAGATCACCCGCAAGGACCGCACCGATGGAGTGGGAGGAGGAACTGCCATCGTCCACTCTCAAAATCTCGACAAACACCGATAACACCCTCAGCACCGCCGAACACCTGCACTTCCAGATCCACACCGCCCCTAACACCACCCTCAGAGTAACCCTCATCTACAGAACCCCCGGACCCCAACCACAGTTCAGTGACTCCATTGCCGACTTTGTCCGCACACACGCTCTCGCCTCCATGGACTACTTCTTCCTCGGGGACCTGAACCTCCACCTCGAGAACAACAACGACTCCAACTCTTCCACCCTGATCGACAACCTCGCCAACCTCTGACTCAGACAACTCGTCACAAAACCCACCCCTCTGCCGGCCACTCGCTTGACCCCATCTTCTCAGCAAGCTCCCACGTCTTCTTCAACCACCCCACGGAACTCCACTGAACCAGCCACCGTTGCATCTACTTCACCTTCCGGAAACCCACCACGCACCACCGCACCCAGCAGATGCCTTGCTGCTGCTGGAGCAGAGTCACTGAAGACCAGCTAACCACCACCCTCGCCCGGAGCCCACCCACAGACCCGACCGACCCCGACGCCGCCACCCGCAACCTCAGACAGTGGATCGACGACTGTTCCAACACCCTTGCCCCTCTCAAGAAACCCTCCAACAGCCACACCAGAAAGAAAATTAGCTACTTCTCTGAAAACCTCCAGGCCTCCAAGCAAATCTGCCAAAAGCTACAGAACAACTGGATCCGGGAACAAACACCGAAAAGCTAAGGAGCCCTCAAGAGCGCCATTCGCAGACACCACCACCTCATCAGATACACCAAAAGGGCCTCCTTCAAAGTCCGCCTAGACAACAATGCACAGAACAGCAAAGAGCTCTTCAATATCGTGAAGGAGCTCTCCAACCCCAGCTCCAACACCAACGACATCCCTCCTTCACAACACCTGTGCGACTCGCTGGCCACCTTTTTCCACCGCAAGATCACAGACATTCACGATAGCTTCAATGCCGCGACCGCCCCGGCAACCACCGAGTCCTCCGCCCCCATGACAACCACCCGCACCGGTCGCCTGATCTCCTCGACCAACATCAACGACGAAGACACCATCAAGATCATGAACTCGTCCACTCCGGATCCCCGTCAGACCCATGCCCACACCACAAGCAACACCATTGCACTCCATCTCCGGAAAGCCATCAACAACACCTACGAGACAGCAACATTAATAGAGAGCTGGAAGCACGACGAGATCTACGCCTTGCTCATGAAACCCAAGGCGGACCTCAAGAACCTCAAGAACTTCCGACCCATCTCCCTGCTCCCATTCCCGGCGAAGGTCATCGAGAAGGCCGTCAACAAAGAATTGAGTACATTCCTCGAGGAGAACAGCATTCTGGACCCGTCCCAGTCCGGGTTCTGCAGCAACCACAGCACCGAAACTGCCCTCATCGCTGCCACCGACGACACCAGGACCCTACTACACAATGAAGAAACCATGGCCCTCATCCTTCTGGACCTGTCAGCCACCTTCGACACGGTCTGCCACCGCATGCTACGAACATGCCTCCACGATGCCAGGATCCAAGAGAAAGCCCTGGACTGGACCACCTCCTTCCTCTCCGGCAGAACACAGAGGGTCTGCCTCCCCCCTTTCGCTCTGAAGCCACCAAGATCATCTGCGACGTACCCCAGGGCTCATCCCACTGCCAAATGCTGTTCAACATCTACATGGCACCGCTCGCCCAGGTCGCCCGACTGCACAACTTCAACATCATCTCTTACGCCGATAACACCCAGCTGATCCTCTCCCTCACCAAAAACCCCCACACCGCCAAAACCAACCTCCACGAAGGAATGAAGGCCATCGCTGACTGGATGAGAAACTGCCGACTGTAGTTGAACTCAGACAAGATGGAGGTCCTCATTCTTGGACCCACCCCCTTGGCCTGGGACGACTCCTGGTGGCCGACTGCACTAGGAAGAGCTCCAATGCCCACCGACGATGCACGCAACCTAGGGGTCATCCTCGACTTTACCCTATCCATGAAGAAGCAGGTCAATGCAGTCTCTAGCTCCTGCTTCAACACCCTCCGCATGCTCCACAGGATCTACAAGTGGATCCCCACCGAAACGAGAAGTACAGTCACCCAGGCCCTTGTCAGCAGCAGTCTGGACTACGGGAACGCCCTTTACGCAGGAACCCAAACTCCTGAAATGGCTCCAACGCATCCAGGATGCCTCCACACACCTGATCCTCAACATCCCCCACCACAGCCAAATCACACCTCACCTGAGAGACCTGCACTGGCTCCCCATCAACAAGAGGATAACTTTCAAGCTCCTCACCCACATACACAAAGCACTCCATAACACCAGACCAGCGTACCTCAACAGCCGACTCAGCTGCCACACCCCCACCCGCCAGTTCCGCTCTGCCAACCACACCCTCACCACGGTCCCGAAGAGTGAAGGCCGGTGGCAGATCATTCTCCCACCTCGCCGTCAAGACATGGAACACCCTCCTTATCCACCTACGGCAGACGCAAGACCTACTGACCTTCAGAAGACTCCTCAAGACCTGGCTTTTCGAACAGTAGCAGCATTCCCCCACCCCTGAGCGCCTTGAGACCCTCACGGGTAAGTAGAGCGCAGTACAAATGCTTTGATTGATTGATTGATTGATTGCACTTGAGACTTCCCATATTCAACGGGCTTACTCCAATGAATCCAAAGAGGACATTGTTTTCTCTATGTTGTTGACAATAGCTGAGACGTGTGCTGAGCTTAAACAGTTACAAAAGCAAAACAACAGGGCTGAATCAGAACAGGATGTGAGAAAATTCAAATTATATTTGGATGTCAGCAGATGGGAGACCAGTATTACCAGACAGTTTGTTGTTCCCAAAGACACAATACCTCCAAGAATTCACGCTTTTAGGAAGGGAAGCAATGATGAGAATATTCAGACAGAATTGGTTTAATCCCAGATTTAGAATGCTAGAAGAGGCATTGTGCCATCTATGTGTGAAATGTTAACAGAGGAGTGTAGGGAAACGAACACTAGTAACATTAAGTCACATAGAAAGGTCAGATGGGCCCTTTCACAGATTGCAAATGGACTTGATCAAGATGCCTATTTGTAATGGGTTGGGATACATCCTGGTTATGGAGTATATTTTCTCTTGATGAGTGGAAGCTTACCCAACACAGAGAAATGACAGTCTTACTGTAGCTAAACTGTTGCTGAGGGAGTTAATCACGAAGTATGGATTGCTGGTTTCCCTGAAGTTAGATCATGGTTCTCATTTTGATAACGAGGTCCTGAAAATTATTTGTGCAGCACTACAGATTGAGCAGAGATTACACTGTAGTTATCGAGTGGCCCTTCCTACACAAAAATAATCCTGCATGCAAAGCAGGCACCCTTGCACCGTGGTGCTAGGCTGCCCCTTGTGTGCCAGGAAAGGGAGATAATTCAGGAATGTGCTGTATGCCTTCAATACAATGCATTTCAGTGCTTTCTCAGTGACACACTGCTGTACAGCAAGGTGCCATCCTGCACTGTGCCACTATTTCATAAATATGCCCCCACGGTTTTAGAAAATTCAGACAAAAGAGTTTAAGTTATTGGAAATAGATTTGTGACAGCTGGAAAAGGGAGTACTAGAACAATATGTGTGCCACTATTAATTATAGGGATTTGTATACTGACTTTGTTTGCAATGTACAAGCTTTGTAGATTTTGCTTTAAAAGAAGAAAAAAAGGTGAAAGAGACAGACAAATGGAAATGAATTTAGCATTAAATGATCTAATTTGTGATAAATACTGAAAGGCAAAACAATGAAAGAATGAGAAAAGACTCACCTGAAAATGAGAATGATCTCTGAGGATTCATTGTGACGAAAATATGATGCTTAAGATAGCCATCAGATGGAGGATTGTAGAGGCAATTTTAAAATTAATAAGAATTAACGCTGGCTTTAATTAAACATGCAGAGATAACTTGCAACTTTGACGAAAACAATGTATTAAAATGCATAAAATTGAAAGCTGCTTTCATTTCTTTATACTTGGCCTCCAAACTTAATAACATAGCACTGCTTGAAATCTGCTTAAAGGCAAGCTTGAATAGAAAATGCTAAACACACATAAAAAGTTTGAATCTTGACCTCTTCATAATCATACTTTTTGTAATAATTAGGAATTTGCATATATAGATTCAAGTATTTCCGTAAAATGTTTCCTCATACACAAAGATTATTGTTAACACATTATTAATGTTGTCGGTTAATGGCTAATGAAGAGTTAATGCATTCAAACAAAGAGCTTAAAATGTGAACTTGACTTTCTAACCAACTTGTTTTTACACTTCAATGATGATATTGTAGAATGTTTTCTTTTTCATTAATGTAGATGTTTCAACTTCTATGTGCACTATTGTTTAAAAGAGTTGATATTATTAAGTTAGAGATGTAGACTCTATATGGTGCCTGAGTGAGGCAACTACTTGTAATTCTGTAGTTATTATAATATAGTTGCAAATGTAGCGTTGTCGCCTGAAGATGAGGAGTGATCCTGTTCCCAGGAAAGCATCTGACGCTTACGGGAGAGGAGAAAAGCAGCATGTTGTAAATGGCTTCGCGAAATGTGATGTCTGTAACAGACAAGGTTAACACTTGTACCACACACTTTTCTATAGACACTTCTTTTTTCTCATTTTTTGGACACATTTAGGCTGACCTTACATCACATTGCTTTGAGACTTTATTGAATTTCTTGAAGTAGTCTTTATGAGCATCCCTTTGCTGTGGTATGTTTGATCTATTGAGCTGAATGAAACAGAATCATTGTGTTTTTTCTCACTCTCCTGGACTGCAACTCTTTATGTGTTCCGCCTAATTCAATTTTCCTCTATTCTTAGAATAGTGATTCTTTTCTTTATGGGACACGCTTTTTGATGCATTTATTAAATGAACTGATTCTGTCATTTATTGACTATTGAGATTAATCTGAATTCATTTGTGATTTGCAATAAAGATGAATTGCTAAAAGATTTGATTAATAAAACCCTTTTAAACCTTTACCAACTCTTGTTAATGACTACAAATTAGATTAATGATTGTAACAATATTTTTCCTGATGATTTGATTTATTCCTCTCTAAAGAAAACGGCAAAGATCCATCATATTGAATAGTTGGAGGTGGGGGGTTAGCCCTGATGCTGATAAACCATGGCCTTTAATCCCTGTTTTCAGCTTTAATATATCCAAAAGTATTTTGTGAATACCTTACATTCAGAAACATGCTCTCGGTATGTGCATTTTTCAAAAGTATATATGTCTTTTTGACTCAGACCCATGTTTACAGCAGAAAGTCACAAAAAGTGTATTTACAGAACTGTGCAAGAGAAGTCAATGGGGCACCATCATATGAGAAATAGCTCATTGGAAAGATCGGTGTTGTTTAAATATGGGTACCGGATTTATTACTACAGAGTGATTGAGTGCTCCCGTTTGTTGGAAAATGCCTTTAAAAGTTCCAGCTTATAAATAACAATGAAGGAGGGAGCATGCAGGTGACCGCATAGTAAAGAATGAATGAGGCTGAAACGGAAATGGGACCTGAGCATTTGAACAAAGCCGGATTCAACAATTCACTAACTCAACTGCCACTGCGTTGTCATGGAAACCAGGCAGAGAGGCAAGCAGTGGATTCCAATTATATCCCTCACAATGACAGATAACAAGCAAATAGGAATCGGGGTAATACAATCCCGAGTCACCTTGCAGAGATGTGACAGACACAAGTGACAATTTAGGTTTGTCTGAAACGTTCCTTAAGTGTTTAGAATGCAAATACTTGAACGTCAAGGACGTTTCTCTCTAACTAGTATATTCCCTGCAGCTAGACACAGCGAGCCATACATGATTGCAGGCATATTACAATAGCACTTTCACGGTCCTATGTCGATCACTGATGCGGTGTAGATATAAATAAACTTTGTTCTCAAAGTTAACTATACCCTACACATATTTGCAAGAGAAGGACATGTAAAATGTTGTCATAGCCCACGCGTTAACCCAAATAAGGTTTACATATCATGCCTTCATGTGGGCTAATTTAGTAGTGCATAATGGGTAGGGTGACCAGGCGTCCCTGTTTTGCCAGGACGGTCCCTGTTTTTAACCAGCTGTCCCAGCAGATTTCAAGAAATTTAGCTCATGTCCCGGTTTTTAGAGAGGGTCGACTAAAAACTGTGGGAGGTGTTTTCTATATTTTACAAAGCAGGGATAGTTAGCAGTTGCTTCAAGAAAGCAATTTAGTTAACAGGCAAGCTACTGGGTTTAAACATAGCATTTTAATTAGATTCGTATTGCCTGTTCTGTAATTCTCTGCTGAGAAGCGTTCTCATCACTTGAAGTAAAGTAGTAGTCCTTCTTCTATTTTTGTGAAAAGTCCCCGTTTTTGGCTTTAAAATTCTGGTCACCCTAATAATGGGTGCTTTACATATAGTTATTAAAAAAGGAATTGAAAAACTAAAGGCCGCGTCACA
The DNA here is from genome assembly GCF_964261635.1 of Lissotriton helveticus. Lineage (NCBI taxonomy): Eukaryota > Metazoa > Chordata > Amphibia > Caudata > Salamandridae > Lissotriton > Lissotriton helveticus. Next base: position 2,100,901,120 of record NC_136059.1, on the reverse strand, counting down.
AGACTGTCAGTGTTTCCGAAGGATGACACGTTTTACTACTTGACCTCCGTTCTGTGTCACAATAAACATACAAGGAAAGATCCCATTTTGTGAATGCCTGTGAATTCAGGAATGTTAGCTTGCGAGGGACACCAAACTTCCACCTCTTCATTGACAAATGCAAAATGACATTTTCAGTGAAAATAATCACTGTTCATTAAAGGGACATGAACTCCGTTCAGAAAAATGAAATGCCATTTTGGGAGAGCCATGTGGTGGGGAGGCACCGGGCAGTGAATACTTCCCATAATGCCCATAGCTGGCATTCCAAAAGGGGAAATTGTTCCTCACACACAGTTCCCTTTTGTGAATCCTTAACACCTGCTTTGACACGTCAGTATTGATCCATGCCCAGCAAATGAGGTCAGAAATCGGTGGTACATTCCATTGTTAAATTACATTACGATTTCGAAGGAGGCGGGGTGCTCTTTTCACAGCCCCTTCACCTTTCGAATCCTAATGAGTCACAAGAAACGCTTTGTGGCCGAGGACATTTTTAGTTCCCAAAATATCCTGTGCACCCTTCATGTTTGCCATTGCCATACCTTTGGAAGCTTGTACTACATTTCCCTCATAGTCCCTTGAAAGGACACTTTATTGTGTTAACTACGAATTAAACCGGTGCCCAGGCCCCTGACTTACCAGTCCACTGACTGGTCAAGCTATCCCAGACACGGCTCCAGTACCTTAAAGCTCCACCTCCTCTTCTGCGCACGTTCTCTTTCATGCCTGTGCTTCTGTCCTCAACCTTTCCTCTTCTGAACATCTGCCTGCTGCCTCAGTGGCATAGCAAGGTGGAGCAGGGAGGGCGGCACGAGTGTGAGGGGTAGCGGCTAGCCCCCACCCCTCTTACTTGAGCAAACATAGGAAACATTGCCAGCACCCCCTGTGGTTCAGCGCGGGACAAAGGAAGGAACCGCCAGGGGCGGCAAAGTGCCTAGTTACACCCCTGTGCTGCTTTTCTTGCCTCTTTTGCCGTTCTTGTGTTCACCTGTTCTTTCGTTTCATCTCCTCTCTCACCCTATGGTAGCATTCTGCTCTATGTTGCCTTTGGCCTCTCTTGCCTTTGCCTTTTCGGTTGCCATTGCCATGCTTGTTGCCGTCTGTTCCCTTCAAACACTCACAACCTGCTTTGCGCTCTTTCTTGCCTTTGCCTTTCTTCTTGCCTTTTACTCTCTATTCACACTCTCTCTCATCCTTCTGTGCCTTTCTCTCTTTTCTGAAAATCAATCAATCAATCAGGGGGTTTACAAATCGCGCTACTCAACCATGATGGTCTCAAGGCGCTGGTGAGGCGGTGGGGGGTAAGCAGCTTCATTCAGTTGAAGAGCCAAGTCTTAAGTGTCTTCCTGAAGATGTTCAGGGAGGGGGCGCATCTGATGTTGATGGAGCACTCATTCCCTGTCTTGGCCGCGATGTAGGAGAAGGCTTTTCCACCTGATCTGGCTCTGCAGATGTGCGGGGTTTTGGTGAGAGTTAGGTCGGAGGGTCGGAGGTTTCTCTTGCGTACGTGGAAGGAGATTCTCTCATTGAGGTATTGGGTCCGGTGTTGTGGAGGCATTTCTTGGCGTGGGTGAGTATCTTGAAACTTACTCTCTTCTCAACACGGAGCCAGTGGAGGTTCCGCAGGTGTTGGGTGATGTGTTTGTGCCAAGGGATGCCGAGGATAAGTCTGGCTGCGGTGTTCTGAATGGTCTGGATTTTGCGGAGCAGAGACTTGTTGATCCTGGCATTGAGGGCGTTTCCACAGTTCAGTCTGCTGTTTATGAGTGTGTGGGTAAAGGGTCTTCCTTGATTCGGGGCGGAACTATTTGAAGGTCTTTCGGAGCATGGAGAGGATGTTGAAGCAGCTGGAGGCGACGGCGTTGACCTCTCGGGTCATGGAGAGGGAGGAGTCGAGTATGATGGTGAGGTTTCGGGAATGGTCCGTAGGAGTGGGAGGGCTGTCCAGGGTAGTGGCCCACCAGGTGTTGTCCCATGCAAAGGGGGAGGGTCCGAGGACGAGGACCTCTGTCTTCTCTGAGTTGAGCTTCAGGCAGCTGCTGCTCATCCAAGATGTGGCATCCTTTATTTCTTGCTCGAAATTGAGTCTGGTGGTGATGGGGTCCTTGGTGAGGGAGAGGATAAGCTGGTTGTCATCGGCATAGGTTACTATTCTGAGTCCGTGCTGTCTGACGATGGTGGCGAGGGGGGCCATGTATATGTCACACTCGCTAACCCTGTTTTTTGCCCCTTCTAATCTGACATGTTTGCTCTTTCCCGCTCTTTGTGTGCCTCTTCGCTCTTTCCTCGCACTCTCTTAAGTGCCATTTTCTTTTGTGCCTCTCTCTTCTTTGCCTCTTTTGAACTCTCCATACTTCCACTGCTTCTTACCTGCTCTTCCCACTCTGATGCTCCTTCCTGAGCACTACCCTAGCCCTACCCACTGCCCCTGTGCTCCTTCCTCTCACAGGGACTAATAAATGATGACTGCAGTGCAGATGCACACAGTGGGTGCGCCACTGGTTAGCCAAAGACGAGCCTGTCTGTACCTGTTTGCGCCTGGACCACGTCCAGTGCCACCAAGCCTGGGCCTCCCACTCCAGTATGCTGCTCCGCAGAGCGTCTCCTGTCTCTGAACATGGGACACATACCAATGCCCATCCATGCACTGATACAGTTGCATGCAGCACCACACAGAACAAGTGGTCGCCTGCACCCACTTCCAGTTGATGTATCCCACAACACATCAGACACTTACACCACACACCAACAATGCACTTCCACACCTACATACAAGCACATACCCCAAGACAATCTTTTATGTATGCTCCTCAATACCTGCTCAATCTGGGACACCCTACACAACGACGCTCCTGAACTCCTCTTCCTCATGGAAGGATGGCTGAACCTGGAAACCGCACTGGACACTGCCACAGTTATCCCTGCAGGAGACAGACACATGCACCAAGACTGCTAACACAGACCGGGAGGAGGAATTACAATAATGTTCAAAGACAGCTTTGACTACGCTAAAACCACACTGCAAGCAACAGACATCAGAAATATACACGCAAAGCAGAACCCTCATTTGTAGAACACAGGGACCAAGAGTCATTTTCGCAGACAACTTAGCCAAACACATTGCCTCTTTCACCAAGGACTTCAGCAACTACAGTCTACTAGGAGACTTCAACTTCCACCTTGAAAACTTGAAAAGAGCGACTCCAACTCTAACAGGAACTTTGAAAGCCTAGAGAACCTGAGTCTATCAGAATACAACACTAACCCTGAGCGGAGTTCGCGTAGCAGCTCTACTCAGAATTCAGCAAAGCTGCAGAAAAACTTTGTGAGCTAAGCAGAGTTCCCCAAGAACGTGGAGTCGCTTGTTCCAACGTTCGCTATGTGTTTTTGCCATTCTGGAATGCATACTGCGTGTTCGGGGCAACTTATTGCGTGCTTGGGGGGACATATTGCACGGTCGCCAACAGGCGCGTCCATCTTGTTTTCCACTGTTTGCTATGCTTCTGGGCCTGTTTTTCCATCCTCCCTATATCTTTTCAATCCTTTGTTTCTAGAATTTTTTTTCTGATCTTTTTATTTATTATTTATCCCTCTCTATTCCTGATTGTATTTTTTATGTTTTTTCGTACTTTTTGTGTGTTTCTTAGTGCTTTTTTCACTCTTTTTCTATTACTTGCTTTTTTCATTTTTTTTACATACTTTCTTACGTCCTACATTTTCTTTTCTGCCCCTTGCCTACCCAGAACCATGGTGAAGAGACTTAAAAAAACTAAGGGCCATGGGAAGAGCCCGAGGAGTGAGAGCCGTGACCGCCTTCCTTACGGAAGGCGACGGCCCATCTGGGTGCAGCCACAGGCCTTATTCACTGAGGTGGAGGTGGCCGCACAGTTTTCTTTTAATCCAGCGTCACCTAGCCTTAACCCTGGCCGCAGGCAGCAGGTCTGGGTCCGTGTATGGGCCCTGAGAGCATTACCAGCAGTGGGAGAGAGTGTGCCGGGCAGTGTTTCACTGCTCTGAGATCCGGCGCACCTGTAACCAATTGACGCACCGGTGGTCCGACATCCTGGACCGGAAGCAGGACCTCCTGGATCAACTAGATTTTGAGGTCCTGGGGCTTGGTGAGTAGCTAATTATATTACAATTGTGTTCTTCTGTTCGGTGTTATTGCGAATATTATTTTTTTCGTAAATAGCTAACATGCTGCTGCTGCTTTATGCAGGTAACTTATGTTTAAAAATCTTATTATTATGTGATTGTTACTTCCAGACAAGTGCTCGGCGCTAATAACTAATCATACTTGTTTGCAACTTTGCTCTGTCTTGGGCTGGTTATGTAAGATAGGTTAGAGCATTTACGTTAGGTAATGAAGATAGGAAAGACTCCAGTGCTTTCCTTGGTCCTGTCAGGCTGCCCTGTCTCCTGTCACTAAGATAGTGGTAGCAGTAAGTTAGTATTATTTGGTAATTTAGCGGCCTGGGTGACGCGTCCTCTCACATGACTTCAGTCCTAGTAGAACCTTTTGTAGTTCGTATAGTGAGTGAATAGCAACCAAGTAATTTGGTGTATGCAATATGCATGCGTAGACCCCCCTCTTCACAACCCCCTCTTCACAACAGGAATCTCCATCACTTTCAGCCCCACCACTGAACTCCCGTGGACAAACCATTGATGAATCCACTTCACCTTCAGAACACCCACCATTCATAGACATCAGAACCTGCTCCCACGAAGAAACTGGACCAAAATTACAGACGATCAGCTCACCTCCTCACTCAGCAACTCCACCCCAACCGTCACGGAAGACAACTACCCTAACACCACAGCCCGAACTCTTCAAAGATGTATCCCCGACAGCGTCAACACCCTAGCCCCCCTCAAGAAGAAGAATAATACACGCCAAGAAAGCCAGATGGTTTACCACTGAACTGTGAGAGTCCAGACGAGATGCTGTTGCCTCAAAAAGGGCTAGGGGAACTCCAAATCTACAGAAGCCCACAACAACTTCAGAGCCGGCACCAACGCCCACCACCAACTCATCAGAAATATGAGAAAAACAGCGATCAAAGGCAGAATCTCCACACACGCACACAACAGCAAAGAGCTCAACAGCATCATCAAGGAGTTCGTCCTATCCACCAGTGAGTCTACTGACATCCCCCCTCAAAAGACTTCTGCGACAAACTCGGCACCTTTTTCCATTGCAAATTCAAGAACATTTACAACAAATGTGACAAAGACAGCCAACAGACTGAACCCTCACCAACCACCCCGACACGCTGAAGCCAACGATTGACAACTGGACAGCCCTCACCACTGAAGACACACTGATGACGATAAAGTCAATCAACTCCGGGGCCCCCAAGGACCCCTGCCCTAATACATCTTCAACAGAGCCGCCGACACCATCACACACATACTTCACCAAACCATCAACCGCTCCCTAGCGAACACCTCCTTCTCCAATGACTGGAAGCACGCCTAGATTAACCGCTTCTGAAGAAGCTTTCAGCGGACCTCACTGACCTAAAAAACTACAGACCCATCTCACTGATCCCGTTCCCAGCTAAAATCATCTAGAAAGCTATTAACAGCCAACTCGCCACCTTCATCGAAGAGCAAAACATCCTTGATACCTTCTAATCTGGCTTCATAAAAAAACACAGTACAGAAAACACCCTCCTCGCTGCAACAGACTACATCCGTTCCCTTCTGGACAGAGGAGAAACAGTAGACCTCATCCTCCTCAACTCCTCAGTGGCCTTCGACACAGTCTTTCTCCGCACCCTAACACGCAGACTTCACGACACAGGGATCTGGGACAAGGCCCTCGACTGGATCCACTCTTTCCTCTCCGGCAAAAGACAGCGGGTCAGACTCCCTCCTTTCCTCTCGGACCCTACACCAACCATCTGCGGAATCCCCCGGGGATCCTCCCTCAGCCACACGCTGTTCAACGTCTACATGGCTCCATTCGCCCCAATCGTCAGAACCTGCAGACTCAACATTGTTTCATACGCAGACGATACCCAACTCGTCCTCTCCCTATCCAACGAACCCAACGCAGCCAAACACAACTTGCAAGAAGGCATGGGAGCAGTCCCCAAATGGATGTAAAGCAGCTCCCTACAACTAAACACTGACAAAACAGAAGTACTCATCATGGGCCCACACCCCGATGCTTGGAAGGACACCTGGTGGCCCCCCCGCCCTCGGAAGCCCACCCACCCCCAGGGAACACACACGCAACCTCAGAATCATCCTAGACTCAGAACTCAAAATGAAACTCCAGATCAACTCTGTCACATCCTCCTGCTTCCACACCCTCCGCCTCCTACATAAGACCTTCAAATGGATCCCCCTTCAGCACAGAAAAACCCGTCACTCATGCTGTCATCACCAGCAGACTTGACTACAGCAAAGCACTCTATGCCTCAAGGTTGTTGAGAGGTGTGGTGCAGCGGCCAGGGCAGCTGATTTTGGAGCACAGGGTTCACAGTTCGATCCCCGGCTCTGGTGGCAGCTCAGCACCATGTGACTCTGGGCAATAGCTAACTTAATTTCCATGACAGCCCCAGCGCCTTGATATCTGTAAGGGTGAGTAGTTTGCGCTTTACAAATACGGATTGACATTTTTTTTTTACGCTGGAATAAACAAAAACCTCACCTGCAAGCTACAAAGCATCCAGAACGGCGCTGCAAGACTGGTCCTCAACCTGCCAAGACACTGCCACATCTCATAGCACCTGCGCACACTCCACTGGCTCCCCATCGAGGCTAGAATCATCGTCATGATTCTCACTCATGCACACAAAGCCCTCCACGACACCGGACCAGTGACTCAAATTCCATGCACCCCAAAGGACCCTACATTCAGGCCAGCTCTCCTACGCCGTGGTCCCCCCCACCAGAAAGACCAGATTGGGAGGCTGGTCCTTTTCCTTCCTCACGACCGAGCCTGGAACGCCCTACTGCTCCACCTCTGACAGACGACATCACTACCCATCTTCGCGAGAAACCTCAAACATGACTCTGCGATGGTCCTCACCCTTGATGGACAGGAACTTGCACCTCCCCTCCTCCCCAGCGCCTTGATACCATTACGGGTGAATAATTGCGCTCAATAAGCACCTGATTGATTGATTGATTGATATGCACTAAGAAGATGCAGACTTAGTGATTGGCCCATCAAAGGGGGTTGGACTTGAGACTGAGAGATGATTGGGAATGAGATCGGAACTTAGTAGAAGCAAATATCATTTTCTTTTGCAATTCATTCCAAAGTCTTGAACAGGCGGGCTAGGTATGTTTAAGATTCAGGAATCGGAATTGAACTGTGGAATAATAATGATCGGATGGTACTCGACTGCAATACATACTAGTCGAATAGGTCAAACTGATTTAGGATAGGTCATTGTTATTGCAATTGCCGTTTCCTCTCTGAAAATATTTTTCGAGCAATTATATGTATTTATTAAACACAAATCATTTTTTGTCTCTTTAATCATGTCTTACATGATCAGCATCCATGGGCAAGAAGAAGACTGGGTCTGCTGGCAGTGCTGAGGTGGGTGCGGGAGCTAGAGAGGCCTCCCAGGAGCAGAAGGAAGCGGCCTCAGGCACAGCTGGCTCTGCTGCTGGCCCCAGTAAGTCCTCCTGGTGTTGCTATATATTAATATTTCCCTAACTTTTACAGCTCTATTATTATTTTCATTTCCTAATTTAAATTTTTCCAATTTCCTCTTCAATCTATCTGTTTCTAAATTCTTGTTTTTGCTCCATTACCTACTACTAAGTACTAATGACATTGTTTCTAGTGTCTGTTTTGGTTTACATCAAATCAAACTGCATCTGACTAACCTCTGCTCTGGCTCTGTATTAGTCTGTCTGTAACTTGCATTCTTCTTTGTTTCACCTCAACTTTCCCTCTCCCCTTATAAGTGGATTGTTTAGGAGTGGTACTGTTAGACTCAGAGAACCCATTGGTCCTAGGCTACTACTAGTACTAGTAGTAGTAAGGACCCCTTACTACTACTAGTACTAGTAGCACTAATCTGCTGTGCAGATTGCATGTCCAAGTAAGGTATTCTTCGCAGGTTTGTGAGATAAGAAGGCTTTAGTTTCTTTTACTGTCTCATAATGCTTAATCAGTAAATGGTGGTCACTCACATTGGACATCCCAAAGTGATGTATTTTACTTTTTCTAATCCAGGCCTAGTACTTTTTTTATTAGCAGCAGTTGATGGTGAACACTGAACAACTGATTACTATGCACCCTGGCTGGAAGGAAGTATGGGGAGCAGGAGGATGGCACCAATATTTTCCAACTAAGAGAGACCTCATGTCCGCCCAGTTGGCCACTTTTTCTTCTTTTCAAAAAATGAGATGTACCAACAGCTCTAATCACTGAGTACAGTCCTTTGGGTTGTCCTGTTCTTGAGAGGCTTTTCAAAAATTGCCACGAACAAAATGCATAACCGGATAATATTTTTGATAGGACAATATTGTCTTCTCTACTCTACTATCCCATTTGCAAATAGTGATGTGTGAGGTGCATATATTATTAAATATGTATTTAGGGGCAGAGGAAGTCAGGAGGATATCACAACTGCTAGTGCTACTCTGCCATTATAATTTGTATGTGCGTCATTTTGTGTTACTCTTTTGCTAACAGTATTGGTTACAATTGTACTGTTTTCTTTCTTGATATAGCCACTCCTTCCCAATCCAACAGGTAGGAGTTACCAGCCAGGGCCCAGCAAACTAAGCTGGAGGTCATCCGAGATGCATATAGCCGGCTGGTTGCCCTGGCAGAGGAGGAGGAGGACGCGGTACCTGCAGCTTCTTCCTCCAATGCTCTGGGCCCCACCCAGCCCGGTGCCTCTGGTGTTACGGTGCCAATTTCTGGCAGCCGCCCATCAAGTTCATCAACATCATCCACTACTGCCCACCCCGGTTGTTCCTGCCGGAACTTTCAGCTCTGCATGATCCTCTGGATGGCGCACCTAGAGGCCAAGCTGGGGGATGTCCTGAAGTGAACTACCCGGCACCTCCACCGCTAGACCTCAGTCTTCGACTCTTGCCCCTCTTTTAATCTTTGTTTTGGTGGGTGGGATGTTGGTAGATGGGGAAACTTGGGATACTTTTCTTGAACTTCGACGTGGACATTGACAATCATGGATGGACATTTTTTTGATTTACTGGACATTGGTTGGGGATTAGGAAGAGTGGTGGTTCAGGTGTTGTGTGTTTTTCTTCCTCGAGTTTATATTTGTTAGGGTAATACTTTATTTATAGTTTTACAATACACATGATGCAAATCTTTTCTGGAGGGGCTACTCTTTTATGTCACATTGTTGTTTCCTCTTTTTTCTGCAGGTCGTAGCCAGTTTTTGAAATCTGCCAATAGAGTAACGCACCGACAGATCGGTGCAGTACCCACACTTGTCCTACTACTGTCAGTCTCTCCTAGTTTATGCATTCTGCAACTAAAACCCCTTTGTAGTATGTACTCGGAAGAATGTGGATGTGTGAAATAATTAATTTCCATAGTATATACATTATTGACTCCCCACATTTCTTCTCTTACCTGTTATTGATCTTTATTAGGCAAAGCAATGGGTGCATGGTGAATTGGTTTGGTTTCCTAAGGTGCCATGGTGGGTGGTGGTAGCAGTAGAAGAGAGTTGCAATTGCAGTTCCCTAGTCTGAGGGAGACTAGGGAACGAGTAGTAGAAGTACAGAAAGTAGAAGTACACAAGAAGACTGCCAAACAAGAAACCAGGTGATGAAAGATAAGCAATGCTAAAGTAAAAAAAAACATGATGGTGGCAGGGTTAACCTAGTACAAGTTACAGCAAACTGAAGTTGACTTGAACTATGAAATGGACAAGCGTAACCTTTAGTGCTGGATATATATATATATATATATATATATATATATATATATATATATATATATATATATATATATATATTCACTGAAAAAACCATAGGTTTCACACCAGTTATAGTTAGCTGGAAATTTTACTCGCATAAAACCATTGAAATTCCCACGTTATAGTTAGTTGGACTCACTATAACTTGCACGTCTGCAATGCACTGCTGATGATGTCACATATTACATCACTCATGACAGTGTTTTAAAAAAAAAAAATTGATTGGTTAACTGGCTTATTAAGTGTATCTTAGTGAATACATATATTAGCGAGTAATGTTTAAATATTTAAACATATGCATGAGTGATGTAATATGTGACGTCATCAGCAGTGCATTGCAGACGTGCAAGTTATAGTGAGTCCAACTAAATATAACGTGGGAATTTCAATGGTTTTATGCGAGTAAAATTTCCAGCTAACTATAACTGGTGTGAAACCTATGGTTTTTTCAGTGAATTTCAAAGGTTTTTTAAATGCTAATTCCTAACTGTAACTGGTGTGTAACCAATGGTTTTTTCAGTGAATATATATATATATATATATAAAATTTCTATGGCAAAATGAAACCCCTCATTTTGTTCCTTTTCAAATAAATGTATTAAGTGTTACCACTTTATTCCAATCAAGATGACTTCAGGTGTGCCATACTTTTGTCATAAGTAAGACTGTTAGCGTTCTAGTTGTTCTTTAGAACACTCTGGGACATTCTGTCATTGGGCTATAGTTGGGCTATATCTGGCTGATATTTGGGCTACATTTGGGCTCTTTTGTCTCTGGTGGCCATCTTGGAAGACTGCATATCAGAATTTTTTTAATGAAATATAAGAGGATTTGAGAAGTCACTCAAAATGTGCCCTAATTTTTCTTTCTTCAGCACTAATCATAATTTCTATGGCAAAATGAACCCCCTCATTTTGTTCCTTTGCAAATTAAATGTTTTAAGTGTTAACACTTTATTCCAATCAAGATGACTTCAGGTGTGCCATACTTTTGTCATAAGTAAGACTGTTAGCGCTCTAGTTGTACTTTAGAATACTCTGGGACATTCTGTCATTGGGCTATAGTTGGGCTACATCTGGCTGATATTTGGGCTACATTTGTTTTTTTTTGTCTCTGGTGGCCATCTTTGGGCTACATTGGGCTACATTGGGCTACTTTGGGCTACATTTGGGCTCTAACATATATATAGCCCAATGTAGCCCAATATATATTTTTTCAAAGTTAATTTTCGTAAAAACCACTGGAGCATATATCTTGAGACATAGCAAAGGCACATCGGGGTACCAGGCCCTACAATTTTGCCAAGTTTGGTGGAAATCCATTGAGCCGTTCGGGCTAAAAGTGAGTCCAACCGCCCTATGGAAATTAACATGGGAAAAACACGTTTTGGGACCCCCCTTTTGTCTCGGCCCCCGCTTGACGGATCCCCCCGAAACTTTCAGGGATGGAGCGGAACGCAGAGAGGCAAAGTTAAGGAAAATTACAGGCAGATCCCTCATTCGGCGCCAAAGTTATTCCCAATAGAATGTTGCGGATTTCCTATGGAAAACGATCCTAACTATAACTACCTACTGGCGGCCGCCAGTAGGTAATATATATATATATATATATATATATATATATATATATACACTTAGATCAGAAGAAGATCCTCATCCTGCCTTGAGTTAGTGTTGTTTTCACCACATCGCCCCAGCAAGTGTGTGATCAATTATTGGTGTACATTTAATTTAGTTATACCTCAATATAAATCACAAAGCCCGGGGGAAGAGGGTTAGGGTTTGATGAATGGTTGGGAAAGGGTATTTGAGGGCAAGTTTTGACAAAGACAAACACTACACATGGACAACACACAATCTTGACAGACGACCATCATAAATCTGAATAGGGAGGAAATGGAAATGCATGCATGATGATGACCTGATGGTTAATGATGAGTAGAACTAGATTAGTAGTACAGGGCAGTAGTATATTATTAATAATTAACATTATGCAATTGCCTTGCCTGCCTGCCCCCAGAAAGAACCAAATTACATGTATTTTATGTTCTGTTGTACCGGGCTTCCTTTTAAAGCTCATCAAAAAACAACAGAGAGATACTGGGTCATAAGGATATTTAACGACCTGCCACAGTTCCAATCCCCAAATATATTCAATAGCAACAACAAAACAGAACTGGGGGTCTTAAATCAGCAATGTGTGCCTGTCGCTTCAGTCTGCTCTAAATAATGAGTCAGAAAGGGAGTCACTCAAACAAGAGAAAGCAAAAGCTAACAGGAAGTAGACAAAGTGAGATCATAGAACAGATGCTAGGATTCCCATCAATGTATCACGGTGATCAATCTTATCATTTGGTCATCCATCCATCAGGATGATGCGTCTCTTGATCATAGAGACTTACTTTCATCCAAAGGAAATTCGCTCATATGGATCAAACCAAACTCCCAAGGAAAGGAAGGACAGGTAGTAAATTCCTTTATTCCAGACCAAATGGGAATTACGTGCAGTGCAAAACAAAAAAGTGGTGATCTAAAATAAAGTACTGAGGAGAAAACAACAAACTATTTATTCAAGATAACTCCTCACCCCCTAATCTAAAAACAGAACAGTGCAAATAGCAGTTTCAACTGCAAACATTATATACAAGGCCAAAATGTTTCAGCCAACAGGGAACAATGCCCTAGGCTTTCTTCAGGGCCTTTGTTCTAAAACTTTGCTACTACGACAAAAAGTGTACAAAGAATATGTGTAATTATAGTTACAACACTAACATGAAAAGAGGTTGGAATCAATACAACCTACTTGTACCGATCCTCCGCTACATCCAGTCGGCAATGGCCTTCATTCCTTTGTGGAGGTTGGCTTTGGCAGTGATGGGGTCCTTGGTGAGGGAGAGGATCAGCTGAGTGTCATCGGCATAGGAGATTATGTTGAGGTCGTGCTGTCGGGCTACGCGTGCGAGCGTGGCCATGTAATTGTTAAACAGCGTCGGGCTGAAGGAGGATCCCTGGGGTATGTCGCAGATGATCTCGGAGGCTTTGGAATGGAATGGGGGAGGCGGACCCTCTGGGTTCTGCTGGAGAGGAAGGAGGTGGTCCAATCCAGAGCCTTGTCTCAGATCCCTGCAGCGTAGAGGCGTGCGCGTAGTGTGCGGTGGCAGACAGTGTCGAAGGCGGCAGAGAGGTCTAGGAGGATGAGTGCTGTGGTCTCGCCGTTGTCCAGCAGGTTCCTGATGTCGTCGGTGGCGGTGATGAGGGCAGTCTCAGTGCTGTGGTTGCTGCGGAACCCTGACTGGGAAGGGTCCAGAATTTTGTATTCTTCGAGGTATCGGGTTAGCTTTCTGTTGACGGTTTTCTCGATGACCTTGGTTGGGAAGGGGAACAGAGAGATGGGTTGGAAGTTCTTGAGGTCTCTTGTTTCTTCCTTAGGTTTTTTGAGTAGGGCGTTGATCTCGGCGTGTTTCCAGATCTCTGAGAAGGTCGCGGTCTCGAGGCAGAGATTTATGACGTTGTGCAGGTGGGGTGCGATGGAGCTGCTTGCTCTGTTGAAGACGTGATGCGGGAATGGGTCTGACGGAGAGCCGGAGTGGATTGTGCGCATGGTCTTGATGGTGCCATTGATGCTCACGCTGGCCCAGGCTAGCTGGGGGTTGTGGTCGAATGTGTGTGGAGGGTCTGTTGTCTTGCTGTCTTTTGGGCCTGTCTGGGTGTTGAAGCTGTCATGGATATCTGCTATTTTGCGGTGGAAGAAGGTGGCGATGGAGTCGCACAGGGCTTGCGACGGCGGGATGTCGTTGGTGTTGGAGCTGGGATTGGAGAGTTCCTTCATGATGTTGAAGAGTTCCTTGCTATTGTGTGCATTGTTGTTGAGGCGGTCTTTGAAGGAAGCCCTCTTGGCCACTCTGATGAGGTGGTGGTGGTTGCGGATGGTGTTTTTGTGTGCTTCGTGGCTGTCCGGAGTTTGTTCACTGTGTCATTTCTTCTCTAGTTTCCGGCAGGCTTGCTTGGAGGCTATTAGTTCTGGGGTGAACCAGCTGGCCCTCTTGCTGGTGTCTCTGTGGGGGGGTTTCTTCAGTTGGGTGAGGGTGTTGGCGCAGTCCTCGTTTTAGCATCTGAGGCTGTGGGCAGCGTGTTGGAGGGTTTGGTGGGTGGGCTGAGAGCGAGGGTTGCGTGTAGTTGGTCTTCGGTGATTTTGCTCCAGCAGCGGCAGGGGTTCTGTTGGGTGCGGTGGTGTGTGGTGGGTTTCTGGTAGGTGAAGTGGATGCAGCGGTGGTCGGTCCAGAGGAGTTCGGTGGTGAGGCTGACGGAGATGTGCAGGCTTGAGGAGAAGACGGGGTGGAGCGTGTGGCCAAAGGAGTGGGTGTGTGTTGTGAAGATTTGCTTCAGTCCGAGGTTGGCGAGGTTATCGATCAGGGTTGTGGAGTTGTTGTCGTTGTTGTAGGTGAAGGTTCAGGTTTCCGAGGAGGATGTAGTCGGTGGAGGTCAGGTCATGCATGCTGATCAAGTCGGCGATGGAGTGGCTGAACTGGGGGTGGGGTCTGGAGGGTCGGTTGACGAGGGTGCCTCTGAGTGTGGAGTTAGGGTCTGTGTGGATCTGGAAATGCATGTGTTCTGCTGTGCTGAGCCCGTCGTCAGTGCTAGTCGAGGCCCTGTTGCTGTTTTTGTGGACGATTGTGAGTCCTCCTCCGACTCCGTTGGTGTGGACTCAGCGGGTGAATTTGTAGCCGTCTGGGATGGCTATGGCGATGTCGGGTGCAGAGGAGTCGTTAAAATAGGTTTCTGTCAAGAAGGCGACGTCCGGGGATTTTGTGTCGAGCAGGTCCCAGAGGTCGACGGCATGCTTGCGTGTGGAGCGGGTGTTCATTAGCATGCATTTGAGGTGATTGGGGTCTTTCTTGGCGGGTGGTTCGTCTGCTCTGAGGCTAGGGTAGTTGCAGTTCCGGCCTGTGAAGGGGCCGTGTGTGCGTTTCGGGGTGGCCTCGAAGCTGGTGTGGCTCCATCCGGAGTTGAAAGCGGGCAGAGTGCTGGCATCGTAGTGGCGGCGGTCATCGTGGCAGGTGCGGGGGCCAGGGGTTCTGGTGCAGGGCACGGTCCAGGAACGGACGGGTGCAGAGGGGCTTGCTTTAGGCGCTCTTTTGGCGCGCCAGTGGCGTGGCAGCCCGGCATATATGGGGAGGTGGGAGGGAGGAGCAGCTGGGAGGCAGGGCAGCGAATGGGCAGTGGGCAGTCAGGGGGGCGGGGCCGCAGGGGATGCAGCGGCGATTGCAGTGAGGGACAACAAAGGAAACAGAAGGAAAAAGGGGCACAGAAACGAGGGAAAAATGAGTGTCACAGAGGGCAGAAGGGCACAAAAAAATGAGTTGGACAGAGGGCAGAAGGGCACAAAAAACGAGTGGAACAGAAGGCAGAAGGGCACAAAAAATGAGGGAAAACGAGTGGCAGAGAGGGCAGAGGAGCCCCAAAAAACGAGTGGAACAGAGAGCAGAGGGCACAGAAAAGGAGTGGAACAGAAGGCAAAAGGGGCACAAAAGCTAGAGAAAAACAAGTGGCACAGAGGGCAGAAGGGCACAAAAGAAACGAGTAGAACAGAGGGCAGAAGGGCACAATAAACGAGTGGAACAGAAGACAGAAGGGCACAAAAACGAGGGAAAAATGAGTGCGTAGAGGGCAGAAGGGCACTACAAAATGAGTGGAACTGAGGGCAGGAGGGCACAAAAAATGAGTTAACAGAAGGCAAAAGAGGCACAAAAATGAGGGAAAAACGAGTGGCACAGAAGGCAAAAAGGGCACAGAAATACCGGAAAACAAGTGGCACAGAGGCAAAATACAGAATAAAGAAATACACGGGCAGCAAAGAACAGAAGGCAGAACGGGCAGAGAGGCACAGGGGTAGCAAGGGGAACAGAAGGGAAAAACAGGCAGTGACATGGGGGCAGTGAGGGGTACAGAAGGAAAGACCTGTCAGAGAGAGCACGGGGACAGCGAGGGGAACAGAGGGAAGAAAAAGGGGCATGGACCATGTACAGGCAGCAGGGGAAGGCAGACAACAGCAGTCACAGACACAACAATGAAAATACAGGCAATACAATAAAAGCAATACAGCAGAGGATGAACAAACCTACCTACGGACTACCACTGGCCACCAGGGATGAGGCACAGGTGGTAGCCTGTGGATGGTGGAGGGCCTCGAACTTCCTCAGCAGCGGCAGCTGTGGCAGGGACACACAGGCGGTGCGGTGCGGAGGGGGAGCGACCTACCTGGTAGGGTCAAAGGTCGTTCTCCTCAACTCACATCGGCCGGCCTATATGGGGAGGTGGGAGGGAGGAGCAGCTGGGAGGTGGGGGCAGCGAATGGGCAGTCCGGGGGGCGGGGCAGGGACAATAAAGGTAACAGAAGGCAAAAGGGGCACAGAAAAAGGGAAAAACGAGTGGTACAGAGGGCAGAAGAGCACAAAAAACGAGTGGAACAGAGGGCAGAAGGTCACAAAAAACGAGTGGAACGGAAGGCAAAAGGGGCACAAAAAGAAGGAAAAACAAGTGACACAGAGGGCAGGAGGGCACAAAAAAACAAATGGAACAGAGGGCAGAAGGGCACAAAAAACGAGGGAAAAACGAGTGGCACATAGGGCAGAAGGGCACAAAAAAAGAGTGGAACAGAGGGCACAAAGTAGGAGTGGAACACAAGGCAAAAGGGGCACAAAAACAAGGGAAAAATGAGTGGCCCAGAGGGTAGAAGGGCACACAAAAACAACAACAAAAACAATTGGAACAGAGGGCAGAAGGGCACAGGAAATGAGTGGAACAGAAGGCAAAAGGGGCGCAAAAACGAGGGGAAAACGAGTGGCGCAGAGGCGAAAACAGAATACAGAAATGCAGGGGCAGCTAAGAACCGAAGGCAGAACGGGTATAGAGGCACAGAGGCAGCGAGGGGAACAGAAGGGAAAACCAGGCAGGGACACGGGGGCAGCGAGGGGTACAGAAGGAAAGACCGAGCAGAGAGAGCACGGGGACAGCGAGTGGAACAGAGGGAATGAAAAGGGAAAGGACCAAGTACAGGCAGCGGGGGAAGACAGACAACAGCAGTCACAGACACAACTATGAAGATACAGGCAATACAATAAAAGCAATAAAGTGGAGGATGAATAAACCTACCTACGGCCTATCACTGGCCACCAGGGATGAGGCGCAGGTGGTAGCCTGTGGGTGGTGGAGGGTCTCAAACTTCCTCAGCAGCGGCAGCTGGGGCAGGGACACATAGGCGGTGCTGTGCGGAGGGGGAGCGACCTACCTGGTCAATAGGATTGCTTGGACCATAGTACAGTCACCCCTGCTGACTGCACGTGTGAAGAGCTTGAAAGGAAGTAGCATCTCTGTCAGGCATTTAACTATGCCCCATTGGTCAAGCTCAATGGTCATGCCCTGCACAGTAGCATCCCCTCTTTGCATGACATATTCATTGATTGATCTGCACTGCTCAAACAGACGTTCAAGTATTTAATAAGTTGAGTTCCAATGTGTTGGCTTTTACTGGCACTCTATGCTCATGTTGAATGATCGTCAGCTGCTTCCGGGCTTAAAAAGAATGGCTGAAATGTGTGCAGATTCTTCTGCAGGTGGTCAGTAAGTTGCTGACTCAGTCTTCTTTTTTCAGAAAGTCTTGAACAAGGAAGTTAATGCAGTGCGCCAGCACAAAAGACCCTGAAATAGCCACCATCGTACATGGCCTTAACTATATCACTGACATTGTCCGGGGCAAAAAAACCCAATATGAAGCCCTCTTGGGCGCAGCCATTCAAATATCTTTTTTTCAAAGTCTTCCATAATGTTTGCAGCAGTATAAGATTTCTCCATGGTGAACATGGCTACAGTTGCATGTTTCCGAGCGGCATTAAAAATCTCAGCAGTGTCAACACCTGCAGATATTTTGTATCTAACCCCCACAAAAGAGATTCAGTGTGCATTGATGCACATGGAATCAGTGGATTGGCAACTGGTCCACATGCCGATCACCAGGTGGTTAGTGTGAACAGCACTCTGCTGCAAAGCTTGTCCAAGCAATTCCAGCACGCTGTGATGTAGTGCTGGAACAGCAGCTCTGGCAAAATAGGACCGTCCAGAAATCTCTTTTTTTTTTTTTGGTGCCACTGATGCAGGTAACGCCAGATGTTGTTAGGATCAACTGATGTTTTGTGGCGGTACTTTCTTTCGTGGTTCCCCTTGGTGTCTCAGCCTGACCCTTACTCTTATTCCACTGCGATGTTGCTGATGCAGGTCTGGCCGGTACTACTACACTGCTGGGGGCAGGGCAACTTTGTGTACCAGAGAAAATGTCTCCTACTTGTTTAGCTTCCACCTTGATCGGAGCTTCTACTCCTTCATCCCCACCAACAGCAATGGGTGCAGTTTTTTGGTCGCTAAGGTGCACCTCCCACTGGATCAAGTGGTGTTTTATCAGATGGGTTGTTTGGCCTCCGGGACCATAGTTTGTACCAAGCTTATCCTGACTAACATTTTGTCCACAAATGGAGCAAATCACAATGTTGACCTCCTTCCTGCTAACTGAATAGAAGTCTCAAACTGGGGAGGTCAACTTTCTGGAGCTGCTGGTGCCAATTTTAATGTCAGATAAACTGCTAGGTGGGCGTGGAGTTTGACTCTCTGCAGTACCTACTTCAACTGCGGTGATTGTGCTGGATGTAGGTCACTGGTGGGCCTTTGCAAATGAATATATGGAAGCTGGAGGTGGTGTTGATGTTATCTGTGTTGGTAGTATCGGTGCCGCATCCCTTACAGCATGAGGTGGGGTAATGTCAGTCTCCACTGGGACAGGACATATGTCCATGATGACTGGCTCGACAGCACCAAGACTCCTTAGGGTATTTGCACACTTTAGAAATCATAGTAACATAACATAACATCATCCTCCTCTACTACATCTAGCTTCATAACTCTAAGGCTTTCTGGAACCTTCCTTTCCCTAGCCTTGTCTTGTGGCGTGTCTCACCTTGACTAAGGTGGTGGCTTCCAAGTGGACTAACCATCCCTTTCCTTGCTGAGGTTCTGGAAGACAATGGATCTTCTGAAAGAGTGGCTTCTTCTTCCTCTGCAGGAAGCTCGATTTCCTGAACTGCCCTTACTTTGGGAGGAACAACTGCTATTGTGGGAGGTGGTTGCGGTTTTTGTTGTCCACTTATGTGAGTTTCCTGCTTTGATTGGATACTACTTTGCGATAACGATAAGTCAATTTCAACATCACTGCTCGTTGACATTGTTGTGATTGTACTGGCTGACGCTGAGACAGACATGGGCTTGGGCCTAGGTTGGTGGAGTGGGTCCACTGATGCTTGGGGGCTGCTTCCAGCTTGCTCCCCAGACACTGCTGCCACAGGCGCAATTTTTGGTTTCCCAAAAAAGATCTTGGGCGGCACACCAGTCTTGGTAAGTGGCGGTTCCTTCTTCTCAGTGGCAACTTTCTAAGTACTGGAGGACCTGGTACCTTTCTTTGGGGCCATTTTCTTCAGATGTCAGCAGCACGCAGTGGCACAATTTTAAGAGATGTCTGTGGTCACATCTGACGTGACGTGTGCAGCAGGACTTCTGTCTGGCAGTACAATGGGTGGTGACAACTCCTCCTCTTTTGTGCACCTAAAAGCAAAGAAGCAAGAAGAACATCAGTGAATAGTGGCATTTATTGTTGTGGTTCAATTACTACTAGTACAAACAAACAAATATAATATATAAAAGTGTGTGGTCACACTTGTTGGTGTTATTAATAGTTTTTATTTTTATTGACTCGGTTATTAAAGAACATGACAACAGTGTAGCCATTTGTGAGACTTTGACAAAAAGGGCTTTCATGGTGTACTGTGTACACTCAGGAAGTATAGGAAAGAAGAAGAACAAAAACAAAAATACAAATGTAATGGAACCTTTTTGGCATTGGGCATCACGTGGGATGCAGCATTCAGGGAGCTGCAGTTGACAATGGGTATGGAAGCAGTAAGCCAAGAGGAACAAAGGAAAGACATGCAAGCCTATGGCAAAAGCTGCGCACTGACTACCACCACGAAATGGCCGCCAACTATATGGTCAGTGGTCACTCACAACAAACAGGAGGCCTGGAAAACAATGAACTCAAGCAGGCCTATATGGATGGAAACAGAGTTTACAAAATGGCTCCGGGCCACACGGGGAGGCTCAGCCAAGGCAAAGGCTGGCCCTCTATTCCAAACACACACACTCACACACTGGCCAGACAAAGGAGGCATGTCTGCTAAACAACACAGCTTTACTGCAACAATGCTAAAAATGAAAATCCACAGGGCTAAAAAGATTTGCAAGTTACTTAAAAACCACACACATCCACCAAAGGCATTTATTTAACACACACAAAATAAAGTGAAACACCCAAAAAAATAAAAATTTTGCAATTCAATCCAATGCCGTCCATGACCTAAATGATGTTTAAATTCAACAGACACCATAAAAACTGTTGCTTCATGCACCCATAATGAGTAGGTCTAGGCTCATTGGTTGAAAACATCAGTAAGTCTACTGCACTGCTCGTGTGTCTTATTTTATCTTTTTTACGCTTACGCTGGTTTATCTATTTTATGCTGATTCAATCATTATCCTATAGGGAAGCGCTTGATTGTTTTAGCTTGTTTTTGGGAAAGAGTATTGTGTGTGACTGTGTAACTGCATTGACAGTGTTCCTGGGAAGTGGGGGCCACTTACTGTTTGCTTGGTTGATTGCTTGATCCTAGCCGGAGGGTACACTTGCTCTGGTCTGCCGCAGCTGGTGCCATTTGAGCGGAGGGTGTTGCGATGTACCCTCAGGTCCTGGCATCACTTCTGGCCACCTCACTTCTGGCCATAGAGTGTGTAGTGTTGGTGGAGTGGTCTAGTGCTCCTAGCCTGCACATTATTTATTCACATGCAAGGCGGACGCGCAGCGGACATCAGTATGTCTACTGCGCTGCCTGTGTGTCTTGTTTTATCTTTTTTATGCTTACGCTGGTTTATCTATTTTATGCTGCTTTAATGATTATCCTATAGGGAAGCGCTATATTGTTTTTAGATTGTTTTTGGGAAAGAGTATTGCGTGTGACTGTCTAACTGCATTGACAATGTTCCTGGGAAGTGGGGGGCCACTTACTGCATGCTTGCGTGCTTGCTTGATCCTAACCTGCCGGTTCTCTCACCCTGGTCTGCCGTGGCTGGTGCTATTTGAGCGGAGGGCATTGCGACGTAACCTCAGGTTCTGGCCTCACTTCCGGACGTAGAGTGTGTAATGCTGATGAAGCGGTCTAGTGCTCCCAGCCTACACACTATTTAATCACATGCAAAGGCGGGCCCATAGCAGACGCGCCGCGGGAGTGCTGCTGGCATGCCAATGGCGCACCAGACGCAAGCATGTCTGTGCCCGTCTGCGCCTGGACAGCACCAGGGGCCATGACCCCTGGTTATTTTGCAAGGGACACAGTTCAGTACTCCTCAATAGAGATTCTGGCTCTTAGGAATACAGTTGATAAAGACTGTTTACATTCCATCGATGTGGGTTCACGAAGGGTTGTAGGAAATGTAAATTTTCTATTGATGGCAGTTACAGAGGAAAGGAAGAGCAGGGTATTGGAATCTGCTAAAGACCCCATACTCTGCCTGTCTCTGAACTGCAGGTCTCTTAGTAAAGATAGCCATGAAATTCATGACTTATTAAAGTATCAAAAGCCTGCAGAGTTACTTTAGTGGAAACATGGCTCCATGAACAATCAGCACCTGATATTCTGGAAGCATTGCCTGAAGGATATGCTATTTTGAGGGTTGAGAGACCCGGGTAGAGGGGTGGGGGGCTAGAGGTGATTTTGAAAAAGAATACCAAATAAAAATATCTGAACTGACGATGTCTGGTTTCAAAGCAGCCCTTTTAAACATGTCTCTTGATATCGAGTGGTCAGTCGTGGGTCTCCTTATTTATAGACCTCTGGGACCGGCTACAGCATTTATTAATGAGTTGGCTGAGACAGTGTCACCTTATGCCATCCGCTACCCCAATTTTGTAATTTTGGGGTACTTGAACGTACACTTGGACAATAAACAAAATCGAGATATTGTTGAAATGACAATGGGACTACAAGCCCTGGGTTTAGAACAGCTAGTCCATACATTTACGCATATAAAGGGCCATATTTTAGATAATATTTTCTATAACAGTACTCAAGTAGAGGTGTTGCCACCTGTGCCCATTGTCTGGTCTGACCAATCGATTCTCCAATGTAGGATTGTAAATCTGAGAAAGGTCTGCTGAGATCTGAAAAAGCATCCAGAGTCCATAATGACCCGGAAATGGGCGCTACTCACTCAACTCTTTCAGGGATAATTTGACCTGTAGTGCACCGTATTTAATAGCCGACACCCAGATAGCAAATAAACAAGTTTCTCTTTGGATTAAGGAGGTAGTGGTATCTTTAATACCTCTAAAACCCTGTAAGTGTGCCCGTCGAATTCCATCAGTGGAATGGTTCTCAGAGGAACTGACATTGCTTAGAACAGAATGCAAACACCTTGAACACGTTGGAGGATGAACTATCAGACTGAGAATAAGCTGAAATATTTAGAAGCACTCCAGCTCTATCACCAACAAATTTGGAGCGCACGGAGGGAGTTCTACATTGAGAAAATTAAATTGGCAAAAAATACCTCAAAGTAGTATTGTTAAACAACTCACTTCCTTAGAGCTTGTCACAGCAGTAGTGCCTGCATTCGCAGACTACCGTAATAAAGTAGCTGTTTTTTTCTTGGGAAAGATAGAGAAAATATATGCCACCTCCCTGAAAGCAGCAGGGACCATATCTTTGCTCTACCAAAAACTGTAGCACTGGATAAGTGAAGCTTTATTTTTCATCCTCCTGAGGAAAATTACGAACTAAAACTTGTGGTAGTAGTCAAATCAGGCTCCCCCTTGGATATGATTCCTCCAAATATGTTACTGCGAGGGAAGGAATCTATTGTACCGGTACTTACTAATTTGCTGAAGATGTCCTCAAGCTCAGGGCAGGTTCTAAACAATTGGAAGAACGCAATGTTGGTGCCATTACTAAAGAAACCATCTTTAGATCTGGCATTCCCAGAAAATCTGAGACCTGTATCTTTGGTTCCTTATTTTGCAAAAATTGAAGAGACATTTCTAAATATCCAGTTGACCAAGTTCATGGAAGAAAATTGCGATTCTCATATTTACATGTCTAGAGAATCTGGATTTCATTAAAGACACGGAGGCTGACATTATGCAAAGTCTTTTATTGCAGACCCAAGCAGCCGCATGCATCACAATAGACTAAGCTCTAAAACAGAACAATGGCAACACATAAAGCCCATGAGACAGCAATAATCTGCCTCTTTTAAATGAACAGGGGAATAAGTTTTATCCTTTAGTCTCTTACCCCTTTATTAAGGATATAGTTCCCCTTAAAAGTACTGAGACTCTGAGTGGGATTCCCCAAGATTTGCCAACTTTACAAAAGACCCCTAATACTAACAGCTTATTGCTATGTAACAGTAATATCCAGGAACAGATGCAATCCCCCACAGTTGATATCATTATTAGGGGTGGGGAACAGGCAGGTGAAGGCCTGTCCCAGAAAGAGAATGATTCATGCGCACTGTTGTTTTGGAATATAGCAGGGTTTAGGCAAAAAATCACAAATCCGGCATGGGAGTCAGTAATAAATGGTCAGGATATAGTGGCTTTGCAAGAAACCTGGATACAGGAATCAATCCATGTAAGTGGCTATAGAACCTTCTTTACACCAGCTGTCGGAGGTCATTTTGGAAGAGCTAAGGGTGGGTTGACAACGCTTGTTTCAAATCAACTTAAAATTAAACAAGCTCACTGCCATTTAAGTTCTTGTTATTTCCAAGTTATAACTTTACGGAATTATAAAGGAGCTGTGGTGCTAATTATTAATTTTTATAACAATGTCCCGAGAGATGATATTCTGGTTGTAATGAAGCAGCTTAAAGATGAAATTCAGTTAGAGGTAGACAGAAATGAAAGGGACCTGATAATCATATGGGGGGGGATTTTAATTGTTCATTATGTACTAAAAGGAATCAGGGCCTATGTGGCCTTATGACTGAGAGAGACATGTACTTGACACACTTTGATCATACCTTGATGGGGGACTTACTAAATGAATTATTATTCATGTTTGACTTGGGGTTTGCCAATGAATCTGCCCCAGAACCTACACCCTTTGTTCCGACTTTTGTTGGTAGAGGCTCATCGACAACTATTGATTTTATTATCACTTCCAGTAACCTCAATCATAGACTCCTGGGGGTTACGAATATCCAATTACCCATAAGTGACCACCTCCCACAATCTCTTAAGGTAGTAGATTTGTTCCCAGACCCATCGACGGCCGCGCCTCTAGTAGAGACAGCGGTTGATGTTGTCCTTGGGAGACAAAATGGGTACACACTTAAATGGAGTAAAGTAATCCCCACAACCTTTTTTGAGAAACTCTGGGAGGCGTGCTCAAATAGTTTTAGGATTTGCCTAAGTGATAACTCCACTAAAGATCAAATTATTGAGCACTTTGGAACAATAGCTGCAAATATAAAAAGTAGCCTAAGGGTGGAGGCAAAACGCAGAGGCAGGGGGCCTAAGAGCTGGTTTAATACTGTATGTACAAGGGCTTTGAAAAATTTAAAACAGGCAGTACACAGATGCCCTAAGGATAAAAATGAAATAAGAGAATGTAGGAATAGATATACTCAGGCCCTGAAAGCAAGGAAAACCGCATTAAATAAGGAGGCTTTAGATTCCCTCTGTGAGGCCTCGCAATCCAAAGATTCCGCTGCATTTTGGAAAGCAGTTAATACTCCTTTCCCTTATGAAACCCACACGGCGTGAATCGAGATTGCAATAGATGAAGATAAATGGGTAGACCATTTTTCAAATCTTTATAAGGCACAGGAAGACATCCATGTTGGGGGTATTAACTCTAGCCTGGATGTACAACAGAGTTACAACTTGGTTACGACAATTGAGGAAGTGCTCTTAGCCCTGGGATCAACTAAATGCGGTAAGGCTGCCGGACCTGATGGGATTCCGGCAGATCTATTTAAAGCTAATGTTGAAATTTGGGGGCCAATGTTAGTACAACTTTTTAATGCAGCTCTCTCATCGGGCCTGAAAGAATCTTGGTTCACCTCAGTCATTGTCCCGATCTACAAGAAGGGGGATAGGAACAGCTGTGCCTGTTACAGACCAATCTCCCTTCTTGATTCCTCAGTAAAAATTTTAGGACGTGTTGTGTTGGCAAGACTCCAAAGCTGGGCAGAGGAAAATGATATTATTAGTGATTTGCAATTTGGTTTTCAAAAAGGGATTGGTACAATTGAGCAAGGGTTAAACCTTATGCTCTTGCAGCATAAATATATAAGGATAAAATCCGAGCGCTTGTATTTTACTTTTGTCGATCTCTCTTCAGCGTTCGATTGTGTATCACACTCTAAATTGTGGGATATAATGAAAGGTTTGGGAGTGGATAATAACATTATCTGTTTTTTGAGGGAACTCTACAGTGGAGCTACAGCCTCTGTTCGTTACGGCAGGGGGGGAGAATGCTCCAGACAATTTAGCATAGGTCGCGGAGTGCGGCAAGGTTGCGTACTGGCACCTTTTTTATTTCTTCTTTATATCAATGGGCTCGAGCGTCACCTGCTGCATGAGTGTAGGGATATGCCCAGGGTGGGGAGGAGGGAAATCCCTGCGCTCATGTATGCGGATGACGCAGTACTCATGGCACGCACTCCTCGTGCTCTACAAAAACTAGTAGTTAGCTTTGAGAAATTTATGTTGAACCTGGATCTACTAGTTAACTGTAGTAAGACTTTCTCAATGAATTGCGGCCTAAAACCAGGCAAATCAATGAAGCGTATTGTTTTAAACAATGTCCCGCTGGATAACACCCCAACCTTTTCTTATTTGGGCATTTTATTCCATGAGTCAGGCTCCTGGACAAGCGCTATTAAGGCTAGAACTCTTTTATTTATGAAAACGATCATGGCCTTACAGAATTTTGTTAGGAAACTGGGCAGGAAGTCGATAAAAGAAATGTTAACCATCTACAAAGCTACATGCTTGTCTGTGGCTATGTATGGCTCTGGTCTGTGGGGATATGCAAATGTTGATCAAATCCAGCTGGTAGAGAACAAATTTCTGAGGGGAGTTCTAGCAGTCCCACAGTGTGCAGCCACATTCAATTGTCACGCTGAACTTGGCCAACCTTACATAACGGACATTATCAGAATTCAACCTATCCTATTGTGGCATAGGGTATGGACTACTAATGAATGCGTTATGAATCGGGCTCTGCTACGTGACACCCTCAGTTTGGACCATGCGGACAGAATGGAATGGTTGAGTTACGTAAATCATTTCTTGACCGAGATTGGACTACACTCATATTTCTTGGACCCAATCTCAATGGATAATATTCCTAGGAAGTTATTAAAAACTATCTGCCTGGACCACTTGATGAGTAAGAGGAAGAGAGTGGAAATTCTGAAATCTACAGTACACTCTCACCTTCCTACCCTCTGTGAGACTAATACTGTACAGCCATATTTATCCCTGCCCATGACTAACTATGATCGCTTTCTTTTAACTCGTTTTAGATTTTGTATATTTTTTAGATTAGTGTCTTTTCCATGCATGAACTCATGGACTCATATTTTGCCCACTTGTTTGTGTGATGGTACATCACAACAATCTGATATTCATATCCTTTTTTTCTGCAAATTTTATACTGCTATACGTAGGAAAATTATTGTCCCTTTTTTAAAAAATATGAATTTAACCAGATGTCGCCCAGCTTTTTTAGAAGTACAGAAAATGGACACGATTTTAACTGTTACTGTGATTTTAAATTATTTAAAAAGTGTTTTTAAATTCAGAAAACAAATTCAAATTGAAATATCATAGATTCCTTATTGATCTACCTCACTGTATTATCAATCATGAGAAGAATTTATTGTAATTACTGTACCTTGTTTTATGTTTGCTACTTTTATGGTTAATTGTTTTTTTTTTTAACCGAATAAAGTTTATTGAATTGAAATGAACAGTCCAAGAAAGGAAGAACTTCAGAACTTGTAAAATCCAGGTCAAACACGAATGAAGAAGAGTGAAAACGATGAGTAAATGGATGGTGGAAGGAAATCCAACGAAGATAATGAAGAGAAGCAGGAATCAAGGATTTTCTGAAAAAAGAAATCAAAAAATAACTTCCGGAGAACAAAATTGCAGAAAGGCAATACAACAAAGAATACATTACAATCAAATGTAATAAACAACAAAGCAGTATAGCAAAATATTGCAGTTAGAGAAAAAATATTACAAACAACAATATCAATTATAAGACTTGCCACCACCAGAGGGTGGGGGGAGGGATAATGTCAGCCTCCGTGTCTTTAATGAAATCCAGATTCTCTAGACATGTAAATATGAGAATCGCAATTTCATAACAAGACCGGAGGCTACATTATGCATGTTGGTAGCTCTCTAAAACAACATTAGACATGTGCTCAATAGGTTTATAATAATGACAAGCAAATGTCCTTGCATTAGACCAATCCGCAGCCTTAAGAATGTCATCTAACTTACCTCCAGACCAAAGAGACTTACTGGCCATAGCGCCCCTTAAGGAATGAGCTTGAAATTTATGTAAGTCAACACCAGCAACACTTAAAGCAGTTTTGATCCACCTAGCGATAGAAGTGGAGGAAATACCTTTATGAGGTTTAACAAAAGAAATTAGCAATTGGGAGACACCCTGAGGACGGAGAAGAACCATCCTTCGATCATATTCCTTCATGCATTCAACAACACAGAGTTTAGGGCAAAGGTCTAATTGAGGATAAAAAATAGAATCAGACATAGTCTTAGTACTCCTAAAAATATCAAATTTAACACCAAAGACATTGTAAGAACGTCTTGAAATTTCAAGAGCTTTGACGTCAGAAGCTCTCCTGCAAGAAATCAAACACAACAAGGTGGCCAATTTAATAGAAAGATTTTTTCTGTTCAGAAATGAGTTAGGAGGCCAATTGTTGAAGAGATCAAGAACCAAATTGACGTCCCAAAGGGTCTCATATTTGGCTTTAGGGGGTCTCTTTAAACGGATACTTTTCATAACTCTACAGACAATAACATTTTTATCAATTGTTTTTCCATTGATGAGAACATGACCAGCAGATATAGCAGATCCATAACAATTAATAGATCTATAACTCAACCCTCTATCAAACTGTTCAACCAGGAAGTTGACTATGTCAACAATAGGGGCCTCCAAGGGATCCAGGTCCCTTTCCAGGCACCAACGTACCCATATTTTCCAGATACTATTGTATCTGTAGTGTGTGCCAGGAGCCGAAGATTCCTTGAGGAGGGTTGAAGCCGACTCCGAAAGTCCTGAGATTTCATTAGATCTCTTGACACCTTCCAGGCAAGAAGGGACACACTCTCGTTCAGAATAAGGGGGTGAATTCGACCGTCTATGTCGGTGAGAAGATCTCCCATGGAAGGAATCAAGAAGGGGACACTGCAAGTCAGTTCCAGAACGGTTGGGTACCACGCTTGAGGGGTCCAGAAAGGAGTTATCAAAATGAGGCAAGATTGTTCTCATCTCACTTTCTGAAGGACCCTCTGAATCATCGCAAAGGGGGGAAAGGCGTATCCCCGGACGTCTTTCAAAGATTGTAGGAAGGCATTGACTGCCAGAGCACCCGGGTCTGGCATCCAGCTGAAGTACTTCGGAATCTGAGAAGTTAATCTGCTTGCGAATAAATCTACATCCAGAGGACCCCAGATCTTGTTCAGGGTGCTGGAAACAGAAGGATTCAGTTTCCAGTCGCTGTAATCGATAAGGAATCTCGAATTCCAATCCGCTGAGAAGTTTGCTTCTCCTGGAAAATATTCTGCCTTGAGGGATATCCTCTGTTCCAGACAAAACATCCATAGTTTTTTGGCTGGGTTTGACAAGTCCAAGGACTTTGTTCCGCCTAGACGGTTGATATAAGCTACAGCCGATATATTGTCCATCTTCAGAAGGACGGACATCCCCTGAAGGGAGTGCCTGAAACTCATAAGGGCATTTAAACCGGCAGTCAACTCTAGGAAGTTTATGTGATGACGAGATTCTTCTTGAGACCAAAGGCCACCCGTGTTTTGATTGAGAAAACAGGCTCCCCAGCCATGAAGGCTGGCGTCTGATTCCAAGACAAATTCTGGCTTGGGGCCAAAGATTGCTTTGACATTCCAGGCTTCTAAATTGTCTAACCACCAATTCAATTCTGAGCGGGCTTCTAGATCCAAAGAAATCCGGTCTTCGTACCACAGTCCGGACCTCAGAGCCCTCACTTTGATCCTTTGAAGAGCTCGATAATTGAGTGGTCCAGGGAAAATAGCCTGAATGGAGGACGATAGAAGACCCAAGAGT
Organism: Lissotriton helveticus; assembly: GCF_964261635.1. NCBI lineage: Eukaryota > Metazoa > Chordata > Amphibia > Caudata > Salamandridae > Lissotriton > Lissotriton helveticus. The sequence continues at coordinate 2,100,871,636 of NC_136059.1, read as the reverse complement.
CTCGTAAGTTCCCTCAGAGATAAATCCTGATGTCTCAGAACATATCTTATCTCCTTTTTTATTTTGGAAACTTTTTTTGAGGGAAGAAGAAGAAGACAGCGTATCGTGTCCACGGTGAAACCTAAGAACTCGATGGACATTGTTGGAGTCAAAGAAGATTTTTCTTTGTTTATGATGGATCCCAGGTTCTCCAGAAGATTCATAGTGAAATTCAAATCCCGAACCAGTTGGAGAGGATCTTGAGACATAATAAGGATGTCGTCGAGGTAAATAATTAGACGAATCCCTCTTGATCTTATATGACACACAACCGCTCTCATCACTTTGTTGAAACACCAAGGGGCGGAAGAGAGTCCGAAAGGAAGAGCTTGGCTCTGATACAAGCGATATTTCCAAAGGAATTGAAGAAAGGGTTGATGAGCCTCTCCCATGGGGATGGTGAAGTAGGCATCTTTGAGGTACAGTTTGACCAACCAATCTTTCTCCAAGAGAAGATCACTGAGAAGATGGATGCCCTCCATCTTGAAATGCCTGTAAGTCAGAAACTTGTTTAGATCTTGCAAGTTGATGACAGGTCTCCAACCTTTTTCCTTTCTTTCCACCAAGAAAAGGTTCCTTATAAATCCCAACTGATCGAATGGGACTTCTAAGAATGCGCCTTTCTGAATCATAGAAGAGATCTCTTCTTCTACAATTTTTTCTTGCTCCAAAGACATGTGAATCTTCTTGGGAAAGGAAGTTTGAACAGGAGGATGAATGAAGTCTATCATAAAACCTTTTATGGTATTTAAAACCCAAGAGTACTGAGTAATCAGTTTCCAATTCATTGAAAAATGTTTGAGTCTTCTGCCCACTTTTAGTGGAAAAGAAGGAGAAGGAAGAAAAGCAACACTCACCTGAGGGTGTGTTAGAATTGCTCGATCCGCGGGATCTGTAGCCTCTGCCTCTGCCTTGGCCTCTACCCCTTTGTGGGTAGAACTGTGGGGTATTAAACTGCTGCTGTTGGTATCCTCTTCCAAAGCCACGGCCTCTTGAGAAGGGCCTTTGATTGTAACGGCCGGAAGATTGGCCTCGCCTTCCGGCCCGACCAAAAAGGTTATTGTTATTAAAAACCTTGCGCATATTTTGCTGCGCCTTATCAAGAGCGGTAAATGTGGAAACGTATTTTCCAAGAAAATTAATTAGGTCCTCCCCGAATAGAAGCCCTTTAGAATTTTTTGAGGGTTCTTTATCGGCCAGATCTCCTAATTTTGGATTTATCCTAGTAAGGACAACCCTACGTCTCTCAGAATTAATGGAAGCGTTAGCATTCCCCAGGAGGATAATAGCCCTCTGGCTCCAACCTCTAATCATTTCAGTGTCCAAAGGAGTACCATTGATGTGAGACTCCTCTGCCGAGTCCAAGATTCTTGCCAGAGGCCCCAGAACATCCAGGAGACGATCCTGGCATCCCTTAAAGGATTTCTCTATCCCTTTCCTTGGGTCACACCCAAGTTTGAACAAAAACTTTATAAGCTCTGGGTCCAAATTAGGTGTATAACAGACCTTGTCCTTCAAAGAAGGCCTTGAGCATTCAGCTCTGAGAACATTCGGAGTCCCCCTGTCAAGGAGATTCCTGAGCCACTTTTTAATAAATTTTGACACATGATCTTGAGGCACCCAGTCTGAACTCCTGGGAAGTTTAAGGTTTTGAGGCGAAAGCATCTCCTCCCCCAATGGGTCGAGGATCGCGCTTTTGGAGGAGGAAGGGAGATCATCCGTAAACTCATCAAAACCCTCTTGATCATCGTTAAGATCGAAGATATATTCATCAATGAATTCAGAGGAATTAACGGATATGCCATCGTCCATATCAAAAGTTGTGCCACCAAGGACACCCTGGGTATTAAAGGCGCGAAGGCCTCCACTGTTAGATGAGGTGCCAAGACCTCCATTGTCTGTCGAGGTGCCAAGACCTCCCGAATGGTTGCTATCAAGGTGATTAGTCTTTCTAAGCCTTTTACCTCTTTGGTTCCTAATAATTTGAGGGTGGGGATGAGTGACGTCCACCAAAGGGAGTGGACGTTTTGGAACCCATTAACTCAGACAAGCTTTCCATCATGCAGGATTTAACCTCCATGTGGAGCATAGCTTTAAATGACCCTTTATCCAGACCCGGAGTAGGGGCCGATGCCCCATCAGAATCTGATTCTGACATAACGGTGACAGAGCAGGGGTGGAGAAACAGGTAGGGAAACAAATAGCCTCTTTAAATTTTGTAAAGGCTAGAAAAGTACAAACACCAGGAAAAACAGTAAATGTCAGAAAAAGTTCTGAGACTTAACAACAGAAAAGGGAGTATAGAGCTAGGACTCCCTATAAATAAGGAGAGGTAGGACTCCCTATGAATAAGCAGCTGATCGCGTCGGTAAACTGCTCGAGCACGATCATCTGTCGTCATGGAAACACTCTGTGTGAATGCAACGTGGTCGAGGAAAGGCCCTGTGTAACAATAACACGCAGCTCGTGTGTTGCCTGTGGCCTTTCCTCTAATATACCAAAAGCAAAAGGGGGGCAAACGCGTATAGCGGAAGAGAAGGTGGACGTCGGAGTGTTTCATCAGGAGAGAAGCAGGGCATCTAGAAGGTACACGCTATCCGAAAGAAGAGCGTTTCTAAAGGGCAGAGGTAAGCACAACAGTTTCTGCGCAGTAAGGGTATGTAGGCGCTAACGATTGCCACGCCGGGGGGGAGGGGGTTGTCACGGAGCAGGAGACATCCAGACTGATGCTCACATGCCGCCCACGTCACTCTTGCTGATCGAGATGAGAGCGGGGGAGAAGGAGAGCGCTCATCGCGCGAACGAATAGGTCGGTAAAAACCGAGAAAAAAGGGTGACAGACAGCTCAAGCAAGGACGAAGGGAACAGAGAAAAAATCTCCATTAATTGGAGATCGGTAGGAAAGGGGGGTGGAAAGGGTGGGGAGTAAGCCACACTTCAAAGAAAACACACCCTGAAAGAAAGGATGTTAGAACAATCTAACGTAAGCAAATATCAAAGATGTCATAAGTTAAAAGGTTATAAGCACACCAAGATATATTGTAAGCAAAAGGGATAACAATTTCTATGTAACGCAAGAAAGAAAGTTGTCAACTTATCTGCTTGGAGCCGCATTTAAAAGAGGCAGATTATTGCTGTCTCATGGGCTTTATGTGTTGCCATTGTTCTGTTTTAGAGCTTAGTCTATTGTGATGTATGCGGCTGCTTGGGTCTGCAATAAAAGACTTTGCATAATGTAGCCTCCAGTCTTGTTATGAAATCAGGTTCTCCACAAAACTCAATCTGACTTCAGGGCGCTTCACACCACTGCATTGGCCTTATTCCTGGCTTCTGAGGTGCTAAAAATAGCAGCGGATGAGGGAAGAATGACAGCTTTGATTGTGCCGGACTTAAGTGCAGCGTTTGATACAGTCTCCCACTGCCTTCTTTTGGAGCATCTGTGGGAGGCCGGTGTCAGAGATAACACATGGGAATGGATCGAACACTTCCTGCAGAACAGATCCTTACAGGTCTTACAACATCCTTTTAAATCTGCAATATGTCCTCTGTTTCAAGGGGTACCACAGGGCAATGCCCTCAGTCCAACTCTATTTAATGTTTAAATGAGCCCTCTGGCAGACATTGTATTGAAACATGGGGTGAAACTGGTGTCATAGGCTGATGACAGCTAGTTGATTGTCACATTGGAGCAAAAAGGAAGAGGAGGCTGCGCCTCAATTCAAAGCCTGCCTGAGGTGATCTTGCAAACTGGATTAAGTTTAACTTTCTGCAATTAAATGCAGGTAGTACGGAGGTGATGGTGGTTGGCAAACAGCCCTACATGGGGTAACACTTGAGGTGGCCGGAGAAATTAGGACCAACCTAGACTCTCAAGTTTAAGATAAACAATTTGGGAGTCTCCTTTGACAACACCTTATCATTTGCTAAGCAGATATCAGCTGTGGCAGGAGCATGCTTTGGCAATCCCAGAATGTTGGGCAAAATCTAGGATATACTTCCATTAGATGCCAAAAAGACCATTATGCAAGCCCTGGTCACATCTCGTCTGGACTACTGCAACGTGCAAATTAACTTGAATATTTTACAGAAGGTCCAAAATGCAGCTGCCCGGATGATATTAAATATTCCGAGGCATGCATCGGTGGGGGCAGCTTTGAGGAAATTACACTGGCTTTCAATACAGGCCAGAATTACCTTCAAGGCTCTCTATTTCTGCCACAGGATTTTCAATAAAAAAGGGCAGAGGTACCTGCTCCCGCTACTTACTGCTTACGAACCCACCCAGAATCTTAAGTCTATGGGCACTGCTAAGTTGGTGGAGCCAAAAGTTCAAAAGGCACGCTCGGGAGGTAGATCCTTCGGTTTTCTCAGTGCTAAGGCCTACCTTTGGAAGGCTAACCTACCTGTGGAATTGAGATGTATCCATCTGAAGCAATGTTTTGTAAAAAAACTTAAAAACAGATTTTTCCAGTCACCCCTGGGGGATTGGTGTTAAGCGCACCAGTTGTGAAGTTACTGCGTATGATGGGGCCTGTGGTCCCTTGGGGGGAATACGGCTTGGCTGTCATGGACTGTGATGTCTTAGCACAGGGACACTCCATTAGAGTAACCATGTGCTTTATAAGCTTTAAAATAATAATAAAACCCAATGGAAGACTAGGCCACATAGTGAATCGATTCAAATCAACAATATTGCAAATGTATTAGAAAATGTAGTAAACTGTGCTGCATTTTGTGTTGGGTAAAAGAAGAAAAAATTGCATGCAAAACTACAACAAGACATGGCCTCCACAAAAAAAGCTTGTAGATCTAATGCAGAAGCACACTAGCTACCTTCCCAAAATGGCCACCAGCCACATGGCCAGGCCACCACAACACCAAGAAAGGGAAGACAGACAATACAGGCCTATGGCAAAAGCACACTGGTTGCCTTCACAAAATGTCCGCCAGCCACATGGCAAGGCTACAACATGAAGAAGCAGTAAGCCAAGAGGAACAAAGGTACAACATGGAGGTCTATGGAAAAAGCTCACTAACTACCACCACAAAATGGCCACCAGCCGCATGGTCACTCACAACAAGCAGGAGGCCTGGGAAAAAATGAACTCAAGCAGGATTATATGAGGGACACAGACATTAAAAATAAATGGCCCCATGCCACACAGGAAGGCACAGCCAAGGCAAATGCTGACCCTCTATTAGAAACACACTCACACAAGCCAGGCAAAGTAGGAATGCTAAACAACACAGCTTTAAATCAACAATGCAAAAACGAAAATCCACGGGGATAAAAAGGTTTGCAAATTAAACAACAACCACAGCAAACACATCCTATAAAAGCGTTTGTTTAACACACACAGAAAAAGTGAAATACCCCAAAAAACAAATTTTGCAATTCAATCCAATGCCATCCATGCCCTAAATGATGTTTACATTCGACAGACATCACAGAAACAGTTGCTTCATGCACCCATGAGTATCTCTGGGCCTATTGGTTCGAAAGCCCATTGGCAGACTAGGCCACATCGTGAATCAATTCAAATCAATAATGTTGCAAATGTATTAGAGAATGTAGTGAACTGTGCTGCATTTTTTTGCTGGGTAAAGAAGAAACATTGCACGCAAATCAACAACAAGGCATGGGCACCACAAAGAATGGCCTGCAGGCCTAATGCAGAAGCACACTGGCTGCCTTCACAAAATGGATGCCAGCCATATGCCCAGGCCACCACAACAACAAGAAAGGGAAGACAGGCAATGCAGGCCTATGGCAAAAGCACATTGGCTGCCTTCACAAAATGTTTATCAAAAAAGGGAGACAATTGAGGGGCTTTTTAGAGGTCCAGCATACGTGCCCAATGTAACAAGATCAAAACGGAGTATGCAGTTCCTAAATAGACTAGAAGTGACTAGGGAGAAAGGTGCAAATATCTGGCTACCAGGAAGGAGGATGGGCATTCCTCCTATCGGATTTAGGGCCCCCGCACACCCAGCCAGCTGGGTGTCATGCTTCATCATTGGGCATGCACCTCATCAGGTCGGCGCTGCAATACCTGATGGACACCCTCAGTGGGGGCTCTTTGGCTGAGATCTTTTGATCCTTGCCGTTAAGGTGAGTGCGTGTAAGGGGCCCTAGAGTGTAGAAGTGTAGTGAAATGGTGTATAAAAAAGTGAGTTAAAACAAGGAGAGGGAGGAACAGGGCAACTAATGTAATAATCCTGTCTCCCACCCTGGTTAAAAGGGGAGTATTAACTACTGTCTGTAGTAATGTTATAAGCAGCTGCTTGAAGTTTCATGCGGTCAACATGTCTCTTATCTTGTATGTCCCCTAGGGGATCAGGTGGCAATTCTTCAGGACCTATAAATAGAAAGTTGTGATCTGCACTATGTGACTGATAATGAGGTCTAGTAACCTAAATATTACTAGTCTTGTGGCACCAGTGGTGTCCGGTGTCCGTTGATGCATTTGACAATCTAGGAAAGAGCACGCACAAATGTATAAACCAATAGTCACCAATTATCTGAATGGTATCCAAAAGTTCTAGCACAGCAATGTGGTACTATTTACATATCGAAAAATACAGTGTAGAAGTGGCGCATACTTGTAAAGCTTGTGGCACATTAAAATAAAGAGAAAACAAATGCGCAGGTAGTGGCAGACCGGCGGCAGAGTAGTAAAAGGTGTGGCCACTCAGCTATATGAAGTATAAGGCTGGCCCCATCGGGATTGCGGCAACAAGTTGACGCGTTCCTCCAACAAGTGTCCTCTAAGGTGTGGCAATCATGGAGGTTAATGTAAACAGGTACAGCAAGTTAAAAGAGCGAGTGTTCACGGAAGGCAGACATGGTGGACCCAGAGTTCGGTGATGGCGTTAGCGAGGTAATACATCGCTAAACGGAGGTACATGCCGTAGACCACCCGAGGATGGAGTCTGCCTGAGCTAAGTGCTCACAGGGTGGCGCACAGATGCGGACCAGGAAGCGCGGGGTCCGGAAGGATCCAGCACGCCCCCAAGGTCCAGCAGTCTGGGGTCTTAGCTGCCAGCAAAAAGCGGAGACCTCAGCCCATGGCTAATGGGAGGCACGTTGTTAGTTTCCTAAAACGTAGGGAACGTTGCTGTAGATGTTCACTACCAATGCAGCCTGAAACGTTGGTGGATTTGACCTTGTTAGCTCGTGTGAGGAAGAAAGGTAAAGGTACTTTCAGTAACTCACACCTACTCAGCGGGAAACTGGCCCTGTATGCCAGTTCCGGGAAGGTAGCTAACCAGTCCGGGACCCGCTGCTGTTATACCCGGAAATGGCGCTCAGTGACAAGCATCCGCATCGTGATGCGTGAGCTAGAGCCCCACCCACCAAGTATCCTAGCGAGTGAGAAAGGAGGCCATGTTGAGGTCAGATGAAGCTACTAGAAACGGACACCATCTTAGAGTGGTGTGACGTGTTGTCTGGTGCACACTGGTCCATGGCATTGTGATGGTCACAATGATGGATGTCTAAATAAAAAAAATTGGAATTTGATTGGGAATCATGAAATAAGACTGTATGGGCTGGCCATCGCTCACGGGATCCTGATGCGAAGGGTGAGTTGCTATGGCTTGCTAAGGTATAGGTACATTAGATACAGTGCGGTATGTAGACTCTCTACGCTGGCATGTGTTCCAAACGGCCAACCAGGGTTGGCATGTCCAGTGATGGAGAGGTAACTGATATTGTTAGAGCTGAACCCAAGGAGGTCCAGTGTTGTAGATGTAATAGGTATCAGTGGGGATAAACCTGAGAGATGTTGTAAGGTTAAGGAGATGTTTGTCAGTTATCTCCCAAGTTGATGGTTATTTAAGGTGCTCCAGGGGATCTCCTCGTTTTCTCCATTTATGTCAGTTCAGACGGTGGACCCAGCGTTGTTCAATTTGGAATAGCGCTGCATGAGTGATAGATGCATGTGCTTCCAGGATCAACCATTGGAATGATTCACAGGTGTGCTGGCATGTTAAAAAATTGGTGTAAAGGCGTGTTGTGGTCTTGTAGCACCTAATGTTGCTCTTGTGTTCTGTTATACGACTCTTAACTGGTCTAGTGGTCATACCCACGTAGGTGAGATTACATGGTCAGGATAGTAGATAGATGCAATTTGCTGTGTTGCAGTTAGTATGCTTCTGCATTTGCCATGTGAAAATATTAGCAAAGGTTATCTCCTTAGTGTGTTTAGTCTGGAGACAGACTGAGCAAGATCCGCTTGGATAATGGCCAGTAACAGGAGGTACACCCCATAGGCATCTTTGACTGGGTACATTCTTGGATCTTGGTCTGGTGTGTATTAGTAGATCCTTCCGATTGCTTGTTCTTTTAAATGCAAACCTGGGTGTTGGTAGTGACATATCCCCTGTATTCAGAATACCCCAGTGTTTGCGAATAATCTTTCTGATCTGGTTTGACGCGGTGGTGCACGAGGTTACACATGTGATTGCATCAAGACTGTTTTTACAGTTTTCTCCAGTAGTATCTCCCTATTGTTATTTCTAGCTCTCTTAATGGCGATGGCTCCAGTCTGTTTAGGGTAGTCTTGTTGGTGTAGATCTGATGCTAGTTTCGTAGCTTCTACCTTGTAGTTCTCAATAAATGTGCAATGTCTTCCAATGCGGAAAAATTGTCCAAATGGTAGATTGTTTTTGAAAGCGCTGGGGTGGTGGCTGCTGAAAAGCAAAAGACTGTTGGAGTCAGAAGGTTTCTTGAAGAGTGTTGTGTTCAGTGTACCTGACCCCAAATTGATGTTTAGGTCTAGGAAGGGGACACTAGTGTCAGAGATGGTGTGAGTAAACTTCAGGTAGGGATTCAAGGTGTTAATCCATTGGCAAAAGGCCACACAGCTACCCATGTCCCCCTTCCAAAAGACTAGAATGTCGTCGATATATCTCTTCCACAGAATGAGATTGCTAGTGTAGGGGTTGGAAGGGTAAAAAATGGATCTAGACTCAAATGCAGCCACATACAGGCAGGCTACACTAGGAGTGAATGTGCTACCCATAGATGTGCCCTGTGTCTGATGGTAAAGTTTCTTGTCGTACTCAAAAAAGTTTTCAGTGAGGGCCAGGGTAGCACATTCCATTACAAACGGTATTGGTGTGGGTGTTGTCCATTCTGAGGAACCAAAGGCATCTTCAATGACCTCTAGAGTGGCAAGCTGGGGTATGTTCGTGTAGAGTGATTCCACATCTAGAGTGACTAATAAGTCAATCTCACTTTGGCGGGGGAAGTCATCAATTAGTTGTAGTACAGACATGGTATTAAGGAGGAAGGCTGGTGTTTGTTTCACTAGCTGCTGTAGGAAGTGATCACAGAAAATGGAGAGTGGGTCCAACAGCGACCCTATGCCGGAGGCTATTGGTCTCCCTGGTACCGGATTCATCCCTTTATGTATTTTTGGAGTATAAAAAAGTACGGTGTATTTGGGTCTTTTGTCAACAAAAAATTGGACTATTTTTTTAAATCCACCCCTCTGTTTCTGCAGTGTAAACCATGGCAGATATAGTAGGATTCTCATTGATGGGGGTGTAATATCTGTTATAGGAAAGTTGGCAGAGACATTCAGTGTCACAGTCAAAGGTAGACATTATGACGGTGGCTTCCCCTTTGTAAGCTTGTTTTATGGTTATGTTGGGATCATCTGCCAATGATTTTACCGCTTTACATTCAGCATTAGACAGATTCTGAAAGGGGGCATGTGGAGACATGTTTTGAGGTCTTTAAGTACGGCTTGCCCAAAGGTGAGCACCTCGTTGGGTACCATTCCACTGTTAGGTGTAAAGGTGTAAGGATTGCACAACCCTGTATCGTTGTTGTTAGGTGGTGGTCTGTCCTGGAAGAATTTACAACAAGGGGTGGTGATGGACAGAGTCTCTGAATTAAGCGGAGTACTCTCACCCAGTCAAGAGATCAGGGCTAGATCCAACACCGTTTTTTAGCTCATTGCACCATCCCAGTTTCAGAACCTGGCTGTATGCAAATTAGTCTGTCCCTGGCCCAGTGCATCATGGGAACAGTGCAGACCAGACTACAAAAGCCAATTCTTACACTGGGAAGGAAACAAGCTTCCGGGGACCGGTTTCTGGCATTTCAGCCGTCTTCGGCCCGGCTTGCTTGAATCCTGATGGTGCAATGAGCAAGGGACTCACATCTGAGTATACCCTTCCACGCTTAGGGTGGACAAAATAATTTACAACAAGGGGTGGTGATGGACAGAGTCTCTGAATTAAGCAGAGTACTCTCACCCAGTCAAGAGATCAGGGCTAGATCCAACACCGTTTTTTAGCTCATTGCACCATCCCAGTTTCAGAACCTGGCTGTATGCAAATTAGTCTGTCCCTGGCCCAGTGCATCATGGGAACAGGGCAGACCAGACTACAAAAGCCAATTCTTACACTGGGAAGGAAACAAGCTTCCGGGAACCGGTTTCTGGCATTTCAGCCGTCTTCGGCCCGGCTTGCTTGAATCCTGATGGTGCAATGAGCAAGGGACTCACATCTGAGTATACCCTTCCACGCTTAGGGTGGACAAAATAATTTACAACAAGGGGTGGTGATGGACAGAGTCTCTGAATTAAGCAGAGTACTCTCACCCAGTCAAGAGATCAGGGCTAGATCCAACACCGTTTTTTAGCTCATTGCACCATCCCAGTTTCAGAACCTGGCTGTATGCAAATTAGTCTGTCCCTGGCCCAGTGCATCATGGGAACAGGGCAGACCAGACTACAAAAGCCAATTCTTACACTGGGAAGGAAACAAGCTTCCGGGGACCGGTTTCTGGCATTTCAGCCGTCTTCGGCCCGGCTTGCTTGAATCCTGATGGTGCAATGAGCAAGGGACTCACATCTGAGTATACCCTTCCACGCTTAGGGTGGACAAAATAATTTACAACAAGGGGTGGTGATGGACAGAGTCTCTGAATTAAGCAGAGTACTCTCACCCAGTCAAGAGATCAGGGCTAGATCCAACACCGTTTTTTAGCTCATTGCACCATCCCAGTTTCAGAACCTGGCTGTATGCAAATTAGTCTGTCCCTGGCCCAGTGCATCATGGGAACAGGGCAGACCAGACTACAAAAGCCAATTCTTACACTGGGAAGGAAACAAGCTTCCGGGGACCGGTTTCTGGCATTTCAGCCGTTTTCGGCCCGGCTTGCTTGAATCCTGATGGTGCAGTGAGCAAGGGACTCACATCTGAGTATACCCTTCCACGCTTAGGGTGGACAAAATAATTTACAACAAGGGGTGGTGATGGACAGAGTCTCTGAATTAAGCAGAGTACTCTCACCCAGTCAAGAGATCAGGGCTAGATCCAACACCGTTTTTTAGCTCGTTGCACCATCCCAGTTTCAGAACCTGGCTGTATGCAAATTAGTCTGTCCCTGGCCCAGTGCATCATGGGAACAGGAAGAAGGTGTTCAGTCTTACTTTGCGAAAGAGATTGTGAATCTCACATTGGTCTCTGAAGTTGTCAGGTTCAGGTGTTGGAACATAGCCTAAACCTTTTTGGAGGACATTGTGCTCCATCTCAGTCAGTTCCCTGGGGGAGAGATTGATAACTGGTTTCTTTTCCCCCTTGTCATGCTCGGCGTGCTCGGCGTTCTGGGGCTGTGCCTGCCAGTGCACTTGTTTGGTGTTGCCTCTTCTACACTAACAATGTGCCTCCCATTTGCGATGGGCGGAGGCCTCTGCTTATTGCTGGCAGCTAAGACGCTGGACTACTGGACCTTGGGGGCACGCTGGATACTTACAGACCCCGTGCTTCCTAGTCCGTGTCTGGGTGCCACCCTGTGAGCACTTGGCTCAGGCAGACTCCACCCTCTGGCGGTCTATGGCATGCACCTCCGTTTAGCAATGTATTACCTCGCTAACGCCATCACCGAACGCTGGGTCCACCACGTCCCAACCTGCTTTCCCTGGCTATCACTCTTTTAACTTGCTGTACCTTTTTACATTACCCTCCATGATGGCCACACCTTACAGGACACTTGTAGGATGAAGGTGTCCATTTGATGCCGCAATTCTGAAGGTGGAAACCTTTTACTACTCTGCTGCCGGTCTGCCACTACCTGCACCTTTGTTTTCTCTTTATTTTAATGTGTCACAAGCTTTACAACTATATGCACCTACACTGTATTTTTCCATATGTAATTAGTACCACATTGATGTGCTAGAAACTTTTGGATACCATTCATATAATTGGCAATGTGACAATCTGACTAGGGTTAGTCAGACTACAAGTGACTATTGTTTTTATACATTTGTGCTCTCCTAGATTGTCTACTGCACCAATGGACACCGAACGCCACTGGTGCCACAAGACTTGTAATATTTAGATTACTACACCTAATTATCAGTCACATAGTGTAGATCACAACTTTCTATTTATAGGTCCTGAAGAATTGCCACCTGATCCCCTAGGGGACATATAAGGCAAGAAACATGTTGACCGCATGAGACTTTGAGCAGCTGCCTATAACATTTCTATAGACAGTTGCCGATACTCCCCTTTTAACCATGGTGGGAGACAGGATTATTAAATTAGTTGTCCTGATCTTCCCTCTCCTTGTTTTTACTCACTTTTTATATACCATTTCCCTACACTTCTACACTCTAGGGCCCCTTACACACACTCACCTGACGAGAAGCATGCCCAATGATGAAGCATGACACCCATCTGGCTGGGGGTGTGAGGGCCCTAAATCCGAAAGGAGGAATTCCCAATCCTCCTTCCTGGTAGACAGCTAATTGCACCTTTCTCCCTAGTCCTTAGGAGCTGCATACTCTGTTTTGGTCTTGCCTTCACAAAATGGCCACCAGCCAAATGGCTAGGTCACAACAACAAGAAAGGGAAGATTGACAATGCAGGCCTATGGTAAAAGCACACTGGCTGCCTTCACAAAATGGCCGCCAGCCACTTGGCAGGCCACAACAACAGGAAACAAAAAGACAAGAGGAACAAAGAAAAGACATGCAGGCCTATTGCAAAAGCAGCACACTAACTACCACCACAAAATGGCCACCAGCCACATGGTCACTCTTAATGTAGTGTAGTTCCTATATTCCCAATAGGTTCTGCACATTGGAATAATATATCCTGCAGATTAGACGTAGGACTGCGGTCAACTTGGTCTCTATCGAATATACAAGACTTAATTGGGGGTGCCAGCTAGCTCAGAGGGCACTAGAAACTTTCTCGAATAAACAAGAAGGGATTCGTTTCTGACAACCGCATAAACATGACAACTTTGTTTGCCAAGAATAAGAAATGTATCTCTAGAGTCGCGGAAACAATAGATAGTTATTTCACTCAGTCAGTCGTGCATGCTTTGTTTCACTAGAGGTGCAGAGAAAGTAGAAAGACGGACGTTTTCAATAAAAGATTTTATTGAACAGTCTTCTTTCTCAAGCATAAGAAATGAACTGCAAGAATTGTAACACAGTTTGTAAAATATAATGGATACAGTATAAATAGTAGAATAAAATAATACTGTAAGAGCATTGTATGGTTCCTAAACGATATAAAAATACATACATAAATTACAGAGGCTAAAAGTACTCAACTGGTGCTTCTAAAATACGCCTACCCCGGTGTACCTAACCTAAGCTTAGTACAAGGGAAGAAGTAAGTGAGGTGTAGCATAAATGTAGTATTATTTTGCCAAGAATCTACCCAAGATTTCTCTAAGGGTCTAATCAGCTCCTTACCTTAGTTTAGAATGGAGAAGGCTGGTCTCAGGACTCCATTTCCCAACAACCCGCAAGGGTAGCTTGGAAACAATGGAGCTGGATTGCTCGGCAGGAGAAAAGACAACGTCTCTCTCAGTGCATCTGATGGAGGGTCGGCTTCCTTCGGCACTTGCTGTAGCAGGCTGCGTCGGACAAGTAGATAGTCGAACTGCTCCAAAACATATAATCTAAAGCATGTGTTTACAACCCCCAAAATATCATATAAAATGCATTTGAATCAGTTGCACGCGAAAAAAGGAGCATTTTGTATAGTATATATTTAAAGCAAATGACTTCATTGTAGGCAAATGATAAAATATTAGTAATGCTAATTGAATGAATCATGAAAATTACATTTATGAAATGGCTCTTAGATACAAAAGAAAAAGTCGAGACCATCCCATAGAAGAAAATACATACTGTTTTTTCGTTTGTAGATTATGCTAATATTGTTTCTTAGGAAGTGTTCAAGGAATTCTTGTTCTCTAAGAAAACTTCTACTTGAAGCAGATTACTTAGTGCCAAATTTCAGTTTGTTTTGAAAAATAAAATAAAATAAAATTGTAGTAAGTAGAGTTCCAAACATGGAGGCTTTTATCTTGAAATAGTGAAGGTTCAATTTCAGAGCACTGTGTGCTTAATTTCAAAAGCTATTCTCGGTGTCAGGAGAAAACATTAAGTCATCAAGGCTGGCAAAGAAATCGTCTACCACAGTAGATGAAAGTTCGACTACTTCATTAAAAAGTTCAATTGTGCACAGATGCGAAGCATCGCCGTCAGCCGCGTTAAAAATCTTCATATCAGATGGTACCTGTGTGCCTGTTGATCCACGTATTTCACCTTCAGTTAGATTTGCTGGTGAGATCTCAATGAATGCCGTCATCAAGATTGGTAGCCGTTGGGGGCAACACAACACGGGAGCCATTACCGGACCCAGTAATGTGTCAGCACATAGCAAGAACGAAGGTTTTGCAACGTCCAGCCCAACAGCATTATCGAATGTAATTGAGATTGGCCATGTTGTAACATTAGCAAGTCCTGTTCCATTCTGTTTATGGCAGAGGCTACAATGCTGTCCAAAGAATAAATTCTGTACGACAGAGTTGTTAACCCATTGTCAACTACAGAGAGTGATTTCACTAGATTAATATGATCAATTTCTCGTATTCTTTCAGCTGTTTCCATTTGCGTGACTTTCCAAGCTTCATTGTAAGAAGCGTATGTACCGGCGAATATGAAACGTTTATAACGTGGATTACGAGGACCTAGTAAGAATTCTTGTTAATCAACGCCATCATTAAGCAAAGATAAGTGTTGTTTTATTTCCGGAAGTGTGGATTTCTGTAGCCACTCAAGGCATAGTTTTCCTACACTATAAGTTGTTATTATCCCTGGATGTTGTCTTTGGATATATCTTGGATCTGGCCGAGTTACTGTGAACCCGTGTGTCTTGTTCAGGAATCTATCTTGACAGTTATTCATGTCTATGGGCCAGATTTACCATTTTTTCCATTCAGGATTTGTTCTGTTCTGTTGTAAAATTTAATTTATGTCTACCTCCTCATCTGAAGTTAAATTACTATCAGGTGTGGGCTTTGGTATGGACGGTTTGTTCAAATCTTTTATCTTAGCAATGCCAAGACAAGATGTCTGTTGAACAGTGTCATTTAGGAACATCATTTGTTGTGGGATGGTACAGGCTCTGAACAATGCTTCTAAACCTTGTACCTGCCATTCTTTAGTGCCCCAAACAGTTTTTGTCTCAATGTTGTCTTTCCAAAAGTCAAAGCCTAAGGTGGACAATTGAGCATAAAAGGCAGCAAAATGAATTTGTTTTGTATTTGTCAACATACTTTTCATTCCTGTCTTATTCACATTTTTAAAGTAAAAACTTTCTGGGTTTGTAACATTAAAACCTTTAAAGTATGGAAATTTTCCAAGAAACGTTTTAGAACTACCTTTTGGAGGTGTTGGACAATGTTCCTATTGATTATAATTTAAAACATTTCTAGGGTTTGCAGATTTATGCAAGTAATGATGGTCAAAGTGATTAAAGCAATACATTTCTTCATAATTTGATGAACCTTCTTAGTATTCATGTTTTGTAAACTTTGCCGACATTTCTAAGTCTGCCATCATGTTATTAGCAGTCTCAAAGTCCCAATCATCAGAAAATGTGCTAGGTGAGACGAAATCACTCAAGGAAACCTTAAATTGATGAGGAATCCTTAGCAGCTCAACAGGGCCATAAATGTCATAATCAGTTGTATCCCATACTATTACACCAGGTAGTGGGACTGCTGTGATGATCACTGATGACAGGTCTCGTTTGTTCACAATGAGATGATTTGTGTGGCTTCAGGAGAAAGTTGATGTTCTTACTTGCTGTGTCCATTTTAATATGCTTCCCATCTATCAGCTTTCCCAAACTTAACACAAGAATTAGCCATAGCAGGAGATAAAGGACACCAAACACAATCCAAAGTTCAACCCATGGTGAAACCAGATATGTAATTGTAAGCTCTTCACCAAGTTCCTTTACATTTTCCTTGAAAGATTTGTTTGCTGGCGTAGTTTCAGGTTCACTGGGATCCTCAGAAGAGTTATTGAAGTTGACAAAATAGCGAGAGGCAGTTCTGTCAATTGTTGGTATTGAATCCGTTTTTTTCTAAATCGCTGGAGTCGCTTGTTCCCTTGACATGTTTGTATAGTCAGATGCTACATCATTGTAGATGGGAGTTTCTTGACAAACTGTTATTTGGATATCAAGAGGCAAAAGTTCCATGGCTTTGTTGCATAGTCCTTCTTTTCTCACTGCAGGTTTATCAAAGGTGATAAGTCTTTCAGTTTAGACCTCTTGGATTGTAGCAAGATTTGGTCCTCTGCTACATCTTGGGAGTCCACTGAGCCTACTACTTATTATCGGCCACATGGTGTGGTTTTAGCAGGTCAATTGCCACAGACCGGTTCTCCTTTTTTCCAGCAAGGGGTGGCAGTAGTACTGTTCTTGATCCGTGGATTGCTAGTACAGATACTGGTTTTCTGTAAAAAGGCCCAAATTCTGCTATTTTCTCCCCGACCGGATCCCCCATCTTTGGAATCCAGAGAGGTCTTGCTGGGACAGTTGGTTTTTCTTCAGTGGTCATGTGTTTTTTCGCTGGTATTGCTTAGACTTCTTCTTTTTTCATTTAAGTCCTGTAAAACAGCCAAAAGATCTTTGATATCAAAGGGTGTTTGTTCCACCACTGAAGTGTGACCATCGAGATCTTCGACCAACATTCTAGTACCAAAAAGAATTTCATATGGAGTGATTCCACCCAGAGAAATTCTTGGCAGGTTATTAAGACTACATTGGACATTTATTAGATGTTTGACCCACCCATCACCCAAACCTAATATCCTAGCTTTTATAGATTGCTTTATGTCACAGTTTTTTCTCTCCACAACCGAATTTCCCTCAGGATGGAATGGACTTGAAAATCCCAATGCAACGCCCAAACTGGCCATGGCCTCCTTGTAAGCCTAGAGCTAAACGCAGGACACTGGTCAGAATGTAGCGTGCCGACTGCGTATGTGCCAATAAAGACTCACAAATCTTTTATAACAGTTCGAGCGTCAGCTGAGCGCTGGGGACACATCCAAATGAATCTTGTCTTAATATTTGTGGGACTGTATCAGTCTATTCAGACATCCGCATGTAGATAGCCTTATGCTGTCTAACAGTGGTGTCTGTACTGGGCTGGCTACTCTGTAGTCAGGAATCTGGTGGTGTTCAAAGCTGTAGTATTTGTAACAGTCATGGCAATTAATTCAGAATTAGTATACACGAGCTTTCATCCCTGATCACCTGTACATTTCTTCTAATTCTGGTAGAGATTTAGAGATCCCTTGATGTATCAGACCCTCTCCCATACGTGTTGCGAAAATGAGTGCACCTCTCCTGTTCCTGTTTGGAATTACCCTATCCCTCACTCCAGGGATTCGAGCAAAAAAAACAGACGTTGCATCAATTAGGAAATTATATTCGAGAGGATAGTTTAGAGGTAACGCGGCTCCACTGCCTTTGCTCGTGGTTGACAGCGAGCATGGTTTCACCGTCTATTGTTGTTTTCGAATGATTGATTGTAGCTATGGAAGCCGTTTGCACAGCTGCCTTCGCGGCTTACTCAGCCAATGAATTCCCTTCAACGTGAACGCCATCACCTTGATGACTCAGTGTATGAATCATCTGAGTCTTTTGTAGTTCTTTCTGCAAAAGAACTACTTGTTCCCTAAGTTTTTTATGCTTTATTGTGCCACCTTTTGAATTTTTAAAACCATTTTGAACCCACGTCTGCAGAAATTCATTGTAATTTCTGACACAGTTATACGAATCGCACACTATGAGTGTGGGGAATTCGCGATCGGTATTTTCCAGCGTCATCTTGAAAGCCTGTAGTTCAGCTCGTTGAGCTGTACAGTCTCCGAGAGATTGAGTTTTTGTGAACATAGGTCTGAATTTACCATTGTGCCAGTGACCTTTAACAATCGCGCACGCAGCACTGTAAGCTTGTTTAAACGCAATTGCGGGTTGTGCTGATCCCTCTGTATATATTATATACAGTCGTAATGTTCTAGAGGTAGAATTTCAGTAGGCAGAGGACATTCTTGTTCGTATTGGAGAAATTCTTGTGTCTGCAAGTAAGGGTCAAAAACGTATTCAATGTCTGTTGCAGCAAGAGAATTAACGCATTGTATCCATCTCGGATGTAGAGCTTTTGCATTTGGAATGCTTGCCTTTGTCACTGCCTCTAAGGCAGGTACAGGTGTAACGACTTTAATGTGTTTACCCTGTGCGAGGGCTCTCTCTTTTGCTACAGCAGTCTGAACCTCTGTCAGAATTTTTTCTGTTGAAGTGAATTTCATTTCAGCTTGTGTGTACAAGTGTGACTTGTAAGCTATTGGCACCTTTTCACCTTCATTAAAGGTTAGGTATGTGAATCCGCATCTCCCTGGGATGATTCGGATTACAAGGTTGCGTACATTGCCGCGTGTTTGTAAGTGTATTGTTGCCAACATGTCTGTTTGTACTGAACGCAACATTTCTGTGTGTTTTTGAATCCAATTAGTTGGTTTGAAATCAGGTTTGATTAGTTCGTAGAGAGGTTTAACCCTTTCTGCGTAATTCAGAATGTAAGTTCTTCTGAAGTTTAGGAATCCTAGAATTGACTGTAAGTTTTTCTGCGTTTTTTGAGTTTGGAGCAGCGCACATTTTTCTAATAAGTTTGCTGCCAGGCTTTTGCCTTCACTCGAGAGCTCATATCTCAAGAATAGGACGTTGAGGTGGGCAATTCTTGATTTTTTAAAGTTGAATTCATACCCTTCTGAGGCGAACCCAAGTATTATGGTGTTCACCCTTTTTAAGTGCCTGTCCAAATCATCTTCTGTAAGGTAGATGTCATTGACATAAGATAATGCCTCATCATCATACGTTTGTAGTAATTCTGTTACTCTGGCTGAAAATAATCCTGGACTATTCTTGAATCCCTGGGGGAGACAGCAAAATTGTCGCTGTGTCCCCATGATTGAAAAAGCGGTCAAGTACCTGCTTTCTGGTGTAATGTTTTGACAGAAGAAACCGTTTGAAATGTCTAAAGTCGTTTTCTATTTTTTGCGCACGATGTTATTCATCAGTGCTGCACTGTGCATTTTGTACTGCAAAAGTTTTGCTACAAGAGTTTAAATGTCTGTAATCCAAAACTAGACAATGTGTATTGTTTGGTTTGGAGACAGGAAACACAGGATTGTTCATTGACGAGGTGCATGTTTCAATCACCCCTCGGTATTCAAGTTGATCTAAGATCTCCCTGACTTGTTTTTTAGCTTCCTGCTTTACTGGATATTGCTTCTGAGCAGTAGGTTGATTTTTCAAAAATATTTTATGGTGAGGAGAATCCTCATCCCATCCCACATGATTTATAATGCTGGAGCCTGGGCACAGCCCATTTTCTGCCACAGGTGTATTTTTTATGAATAACAACCTGATTAGAGAAGGCTGGCATAATGATATCTTTGAAATGTGGGCACTCCCTGACAAATTCAGGTGGCCAGTCTTTTTCAGCTACAAGTATGTCATAACCCTTAGATACATTTTCCCTAAAGAGTAAGGGTGGGCGGCCAGCTACGCTCCGTGCACGGAGTGCACGGAGTGCACGGAGTGCCGTCTCCTACGCATTTTGCGTAGCGGGCGTAGCCAGGCGGCACTCCGCGCGCTCCGCAGACGGTGCGTAGCCGGCCGCCACCCACCTCCCTCCCGCCCTCCCTAAATACATAAATAAAAGTAAAAAAAGCTTTTAAAAACACTTACCTTGTCTGCCTGCGTCCCCGGGGCTCCCTCTCGCCGTCCCGCGATTCGCGAGTGGGGCTACGCGGAGTGCGCGGGTGGGCGTAGTTGTGCGCCCACTTCGCGTAGCTCCGCGGAGCCCCACTCCGCACACTACGCCCAGGGTTACTAAAGAGTGCTTTTATTTTCCTAGTTATATCCCCCACTATTCGGAGCGTTAATTCATATAACTTATGGGGTACACTAACCCCGGTGTCGACAGTTTCAACCTGAATGTATTCATTCAGATTCACTGTCTCCAGATGATCCTTCAGGATCCTGCGAGCTATGGTGACCTCTGCTGCCCTGTCCAGCATTGTCTGGTCCCACTCCCCGTTCTTGAGTTGTGTCATCAAGATCCTCGGCATGTCTGATTTTTAGACTTGCTACCTTCTTTTTGGTGAATTGGGTTTTTTTATTTTTCGGAACGTGTTGATCGTCTTTGGACTTCACGTGTTCTTCTTTTTGTTCTGATCGTCCTCTTCTTTCGGATTTCTGCGAGTAAGTCTGAAAGGTACGAGAGGATCATGTATCAGTATCTTGATATCTATCAGGTTTTCTTATATTATCCCTATTTCTAAGGTTATATCTCTTTTCAGAGAGCTCCTTCTGAAGAGATCTTCCTCTGGACTGAGAACGCTTCTTTTTAGGAAGTGTCTGTTTAGTGTTCTCCCACTTCTTTTTAGGAGTAGTGAGATTATTTTTGATAAAAACTTTTTCAGTATTTTATATTAGTTCGGGCTTTACAGGTTTCCCTCCCAAACTATCTCTACCTAGTTCTTCATAACATTTTTCAATAATTCTGGCAAGTTCATATGGTTGCTCAGTAATATCTGTTTCTTTTAGCTTTTGGCGGATTGCCACAGATGCTGCTTCACCTTTAATGTTGGCCAATAGTATTGCCGAGACCTGTTTGAAATCGTTCAGTAATTTCATACTAAGTTTTAATGCCAGTTCTGGACCGTATTCATTTTGAATCTGTCTTAGAACGTCTTGTATTACCGCCATAGATGGCACACCATGTGTTTTCGTGTAGATTGAAGCAAAGACTGTACCCCAAGTGTCGCAGTCCTCTACTTGTGGTGCAATCCCCATTGGTAAACAGATTGTTATAATCCTGTGTTTCTCATGAGGTGTACTATTGGGAAATACTGCCTCTATTTGTGTAATTTTCTGGGCTAACCAGAATGGAATTTGTTCCCTTTTTTCAGGAAACTTACCGATTACTGACTGTATAGTCTGTGGTGTGATTTTGTTTGTGATCCCCTGATGAGGGATGTGCTGTGGAATTCTAATAGAAGGTTGGACTGTTAAGGTCCGCATGACATATTGTACCAATTGTCTATGTATTTTAATAATTTTTTTTAGCTGAGCTAACAACTCTAGTCCTGTCATCTTTTCGATGTGGTGTATAGCTGGCTAATACCGGCCATGTAGCTCCTGGTCTACCTAGTGGACCGAGTCTGGTAATGTGATTTTGATGTTGTAGGGCGCCATTAAAACAGAGCTGATGCTCTTGGTAAGTTAGTGGAATTTCAACGTCCTCGAAAGGAACATATTCCGCTGGAGGTTCCTCCATTTTATAGTAGTTGAACTCATGTGTTACTGGATTTGCTTGTGGAAAGACAATCCATGAATAGAATACCTCTGTCAGCCGATATTCATGTGCCTCTATTACAAATATTTTTTTACCACCTCTTTATGAGTTTGTAAGATATAATTTTTCTTACATTTGCCGGGATGTGTATAACATCCGGGTCATTTTCATTAAGACCTGTAGTATCGGGGGAGGAGCCAAGATGGCGATCGGAACGGTCGCATAAACGCCTCGCTCCGTGATCCCTTCCTCCCCGCCATCTATCCTGTCTTTAATCCTGTTCGGGGCGTTCCGAATTTGGTGACCAAGGAAGAGCCTTCACTTACCATCTGTTTCCGGGGCTCCGGCGTGCAGTGGTATCTGCGATCTGCCCTTGTCGTCCTGCCGGCCTTCCCGGCCCTGACGCCGGGGCCTCGAGTGCAGTGTCTGCCCGGAGGTGTTCTGGGTGCCGGCGGTCCGGAACCGGTGGAGAGACCCGAGGGCGGGAGCCTGAGAGCCGCGGACCGGAGAGACTGGAGCGGACCCACCCCCGATAGTGGGCCGCCCCACATGCCCGTTATCCTGCCGGACCGGAGAGAGAGGCCGCGTTGTCCGGCACCCCTTGGGTGATACGCCCCTCCTGTTGATTGTCCCGCCTGGGAGCCGGTGCAGGGCTGCCCGACAGTTGTGGGGAGCACGCCTGTTCTTCTGGTGACTCTCCTTTCTCCGCTGAGCGTCATCCGCCGCGGATCTACTGTGTGTCCTGGGGCCTCCGGCACTCTTGGTGGTCTTGAAGGCGGACGTGATAATGGCGGCGGGTGCTGTGCTCAAGATGGCGGATGACCCCTCGGAGTGTCTTCCTCCTGGATACAGGGACGTTGCTGCATTTGCTCTCCCCGGCCCTTGTTTGCTTCGGGCGGCCCCTACACGGAGTGCTGTCTTGCTTGCCCTGGCTGCTCTACGGATCGACCTGTCCTTGCAATGCCGGGACTTGGAGTTGCGGATCGCCGCCATGGTTGCTCCGCCATTTTGTGGCGCTGTGTCGTCTCCCCGAGTTGGTTTCGTTGTATCTCCTCCGGCTGCTGTGCTGGTATCTCCGGATGATTGCTCGATTCCATGGGATCAAGTGGACTTGATGATGATGCTGCAGTGTTTCCTACATCCTGATTTCTTTGCTTCGTCCTGGTCGGCCTGGATTTTGTACTTGACCATGTGGATATTTGGTGTACTTTTGTATTCTGACTGCAGCCGAGCTTTCCTGGTTGCTTCTTGGTCGCCGGGACGCTGTTCTACAAGGATTCCACTTGTTTTTCCTAACTGGTATGAGCCCACTATATCGTACTGTTTCTTGGCCATGTCGGGGTCTGGCGGTTCTGCTCTTCGTAGAAGTGGACAGGGGTGATCGTGCCTGAATGCCTGCGGAACTTTCGCTTTGTAACTGGCATCTCCGGGCCTCACTGTCTGGACAGATTCTGTCTTCATCCTCTGTGTAGGCTTTTCTCAGTATCCTATTTGTCCTCGATTATTGATCTTCTGTTGCGGGTGGGGAGGTGTTCTGTGTTCCGATCGCCGGCTCCTCTCCTCTCTCTCTCCTTTTTCCTCTTCTTTCTCTTTTTCTCCTTTTCTTTCTCTGTTATTTCTCCCTTTCTCTTTTCTTCTATCTTTCGGGTGCTTCTGGGGCGACAGGCACGCTGTTTAGTGGGTTAGGCCATAGCCATTACAGTGATGTAGGGTGGGGGGGGTGTTTGTTATTTTAGTTTGTTTAGTTCTATGGTCCCTTTTTGCTTCCTTTCTAGGGGGTGGGCTATGTCCCTTTTTCTTTCTCCTTCGTTTTGCGAGCGTCTGCACTTTCTCCTTTTCGGGGCGGGTGGGCTGTCTATGTGACGTCCTATTAAATTGTTGGCTAAGTTTTGTCCTTGATTTTTGACCCTTTGATGGGCATAGAATGTCTTTGGGATTCGCCCTACTATGGTTACCTGATTGCGTGGGGGGCTATGTCCCTCCCGTCCCCCCCCCTTCTTCTTTTGTTTATGTTGCATGACGCACTGGTAGATATGGCTGCTGCCTCCTCTATACATCATAAAATGGAACCTTATTTATCCTGGTGCCTACTGTGTAACGACTTTATTCTTCGTCTATACTGTATTCAGTTTGCCATACGCATTGTTGTTGCTCCTTTTTATCTCTCCTGCTTTTGCGGCCGGCCCCTGTGGTTGTAGGCCTGCGCTTGTACTGACACGCATATTTCAATAAAGGTTTAAAAAAAAAATTTAAAAAAAATAAAGACCTGTAGTATCTAAGTTTTGTGCGGCTCTAGCCAACTCTTCGTCACTCTCCGTCATTTTTTATGAAGGTTTTGCAGAGCAAGTTTCAAGGAAATAAAGATAAGGTGCACAATATTATGGAACACTGTATCCTTCAACGTTGAACAAAACCAAAAAGTAATACATAGGATTTTTCGTCCTACTCAGTTTGAGGCAGATATTTTATCCTTTAACCCACTCCAGACGTCTATTGGAGTATTTTACGGGAAAAAGGGGTCTCCGTGAAAAGCATGACTGAGTTACTCTATAATCTAGCGTTAAATTAGTCCCTTGCCAAACGTTGGGCGCCATGTAGTGTAGTTCCTACATTCCCAATAGGCTCCGCGCATTGGAATAATATATCCTGTAGATTAGACGTAGGCCTGAAGTCGACTAGGTCTCTACCGAATATACTAAACTTAATTGTGTGTGCTAGCTAGATCAGAGGTCACTAGAAACCTTCTCGAATAAACAAGAAGGAATTAGTCTCTGACAACCGCATAAACATGACAACTTTGTTTCCCCAAGATAAAACGTATCTTCAGAGTCGTGGAAACAATAGATAGATATTTCACTCAGTCAATCGTGCACGCTTCGTTTCAATAGAGGTGCAGAGAAAGTAGAAAGACAGGCGTTTTCAGTAAAAGGTTTTATTGAAGAGTCTTCTTTCTCAAGCATAAGAAATGAACTGCTACAATCGTAACATAGTTTGTAAAATATAATGCGTACAGTATAAATAGTAGAATAAAATAATACTGTAAGAGCATTTAAATGGTCCTAAAACATTTAAAAATACATACATAAATAACAGAGGCTAAAAGTACTCAACAGGTGCTTCTAAAATACGCCTATCCCGGTGTACCTAACCTAAGCTTAGTACAAGGGAAGAAGTAAGTGAGGTGTAGCATAAATGTAGTATTCTTTTGCCAACAATCTGCCCAAGATTTCTCTAAGAGGCTAATCAGCTCCGTACCTTAGTTTAGAATGGAGAAGGCTGGTCTTGGGACTCGATTTCCCAACAACCCGCAAGGGTAGCATGGAAAAAATGGAGCTGGATTTCTCGGCAGGAGAATAGACAGCGTCTCTCTCAGTGCGTCTGCTGGAGGGTCGTCTTCCTTCGGCACTTGCTGTAGCAGGCTGCGTCGGGCAAGTAGATAGTCGAACTGCTCCAAACCACCGTGTGTTTGCTTGGGCAAGTGTGGGCATATTAATACCTTGAAGGTGCCTGGTTTGACGTATGGTTGAACTTAATAACATCATCAAAGAGTCTCAGTTCTTTGAAAACTCCATGAGTTCTTGGATAAATCAGTGTTCAAGCAAGGGGAAGTCCCTGACTGCTGAAGGCTGGTTTTTCCAAGAAATCGTTGTGGATTTTTGGAACTAGTGGAAGTAGCCCTGCCGTATTTGGACTGCATGAGCTATGCCTAAATATGGTTATGATTTCTAAGCCTATATAAGGATATAGTGATTTATACCTATATAAGGGCATTAATCGGGAAACTTACAATAGGGTCCTAAAATAATACATAAAAATAATAAGCCGGAGGCCTGGAAAATAATGAACTCAAGCAGGCCTATATGGACACAGACTTTACAAAATGACCCCTGCCCACACGGGGAGGCTCAGCAACGGCAAACGCTGGTCCACTATTAGAAACACACTCACACACTGGCCAGACAAAGGAGGCATGCTAAGCAACACAGCTTTAATACAACAAATTACCACTGCGGTAAGTGAAGGTGAAGGTACTAATGTGTACAAAGAAGGCATACAAAGAATGGAATGAAGATTCAAATCAGTTACCAATGTTGCTCTTAGCAGACGAGGATACAAAATGAAAATGAATCTTTCGATGAGTTTTTGACTGCATTGAGATCTTTGAGTTTACATTGCAATTTTGCGAATATATGTGACGAAATAAGGGATCAGATCATTGTGCATGTAAGAAATAAAAAGACACAAGAACGTATATGGGAATTAGGTGACCCAAAACTGGTTGAAGCTATATCCACAGCCAAGGACTTAGAGCAATCTGAAAAATGGATGCATACTGTGAGGAATGTTAAAACTAAATCTGAAAAAAGGGAAGAAATTTGTACCATCAAACAATCGGATGAACAGCGAAATGAGCGTTTTTTTCAAGATCTTATAATTCTCACATAAATAACTATGGGGGATTTAAGAAACAGTATAGTTATGAGAGGTCTGGTATTTGTTATAGGTGTGGCAGCAGTACACACATGGCATCCTATGGAGGATGCCCAGCATTAAAAAAAGAGTGTAGGAAGTGTGGTAGGATAGGTAATTTTTCTTCTGTTTGCAGGGACCAGAGAAGAAATACTGCATCCACAAGTGGAAAAGTAACTTGCACATGAGGAAGATGTGGTATGTTAGTAAGTGTGAATGCACCTCATGAAGATGTGGTATGGTTAGTAAGTGTGAATGCTGTGCCAGTACACAAGAAGAAAAAGGTTTTGTGGTTTCTCTTTCTGAAGTGGTTTCAAATATAAATAATCCTGATCTTATACAATATAAGAAACCTCCAATCAGTGTGGTTGAGGTTGCAAATGTAAATTTGGAACCTATGGCAGATACTGGTTCCTCATGGACCATTATCTCAAAAAAGTACTTTACTGAGAAACTTAAGGATATTCTGGATATAAAGAAAATATTACCATCTGACATTATTGCCGAAAGTCTTGATGGTTCAAAAATAGATATGGGGGCATGGCTTGCAGCAGTGGAAGATGGCCGCTTGCTGCTGGAGTTCTGCTAGCAGTCAGCAATCAAACCCAAAATCTGGCATCATCCGAAGGCTGTTCCTGGAGA
The DNA here is from genome assembly GCF_964261635.1 of Lissotriton helveticus. Classification (NCBI taxonomy): domain Eukaryota; kingdom Metazoa; phylum Chordata; class Amphibia; order Caudata; family Salamandridae; genus Lissotriton; species Lissotriton helveticus. The sequence goes on along the minus strand of NC_136059.1, from coordinate 2,100,844,776 downwards.
TTTTCGGGGTTCTGGCACACTGAAACACAGCGGCAGGCTGAGCTGATTTGCAGTAGCCGCCGACAAGCATTCTACACGCAGAACAGTGACCTACCCCATTCTCCCCAATGTGGCTAAGATGGCGCCTTCCGGGCCCTGAGACAGCGTTAACTACAGCCTGGGGACAACGGCTGCAGAAGTGGGCTTAGACGTGCATCTGGAGCAAGATCACGGCAAGCAGCGAGGGCGGCGCGGCCAGAGCTGATAGACAACACACCCAGAAGCTGCTAGAGGAGGCAGCAGGACTGGGCCTTGGGCCGGTAGAGGCGCCCATCATTTGGCAGCCGTTGAGTATGGACCAGATACAGGGAGGCTGCTGGCGAGACCCGGCGCGCTAAGGGAGGGGGGCAGCGAGGCCCGCCATAGCTTAAGCGCCTGCCAGGCTAATCATCCGGATCATCGGTGGGACTGAGGGCCCCACAGAGTGATTGCATTGCACAGCCCTCGAGGTCGGAGTGTGGGACCACCCCCCACCTTGGTAGGGAGAGAATTGTTGGACTGGGCAGTGAGAAGAGCCCTGAACTGAGCACGTCAGCGGGCATTGAACGAAGAAGAGGCGGCCCTGGACCTACGCATCTGGGCTACAGGCTGCACTGAGAGCCGTTAGGGGGGCCCACAGTGGAGTGAGGCTTGGCCCCGTGGAGATGGATTGTGTCTGGCTACCCCTTGCATGCTGCCTTTTACGCCCTACCATGATGGAGGGGTTTGAAGGGTACCCAGATCCCCCCTAACGAGTAACGTGGTACATCTTGTCTGGGACTTTACACGGGAGACACACCTTGGGACATGGACCACAATAGACCGCCAGGCCTGGCCCAGTTAAACCAGATTGACAAATACACGGTGGCCATGGGGAAGGATGATGGGGCTCCGAGTGGGAGCCAGCAGAAAGATCCTGCAGTAAATGGTCCAGACTCCTCCCTAAGAGACATAATGGCAGCCATTCGGGTACTCTGGGGAAGCCTGGAGCCCAAATTAGACTCGGTGACAGAGGAGGTGAACCTACTAAGGGCATGTGGTAAGTTGGCCTAGTATATGATGTTTACTATTCTAGTGAGCACCGTGCACCAGTCCAAACAACCCTTATGGTGATGGTTGTAAAGTCAACCTTATAGACCAGCTATCCTAGTGGTAGCATGGACAAAAGCAGTCTTAGTAAACTCAAGAGGGCATGTGAAGCCAGCTGTTTTACCATATGCAATGCCTTTAATACCGAATGAAAGGACCCCACACAGGTTATATATTCAAAATATATATGTATTTATTTCTAAATCAATCCTCTCAACTCTTTATGAGGGTAGAGGCACAAGCGCATAACTAATAACTCAATATAACATACAATAAGTTGCACAAATATGGATAGGCCCTAGTAGCCTGCTAAACCTTATACTAAAATAGTGGTATAAGAACCACGCCACGAACAGTTGTAAGGCCTAGGGCCTTGGGAATCGCTGGGACTACACTGGACTAATAGTAGTTAGGAAGCAGGAGGCCCACGGGGGCGGGTGCAGAGTCTAAATGCACACACATGCACATATAGAAGTCAATGGGTGCGTAAAGTTAGAAAGTTAAAGAGTTAGGAGTCTTCCGACTGGACTAGAAGCTAACCACTTGAAACTAGGACACTAGGAGAGTTAATCTTCACAGGAGCACAGCAGTACTCGCGTCACCTCACCCACAGGAAGCGGGTGCATAGGTCCCAAAGTATGTTGGGTTTCGTCGTGGAGTTCTATGGAGCCTTGGAGAAAAGATACTGCAGGCAACCAGGAGAGAAGAGTCCGGTTGGATCCAATTGCGGATCGAGGATGAAGAGTACCTGAAAGCAGAAGGGACAGAGTCTGGGTCACTAGCCAGTGACCAGGAAGGAACCAGAAAGGAACTAGGCAATGTCGGGAAGCAATCAGGTGCTGTCATGAAGCTTGTCTCCGCTGCTACGTGGACCAGGAGGTGTCGACGACAACCAGCAGCTGGGCACAGACTGTCCCACGAAGGCTCTCGCTGTTGGCGGTGTCGGTTCTTGATTCGGAATCAACAGGCCTTGGCAAATGCAACCCACGCAGGAATCAAAGATGGCTTCTGGGTCAGACCAGCAAGGTCTGATGGGCTGCTCCTTTTCAGAGGAGCAAGGGCCAGTCTGGAGCAACCAGACCAGTTTTAGAAATTCAAGGTTTCATCGTCACAGAGGCCACTAGCCAACGGGCAAGTGACCGGACAGAAGCATCAAGCAGGAAAATGAAGACGGGCCCCACGCAGAACTCGTGAAGTGTGGAGGGCTAATCCTCAGTGCAGTTGGTGCTCTGGGCTGGGGCTTCTCAATCCCCAATGCACAACTTCGAGGGTGCCTCAGAAGTTGCACAGAAAGCAATTTGCTGGCTTTCCAAGATGGCCGGTCCCACGTCTCTCGTCGCATCCACAGGTCTCAGCTTTGCTGTGGCTGTGAATCGGGCTGTTGGATGTCTGAAATTCTGGGTCTTGTCAGGCTCAGTGCTCGGGCTCCAGCAGGAGCATCGACAAAGCAAACTGTTGACCGCTTGATGGTGCCTGCTTGTGCAGGGTGGTCACTCCTTGACCACAAGGAAGATTCTTCAGTCTTCTACGTCGAGTAGGATGTCGAAGGTCCAGAGTTTCGTGTTAGAGTTTCAGTCAGGATAAATCTAAAGTCTTGGGACTCAGCTCCTACCTATATACCAAATTTAGGGGCTGGATTACCTGCTAGGTCCCTCCTATGGGTGGGTCCCAGGAAGGGGGTGGTTACACCCCTTTCCCTTTGTCCAGTTTCACGCCAGAGCTGGGGCTGGAGTGCCCCAGCACCGGTTTGACCTGGACTATGCATGGGAAACCTTGTGTGCCCCAGGCAGTGTGTCATTTCGTTCAGCCCTCCCTGCCCCAATAGACTATAGCCTGTCTGGGGTGGTGCTAGCACCTCCCTGTGACAGGAAACCTATTGTCAAAGCCTCCCTCGCTGGAAGGACTCCCAGCAGCAGGAGGTCAGCCTTGTGTCTGTGGCAGCAGCATCCATTTTGTGATGCTGAGGCTCTGGTTAACTTTAACCGGGATTAATGAAAGTAACATGTCTTCTCCCTCTAGAAGGGTGGAATGCTACCCCCGTCACCAGGACTGGTTAGGGGGTAGTTTTCCAAAGTGTATGACACCTTACACGACATGTTTTGATAAAGCCAAATCAGAGTTAGCATTTAACCGCGAGGTTCATTATGCACTTAAGAGTATATGGTATGGCAATATCCTAGAACAGCTATAAGGACATGGTTCCAAAAGCTGCAGACAGGCTCAGCTCATGCTAGAGCACCATCTCACATAAAACCCAGCACTCTGCCTTCAGGATTGTTAAGGCCTGCCATAGGAGTGACTTATAGGTGTATATGTGTCTAGATATAAGTTTAGACATAGGTATACTATATCTAAGCAAGGGGTGATTACACAACCTTGCCCCAGCTGAGTGATCAGCCAGTTGTGTCAGTTTGGATGGCCAGCCAGGGGTGGCAAAAGATATGCTGCAGCCCCTGGTAAGCCTTTGGTGCACCTATGCCCTGGGTACCTATAGTACACTGTACAGGGACTCATAAGAGTGACCCAAATCCCAATTGGTGATGTACCTAAAGTACATGGTGTGAAATGTAGAGAGAGAACAGCAGGGCTGTGGGTCTGATTAGCAGGCCCACAGCCAGATTAAGTCGAAAACCAGTGAAGCAAAAAGCAAAAAATGGGGTGACCATAGGAAAGCAAACCCTACTCTCCTACATAACCCCCCCAAACGCAGGGACATTAGACTAACCTTGACCAGTTGTGTCTTCATGTTCTAAGTGGAAGTACCTGGAGAGACCATCTGCATTGCCATGGTCAGTCCCTGGTCTGCGCTCCACTGTAAAGTCCATCCCCTGTAGGGAAATGGATCACCTGTGCAGTTTGGGATTCTCACCCTTCATCTGATTTAGCGACAAGAGGGGCTTATGGTCTGTCTGAATTTTGAAGTAAGTGCCAAACAAGTATGGTCTCAACTTCTTCAGGGCCCAAACCACAGAAAAGGCCTCCCTCTCAATAGCTGACCAAAGTTTCTCTCTAGGGGTCAGCCTTCTGCTAATAAAAGCAATGGGCTAGTCTTGACCATCTACATTAAGTTGTGAAAGCACAGCTCCCACCCCCAACTCAGAAACATCTGTGTGGACAATAAACTCTTTGGAGTAGTCAGGACTCTTTAAGATAGGTGCAGAGCACATGGCCTTCTTCAGGTCATCAAATGCCTTTTGACAGCTAACCGTCCACTACACCTTTTTTGGCATCTTCTTAGGAGTCAAGTCATTAAGTGGTGTCAGAAAGGACCCATAGTTCCTAACAAACTTTCTGGAGTAACCAGACACTCCCAAGAAAGCTCTGACCTGTGTCTGGGTAGTTGGAGGAGCCCAGTCCTTGATGGTCTGGATCTTACTCTCCATTGGTTGAACCTGACCTCCACCTACAAGGTGGCCCAGGTACACTACCTTACTCTGCCTTATCTGGCACTTTGTGGCCTTGATAGTTAGGCCTGCCTTCTGCAGGGCCTCTAAAACCTTCTTCAGGTGGATCAGGTGATCCTCCCAGGTGGAGCAGAAGACAGCTATATCATCAAGATAAGCTGCACAAAAGTCATCCAAACCAGTGAGGACTTGGTTCACCAACCTTTGGAAAGTGGCAGGTGCATTCTTCAAGCCAAAGGGCATTACCACAAATTGATAATGACCTCCTGGGGTTGAGAGAGCAGTTTTGGCCTTGGCATCCTCAGCTAACCTGATTTGCCAATAGCCAGCTGTCAAATCAAATGTGCTCAGACTTGGCAGAAGCCAATCTATCAATTAGCTCATCTGCTCTTGGAATTGGGTGAGCATCTGTCCTAGTGACAGCATTGAGACCTCTATAGTCCACACAGAACCTCATCTCTCTCTTACCATCTTGGGTGTGAGGTTTTGGTACAAGGACTACTGGGCTGGCCCAGGGGCTCTCTGATGGCTCAATTACTCCCAACTCAAGCATTTTCTGTACCTCAGTCTTTATACAGTCCCTGACATGGTCATGTTGCCTGTAGATCTTACTGTTCACAGGCAGACTGTCACCAGTGTCCACCTCATGGGTGTACCAGTTAGTCTGACTAGGTGTCAATGAAAACATATGTCTAAAGGCCTGTAGAACTTGTCTGCAGTCCTGTTGCTGCTGGTCAGTGAGGCTGCCAGCTAAGGCCACACCATCAACTGAACCATCAACAGGTCTGGGAGAGGGTCACTCTCTTCCTCCTGTCCCTCATCTGTAGCCATGAGCAAGCCCATGCATGCCCTGTCAACATATGCTTTGAGTCTGTTGACATGGAGCACCATGTGGGGGCTCCTAGGGGTTCCAAGGTCCACCAAGTAGGTGGCCTCTCCCTTTTTCTCAACAATGGTGTGGGGTCTAGACCATTTGTCCTGGAGTGATGCTGGGGCCACTGGCTCCAACACCCACACCTTCTGTCCTGGCTGGTACTCAGTCAGCACAGCCTTTTGGTCATGCCATGCTTTTTGAAGTTCTTGGCTAGCCTCAAGGTTTTTAGAAGCCTTCTTCATATACTCAGCCATCCTGGAGCGGAGACCAAGTACATAGTCCACTATGTCTTTTTTAGGCTTTTTGAGAGGTAACTCCCATCCTTCCTTCACCAGACATAGGGGTCCCCTTACAGGATGCCCAAACAAAAGCTCAAAAGGGCTGTAGCCAACCCCCTTTTGTGGAACCTCTCTGTAAGCAAACAGAAGGCAGGGTAGAAGGATGTCCCATCTTCGCCTAAGCTTTTCAGGTAAACCCTTGATCATACCCTTGAGGGTCTTGTTGAACCTTTCAACAAGCCCATTGCACTGTGGATGGAAGGGTGTAGTGAATTTGTAATTAACACCACACTCCTTCCACATAGCAGTCAAATACCCAGACATGAAGTTTGCACCTCTTCCTTTGGAAAGCCCACTCTTGGGAAAACTCCCAGGAGGGCTCTTGCCACAACAGGTGCTGTTGTGGTCCTTAGGGGAATACCTTCTGGATACCTGGTGGCATGATCCACTACCACCAGTATAAATCTGTGCCCAGAGGCTGTTTGGAGATCCATTGGTCCAACAATGTCAATCCCAACTCTTTCAAAGGGTACCCCCACTACAGGTAGTCGTATGAGGGGGGCCTTTGTTGTGCCACCTGATTTGCCACTGGCTTGGCAGGTCACACAGGAGCGACAACACTCCTTAGTATCTTCTGACATATGGGGCCAGTGAAAGTGAGGGACAAGCCTGTCCCAAGTCTTGTGCTGGCCTAGATGTCCTGCTAAGGGAATATCATGGGCTAAGGTAAGAAGGAAACCCCTGAAGCCCTGAGGTATGACCAACCTCCTGGAAGCACCAGGCTTGGGGTCTCTACCCTCAGAATAAAGGAGTCCTTCATCCCAGTAAACTTTATGAGTACCTGTAGCATTCCCAGCAGCCTCAGAAGCAGCTTGCTGTCTGAGGGGTTCAACAGAGGGGCAGTCTAACTGAGCCTGCCTCAAGTCTGCCCTTGAAGGTCCCCCTGTCCCAAGAAACTCAACCTGTTCAGGTTCAAGCTCTTCCAGGACAGTTCCTTCAGGAGTCTCAGAATCAGCTTCCTGAGAAGGCTGATCCTCACTTGTAGGTAGGGGGGAAGGCACTGCCTTAACCCCACTGCTCTTTCTCTTGGAGGGCACTTGATCCATAGTTTCAGGATCCAAGGCCTATTCAGTTTGGCACTTTTTGGCCTGTGACCTGGTCACAGCAAGGACATGTGCTGATATGCCTAACATCTCTGCATGAGTCCTATACTCCACTTCTGACCATACTGAGTTTTCAAGATCATTGCCCAAAAAACATTCAGCTAGGAGGTCTGCACTTACCACAACTCTTTTGAAGCCAGTTACCCCACCACAGGAGAAATTAACAACTGCCACACTATGTGTAGTAGTGATATTGCTATCATTGGTCACCAGGTAATTATCACCCAGTACAATCTTTCCAGGGTCCACAAAGTTAGGTGTCACAATAGTGACACTGGAACATGTGTCTCTGTAGGCCTAAGCTACTTTATCATTAATCAAAGGTGTCTGTCTGTACTTGCCCAAAGTATTGGGACTCACAGTAGTGGACATAGCCATGTCCACATCACAGATCAGGACAGCCTGAGTAGGAATCCTGACTAGGCCATAATCCACCTCAGTACCCATGGTTAACCCCACTATAGCCTTGGGTTGGGAACTACTACTGCTGACTGTACTAGGGGGTGCAGTTGCCCTAGGGGCTGCAGAAGTAGGGGCTGTACCTTTCTTGGTGCACTCACTAAACCAATGAGAGGCAGATTTACAATAATTATACCAAGGTTTCTTTGGACCTTCTTTCTTCTTCTTAGAAGTTTGGGACCCCCCCTTCATTAGAATTTTGGGGGCCTGATGAAGACTTCTGGTCTTTTTGTTTCTGATCCCCACCCTTTTGGTCTGCCTTTTTCTGATCACCACCTTGGTTCTGGGGCTTCTGCTTTACCCTGGTTCTGACACATTTGTTTGCCTTCTTTCCCAATTCTTTGGGAGAGGTCAGATCTGAGTCAATCAGGTGTTGGTGCAACAACTGGTTCTGACAATTATTAAGGATTTGCTCTCTCATGATGAAATTATACAATCCTGTATAGTCCTTAACTTTGCTTCCCAGTAACCAACCTTCCAGAGCCTTAGTGGCACAATCAACAAAATCAGTCCAGTCCTGAGTCTGTGTCTTCTGGGTATCTCTGAACATCAACCTGTACTGTTCAGTGGTTAGGCCAAACCCATCAATTAGAGCACTCTTCAGGGCAGGGTAGTTATTAGCATCCGCATAACTAACTGTGAGGAGCTTATCTCTGCATTTTTTCTTCAAAGGAGAGCCACAAGATAGCTGCCCACTGACTCTGGGGGACCTGCTGGACTTTGCAGGCCCTTTCCAAAACAGTTATCCACTTGCGGATGTCATCCCCAACTTTGTAGGGGGGCACTATCTTACTCAGGTTCCTAGTATTCTCTTGGGACCAGTCTTTATCCTTAGGGATATTGCTGCCACCAGTGAGCTGCGACCCACTCAATGTCTGCTCTCTAGCTAGGGCAAGCTTCTGTTTGGCAAGGGCAACTTCTAGTTCTTGCCTCTCAATCCTTAGGTTAGCTTCCCTCATCCTAGTCTAATGTTCTCTCCTTTCAGGAGAGGTCATCCTTCTCTGAGCAAGGGTATTGGATCCCCTAGAGGCATTAGAGTGGTGGGACTCACCTGAGTGGGACCTCCTCCTCTCATACCCCTGGTTAAGTCTACTAATAGGTCTGTATGGGACTAGCCCATTCTCAGCCCCATGTAGACTTAGGTTTGCCTGGCTAAGTCTCCCAACTTGGACCTGGCTATCTTGGAAAACCTCTTCTTCAGATTCCTCCTCTGGTTCATCCCCTTCTTCACCTATGATAGTGGAGTCTGATGCATCATCTGTAGATGGTAAGACCTCTTCTGCATAAACTGAGGGACCTTGTCTAGAGACCTTCTCAGCATCAGCCCTCTCTAAGAGCTCTATTAGGTGGGAAATGGTAGGGTTGGAACCCTGTTTCAATCTCCTTGAGGTACACAAGTGTCTCATCTCTTGGAAATTGAGCAAATTTCTGAAGACGGCTGGAATGCCAGAAACCGGTCCTCGGAAGCTTGTTTCCGGTCCAGGGAAGGCATGGCTTGGCAGTTCGGGCTGGACTGTTCCCATGAGGCACAGGGTCAGACGTATTTGCATATAGCCATGTCTGAACTGGGGTGGCAGAGTGGGCTAAAGAACGGTGATGGATCAAACCCAGATCTTTTGACTGGGTGTGAGTGTTTGATTGGTTCAGATGCTCCGTCTATCACCACCCCCTTTTGTACCGCTTTTGGCCGCCATAAGTGTGGCAGGGTATGCTCAGACGTGAGTCCCTTGCTCACTTTGCCACTGGATTCAAGCAAGCCGGGCTGAAGACAGCTGGAATGCCAGAAACCACTCCTCGGAAGCTTGTTTCCGGTCCAGGGAAGGCATGGCTTGGCAGTTCGGGCTGGACTGTTCCCATGAGGCACAGAGTCAGACTGATTTGCATATAGCCATGTCTGAACTGGGGTGGCAGAGTGGGCTAAAGGACGGTGATGGATCAATCCCAGATCTTTTGACTGGGTGTGAGTGTTTGATTGGTTCAGATGCTCCGTCCATCACCACCCCCTTTTGTACCGCTTTTGGCCGCCATAAGTGTGGCAGGGTATGCTCAGACGTGAGTCCCTTGCTCACTTTGCCACTGGATTCAAGCAAGCCGGGCTGAAGACGGCTGGAATGCCTGAAACCGGTCCTCAGAAGCTTGTTTCCGGTCCAGGGAAGGCATGGCTTGGCAGTTCGGGCTGGACTGTTCTCATGAGGCACAGGGTCAGACTGATTTGCATATAGCCATGTCTGAACTGGGGTGGCAGAGTGGGCTAAAGAACGGTGATGGATCAAACCCAGATCTTTTGACTGGGTGTGAGTGTTTGATTGGTTCAGATGCTCCGTCCATCACCACCCCTTTTTGTACCGCGGGCTCCAGCAGGAGCATCGACAAAGCAAACCGTTGACCGCTTGATGGTGCCTGCTTGTGCAGGGTGGTCACTCCTTGACCACAAGGGAGATTCTTCAGTCTTCTACGTCGAGTAGGATATCGAAGGTCCAGAGTTTCGTATCAGAGTTTCAGTCAGGATAAATTTAAAGTCTTGGGACTCAGCTCCTACCTATATACCAAATCTAGGGGCTGGATTACCTGCTAGGTCCCTCCGATGAGTGGGACCCAGGAAGGAGGTGGTTACACCCCTTTCTCTTTGTCCAGTTTCGTGCCAGAGCTGGGGCTGGAGTGCCCCAGCACCGGTTTGAACTGGACTATGCATGGGACACCTTGTGTGCCCCAGGCAGTGTCTCATTTCATTCAGTCCTCCCTTCCCCAATACACTATAGCCTGTCTGGGGTGGTGCTAGCACCTCCCTGCGACAAGAAACCTATTGTCCAAGCCTCCCTCGCTGGAAGGACTCCCAGCAGTGGGATGTCAGACTTGTGTCTGTGGCAGCATCATCCATTTTGTGATGCTGAGGCTCTGGTTAACTTTAACCGGGATTAATGAAAGTAACATGTCTTCTCCCTCTAGAAGGGTGGAATGCTACCCCCATCGCCGGGACTGGTGAGGGGGTAGTATTCCAAAGCATATGACACCTTACACAACATGTTTTGATAAAGCCAAACCAGAGTTGGCATTTAACCGCGAGGTTCATAATGCACTTAAGAGTATATGGTATGGCAATATCCTAGAACAGCTATAAGGACATGGTTCCGGACGCTGCAGACAGGTTCAGCTCATGCTAGAGCACCATCTCACATAAAACCCAGAACTCTGCCTTCAGGATTGTTGAGGCCTGCCATAGGAGTGACTTATAGGTGTATATGTGTCTAGATATAAGTTTAGACATAGGTATACTATATCTAAGCAAGGGGTGAATACACAACCTTGCCCCAGCTGAGCGATCAACCATTTGTGTCAGTTTTGAAGGCCAGCCAGGGGTGGCAAAAGATATGCTGCAGCCCCTGGTAGGCCTTGGGTGCACCTATGCCCTGGGTACCTATAGTACACTGTACAGGGACTCATAAGATTGACCCAAATCCCAATTGGTGATGTACCTAAAGTACTGTGTGTGAAATTTAGAGAGGGAACAGCAGGGCTGTGGGTCTGATTAGCAGGCCCACAGCCACATTAAGTCGAAAACCAGTGAAGCAAAAAGCAAAAAATGAGGTGACCATAGGAAAGCAGACCCTACTCTCCTACAGGGCAGACTTCAGGAAAATGTCTGACTAGGTAGCAGTGGCAGAAACAGGCATTGGGAGTCACTCATCTTAACAAAAAGTCTGGAAGATCAGGTGGCTGCCCTCACCACAAATTAAACTGACATCTACGCAAGGCTCAAAGATCAGGAGGGGCCGGGCCAGGCGAAACAACATTTGCATAGTATGGGTTCCAGAAGGAATGGAGGGGGCCTCAGCGGACTGGTTCATAGAAGATCTAGTACTGAACCACCTAAAACCCAAACGCCTGTCCAACTTCTTCTCAGTCGAGCAACCCCACTGTGCGTTTTAGGGAAAGCCTAAGCCAGGGCCCCCCGCGTACCATCATTGACCGCATTCTAAACTTTAGAGATGGACATGCTATCCTACAGGCGGCACGGACAACAGGAGACCTCCATCTTGAGAACGCCATGATCAGATTCTTTCCAGACTTCACCCTTCATGTCCAGCGCCAGCGCCGGTCATTTGAGGGGGTGAAGAGAGCCCCCAGGGAACAAGTGGTGAAGTACATGATGCTCTTTCCCGCTCGCCTCAAGATCCTGCATGGTAGCAAGGCCTATTTCTTTGATTCGCCAGAGGAGGCCAAAGACTGGTTGGAAGGTTGGCGAACAGTGGGAAGGAACGGAGGCGCACACAGACCGGATCAGTGACTTGACGGACAGGACACTGGGAGTGATGAGAGACCCTTTCCCGGCAGCCAGGGTCATAAACGGAGAGTCATAAAGTGACCAGTAGAAGGAGGGATACTTAGATTGAACTGTTTTTCCTCTTTTCCTCTTCTTGGTATTCCAGAAACCATTTAAGCTCCGCTTTGTGGGGAGGATGTTCTGTTATGAGGAGTTCTGCACAGTATGGACAATGCACTATCTTGTAATGCTTTGTAATATTTCAGGCTCGTAGGGGTGTATTGAATGCACTGAGAGCAAATTTGGGCGGGGCGGGGCTCGGGGACTGTGCACTGAACTGCCTTAATATAGCTTAAATGTGGGTGGGACATTCATTAGATCTGTATAACTCTTCCAGCTGACTGCACGTTCATGTTTCCGTGCATATGTTGATTAGGGATATAATGGGGCGACAGGCACTCTGCATGTTTGAATGGTGGGATGTTGGGGACCCATCGAGCAGGGTGGCAGGGAGGGGGGTGTTGGTAGGGGGAGGGATTGTTTCAGGGGTTGGTAAGTTTTGCCCTAGACCAGTTTAGTCCTGATGCATGTGGTAACCTGCCTGATGACACAGTGGGTCCAAGCACAGGTCTGACAATGATAACACTCTTTGACTACAAAGGGTACTCAAGCTAAGTTTACAGTATGGATGTGGAATGTAAATGGGCTGGGCAATAAGATTAAGAGAACACTAGTATTGCAGCACCTCTAACAACACTCTCCCTATGTAGTTTTTATTTAGGAGACACACCTGCGTGGGAATAGGTGCAAGGCCATGGATGGTTTTGGCTATAAAATGGTTTCCCATTTGGGGTTCACATCAGGATCACGGGGGTGGGCATCCTGATCCGCAATGCCCTGCCCACAGTCCAGTTGGTCCGACGATGCAGGGTGCTTTACCGCGGCGGCAGTGAAATGGGAGGGCCCTACTGTATTCTTTTGCTCATGCTATGTCCTACCAGGCCTCCACGCTTCAGTTTTCCCATGACCGGGCTCCTTCCTGACATCTTCCCCAGGGGGCCCTCCTGTTAGGGGGTGACACGAACGCGGTTATGAATGTGGACCTTAACCGTTCCGGAGACAGTTTGGGCTGTAGGGGGGAACGTGGCCTAGGGGGCTTTGTAATGGCGTTGGGCCTTAATGACCTGTGGCACACATCTCACCCTTCACATAGACAGTCACGTTCTACTCAGCTCGACATGGGACCTCTTCCCGACTTGACTACTTTTTTACCCATTCTGATCAGATGGGCGTTTTCGCTGACCCCCGTATTATGGCCCGCGGGATCTCTGACCACTCCCCGGTCGGTGTCACACTTGTGGGCCCTGTGATCAACAAGGCTAACTTTCCGAAGATAGACCTGTAGAGCCTCCGTGACCAGACAATTGGGACAAACTCCGAGACGGATCTCAACTCTACTTTGAGGAAAACCGGGGCTCGGAAGCCTCTCATGTAATGATATGGGAAGCATATAAATCAGTGCTGAGAGGGCAGGCCAAGGCACTGATTGGGGCCCAGAGGAAAGAGGAGTCCCTACAGATCAGCCAACTTGAAGATGAAATAGATCAGATGGAGCGGGATACCAACGTGGCCTCTTCAGGTGACCTACGTCACAGACGGATACTCAAACAGAGGGAACTTTGAGCGCTAGCTGAGGGGGAGGCACGGGCATACGCACTTGCCACACAACACCGGCTTTATGATGTTGGAGATAAGTTCCTAAAGTTGCTGGCTTGGCACGAGCGACGCGAAAGGGAGCGTTCCTGGGTGGCCGAGGTGATGGACATGCCGGGGTCCCCAGTATCCAACAGTTTGGAAATAGAGGAGGCGTTCGCTACTCACTTTGAAAGGGTGTTTTCCCCAGTGTGCAACAGGTCTGAGGGTGACTGCACTTAATTCCTGCAAGATTATGCGCTGCCCAAGTTGTCCCAAGAACAGAGTGACCTTCGATCTAATGGGGGAAGTAATTGGAAGGTCCTTAACTCGCTTCAGTCTGGGAAAGCGTCTGGACCTAATGGGCTTCCAGTAGAGATTTTGAAGAGGCAGGCGAACGTTATTATCAACCGCCTTATCCAGATGTACTCAGAAGAGCGGGAGGTGGGTAGGCTCCCTCCAGATCAACGTGAAGCCATGATTGTGGTCATTCATAAAGCCGGGAAGCTGGCAGACCAAGGCTCTTCATACCGCCCCATTTCACTTATCAACGTAGAGGCCAAGGTCCTGCCCAAGGCCCTAGCAGATAGGCGGGTATCTGTTCTACCTGACCTTGTGCATGCCAACCAGTCTGGGTTTATGCCCCGTTGGAGCACCCTTCACAACCTGCGACGCCTATATGGTGTACTATATATGACAGAGGAGGTGGGTGACGCACAGATGACGTTAATGCCGTTAGACGTATCAATGCCTTTGATTGTACTGAATGGCCCTATTTATTTATGGTTCTCCGGAAACTTTGTTTTGGACTGATCTTCTGCAGTTGGGTGCGTCTTCTCTACGAACAACCTGTAGCTCGGGTCAGGGTAAATGGTGCAATGTTCAGGGTGTTACCTCTTAGAAGGGACACCAGGCAGCGCTTCCCCCTGTCTCCCCTACTTTTTGCCCTGGTCCTAGAGCCGCTGACTAATTGTATCATGAGAGATGGCTCTTTCTGAGGCCTGGTGCTGATAGATGACTGGGCAGAGCGTATCTCCTTATGTGCCGATGATATCGTGCTGTAAATGGCGTGGGCATAATACTCAATTGCGCAGGCTGTGGGTAGACTCCTTGTCTGTGGGTGGATTATATAGCCTTATTGCAACTATATTTGGGGTAGCAAGTTCATTTTGAGGACTGACCATAAGCCTCTTGTAAAAAATGTATCTCAGGTGGTGGGTGGAACTCCAGGGGCTGTATTGCCAGGTTTACCTCTAGGTTACAAGAGTATTGTTTTAAAATGGAATTTGTTCCTGGCAAGAAAAATGTCATGGCTGATTTCATGTCTCGACTTCTGTGTCAGGTTAGTGGTTCTGACTGCCTTGATGAGGTAGTTACCGCCATTGAAGATGTTGTTGCTGGCGATTTTGATGGTATTTTGGAAGAAATGTGGAAGCTCAGTGAAACAGAAGATTGTTTATGGCAGACCATTAAAGAATATATTTTAAAAGGTTGGCAAAATAAGAAGCACTTGCGCGCTGAAGTCATGCCCATGTCATGTTCAAAGTTGCGGATGAACTAGAGTTAGAGGAAGATTTGATGTACAAAAATGGAAAATGTGTGCCACCTTTCGGTGTACAAAAGTTAAATTTAGATGTGGCACACAAATCTCATCCTGGCATGTCGGCCATGAAATGGTTGGTCAGAAATTACTTTTGGTGGCCAGGTTTAGATCGCATGGTTGATCGTACTGTTAGAGAATGTAAAGTATGCATGTGCAGTGAGAAAATGTTGACAGTTAATGTTCCACCATTGAAAATTATGAATTGGCAATATGAACCCTGGAAAAAGTTGGCTTTTGATATTTCTGGTCCTTTCATGTGTTTACCATATGACTCACGTTATGAATTTGTATTGATTGATTATCACTCAAAATGGCCAGAAGTAAAATTGGTGTTGAGTTCTTCCACCAACATGGTTATAGAATTTTTTAAAGAATTTTTCTCTAGTGAAGGTTGCCCCTTGGATCTAATGACTGACAATGGTATACAACTAACTTCCACTGAAACGTCAAATTTCCTTAAACATCACAACATTAGGCATCACACTACATCAATATGTGAACCACATGAAATTGGATTGCTAGAATGCTTCAATAGAGTGGTGAAAGGATATGTATCTGATGTGGTTAAGTTGGGAGGAAATTGGAAGAACAATTTAAGAGCAAGGCTATGGTTGTATGGAATCAAACCCCATACTACAACCGAAATTAGTCCTTTCCACCTTTTAAAGGGTAGGGATCCTCCCTCTAAAATCTGTCCATGGTGGTTTAGGGAGAAGTGCCGGAGCAATGTTTTTTTGGATGACTTGATGACTGGCGCTGCGCATAGAATGGAGGACAGATAACTCAAATCTAAGTAGTTGTATGACTGCAATTGGAAAACTAAATCTCATGCTTTAAAAGTTGGTGACAGGGTCAGAATTTAAAAACTGGGGTTCACTACTAAATGCTCAGATAGATTCACCAAAGCGATGAAGGTTCTTAAAGTTTTTGATAACAGTGTCATCACACAAGATGGTAAGCTTTGGAATGCTAGGCGTGTTACAAAATGTCCTGCAGGATCCAAAATGGATGATGATACCAATGGTAATGTAAGGTACAATCAAGAATACATGCCAAACTAATTTTCGGTACCTTGCAATGGTTTTGAAGTTAATGTTGCACCTCGCAATTGTTCTGATGATACTGTTGCATTTAGGGAAAAACTGTCAGATCGTGTCAAACGATTTCCTCAAAGGTTGTCTGATTTAATTAGATGATTTAATGCGTTTTGTTTTGTTTCTTTTTCCTCTTTTTAAAAAGAGAAGATGTTGTAGCTACATTTGCTTCGTCAATGCTCGTCTTTTTCCTTCGTTTTTTTCCCTCACTGTGTTTGCATTTTTTAACACTTGTTCTAATTCTACTTGGAACCTTGAGGCTGCTGCCAAGCAATAAGGTAGTGGCATCTGTTCCTTGCGAGATGGCAGTCAGGCCTGGTTGCTGTGCTGCATACTTATAGAATACATACTTTTTAATTACTTGAAGCATCTTACTTTTCTTACATGTTTTCAGTAGGATGCACCTGTTTTCTGAATCAGAGAAGAAGGTATTACAACAGTATATTGAGGGAGAGCATTACTGCTATTGAGCCCTACATTAGACATCTCCTGGAAATGTCTTTTGTCACCTGCACAGTTCCTAGCAGATGGAAAGAAGCGGTGGTGCTCCCACTACCTAAGAAACCTCATATCAGCCCCGAACAATTGGACAATCTGCGCCCGATCTCTCTCCTGCCTTACTTTGCTACGGTTACAGAGAAAGTAGTGAATAAACAACTCATGATGCACGTTGAGAAACACCACCTCTTACATCGCTCCCTTTCGGGTTTTGCGTGCCAGGCACTCTACAGAAACGGCTCAGCTCTTTGCCACGGAAATGATTAGGCAATGTGCGGATGCCGGGCAGACAGCGGCCTTAATCCTGTTGAATTTAAGTACCGCCTTTTACACTGTGACCCATCACACCTTGCTTCAGTGTCTGAATAAAGGTGGTGTCTCAGGCCCTGCACTGAAGTGGATGAAATCCTTTCTGTCGGAGCGCAGCTTCCAGGTGAGGCAAGGATCCCATTACTCTAAAGTCATCAAGCTAAAACAGGGGGTGTCACAAGGTTTGGCCCTGAGCCCGACCTTCTTCAATCTTTATGTGGCCCCGCTAGCTAAGATAGCGGATGGCTTCGGGATCAGGGTCGTGTCCTATGCCGATGACATGCAACTGGTGGTCTCCCTGACTCAGGAACAGGACTCAGCAGCCATCAACTTTGTGTCATGCTTGCAAGAACTAGCAGTTTGGATGGCCAATGACTGCCTGAAGTTGAATGGCAATAAGACCGAGGTGCTTGTTGTAGGGCGAACCCCATCCGTGTGGTCATTGGCCTGGTGGCCTCAGAGTCTGGGACCTATGCTTGGCGATCAGGTATAGAACCTGGGTGTGTGGCTGGATTCCAAGCTCTCCTTTGAATACCAAACTAGGCGGGTGATGGGGACCTGCTTTGGGGTCCTTAGGGGCCTTCGTAAAACTCTGGATTTGCTGCCCATTCCTGCTAGGAAGACTACGATACTAGCCCTTGTGACGTCTCACCTCGAATATGGAAATATACTGTATCTGGGCGCTATGGCTGAGTGCTTGAATAGATGAATACACTTCAATGTCTACAGACCGCTGCCACACGGCTGGTCCTCATGCAACTGAGGCGGGCCCCCTCAAGGAAGGCTCTGGCGACCCTTCACTGGCTTCCCATTAGGGAACGGGTGCTGTTTAAGGCACTCTGCATCTGTCATCGCATTTCCCAGGGTAGGGGTCCCGCATACTTGGCTAAACTGATCACCCACTATGCTCCCACTAGACTCCTTAGATCCCGTGGGACGGGCCTGCTACTTGTTCCCAAGATTCAGAAGGCAAGGATGGGGGGCCGGTCGTTTCGTCACCTGGCTCCTCAGAACTGGAACAAACTTCCTCTGAGCCTTAGGCTAGAGGTTTCCGAGGTTAAGTTTAGGAAAGACTTGAAAACTCATCTCTTTCAGCGCTTGTAGGGTCTCTTGAGTTGTCCGGTTTCTTCTGCGGTTCATGTTCTTCTGTAGTCAGCCTCTCATCACAGCGTGGGGACACACCAGCTGGTGTAACCAGGCGCTTTACAAATGCTCATATTAATATTATGATGACAATCTGGCTAATGGTCTAATCTTTCCCTCTACATCTCCTTGTGCCAAAAAAGCAAAGGGATTAAAATGTTGCAAAGACTATTGAGGGCTCAAAAAGATAACAATCAAGGATTGGTGTCCTCTTCCATTGATTAAAGACATTTTGGAATCAGTAAGAGGATCCTTATTGAGCCTCAGTGTACACGAAGCTGGATCGCAGAGGAGCATATCACTTACCAAGAATAAAGCCTGGGGATGAATGGAAGACAGCATTCTGGACTCCATATGGACATGTTGAATATAGGGTGATGCTCTTCAGTATATGCAATGACCCATCCATTTTTCAATATTTCATGGACAACATTTTTGTAGACTTATGAATCTAAATGTAATTGTTTATCTAGATGATATCTTGTTCTTTTCCAGGTCTTTAGAAGAACATTGTTTACATGTTCAAAATTTTCTGCAATGATTAAGATACCATTCTTTAAATTGCATACAAGAGGAATGCTTATTTGAGCAAATTGACGTGGAATACCTGTGGTTCATGATTTCTCCTAGTGGCCTTTCAATGGATCACAAGAAGATTCAAGCAGTATTAAACTGACCTTCTCCTTCTTCAGTTAAGGAAACCCAAAGCTTCCTCAGATTTACCTATTTGTATAAGCAGTTTATTCACAACTATTCAGAGTATTCTTTTAAGATCTCTCAAATACCAAAGAAGGAAAACCTGAGGTCAAGGCTTCACTGGGGTCATCAAGCTGAAAGGACTTTTCAAGTTTTGAATTAGGCTTTTACACCAGCTCTAGCAATGAGGCAACCAGATGTTGTATGTCGATTTAGATTCTGTATGGATTTCCCAATTCATGCCCTTATATAGGTACATTTGACATTGCCCTTATATAGGCATAGAAATCCAGTCCTTATTTAGGCATAGTTCATGCTACCCAAATACAGGCTACTGCCATCCATTCATCTACATCACAACGATTTATTGGAAAACCAGACTCTTAAGCCGTTAGGGACTTCCCCTTGCTTGGATATTGATTTCTCCAAGAACTCATTTATTATGCATGAACATCTATTCCTTAAGGGTTCATCCATGACGTTCATATGCCCAACTCTTACGTCAATACTGGCATTCCTAAACACCTTCAAGGTATAAATATACCTTCACTTGCTATGGCAAAGCACGGTGTGGTTCAGTGCAGTTCGATTACCTACTTGCACGACGCAGCTCGCTACAGCAAGTGCCGAAGGAAGCCAACTCTCCAGCTGACGCACTGACCAGAAGCTGTCATCCTCCTGCCGAGAATCCAGTGCCAGTGTTTCTGACTCCCCTTGCTGGGTGTTGGGAAATCGAGTCCCGAGAAAGAGATACCAACCTCTCTCATTCTAAGGAATGGAGCTGATTAGAACCTAGAGAAAACTTTGGAAACTCTTGGCAAAACTAATGCTAAAGACAAACACCTACTTCTTCCCTCGTACTACACCTAGGTTTCATACACTGGGGTAGGCCTATTTTAGAAGCACCAGTTGAGTATTTTAACCTGTGTTATTTATGTATGTATTTTTATATATGTCATAGCAACAGACAATGCTATTACAGTATTATTTTATATTACTGTTTACGCTGTACGCATTATACTTCACAATCTGTCTAACGATTGTAGCAGTTCATATCTCTTGAATGAGAAAGAAGACTGTTCAATAAACCCTTATCATTGAAACACCCGTCTCTCTATTTCTGTGCAACTCTGTAGAAACGAAGCATGCACGATTGACTGAGTTAACTAGTTTTCTATTGTTTCCACGACTCTGAAGATATTGTTATGGTTCTAGGGGAAACAACGTTGTCATGTTTATGCGGTTGTCAGAGACTAAGCCCTTCTTTTTAAGTCAAGAAAGTTTCAAGTGACCTATGAGTTAGCTGGCACAAACAATTAACTTTAATATACTTGATAGAGACATACTGACTTCAGCCCTATGTAAAATCTATAGTGTATATTATTCCAATGCACAGAGCCTGTTGGGAATATAGTAACTACACTACACAGACTTCATGAAGAATTTTATTGTAGAGACCGAAGCGTCTGAGAAAGCATTTAGGGCTGTTTTGAAGCAATCAGAGGAAGATGATGGGTTACAAAATCCAATATTTTACAATTTGAGATCTTTACCCTCCTTGGAGCAGAAATATTCTGTGTTAGACATAGAACTATTGGCAATAAAAGAAGATTGCAAGGAGTGGAGACACTTTCTCCAAGGTAGTCAATATCTTTTTGAGATCCAAACGGATCACCATAATCTCAAGGTGTTTGAAGAGTTCCAGTGTCGGAACAGTCGACAAGCCTGTTTGGCATATTTTGTTTCTCAATACAATTTCATGGTCACCTATATTCTTGGATCCAACAATACTTTTGCCAATTCTCTGACTCATCAGAATATCTCTCCTCCGGAAACGTAACCTCAAAAACATTTTGCTCCAGAACGGATAACATATCTAGACATCTGTTTTTTGGAGGATGTTAACAGGATTATCTATCTCTGAAGAATGAAGAACTGAAGGAAATATGTGTGCATTTTAAACTCAGGAAGCAAAGTAACTTATGCTACTTCAATAAAACTCTGTTTATTTCTCTTCCAGTTTTATGAGAGTCAATATTTAATTTGTGTCACAACACCTTAAGTGCAGGTCACCCTGGATCTCATTATATGATATTTTGGTGGCCCACTGTAAAAAGAGATTTGGAATATGTATCTTCAGACTGATTTGTAAACAATTTAAAGCCTCTCATTCCAAAATGTATAGCCTCCTACGCCAATTTGTCGTATCTCCCAACCCTGGCATCCCATATCAAGAGAACTTCTTCTGGATTTGCCCAAATCCGAAGAACTTACAGTGATCATGGTAACTGTTGATAGATGTTCCAAGATGGCCCATTTTTCAACTTTCAAGAGAGTAAAAAAAGCTTCAGATATGGCACGGCAATTGATCTGTGATATCTCTGAAATCTTCTGCTTGCAAAACTCCCATCAATCATAATATATGATAGAGGACCACTATACTTGTCAAAGTTTTGGAAACTGTCAGCACTGTCCATGTAACTTCCAAAGCTTTATCTTCAGGTTTCCATTAATGGTTTCACAAAATGTACCAATCAAACTTTGGAACAATACCTACAACTTCTTTGTAATACTACGTATGATAACTAGACCTTTTTATTACCCTACACAGAATTTGCCTAAAACAACAGTTTACAAAGTGCCATCAGAGTTTCTCCTTTTTATTATTTGCATGGTCTTCATTCTAGAATGAATCCTGAAATGGTTTCTACTGACTCTCCAGTGCCAGCAGCCCAGAACTTTTTTAAGCATCCAAGGGCATATTATCATGGTTTTGCGTCACTTGTGTTCCATGCAACGGTGAGCAGGGAGTGACGCAAATCCTAGAATTACATTTACCAAATATTGAGGCCACCTTGCAGGGCCCTGCATGACTTGCTAAATGTGGAGTAACACAAGACAGAGCCAGTCAATGTAATGCGTTACTCTGCCCCAGGAAGTTATTCCATGATTGTAGCATAGATGTTCTCAGTCATCCACTCATGGATTTTGGTGCATTCCCAGATTTAACATTAGTGGTAAACTTTGTGAATGTGTCAAATTACTATGCCTCTCGAGGAGAGGCATGCAGAGAAATATCCATATTTCTCCTCATTTGGGCTTCCTTCTACATGTGCTGCATTCTGCAGCACACTAGGAAAGTGGACACAGCCTCGGAGGATTGTTTTTGTGGGTTTTGTGTCCCTTCCTGCTGTCTTGCATTTAATTTGACACAATAGGACACACCTAAACCCTGCACTCCTGAGAAGAAGCAATTGCACTGTTGCACCTCTTTAAATAATACATGTAAAACAGCACTCTCAAAAGACGAAGTGATTTAACAAGACCCAGCACTCACTTAAGACAAGGCAAGAAAACAAATATAGGGGCATTTAAAGTGACACACACGTGTTTATTGATTCAATACTTTGAATAGGAAGGCAAAATATATCATTTAATGCAGACTCCCAAATATCAAGTAACTTAAGCACAAAACCAGAACAACAAGTAGCATATAGACATGTAACAAAGAAACTTACAAATTATATACATAATGTAAGTAACACCTAACCGATCGTTCACTCAACATCCTTGCCAACTCAAGCTGGGGAGACTGTTGGCAGCCAGACAAGACTAGCGAACGGGACTCAAATCCAGATTCTTATTTGTGATGGCATGTCTACCCCACTAGTGAGCTCCAATACACTTGTCAACATTCTCTGCCTTTAATACCTTTTACGCAACGTGAGACAGAGGTTCTAAAAACCTCACACCCTTTCTTCTGTTACGTAAAACCGAGCTGACTGTACTGGTCTGTGTCAAGGTCAAGACAGAAGTCGGCCAGGTCCCTTTAGTTTGACTCCGAGATCGAGCTGTACATTGCACACATTCCCCGAAAGGTACCAAGCACGCATCCCACACAACATGTTCCAGTTCACTCTGATTGGTGAGGAGCGAAAACATCCCCTCTCCAAATTGCAGCTAAATGCAAGCACAGAAAAATGAGTCTGTTACACAAGATGGAGTCACCATAGAAAATGGAGTCTTTTATGCAAAATGAGCCAATGGTGAATATATCATTCTGATGACACCCAGCTGATACTCTCCCTGTCAGACAAGATCTCCTCCATGAAAAACAACTTCACCACAAGCATGACCACCATAACCTCATGGATGAAAACAAGCTGCCTTAAATTCAACACAAATAAAACTGAAGTTGTGATCTTCTGAAAGAAAACATCTCCCTGGCACACAGCTGGTGGCCTAGTAACCTTAGACCCTCACTTACCTCCCCCACCCCCAAAGCAGGAAATCTGGGAATCTTTCTAGATGACATGCTTGAATGACAGGCTAAGTAAACACAGTGACATCCACCTGCTTCCACAGCCTCAAAATGCTACAAATCTCTTCAAATGGCTTCCATAAAACACCCGGAAAACACCTTGATCACCGGAAGACTTGACTACGGCAGCACACTCTACAAAGGAATCACAATGGAGTTACAGAATCGACTCCAACCATTCAAAACACTGCAGAAAGCCTCATACTCAACCTCCCTATCTGCTCCCACATCACCCTACACATCAGGGAACCACACTGACTCCCAGTCCACAAATGCACCCAATTCAAGCTGCTCATACACACATGCAAAGCACTACACAAACTGGCCCTGCATACCTGAACATCCACATAAATCCCTGACAGACACATCCTCTATTTTGGACTCTCACTAGCAAGCATAACCCACATCCAAAAAGCCACAGCCTGAGGCTGTGCTTTCTCTTATCTCTCCCGCACAGCATGGAACAACCTCCCTCCCCACATCAGAGCCTCCTCTCGCTCTGCAAGAAACGGAACACCCGGCTAATTGATTAACCTTTTTGCCAGCCACCTGCCTTCCTGCTTAAACCCCTCAATAACTTTAGAGGTCATTACCGTGCTATTCAAATAACTATAGTATACAAAAAGTGATGGATGGAATGCTTGAATTGATCTTAGCCTCTAATAATTAAATACCCGGGCCATCTCCCAATCCATTATTATTTTCACACCATTGTACTTCATTTTGGACCCAGCCATATCAGTCCAATAGATACTTCAGTTTGTCACCCAAAATTGGACGGGTATGCCCAGACGTGGGTCCCATGCACACTGTGTCATTGGAACCAAGCTGTACATGGTTGATGAGCCCATGACTTGGGTGAAACTGGTACTGGGTTGCTTGTGTACCAGTTCAGAGAGAACCTGGCTTGGCAGTTCGGGCAGAACTGTTCCAATTCGAGCAGGATCAAGACTGATTTGCATATAGCTTGCCCAAAAACAGTTGCTTGGTGTGCAAAAGAATGATGAATTGGGGCTGAGAATAATTTAAGCAAATAGTCATAACATAACATAGGATAACATAACATAAGATCACATTACATATTATAACATACAATAAGGTACACATGAAAGAACGCAAAGCAGAACTTGCTGGAACTTACTGACATGCTGACATCTATTGTATATCATATAAAGAAAAAAGTCTGGTTAATTTAAACGTCATTCATAATTAGATCTTATTTTGGTTTAAATATGTATCTTTAATGGTAATATTATTTTTGTCCCATTGAAAGAAACTGTTTCCTAAAAATAGCTAAAGAGATGATGGATTTAGCCTTAGTTAGATCAAAAGTTTCACATATTTCGTCAAATATTCATTTCGATCTTTAGACTGTAGAAACATTCGGGTTAGAACTATAAAGCGACTGGACCTCAAAATGCAGTGCTTTCAATTCAGGGAAACATTTTTCTTTTTGGAAATAGGCTATTGCCTGTTAGACATGTTTGAGAGTGCCAGAGAGAATTTTATGATGTTAAGCCATAGCCCATTTACCTCGAGATGTTTCGTTTTCATACTGGACATCACACAGTTTATTGTTGTTTCACAAAGCTTTGCTGTATCGCGGTTTATTCTTTCTTCCATCCTAAAATGAACATTATGGGTTTCATTAAGGGCCGGGTAGCAAGAAAAAATTACCCACGTTTGGAGTAAGTGGCAAACTCCTGACCGGAGGATTCTTTTTGCTAGTGAAGAAATTGCCAGCTGAATTTTTAATTAAATAGCTAATTCCATTTACGTAGTAGTGCAATTTTAAAGGTTCAGTACAAAGTATACCAGCAGTCAGAAAACGATAAAACTAAATGTTTTTGCTTCCATCATCTTAAGCACAAGCGTTTCCCCACAAAATAGTCTAAAATGGAAATTATGGTACTGAAAAGAAAACCCTGCAAATTGATTTCTTTTCAGCGTTTAATTATAAAATAGAATGTCTAACTGTAATGCTGCAAGATAACCCGATTTGTATGCAGCAACTATAATCAGAATTGCAGCTAACTGTGAACATGTATTTCCTGAGTTAAGGAGTGTTTTATTTTTATACAGGCAATTATTAACATTAAACCTGTGCATTCCTTTCATACGGGTTTTGTGAAAAAAATAAAACTATCCTCAGTCATAGTACATTTCTGCTGGAGTGGTAAATAATATCTATACAATGCAGAGGATAAGCTCCTTCTCTGAACTTGATTATGCACCTTTTCCGGGGTCGCATTATTGTCTGGTATTAACATTTCTTTTTTAGGGTTAAAACCAAGAGGCAATCTATGCCAAAAAATACCAGTCAAATTGTTTAATTTACTGGCCTCATGATAACATCATGCAGAACAAGAGATGAGTGCATTTCCCAAGTAGTAACAGTTCTAGGCAAATGTGGCACACTGGCGCTTGGTGTCTGGGAGGCCTAGACTAAAGGCCCACATGTGGGCTAAAAGCGTGTTGTAATAAAGATACCAGGAGGCAGAGTGAACATAAGTATCCTTATTTTATTCTTAGAAGTAAAGGTATAAACATCCTAACCACAGGCAAGCCAGCAGCAACAGCTCACTGAAGAACCTTGTAGCTAGGCACCAACGCATTCTAGATTCAAAAGCTGCTAATCAGGCTTACAGATAATTGAATAGCATAACCAAACATATTGAATAGTGTAAGTGAATACCACACACCTTCCCCCCAAAACAAACATGTGAACAATATCTGATATACTTAGTTACAGACGTAATCATGAAATTTTACAGGAATAGAACAAGCACAAGAACTCATATGCATTGGAGATATACATTTTGAAGAAAAAGATTGTTGTGTGTGAGTAATGGACAGAGCAAAGATACGTACACGAGCAATTCCAAATGCGACCATCATCAAGTTTCACAACTTAACTACCTTATGTGGAGAAGAGAACTTATTTCTTCCAGTTTTTGTGGAGACCTTACTCTCACACAATCACCTACATTAACAAGAGTATGAGCAACAGCATGTCTCGCATCAAAGTTTGCTTTCACATTTTTAAACTTGATATCCTGAAGAGACCTCCTCTGAGGATCTTCAGGAACACTAATGTCAGCCCTATACCCTTTCATCCAGGATTGAAATAACGGAGTATTAGGTGTGCGTCCCCTAAACAACTCAAGGGGAACTTTCTCAGTTATAGAATGAGGAGTCAAACAAGGATTGCATTTCTCCAGTCACAACCTTGCTCCTTGGCTGATTGGATAGATTCTTTTAATACACGATAGAATCTCTCAACAATTCCATTACATTCTGGATGGTAAAGAGAGCATCGTCCATGAACAATTCCTCTTTTAGCTAGAAAGTCTTCCATCTCTCTTGAGACCAGTTGTACGCCGTTGTCAGTCAGTCAGTCATTCATAATAACTTTATTTCGATTCGTAGAAACAAATCATAAAAGTTCAGACATTTACACAGTTTAAAAACGTGATACCATTGTATTTACAACCTTAAACATTATTATATTACCACTGAATATTTTACAAGTACAAAAATTAGTCACATATATAAAAACACATGAAATTTTAGTCGATACAATACAATTCCTATCAAATGGTAATCTATACGATATTTTGTCAGTCAACTTGTGTACCATAAAGATAATTAATATCGATTTCTGATAGTAAGTGCCACTCGAATAAAATTAAGCACGGCATTACATATTGCTGGGGTTGATAGTGAGAGTAAATGGTCATATCCCTCTTTATAATAGCGGGTTCCAAGGGATATCAAAACCGGCCTGATAAAACGGTTTCTTGGATCTTTGTACAGGGTGCAAAATAGTACAAGATGAAGAGTGTTTTGTGAAACGTTGCTGTTACAGGCACAGGGGGGTAAACTCTCACACCATCCCGCTTGTTTTGGAAAAGCAAATAAGAAATGCAGTGTATTAAGGCGGAACCTAGTCAAGTAAAAGCGCCATTGTACATGTCCTATATATGAAAGGTATGGTTGACGCTGCAAACCTTCCCTTGTGATAAACCGCACTCTCACTGTTTCTCAGAGCACCTAACTTGGTGCGGTACGCCTCTTTAATTAATAACTTTGTCTCACTACCAATGGACTCAGTGTTTGTAAAGATGTGACCCAAACCTTTCCTTAAAAAAGTTTCCCTAACATATGATAGCCACGGGATCTTCTTTGTGAGTTTCAAATCATGTGAGCTCCAAACCTTACTCCAGAGCAGTAAGGGGGAGACATGGATGGTGTCACTCACAAAATCAAGACCCACCTCAGTATGGCAGAACATATTAGAGGTGCCCATTGGCACACATAGGAGCAGTTTGACAAACTTATTTTCAATAATTTGAATTTTGTTGCAGGATTGCGTTCCCCACACACCCGCACCGTACGTTGCAACTGGGATGCATTTTGCTTTGTATAGGGATATTAATTCTGCAACCGGCTTCTGACCCAGTTTACTGGAAAAACGGAAAATAGCCTCTACTGCTTGGGTGGCCTTTTGGACACGGGCAGACACCAGGGGGTCCCAACTCAAGGTTTTATTAAAAATGTTCCCCAAGTAATTAAAGCAGTCAACTTTCACAATATGTGAGTCCTTCACCATAAGCCGGCGAGATTTTATTCCTTTGGGGCCGCAAACCATAGTGAAGGACTTTGTGAAGTTGACCCTTAAATCTAGACCCTGCATGAAGGTTTCGAAAGCGTTTAAGCAAATTTGCATGCTGTTGGCTGTTAGGGTCATCAGAACCGTGTCATCTGCATACGATAACATCGGTATCCGTTTGCCATTAACCTGGGGAAAATCAGCACAGCTCTCCAACAGGAAAGCTTCCAGGCCATTTGTGTACACCAGGAATAAAAAGGGGGCCAGTATACACCCCTGGCGAACACCCTCGGTCGATGTAATGGGCTTTGTTTTCTCCCCGGCTGGGCCAAATCTAACCCTTACTGTCGTGGCAGCATGGAGTCTGCGGAGGAGTGTAACCAAAGGCTCCTCAAACCCCATAGACTCCATCATTTGCCAAAGTTTGTTTTTACAAACAGTATCAAAAGCACTGGATATTCCATGAAAGCCAAGTGGACACAACCACACTTGGCACTCATGTACCTACCCATGATTAGCGCCAAATTTAGACACTGCTCTGTGGTACCTTTTCCCCGCCTAAATCCATATTGGGATTCCACAATGATATCGTTCGACTCAGCCCATGTTTCCAGACGGGCCAAAATCACCCTGCCCATTAATTTACAAGTTGCGTCAATAAGCGATATAGGTCTGTAACAACAGGGGTCACGTTTATTGCCTTTTTTGAATATCGGGACCACTATCGCCTCTTGCCATGAGGCTGGAATACGACCAACCACAACTGCTTTAACCAAGAGTAGTAAAAGTGGTGCCCACACTTCTATATTGTGTTTAAAAAGGTCCAAAGGCACTGAGTCGGGCCCAGGGGCCTTTAATGACATGCCCTTACTTAATGCGGCCTCTACCTCAGAAAGAGTCAGTGAGCGGCTAAGCATATTCGCTGACTCCAGCTTAGGATCACCAATGCTGTCATTGCTTTTTACGTCCGGGGCCCCCTTTGGGTTAAAGATATGCCCATAGTGTACCTCCCAGGTTTCCCCTGGGATGTGCACCTGAAGGGTATCCTTTTCCTCACATGTTAAAAAGGGGCGATTTATAACCTCCCAGAAGAGTCGGCTGTCTTTTAATTCTGAGGCCTTCCGTTAGTCATCCCACGCCTTTGTTTTTAACTCTGTTGTGCGCTTAAAAAATGGCATCTCTATAAGTTTTCCTTGCCCTTTTAACTGAATCCCAATCCCGTGGCACTTGGCGTAAAGCCTTCGTTAGGCTAGACTGAGCTCTTGAGCATTCTCGGTCAAAAAATGTGCAGGTATTTCCCCTATTACCACCCACAGGTTTCAGTAAATGCGAAGCCACATTGTCTAAAAGTTTCTCAAAGTTATCAATTATAACCTCCGGCTCATTAAGTGGATTTAGGCAGGCATCTATCCTATGTGTGTTTATTTAAAAAATCTGATGCATCTATCTTATTCCACTTTAAGGTAACCCCCTG
The DNA here is from genome assembly GCF_964261635.1 of Lissotriton helveticus. NCBI lineage: Eukaryota > Metazoa > Chordata > Amphibia > Caudata > Salamandridae > Lissotriton > Lissotriton helveticus. The sequence goes on along the minus strand of NC_136059.1, from coordinate 2,100,815,788 downwards.
ATTCTGGCTGAATTTGATTGTATGCTCCAAAATCTGTATTCTCTTGGAGGCAGGACACAAACTCAGAATTAATGGATTATGGTCACTTACTGGGTTAGCCTCAATATGGAAATCATTAATAAGATAAGAATATTTTCTAGAGACCAGGACGAAGTCGATCACACTCGCCTGTCCACCTGTTCCATAAAAAGTGGGGATGCTCGATAATCTTGAGAAATTAGACATGCCCAGGGCACAAAGATCATTAATTATTAATATATTGTTTAAAGCCTCTCCCTGTTTTGTGTGCTTAAAATGAGCAGATGGCTGATCATTTAGGTCTACCAGGCCACAAACTCTTGTACCGCTAAATTTACACAGAGTACAATTAAAATCTCCTACCCACATAATAAATAAAGGAGATGTAGTGTTGGATACTTTAGCAATCTCGTCCTGTAGTTTTTGTATGACCTCTGTGGTTTGGGAATCAAATATATTGTAATACCAATTAATTAAAAGCAAAGGCACCAACAATAAGTCCTTAATCAATAGTAATTGGTACCATGGAGATTCCACCAGTATAACAGTATTTATCTCAGTATGCTTTATAGAAATAGCTGCCATGAGGCAGCCCTTGGCTCTACCAGCAGGTGAAGGTTCAGCTGGAAGGTTAAAAGATTGATAACCATCAAGACCAAGGTCCCCTCTACTCCATGTCTCCTGGAGACAAATAATATCGAAGGATGCAACAAATTTTAACCATGCCGGATCCCCTAGTCTCCGTGCTAGCCCAGCTATATTCCACGAAATCAGACGGAAAGAATAACCCTCGACCATGCTATCTTTCTCCCTCTTATGGGTTAAAATTTGCAACTGGGATGCGTCATTCACTCTCGGAATTGCTACCGTTAAACCATTATCTACAGCCAGTGGGGCGGATTCTAACTGTCTGGGAATAGCTCTCTCTCCCTGTGATGAGATACAATCAGTGTGCACCCGATCCCCATGTAGACGGCTTGTTGGAGTTGGTGGTCAGTCCACCATCTCCAAACAGCTATACCTATTCCTAGTTGGGATTCCTCTCCGGGTATCCCTAAAAAAAAGGTGCTTTGGGGAGAAACTAGTGGGATTTCCACCCCATTCTTCTCTAGTAGGATATCCATCAGAATTTCCTCTCCAATCCTCCCACTCTCTTCCTAAAGTTCGGTGGCCTACTCTATGCCAATTATGTTCATTTGCTTGGTCATTATACGACCTAGGGGGATAAAAAAAAGGAAAGCCGTATTGCATCTATGCCTGCATTATTATCTCGAGGGCACCGTGAACAGATATAATTCACCTTACGAGGATCCTTGAAATTTACCAAAATACAGTCGCCTTGGATTGACTTCTTTCCATGGCCCACCCAGATAACTCTACAAACAGTTAGAATCTTGCTCGACCAGCAAGGTGGTAATGGTCGGTTGTTATTTAGCCAGTATTGGACCTTGTTCTTTAGTGCTCAAGGGGGTTCCTCTGAGGTGTTTGACAACTCTGGAACACCAGTCAACACCACCACAAAAGGGCCAGCCTCAGGGGGAAGATTGGCAGGGAATCTTCTTTTAACAATTTCCCTATGGGAATCCCCATTAAGATCTGTCAGGGGTGCTATGGGGGTATTACTAACCACCTTCATTTTATCTGCAGTTTTCTTCTCTACTGCTCTAGGGGTTTTTGTTGGTTTTGATGTTACAGTTTGCCCTACTCCCGTCGCTTTTGTTACTTGCGAGACCACAATTTTATCAGTAGGTAGTTTATTGCCCCCTATCTTTGGTGCCCCATGAGTCAATGGGTTGTTCCTTTTAGAAAGAGTGAGTAGTTCATCTAGATGTTTTTCCATTTTCTGTAATCTAGTTTCTAACGGGGAGAGGAGGGATTTAAACAACTCTCCCAATTCTGTTAGAAATTGATTATCTACCACTTTAACTTTATCTCCCCCCACAGTCATAGTCAAAGCTTCAGGGATTTCATTTCTGATGGACTCATTTGATACTGAGATTTGTACATAATTTTTCCTATTTTTGCCTATGTCTCCCCCACCCTTCAGGGAAGTTTGATTTAGAGTCACCCCCTGATGTTTGGCCAGTTCCTGTGTCCTCTTTCTCCTTTAAGTTTTCGGTTTATCCCTTTTTTTCCTTACAGCCCCCTCCCTCTTTCCTCTCAACCGTCTTGTAACCTCTGGCGTAGTGTGTAAAGATAGGTCTGGTGTTCTTTCTAAACTGATTTGGGAATCAGAGAGGAGTTCTGATGCTGATAGGTCCACCACATTTGGTAGACTATGGACATCAGCACGAACTTCAATCGAGGGAGTTTCCCTTATCTGCTCAGGGATTTTTGCAGTTGCTAGAAGACCCAAGGAGGATCTTTTTTGAAGAGCCAATGTTAAATCTTGAGATACTCTACGTTCCAAATCGGCAATACCCTGATCGATAAACGAATTTGCTCTTATAAGGAAGTTATCTATGGGACCCACTATCTGGCCCCCTTCGGCAGCGGACTTACTCCTACTTCCTCGCCTGGACATAATTTTAGAATATGTATATATAAAATACTAACCCACACAGATGCCCAAATAAAAATATACAATCATACAATAAACAGTATTAAGATGTAAATCAGTACAAGTATGAAACGACAATACTGGCTTTTACACCAAATATAATGCAATAAACAAAGGACAAACTTTTAGGGGGGGCCCGGTCTGGTCTCACACGGGCTCTAACGGGCTAAAACGGGCCCGCTTTTGGCCCGGGCTTCGCCCCGGTCTTCGTCCCGTGCGCGTCCCGCGTGCGTGTGTGGGGGTGTTACTATATGGGAGGAGGAGGGGGCGGGAAGAGGCACCAGGTGCGCGTGGTCATGAAGCGCAAATACCTCTGGTCCTCGCAGTCCCGCTCCCCCTAAGCAGCCCAACTACAATCCAGCGGCAGGTCCGGGTCAGGAGTAGACAAGGGCACCAGGCAAAGTTCCAGGTAAAATCAGCAGAATGTGGGCTTTAAAAACAACGCACAGTCACCAGCGTGTACCACGGCTTCGACTACGAGCGGCACCGTTGTCAGTCAAAAGAGTCTCAGGAAGACCCTCTCTGTAAAAAATGTTTTCTAAAAACCTTACCACATCTCTAGTTTCAATACCCTGAGTGACCTTCACTTCTGGCCATCTAGAGTACATGTCAATAAGGACTGAGACATAAAACTGACCAGACTTGGAAGAAACCGGACATAAGAGATCAAGTGCAACATTTTGCCAACACCTAGTGGGAGAATCACGAATGACCATCGGTTGAGTTCTAGTCTTACACACCTTGTCAGACACCCTACACTTAGAGCAGTCTCTGATCAACCGTTCAACCAAAATGTCAACACCTGGCCACCAGAAGTGCACACAAACCCTCTCCTTGTTTTGGATATACCCTGCTGACTATCATGTGCTAAATGAACGATTTTCTCCCGAAGAGAAAACGGTGGAACAAGGTGTGTTCCTCTCCACAATAGATCATTGTACAGTGAAAGTTCATGTCTACATTCCAGAATTTATTTGCATCACCAGAAAGAGACTTAATACCTGACCACCCACCAGACACATACTTGCAAACTTCGAGCAAAACCTTGTCATTTTTTAAAGAGTTTCGGCATTCCATTTCAAATACAACCCCTTCAACAACCTCACACAACTTGAAGTTGTCTGTCTCCCATGAGTCATCAGAGTCAATATCAGCAGAACTTTCAGGTATTAGTTATGAAAGACAATCAGCAACTTTGTTGTCAACCCCTGGGATATATTTAACAAGAAAATCAAAGTCTTGAAGAGCAATAACCCACTTGCAAATCCTAGAGGAAACTGCATTCAAATCTTTCTTGCAAAACAAATCCTTAAGGGGTTTGTGATCAAAGTGTACAACGAAAGAAGAACCCCATAGAAATTTCTTGAGCTTCTTAAATAGACTAATAAATACAAAGAGGTTCTTTTTCAATCACAGAATATTGCAATTCTGGGCCCACAGGAGCTCTCGAAAGAAATATAATAGTTTCCTCCTTACCATCTTTAATTAGTTTAAGGACAGCTCCTAAACCTGTAGAACTGGCATCAGTGATAAGAACAGAGTCTGAAGACGTGTCAAAGCTCTGCAAGGAAGGAGCTGACTTGAGAGCTTTCTTGAACTCCTCAAACTCTCATTGACACTGGGGAGACAACAAGAATGTTATACTTTTTTTAAGAAGAGACCTAAGAGCATGAATGCGGCCAGCAAATCTTGGCACAAACTTGTTATAATACTCGGCCATACCCAAGAATGTTACCAGCTCTTCCTGAGACTGAGGAACAGGCAGTGCATCAATAGTCTTTACTAAACGCTCTCTGGGTCTGACACCATCACATGTCAAATGGTGTCCAAGATAATTGATTTTGCAATATTAAACTTACATTTAGTTTCACGAAGAGTTAAACCTCCCATACAAAATCTTTCTAGAACACATCTCAGTCTTGAATCATGGTCAGTTTGTGGAGACTGTACTCTCACACAATCACCTACATTAACTAGAGTATGAGCAACAGCATGTCTCGCATCAAAGTTTGCTTTCATTTTGTAGACTTGATATCCTGAAAAGACCTCCCCTGAGGATCTCAGGAACACTATTGTAAGCCCCATAACTTCTCATCAAGGATTGAATTAACTGAGTATTAGGTGTGTGTCCCCTAAACAACTCAAACAACTCCCTCTATTCCCTTCAACACATCCTCCATGACCCTCTGAAAAACGAAGGCTGCAGAAACCAAGCCAAAAGGAAGATGTGTGAACTTGTAAGTCCCAAAAGGAGTAATAAAGGCAGTCAGATCCATGGAGTCAGCATCTATTTGAACCTGATGGTAGGCAGTGCGTAAAGCTAGTGCTGAAAAAATGCAGTGATCCCTTAATTGTGCAAGCATTTCAGTGATGCTGGGGAGCGGGTACCTATCCGCAACAACTGAATGATTGAGTGCACGCAAGTCCACACACAAGCTCACATCACCTGAAGCCTTGCTTGCAAGAACAACCAGAGCAAACCAAAGACTTGCCTTAGTCTCAACAATAATCCTGTCATACTTTAATTTTTCAAGTTCTAAACGCATAGACTCTTTCATGGCTAGAGGAACATTTCGTACTTTGCATGTGACAGGAGCAGAGTCAAGTTTTAAAGTAATCTTGTGAACATACTCAGAGAGACAACTTAACTTGTCCTTAAAAACGTCTTTGAATTCAGCTCTTAACTTTGAGTTAAAGACAATTTCACACAAAACCTCCTTGCAAATTTCAACGCACTCAATGTTTTTTGTGGAGGAAGGCAGCGAGATGTCTCTTAAGACAATGCAGGGATCAGCCACTGGAACTAATGACACACCCAAATCAGCCTGTTGAAACCAGCTGTTAATGCTGTCACCTCTGCATGATATGTACATTTTCCCAGCAGCTAGTCTTTGTTTATATTCAATGTTGCCAAGAAAATAACCAAAGAGTTTTATAGGTTGTCCTCCATATGCCAAAGGTTTGATATATGGCTTATAGACTTTCACTTTACCATGTATTTTTTAATTCAAAGAAATCTTTTTGAATAAGACAGATATTAGCACGTGAGTCAAAGAGCATCCTAATAGTACAGTCATTCCCAAAAACAGAATCATCAGGGCCTTTACACTTGTTATTAGCACATGGTGATATAATCTCCCCACAACGTAGATCCTCCTGTTCATGTTCAGAGTCATCACTTTAAAAAAAGAAATCCTTGACACGTTTACTTGATTTAGACTTTGTGGCTCTACAAGCTTTAGAAACATGTCTAATTTTCCTACAGTTGTGGCATTTTGAAGAAAGAGCAGGAAAGGATTTATCATTTGCAAGACGGCCCTATAGATCACAACGAAAACATTTGATCCTTATATTTTCTTTCCATCTGGAAGTAGAAGGAAATTTATTAATAGAACGACCCTTCCAAGTCTGTTCACTTTGCTTCAAAGAAGGCTTCACAGGATTTTTACTGATAGTATCAACTTTCTCTTCAGAATCTCCATTCTCCTTTTTTATAACCTCCACACAAGCTAAAGTATGTTCAATTCTTTTGTCGAAGACAATTACCTCATCAAGTTTTGGATCATCTTTTTGCCAAAGGTCATCATTTATCTTTTCCACATTACAATCAAGCATGAATTGGTTCCGTATGCGTTCCTCCAATTAGCCTTCAAATTTGCAAGTAGCACCCAACTTGCGCAAGGCTGTGACAAAAGTCTCGACAGACTCATCAGATTTCTGCACACGCCTCCCAAAATAATAAAATTCTAAAATAATGCTCAGTTTGGGGAGGTAATGTTTATCTATTTTTTTAAGGCTAATTTCAAACTCATTGAAGGTGTCAGACTCACCATCTTTTGAGTCTAGGAGGTGCTCAAACACATCTTGGCCCTCTGATCCAAGACAATGTAATAAAGGAGAAGATTTCCTTTCCGTGCTCAACGATACACCACAGACCCTGGCATAGTTGAGAAATACCTTTTTCCATTTCGACCAATGTAAAGGTGGATCACCGGGATTTGAAAGAAAGAAGGTTATGGCGTCACATTTTACATGTTGAAGGCAAAATTAAATAATTGTTGGTTTTTTTAAACTATGAGTTGTTCCTTTTAACCTGGGAAGCAAAGATGATGACTGAAAAAGCAAGAGTAAACAATAATAAATATAAATATACTGTTCAATAAATAATTAACAACCTGTGAAGAAAAGTAGATACATTTTCCAACTGAGTGTGAACGAGTAATGGGCACACCATGAATATTATGAGTAAAATATTATGAGTAACCATACAGCTGTACGTATCAGTGAGTAACAAGTTTGGTACATTAATAAAATATATAGTGTGCTTCTTCGAATCAAACAGTTTTCAATAGTAAGTTTGTTATATAATTGAATATATGTCAAAGAAAAAAATGTACTGTGCATATCGGCGAGAATAGTGAAAACCAAATAAAATAAAAAATTTAAGTAAGCTGTGAATATCTGGAGTTGAAGTATTTGAGAATGCTGTGCTTGTTAGCGCAGAATAGGCAACAAGTACGTTTCAGAATTCTGTGCTTGTCATCGCAGAGTAAACGACAAGCAACCGATAATTGTTGGACTACAATTGAGACATGTTCTTGGTATTAAAGCCTTTCACAATTTTGTGCTTGTTAGCGCAACAATTGTGGCAAGCAACACGCCTTAGGCAGATGTTTAGGAAGACGCGTTGCAGAGTTGACAAAGGGATGACCTTTGTCATGTACAACTTTGCTCCTGTGAAAGAGCCTTGATGTGTTGCCAAGGAGACAAGTATCAACGACGTAAGGACGTGCTTGTAACGCTGCTGCAACGCTGGCTGATGACGCGATGAAAAGAAATTCAGGAAGACCAAAAGACTAAGCACTGCGCAAGCCCAGCAAGAGGAACTTTAAAAAGTTGGAAGAGGTGAATGTGCCGTTGTAAGTGTTTTAAATATAGGTACTTTATACTTACAACAAAGCACTAAAGGGGCAGAGAAATACAACATCCGCTGCATGATTCTTGCGGTGCTGTGTTGAATTACAGAGATTAAAGAGATATTGTTTCAGTTATTAAATAAAATAACGTAAATCTCTTGTTTTAAAGATAAAAGCGCGCTTTAAAGCCAAGTACAGTACCTTAGAACTTTTCCGCGACTTATCTGTGTTAGGACGCTCATAAAGTTTAAAAAAATCACGTTAGAAGTGTAGAGTTTCAACAAGAAATCTTCACAGTCTTCATTAATGTCATCATGGGAACCATCCTCATCCTCGTCACCAGTGTAATGAAGATACCAGTAGGCAGAGTGAAGATAAGTATTCTTTTTTTATTCATAGGAGTAAAGGTGTAAACGTCCTAACAACAGGCAAGCCAGCAGCAACTGCTTACTGAAGAGCCTTATAGCTTGGTACCAACACATTCTAGATTCCAAAGCTGCTCATCAGGTTTACAGATAATTGAATAGCATAACTAAACATATTGAATAGTGTAAGTGAATACCACACGTCTTATATTTTTACTTTTTTCGGTTTGTTCAAGGTCATCGAGAGCAGTGACAGTATGAAGGAGGGTCATTTCCTCCGATCGATGCCTGGCAGCTTCTCAAGATTTGCATTCGATTTTCGTTTGTTGGTGAAGTTTGCACCACGTCCATGCAGTTCCCTCATTTTGTTATTGTTGCATTGTAATTCATATGCTACTTATGCAATTGGTCATTCTGTGGTTTGGTTTGCATACTGCATTCCTTGGAATGTTGCTTTATGGAATGCAGAGTACAAACTTGTTGAGCCTTAGCTGTCTTACTATGAAGATGGGTTTGCTGTGCTGCCACAGATGAAGTTATTCTCCTACTGTTCAAGTGGACTCTTTTTGTTCAAAGTTCAGAGTGCAGTAATATATGCTGGCAAGGTGTACTATGCAGCCTGGTACAACAGTATAACATGGCAAACTGGGTGGCTCATAAGATAACAGAGATAGGAGTATGGTGAAAGATAGATTGAAGAGTAAGAAAGAGAGGCAACTGTGGGGAGAGGAGGGTGGAGGGGAGGGGGCCTACACTATGTTGACTTCACACTTAGCATTGGGGGTACTATCATTCAGGTGTATACACACTGCGAGACTAGAGGGGAAAGGGGCCTTTATTAATCCTTTAAGTAGGGTTAGAGCATGGGCCAAATTCAAGTGGACTCTTTTTAGAAAATGGCGATGAGCTACTGAGGCCTCTTGCCATATGGATGCAGCACAGGAGTGGAATTGCCTTTAAATCTCCTTCGGCCTGGAGGTGCGTGCTCTGGCCCATGGAGGGGCTGTGTGGCTGGAGACATTTCCGATTCAGTCAGTGTGAGCCATCGGAGGCCCACAATTTAGCGCAAGGTAACAGGGAACTCGCCTTACCAATGAGCCATTGGATTCTTCACAGAGCTGCAGGAAACTGCACAGGCGGTCTTGGGCACTGATGGGAGTTTGAAGTATCAGAGGGTTTGTCATGTGATGATGCGAGGTCATTGCGTAAAACGTGGAGGGCATTTTGAATTGGGACTAACCCTGGTCGGAAAACTACGCTACGCTCACGGAGTATGTGCAACTATGCGCTACGCGAATCGTACATAGCACAGTGCAAAAACGCGTAGCAGGCATTTTTTGCTCGCAAGCGGTCCTCAACGTGTAGTGTGCATAGTGCGAAGTGCACTTCACACGGCTACACATAGCGCGACTACGCGAACTACGCCCAGGGTTAAATTTGGGGCATACATTAATGAACTGTATTCGCTTCATGATTCCTTTTCGGCATGCAAAACACGTCACAACTGTGGTGATTGTCTAATTTCACTACCTTCCTATTGGACTGTACTTCATGATACAAATTGCAACATCTTATATTGGATACATTTTTCAGTCTTCCAGGAACTAAAGTGAAGCAAAGCTCTTGGTGCTTTTTGTTCCAGTCAATATCTCCCTTTTGTTATTTGTTTTGGAGGTTGTACCATATAAATATACAATGCAGTTTGATCCTGCAGCTAAATTCCTACAATGCAAAGGAGAACCTCCCATAGGTGGAAAGAGGAGCTAATCACATACAGGAAAGCTATTGATGGAGAAAGAATGTTAGCAGAAAGGAAAAACAATGTCATGTTGCATTGTCTAGGTTTTCAGAGGGTCTGGTTGTGTCCAGAACACGGCCCAAAGTGGCACCTTCAGATGGGCAAGGAACATTGATGTATATGAGAAAGTGCTACTGAAGATGGAATATAGGTTCAAATCCACAATCAACATTTCTCTCAATAGATTCAACTTCCACACAAGGGTGCAAAAGGATAGAGAAAGGTTTGATGAGTTTTTGACAGTGTTGAGTGTTAATATCTGTGAATGCAATGTCAATGTACACCATGAAAAGTTTAGGCCCAACAGCGGCAGTACTGGTAAATGCACTATCAAAGTATGCCATAAACTATGCATGCATAGCAATGTCAAAACTAGTAAAAGCAATGTCATTGTACGCTACAATAACTGTGCGCATAATAATGAGAATGTTGGTAAATATATTAATGACCGCCGTGTGCTATGCACATGCAATAATGAGCCGATTTGATTGATCTAAGATGACCTCCCCATCAACATGCCATGCTGGCCATGAGCCCCAAACCTAGGCTCACAGATTGATAGGTCACAGGTGGGGTTACACCCAGTCAGAAGTCAAATGCGCGACAAGAGAAAACCCTGATAGAACTACAGATAGGCAGCTACACCACTAACAGGCCCAATGAAATTGGCCCCAATAAACACATTTGGCCAAAAGTTCACATTCCCAAAATACTACCAAGTTAGATGCAGCATGCTGTTAGGAACTCTCACAGGACATAGCATGCACACTACAAGCAGTGACCCTCCGCTCCTTAAGCCTAATATGTGAGCCAGGTGTCCTCGTTATCAGATGGTTGTACCTATCATTTATGACTAGGCCCGGATCCAATTGTTCTATATATTTATATATTCACTGAAAAAAATAGGTTTCAGGGATGTTATAGCTAGAAATTTACATTTAAAAAAAATCTCTGAAATTCACTGAAAAAACCATAGGTTTGAGGGATATTAAAGTTAGTTGGATATTTCACTCGTACAAAACCACCAAAGAAAGTTGGCCGGTATAGTTAGTTGAGTTAACTATAACTCGCGCCCCGCAATGCACTGCTGATGACGTCACATATTACATCACTCTTGACATGGTCAGTGAAATCACTGATGACATCACTGATGACATCACTGATGACATCATCCAGTTTACTGTGTGTTTCTGTAAAGTTTAAATACGTTTTATTTATACGCCAGGATGTATTGAAGAATGAGTAGGTGTATAGTGTCTGAATGGATGATGTTGTTGGTGGCTGATTGACTGTATAATTGAGTGATTAAATGTGTCTTACTGAATGCATGGGTTGGTGACTAAACTGTGTGTATGTCTGTATCACTCTGTCAGTTGGTGTGTAAGCGGCTGCATGGGTTGGTGAGTAGCTACATGAGTGTCTATAATGGTTATTGATTATATGAGTATCTGTATGGGTGCCTGAGTGTCTGGGTGGGTGGAGGATGGGTGACTGTGCATAGATGTGTGAGTGGGTGATTCACTGGGTTTATGTGTTCAAGAGTAGATCTGTGCAGGGCTGTATGGGTGGGTGAATGTGTGTATGGGTGTGTTGGTGAGTGAATGGATGTCTGAGTAGTACATGTGTGAATAACTACATATGTGAAAAGCAGTATATGTGAGCGTTGGAGTATATAAATGACTACATGTGAGAGTGAGTGATTGTAAGAGTGGCTGTATGGATGAGTGTGTGCTTGTATCAGTGATTGCATAAGATAGTAAGTATTTGTTAGTATCTGTATCAATAACTGAGGTGGAGTGTGTATAACTATATATAGGTAAGTAAATGAGAGTGTGATTGATTCTTTGCATGAATGACTACCTTTGTGAATAACCCTATGGCTGAGTGGTGTGTGTAAGTGTCTGCATAAGTGAGTGCATATGATAGTGCTGTATTAATGAATGACTGCATGTATGAGTGACTGTATGGGTGAATGAGTGGATGTGTGTGTAGAGTAAGTATGGGTAAAATTTGCAAATTTGCGTGAAATCGCAAATTTCCCGCAAAATCGCAGATTTTTTTGCGATTTACACAGGAGTACTTTCTACTGGCTAATCCAGTAAGTGCTCCCTAGTTGGGTAAATGTATAGTGCTTTTACTACACTGCAGCTGCGTTAAGGGCCGGGAAGATGTGTCTCCAGTAACCATGTGTTCCTGTAACAAACACGCAGTTTGTTACAGGCACACGTGGGCACTGAAGACACATCTTCTGGCCCTTTATGCAGCTGCAGTGTAGTAAAAGGCTACATTACTCCTTGTCACCAGGCACAGCTGTTCATGTCCTGGGCTTTCCTCGTACAAGGCATTATTTTCTGATGAGTTAGGCCGAGCTGTTCGACTGAACTTGGACTACAATTACCAGAATGCACTGATTCTATAAATGTAAGCCCAGGACTAGCAGCAAGGTGACTTCCTGGTAACCCTACAAGCAGGGCCCTTATCTCATATCCCAATGCTCCCACATTGTAACTGTATTGCATTGTATTGTATTGTAATTGCATTTATATAGCACTTACTACCCCTGACGAGGAGTCAAAGTGCTTTTTCGGCAAGTAGCACGCTACTCCGGAACCCTTAAAGGATTAGTGATGAATTAGAATAGTAAAATATGAAAGTAATTTGAGTGGTGGATAGTTTAGTTATTTGGATTCAGAAGGATAGCGGAAGGATAGAAGAGGGAAAAAAGGTTTGCATTTACATAGCGCTTGTTACCCCTGATGGGGTGTTGAAGCACTTTTTTGGCGAGTGGCACACTACTCCGAAACCCATAAAGGATTAGTGTTGAATTAGTATAGTGAAATATGAAAGTAATTTGAGTGGTGGATTTTAGTCAGTTATTTGGATTGAGAAGGAAAGCAGAGGGATAGAAGAGGGAAAAAGGTTTGCATTTCTATAGCGCTTGTTAACCCTGATGGGGTGTTGAAGCACATTTTTGGCGAGTAGCACCCTACTCCGGAACCCATAAAGGATTAGTGTTGAATCAGTATAGTGAAATATGAAAGTAATTTGAGTGGTGGATATGTTAGTCAGTTATTTGGATTGAGAAGGGTAGGGGGGATAGAAGAGGGGGAAAGGTTTGCATTTATATAGAGCTTGTTATCCCTCATGTAGTAATGAAGCACATGTCCCTATGCCTCAAGGAAGTAGCTGTTGCATTGTGGTACTTGTAGTCACGATTTTCTGATGGGCTACCCAGTAAAAAAACCTCTTGAAGTATGCAATGCTAGTAAAAGTGGGAAGTGTGAAGGCAGTGTCATGAACAGACTTGTTCAAAGTTGAATTCCCCTGGTCACTGGTGTAAAAGGCACAATACTGTTCCATGCCATAGTGCACAGACAGGGCTTGGCTGCATAAACTATTTGTGCAAGGATCTTGGAAACCAGAGAGCTCTGACATCCTGCTCTGGTAGCCACACGCCTTTATGTTCCGTTGAAGTAAACCACTAGCCCATCTCGATATACTGCCCCCTTCCCCTCCCCCCTTGAATAAAGTCTTATTTCCACGGCAACCACAGCTCAGGGCACAGACTACTGATGGCTGGTCCGGATGGATGACTAGAATCTACCACATAACAGGGGCGGTTAGGCACCCAGTGAGGGGGAGTCTAAGAAAGAGAGCGAGAGAAAGGGAGAAAGAGAGAGAGAGAGAGAAAGAGAGAACAAGAACAAGAGAGAGAGAGAGACAGAGATAGAGAGAGAGGGAGCGAGGGAGACGGAGAGAGAGAGAGAGAAAGAAAGAAAGAAAGAAAGAAAGAAAGAAAGAAAGAAAGAAAGAAAGAAAGAAAGAAAGAAAGAAAGAAAGAAAGAAAGAAAGAAAGAAAGAAAGAAAGACATAGTTGGCGATCTGTTAAACATTTGCTCGGTGTCACACTAGCACATAAACACGTTTCATCTTTCACCATCCATCCCGGTTATCACAAAGCTCAATTATTCGCTTAACACCAACATGTGAAGGCCTTGTTATACATTAAATATATCGATATACTGATTAGCAGAAATGCTGCTTTCTTGTAGGACTGCTGCACTTGAGGATCCAATGGCAAAGGAGATGTAACATGCTCAAATGATATCAAAAGCCCTCCCTTTCTGCCCAGGGGAGATGTTGTGCAGTCTCCTGGGTTTTTGTTCATTCTGCATTCGTTTTCACCATTTAAGAGCCCGGTTTGCACCGCAAACTCCAAAGTCAGGGGCCTGTGCGTTTTATTTCCGTTTAAAGGCGCCCTGGGCTGGCAGTGTTAAGTTTTTATATGTAGCGGGTGCATGCCACCTTCAGTGCTTCATGCCGCTTTGATATTATCTGATGCTATGCGCCACTTTTTTAAACTGGTGTAGGAGTTGAGGAGCTGTAATGGGATGATGACGGGTGCAGAGCGCGGGCTTTTAAACTAACACTCTGGTGACTTACCTTTCAGAGCACAGCTGATCTATGGGTCACAGTGATGGGGTGCATGTGTCTCTGAGTCCTACATGTGCGCCCTGGTGTAAATTGGCAGTCCAGCCGAGCTGCCAGGGCTGCCTTCCTGTAAGATAGTAGCGTTTGCTTTTTTCAGCAATGCTACCCATTGCAGTTTAAGTTTTCGAGCTCCCTCCTCCTGTTGTTTTCTGGGTATTTTTTTATCTTTTGCATTTTTAAATGCCTGTACAATGAGTGGAAGCCTGCCCCTCCCTCCACCTGGTTCGCACTGGTATGATTAAAATTACGGTGATATCACAGCAATGCCCGACCCTGTGCAGTCCAGGTGCAGAATAACTCAAAAGGGCAGGAAGGTATAAATTACCGCCACCAAACCCAGCATTGTGTATGTTCTTGAGTGCAAACCAGATGTCTTGTCCCCCCCCCATCCGTCATTGCCTTGTCCTAGTTTTATATCTGTAAGTGCTTCCCGTTGAGGTTTAATTCTTGGGACAGGCGCCTCGTAGCCTACTTGTAACTATTCTCTGACCCTGCTTCGAGGGTCAGAGCAGGGTCAGAGAATAGTTGCAAGTAGGCAACGAGGCGCCAGAAAGCACTTACAGGGTTACAGCAGCAGGTGCCCAAGTTGAAGTTAATTTCTTTGTAACCCTTTTGTAAATGGTTACAAAGAAATTAACGTCAACTAGTGCAATTACAATACAATATAATGCAATACAGTTACAATGTGGGAGCATTGGGATATGAGATAAGGGCCCTGCTTGTAGGGTTACCGGGAAGTCACCTTGCTGCTAGTCCTGGGCTTACATTTATAGAATCAGTGCATTCTGAGAATTATAGTGCAAGTTCAGTCGAACAGCTCGGCCTAACTCATCAGAAAATTATACCTTGTACGAGGAAAGCCCAGTACAAGAACAGCTGTGCCTGGTGACAAGGAGTAATGTAGCCTTTTACTACACTGCAGCTGCATAAAGGGCCAGAAGATGTGTCTTCAGTGACCACGTGTGCCTGTAACAAACTGCGTGTTTGTTACAGGCACACATGGTCACTG
This sequence comes from Lissotriton helveticus, assembly GCF_964261635.1. NCBI lineage: Eukaryota > Metazoa > Chordata > Amphibia > Caudata > Salamandridae > Lissotriton > Lissotriton helveticus. The sequence goes on along the minus strand of NC_136059.1, from coordinate 2,100,800,631 downwards.
GAGACACATCTTCTGGCCCTTTACGCAGCTGCAGTGTAGTAAAAGCACTATACATTTACTCAACGAGGGAGCACTTACTGGATTAGCCAGTAGAAAATACTCCAGTGCAAATCGCAAAAAAATCCGTGATTTCCCGGGAAAATCCGCTAATTTCGCCCATACTTAGCTGTAACCCTGTAAGTGCTTTCATGAAAATTCATCCCACTCGCAAATTCACGGATTTTCGGCGATTTCGCGAGATTCGCGGGTCGCGAAATCACGGAAAATCCGTTAATTCCGCGAGCGGAACAAATTTTCTGCCCACACTTAGGGGCATATTATCAAGCCTGTGCGATAAAACTATCGCCGCTTTATCGGCCGAAAACGGCCGATAAAGCGGCGATAATGGGCTTGATAATATGCTCTATGGAATTCCAATCGAAGCCCACGTTAGATGTGAAGACATATAACATGGGCTTCGATTGGAATTCCATAGAGCATATTATCAAGCCCATTATCGCCGCTTTATCGGCCGTTTTCGGCCGATAAAGCGGTGATAATTTTATCGCACAGGCTTGATAATATGCCCCTTAGTGTAGAGCTAGGAATCAGTGAGTGGGTATGTAGTAACTGGTATTGTTTTCAAAAATGGTAGTCTGTATTTTAGACTGGGTATATCAGAGGTTAAATTAGGGTGTGTGGAGGTGCATTAGATTTTCAGGTGGATGATGTCATCAGTGATGTCATTTGAGATGTCATCAGTGATGTCATTTGAGATGTCATCAGTGATGTCACTGACCATGTCATGAGTGATGTAATATGTGACATCATCAGCAGTGCATTGCGGGGCTGCAAGTTATAGGTAGCTCAACTAACTATAACAGACAATTTTCTCTGGTTTTGCACAAGGGAACTGTCCAACTAAGTATAATGTCCCTGAAACCGGTGTTTTTTCTGTGAATTTCTAAGGTTTTTTAAATGCTAATTTCTAACTATAACGTCCCTCAAACCTCCGTTTTTTTCAGGGAGTTTCAAAGGTTTTTTAAATGCAAATTTCTAACTATAACGTCCCTAAACCTTTGCTTTTTTCAGTGAATTTCTATGGTTTTTTAAATGCTAATTTCTAACTATAATGTTCCTCGGACCTATGTTTTTTCAGTAAATATCAAAGTACTATTGTGCTATTCATCATTAAAACTATTTTCAAAGTTTACAACTACATAAAATAAAATACACAATAAACTGTTATGTAATGCAATGTGTTACACAAATTACACGGTTACATTTTTAGGACTACAACATATTTTAAGATTTACATAACATTTGATTTTCCCTTTTTGCTGTTCTCTGATCCACTTAACTTCACTATACACAGTGATGTCAATGTAGTATCATCATGGAACAGAGGGGAAAAAATCAAATTAACTAGATTGTTGAAAAAAAATATTCAGCGTACAATATCTATGCCTATATGTATTCCTCCTTTTAATTTTTTCATTACATCCTTCTACCACAGCACATCTTTCATTTATCTCAAGAACATTCTCAAAATATACACTCATTTACATCTCCTACAATATTCCAGTGCTCTCTACTATCTATTCACATCTTCCCAATAGGCCGAATAATGTATTCAAAACTTTGGTTTGCAAAATATCCAATATGAGTTTGTTAAAGCATGTTTATCTCTTCCTAAAAGACCTAAAAGACCGAATGATGTATTCACACTTTGGCTTCCAAAAAATCAATTATGAATATGGTAATTCATAAGGCAATCGTTGTTTTATTTCCAAGTGTTCATCATTGCAATGTGTCCATCCTTTATGACACTTTGTTTTAGTAGGTCCAACATGGAAAATAATTGCCACTGTTGTAAAAGTTCTTCCAGAAATAGATATTTGACTGGCAACATTTTTAATTCTGGTTTCCAGTTTTCTTCCATTTGCTCTACAACGTTGTAGCATTAAAGTCAGATATTTTCCATATCTTTCTATGTGTAATGTACTATACAACATCTCTGATTTGCAATAAGAACATTATATCTCATGATTTGCTGCTTTTACTAAGTTGTTAAAAGCTACAGATTTGCAGTCTGGTATTGTTAAGTTTATGAATCGTTCTCAGTCTACTTCAGTGCTTGAAGTTAATGAACACTGTTCACATTTATGATCCCATTTGTAACTTAGTCCAAATAAGTTTTCAATCTGTATTCCTTAATCTTCTAATACTCCAAGCACAAGCATTCGAAATTCTTGTGCATATTGTTGTATATTAAGGCTCAGCTCAAAGAACCAGTACATGCATCCAAGAGATGGCGAATACAACAAGCAGTATGGATTTTACTTCTGTCAGTTGTCAATTGTTTAAATACATAATGTAGTGCAAGCATACTCTTTTTCTTGATTTCTGAAGATTTCAAGATGAAGATCTTGTAGATAAAATACAACATTCAGAACTACATTAGCGCAACAGTTGATACCTTATGTATTTTCCAATTGGTATCCCACAACGTCATCAACACTTTCCATTTCATTTTCTGTCTCTTTGCACCTTTTCCTTTCTCTTAATTTTTTTTTCCAACCACATTTGATTCTTTAACATATTTTCTTTTCAAACACACAACACGTTTCTCATAAATGGGATATTCACCTAAATTTGGTGTATGAAGTCTTTTTAAATAATTATATTCTCTTACACAACTTACATCAGTACTAATCTTGTTGTCATCAAAATCAATCAAATACAAACCAGACAATGTTCTTGCTCGAGATAATACAACATATGCCATTCTTTCTTTGAACACAGTACTTCCAGTATTTACCAAAGCACTATCTATACTTTAACCTTGAGATTTAAGAATAGTTACTGCATATGCTAAAGACAAAGGAACATACAAGTCTTTTACAAGTAAAAAACGTACAGCACAGCGCCCAATCTGCAATAATTCTATTCCATCTCTGTTCTGATACTTTATAAAATCAACAACTTTCCCAATTGCTTCATTTACTAAACTTTCTTCTACATTTAAATTACGCCCCAAAATAACCCGACAATTTATACATACATCTAAAGTTTTTTCTAAGCCAGCAGTTTTAGATACAGACTTTTCTAAAGAGTGCAATTTAGTTTGTAGTTTCTCTGAAAGAAGAATGGTCACTCCCTGGTGCTCTATTTTATCAATAGCTTCAATGTGAACACTTTCTTGTTTTTCTAATTTCAGAAGCTTGTGATTAAATATACAACACTCTTGCAGTGTAGGCATTAGGCAAACTATGGACTTCTTTTCTCCAACCTTCTTGTACATTACTTCAGCTGCTGTGTTTCAGTTGTAAACAAATTCCTTATAGCCAACTTTCTAAAGCTTGTTTACCATGTTTTGTTAGGACAACAATTCTTATATCTTTGAGAATATTTCCATACTCTTCATCAGTTGCTTGCCGCATATTTTTTATAAGTTCTTTATATTCAACATTTAACCACATGTTCACATTTCCAATACTTCCCAAACATGTCTACCAATAACTTCTCCAAGAGTACAATTATTTTTATTGCAGATAAAAGACATCATAGTTTGAAACCTATGATTAAAATAAAGGGCACATATTTACAGGATCCAATGAACACAGTTCTCCAGGGGTCTTCATTTCAATATTTTTTATATTAGAATTTGCTTCTAGTAGAAATTCAAGTAAATCTTCCCATGTATACTCAGCACAGCTACGTGTTACAAACCATGTTGGTGTACCTAAGTTTCTTAACATACAATTAAGTTCACCATGATGACGAAACAAATACTCATTGGTTGCACATGCCATCAAATTAATTGACTGTGCTTCTAAATTCTCATCTGTTCATTGAACTTTGTCCATGAATTCTTTGGCTGAAACAAATGATTGATGAACTCTCGTTTTAAGTATGCCGTTCACTGCATACGAAAGAGAAGACAAGTCACTTTCAAACATAAGGTGAAATATATATGGAATGCACTGTCGAAATCTAGGATCTTCAAAGTATAATCTTGTTGAGCGATACTCTGAAGCTGGAATCCGTACACGTCGCTCATCAAAGGGTCCACCATGTCCAGTATGGATTTTAAATAATTAAATACTTTTTCCTATTACTTTTTTTGAATGTAGAGGACATATTGTGTAATGTTCATAAATCTCTCCACTCCTCGACTTGTCCACTTTCTCTATTTGACAACTTGAAATTTCTGATTTATCTTCTAAACATATTACCTTTTCATCAACATTTACACTTTTATAATAACTATTGGTCTCTACAAGATATAACATAGCCTTTTGAAGTTTATTAACATCTACAAACCCTTGCCATATTTTCCGACTCTTTGTTGGTACACAATTTACTAGAATAACTACTGGCTCACTTTCCTCTCTGTCACCACCAACAGTTTCAACATTTTTCTTAAAATCCCAAATTTAAGTACACATCTCTTCCTTTCAGACCTCTTTGTAAATCTGTTGGTGGCAGTTTACCTGTTTTAGGCTCCATACGAATTATAGCTTGAAATGGGTGAACAGATTGAATAAGAACTGACTCATATGTATTCGAATCTGGCAGTTCCTCCGGAATAGCTACTTATATCAAGTTGTTATGTACTCCTCTAGCTGGAAGTTTGTTCCCTTCTAATTTGGTGTAACAATATTTAGAAATACGTTGATCTGCACCCGACTCAAATCGACCTTCCACCAACAAGTAAGCTCCAAATTGCTGCCACCTATCATTGTTCTCCTTTTCACTTTTTAAATATAAATTAACATTCCTAGTTTGACTTTTATAATGAGCACATCGACAACAAATACAAACATAGAGTCCCATTAGGATGGCGGTCGGAAAATCACCCCGACCACCAAGGAAGCGGAAAACAACTGGCCGCCAGGACCGTGGAAAAAACGGCGGTCAAATTAGGAACAACCGCCCAAAAAGACAGACTGCGGGGGAAGCGGACAAAGAAAAGCCACCCGTTGCGGGAGGTGAGCTCTAAAACATGATTGCGGTGGTCGGAAATGCAGCGGAGAATCTACAACCCGCCGCAAGCATAGCGGAGACACTGCACATGAAATTAGGATATCCCCGATGGTCCCACGGTATGATCCGCTGTTTCCGACCGCTGAGGTCGAACACTGCAGTGAATGGGAGAGCCAGCGGAAGAGCTGCAGCACAGTCCCTGCAGTGGACGATCCATACAAAACATGGCGGACGATGCTTACACCCCACAATAATGCCAAACATTGCAAAAATAAAAGTAGACATGCCCCGCAAAGACACAAAAACATCCTTATTAAACAAATACATGCCAAACTGAAACATACAAATCCCAGGACAACACCCACAACACACCTGACAGCAAAACCCCATTTGGACACAGCCACATAGCTGAGTATAAAACCAGCCCCTTCACTGACCACAATCCTTGGCAACACCCCAGAAGAGAAGGCCATACACCGGATCTGAGAGGAGAGGCAAAAGAACACAGCACACTCCATACCACCACCACCACCATCACACCAGCTCCAATAAGCCCCCAGCATATAACACACCTCACACACCAACACCACACCCACACCCCTGCACCCACAAACACCTTACACACCACACACAATGTCCACACATAAAATGCCAAAATTCGCAGAGAGTGAGTTGGCAGTCATGGTAAATGACGTAGTCAGAGTGGAACCACAACGGTTTGGTAGCCTGGTAGTGCTTTGTTACCGCTAGAGGGTGCCAGAGAGCTGAATCGCCAGTCATTCGCCAGAATCGTCGGAGCACTGCCTCGGTGTAGCTGCAAGTCGTGTCTGCCAGAGAAAGCCGCGGAAAAAGCCGCGAACAAGCCGTGAACCCCAGTGAGCCCGGTCTTCAGGCTCTAAGCTTCGGAGGGCACTGGGCTTTGGTTATCGGCCACCGGTTCCAGGCACCGGCACCGGCACCGGCACCGGGAGAAGCCGCGAAAAACCGGGAGAAGCCGCGAAAAGCCGGGAGAAGCCGGGGAATGCTGCGGGCTGCATGCTGAGGCGACGTTGACGTACCCAGAAGCCACTCGAACCTAGAGAAGCCACGGATAAGCGGAGAAGCCTCCTGCACGGGTCTCCCCCCTGGGACTGGGACTGGGACTGGGACTGTGTGTGTGTAGGAGCCCGGAGCCCAGAGGCAGGGAGGAGGCGGAGGTTTGGTACGGCGGCGGAGAGGATCGAGCTGATCTGATGGTGAGCACAAAGGGGGGAGCGCAGTGAAATTCTCCCCATCTGGGCAGGGAAGTGGCGTGTGCTAAGCCACTATCTGCTCGACTCAAGCTGTCCTGTTCTCGCCCCACCCCCACCCCTCACCCTCACCCTTGACACATGAGGTGAGGTGCGGGACACGCAAAGGACTGTCAAAGGATTGGCAATGAGAGCAGGAGGAGAATAAAGGCGTCAGCAGTCCTGGGCACAGCAAAGTGGGCTGGTATAACTGAGTAGAACTGAGGAAGTAGGGTGAAGTGGGGCCCCAGCGTGGGTTCTGTAAGGAAAGACTGTAAGGAAAGACTCGGTGTGGAAGATAGACTGACTGTAGACTGACTGTAGAACCTACTGGCAGGTATTATAGAGGAGAACCCTTGGGACTCAGGGCTAATCTCCTCTTTTGAGAACCGAGACTCACAACAATTCCTTCTCAACTATCACATTGAGATCGGAGGTAGAGGCAGAGCCTGGGCGTGGGGGGAGAGGCCCGCCCCCAGCGAGTCTACTCGGCAACCTTGTTAGCTACTCCTAGCTACTGGGAAAAAAAAAAATATATATATATATATATCGTACTAAGTTCAAACTAAGGAGAGCGCGATGAGATCCGGATTGATCAGGCAACACGTTAATCCTAATTCAACTTTGAGATCGCGGAAAAGAAAACTGGGGAAATCTGAGCCAACACTCCCAGCAAACCCGGATAATCCCAAGGAGCCCGGCTTAAGTGACCGAGAATACCCAAACACAAATAATATAGAGGTCTCACCTCTCACAGTAATGGAAACAACCAAGTTGACCCCAACTCAACCGTCAATCGTCGATGGTCAAGCCAAGGTCCCCGCCGCCTCATCTTCCTTAATTACTGCCCTCCAGCCACAACAACAACAACTACGAATACAGCCACAAAAACAGGTCAGACTATCTCAAGTATCCCAAATGGAAAAATCCTTATCAATGGACCCAGTTAACCTTGTAACGATCGACGGAATACCGGCGAAGAAAAGGATATGTTCATATCAACCATAGATTGACACAAAGTTTGCCTTTCTTAAAGACCCGGGAACAGCTATATTCTCTATGACTGGGAACATTAGAGGTCTCCAATCCCCACTTTTAAAAAACAAACTTGATTCAAGTCCTATGATCAGTAGCCAAATAGGCTTATCCACCCCAGTGGAAATTCAGTGTCAATCAATCCAGGAGAAAGCAACTGTCATTTCCATACCAACCTCGCCGAAAGTAAGAAGACCAGTAGCATCCATCTCTCAGGAAGATCCCAAATCAACCCCCTCAAAAACGTGGGGACTGACGTCCGCTAGTCAAACCTTCGAAAAAAAACGGAGTATACCAACTGAGGCCAGGTCTCTAAACGCAGTGGCCGACTCACATCCAGTACAGCAGAGTGAAACCCACCCTAGCAAAACCAGTTGCCATCACCTCGCCAAACAAGATGCTACAATGGAAATCAAGGTTTTGATACATAAAGAGGATGAAAGGGAAACTCTACAAGCGCCCCAACCAGTTAGTAGTTCTCCAAACCCCATAAAAGAAATCAGAGCGATTCGACTAAAATCACCATTAGAAAATGAAGAGCAACAACGCGGTACTAAACGATCGCCAACGCAATCCATCTGTCCGGCTACATCCAAGTCAGTCCAGTTAACTTTAAGTAGCACCACCGAACAAACTACGGCGATCAATAAGGTTACAGTGCAAGGGGCTACTCATGACGGTACCTTATTATCGGACAATGATTCCTTGCCCACAAAAAACCTCCCAGACAATGACAATGACAATGACATGTCTTCTATAGCCGCACAGGAGTGGGAAGAACTAGTGGCCACCTATAATCGCCATCCATCTGAATGGAAGTCCACTGTCGATGCTTTGCCAGGCTCCGAGAGAAGCCACAGCCCAGGTAAAACAGCTCCTGAATCAATTTGGGCGACAATCTTAAACACATTGCAACTCTCGGCTACAGCCCTGGAATTCCAATCACAAAAAATGGACATACATCTTTGTGTTCTACAGACAATGGCTGATTCAATTTCAGGAATTGACTGGAAAATCTCTGAACTAAATGGCCTCATAAGGAGGGGTCAAGAAGCCGTCCTAGCGGCCCAACCAACTCTATCACAACCACCATCTTGTGATCCAATTTTAGATAAACTATCATCCTTACCAACGATGTTGGGGGCACTAATAAGTGATCTAAAATCAGTAGTCCTACCAACCCAAACACCACAAACCTCCAACTCACCCTCAGACGTCCCAACAACACCAACGGGCCTAGTTGAACATCCACTCGAGCGGAGGTTAAACATTATTACATCTTCAACTGAAATATTACCAATCAGACCGTTGGTAATTGAGCAGAACATCATGACTGCCACTACAGTCACACCCTTTTCAACAGTCGTTCAGGAATCTTCTAAGTCCCGTAGAAAGAACAAAAGGAAAGGAAGGAATCGGGCTCAAAAAAGCTCAAATAAGATGACGGTAATGTATTCCAATTCCTCCCCTTTAGTAGCGACTGCCACAGAGTCTCCGACAGCCAATGTAGCACAACCCTCTCAGTATAAGACTTCCAAAATTGCATCACCAGTATCTCCATTGGCACACTCAAAAGCAATAAGTATGGTCTCAACGAGACCTGCGCAAAAAAAACTCAAGCAGGAAACCTTACAATTCGCAAAAATTAAAGTGGCAGAAAACTCTATTAATCCGGAACCTACATCACCTGAACCCGTCCCAAAACGAGGAAGAGTGGATACCGCTGTGGCTAACAACATCGAGCCCTCCCTACATTCGACACCTACATCGGTTGGTACCATCGGGAATCCGCATATAGCTAATACACAATGCAAGCAATCAAATGCATCAGTCATACCAGACCCAACCAACCTTTTTCAATCAACTCAACAGGGTGTCAAAAGACCACTGTCGGATCCAGTCAAACCACAGCTTGTGAACAGCCCAACACCACACATGGCCAATCATCAATGCGAGTAATCACATGTTTCAGTCATATCAGACCAAAGCAACCTTTCTCATTTAACACAACAGGGTGTCAAGAGACCACTGTCGGACTCAATCAAGCCACAGGTTGAGAACAGTTCAACATCAATCTTCTTCATCCCAGAATATACATCTCGCGGCAGGAGTGACATACTCAACAGGGGTAACATTATAAGGCTAATGCATTCGATACCAAACCTATCAAACATCAGTTCATCTGATCTTCTGGAAATAGAATTCCAGTCAAACATCGAACCTCATTGTCCAGAAATCACAAAAGCAACTTGGCTCTCACTTGAGACAGCACTCAAAATCATGGAAGAAATAGCGACGTTTCAGCTATGGGGAATAGAGCTGAGACTGGAAGAAAGACCCCGCTATCCTACTCCTTTTCTTCCTTTAGACAGACCCTCAGCACAAAAAAACACCACTTCAATATTAAAAGGAGCGCGAAGAAGCTCGCCTAGGCAGTGTCCCCGAGATCTAGAAAATTCCAACTCTGAACAAAACCAAAAGTTTAGCAGGGGTTCACCGCGTAAAACTGGTCACAATTGGAACTTAATTCAACGCACATTCACAAACTCCACCATTAATAACTAACAGAAAGGGAAAGAGCTCACCAACCCACCAGAGGGAAATATGGACATTAGAATTTGCTCTTGGAATATCAACGGTTTGGCGTCCAAAAGAAATGACCCTGAGTTTCTAGAATATCTGACCACATTTGATCTTATCCTGCTCCAAGAGACTTGGGAAGAAAAAGCATTCGAGCTCCAAGGGTTCACATCCTGCTGTATTCCTGCAAACAAAAACTCAACCTTTGGCCGAAGATCAGGCGGCCTGATGGTTTTTGCGTCAATATCGACAATAGGCGAAACCGAGGCAATGGATCTTCAAATCCCTCCCCCAAGTGTCATTCAGGTGGTAAAGATTCGACTTCGGTTAAAGAAGCAGCACCAAACTGTTACCATAATTAATACATACCTCCATCCCAAAGACAAACAAAAAGGTGCGCAAGACCTAGCCAAACTGATGAAAAAAACAATGGAGGAAAGCGTGTCTGATTCATTCATCCTGACAGGGGATTTCAACATGCTTCTAATTAATAAAGAGCAACCTAGCGACCTCACCCGGGACCTGAACGTTGCATAGGTTGTACCGACACAGGGCCACACAAAAAACAAGAACTCAACGAAGCATTCAAAACTCTTACTTCGAAATTTGGAACAACTTAACTTAAGGGCCCTGAATGGCCGCTACCCTGGGGATGAACCACCAGTTACCACCTTTCATGCGAATAATCAATCCTCCCATCTTGACTATATGTTCACATCCTTAAACATGCTCTGTTGGGTAAAGTCTTTTAGAATAGGTACGACAGACCTCAGTGATCACCTGCCACAAGAGGCCACAATAAATGCCACCTCCCATTTGGGACTTGAAACATTCACAGGCCTCGACACACACATCGCTCCAAACTTAAGGCGGCTTCGCTGCACCGCCGGGAACATCGATTCAATTAGCTCCATGGCGACAAACCTCTTCTCCCAAGCCACCAGCCACGCATCCAAGGGATCGGACGTCTGGGACACTTTCATCAAAACCATTAGGGAGCAAATGGTAAATAAGGTTTCCACTAAGCTACACTATCAACAGTTGCCCCCTTGTGGGATACATTCATGTCCAGGAATGAAACTACAAAAAAGACTAGTAAATCAATTACTGAGACAGTTGCGAAAGGACCCTATAAATCACAGCTTGCAAACTGCCCTACGGGAAGCCAAAACAAAATTGAAACGGACGAAATGGGGCAACCAGCAGCGAAGGAACGAAGATCTATGGGTGAAACTGGTGCACGAAGGGAAGCAAAAGAACAGCTCCAGATTCTGGCAAATGGTTAAAAGAATACAGAATCCTGACCTTCCAGGTCAGAACTCACACATAACTGAAGAAGTATGGTCGAAATATTTACTGGAACACTTCAATAACAACGGGACCATAGACAAAGCTACTACAAATAAACTTTCCTTAACATCTACAAAGCATAATAAAAAAGTAAACCTCAACCACCACACCCCCACAAACCTATGTGAAATGGGGGAATACATTGCCAAGAACATACCAAAAATTGATAAACCCAAATTGGAAAAAAACTTTAAAAAACCACCAGAGTCAGGCCCCAAGCCAATTCGCCCATCAGACATCAAACGACAAATATCAAGGGGGCGACCAACCGGAGCTCCTGGGCCGAATGGCTTACCACCTATGCTCTATAAATCAGATGCCGAATTCTGGAGCGCAGCCTTAGCGCCAGTGTTTAACAGTATCAGACTCACATAGATCCTTCCTGAGTCCTGGCACGGTTCAATCATTAGCCCGATACATAAACAAGGCAGCAAGAGGCTTCCAAACAACTACCGCCTTATTGCTCTCATAGACGTGGAGGCGAAATACTTTGCAGGCCTTATCCTGGAGGAGTTAACATCGTGGGCATCTGAGAATTCCATCATGCCAATTAACCAAACAGGTTTCTGTAAAGGCCAAGGGACCACAACCAATCTAATGGCACTATCACTGCTGATGGAAGCAGCAAAAGAAACCAAGTCATCTCTATTCTTCTCATTCATTCATTATACCGCTGCTTTCGACCATGTGGACCGAAACAAACTTTGGACGAAACTGGACAAACTGGGAATACCTAAACACCTATTAGACGCCATAATATTGCTCCACACAAACACCTGGATCAAAATTAAACTTGGGGCTGGAACACACCTTTCAAAACCCATAATGACAACAAAAGGACTGAAACAGGGATGCCTACTTGCCCCGATTTTATTTAATCTTTTTTTAGCCGATCTACCTGGGCAACTAAACAAATGCTCTAACCATGCACCGAAACTAGGGAAAATCATCCTTTCAAACCTGTTATATGCAGATGATCTGTTGCTGATAAGTCGGACCCCAATAGGTCTCCAACATCTTTTGGACATTACCAATGCCTTTTCAGAAAAAAATGCACTACAAATAAACCTCAACAAATCAAAGGTGATGACTGTGAATTATAAGAAAAAAAAGAACCCTTGCTGGAACTTGAATGGCGAAAAGCTTGACCAGGTCACTACATATAAGTACCTGGGAGTAATCCTGGACTCCAATAACACCTCGAGGGCACAGTTTAAATCTTTGCGAGGGAAGGCTACAATGACCTATATGGCTCTAAAATCATTGAAGGGAAAACTACCTGATCTGACACTTAAACCTCTTCTTGATCTATTGAGTGCCAAATTAAAACCGACTCTCACATACGGGAGTGAATCACACTACGGCAAGGATGCGGCATTACTGGACACACTCATTGCCAATTCATACAGGGCTATTTTCAACCTCCCCAAGTACGTTTCTCCGGCTCAGATTGGATTAGAATTTGGTATCCTGAAACAAACTCTAGAGAGGCGGAGCTATATGCAACAAATTGGCATAAAATTCGCAACGCAGATGCAGGATCTCTATGTGCAAACCTATGGGAAGAACTACTTCGGCACCGCAACCTCGCGCCGAGAGCCTACCTATATGAATCGCTCAAAGTTCTAGGCCTTACTGATACCTGGGAAACATCAATCGATCTCTTGTCCTTTAAAAAAGTAGCTAAAAAATCGGCTAATATCATCTCAGCGATAGAAGACAAGAAAGACCTAGCAAACCGAGCACATGGATGGCTAACGGTGGGAGCTTATGAGAAACTGCGGCCACAAGCGTACTTCAGTATTGGCATGAAAATAAATGTTAAAGAAAAATTCCTAAAATTACGACTTGGTGTACTTCCCATACTTCCACATCTTCCACCTTGGGAGAGAAACAATCCTTCACATCAGTGTCGCATGTGCAAAAACGGCAAAGAAGACATAATTCATGTGATTTCCATCTGCCCCAGCATAAAGGACCTGAGGTCCAATCTTTTACGTCCTTTTTTTAACCTTTATGCCATCCGGACCTGCAGACAGGCAGCCATATTGTGCTTTTCTACTAGCGACACTAAATTGAACTGTCAAGTGGTGAAGTTCTTTGACCTAATAAGAAAGAGACTAAACCATGCTAGATGAACTTTTTAATTCAATGATGTTAACCATATAACTGGTAATATCACTGTAATTTTATGCACCTGTAATTTTATGCACCCTAATTTTTGTTACGTTTAAGCAACAATAACTATGGACATTTTTTTTTTCTTTTTCTCAACTTTGTAAAGATTTTTATTAATCATATACAAATAAAAACATTACTTACTTAATTACTTACTTACTGGTCCAACAGACACCATTAGCCACAAAGACGCAAATGTGGGAAAAGGTAGTACAAAGGGTCAATGCAGTAGGGACCTCCCCGCGATCCTAAAAGAAGATTTTGAAGCGGTGGCATGACCTCAAGAGGATTGTCAAAGAGAGGAGGAGCAAGAACTGGGAGCTGGCTAACCGGACTGGCAGTGGCCCTCCCATCCTAACGAAAACATTCACACCATGGGAGGAGAAGGTGCTTGCAATACTGCATCCCGAGAGACTTACAGGAGTATCTGGGGGAGTGGAGGTTGGTAAGTACAAACAAATGTTAACCTACACACTGATATGTACTGTCTTGCACAACCAAAGACCCATACCACCCAAGACAAATCCCATACCTCTGCACCACACACCCATGAAAACCTGTCTCATAGATCCAACAGTCACTCACTACCATTTACCCTAAATGTAGCTACCAACATTACCATGGTTGCATAAGCAAAGGCAGCCTGCACCACTACTCCCACCATGCTCCCTGTCCCACCCCCCCAGCAGGATGGAGTACTCCCTCCCACTCACAAGCAGTTAGAAGCCATTGCAGTGTTCACCTTCACCTAACAGGTAGGTAGCCATCTTCCCTGGGAGGGCTGATTTGGGGTGGGAGGCCTGACTACTACTCCCACCATGCCCCCTGGCCCACATCACAGCAGGATGGAGCACTCCCCACCACACCCACAGACATGCGTCATCCATCACACTACCCTCATTAAACTCACATGTAGGTAGCCATCTTCTCTGGGAGGGCTGTCAGGGGGTGAGAGGCCTGCACTACTACTCCCAACATGCCCCCTGTCTCATAACCCAGCAGGATGGAGCACTCCCTCCCACCCACAAGCAGTTGGAAGCCATTGCAGTGTTTGCCAAACAAACTAACAGGTAGTTCGCCATCTACTCTGGGAGGGCTGTTTGAGGGTGGGAGGCCTGCACTACTACTCCCACCATGCCCCTGGCCCACACCCCAGCAGAATGGAGCACTCCCTCCCACCCACAAGCATGTGGCAGCCATTGCAGTGTTCACCTTCACCTAACAGGTAGGTAGCCATTTTCCCAGGTTGTGTTGTTTGGGGGTAGGAAGCCTGCACTACTACTCCCACCATGCACCCTGTCCCACATCCCAGCAGGATGGAGCACTCCCTCCCACCCACAAGCAGTTGGAAGCAATTGCAGTGTTTACCTTCACCTAACAGGTAGGTAGCCATATTCCCTGTGAGGGCTGGTTGGGGGTGGCAGGCCTGCACTACTACTCCCACCATGCCCCCTGGCCCACACCCCAGCAGGTCAGAGTACTCCCTCCCACACACAAGCAGTTGGAAACCATTGCAGTGTTCACCTTCACCTACCAGGTAGGTAGCCATCTTCCCTGGGAGGGTGTTTGGGGTTGGGAGGCCTGTATCACTACTCCCGCCATGCCCCGTGGCCCACACCCCAGCATGATGGAGCACTCCCCCACCCCACCCAGAAGCATGTGTCAGCCATCAGACTACCCTCATCAAACTCACAGGTAGGTAACCATCTTCTCTCGGAGGGCTGTCTGGGGTGGGAGGCCTGCACTACTACTCCCACCATGCCCCCTCTCCCAAACCCCAGGAAGACAGAGTGCTCTCTCCCACCCACAAGCATGTGGCAGCCATTGCAGTGTTCACCTTCACCTAACAGGTAGGTAGCCCATATGAGCACTCTCACATTTGAAACAAATGAAATGCTGCCATATGGCAACACCAGCCCGCCCATTGCACAACAATGCACACATACCCCGCTTGACATGCACAGTGTGCACACAGGTAAGCAAAGGAAACTGTCACAGATACCAAAGAGTCCCACACCAATGTTCCACCCCCCAGCAGGATGGAATACTCCCTCCCACTCACAAGCGGTTGGAAGCCATTGCAGTGTTCACCTTCACCTAACAGGTAGGTAGCCATCTTCCCTGGCAGGGCTGTTTGGGGGTGGGAGGCCTGACTACTACTCCCACCATACCACCTGGCCCACACCCCAGCAGGATGCAGCCCTCCCCACCACACCCACAAGCATGCGTCAGCCATCACACTACCCTCATCAAACTCACATGTAGGTAGTCATCTTCTCTGGGAGGGCTGTCTGAGGGTGGGAGGCCTGCACTACTACTCCCACCACGCCCCCTGTCTCACACCCCAGCAGGATGGAGCACTCCCTTCCACCCACAAGCATGTGGTAGCCATTGCATTGTTTACCTTCACCTAACAGGTAGGTAGACATCTTCCCATGTTGTGCTGTTTGGGGTTGGGACGCCTGCACTACTACCACTATGTCCCCTGTCCCACACCCCAGCAGGATGGAGCACTCCCTCCCATCCGCAAGCAGTCAGAAGCCATTGCAGGGTTCACAAAACAGGTAGGTAGCCATCTACTCTGGGAGGGCTGTTTGAGGGTGGGAGGCCTGCACTACTACTCTCACCATGCCCCCTGGCCCACACCCCAGCAGGATGGAGTACTCCCTCCCACCCACAAGCAGTTGGAAGCCATTGCAGTGTTCACCTTCACCTAACAGGTAGTTAGCCATCTTCCCTGGGAGGGCTGTTTGATGGTAGGAGGCCTGCACTACTACTCCTACCATGTCCCCTGTCCCACACCCCAGCATGATGGAGTACTCCCTCCCACCCACAAGCATGTGGCAGCCATTGCAGTGTTCACCTTCACCTAACAGGAAGGTAGCCATCTTCCCAGGTTGTGCTGTTTGGGGGTAAGAAGCCTGTACTACTACTCCCACCATGCTCCCTGTCCCACACCCCAGCAGGATGGAGCACTCCCTCCCACCCACAAGCAGTTGGAAGCAATTGCAGTGTTTACCTTCACCTAACAGGTAGGTAGCCATCTTTCCTGGGAGGGCAGTTTGGGGGTGGGAGGCTTGCACTACTACTCCCACCATGCCCCCTGGCCCACACCCCAGCAGGTCAGAGAACTCCCTCCCACACACAAGCTGTTGGAAGCCATTGCAGTGTTCATCTTCACCTAACAGGGAGATAGTCATCTTCCCAGGTTGTGCTGTTTGAGGGTGGGAGACCTGCACTACTACTCCCACCATGCCCCCTGTCCCACACCCCAGCAGGATAGAGCACTCACTCCCACCCACAAGCAGTTGGAAGCCATTGCAGTGTTCACATTCACCTACCAGGTAGGTAGCCATCAACCCAGGTTGTGCTGTTTGGGGGTAAGAAGCCATTGCAGTGTTCATCTTCACCTAACAGGTAGGTAGTCATCTTCCCACGTTGTGCTGTTTGAGGGTGGGAGACCTGCACTACTACTCCCACCATGCCCTTTGTTCCAAACCCCAGCAAGATGGAGTACTCTCTCCCACCCACGAGCATGTGGCAGCAATTGCAGTGTTCACCTTCACCTAACAGGTAGGTAGCCCGTGCGTGCACTCACACATTTGAAACAAATGAAATGCTGACATATGGCAACACCAGCCCTCTCGTTGCACAAAAATGCGCACACACCCCGCTTGACATGCACAGTGTGCACACAGGTAAGCAAAGGGAACTGTCACAGATACCAAAGAGTCACACACCAATGTACATGCAAAATGAAGACTGGGCACAACCATGCACAGCCCACACTGATGAGTGCATTGCCATGTGGCCCAATCAGCAAGGACCATTTCGATATTTAAGAAGCATGTGTGGGCTTATGAATCAAAATATGTACATGAAATGAAAAAGTCAGGTAATACAATACAATGTCCAGTCCATGGCTAGATGTGCCGTCTGCCAGGTCAGACAAAACAACGAGACAACAATGACAAGATGTTGTGCTGGTCCCTACATGGTAAGAGGTCCAGGTGAACATGATTCCATTATGATTTGCAGGGTATGCATTGATACCTCATAACATGTACAAGTAATGTATGTACCTCTGCACCATGTTAGGAGGCACAGTAGTGCACATAAAAACAATGTGATGATCTGTCAATTGTGTAATGTACAGACAGTGGATGACACACAGCTAACAGAATGCCTGCAGAGTGCACTACCATGACCATTCCCCATCTAATCCACAGGTGACCAAGAACTTACTGCTGAGGACAACACCACCGAGCAGCAGAGCCAGTCTCCCCCCCCGGTACATGGACTCTCGGATGTAGACTCCCAGGATTATCAGGACGATGAGCTTGAGGCTGGTCCCAGGACCCCGTCCTCCCCACCACCATGTCTGCTGCAACACCAACTGCACAGCAGACCCCTGCTGTTACGGCCTGTGCGTCCACTGCCACCACCACCACCAGTGCAACCTGCAACACCCTCCCTGTACCAGGGGATATCTACCCCACACCAACAACTGAGGATGGCAGGGAGAATGTGTGTGGACCCACAGTGGTGAGGAGACAGGTCCATGGCAGCAGGGCAGGTGGAAGGGCCAGGGTCATCCTCAGACACCTGGCGGGCCAGGGTTACCCTCAGACACCTAGAGGCTGGGACTTCATCCCTCTAACATATCACCAGAGTCATTGGGGCATACGAACAGGCCCAGGGACAAATTAGCCGGTCGGACAATCTTTTACACAAGCTCATCCTGCTGATGAGGTCCATCGACACACGCATTGGACAAATGGCGGACCTCATGGTGGCGTTACTGAGGGACAGGCCTGTGCCCCAACCAACACCTCCAGCCTTCTCTGTTTTGCCGGAGGATAACAGTTCACCATCTTCCCCTGTGGCCACAGAGAGGGGTGAGTCCTCAGATGCCGCTGGCACCACAGCAGGGCCCACCCCAGCCAAGCAACTGAGGAGCCATATGAAGAAGAGACTGGGAGTCTCTGGAGCCAAACCCCAGTCATGAAGCCAGCCCTGATGGCAGCCCTCTTCCCCACTGCATTGACTGTTTGGACTGTCCTTCCCCACACTGCCTTGTGAATGGCAACTGTCTGTTGGACTGGGTCACTACATCAAAGTAGTATCTACTCTTACATCTCATTTACCATGACTGTCAACTCACTACCCCATCACCACCTCCATGTAAGTCTGCTCACCCCACTCACATGTCAACTGTGTAAATAAAATACCTTATACACCTTTTTTGTGTCAAATTTGTCTTTACTGAAGGATGTACAGTCTTCAAAATGTCCATAATGTATCTGAAGTATGTACTGTATGTAGGCAAGGATAAGTCTGAGGCACCTAGGGAAGCACAACAGAACAACATCTACATCTACATAAACCAACACGCAGACAACACAATGGGTAAAAAGTGTCAACATACATGTCCCGTATACATTCACAGATGACATGTCACAGTCACATATCCACACACAGGTGACTTTACATCTGTCTGTTCAAACCATTCGCACATAGCCCTTCACGGCAACAGCAATCTCACCAGATAATGTATATTTTGGACTTCATCACCCACCTTCAAGTGAAGTAGCAGCTGATGAGCTGTTGATGCATGTCACCACCTTCCTCCTCTCCACTGTTCTAACCACTAGACTCAGGTTGTTGTGCAGGCGGGGGCCTTGGGTCCTCATCATCATCCAGCAGCAGGGGATTCTGCTTGCGAATGGCCAGGTTGTGAAGCATGCAGCATGCCACTACGATCTGACACACCTTCCTGGACGGGTATGCCAGTGCACCTCCAGTTTTGTTCAGGCAGCGGAAACTTTACTTCAGCACACCAAACGTACGCTCCGCCACATGACATGTCCTCCCATGGGCCTCATTGTATTGAATACCAGCCGGGGTGCTGGCATTCTGCAGTGGGCTCAGCAGCCATGGACGGCTGGGATATGCAGAGTCACCTAGGAATTACAAATACACATTGCAATATTGCACAGGCAGAGGGCAGCAGGTCAAACACCCAGCACACCATATGACTAGGCATACTCACCCACAATCCATGCACGCTTGGGAAGCAGATTAGCCATAATCCGGGGCACAATGCTGTTCCTCAGGACGTAGGAGTCATGGGCTGAGCCGGGGAATCTGGCACACACATGCAAGATGATCATATCTGCCAGGCACTCCACCTGCACATTGAGTGGTAATGTTTTTGATTACAAAAAATGTGCTCACTTGCCTGTGGTGGCACAAGACTAACATGTGTGCAATCTATGGCACCAACAACATGGGGGATGTGCCCAAGGGGAAAGGAGTCTCCCTTCACAGCTGGAAATTCAGCACCCTTGGGGAAATGTTTATATCTGTCCTTGTAGATCATCATGGCGGACAGAACATCACGCAGCACCATGCTGAACATCGGTTGAGACATCCCACCAGCGCTGGCCTCGGTCTCCTGGAACAATCCAGTGGCAAAAAAATGGATGGCTGCCATCACTTTATAAGTTGGGGTGAAAGCTGTTGGATATGTCCAGCGAGGCTGCAGGTGGAGCTCCAACATATCACAAAGGGACTTCATGGTGGCTCGATGTAGATGGAATTTGCGAATGATCACCACATCCTTCATGTCCCCCAGCAGTGTCAAGTGACACATCAGATTTGGCCTCCTCCTAGTTGAGATGAAAGTGGACACATGACTGACTTGACAAATGAGTGACACACCAGGACACATGGGTAGATGTTTGAGCCACACAGAGGGCAAACCTCTCTATTTCACTACACAAGTGCCTCAAACACCACATAGGTCAATGTGAATGTACATAGTTTCAGGGCCACATTTCACATTTGCATACCTGGGAGCGTGGCATCCAGCCAATGTGCGACAAATCAACACCACTGTCTCATACTCATCTGCTGTACCTGTCACACCTCAATGCATCATTCAAACTTGGCACACATCCAAAACACAATGACCACAGTTGGCGGTGAACTGACAATTGCGTGTATGAGCAGACAGAAAAGCACAAGTAAGTAACTACATCATACAGTGAGACAAGCCTTGCCGAGGTCATCATACTGGGGAGTCCACTACAACACTGTCCTGCCTCATTAACCATCTAAGGCCTTTCTGACATGTTAGGGACTACAGACCAATGTACATCACACATACACAACCATGGCACATATAGGTACATGTGGAGTCAATGAAACATTGGCATTGTGTGCACAAAGATGTGCCCTTCACCATGTGGCCACTGTGCACTGTTGAAGTGTTCCCGATGGACATTGCCATTGTATGTGCCCCAAATCGTGGTAGCTAAGCCTGGCCACAGCGGTGTCTCACGAGCACCCCCCCGACACAGGTGCGGTAGTCATTGGCATGGAGACATGCCCAAATGGAGCTTGGCATGCTCTGCCACCCAAATCACGGTGCCTCATGCCATTTAAGGGGGCTCAAATCGCAGTAGCTACCACCGAGCCACGGCGGTGTCTCACGGCACCCCCTGACATAAGTGCGGTACTCATTGGCATGGGGACATGCACAAATGGTACTTGGCATGCTCCGCCACTCAAATTGTGGTGCCTTATGCTATTGTATGTGCCCCAAATCGTGTTCGCTACCACAGAGCCACGGCGGTGTCTCACCGCCATGAAGCATGCCCTAGAGCCAATGGGAATGATGATTGCAGTGGCATGAAGTAATTTTTGAAAACCGCGTAAGGCGTGCTCCGCCACCACGGGGCGGACATTGGATGCTTTTGAAAGATGCACCATTGAGGTAGCGCACCCCGGGCCCCTGCGGTGCATCACCGCCATGGAGCATACCCTAGAGCCAATAAGAACAGTGTTTGCATTGGCATGATGCAATTTTGAAAATCGTGGTAGGCATGCACCACCACCGCGGAGGCGATCATTGGATGCTTATGAATGAGGCAAGGTACCTTTGAAACGACCCCAGGGGACTATATATGTGTGGGAGTGAGCCTCACATTTCCACTGCTCCCAGAGCCTGCTGTCAGAGACCCCTCATCTGATGCTGCCTCCAGGGACTGCTGCCAGAGACCCCTCATCTGCTGATGCCTCCAGGGGCTGCTGTCTGAGACCCCTCACCACCCAATTCCACCACAGGTGTTCCATGTCCACAGGGATGGCAAGGACAGAGAAGATCTGTGCCAGTTCATTCACAAGCGAGGAGCTGGAGGTCCTGGTGGAAGAGGTGCTCGCACAGTACCCAAGGCTGTATTGTGCCCCAAATGTTGTGGCTAGTAATCAGAAATGGAGGTGTAGGGCAGGGGGGCACACATGTAGTTGGACTGCTGTAGTACATGCCTAACGGTGTGGGGTTGTGTCATGCACTGACAAGCAAGCTGTCTCCAGGGGGAAGGAGTGTGTGTCCCAATGTCACAGGTTTCCTGGCCCGCAGTTGTAGGTCTGAGTGAAGTGTGTTGCATTGTCAGCCAGACAGTGACACAGTATGTTGGCCCTGCAGGTGCCAGGACAGTGATTGCTTGGCTGAATGGCTATGTGTGCCCCTGTAGTCCAACTCAGTGTGAGCCCAGATGCTCTACACAGTGCCCGCTCACAAAGACGAGATCACATCACTGCACTTACTGTGTCCTTACTCTTGTTTTCTGATAGTGAAATCCAACTATGCACCATCTCAGCCCTGTATAATTGCACACAACCACACTTGTGTAGTTCTATATTGTGTTTGTGAGTCCATGTCCCCCAATGCCACACACATGACATACTGATATATTCACAGGGCATGCACATTGAGTGCTGCACAATCTAGCACACAGTGAGTCTACCCACAGACACAGCTCAATATGTGATGTATGTTGTGCCCAGACATGCATAGGACTGGAGATGTGTGCTTGCCAAATAGAGGGTTCAGTGCTGTCATCCTGCCTGTGTGTGAGATGTGCAGGGACTCTGTACGTCCTCATAAATGCATGCAATCACATCAGCTTAGCCCATGCAGCGTGCCCATGTGAGATATACCCCAGGGTGGGATGGACAGAGATTAGATTTGGTAATGAGTCTGTGTCTTGCAACTGTACTGATAGATGTTGGTACATGACAGTCTGTCACTGATCACTTCCCCTCTTGTCTCCCATGCCTGCAGCTCACACCAGCGTAAGGCCGTGTGGAGGGCCATTGCAGCAAATGTGCAAGCTCTCTGGGTATCTAACCGACGGCGCACCCACTGACACAAGAGGTGGGACAAGATCAGCCGGCAAAGGCTGGCAAAGAACGTGGCAGAGATGACCTTGGGGCTGCTTCCTCGCACTGGGCGGTTGGCATGGCGCAGCATGACACCACTGATGGGCCGCATCTTGGCAGTGACTCATCCTGAGCAGGATGCACATCTGAAGGAGCATCAGCTGCAAGGCAGGGGTGAGTATTTGGAGAGGGTGAGTTTGGCTGGGAGCAGATGCATGTGTACAGGTCCTGTGCCAGCGGTGGCCTATGTGCTGTTTGTGAAGTGGTGCAGTGCATTGTGATGTAAGTGGCTGCTGGGATGTGTGCCAGTGTCATGCATTTGCCCAAACTGTTCTTACAAAGGTGATCCTCCCTGCTGTACATTCTCATTGCCGTATGTGTTATGCTCTTCATGGTTATTCAGCATTGGGGCAGTCTGTGAAATTGCTTTGGGAGAGAACAACAGTGTGACTACACTATGCGTACTTTACATGCACCATGAATGTTGAGGCCTATACATCTGACAACAATGTGCACTAGTCTTTGGGCCCCAGAGTACAACATGGGGTTTGGCACGGGCTATTAGCCATTGTGAACTGTCATGTCGTAGTAGGTGTCTGTGTTGTCCCCTCCTGTTCCCTCAAGGTCTGTCAGTGGCAACAAGTGGTGTGCCCACATCATGTCCGTAGGTGTGGGCATAGCAAGTTGTGTGTCAGGTAGACTTCAGCCACAGGCAGGGTGTTGTGCTGTGTGGCCTTAACATGGCTCAGTCATGACAGATGATCAGCGTTACATGCACTGTTGTGGTTTATGTAGTGAGTTGCTGTAATGTGATTGCAGAGTCTGGTGTGAGACATGTATATTTGAGCATTGCTTTGTCCTGATGATGCCACTAACCTGACCCTGCATCTCTCTCTCATGCAGATTTGCCAGTGGTCACGGAGGGACAGGAGCTGGACACCAGTGGAGGTGAGACTAGCACTACAGCTGCACAGGAGCCCAGTGACACAGAGGTCACCAGCCACCAGTGTCTCAGAGGGGGACCAGAGTATGCAGGAGGAATCACTGCCTGAGACACAAAGTACCACATCATCTGATGACAGCGGAGACCCATCCATGTTGGCGGACACAGGGAATGGAGAACCTGCATCATCTTCTGCCACACAGCAGCCAATGCCAACCCTCCCATCCACTTCCTCTGGTGCTGCCCGTGTCTGTGTCAGTAAGAGGGGACGAGTTACATTCACACCTGGCACCGCTGCCCCTGCAACTGTCCCCCCTGCAGCCCTCAGTGCTGAGTCTGTTGAGCTTCTGCGCCAGCTTTGTGTGGGCCAGAAAGCCCTCCACAATGCCTTCAGTGACCATGACAAAAAATTAGCCCAGGTGGTTGCCTACATGGAGGGCATACACTCTGACATGGGTGGGCTGCACCATACTGTCCAGGCTTTGTCGTCCACAGAGACGTCTGCCCTTCAACAGGCACATATTCCCATTCCTGCTCCAGGGCCTTTGCCCACCCCCCAGTTAGTGGCCACATCTGTTAATAGTGACCACGGTTGCCATGCGTCACAGTCACAATACAGTACAAGAAGCACCCAGCAGAAACAACAGAAGCTGGCCCGCCCGCAGACACCATCCCCACAGAAGAGCAAAGCCACCCCAGAATGCAAAGACAAGAGCCTATCAGGGAAAAGCAAGTCCCAAAAAGCAAAGAAGCAGTACTCAGGCTCACTTGCCTCAGAGGCATCCCCAGCTAAGGACTCTCCTGTCCCTAAAACTTCACGCAAAGCAGGCATGCAGTTCCTGTGCCCACTGAGGAGGTGTTGTATAGCAAGGGTTCACCTAGGAAGGGCTCAGAGCCACATTCCCCCACCACATCGACTTCCATTCCAAGCCCAGTGAAGCAGGTGAAGGAGGGCACTGTAGGGGGTACCCCTGGCAAACAGGTGAAGGAGGGCACTGTAGAGGGTACACCTGGCAAACCGGGGAAGGAGGGCCAGAGGAGGAGCCAGATGAAGCATTCCGCAGGATCCAGCACATCACCAGAGGGAGTGCCAGTGTCTGCACCTGATGCGGCTCTGTTGGTGTGTGTGCCTGTTGTGTCAATACCAGTTCACATTAACCCTAGTACAGGGAAACCATTCCGAATTCCCAAGAAGTGGAAAGTCACCCCTCAAACCTCTCCCACCCACACAGCGTCTCAGGTCTGCATGACTCCACCGCCATGTGCCACTACACCACCTTGTCCAAGCAGCCCTCCGGCTAGCCAAGCCACTGATAGCCCTACCTCACCTGGGCCTCCCTCTCCCCAAACAGGTGCTCCAGATGTCCCCGACACACAGCCAGATCCAAGTCCACCTGACAGCCAAGTATGAGTGCTAGTTCCCCTCAAACACCTGTCTCTCTAACAGGTGGACCTGTTCTGCTCATTGTTACCCCCTGACTGTGTTGCTGCCCATGGAAGGGTACAGGCAGACACACTCCCAGTGCAGATTCTCATGTACTCGCTCTGCACTATTCCATGCCCACTGGGCTTCCTGTCCTGTCCTTGCCTGTGCAGATTCTCATGTACTCACTCTGCCCTTTGCCATGCCCACTGGGCTTTCTGTCCTGCCCTCGCCTGTACAGATTCTCATGGATATGCTCTGTACTTAGCCATGCCCACTGGTCTTCCTGTTCTGACCACGCCAGTGCAGATTCTCATGTACTCACTCTGCACTTTGCCATGCCCACTGGGCTTCCTGTCCTGCCCTCAGCTGTGCAGATTCTCATGGATATGCTCTGCACTTAGCCATGCCCACTGGCCTTCTTGTCCTGCCCTCGCCTGTGCAGATTCTCTTGGATATGGACTGCACTTGGTCATGCCCACTGGCCTTTCTGTCCTGCTCTCGCCTGTGCAGATTCTCATGGATATGCTCTGCACTTGGTCATGCCCACTAGCCTTCCTGTCCTGTCCTCGCATGTGCTGATTCTCATGTACTTACTCTGCACACTGGCTCTGTTGCTCTGCTTTGTTGGACTATTCCCTGTGCAGCCTCTCATGTACTTGCTGTGAATTTTGCCTTGGACACTGGCCCTGTTGCTCTGCTGTGTTGGACTATTCCCCGTGCAGCCTCTCATGTACTTGCTGTGCACCCTGAACTTGCATCTGGCCCTGTTGCTCTGCTGAGTTGGACTATTCCCTGTGCAGCCTCTCATGTACTCACTCTGCACTTTACCATGCCCACTAGGCTTCTTGCCCTGCCCTTGCCTGTGCAGCTTCTCGTGGATATGCTGTGCATTTTGTGCCTTGCTCTTCTCTACTGTTGGTGCCTATCTATGCACCATGTGAATAAAGACAGTTACTCCTGTTGTCTGTTTTGTCAGTGTCCTTACTGGATAAAGTTATTTTGGTGTGTGCATAAGTTTGCTGTGTCCCTTGCTCTATGTGGCACTTCAACATTGCCAAGGTCTTTGCTCGCCTACTCTTTTTTTACAGGGGTGACAGGGACTTCAGGTCTTTCTGACACTGATACTTGTGGCGTCTGTGGTGTCAATTTAACCTGTGTTGCAGTTCTCATTTTCCAGGTTTTCAATTGTTGGCTACATTGTTCACATGATAGGTTGGGGGACACTGCCAGCATAGAGTGTGACTTTGTGCACAGGTTTGCATGCAGGCTGGGCAATGTCATCATGTATGTGGATTATTCCTTTATGTGTGCCCAGCTGTGTATGTCAATGGTCATCTTGTGATGGCCCACCATCCTCGTTCCAAGGCCTTCATGAGATGTGTACTCTTGGGTTGTCAAGAGGTGTGCAGTGTGTTGGTATGTCCAAGCTGTTCTGTCTGACTCCTACTTGTTGTTTTAGTCACTTGTGAGTGTGCAGAGTGTGTGACTGGCACATCAGTGTTGTGTTTGTTTGATCACCCATGTGTTTTGATTCTGTTTGTGTAGACTGTGCAGACCTGCTGCTACACACTGCCATTGTGGTTGTGTTTCTCAGGCATTGCAGGCATTGCCTTTTATCCTCCTTCATGGCATGGTGTGTGTGGTGCAATCCCATCCCCTATGTGTGCTTCTTGTACTGACTCTTTGTGGGCCTGGACTCCCTCTGATTGTGTTTTGTGCATTTCTGCTATGTCCACTGATGACGTACAGTACACTTCACTTGGATGTTGGCTGTCCCCTTGTTTTGTGTGTGTGTATGTGGCTCCTCATCACTTCAATTGTGACATTGTGCTATGTGGTGCATTTGTTTGGGCTGGGCTATGGACCACTCAGCTTTTTTCCCTGATTGTTGAATCTTTGTGGTGTTCTTGTGCTGTTTGGCAGTCATGGTTGCTCATCTGCTATTCAGCTGTGAGTGCTGGCCATTGCTATATTCAATTTGATTACACCATTGTGTCCCACATCTGTGTATCTATTGTGGTTGCGTTGGATGTATGTGTGTTGGCTGTGTTGTTGTTTCACTTCCTGGGTGTGCTGTTGTGTTTGTGCTGTGCTGATCTGTGTTGTATGGGTTGGTGTTGTGTCACTCATGTCTGTGTGTGACTGGTATGCTTGGTGTGCACACACTGCTTTTTATGCGTACAGTGCTGTGTGTATGTGGCCTTGACATTGCCTGATATGCATTTCCTGATGTCCTGCAGTGTTTGTTTGGCCTGTGCATCTGCAGTTGGTTTGATGTGTCTGTGTTGTTCTGTGATGGTGCACTTCTTGTGTGATTTGTGGTATGTTTTGTGTGCTTTGTTACTGAGTGATGAGTTTGTGCACTCCTGCTGTGTCTGTCCTCACATTGCCTTGCCACAGTTTGGCTGAGAGGGTATGTCTGTTTTTGTTGCGGTTCTATGTGTGTTTCTTATGGGATGTGTGCTTGTGTGATGTTTATGTGCAGAAATTTGCTGTGGCATCCCTGTGTGTGTTGTTTGTGGCTACACCCAGGGTGTATGTTTGTTTTGTGTGTATGGACTGGTAAGTATTGGCAGCCTTCATTGTGTGTGGTACTGGTGTTGTGTGCTGCTGTTGTGAAGGGGGTATGTGTGTACATTCCTCCTGGTGTTTGTCAGCAATGGAGTATGTATATGGGCCCTGTGTGTTGTGCTGGTGGTGTACTCCTGTGAGGTGGTTGTAGGCACGTGTGGCTGTTCCCGATTTGACTTCCAGGCATTCCTTTGTTCCTTGTGTCTTTACCTGGTATGCCTTGCTGTCTCCCTGTGTTGCTGTACTGTGGTGCCTGTGGTTTGACTTCACTGACTATGGTTCAAAAAAACATAATACACATATAAATTAAACATAAAACTAAATCTATTATGATCAATTTTTTACGACTTTTTAACATAACATGCATTTAACTAAACAATTAAATAAGATTATTATTTTAACTAAAATAAAGCACAAACATGAAAAATATATTTAATAATATAAATTAAACAATAAAAATAAAATGTAAATTTACACAACAAATGCAGTATAATACATAACTCATACCAACAACAAAGAAAAAACTGCTGTTTCAAAAAATACGTAAAAAAAGTCCTACAACTCTTTCAATGAAATTACTTTGACCCGGCAATAGCCAAAACGGATGTTAAAACAAAGTGAAATGAAAAGTTATGAAAACTAACAAAACAATATATTTTTTAATATTGTCACACACCACTAAAAACACAAACAAATATTAAAAGCAAAACATATTTTACGTTCAAAAAATGTTCCACACCACAAAACATATAAAAGGAGCCATCCACCATTTTTAAAATTGTAGTTACCTGATTCCCAGAGACTGCACACGGGATTACACTTGCCAGAAGATACTCATCGAAAAAAGCCAACAAAAACTCGAAGTAAGTACAAACTATAGAAATATATAGCTACTTAACAATTTTTCCAAACGCAAATAATCTAAAATAAAACATGTTTTTAATTGTTCAGCTTGTTTCAAAACTTCGGGCTGGACTGTTCCCATGATGCACAGGGTCAGACTGATTTGCATATGGCCATGTCTGAACTGGGGTGGCAGAGTGGGCTAAAGAACGGTGATGGATTATCCCAGATCTGTTGACTGGATGTGAGTGTTTGATTGGTTCAGATGCTCCGTCCATCACCACCCCCTTTTGTACCGCTTTGTTCGCCATAAGTTGGCAGGGTATGCTCAGACGTGAGTCCCTTGCTCACTTTGCCACTGGATTCAAGCAAGCCTGGCTGAAGGCGGCTGAAATGCCAGAAACCCGTCCTAGGAAGCTTGTTTCCGGTCCAGGGAAGGCATGGCTTTGCAGTTCGGGCTGGACTGTTCCCATGAGGCACAGGGTCAGACTGATTTGCATATGGCCATGTCTGAACTGGGGTGGCAGAGTGGGCTATAGAACGGTAATGGATTAAACCCAGATCTGTTGACTGGGTGTGAGTGTTTGATTGGTTCAGATATTCCGTCCATCACCACCCCCTTTTGTACCCCTTTGTTCGCCATAGGTTGGCAGGGTATGCTCAGACGTGAGTCCCTTGCTCACTTTGCCACTGGATTCAAGCAAGCCTGGCTGAAGATGGCTGAAATGTCCGAAACCAGTCCTAGGATGCTTGTTTCCCATTCAGGGAAGGCATGGCTTGGCAGTTCGGGCTGGGCTGTTCCCATGAGGCACAGGGTCAGACTGATTTGCATATGGCCATGTCTGAACTGGGTGGCAGAGTGGGCTAAAGAACAGTGATTGATTAAACCCAGATCTGTTGACTGGGTGTGAGTGTTTGATTGGTTCAGATGCTCCGTCCATCACCACCCCCTTTTGTAGAGCTTTGTTCACCATAAGTTGGCAGGGTATGCTCAGACGTGAGTCCCTTGCTCACTTTGCCACTGTATTCAAGCAAGCCTGGCTGAAGACGGCTGAAATGCCAGAAACCGATCCTAGGCAGCTAGTTTCCGGTCCAGGGAAGGCATGGCTTGGCAGTTTGGGCTGGACAGTTCCCATGAGGCACAGGGTCAGACTGATTTGCAGATGGCCATGTCTGAACTGGGGTGGCAGAGTGGGCTAAAGAACGGTGATGGATTAAACTCAGATCTGTTGACTGGGTGTGAGTGTTTGATTGGTTCAGATGCTCCGTCCATCACCACCCACTTTTGTACTGCTTAATTCACCATAAGTTGGCAGGGTATGCTCAGACATGAGTCCCTTGCTCACTTTGCCACTGGATTCAAGCAAGCCTGGCTGAAGACGGCTGAAATGCCAGAAACCAGTCCTAGGAAGCTTGTTTCCCATTCAGGGAAGGCATAGCTTGGCAGTTCGGGCTGGACTGTTCCCATGACGCACAGGGTCAGACTGATTTGCATATGGCCATGTCTGAACTGGGGTGGCAGAGAGGGCTAAAGAACGGTGATGGATTAAACCCAGATCTGTTGACTGGGTGTGAGTGTTTGATTGGCTCTGATGCTCCGTCCATCACCACCCCCTTTTGTACAGTTTTGTTTGCATAAGTTGGCAGGGTATGCTCAGACCCTGCTCACTTTGCCACTGGATTCAAGCAAGCCTGGCTGAAGACAGATGAAATGCCAGAAACCGGTCCTAGGAAGCTTGTTTCCGATCCAGGTGAGGCATGGCTTGGCAGTTCGGGCTGGTCTGTTCCCATGAGGCACAGGGTCAGACTGATTTGTATAGGGCCAACTCTGTACAGGGGGTGGAAGAGTGGGCTAAAGAATGGTGATGGATTAAACCCAGCTCTGTTGACTGGGTGTGAGTGTTTGATTAGTTCAGATGCTCCGTCCATCACCACCTCCTTTTGTACCGCTTTGTTCGCCATAAGTTGGCAGGGTATGCTCAGACATGAGTCCCTTGCTCACTTTGCCACTGGATTCAAGCAAGTCTGACTGAAGACTTCTGAAATGCCAGAAACCGGTCCTAGGATGCTTGTTTCCGTTCCAGGGAAGGCATGGCTTGGCAGTCCGGGCTGGACTGTTCCCATGAGGCACAGGGTCAGACTGATTTGCAGATGGCCATGTCTGAACTGGGGTGGCAGAGTGGGCTAAAGAACGGTGATGGATTAAACTCAGATCTGTTGACTGGGTGTGATTGTTTGATTGGTTCAGATGCTCCGTCCATCACCACCCACTTTTGTACTGCTTAATTCACCATAAGTTGGCAGGGTATGCTCAGACATGAGTCCCTTGCTCACTTTGCCACTGGATTCAAGCAAGCCTGGCTGAAGACGGCTGAAATGCCAGAAACCAGTCCTAGGAAGCTTGTTTCCCATTCAGGGAAGGCATAGCTTGGCAGTTCGGGCTGGACTGTTCCCATGACGCACAGGGTCAGACTGATTTGCATATGGCCATGTCTGAACTGGGGTGGCAGAGAGGGCTAAAGAACGGTAATGGATTAAACCCAGATCTGTTGACTGGGTGTGAGTGTTTGATTGGCTCTGATGCTCCGTCCATCACCACCCCCTTTTGTACCGTTTTGTTTGCATAAGTTGGCAGGGTATGCTCAGACCCTGCTCACTTTGCCACTGGATTCAAGCAAGCCTGGCTGAAGACGGATGAAATGCCAGAAACCGGTCCTAGGAAGCTTGTTTCCGATCCAGGTGAGGCATGGCTTGGCAGTTCGGGCTGGTCTGTTCCCATGAGGCACAGGGTCAGACTGATTTGTATAGGGCCAACTCTGTACAGGGGGTGGAAGAGTGGGCTAAAGAATGGTGATGGATTAAACCCAGCTCTGTTGACTGGGTGTGAGTGTTTGATTGGTTCAGATGCTCCGTCCATCACCACCTCCTTTTGTACCGCTTTGTTCGCCATAAGTTGGCAGGGTATGCTCAGACATGAGTCCCTTGCTCACTTTGCCACTGGATTCAAGCAAGTCTGACTGAAGACTTCTGAAATGCCAGAAACCGGTCCTAGGATGCTTGTTTCCGTTCCAGGGAAGGCATGGCTTGGCAGTCCGGGCTGGACTGTTCCCATGAGGCACAGGGTCAGACTGATTTGCATATGGCCATGTCTGAACTGGGGTGGCAGAGTGGGCTAAAGAACGGTAATGGATTAAACCCAGATCTGTTGGCTGGGTGTGAGTGTTTGATTGGTTCAGATGCTCCGTCCATCACCACCTCCATCACCACCCCCTTTTGTACCGCTTTGTTCGCCATAAGTTGGCAGGGTATGCTCAGACGTGAGTCCCTTGCTCACTTTGCCACTGGATTCAAGCTAGCCTGGCTAAAGACGGCTGAAATGCCAGAAACCCGTCCTAGGTAGCTTGTTTCCGGTCCAGGAAAGCCATGGCTTGGCAGTTCGGGCTGGACTGTTCCCATGAGGCACAGGGTCAGACTGATTTGCATATGGCATGTCTGAACTGGGGTGGCAGAGTTGGCTAAAGAACGGTGATGGTTTAAACCCAGATCTGTTGACTGGGTGTGAGTGTTTGATTGGTCCAGACGCTCCGTCCATCACCACCCCCTTTTGTACCACTTTGTTTGTAAAAATAAGCAGGATAGTAGTATGTTAAAGTTGCTATTCCTACGCCAAAGTGTGTATGCCTCAAAGAAAATGCTGGATAGTGTTTAGGTTAAAATATCTATTCCAACTCCAAAACACGCTTGCCTAAGAGAAAGTGCTGGACAGTGTGTAGGTTAAAATAACCATTCCAACTCCAAATGAAGCTTGCCTAATAGAAAGTGCTGGATAGGGCTTAGATTAAAATTACTATTCCAACTCCAAAAGGTGCTTGATTGTAAAAATATGCAGGATAGTACTATGTTAAAATTACTATTCCTACTCCAAAGAGTCTTTGCCTCAGAAAAAGTGTTAGATAGTGTTTAGGTTAAAATCACTATTCCAACTCCAAAGGACAATTGCCTAGGAGAAGGTGCTGGATAGCGTGTAGATTAAAATAACTATTCCAACTCCAAAAGATGCTTGCCTAAGAGAAAGTGCTGGATAGTGTTCAGGCTAATATAACTATTCCAACTCCAAAAGTTGCTTGCCTAAGTGTTGTATAGCGTTTTAGGATCCGAGCATAATTTACCGATTCATGCCCTTATATGGGTACAATTCACATTGCCCTTATATTGGCATATATATCATAACCATATTTAGACGTAACCTATGCAGTCCAAATACAGGCCTGGCTACTTCCTCTTGTTCCAAAAAGCCACAACGATTTCTTGGAAAACTCGGCTTCAGAAGTCAGGGACATCCCCTTGCTTGAATATTGATTTGTCCAAAAATTCATGGAGTTTTCAAAGAACTACCATTCCCTTGGGGTTCTTTGATGATGGTATTATGTCTGACTTTACGTCAAACTAGGCACCTTCCAGGTATAAATATGCCTACACTTGCCCTAGCACACAGTGGTTCGTAGCAGCTCGACTATCTACTTGCCCGACACAGCTCGCTACAGCAAGTGCCGAAGGAAGCTGACCCTCCAGCCGATGCACTGATCAAGAGGCTGCATTTCTCCCGGCGAGAATCCAGCTCCAGTGTTTCCAAGCTCCCCTCGCGGGGTATTGGGAAATCGAGTCCAGAGACAGAGAGACCAGACCTCTTTCATTCTAAAACCAAGGTACGGAGCTGATTAGACCCTAAGAGAAATCTTGCTTAAATTCTTGGCAAAGAAAAACTAGACCTATGCTACACCACACTTACTTCTTCCCTCGTTCTAGATTTAGGTTAGGTACATTGGGGTAGGAGTATTTTAGAAGCACCAGTTGAGTACTTTTTAGCCTTTGTTATTTATGTACGTATTTATCTATGGTTTAGAAACCATACAATGCTTTTACAGTATTATTTTATAATTCTCTTCTTAGTGTACGCATTATACTTTGCAACCAGTATTACGATTGTAGCAGTTCACTTTATTTGCATGAGAAAGAAGACTGTTCAATAAATCATTTTATTGAAAACGCCCATCTCTCTATTTCTCTGCACCTCTGATGAAACGAAGCATGCACGATTGACTGAGTAAAATATCTATCTATTGTTTCCACGACTCTGAAGATACGATGATTCTTGGGGAAATAAAGTTGTCATGTTTATGCGGTTGTCAGAAACTAATCCCTTCTTGTTTATTCAAGAACGTTTCTAGTGACCTCTGAGCTAGCGGCCACTGACAATTAAGTCTAATATATTCGATAGAGACCTAGTCGACCCAAGTCCTACGTAAAATCTATAGGATATATTATTCCAATGCGCAGAGCCCATTGGGAATACAGGAACTACACTACTTAAGAGAAAGTGCTGGATAGCGTTTAGATTAAAATAAATATTCCAACTCCAAAAGATACTTGCCTAACAGAAAGTGCTGGATAGTGTGTATGGTAAAATAACTATTCCAACTCCAAAAGATACTTTCCTAATAAAAAGTGCTGGATAGTGCTTAGATTAAAATTACTATTCCAACTCCAAGAGGTGCTTGATTGTAAAAATATGCAGGATAGTAGTATGTTAAAATTACTAATCCTACTGCAAAGAGTGATAGCCTCAGAAGAAATGCTGGATAGTGTTTATGTTTAAATAACTATTTCAACTCCAAAAAACACTTGCCTAAGAGAAAGTACTGGATAGTGTGTAGGTTAAACTAACTATTCCAACTCCAAAGGATGCTTGCCTGAGAGAAAGTGCTGGAGATTGGTCAGGTTAAAATATCTATTCCAAATCCAAATGACACTTGCCTAAGAGTAAGTGCTGGATAGTGTGTAGGTTAAAATGACTATTCCAACTCCAAACAATTCTTGCCTAATAGAAAGTGCTGGATAGTGCTTAGGTTAAAATAAATATTCCAACTCCGACTGATGTTAAATTCCCAAAATGTGCATAATACTACTATATTTACATTCCAAAACCTACTCAAAAATATGCTTAACTCAAAAAAAGGTGGATAGGGATGAGATTAAAAGAAATAATCTTACTCCAAAAGCTGCTTCAATAAAAAATATGCATAATATTAAAATGTTTAATCTCCGCATCGCACTCTAATTTTC
The DNA here is from genome assembly GCF_964261635.1 of Lissotriton helveticus. NCBI lineage: Eukaryota > Metazoa > Chordata > Amphibia > Caudata > Salamandridae > Lissotriton > Lissotriton helveticus. The sequence continues at coordinate 2,100,766,118 of NC_136059.1, read as the reverse complement.
TTTTTATATCAACAGAATACTAGACTACATCCTCAAAGGAAAACAACATCTCAACAAAGAAATCGCAAAATACACTGCAGAACAGAAAATTCATATTACAAGGTAATGCTCTCAAATACAACTAAGTATGAAAAATAAATGCTGGATAGTGATTAGATTAAAACAAATATTCTTACTTCAAGAACTGCTTTTTTCAGAAAACATGCAAATTAAAAAAAGTTACAACTAATAATCTTACTCTAATTTTCTTTATATATAAACAGATTACTTTAATTCAACATCGAAAGTCAAAAAGATCACAACAAAGAAATAACAAAATACACTGTTCAGTAGCAAAACAATATACCAAGGTAATTCTTTCAAATATAACAAACATTATAAAAAAACACAAACATTGTGAACTTATCTCTTTCAGCTTTCAAACTTTCAAAGACGATAAAACAAAACAAAAGCAAGGTAATTAATACAACACTAATTATTATCATTTTAAAACTGTACATAAATTATATTCCAGAAAATAATATGTTCTCTTCCGCAAAAAATAAATAACTGATAAATAAATCTATTATCCTTGATTATAAAATATTCACAGAAAAACACAAATGTAAGTATAACCATGAAAATTGTTGTTTTAAAATAATGATAAAACAGAATAGTACTGCTCCTTAACCAATGAAATGCATTTATATTTCAGAGACCTTATGTAAAAAACAATTTAAACACTAACATTATTTTTCTTTCATCTTTTACAGACCACAAAACAACTACAAAAAACGAAATAAAGGAATAAACAACCAGAACAATTTTTAAAGGTAATTTATTATAAACACAAACCAACAAATCTAAACTACTATGTTAATCTCACTAGGAAACTTCACCAATAACATACAAATACCTAATAAAACGATATAAAAAATATTTTTTTCAGAAATACAGACAACAACAGCTAACTTGGCAAAACTAAACAACATTACAAGATCTAATTAAAAGGTACGAAAAATTAATGTATTTCCCTATACAACTAACTAATGTTTCTTCCTCCCAATAAAGCAGGAATGTTTATATCCAAATACAACACAAATTAGAGATGCATCAAATGAAAAACAATAACAAAATATAGCAATTGCATTTACTGTCAATTGTGAAAATTATATAAACATAGTCATTTTCCCTCTAAACAGGTATACATCACTAATTTTAAAATAAATTAAATTGGTGGTTTTTTTCTTCTCTTTATGGCATAAAAATGGCAACACCATCCAAAGAAGCTAAATACCTACAAAGCAAAAGAGGGAACAGACTACTGAACTATAGTGGGTATGTTTATTGTAAGGAGAGACTATTTGAACCCAGATGTCATTGAAGGTGTGTGCAATATTACTCAACCCATTGCATAGGCAGAGCGGTTACCCTTGGTGATACTGTTTTGAAAACCACAGACCATAACCACTCTGTCTCTGCTACGGAGATTGAAGTTTGTGAAAGAATAAATGAAATTAAAGATATTGCATCCACCTCCAATGAACCCTGTGGTTCACTTTTAAGGGAGGTATCACAACAAATACCCCCACATGTTGCAAGTAGTATGCCCACAATACCTAATTTGAGAAGAATTATACAACGTCAAAAACAGACAAGTAACCCACAAAGAGTAACACCCCAAACATACTCTGACATTATAATTCCACCTGAACTCTCTATTACTTCTTGAAATGAACCTTTCCTACTGCATGATAACGAAAACCCTTAAAACATATTATTAATATTCAGCACAGCACAATATTTAGTACGGTTATAAAACAGTGATATTTGGATGATGGATGGAACGTTTAAAAGAACGCCCCAACCATTCAACCAAATATACACTGTCCACGCATACATTAACAATACAGTAATTCACTTAATATACATTTTACTACCTGAAACAAAATCCTCAACGAACACTGATGTTTTATCAGTGATAAAATCAAAACATCTAACAAAAGCCCTAGAAAAATAATAATTGACTTTGAAATTTTTATGATTAATACAATTACAAAAACATATCCAGAAACCCGAATTCAAGGATGTTCTTTTCACTTTTCTCGGGCATATTTGCGCAAACTTCAAAAAACATCCTTAATTGAGGATTATATATTAGAAAGTTAACTACAGTTTAAACTTAAAAAACTAACTGCCCTTTGCTTTGTTCCTCCTGAGAGTGTAAACGAGTACTACACCTCAATTACTGAATCTGAGTATTTTACAGTAAATGAAGAAAAATTGGCACCTATACTAAATTATTTTGAAGACTCATGGATTGGCCATCTAAGCAGGTCGGGTCACAGAAGCGGAACACGTTTCCATGTGGAGTGGTGGAACTGTTACTCAACCTGCTCAGAGGGAGGAGCAAAGAAAAACAATGCCATAGAGGGATGGCACAACTCCTTCAATAAAGCAATTGGAAAATATCATCATCATTTCTATCATATTTTGGAAATTTTGAAGAAGGAGCAAAGTTTCCAAGAAATGAGAATGGCACCATCATTAACAGGCAGTCTACACCCACGTATTTCTATTAGAACTAAAGAAATGTCAGAAAGACTATTGGGTGTAATTAAACAATTTTTGTTGCAAGTGGCTTCAGACTACCTGGATAATCTTGCACACATCCTACAGTTTTAAAACATATTGGGCCCCATTAGGATGGCGGGCGCATTGCCCCCGCCGGCACGGTGGTAGTCACCGCCGGCCGGGCGGGGGTAATTTGCGCACCATCCCTGTAGAAGAAACCCCCACCATATTATTATGGCCGGTGGGTCTGCGGCGGAAAAGGGTGCAATATAGTGGCGGTGTCTTTCAGACACAGCCAGCCATATTACATTGTGCATTTGTGAATGCCTTTCCGTGGCAGCATTGCCGCCACAGAAAGGTATGAGGAGTCTGCTTGGGGGGCCCATTGAAACGGGCCCCCATGGACTCCGTGGGGGGTGGGGGTGCATATGGGGACACCTATGGTACCCCCCTGCCTTTCAAAGTACAACGTGACAGGCACCTCGCGGTGCCTGTCACCTTGTGCTTTGAAAAGCACAACATGTATTTTTAGCATTGCAGCGGGCTGTGCTTTCAGCACTGTCCGCCGCAATGCTAATAATAAGGGATGCGCCCGCCACTGTGGTGAGCGCATCCTAATCGCCCCCACGGGACCCCCGCCCTTATGGCGGGCGGTCCCTTTCACCGCCGCCTGCCATCCTTATGATGCCCATTATGTTTACTTGTCTGTTTTAACCTAAAACAACTCCTACAAATTCAATTGGCCATAATGAACAAATTAATAAAAATTCAAATTAAAGTTGGGTCTTCTTACCTTCAGAATTCTTCTACGTTCAACTCTTGGACTTACAAACCATGTAAAACTACACCAGGAGTCCTTTTATTCTTTAATCCATAATAAATAACACATAATCCATGTAAACAATCCATTACCCGATCAAAAATAGGTTAATTAGCACAGTAAAATAAGTGCATACATCAAAAAACGCACCCAATAAAAAAATCCTGAAAATTATTTTTTGAGTAGAAAAAAAGCAACACAATCCAATAATGCAATCCAGTCATAAGGCAAAACCAATTACTTTTCAAAATCCTTTGAAACTCAAAATGAGAAAACCCATGAAAATAAATCCCTCACAATATTTATTCATTAAAAAATGCCAACATTTTCCAAAAACGAATCCATCAAAACCCAAAATCCTGTAGAAATTAAGTTATTAGCACATCTAAAAGATATTACATTTAAAAAAATGTATAAATACATCTAACCGCGAATATAATGAAAATGTGTTACTTATTGAACAACGTACCGCTAAACCAATAAAGTACGCATTTTCAAACACTTTTGGTAAACTAAGTACTTCATATATATAACATCAAGTACATCAGTAACAAAAACTATTCTAGAAAAAAACAAGACCCGACGTGGGCCTACTCCTGCAACATGTAATAGCGGGAATCAATTTGTGAAAACACAACAAACGTACGTAAAAACCTTTTACTAAGATACCTCCTTCCTCTCTCCTTACAATAAACAATACCACTACACTATGTATTTTAATAATGTAAATGTATCTTACCTTAATGCAGCTCCCCCTTGCTTCTGTTCTATTCAGCAACGCTCTCTGTATTGATGAAAATCACGTCTATGCGTTGACGTCACATACTTCTGTGAAAGAGAAAAAAGGACAATTTCTGTCATTGAAACCAATGGAAAAGTGTGTTAAACTTATTAAAAAAGTGTATTTTAAAATGTTACAATAGTGAAAAAAATGTATAAATAATGTTGTTAAATATTATGAAATATGTCTGATTTGTTTATATTTTTTCAGAATTTATTAGAAATATACAAAAAAATTGTAATAATCAATAAAAAATGTAAAAACAAGTTAACTGTTTTCTTAATGTTTATTAATGTTTATTGTGAACTAATATTGAAAATTTATTTTGTGTTATTTAAAATGTGTTATATATATATATACATAATAATTTTTGTATTTTAATAATAATGTTTACCTTATAAATGAATACTTTGTAAAATTATAAAACAGCTAAATATTTATAGATTTATATTTTTAAAATTAAGGGGCCCATTAGGATGTCGGGCGTATCGCCACCGCCATGCGGGCAGTGACGATCCGCCCGACATCCTTGCCCACCCGCCACCCATTTCCCTCCGCCATATTAGTATGGCGGGGGGACCTAGGTGGACGGAAAAGGTTTAATATGGTGGCGGTGTCTATCAGACACCGCCATCCATATTAGTATGGGCTTTGGGATATGCCTGCCGCCACGGGAAGGCAGGCGGTCTTCACTTTGGGGGCCCCCTGCGGGCCCCCATGGTGAAGGCGAGGTGGGGGGTGCACATGGGGGTTACCTGTGGTACCCCCCTGCATTTGCATACACAATGCAGCAGGCACCGCGCAGTGCCTGCCGCTTTGTGTATGCAAATGCTTTACATGCATCTTTAGCATTGTGGCAGGCGGGACTGAGAGCACCGCCCGCCACAATGTTAAAAATGCAGGATGCGCCTGCCACTGTGGTGGGCGCATCATAATACCCCCCACTGGACCCCTGCCCTTACGGTCCCGTAATCCGATAGGATGGCGGGCGGACTAAGTCCGCCCGTCATCCTAATGCCCCCTATGTGTATATACATTTTTTTTTACCTACAAATTAAATATGTACCTATATATTTAATACCTGAGTAAATTAATACATCATATTTAATATTAAATATTTCTATAAATACATCCATATTATTTTAGTATTACCTGAGTAATAATTTACACAAACAATTGTAGGCTACACCTTTAAACAAATTACAAAATGTCCCCCTAAAATTAATATATTTCCTAACTAAATTAATATTTGAATATTAAGTTATTAATAAAAAAGCTAACTATAAAAAATGAAAATAAACTGTATATTAAATAATACATGTTACCCTAAAAATGAAATATTTACCTTCATAATTTATACCTGAGTACTTTTTATATCATAACTAATAATACATATTTCTATAAATAAATCCATATTAATTATATTAGTTGCATTATTATTAATGCCTAAGTATTAGTTTACTAAAAAACAATTGAATACACCTTAAAAATAAATTTCTCTAAAAATAATATAGTTACAAACGAAATTAATATTTGGATATTTTTTTTTCTATAACTCTTACATTATTTTTTTTTAAAAGTGTCATGTTAATTTCTACTGTAGCGTTAATATTAATACCAGACTATTAATTTACTCATAAATAAATATTACCAAATATATTAATATATTTTTATATTTTGTAAATAAATAAAACTTACATTCTTCAAAATCAGTCATATAAAAGTTATAACAAAAACTTACCATAGTATGCTTACCAATGCATTGTTAAAGCATGCGTTGTACCAACATATGCCTAGTTACAGTATGCGTTGTAAATACCTGTGATGTAACTGTTCCTGCAATGTAAAAGTTGCGTTGTAAAGGCATTGCGTTGTAATGCCTGGGTGGTAAAGGATGTTTCCCAGTATAAGTGTGTGTCCATTCACCAATGAAACTTTTACAAAAGTTACTCCTATTAGCAAGTCTTTTTCTTTTGCTTTTGTCTCTCAGAAACTTCATTGTTTTAAAACGTCCAATGATTTCCTGCTCTTTAATATTAAAATGAATAGTTATTATTTCAAATTAAAAGCAGTATCCACTACAGATTCAATCTGTTGCTTATGCTTGTAATCGTCTTTTTATACTTCTTACAATCTTTCGATTAATTCTGAGTTACACTACTTCAAAAGAGTCATTGTCTAATCTGTTTAAATTGTTGTCTTTGTTCAAAATGTGTTGTTTTCCCGAAAACTATTCTTTTTTACCATTGGAACTGGCATACTCCTTCTCCTTAGTCGAAAAACTCTTCTTTTCCCTTTCATTCCTATTCTCTTCATATAATTTCTCCACAACGTTTTTAGTGCTCTTACCTAAACAAACGTAATCCTTAGTAACATTCTCATTTGTTTGTAACACAGTTTTCTGACTTTTCATTATGTAGATATCTTTTTTGTTTCCTTCTCTTTTCATCTTTTCTTGGCATCTTGAATGTCTGATCCAAACAAAATAAATTCCTGAAAAACAAAGAACAGTTTCAATAGTTTCTTACATCTATACAATATTTTAAAATAGGTACATATATTTACTCATTTTAGCTACCAAGACATTATTTAAATTACTATTTTCTTGATTTCAAATATCAAAACACTACTCATTCCACTTAAATATATAGTGCGTACTTCAACAATTCCTTCCTAAACACTCATACAAAGTACCATAATCACGAAATCCTTTACCACCATGTCTTTAATTTCATTCGCCTGTTGCTTCTTCACTACTCAGCAGCTACTAACAATCTTTGGCCTACCCAAATGCAAACCAGAAACCCTTTACATGTTACAGTGGAAAATCTCACCATTTTACTAAATGATGCATGGATCTTCCTCTGCCTTTTCCTAGTGCCATCATATTTAACACAAACGTACAAATAGATCTATACTTGTGTTTATAGCTATCGGATCTTCCCATGCATAACTCATGTGAAAATACATGTTGAAGCATACACATACGGTAAGAAAGTTAAACTTTTAAGAGGAATTGTCTAACAATGTAAATTGTGGTGATAGCAACTGTGTGCAGATTTTTTGTATAACATAGAAGTAGATTATGACTTTCTCTGTGCTTGTCAGAGTCCCCCAGCACCCAGTGAGGCTCAACGCAGATGGGCGTCTGTTACCTTCCTTTTACAAATGTGGGGATAGGAACTGTTAGAGAGCGGTAGGAAGAAGGGGGAGCTCAAGGGACGTGTCATTCCCAGTCTCTCGATCTGTGCCCCTTTGATGTACACACCTTCACCACAAGCAGGAAGCCTGACAAATACCTCAACTTGTATTAACATGTGCTTCACCAGTGAGAGCAAATCTGTGCACTGAGGTCCCCATTAGGATGGTGGGCAGATCGCCCCTGCCGGGCCGGCGGTAGTCACCGCCCGCCATCCTTGCAGCAAAGACCCTCCGCCATATTACAATGGTTGGGGGGTCCGCAGCGGACGGAAAGGCCGTCCACCACTTTTCCGCCCGGGCGGAAAAGGGTTTAATATGGTGGTGGTGTCTTAAAGACACCGCCAGCCATATTACAATGTGGCCGTGAATGTGCCTTTCCATGGCGGCCACGGAAAGGCATGCAGAGTCTGCTTGCGGGGGCCTGTTGCAGGCCCCCAGGGACTCTGGAGGTATGGGGGGTGCACGTGGGGGTACCATGCTTTCAATGTACAACGTGGCAGGCACCGCAAGTCTTCTTTGTATCTCCTGTCGGCTTTACGCTTGACATTTTTCCTTTCTGTCCCAGGTTATTTCCGTCGTTTATTCACTGCAGTTTTTTTTTTTTTGCTTCGTGCTTTATCTGAGTTGACTTATTTGACTTGTTTTCAGCAACCTGTTGCAGCAGACGGCCGGGCTTGGCTCCGCTGTGGTGACTCTGGCCGGGCTTGGCTCCGCCGAACGCTAACCTTCCATGTGGTTTTCCTGGCCGGGCTTGGCTCCGCCGACCCTTGACCATCGCTGCGGTGCTCCTGGCCGGGCTTGGCTCCGCCGAGGGCCGTGGACTTCAAATCCCAGCAGCCTCATCGCGGTAAAGACGCCGCAATCGTCATCAGGTAGCACCTGGAGGCGCGTACAGGTCCCCTCGTCACCGAGACCTGTGGGTGGCGTTTTCAGCAACCTGTTGCAGCAGACGGCCGGGCTTGGCTCCGCTGTGGTGACTCTGGCCGGGCTTGGCTCAGCCGAACGCTAACCTTCCCTGTGGTTTTCCTGGCCGGGCTTGGCTCCGCCGGGGGCCGTGGACTTCAAATCCCAGCAGCCTCATCGCGGTAAAGACGCCGCAATCGTCATCAGGTAGCGCCTGGAGGCGCGTAAAGGTCCCCTCGCCACCGAGACCTGTGGGTGGCGTTTTCAGCAACCTGTTGCAGCAGACGGCCAGGGTTGGCTCCGCTGTGGTGACTCTGGCCGGGCTTGGCTCCGCCGAACGCTAACCTTCCCTGTGGTTTTCCTGGCCGGGCTTGGCTCCGCCGGGGCCCGTGGACTTCAAATCCCAGCAGCCTCATCGCGGTAAAGACGCCGCAATCGTCATCAGGTAGCGCCTGGAGGCGCGTAAAGGTCCCCTCGCCTCCTCGTCCCGTGGGACGTGCGCGGGAGAAGCCCGGGACAAGGGCGGGGCCGTCTGTGGCAGTCAGGTGCCATAAGAGGCCGGGCCGGGGCCACGGACTTTGGTTTTTGGTCCACAGTTATTTTCACTGGACCTGGACTAACTGTAAGACATATCTTTTTTTTTTTACTTTACTCATGTTTTAAATATCTTGTTTTGTTTGTTTCTTATTTTTCTTGGTCCATATTTGTTGTTAACGACACATGGTCTTATAAACCCTGATTGATTAAGCGCTATTACCGTTGATTGAGTGACTGTCATTAACCCGTTTCAGTGCCCTAAACTCCTGAATAGAGCACTACAACATGTCTAAGCCCAAGATAGCGAAGTTGGTTACTGATAATGACACTAGGACTCTAGATAATTACCTAGTAAAAGTTGTCAGTAAAATAAATAAAGATAGGCGGCTATCATTAAATAAGACCAATTTAGAGGAGCTAGGACTGCCAGCGCCAATTTGTTCTTTACCTGATCCAGATATTAGTGTTAGTGGAGACAATTCTAACGTGAGTGCCATCTGTAATGCTCCCACCATAACGATAATAGAAGATCAGGAGACCCTAGATGCCCCCACCCTCACACTGAGCCCAACGTCATCTCTAGCACAATCACCGGTACCTTCGCCGATTCATTCGCCGGTCCGGAGATTGGTGCGGGCATGCAGGAAGGTCACTGCCAAGAAAATGGTGGGGCGGAAATCCAATAAGACAGGTATTCCTCCTAGCACCTCACATAATGGATCAAGTAGTCTAAAACCTACTAATGGCGATGTGATTAATATTCTACATCCTGACCATCAAGAGCTATTGGCCTCTATTCTTGAGACAAAACTAAAAATCTTGGTTAGACCATTAGTGGCTAAATTGGAGCTGGTTTCTAAAGAGGTAGCTAGGTTAGGGGGACTTCTGGAATCTCACATGGCAAGCTCTATTCCTGGCCCTTTTATTTTTACTGGAAACTCGGCAGCTGGGGCAACTGCCACTGCACCAGAGGCTAGGCCTGGGGATTCCACCGACACCAGGGTCTCGGGGTCAGTAGACACAGTACAGAATCCCACTGTGAACCCTCTGGGGAACGCACCAGCCACTCGTTTAAATAAAACTACAACCAGCTCTACAATCTCGGGGAGAACCCCAATAGTTCAACCACAGGCCCAAGTGCCATTACAGCCTGCTAGATTACAAACCACCAGTCGGAAGAATGTAGACAGAGGAGAAAAGGGTGGAGTTAGTAGGCTAAGAAGGAACAACACAGTAAATGTACCACCTGAGTGCGTTCCTTATATAGTGGTTTTAACAAACGTCCCAGAGGTAGACTTCTGTTTGCCTGATCCTAGGCTTGAAACACACACAGCCCTAAAAAATAAATCACTTGCTTGGCTAAATAGGAATTGTGGGTTCCCTCTTGCTTTTTCCAATGATATAATATCTACTCGTAGAGCAAGTTGGATTGGTAACAGAAGAAAGGGCTCGAAGGGAGACTGTATCATTATACATTTTAAATATCCACAACATGTGGCTACAGTTCTCCTTAGAGCAGCCTCATTACCAATGGAGGAAAATTCTGTCTGTGCTAGACCCCTGGGCTTCTTTTATAACCATCTGGACAGCGCGAAAGGCCCAACCCCGCACCAACTTAGATATCCTGTAAATGGTTACAGAGGGGAAGGGGCAGGCTGTGGCCCAAATGTTCCAAATGTCCCTAATGTGTCATTTACTTCTAACTTTCCTAATGCCCAACATAGTCATTACACGGGGGATAGGTACTGCTACCAGTTAGCAAATAGGCAATTTGATCATACTCTACCATTATACAACCGTTATACAGCACTATCCTCTTTAGAAGATAACGACTGACCACCAACTATCACGGAGAGTATTGAAAAAACTTCTGTACCGCCTTTAAGAATTGCCACATGGAATGTCGCTGGGATTAAAAATAAAATGGGGAATGCTGATTGGATAAAAATTATGAAATCATTTGACATCATTGCCCCACAAGAAACTTGGGACCAACAAAATAGTTTCTCCCTTGATGGTTACAGACATTTTTGTACCCCTGCAATTGCCAGTACTGCAGGAAGAGCCAAGGGAGGACTGTTAACTCTTTTTAAACTGGATGTTAAAGGCAAACTAACGGAATGTCCTTCGGGTAATGAAAATTGCTTAATTGTTGAACTTACAACTCAGGATAAGGCCAAGATTCTTTTTGTGAATTTTTATAATGCTAACCCAAATGAATGTACTAGTTACAATTTGGATGTATTAGATACATTTTTGTCAGTCTATAGTGTAAACGGAAATACTTTTGAACTAATGTTATTAGGGGACTTTAACATTCACCCTTGTACCGAGCCATGTATGATTCAGGAGGATGAAGGTCCGTCCCTCTCCATACCAACACATATGGAACATACTAGGTGTGGGGAGCTCCTTGAAATCTTCCTTGCTAGATGGAACCTTTATGAGTCAAGCTGTGAGAAGGGTACAAATAGGTCCCCTACTTTTAAGTGTAATGATGATGGCACTATCATAGATTTTATTTTTATGTCTTCCTTTTTGTTGTATAGTGTGTTAATGTATTGTACAGAGGTATCAGTATTTAGTGACCATAATCCTGTTCTACTTGCAGTGAAGCATACTAACCTCATTTCCCTGAAAACGGTGACACATAGGGGGGGAACAAATGTCGTTACTAGAGACCAAAAACGTAGGCTGAAATGGACTAGAATAATCCCTGAGACATTTCTTCCAGATGTCTTGTCTAGAGTGGAGGATGAAGTAGCCATCTGTTTAGCTAATCGAAACCAAAATAAAGAACTTATGGTGGCATTTGATAACATCTGCTCAGAAATAAACCATAGCCTAGAGAGCAAACCTGGGCAGAGGTTATCCAAGGGTAAAAGATGGTTTAATAACAGCTGTACAAAGGCGCTTGGGAATTTGCTAAAAGCACTAAAGGCTATACCAAAAAACCGTGCCAACATAATTAACGCTAGGACCATATATAAAAAAGCCATCCACGAAAGGAAAAGGGATTTGAAAAATACAGCCTGGAACCAACTCCTTGACCCTGGTACACTCAAAAATAGTGGCATGTTTTGGGAAATTATAAACCAGCCACTATTTTCAGGGGACGAGAATACTCCCCTGGAGGCTAATATCCCGGATGAGGGCTGGATCAGTCACTTTCAACAGATCTATGCTGAAAGTAGTAGTTCTGTTGTCGTCATGGGTATTCCGGAAATAGACGATAGGGAGTCACAAACTGAAGAGGCCCTTGTTATTAACTTTGATGCGGCCGAGGTGGAGAGGGCAATAGACATGACCATAAAAAATAAGGCTCCGGGCCACGATGGGGTTCCTGGAGATGTCTTTAAATATGCTCCGAAATTCTGGTCTAGAGTCTTGTGTAACGTTTTTAATGCTTTGAAACAGGATAGCTGCCCGGCCACATGGAAGAGGTCTATTATTATACCGGTCTTCAAAAAAGGTAACAGGCAAGACCCCTCCTGTTACAGACCGATCTCCTTGATCGATTCCTCAGTGAAAATATTGGGAAGGGTGATCCTTTCCAAACTGAATGACTGGCTGGACGAAAAGGGGTTTTATCCAACGTTCAGTATGGCTTTAGACCAAAAAGAAGTACGATAGATCAAGGACTGAATTTACACCTATTGATAGACAAGTATACCAGGGCTAAGGAGGGGTCCATGTACCTGGGGTTCATGGACCTCTCGTCTGCCTTTGATTTGGTAAACCGCACTAAATTGTGGCAAATCTTAATCAAGATGGGTCTAGATAGAGCACTTGTTAATCTTTTAGCGGATCTACATACAGACCTCATAGCATCAGTTAGAGTCACCTCAGAGGGACGATGCTCGAGTCACTTTAAATCAGAAAGGGGGGTGAGGCAGGGGTGCATTCTGGCACCCCTCCTCTTTACCATCTACATAAATGGACTGGAACCAGCCCTATTGGAGGCTACACTCGACGTCCCTCGTGTGGGAGGACTGGGAATCCCAGTCCTTCTGTACGCGGACGACGCTGTGTTGCTTTCACGGACTGGTGTCGGACTTCAACGCCTCCTGGACTCCTTTGAAGATTTTATGGGACTATTAGACTTAAAAATAAATGTAAGGAAGTCCCAAGTCATGATAATGGGAAAGGCAAGCAAACATAAGATTTCAAAAACATTCACTTGTGGTGAGCAAGAACTATGTAGGGTAGCCACCTTTCCGTATTTAGGGATAACATTTGATGAAAGAGGAACCTGGGGCCCCCAACTAAAAAACAGAAACATATCTCTCGCTAGATCAGCCTCTGCATTACATGGTTTTGCAAGGAAATTGGGAGCTAGGCCAATAGCAGCTTTGATAAAAATTTACAAAGCTAAATGTCTTGCTGTGGCCACCTATGGGAGCCCAATCTGGGGATATTGTTCCCCTGACAATATCCAGATTACGGAGAACAAATTTTTAAGAGCTGTTCTCTCAGTTCCTCAGCCACTCCGACATACACAGTTCATAATGAACTAGGAGTGGGATACATTACGGATCAGATTAAAATGGCACCCGTCTTGACTTGGCTAAAAACTTGGCTGAATCAAGAAATTACTTTAAACCACTGTATTCTAAAAGATTGCCTACAGCTAGACAGAGTTAACAAAATTCCCTGGTTAACCTATATAAAAGATAGTCTTGCAAAGCTGGGGCGTCCAGAGCTCTTTTCTTCCCCGGCCTCTATAACAACTAGGGATATTGGGGCGATTAAGGGTATGATGGGTGACCATTTAAGACTGGAGAGGAAACAAATGGAACTTGTGAAACCTACATTGAGGGCAAGCATCATTCTGTGCACACAGGCCGGCCCAGAGTTGTATTTAACAACGGTAAATAAACCCTATCACCGATTCCTTTTAACGCGTTTTCGCCTTAATTTAATCCATTTGACCCTTGGTCACTTTCCAACCTGGAGTACCCCAGATAATGCAGGGCCGTGTAGTTGTGATAATTTCTCGACTCAAAACACATTACATTTTTTAATGTTTTGTGAACACTACACGGCCGCAAGAACAAAATATCTGATCCCTATTTTAAAGGAGGCAGGGTTTATTCAGGTTAAACCAGCACTTATGTTCCTACAGCTATTGCAGACCCCAAGGACTATGTTCCATGTCGCTAATTTTTTAGTGGGCGCTGTAAGGATAAAGAAGAGGTTTTTGTTAAATAATTCTACTGTCATAGCATTGCAATGAATGACTAATGGTACCAATCATTTTATAGAAAACTTCACTTAATGACTCGGCTGATGTTTCTGTTACTATGTAAGGATTTATTTATTTATTTATTTAAGTAGCTTATACAGCGCGCAGCTACCCCCGAAGGGGTGTCCCGGCGCTAAAACAGGTGCTCACGACTAAAGAGGGGAAGCAGGAGGAAGGAGGACTAGGATCATATTCTAGAGAAGAGCCACGTTTTTAATTTACTGCGGAAGAGGGATTCTGAAGGGCAAAACCTGAGGTCAGGTGGGAGACAGTTCCATAGTTTAGCAGTAGTCACGCTAAACCCTCTGCCGCCCATTCTGGATCGTCGAAAGCGAGGTACAGTCAGGAGACGTAGATTATTGGATCTCAGGGTTCTCACTGATTGAGATATTACCACTCGCTTTTTCAGATATCCTGGCCCTAGACCGTTGATGGCACGAAAGGCGAGGGTGAGGATCTTGAATTGAATGCGGCTTGCAATGGGGAGCCAGTGAAGCTCTTTGCAATAAAAAGCAACCGACTGACGGTAAGGGAAGTTTCCAATCAGTCTAGCTGCCGCATTCTGCACGATCTGGAGACGATCAATCAAGTATTGAGGGGCACCAGCGTAAAGGCTGTTGGCGTAATCTAAATGAGATGTGATGAGGGCCTGAGTAATAGTTCTACGGACATCTAAAGGGACATAAGGAAAAATCTTTTTAATCATGCGAAGTTTCGCGAAGCAGGCTGAGGTGACCTTGTTAATTTGCGTTTTACAGGAGAGTGAGTAATCAATCTGAAAACCAAGGTTACGTGCTGATTGGACCGGGGAGGGCGGGGGGTTAAGCGCGGTGGGCCACCACAGGCTCGGGGATATTGGAACTTTCTGGTTAAAGAATAAGACCTCTGTCTTATCAGTATTAACGATTCAGAAAAGGGGGTGGTGATGAACAGAGTGTCTGAATTAAGCAGACCACTCTTACCCAGTCCAAAGATCAGGGCTTGATCCATCACCGTTATTTAGCTCACTGCCCCATCCCAGCTCAGAACCTGGCTATATGCAAATTAGTCTGTCCCTGGCCCAGTGCATCATGGGAACAGGGCAGACCAAACTACCAAGCCAATTCTTCACCAGAAAGGAGACAAGCTACCGGGGACCGGTTTCTGGCATTTCAGCCTCTTCGGCCCGGCTTGCTTGAATCCTGATGGAGCAGTGAGCACGGGACTCATGTCTGAGTATACCCTGACACACCTATAGTGGCCAAAAACGATTCAGAAAAGGGGGTGGTGATGAACAGAGTGTCTGAATTAAGCAGACCACTCTTACCCAGTCCAAAGATCAGGGCTTGATCCATCACCGTTATTTAGCTCACTGCCCCATCCCAGCTCAGAACCTGGCTATAAGCAAATTAGTCTGTCCCTGGCCCAGTGCATCATGGGAACAGGGCAGACCAAACTACCAAGCCAATTCTTCACCAGAAAGGAGACAAGCTACCGGGGACCGGTTTCTGGCATTTCAGCCTCTTCGGCCCGGCTTGCTTGAATCCTGATGGAGCAGTGAGCAAGGGACTCATGTCTGAGTATACCCTGCCACACCTATAGTGGCCAAAAACGATTCAGAAAAGGGGGTGGTGATGAACAGAGTGTCTGAATTAAGCAGACCACTCTTACCCAGTCCAAAGATCAGGGCTTGATCCATCACCGTTATTTAGCTCACTGCCCCATCCCAGCTCAGAACCTGGCTATATGCAAATTAGTCTGTCCCTGGCCCAGTGCATCATGGGAACAGGGCAGACCAAACTACCAAGCCAATTCTTCACCAGAAAGGAGACAAGCTACCGGGGACCGGTTTCTGGCATTTCAGCCTCTTCGGCCCAGCTTGCTTGAATCCTGATGGAGCAGTGAGCAAGGGACTCATGTCTGAGTATACCCTGCCACACCTATAGTGGCCAAAAACGATTCAGAAAAGGGTTCATTTTGTCCACCATAAGCGTGGAAGGGTATACTCAGATGTGAGTCCCTTGCTCATTGCACCATCAGGATTCAAGCAAGCCGGGCCAACGACGCCTGAAATGGCAGAAACCGGTCCCCGGAAGCTTGTTTCCTTCCCAGTATAAGAATTGGCTTGGTAGTTTGGTTTGCCCTGTTCCCATCATGCACTGGGACAGGAACAGACTAATTTGCATATAGCCAAGTTCTGAGCTGGGATGGTGCAGTGAGCTAAAAAACGGTGATGGATAAAGCCCTGATCTTTGGACTGGGTAAGAGTGGTCTGCTTAATTCAGGCACTCTGTTCATCACCACCCCCTTTTCTGAATCATTTTGTCCACCATAAGCGTGGAAGGGTATACTCAGATGTGAGTCCCTTGCTCATTGCACCATCAGGATTCAAGCAAGCCGGGCCGACGACGCCTGACATGGCAGAAACCGGTCCCCGGAAGCTTGTTTCCTTCCCAGTATAAGAATTGGCTTGGTAGTTTGGTTTTCCCTGTTCCCATCATGCACTGGGACAGGAACAGACTAATTTGCATATAGCCAAGTTCTGAGCTGGGATGGTGCAGTGAGCTAAAAAACGGTGATGGATCAAGCCCTGATCTTTGGACTGGGTAAGAGTGGTCTGCTTAATTCAGGCACTCTGTTCATCACCACCCCCTTTTCTGAATCATTTTGTCCACCATAAGCGTGGAAGGGTATACTCAGATGTGAGTCCCTTGCTCATTGCACCATCAGGATTCAAGCAAGCCGGGCCGACGACGCCTGAAATGGCAGAAACCGGTCCCCGGAAGCTTGTTTCCTTCCCAGTATAAGAATTGGCTTGGTAGTTTGGTTTGCCCTGTTCCCATCATGCACTGGGACAGGAACAGACTAATTTGCATATAGCCAAGTTCTGAGCTGGGATGGTGCAGTGAGCTAAAAAACGGTGATGGATCAAGCCCTGATCTTTGGACTGGGTAAGAGTGGTCTGCTTAATTCAGGCACTCTGTTCATCACCACCCCCTTTTCTGAATCATTTTGTCCACCATAAGCGTGGAAGGGTATACTCAGATGTGAGTCCCTTGCTCATTGCACCATCAGGATTCAAGCAAGCCGGGCCGACGACGCCTGAAATGGCAGAAACCGGTCCCCGGAAGCTTGTTTCCTTCCCAGTATAAGAATTGGCTTGGTAGTTTGGTTTGCCCTGTTCCCATCATGCACTGGGACAGGAACAGACTAATTTGCATATAGCCAAGTTCTGAGCTGGGATGGTGCAGTGAGCTAAAAAACGGTGATGGATCAAGCCCTGATCTTTGGACTGGGTAAGAGTGGTCTGCTTAATTCAGGCACTCTGTTCATCACCACCCCCTTTTCTGAATCATTTTGTCCACCATAAGCGTGGAAGGGTATACTCAGATGTGAGTCCCTTGCTCATTGCACCATCAGGATTCAAGCAAGCCGGGCCGACGACGCCTGAAATGGCAGAAACCGGTCCCCGGAAGCTTGTTTCCTTCCCAGTATAAGAATTGGCTTGGTAGTTTGGTTTGCCCTGTTCCCATCATGCACTGGGACAGGAACAGACTAATTTGCATATAGCCAAGTTCTGAGCTGGGATGGTGCAGTGAGCTAAAAAACGGTGATGGATCAAGCCCTGATCTTTGGACTGGGTAAGAGTGGTCTGCTTAATTCAGGCACTCTGTTCATCACCACCCCCTTTTCTGAATCATTTTGTCCACCATAAGCGTGGAAGGGTATACTCAGATGTGAGTCCCTTGCTCATTGCACCATCAGGATTCAAGCAAGCCGGGCCGACGACGCCTGAAATGGCAGAAACCGGTCCCCGGAAGCTTGTTTCCTTCCCAGTATAAGAATTGGCTTGGTAGTTTGGTTTGCCCTGTTCCCATCATGCACTGGGACAGGAACAGACTAATTTGCATATAGCCAAGTTCTGAGCTGGGATGGTGCAGTGAGCTAAAAAACGGTGATGGATCAAGCCCTGATCTTTGGACTGGGTAAGAGTGGTCTGCTTAATTCAGGCACTCTGTTCATCACCACCCCCTTTTCTGAATCATTTTGTCCACCATAAGCGTGGAAGGGTATACTCAGATGTGAGTCCCTTGCTCATTGCACCATCAGGATTCAAGCAAGCCGGGCCGACGACGCCTGAAATGGCAGAAACCGGTCCCCGGAAGCTTGTTTCCTTCCCAGTATAAGAATTGGCTTGGTAGTTTGGTTTGTCCTGTTCCCATCATGCACTGGGACAGGAACAGACTAATTTGCATATAGCCAAGTTCTGAGCTGGGATGGTGCAGTGAGCTAAAAAACGGTGATGGATCAAGCCCTGATCTTTGGACTGGGTAAGAGTGGTCTGCTTAATTCAGGCACTCTGTTCATCACCACCCCCTTTTCTGAATCATTTTGTCCACCATAAGCGTGGAAGGGTATACTCAGATGTGAGTCCCTTGCTCATTGCACCATCAGGATTCAAGCAAGCCGGGCCGACGACGCCTGAAATGGCAGAAACCGGTCCCCGGAAGCTTGTTTCCTTCCCAGTATAAGAATTGGCTTGGTAGTTTGGTTTGCCCTGTTCCCATCATGCACTGGGACAGGAACAGACTAATTTGCATATAGCCAAGTTCTGAGCTGGGATGGTGCAGTGAGCTAAAAAACGGTGATGGATCAAGCCCTGATCTTTGGACTGGGTAAGAGTGGTCTGCTTAATTCAGGCACTCTGTTCATCACCACCCCCTTTTCTGAATCATTTTGTCCACCATAAGCGTGGAAGGGTATACTCAGATGTGAGTCCCTTGCTCATTGCACCATCAGGATTCAAGCAAGCCGGGCCGACGACGCCTGAAATGGCAGAAACCGGTCCCCGGAAGCTTGTTTCCTTCCCAGTATAAGAATTGGCTTGGTAGTTTGGTTTGCCCTGTTCCCATCATGCACTGGGACAGGAACAGACTAATTTGCATATAGCCAAGTTCTGAGCTGGGATGGTGCAGTGAGCTAAAAAACGGTGATGGATCAAGCCCTGATCTTTGGACTGGGTAAGAGTGGTCTGCTTAATTCAGGCACTCTGTTCATCACCACCCCCTTTTCTGAATCATTTTGTCCACCATAAGCGTGGAAGGGTATACTCAGATGTGAGTCCCTTGCTCATTGCACCATCAGGAATCAAGCAAGCCGGGCCGACGACGCCTGAAATGGCAGAAACCGGTCCCCGGAAGCTTGTTTCCTTCCCAGTATAAGAATTGGCTTGGTAGTTTGGTTTGCCCTGTTCCCATCATGCACTGGGACAGGAACAGACTAATTTGCATATAGCGAAGTTCTGAGCTGGGATGGTGCAGTGAGCTAAAAAACGGTGATGGATCAAGCCCTGATCTTTGGACTGGGTAAGAGTGGTCTGCTTAATTCAGGCACTCTGTTCATCACCACCCCCTTTTCTGAATCATTTTGTCCACCATAAGCGTGGAAGGGTATACTCAGATGTGAGTCCCTTGCTCATTGCACCATCAGGATTCAAGCAAGCCGGGCCGACGACGCCTGAAATGGCAGAAACCGGTCCCCGGAAGCTTGTTTCCTTCCCAGTATAAGAATTGGCTTGGTAGTTTGGTTTGCCCTGTTCCCATCATGCACTGGGACAGGAACAGACTAATTTGCATATAGCCAAGTTCTGAGCTGGGATGGTGCAGTGAGCTAAAAAACGGTGATGGATCAAGCCCTGATCTTTGGACTGGGTAAGAGTGGTCTGCTTAATTCAGGCACTCTGTTCATCACCACCCCCTTTTCTGAATCATTTTGTCCACCATAAGCGTGGAAGGGTATACTCAGATGTGAGTCCCTTGCTCATTGCACCATCAGGATTCAAGCAAGCCGGGCCGACGACGCCTGAAATGGCAGAAACCGGTCCCCGGAAGCTTGTTTCCTTCCCAGTATAAGAATTGGCTTGGTAGTTTGGTTTGCCCTGTTCCCATCATGCACTGGGACAGGAACAGACTAATTTGCATATAGCCAAGTTCTGAGCTGGGATGGTGCAGTGAGCTAAAAAACGGTGATGGATCAAGCCCTGATCTTTGGACTGGGTAAGAGTGGTCTGCTTAATTCAGGCACTCTGTTCATCACCACCCCCTTTTCTGAATCATTTTGTCCACCATAAGCGTGGAAGGGTATACTCAGATGTGAGTCCCTTGCTCATTGCACCATCAGGATTCAAGCAAGCCGGGCCGACGACGCCTGAAATGGCAGAAACCGGTCCCCGGAAGCTTGTTTCCTTCCCAGTATAAGAATTGGCTTGGTAGTTTGGTTAGCCCTGTTCCCATCATGCACTGGGACAGGAACAGACTAATTTGCATATAGCCAAGTTCTGAGCTGGGATGGTGCAGTGAGCTAAAAAACGGTGATGGATCAAGCCCTGATCTTTGGACTGGGTAAGAGTGGTCTGCTTAATTCAGGCACTCTGTTCATCACCACCCCCTTTTCTGAATCATTTTGTCCACCATAAGCGTGGAAGGGTATACTCAGATGTGAGTCCCTTGCTCAATGCACCATCAGGATTCAAGCAAGCCGGGCCTACGACGCCTGAAATGGCAGAAACCGGTCCCCGGAAGCTTGTTTCCTTCCCAGTATAAGAATTGGCTTGGTAGTTTGGTTTGCCCTGTTCCCATCATGCACTGGGACAGGAACAGACTAATTTGCATATAGCCAAGTTCTGAGCTGGGATGGTGCAGTGAGCTAAAAAACGGTGATGGATCAAGCCCTGATCTTTGGACTGGGTAAGAGTGGTCTGCTTAATTCAGGCACTCTGTTCATCACCACCCCCTTTTCTGAATCATTTTGTCCACCATAAGCGTGGAAGGGTATACTCAGATGTGAGTCCCTTGCTCATTGCACCATCAGGATTCAAGCAAGCCGGGCCGACGACGCCTGAAATGGCAGAAACCGGTCCCCGGAAGCTTGTTTCCTTCCCAGTATAAGAATTGGCTTGGTAGTTTGGTTTGCCCTGTTCCCATCATGCACTGGGACAGGAACAGACTAATTTGCATATAGCCAAGTTCTGAGCTGGGATGGTGCAGTGAGCTAAAAAACGGTGATGGATCAAGCCCTGATCTTTGGACTGGGTAAGAGTGGTCTGCTTAATTCAGGCACTCTGTTCATCACCACCCCCTTTTCTGAATCATTTTGTCCACCATAAGCGTGGAAGGGTATACTCAGATGTGAGTCCCTTGCTCATTGCACCATCAGGATTCAAGCAAGCCGGGCCGACGACGCCTGAAATGGCAGAAACCGGTCCCCGGAAGCTTGTTTCCTTCCCAGTATAAGAATTGGCTTGGTAGTTTGGTTAGCCCTGTTCCCATCATGCACTGGGACAGGAACAGACTAATTTGCATATAGCCAAGTTCTGAGCTGGGATGGTGCAGTGAGCTAAAAAACGGTGATGGATCAAGCCCTGATCTTTGGACTGGGTAAGAGTGGTCTGCTTAATTCAGGCACTCTGTTCATCACCACCCCCTTTTCTGAATCATTTTGTCCACCATAAGCGTGGAAGGGTATACTCAGATGTGAGTCCCTTGCTCAATGCACCATCAGGATTCAAGCAAGCCGGGCCTACGACGCCTGAAATGGCAGAAACCGGTCCCCGGAAGCTTGTTTCCTTCCCAGTATAAGAATTGGCTTGGTAGTTTGGTTTGCCCTGTTCCCATCATGCACTGGGACAGGAACAGACTAATTTGCATATAGCCAAGTTCTGAGCTGGGATGGTGCAGTGAGCTAAAAAACGGTGATGGATCAAGCCCTGATCTTTGGACTGGGTAAGAGTGGTCTGCTTAATTCAGGCACTCTGTTCATCACCACCCCCTTTTCTGAATCATTTTGTCCACCATAAGCGTGGAAGGGTATACTCAGATGTGAGTCCCTTGCTCATTGCACCATCAGGATTCAAGCAAGCCGGGCCGACGACGCCTGAAATGGCAGAAACCGGTCCCCGGAAGCTTGTTTCCTTCCCAGTATAAGAATTGGCTTGGTAGTTTGGTTTGCCCCTGTTCCCATCATGCACTGGGACAGGAACAGACTAATTTGCTTATAGCCAAGTTCTGAGCTGGGATGGTGCAGTGAGCTAAAAAACGGTGATGGATCAAGCCCTGATCTTTGGACTGGGTAAGAGTGGTCTGCTTAATTCAGGCACTCTGTTCATCACCACCCCCTTTTCTGAATCATTTTGTCCACCATAAGCGTGGAAGGGTATACTCAGATGTGAGTCCCTTGCTCATTGCACCATCAGGATTCAAGCAAGCCGGGCCGACGACGCCTGAAATGGCAGGAACCGGTCCCCGGAAGCTTGTTTCCTTCCCAGTATAAGAATTGGCTTGGTAGTTTGGTTTGCCCTGTTCCCATCATGCACTGGGACAGGAACAGACTAATTTGCATATAGCCAAGTTCTGAGCTGGGATGGTGCAGTGAGCTAAAAAACGGTGATGGATCAAGCCCTGATCTTTGGACTGGGTAAGAGTGGTCTGCTTAATTCAGGCACTCTGTTCATCACCACCCCCTTTTCTGAATCATTTTGTCCACCATAAGCGTGGAAGGGTATACTCAGATGTGAGTCCCTTGCTCATTGCACCATCAGGATTCAAGCAAGCCGGGCCGACGACGCCTGAAATGGCAGAAACCGGTCCCCGGAAGCTTGTTTCCTTCCCAGTATAAGAATTGGCTTGGTAGTTTGGTTTGCCCTGTTCCCATCATGCACTGGGACAGGAACAGACTAATTTGCATATAGCCAAGTTCTGAGCTGGGATGGTGCAGTGAGCTAAAAAACGGTGATGGATCAAGCCCTGATCTTTGGACTGGGTAAGAGTGGTCTGCTTAATTCAGGAACTCTGTTCATCACCACCCCCTTTTCTGAATCATTTTGTCCACCATAAGCGTGGAAGGGTATACTCAGATGTGAGTCCCTTGCTCATTGCACCATCAGGATTCAAGCAAGCCGGGCCGACGACGCCTGAAATGGCAGAAACCGGTCCCCGGAAGCTTGTTTCCTTCCCAGTATAAGAATTGGCTTGGTAGTTTGGTTTGCCCTGTTCCCATCATGCACTGGGACAGGAACAGACTAATTTGCATATAGCCAAGTTCTGAGCTGGGATGGTGCAGTGAGCTAAAAAACGGTGATGGATCAAGCCCTGATCTTTGGACTGGGTAAGAGTGGTCTGCTTAATTCAGGCACTCTGTTCATCACCACCCCCTTTTCTGAATCATTTTGTCCACCATAAGCGTGGAAGGGTATACTCAGATGTGAGTCCCTTGCTCATTGCACCATCAGGAATCAAGCAAGCCGGGCCGACGACGCCTGAAATGGCAGAAACCGGTCCCCGGAAGCTTGTTTCCTTCCCAGTATATGAATTGGCTTGGTAGTTTGGTTTGCCCTGTCCCCATCATGCACTGGGACAGGAACAGACTAATTTGCATATAGCCAAGTTCTGAGCTGGGATGGTGCAGTGAGCTAAAAAACGGTGATGGATCAAGCCCTGATCTTTGGACTGGGTAAGAGTGGTCTGCTTAATTCAGGCACTCTGTTCATCACCACCCCCTTTTCTGAATCATTTTGTCCACCATAAGCGTGGAAGGGTATACTCAGATGTGAGTCCCTTGCTCATTGCACCATCAGGATTCAAGCAAGCCGGGCCGACGATGCCTGAAATGGCAGAAACCGGTCCCCGGAAGCTTGTTTCCTTCCCAGTATAAGAATTGGCTTGGTAGTTTGGTTTGCCCTGTTCCCATCATGCACTGGGACAGGAACAGACTAATTTGCATATAGCCAAGTTCTGAGCTGGGATGGTGCAGTGAGCTAAAAAACGGTGATGGATCAAGCCCTGATCTTTGGACTGGGTAAGAGTGGTCTGCTTAATTCAGGAACTCTGTTCATCACCACCCCCTTTTCTGAATCATTTTCTCCACCATAAGCGTGGAAGGGTATACTCAGATGTGAGTCCCTTGCTCATTGCACCATCAGGATTCAAGCAAGCCGGGCCGACGACGCCTGAAATGGCAGAAACCGGTCCCCGGAAGCTTGTTTCCTTCCCAGTATAAGAATTGGCTTGGTAGTTTGGTTTGCCCTGTTCCCATCATGCACTGGGACAGGAACAGACTAATTTGCATATAGCCAAGTTCTGAGCTGGGATGGTGCAGTGAGCTAAAAAACGGTGATGGATCAAGCCCTGATCTTTGGACTGGGTAAGAGTGGTCTGCTTAATTCAGGCACTCTGTTCATCACCACCCCCTTTTCTGAATAATTTTGTCCACCATAAGCGTGGAAGGGTATACTCAGATGTGAGTCCCTTGCTCATTGCACCATCAGGAATCAAGCAAGCCGGGCCGACGACGCCTGAAATGGCAGAAACCGGTCCCCGGAAGCTTGTTTCCTTCCCAGTATATGAATTGGCTTGGTAGTTTGGTTTGCCCTGTCCCCATCATGCACTGGGACAGGAACAGACTAATTTGCATATAGCCAAGTTCTGAGCTGGGATGGTGCAGTGAGCTAAAAAACGGTGATGGATCAAGCCCTGATCTTTGGACTGGGTAAGAGTGGTCTGCTTAATTCAGGCACTCTGTTCATCACCACCCCCTTTTCTGAATCATTTTGTCCACCATAAGCGTGGAAGGGTATACTCAGATGTGAGTCCCTTGCTCATTGCACCATCAGGATTCAAGCAAGCCGGGCCGACGACGCCTGAAATGGCAGAAACCGGTCCCCGGAAGCTTGTTTCCTTCCCAGTATAAGAATTGGCTTGGTAGTTTGGTTTGCCCTGTTCCCATCATGCACTGGGACAGGAACAGACTAATTTGCATATAGCCAAGTTCTGAGCTGGGATGGTGCAGTGAGCTAAAAAACGGTGATGGATCAAGCCCTGATCTTTGGACTGGGTAAGAGTGGTCTGCTTAATTCAGGCACTCTGTTCATCACCACCCCCTTTTCTGAATCATTTTGTCCACCATAAGCGTGGAAGGGTATACTCAGATGTGAGTCCCTTGCTCATTGCACCATCAGGATTCAAGCAAGCCGGGCCGACGATGCCTGAAATGGCAGAAACCGGTCCCCGGAAGCTTATTTCCTTCCCAGTATAAGAATTGGCTTGGTAGTTTGGTTTGCCCTGTTCCCATCATGCACTGGGACAGGAACAGACTAATTTGCATATAGCCAAGTTCTGAGCTGGGATGGTGCAGTGAGCTAAAAAACGGTGATGGATCAAGCCCTGATCTTTGGACTGGGTAAGAGTGGTCTGCTTAATTCAGGCACTCTGTTCATCACCACCCCCTTTTCTGAATCATTTTGTCCACCATAAGCGTGGAAGGGTATACTCAGATGTGAGTCCCTTGCTCACTGCACCATCAGGATTCAAGCAAGCCGGGCCGACGACGCCTGAAATGGCAGAAACCGGTCCCCGGAAGCTTGTTTCCTTCCCAGTATAAGAATTGGCTTGGTAGTTTGGTTTGCCCTGTTCCCATCATGCACTGGGACAGGAACAGACTAATTTGCATATAGCCAAGTTCTGAGCTGGGATGGTGCAGTGAGCTAAAAAACGGTGATGGATCAAGCCCTGATCTTTGGACTGGGTAAGAGTGGTCTGCTTAATTCAGGCACTCTGTTCATCACCACCCCCTTTTCTGAATCATTTTGTCCACCATAAGCGTGGAAGGGTATACTCAGATGTGAGTCCCTTGCTCATTGCACCATCAGGATTCAAGCAAGCCGGGCCGACGACGCCTGAAATGGCAGAAACCGGTCCCCGGAAGCTTGTTTCCTTCCCAGTATAAGAATTGGCTTGGTAGTTTGGTTTGCCCTGTTCCCATCATGCACTGGGACAGGAACAGACTAATTTGCATATAGCCAAGTTCTGAGCTGGGATGGTGCAGTGAGCTAAAAAACGGTGATGGATCAAGCCCTGATCTTTGGACTGGGTAAGAGTGGTCTGCTTAATTCAGGCACTCTGTTCATCACCACCCCCTTTTCTGAATCATTTTGTCCACCATAAGCGTGGAAGGGTATACTCAGATGTGAGTCCCTTGCTCATTGCACCATCAGGATTCAAGCAAGCCGGGCCGACGACGCCTGAAATGGCAGAAACCGGTCCCCGGAAGCTTGTTTCCTTCCCAGTATAGGAATTGGCTTGGTAGTTTGGTTTGCCCTGTTCCCATCATGCACTGGGACAGGAACAGACTAATTTGCATATAGCCAAGTTCTGAGCTGGGATGGTGCAGTGAGCTAAAAAACGGTGATGGATCAAGCCCTGATCTTTGGACTGGGTAAGAGTGGTCTGCTTAATTCAGGCACTCTGTTCATCACCACCCCTTTTTCTGAATCATTTTGTCCACCATAAGCATGGAAGGGTATACTCAGATGTGAGTCCCTTGCTCATTGCACCATCAGGATTCAAGCAAGCCGGGCCGACGACGCCTGAAATGGCAGAAACCGGTCCCCGGAAGCTTGTTTCCTTCCCAGTATAAGAATTGGCTTGGTAGTTTGGTTTGCCCTGTTCCCATCATGCACTGGGACAGGAACAGACTAATTTGCATATAGCCAAGTTCTGAGCTGGGATGGTGCAGTGAGCTAAAAAACGGTGATGGATCAAGCCCTGATCTTTGGACTGGGTAAGAGTGGTCTGCTTAATTCAGGCACTCTGTTCATCACCACCCCCTTTTCTGAATCATTTTGTCCACCATAAGCGTGGAAGGGTATACTCAGATGTGAGTCCCTTGCTCATTGCACCATCAGGATTCAAGCAAGCCGGGCCGACGACGCCTGAAATGGCAGAAACCGGTCCCCGGAAGCTTGTTTCCTTCCCAGTATAAGAATTGGCTTGGTAGTTTGGTTTGCCCTGTTCCCATCATGCACTGGGACAGGAACAGACTAATTTGCATATAGCCAAGTTCTGAGCTGGGATGGTGCAGTGAGCTAAAAAACGGTGATGGATCAAGCCCTGATCTTTGGACTGGGTAAGAGTGGTCTGCTTAATTCAGGCACTCTGTTCATCACCACCCCCTTTTCTGAATCATTTTGTCCACCATAAGCGTGGAAGGGTATACTCAGATGTGAGTCCCTTGCTCATTGCACCATCAGGATTCAAGCAAGCCGGGCCGACGACGCCTGAAATGGCAGAAACCGGTCCCCGGAAGCTTGTTTCCTTCCCAGTATAAGAATTGGCTTGGTAGTTTGGTTTGCCCTGTTCCCATCATGCACTGGGACAGGAACAGACTAATTTGCATATAGCCATGTTCTGAGCTGGGATGGTGCAGTGAGCTAAAAAACGGTGATGGATCAAGCCCTGATCTTTGGACTGGGTAAGAGTGGTCTGCTTAATTCAGGCACTCTGTTCATCACCACCCCCTTTTCTGAATCATTTTGTCCACCATAAGCGTGGAAGGGTATACTCAGATGTGAGTCCCTTGCTCATTGCACCATCAGGATTCAAGCAAGCCGGGCCGACGACGCCTGAAATGGCAGAAACCGGTCCCCGGAAGCTTGTTTCCTTCCCAGTATAAGAATTGGCTTGGTAGTTTGGTTTGCCCCTGTTCCCATCATGCACTGGGACAGGAACAGACTAATTTGCATATAGCCAAGTTCTGAGCTGGGATGGTGCAGTGAGCTAAAAAACGGTGATGGATCAAGCCCTGATCTTTGGACTGGGTAAGAGTGGTCTGCTTAATTCAGGCACTCTGTTCATCACCACCCCCTTTTCTGAATCATTTTGTCCACCATAAGCGTGGAAGGGTATACTCAGATGTGAGTCCCTTGCTCATTGCACCATCAGGATTCAAGCAAGCCGGGCCGACGACGCCTGAAATGGCAGAAACCGGTCCCCGGAAGCTTGTTTCCTTCCCAGTATAAGAATTGGCTTGGTAGTTTGGTTTGCCCTGTTCCCATCATGCACTGGGACAGGAACAGACTAATTTGCATATAGCCAAGTTCTGAGCTGGGATGGTGCAGTGAGCTAAAAAACGGTGATGGATCAAGCCCTGATCTTTGGACTGGGTAAGAGTGGTCTGCTTAATTCAGGCACTCTGTTCATCACCACCCCCTTTTCTGAATCATTTTGTCCACCATAAGCGTGGAAGGGTATACTCAGATGTGAGTCCCTTGCTCATTGCACCATCAGGATTCAAGCAAGCCGGGCCGACGACGCCTGAAATGGCAGAAACCGGTCCCCGGAAGCTTGTTTCCTTCCCAGTATAAGAATTGGCTTGGTAGTTTGGTTTGCCCTGTTCCCATCATGCACTGGGACAGGAACAGACTAATTTGCATATAGCCAAGATCTGAGCTGGGATGGTGCAGTGAGCTAAAAAACGGTGATGGATCAAGCCCTGATCTTTGGACTGGGTAAGAGTGGTCTGCTTAATTCAGGCACTCTGTTCATCACCACCCCCTTTTCTGAATCATTTTGTCCACCATAAGCGTGGAAGGGTATACTCAGATGTGAGTCCCTTGCTCATTGCACCATCAGGATTCAAGCAAGCCGGGCCGACGACGCCTGAAATGGCAGAAACCGGTCCCCGGAAGCTTGTTTCCTTCCCAGTATAAGAATTGGCTTGGTAGTTTGGTTTGCCCTGTTCCCATCATGCACTGGGACAGGAACAGACTAATTTGCATATAGCCAAGTTCTGAGCTGGGATGGTGCAGTGAGCTAAAAAACGGTGATGGATCAAGCCCTGATCTTTGGACTGGGTAAGAGTGGTCTGCTTAATTCAGGCACTCTGTTCATCACCACCCCCTTTTCTGAATCATTTTGTCCACCATAAGCGTGGAAGGGTATACTCAGATGTGAGTCCCTTGCTCATTGCACCATCAGGAATCAAGCAAGCCGGGCCGACGACGCCTGAAATGGCAGAAACCGGTCCCCGGAAGCTTGTTTCCTTCCCAGTATAAGAATTGGCTTGGTAGTTTGGTTTGCCCTGTTCCCATCATGCACTGGGACAGGAACAGACTAATTTGCATATAGCCAAGTTCTGAGCTGGGATGGTGCAGTGAGCTAAAAAACGGTGATGGATCAAGCCCTGATCTTTGGACTGGGTAAGAGTGGTCTGCTTAATTCAGGCACTCTGTTCATCACCACCCCCTTTTCTGAATCATTTTGTCCACCATAAGCGTGGAAGGGTATACTCAGATGTGAGTCCCTTGCTCATTGCACCATCAGGATTCAAGCAAGCCGGGCCGACGACGCCTGAAATGGCAGAAACCGGTCCCCGGAAGCTTGTTTCCTTCCCAGTATAAGAATTGGCTTGGTAGTTTGGTTTGCCCTGTTCCCATCATGCACTGGGACAGGAACAGACTAATTTGCATATAGCCAAGTTCTGAGCTGGGATGGTGCAGTGAGCTAAAAACGGTGATGGATCAAGCCCTGATCTTTGGACTGGGTAAGAGTGGTCTGCTTAATTCAGGCACTCTGTTCATCACCACCCCCTTTTCTGAATCATTTTGTCCACCATAAGCGTGGAAGGGTATACTCAGATGTGAGTCCCTTGCTCATTGCACCATCAGGATTCAAGCAAGCCGGGCCGACGACGCCTGAAATGGCAGAAACCGGTCCCCGGAAGCTTGTTTCCTTCCCAGTATAGGAATTGGCTTGGTAGTTTGGTTTGCCCTGTTCCCATCATGCACTGGGACAGGAACAGACTAATTTGCATATAGCCAAGTTCTGAGCTGGGATGGTGCAGTGAGCTAAAAAACGGTGATGGATCAAGCCCTGATCTTTGGACTGGGTAAGAGTGGTCTGCTTAATTCAGGCACTCTGTTCATCACCACCCCCTTTTCTGAATCATTTTGTCCACCATAAGCGTGGAAGGGTATACTCAGATGTGAGTCCCTTGCTCATTGCACCATCAGGATTCAAGCAAGCCGGGCCGACGACGCCTGAAATGGCAGAAACCGGTCCCCGGAAGCTTGTTTCCTTCCCAGTATAAGAATTGGCTTGGTAGTTTGGTTTGCCCTGTTCCCATCATGCACTGGGACAGGAACAGACTAATTTGCATATAGCCAAGTTCTGAGCTGGGATGGTGCAGTGAGCTAAAAAACGGTGATGGATCAAGCCCTGATCTTTGGACTGGGTAAGAGTGGTCTGCTTAATTCAGGCACTCTGTTCATCACCACCCCCTTTTCTGAATCATTTTGTCCACCATAAGCGTGGAAGGGTATACTCAGATGTGAGTCCCTTGCTCATTGCACCATCAGGATTCAAGCAAGCCGGGCCGACGACGCCTGAAATGGCAGAAACCGGTCCCCGGAAGCTTGTTTCCTTCCCAGTATAAGAATTGGCTTGGTAGTTTGGTTTGCCCTGTTCC
Organism: Lissotriton helveticus; assembly: GCF_964261635.1. Classification (NCBI taxonomy): domain Eukaryota; kingdom Metazoa; phylum Chordata; class Amphibia; order Caudata; family Salamandridae; genus Lissotriton; species Lissotriton helveticus. The sequence goes on along the minus strand of NC_136059.1, from coordinate 2,100,735,803 downwards.
CATCATGCACTGGGACAGGAACAGACTAATTTGCATATAGCCAAGTTCTGAGCTGGGATGGTGCAGTGAGCTAAAAAACGGTGATGGATCAAGCCCTGATCTTTGGACTGGGTAAGAGTGGTCTGCTTAATTCAGGCACTCTGTTCATCACCACCCCCTTTTCTGAATCATTTTGTCCACCATAAGCGTGGAAGGGTATACTCAGATGTGAGTCCCTTGCTCATTGCACCATCAGGATTCAAGCAAGCCGGGCCGACGACGCCTGAAATGGCAGAAACCGGTCCCCGGAAGCTTGTTTCCTTCCCAGTATAAGAATTGGCTTGGTAGTTTGGTTTGCCCTGTTCCCATCATGCACTGGGACAGGAACAGACTAATTTGCATATAGCCAAGTTCTGAGCTGGGATGGTGCAGTGAGCTAAAAAACGGTGATGGATCAAGCCCTGATCTTTGGACTGGGTAAGAGTGGTCTGCTTAATTCAGGCACTCTGTTCATCACCACCCCCTTTTCTGAATCATTTTGTCCACCATAAGCGTGGAAGGGTATACTCAGATGTGAATCCCTTGCTCATTGCACCATCAGGATTCAAGCAAGCCGGGCCGACGACGCCTGAAATGGCAGAAACCGGTCCCCGGAAGCTTGTTTCCTTCCCAGTATAAGAATTGGCTTGGTAGTTTGGTTTGCCCCTGTTCCCATCATGCACTGGGACAGGAACAGACTAATTTGCATATAGCCAAGTTCTGAGCTGGGATGGTGCAGTGAGCTAAAAAACGGTGATGGATCAAGCCCTGATCTTTGGACTGGGTAAGAGTGGTCTGCTTAATTCAGGCACTCTGTTCATCACCACCCCCTTTTCTGAATCATTTTGTCCACCATAAGCGTGGAAGGGTATACTCAGATGTGAGTCCCTTGCTCATTGCACCATCAGGATTCAAGCAAGCCGGGCCGACGACGCCTGAAATGGCAGAAACCGGTCCCCGGAAGCTTGTTTCCTTCCCAGTATAAGAATTGGCTTGGTAGTTTGGTTTGCCCTGTTCCCATCATGCACTGGGACAGGAACAGACTAATTTGCATATAGCCAAATTCTGAGCTGGGATGGTGCAGTGAGCTAAAAAACGGTGATGGATCAAGCCCTGATCTTTGGACTGGGTAAGAGTGGTCTGCTTATTTCAGGCACTCTGTTCATCACCACCCCCTTTTCTGAATCATTTTGTCCACCATAAGCGTGGAAGGGTATACTCAGATGTGAGTCCCTTGCTCATTGCACCATCAGGATTCAAGCAAGCCGGGCCGACGACGCCTGAAATGGCAGAAACCGGTCCCCGGAAGCTTGTTTCCTTCCCAGTATAAGAATTGGCTTGGTAGTTTGGTTTGCCCTGTTCCCATCATGCACTGGGACAGGAACAGACTAATTTGCATATAGCCAAGTTCTGAGCTGGGATGGTGCAGTGAGCTAAAAAACGGTGATGGATCAAGCCCTGATCTTTGGACTGGGTAAGAGTGGTCTGCTTAATTCAGGCACTCTGTTCATCACCACCCCCTTTTCTGAATCATTTTGTCCACCATAGGCGTGGAAGGGTATACTCAGATGTGAGTCCCTTGCTCATTGCACCATCAGGATTCAAGCAAGCCGGGCCGACGACGCCTGAAATGGCAGAAACCGGTCCCCGGAAGCTTGTTTCCTTCCCAGTATAAGAATTGGCTTGGTAGTTTGGTTTGCCCTGTTCCCATCATGCACTGGGACAGGAACAGACTAATTTGCATATAGCCAAGTTCTGAGCTGGGATGGTGCAGTGAGCTAAAAAACGGTGATGGATCAAGCCCTGATCTTTGGACTGGGTAAGAGTGGTCTGCTTAATTCAGGCACTCTGTTCATCACCACCCCCTTTTCTGAATCATTTTGTCCACCATAAGCGTGGAAGGGTATACTCAGATGTGAGTCCCTTGCTCATGGCACCATCAGGATTCAAGCAAGCCGTGCCGACGACGCCTGAAATGGCAGAAACCGGTCCCCGGAAGCTTGTTTCCTTCCCAGTATAAGAATTGGCTTGGTAGTTTGGTTTGCCCCTGTTCCCATCATGCACTGGGACAGGAACAGACTAATTTGCATATAGCCAAGTTCTGAGCTGGGATGGTGCAGTGAGCTAAAAAACGGTGATGGATCAAGCCCTGATCTTTGGACTGGGTAAGAGTGGTCTGCTTAATTCAGGCACTCTGTTCATCACCACCCCCTTTTCTGAATCATTTTGTCCACCATAAGCGTGGAAGGGTATACTCAGATGTGAGTCCCTTGCTCATTGCACCATCAGGATTCAAGCAAGCCGGGCCGACGACGCCTGAAATGGCAGAAACCGGTCCCCGGAAGCTTGTTTCCTTCCCAGTATAAGAATTGGCTTGGTAGTTTGGTTTGCCCTGTTCCCATCATGCACTGGGACAGGAACAGACTAATTTGCATATAGCCAAGTTCTGAGCTGGGATGGTGCAGTGAGCTAAAAAACGGTGATGGATCAAGCCCTGATCTTTGGACTCGGTAAGAGTGGTCTGCTAATTCAGGCACTCTGTTCATCACCACCCCCTTTTCTGAATCATTTTGTCCACCATAAGCGTGGAAGGGTATACTCAGATGTGAGTCCCTTGCTCATTGCACCATCAGGATTCAAGCAAGCCGGGCCGACGACGCCTGAAATGGCAGAAACCGGTCCCCGGAAGCTTGTTTCCTTCCCAGTATAAGAATTGGCTTGGTAGTTTGGTTTTCCCTGTTCCCATCATGCACTGGGACAGGAACAGACTAATTTGCATATAGCCAAGTTCTGAGCTGGGATGGTGCAGTGAGCTAAAAAACGGTGATGGATCAAGCCCTGATCTTTGGACTGGGTAAGAGTGGTCTGCTTAATTCAGGCACTCTGTTCATCACCACCCCCTTTTCTGAATCATTTTGTCCACCATAAGCGTGGAAGGGTATACTCAGATGTGAGTCCCTTGCTCATTGCACCATCAGGATTCAAGCAAGCCGGGCCGACGACGCCTGAAATGGCAGAAACCGGTCCCCGGAAGCTTGTTTCCTTCCCAGTATAAGAATTGGCTTGGTAGTTTGGTTTGCCCTGTTCCCATCATGCACTGGGACAGGAACAGACTAATTTGCATATAGCCAAGTTCTGAGCTGGGATGGTGCAGTGAGCTAAAAAACGGTGATGGATCAAGCCCTGATCTTTGGACTGGGTAAGAGTGGTCTGCTTAATTCAGGCACTCTGTTCATCACCACCCCCTTTTCTGAATCATTTTGTCCACCATAAGCGTGGAAGGGTATACTCAGATGTGAGTCCCTTGCTCATTGCACCATCAGGATTCAAGCAAGCCGGGCCGACGACGCCTGAAATGGCAGAAACCGGTCCCCGGAAGCTTGTTTCCTTCCCAGTATAAGAATTGGCTTGGTAGTTTGGTTTGCCCTGTTCCCATCATGCACTGGGACAGGAACAGACTAATTTGCATATAGCCAAGTTCTGAGCTGGGATGGTGCAGTGAGCTAAAAAACGGTGATGGATCAAGCCCTGATCTTTGGACTGGGTAAGAGTGGTCTGCTTAATTCAGGCACTCTGTTCATCACCACCCCCTTTTCTGAATCATTTTGTCCACCATAAGCGTGGAAGGGTATACTCAGATGTGAGTCCCTTGCTCATTGCACCATCAGGAATCAAGAAAGCCGGGCCGACGACGCCTGAAATGGCAGAAACCGGTCCCCGGAAGCTTGTTTCCTTCCCAGTATAAGAATTGGCTTGGTAGTTTGGTTTGCCCTGTTCCCATCATGCACTGGGACAGGAACAGACTAATTTGCATATAGCCAAGTTCTGAGCTGGGATGGTGCAGTGAGCTAAAAAACGGTGATGGATCAAGCCCTGATCTTTGGACTGGGTAAGAGTGGTCTGCTTAATTCAGGCACTCTGTTCATCACCACCCCCTTTTCTGAATCATTTTGTCCACCATAAGCGTGGAAGGGTATACTCAGATGTGAGTCCCTTGCTCATTGCACCATCAGGATTCAAGCAAGCCGGGCCGACGACGCCTGAAATGGCAGAAACCGGTCCCCGGAAGCTTGTTTCCTTCCCAGTATAAGAATTGGCTTGGTAGTTTGGTTTGCCCTGTTCCCATCATGCACTGGGACAGGAACAGACTAATTTGCATATAGCCAAGTTCTGAGCTGGGATGGTGCAGTGAGCTAAAAAACGGTGATGGATCAAGCCCTGATCTTTGGACTCGGTAAGAGTGGTCTGCTAATTCAGGCACTCTGTTCATCACCACCCCCTTTTCTGAATCATTTTGTCCACCATAAGCGTGGAAGGGTATACTCAGATGTGAGTCCCTTGCTCATTGCACCATCAGGATTCAAGCAAGCCGGGCCGACGACGCCTGAAATGGCAGAAACCGGTCCCCGGAAGCTTGTTTCCTTCCCAGTATAAGAATTGGCTTGGTAGTTTGGTTTTCCCTGTTCCCATCATGCACTGGGACAGGAACAGACTAATTTGCATATAGCCAAGTTCTGAGCTGGGATGGTGCAGTGAGCTAAAAAACGGTGATGGATCAAGCCCTGATCTTTGGACTGGGTAAGAGTGGTCTGCTTAATTCAGGCACTCTGTTCATCACCACCCCCTTTTCTGAATCATTTTGTCCACCATAAGCGTGGAAGGGTATACTCAGATGTGAGTCCCTTGCTCATTGCACCATCAGGATTCAAGCAAGCCGGGCCGACGACGCCTGAAATGGCAGAAACCGGTCCCCGGAAGCTTGTTTCCTTCCCAGTATAAGAATTGGCTTGGTAGTTTGGTTTGCCCTGTTCCCATCATGCACTGGGACAGGAACAGACTAATTTGCATATAGCCAAGTTCTGAGCTGGGATGGTGCAGTGAGCTAAAAAACGGTGATGGATCAAGCCCTGATCTTTGGACTGGGTAAGAGTGGTCTGCTTAATTCAGGCACTCTGTTCATCACCACCCCCTTTTCTGAATCATTTTGTCCACCATAAGCGTGGAAGGGTATACTCAGATGTGAGTCCCTTGCTCATTGCACCATCAGGATTCAAGCAAGCCGGGCCGACGACGCCTGAAATGGCAGAAACCGGTCCCCGGAAGCTTGTTTCCTTCCCAGTATAAGAATTGGCTTGGTAGTTTGGTTTGCCCTGTTCCCATCATGCACTGGGACAGGAACAGACTAATTTGCATATAGCCAAGTTCTGAGCTGGGATGGTGCAGTGAGCTAAAAAACGGTGATGGATCAAGCCCTGATCTTTGGACTGGGTAAGAGTGGTCTGCTTAATTCAGGCACTCTGTTCATCACCACCCCCTTTTCTGAATCATTTTGTCCACCATAAGCGTGGAAGGGTATACTCAGATGTGAGTCCCTTGCTCATTGCACCATCAGGAATCAAGAAAGCCGGGCCGACGACGCCTGAAATGGCAGAAACCGGTCCCCGGAAGCTTGTTTCCTTCCCAGTATAAGAATTGGCTTGGTAGTTTGGTTTGCCCTGTTCCCATCATGCACTGGGACAGGAACAGACTAATTTGCATATAGCCAAGTTCTGAGCTGGGATGGTGCAGTGAGCTAAAAAACGGTGATGGATCAAGCCCTGATCTTTGGACTGGGTAAGAGTGGTCTGCTTAATTCAGGCACTCTGTTCATCACCACCCCCTTTTCTGAATCATTTTGTCCACCATAAGCGTGGAAGGGTATACTCAGATGTGAGTCCCTTGCTCATTGCACCATCAGGATTCAAGCAAGCCGGGCCGACGACGCCTGAAATGGCAGAAACCGGTCCCCGGAAGCTTGTTTCCTTCCCAGTATAAGAATTGGCTTGGTAGTTTGGTTTGCCCTGTTCCCATCATGCACTGGGACAGGAACAGACTAATTTGCATATAGCCAAGTTCTGAGCTGGGATGGTGCAGTGAGCTAAAAAACGGTGATGGATCAAGCCCTGATCTTTGGACTGGGTAAGAGTGGTCTGCTTAATTCAGGCACTCTGTTCATCACCACCCCCTTTTCTGAATCATTTTGTCCACCATAAGCGTGGAAGGGTATACTCAGATGTGAGTCCCTTGCTCATTGCACCATCAGGATTCAAGCAAGCCGGGCCGACGACGCCTGAAATGGCAGAAACCAGTCCCCGGAAGCTTGTTTCCTTCCCAGTATAAGAATTGGCTTGGTAGTTTGGTTTGCCCTGTTCCCATCATGCACTGGGACAGGAACAGACTAATTTGCATATAGCCAAGTTCTGAGCTGGGATGGTGCAGTGAGCTAAAAAACGGTGATGGATCAAGCCCTGATCTTTGGACTGGGTAAGAGTGGTCTGCTTAATTCAGGCACTCTGTTCATCACCACCCCCTTTTCTGAATCATTTTGTCCACCATAAGCGTGGAAGGGTATACTCAGATGTGAGTCCCTTGCTCATTGCACCATCAGGATTCAAGCAAGCCGGGCCGACGACGCCTGAAATGGCAGAAACCGGTCCCCGGAAGCTTGTTTCCTTCCCAGTATAAGAATTGGCTTGGTAGTTTGGTTTGCCCTGTTCCCATCATGCACTGGGACAGGAACAGACTAATTTGCATATAGCCAAGTTCTGAGCTGGGATGGTGCAGTGAGCTAAAAAACGGTGATGGATCAAGCCCTGATCTTTGGACTGGGTAAGAGTGGTCTGCTTAATTCAGGCACTCTGTTCATCACCACCCCCTTTTCTGAATCATTTTGTCCACCATAAGCGTGGAAGGGTATACTCAGATGTGAGTCCCTTGCTCATTGCACCATCAGGATTCAAGCAAGCCGGGCCGACGACGCCTGAAATGGCAGAAACCGGTCCCCGGAAGCTTGTTTCCTTCCCAGTATAGGAATTGGCTTGGTAGTTTGGTTTGCCCTGTTCCCATCATGCACTGGGACAGGAACAGACTAATTTGCATATAGCCAAGTTCTGAGCTGGGATGGTGCAGTGAGCTAAAAAACGGTGATGGATCAAGCCCTGATCTTTGGACTGGGTAAGAGTGGTCTGCTTAATTCAGGCACTCTGTTCATCACCACCCCCTTTTCTGAATCATTTTGTCCACCATAAGCGTGGAAGGGTATACTCAGATGTGAGTCCCTTGCTCATTGCACCATCAGGATTCAAGCAAGCCGGGCCGACGACGCCTGAAATGGCAGAAACCGGTCCCCGGAAGCTTGTTTCCTTCCCAGTATAAGAATTGGCTTGGTAGTTTGGTTTGCCCTGTTCCCATCATGCACTGGGACAGGAACAGACTAATTTGCATATAGCCAAGTTCTGAGCTGGGATGGTGCAGTGAGCTAAAAAACGGTGATGGATCAAGCCCTGATCTTTGGACTGGGTAAGAGTGGTCTGCTTAATTCAGGCACTCTGTTCATCACCACCCCCTTTTCTGAATCATTTTGTCCACCATAAGCGTGGAAGGGTATACTCAGATGTGAGTCCCTTGCTCATTGCACCATCAGGATTCAAGCAAGCCGGGCCGACGACGCCTGAAATGGCAGAAACCGGTCCCCGGAAGCTTGTTTCCTTCCCAGTATAGGAATTGGCTTGGTAGTTTGGTTTGCCCTGTTCCCATCATGCACTGGGACAGGAACAGACTAATTTGCATATAGCCAAGTTCTGAGCTGGGATGGTGCAGTGAGCTAAAAAACGGTGATGGATCAAGCCCTGATCTTTGGACTGGGTAAGAGTGGTCTGCTTAATTCAGGCACTCTGTTCATCACCACCCCCTTTTCTGAATCATTTTGTCCACCATAAGCGTGGAAGGGTATACTCAGATGTGAGTCCCTTGCTCATTGCACCATCAGGATTCAAGCAAGCCGGGCCGACGACGCCTGAAATGGCAGAAACCGGTCCCCGGAAGCTTGTTTCCTTCCCAGTATAAGAATTGGCTTGGTAGTTTGGTTTGCCCTTTTCCCATCATGCACTGGGACAGGAACAGACTAATTTGCATATAGCCAAGTTCTGAGCTGGGATGGTGCAGTGAGCTAAAAAACGGTGATGGATCAAGCCCTGATCTTTGGACTGGGTAAGAGTGGTCTGCTTAATTCAGGCACTCTGTTCATCACCACCCCCTTTTCTGAATCATTTTGTCCACCATAAGCGTGGAAGGGTATACTCAGATGTGAGTCCCTTGCTCATTGCACCATCAGGATTCAAGCAAGCCGGGCCGACGACGCCTGAAATGGCAGAAACCGGTCCCCGGAAGCTTGTTTCCTTCCCAGTATAAGAATTGGCTTGGTAGTTTGGTTTGCCCTGTTCCCATCATGCACTGGGACAGGAACAGACTAATTTGCATATAGCCAAGTTCTGAGCTGGGATGGTGCAGTGAGCTAAAAAACGGTGATGGATCAAGCCCTGATCTTTGGACTGGGTAAGAGTGGTCTGCTTAATTCAGGCACTCTGTTCATCACCACCCCCTTTTCTGAATCATTTTGTCCACCATAAGCGTGGAAGGGTATACTCAGATGTGAGTCCCTTGCTCATTGCACCATCAGGATTCAAGCAAGCCGGGCCGACGACGCCTGAAATGGCAGAAACCGGTCCCCGGAAGCTTGTTTCCTTCCCAGTATAAGAATTGGCTTGGTAGTTTGGTTTGCCCTGTTCCCATCATGCACTGGGACAGGAACAGACTAATTTGCATATAGCCAAGTTCTGAGCTGGGATGGTGCAGTGAGCTAAAAAACGGTGATGGATCAAGCCCTGATCTTTGGACTGGGTAAGAGTGGTCTGCTTAATTCAGGCACTCTGTTCATCACCACCCCCTTTTCTGAATCATTATCAGTATTAAGCCTAAGGTAGTTGATGGTCATCCAGGCACAGATGTTATCCAAACAGTGGCGGAAGTTGGCAAAGGTGGAGTCAGAGTGGTCTCTAAAAGAGAATATCAGCTGAGTATCGTCAGCATAAGAGACCACCCTGACCCCACAGGACTCCACCACTGTAGCCAAGGGAGCGAGATAGACATTGAAAAGCAGAGGGCTCAGGGCAGAGCCCTGCGGAACACCACACAGCAGGGGTTTACCCTCTGATTTAAAAGGTCCGAGCGCCACCCTCTGCGTTCTGCCAGTGAGGAATGACTCAACCCAGGCTAATACAGAGCCGCTAATTCCAGCCTGCCTTAGACGGTTAAGTAGGATTTTATGTGAAACCGTATCAAAAGCGGCGGATAGGTCGAGGAGGACCAACATGGCCTCCTCGCCCCTATCCACACACTCACGGACGGTCTCAGCTACTTCCAAAAGAGCAGTTTCGGTGCTGAAGCCCGCTCTAAAGCCAGATTGAGAGTCGTGTAGAAGAGAGTTGTTTTCAAGATATTCTGTCAGTTGCAGCTGAACGGCTTTTTCCAGAATTTTTGCGGGTTTGGGGAGGAGGGAGATGGGGCGAAAGTTGAAAAATTTTGTAGGGTCGGCATCAGGCTTTTTCAGAATGGGGACTAAGAGAGCTTCCTTCCAAATAGATGGAAATATGCCATGGTGGAGGGAGGCATTCCAAATAGAAAGAAAGGGGCAAGCCAGTATAGGGGCTAGGTCACCCAGGACCTTGGCAGGGATAAGATCAGAAGGCGAACCTGATCTGCACTGGGTGAATAACCTGAGTGCGGTCTCGTGAGACTGCTCGTTGAAAGACTGTAGGGAAGCTGATTCTGGGGCCAGGTCAGGAGGAACCGGGAAGTGTTCCTCAACAGGGAAAGAGGTACTAATTTTATCGATTTTCTCTAGAAAATAATCAGACAGTCCATCACGTAGAGCCTGGCTAGAAGGGTTCTGCGAAGCCCTGGCGGGAGGGTTTACAAACTCTTTAACAATATTAAAAATGGCTTTGGAGGAGTTCGTAGCTTTATAGATTTGAAGTGAGAAATAATCTCTCATGGTGACTTTTTTATGTTTAAGAAATTTTCTCAAGGCAGTTTTGTAGGTAGCTTTAGATTCAGGGTCATAATTCTGCCGCCACTTGCGTTCTAGTATTTTGCAGCGGCTTTTTTCCTCTCGAAGGGTCAGTGAGAACCACGGGGCAGAAGGGCGTGTTCGAGCGGAGGTAATAGGTTTAAGGGGGGCGATGGAGTCAACAGCAAGAAGTAGTGCGGAATTAAGTTTGGATACATTTTCATCAATGTCACTAGACAAAGGGTCCGGCTGATAATGAAATAAAGGATCTAAGGTCGAACAGGTAACTTTATGCCACATTCTTCCCAGCTTTTTACCACGGACAGTGGGTGTGGGTCTTGAGTATATCTCTAGGTCAAAAGGGACAAGATGGTGATCTGACCAAGTAAGAGGAAGAGAGGAATGGACTGTAATATTAGAGAAATTGGCAAAGATAAGGTCTGTGATGACTGATCTAAATAACCTCTTTTATGATATTTTATCTTAACTTTTTAACCATTTTTAACATAGAAAATATTTTTGTATTTATTGTGTAAATATATTGGACTGTTGATGATATATGATTTTTAACCTGTATATAATAACCATGTTAGTAAGCATATTTTTCTTTTTGTTTTGATGTTTTTTGTGGTGATTTATGTATTGTGCAATTGTCTTTACATGATATTAATTTATCGAAATAAAGTATTTTGACTGACTGACTGACACTTCTTCTTTCTCGACGACACCTAAATACATATGGAGTAATTGTTATGCAACTACTCACATTTTACCCACATTTTGTAACAAACGTGAAACAGCACACTGCGGCAAAAATATATTATTTAAAAAATAATATTTTGAAACTTAAAAATATCGCCTTAAAGACTTAACCACTACTACACAAAATATAACACACCTTATTAATTTTTAACTCACCTATGTAGTTGGTATGCAGATTTTAAATTTCACAAACACATGCAATATTTACTTTCTCACACAATAATTTTAAATCAAGACTCTTCTCAAGAATAGAACCAGTAATGCAACATTTCCCTCTCTTTCTGCACAGAAATAAATGTAAATAGCAAATCCTTCCTTCATTATTCCACACTGCAAAACATATTTCCATTGGTTACTCATATTAACCCTCTGCAACTCTCTTCTAAAACTCCCCAAACTAGTTGTCTTATTGTGTGTGGGGGTCCCGGTGACAGAAGTAAACCCGCATCATAACTAAACATTGGTTCCGGAAACTAGCCCACCCAGGGGCTTAATTAAACCAAGCTCACAGCACCGCAGTTCATTTTTCTTTTTCCCGTTGTGATTTCCAGGCTATATGCGAATAACGTGCATCCCACTGAAAACACATAAAAAATGTTTTTTTTTTACCTTCGGACTCCCTGTGCCACCCCCTGGGCCCCCGAGGGAGGTCACAGTGTTCCTACCCTGCCCTCTTTTACTTTTTCCCCCCTTTTACTCCCTGCTCGTTTCAACCGAGTCACAAGATGGCTACCAATGCTTCCTAGTTTAACTGTTGGGAGCCAATTAGAGGCAAGCTAAAGCAATATACAATAGGCCACTATGTAACTTGCAACAGAGTTCGGCTTTTATGTATAGCACTAAAAGTGATTGCGACTTTTCTCTGCTGGTCAGATACCACCAGCAGCACAGTGAGGGTTTAAGTGGTATCTTCCATCTCAGATAGACCTGTGTTACCTTCCTTTTACAAAGGGGAGGACAGAAGGACAGAATATACGCAGATTCATCACAAGGAGGAAGCCTGACAACTACCTTCACTAATATCTCACTGAAATCAATAAAACATATGTCTTCTAAAATCCCCCCCCTCCCCGCCCAAGTATTTCCCGACAAGTAACAATCTGCAAACTTGGGCCATTATCTTTACGTTCCACAAACCGATTTTGGACCCCAATTCAACCCAGTACAATAGAGTTCTTTCAACATGACACACTACACTAATGTATCATTAAAACTTGGATTTGTTCAAATTTACAACTTAAAAACAAATTTAAGAAAAAAATGTTCAACCTATTTTTTTACTATTATTTGACACATTCAACTGTCCATAATTACTTTTAAACGTATGAAAGGCAGGTGATTGCATGAGCTCTTTTGTACTACTGTAAGGTATTCTCTGACTGTAAGGGCTGGGCGTAGTTTGCGAAGTAGCGCTTCGCGAAGCTACGCGAAGTGCACTTCGCACTATGTGTAGCAGTACGGGAACTGAGTAGTAGCCTGTTCGCATTGTGCAAGATGCCATGTTCATTGTTTGCACAGTGCGGACAAGCATCCAGCACTGTGCAATCATTGAAAACGGCATCTTGCACAGTGTGAGCTGTAGTTTTCTCCCGCTCGAGTAGATTTTTACTTGAGCGGCAGCTTTCTCAACGCGGACTGGTAATTTCTCATCACAAGCGGTCACGAGCATACGCGACCACTCGCAATGAGAAACTTGACCTTCCTGCGTTGAGAATCTCGCCAGGAGGTTTATTTTCCATGCTCACGATCAGCAACTTGATGTTGCTGATCGCGAACGAGGAAAAAGTCTCGCCGGCATGTCATTTTGCTTGCTCGCGGTCGCCAACTTCACGTTGAGGACCGCGAGCAAGCAAAAAATTACCGCTGCACTACGCTAGGCGTATTTGCACTGTGCTACGTGCAGTTCGCTTAGAGCAAAGTAGCGCAAACGTTGCAAACTACGCGAGCGTAGAGTAGTGCTTCGTCCAGGCCTAACTATAACTAAACTGTGTTGCAGATTACATACATTTATACATACTCCTGTAGAGAAAAAATGACTGCAACAGGACTGCCTCACAGTTTCTATGAGTCGCACTGTATTGCCAGAATAATTGGAGATATGCTTTCATTGTACATCACTGAATAGATAAATCCATAGATAGTACTTCAAGAAAATCATCTCTGCATACATAGTGCCTCAGTGAATTCTTGAGTGCAAAAGTACTCCATTGCTCATTGCATAACTGCATAAGTAATCCATGAATGATGATTTAATTTCTGTGGTAGTACTGCCTACTTGATTCCCTGAGTCCATGGCTACTCCCTAAGTGACTATATCAGTAAAAAGATAATGCCTACCTGTTTACACCACTGTATGGAAACTGCCTGAGTAAAAAGGTGACTTTGACATTAATTTCGGGGTCATTGTGGGAGTGCATGAGTAGTACCTGAGGGATTCAATGACTGCTTTCATACTGCCTGAGGCATTAATTAAGTGCAAGAATACAAACAGGGAGTTTGCATAATTGTGTTGGTAATCTCTGATTGATCCATGTCTGTATAGCACAGCCTCCATGACTGAATACAACATTACCCCGTTCATACATTTAACTACCTTGAAACCACTTTTATTCATGCTTTGGATTCATTGGTTTTCCATTTTACTGTTAGAATGAAGATAAGTAATTTTTCCTAACAGTGAACCACACTGTTTGTTCCGTTCAATATTCTTTCGTTTGTACACAAGTTAAATAAAACAGAAATTGTTACTTTCTGCCCCAAATTCAAACTGTTTTTTAAACAAACTCCAGTAGCTGCTGCTATTCCCACGGTCAGTGTGCTTTTCAAAAGCAGTTATCTTATTCCAAATAACCGCAAGCCCATTGCCTACAAGCAGGTGTCCTGTACATACCAACTCTTTCACAACGTGTAACATGTTGCACCAATGTCTTCTATCCTCCCCCACATGCGTTTGGAGATAGTTTGCTCTGGCCTTCCATTCCTACTCTGAAAACCAATTTTAATTTTAAACACTAACACAAACCGCTATTGTTTCAACAACAAGAGGCTCACACATCAGCTCGTGGGACCTTCAAATAGGAGGTGGGTAAACCACCAAGTGACATGAATCACTGCTCTATTCCAATATTCCGCAACATTTTGCACATTTTATTGCCAAATAGTTAATCACTCTGACACCTAAGGCCTACAACATTTTTTAAGCTAGTTGACTCCCACCTTGTTATTTCTTTTCAGACTATTTACTAGTTAAACCAGATTTCATTCATTCTAATTTTGCAAGCTTATTTGGCGGGTTGCTCCAGCTGGTTTGTACAGTGCTCGTTCTTCAGCTCCACTACGAAATGGCTGCCCATTCTGGGCTTCAACCCTACCCATGTCAATTCGAACTGTACCTTGAATGGATGCTACAACATTTTGAATGCTTGCCATTGGCAATATTTGGCATCAGATATAGGCTGAATTTCTGCTATGTGTATTTCACCTGCATGCAACCTGTGTTCTACTGTCTCCGGTGCCCCTTTGAATGCGACCTGCATGTCTGCTTCTCTACTACTTCACATGATCCCCTGGATTATGAACTGTTGTTGCGACCACTGCTGGCTCATGACCAGGACTGTTCCGGACACACAAGCTTGATGGATGTGTATCATAATGCAATAAATGGAGATGGAGTATATGCTCTCATACGCAGCATCTCTTGCAGCAGTCTATCATCCTATATGATGCAAGTTGCCCTGACATGCTCCTGCTCGCAGAAGTTTACAATGGCCATGTCTGTTCTTTTAACTTGCTCAATTGGATGGCGACCCTCTATGCTTGGAGAGCTGCAGATGGCCTTTTTGAGCTGATTGCTTATCACGGTGCTTCTGAGTTCTTGAACTTCGATGGATCTCCATTAGTGCGCATGGTAACCCGATTTGATAGCCTCTTATTTGAACACTTCAAATACACTGTTATTGTCTTTTTTTCTCATTTCGCTTTTCCTTCCTTTTGGGATTTTCGGATATCGACTTTCTTTACAATTCCCCTTTACAGGCTTGGTTAAGCTATCTTCATGTTTGCGCTATATTTGCTTTGGTGTTCCAGAGCTGGACTCCAAAACGGGCGACTTATCCGTCGGGGAAATTACTATCTATATTAAAAGTGATGTGGTCTGCAGACAAATCTCCGAGATGTTTTATTTTATAATAATACTACTTTTTTGCAGGAAGAGAAGCTTTACTCAAGATATTTTTTTCTCTATTCTCTTTTTCTAATGACATCTCCCTTTATATAATATCGATTCAGTACTATACTGATTATAATTCTATCATACAGTTTCATTTTTGTTGTGACACATAAACTGCACATTACGCCATGTTATTTGAAATACATTGTTTAAAATGTTTCATGTCTGTGTCATATGTTACAAATTCAATACTAACAGTTAATTCCTTTCCCACCATGTCTTTAGCCTCATTTGCCTGTTGCATCTTCACTACTCAGCAACTACTAACAATGTTGGGACTGCCCAAATGCAAACCAGAAACCCTTCCCATGCCCAGTTGAATGTCTCACCACATATTACTGAAAGGATGCATGTATCTCCCTGTCCCTTTTTTTAGTGGCATCATACTTAAAACAAACATACAAATAGATCTATACCTTTGTTTTATAGGTATCGGATCATCCGATAAATAACTAGTGTGAAAATACATGTTGAACCACAGACATACCTTAGCAAAGTTAAACTGTTAAGATGAATTGTTGAGCAATCTAATTTGGGTAGTATGTAATTTGCAACTGTTTGTGGCTTTTTTCTATAGCATAAAAGTCGATTACAACTTTCTCTGTGCTCCTTAAATGCCACCAGCAGCCCAGTGACTGTCAACACAGATGGGCCTCTGTTACCTTCCTTTTACAAACGAGGGGAGAGGAAACATTAGAGAGTGGGAGAAAGGACGGGGGGTCAAGGGACGTGTCATTCCCTGTCTCTTGATCTTCCGCCCTTGTGATGTACGCAGCTTCAGCACAAGCAGCAAGCCTGGCAATTACGTTAACTTATATTCATGTATGCTTCACGAGTGTGTGCAAACCTATGCACCAAGTGTGCATGATACATTTCGTTTTTTTCATCTCCCTGAAGTTAATAAAGCACGTCCCTGTTAAAGCCCTCCCCCCCCCAGTATTTTCCGTAAGGTTACATCTGCAGAAGGCCATTCCTTTTACATTTCCCTGGCTGATATTCAACCCTAATTCATCCCTGTACTGTAGTCACAAGACCATGTAGTCCTTCAACACACTGCACTCCTGTAGTATTCAAACCGATTGTGACTTTCTCTTTGCTCTAAAGATGCCATCAACAGGCCAGTGAAGGTCTAAGTGTTTTTTTTTCACGGTAGATAGCCTCTGGTACTTTCCTTTTAGAAAGAGAAGAGGGAGGAACCGTTGGGGGTGAGAAATAGGGAGAGGGTGAGTAAAAGGATGTGTCATTCCTAAAATCTTCATCTGCCAGCCTTCTAACATATGTACACTTGAAGAGGGGGGACGGGGAGCTTAAATAAGAAAAGAGAAAAGAATGTAAGAAGGTGAGGTCCAGTACCCTTGCTCCTAAAGTCAAATATGTTAACACAAATAGGGTAGAAAGTTCCTCAAAAATAGTAAACCCAAAATGTGGTTTATTTGTTCATGACTAAACAGAAAGAGACAGAAACAGAACAGTTTGCTTACTGTTTTTCCCCCAGGTAGGTTGGGGAAAGTTGTGGTGTAGTGTGAGTACTCCTCCTTGGTAACCTAGATCAAACACTATACAAAAAATAGTGAGAAACATTGGGATATCCTAAAAACAGGTACCTTCACGCCAGGACCACCTCCCTTGTTTGCCTTCAAGCGCACACAGAACCTCAAAGAACACTTGATCCATACACGACCCAAACCCGCCACACAGAAGAGACCTACATTACGGACACTCCCTCCAGTGGAGGGACATTACCCCTGTGGCTCTTGCTCCTCATGCCCTGAGCCCCTAAAGAGATAGATCTGGGATTAACAACACCATGGCGCCTAACCAGACACACCAACTGTAATACCAACAACTGCATCTACATGATCCTGTGTCCATGTGGGCAAAGGTACGTTGGTATGACGACACGCCAGGTTAAGGTGCGGATAGGAGAGCACAAAAGCCGTATACGAACAGGGAAAACAAACACCAAGATGCTGGCCCATTTTGCAGAGAAGAAACATCCAGCCATGAGCATCAAATGGACAGTGATTGATCCCAATCCACTCTGGTCCACAAAATCCTTGTTCAGGTATGAACAAAGATGGGTCTATCGTTTAAAGTGTGACAAGGACGGCCTTGATAAGGAAATACCGTGGGTTGAATTACTCTAACCAATTATGCAATAGCTGTCTCAACTTTAACTGACATGTGACTGTCACTTACAATTATTCCACCCATGGCACGCAGGGCATATATGTTTTTTTCAATACTTTAGATGCCCTAGGAAATATGCACACGAGAGTCAATAATAACCCATTCTAAGATGGCCGCCACGTTCGCAACCCGGATGACGTCACTTTCTTTCATCTCCCACACACAGGGTTCCCTCCGAGCCAGAGTCACCGGTCTGAGGTTAGTGACCCGGACGTGATTCCTACAAATAGGAAGATGGAAGTGAGCTCAGCTCCTTCCTGACACAGCACGAGCAGAGGGTAGGTCACAGACGCGACCGAAGAGGGAGACAAATGTAAGTACATTTACTCGCCCCACACCCCGACCTTTACTATGGGCAGTAGTTATACGCACCGGTCTTCCACCTTGTGCTGGTTGCACTGATTTGATTAGAAGGAAAAAACACAGTAAATCATTGCCTCACAGAGTCCGTTTCTGTTGCCATTTCTTTTTCCTCAACAGTGCTCCCTTCACTTACCTGCAATCTGTTGTCGATGGGGCCCGGTCCCAGCACTGACGGGGTAGGCTTTGTTACAGGCTATATATGTGTTTCCAAAGTTGACTTGTCACAATTACAGCACTCACCTCTGAGTTTCTATGGGAGCACGCAATGATGTTTGAAGTTTATCACGCACACAGATTGTTGTACCGAGATAGGCACGAAGGGACACCACTTACATGAGCTCGGATCCCTTACGTTGTGCATTGATTCCTTTCTCTTTAATATACAGACACATGAACACTCCCTGTGAATCTCTTCTTTATTTCTCTATTTTTTAACTTCCCCGCACTGGCGGAATTGAGTCTCATTACCATGTCGGTTTACCGCCAAGTCACCAAGTCCGTAGTTGCATATACATGTTTGTCTAAGTCAACAAGTGCTAAATTACATCCCAGTTCTGGGGGGTGTATCATGTGGTGTGATGCGCCCTCACGCCTGTTGGTGCATCTTTTACACACAACGGATGCATGCTGATGGTTGTTAGTCATGCTCGCACTTAACCACAGTAACTTGGTCACCACACGATTATGTTCCACAAGCATGGTACTGTCATCTGTTGACAGTAATGGTTATACAATTGGTTGCCTGTCTGCTCCTAGCTTACTATATATATGTATATACTTTTTCTCCACAGGTTGGGTCAGGGTACTACTATTAAGAGTACCTTCCAGCGCCTATACTTGATACACCTTGAAGAAAAAGGTACAGCGGGTTCACAGGCAATAGGCCTGGCACCTGCCACAATAAACCGAATGTGTTTATTATTATTGTGTTTGGTCCTGAAGAAGCGCCATTGGATCCGTTAAGGACCACTAGACGCACGAAACATGTCGACCTAATTTCTTTCCCCACTTGAGCACTCACCCTGAGAGTAGCGGTTAGCTACACAACCGCCGCTTTTAATTTATTTTCTGTAGGGACACTCCAAGGTCCACCCCATTTTAATTGACCACCCAGACCCCTGAATTGAGGGTAAAGTGTGGCCATTTTAATTTCCCTCACTCACCATCCCTGCCAGGCCCCCAGACCCACATGCACAACTGCGGCATCTCCTAAAAAGAACTCCGCTAAAGAGCCCCCTTGTGGGGCCCGTGAGGGACTGCAGCGCCACCCACACGACCAGCTACGCCCGATGATGATTCAGGGCACTCGTAAGATTGTCTGAGGGCACTAGGTTACCAAGGAGGAGTACTCACACTACACCACAACTTTCCCCAACCTACCTGGGAGAAAAACAGTAAGCAAACTGTTCTGTTTCTGTCTCTTTCTGTTTAGTCAAGAACGAATAAACCACATTTTGGGTTTCTATTTTTGAGGAACTTTCTACACTATTTGTGTTAACATATTTGAATTTGGGAGCAAGGGTACTGGACCTCACCTTCTTACATTCTTTTCTCTTTTCTTATTTAAGCTCCCCGTCCCCCCTCTTTAAGTGTAGACATTTTAGTACGGCGGACTAGCCGTGGGACCTCAGAGTATCTTTCCTCTTCTCTTATCTCTTCTTTGGTTATACCCCATGCTTTAGTGACCTCACCCCACCTCCCTGACCGAAGGAGGTGTGAGGCACACCACACATTTATGAGCGTAGAGATCAGCACTTTGCTATCAAACATGGATACAACAGGCTTGAGTTTTGATGATGACATGGTAGCCGATATTCTCAGAGCACTGTCACTACTGTCGGCGGATGGTAGTGCTGCCTCAGGCAGCAGGGATGAAGACTGGAAGAAGTTAGAATCCTTGAGAAAACTCCAGATAAAAACGGCATTGCACGGGATCATTATGACTGAATATTTGAGGGCTAACATAGAACCCAAGGGCCTCCTTGTCACACTGTCACCTAGAATATTTTTAGAAGATCAGACCTTCCGAATAGAATGGTCCAAAATAGCGGGGAAATGTACCAGAGACTGGCTCGTGTTCATTATCAACACGGCCAGACGTCTATCTGACGAGCTCCCGATTCAGATCACGTTAACAGAAAATGGTTTGAAAGCAGGGATCACGATTACATCCTTCAAATCCAAGTTATCTGAAATTAACAAAGACCTGAATGAAAACAAGGAGTTCCTCACAAAACGAAAAATATCGAAACTCCAGAAGGATGTTAAACGTTTCAGCAAAGACAGAGTATATCCATACACAAAGGATGACTACGTAGCCCAGGACCAAGATACAACATCGGATGATGGCAGCAGCACTCGGTCAAGCAGATCTGGATCTTTTGGGAGTAATTCAAGCAGCGGAACCAGAGGGTACACACCTCAAGACAGAGGAGGTCAAAGTTACCATCCACCTCCATTGCTACAACACTTCCCACAACCAACCTACCAGCCACCAGGATACCAAGGACATTGGATGGGACCACCACCAGTGTGGAACATGCAGCCAGGACACCACTCACAACCCTTCTACAACCAATATGCGAACACCCCTTTTTTCAACAGAGGGAGGGGCAGAGGAAGAGGGAGAAGAAGAGGAGGACCAAAGACGGTGCAGTGGCAAGACCAGGACCAGACGGGACAACAGAACAAGACGAGGGGGCTGAGACTCTAGTTGTCAATCTATCATCAAGAGTCCTTTCATCAGGAGAAGCCAAACTGCTGGTAAAAGGGCGTGGTTTCGTCCCTACTCCCAATGAAGACCCCTTCCATTTACAACAAGAACTGCACCAGTTCTTCAGGAAAGTTAGACTCAAAGCTTTCTTCCAGAATAAGCCTGACACACAACCCACCGAGACCGGCCTAAAAAAAACCTCGAGATTTACACCAACGGCCGCAATGACACTCAAAGAGGTCCTTACATTTGAACAGGGCGTCCTGAAGGATGTGGCCTCTCTGGAACAGAGACGGCCCTACAACAATCTAGCAAACGAAGAGAGAAAAATGCTCAGAGAACTAAAAGAGGACACCACTATCATCTTGAAGCCTACAGACAAAGGCGGAGCAACCGTCATCCAAGATATAGCAACATATGAAGCTGAATGCGATAGACAACTTTCCAACAGGACATACTATCAACCCTTTTCTGAAGATCCAACTACACGATTGACGAATCGTATTAATGGAATGATACAGGAAGTCAACATGGAGGATTAGATATCGAATCAAGAAGCCGCATTCTTGAGTAATACGGACCCACGTGTGCCGTACTTTTATACATTATCAAAGATCCACAAAGGAATTAACCCTCCACCAGGACGCCCGATTGTTTCCGGCATTGATTTGATTCTGGAGCCACTGAGCAAATTCTGCGATTTTTATCTATGCCCACTAGTATGTGAAACGCCTTCATATCTCAGGGACACCACTGAGGTACTCAACCTCATTGAGAACTTCCCATGCCCCGAAACTATAGACTTACTTGTGATCATGGACGTAGAAGCGTTATATACAAACATCCCCCAAGACGCCACTCTGGAGGTTTTGGAGACAACTCTACGCAACATCCAACCATGGCCTTACCAAGCTCCAGCATCCTTTATCTGCGAATGTGCCTCTGTTGCGCTTAAAGAAAACTTCTTCGCATTTAAATCCCAATTGTACCATCAAATACAAGGGACCAGCATGGGAAGCACATTCGCTCCAAGTTTGGCGTCCCTCTATATGGCAGACTTTGAGGCCAAATTCATCTTGAGGGAATCCAACCCATTCAGACAAAATGTCCTTTTGTGGCGCCGTTTTCTCGACGACGTGTTGATCTTCTGGACAGGAGAAGAAGAATCATGTGAGAGGTTTTGCGAATGGATCAACACCCTTGACCCATTCCTCACATTCATAAGTACCAGATCACGAAAGGAGATCCCATTTTTGGACCTCATGATCTCCATGGAGAACGGTGTCCTCCATACTACCAACTTCAAAAACCGTACAGAACGGAATAGTCTCCTAATCTATGAAAGCCATCACCCAAAGGCACTGAGGGACAATTTGCCGATAGGCCAGTTCCTACGCCTCCGGAGGAACTGTGATACGAATAGGGAATTTGAGAATCAAGCTGAGATCTTGACGGTGAACTTGAGGAAGCGACATTATCCAAACAATATCATTCGTCAAGCGCACAAAAGGGCCAGGAACAATCCCCGCCAAGCTCTACTTGAAGTGAATGTTAAGCCAACAACGGATACCATACCATGTGTAACCACATTCACACCCAGATCAAACACTATACAAAAAATAGTGAAGAAACATTGGGATATCCTAAAACTGGTACCTTCACGCCATGACCACCTCCCTTATTTGCCTTCAAGCACACACAGAACCTCAAAGATCTATTGATCCATACACGACCCAAACCCGCCACACAGAAGAGACCTACATTATGGACACTACCTCCAGTGGTGGGACATTACCCCTGTGGCTCTTGCTCCTCATGCCCCGAGACACGGGCAACTAAAAAGATAGATCTGGGTTTAACAACACCATGGCGCCTAACCGAACACACCAACTGTAATACCAACAACTGCATCTACATGATCCTGTGTCCATGTGGGCAAAGGTACATTGGTATGACGACACGCCAGGTTAAGGTGTGGATAGGAGAGCACAAAAGCCGTATACGAACAGGGAAAACAAACACCAAGATGCTAGCCCATTTTGCAGAGAAGAAACATCCAGCCACGAGCATCAAATGGACAGTGATCGATTCCAATCCACTCCGGTCCACAAAATCCTTGTTCAGGTACGAACAAAGATGGGTCTATCGTTTAAAGTGTGACAAGGACGGCCTTAATGAGGAAATACCGTGACCAATTATGCAATAACTGTCTCAACTTTAACTGACATGTGACAGTCACTTACAATTATCCCACCCATGGCACGCAGGGCATATATGTTTTTTCAATACTTTAGGTGCCCTAGGAAATATGCACACGAGAGTCAATAATAACCCATTCTAAGATGGCCGCCACGTTCGCAACCCGTATGACGTCACTTTCTTTCATCTCCCACACACAGGGTTCCCTCCGAGCCCGAGTCACCGGTCTGAGGTTAGTGACCCGGACGTGATTGCTACAAATAGGAAGATGGAAGTGAGCTCAGCTCCTTCCCGACACAGCACAAGCAGAGGGTAGGTCACAGACGCGACCGAAGAGGGAGACAAATGTAAGTACATGTACTCGCCCCACACCCCGACCTTTACTATGGGCAGTAGTTATACGCACCGGCCTTCCACCTTGAGCTGGTTGCACTGATTTGATTAGATGGAAAAAACACAGTAAATCATTGCCTCACAGAGTCCGTTTCTGTTGCCATTTCTTTTTCCTCAACAGTGCTCCCTTCACTTACCTGCAATCTGTTGTCGATGGGGCCCGGTCCCAGCACTGACGGGGTAGGCTTTGTTACAGGCTATATATGTGTTTCCAAAGTTGACTTGTCACAATTACAGCACTCACCTCTGAGTTTCTATGGGAGCACGCGATGATGTTTGAAATTTATCACGCACACAGATTGTTGTACCGAGATAGGCACGAAGGGACACCACTTACATGAGCTCGGATCCCTTACGTTGTGCGTTGATTCCTTTCTCTTTAATATACAGACACATGAACACTCCCTGTGCATCTCTTCTTTATTTCTCTATATTTTAAATCCGCACTGGCGGAATTGAGTCTCATTACCATGTCGGTTTACCGCCAAGTCACCAAGTCCATGGTTGCACGTACATGTTTGTCTAAGTCAACAAGTGCTACATTACATCCCAGTTCTGGGGGTGTATCATGTGGTATGATGCGCCCCCACGCCTGTTGGTGCATCTTTACGCACAACGGATGCATGCTGACGGTTGTTAGTCATGCTCGCACTTAACCACAGTACCTTGGTCACCACACGAATATGTTCCACAAGCATGGTACTGTCATCTGTTGACAGTAATGGTTATACAATTGATTGCCTGTCTGCTCCTAGCTTACTATATATATGTATATACTTTTTCTTCACTGGTTGGGTCAGGGCACTACTATTAAGAGTACCTTCCAGTGCCTATACTTGATACACCTTGAAGAATAAGGTACAGCGGGTTCACGGGTAATAGGCCAGGCACCTGCCACAATAAACCAAATTTGTTCATTATTATTTTGTTTGGTCCTGAAGAAGCGCCATTGGATCCGTTAGGGACCACTAGACGCGCGAAACATGTCGAATTTATTTCTTTCCCCACTTGAGCACTCACCCTGAGAGTAGCGGTTAGCTACACAACCGCACCTTTTTATTTATTTTCTATAGGGACACTCCAGGGTCCACCCCATTTTAATTGACCACCCAGACCCCTGAATAAAACTCGTTTGAGGGTACTGTGTGGCCATTCTAATTTCCCTCAGTCACCATCCCTGCCAGGCCCCCAGACCCACATGCACAACTGCGGCATCTCCTAAAAAGAACTCCGCTAAAGAGCCCCCATGTGGGGCCTGTGAGGGACTGCAGCGCCGACCACACGAGGAGCAACGCCCGATGATGATTCAGAGCACTCGTAAGATTGTGTGAGGGCACTAGGTTACCAAGGAGGAGTACTCACACTACACCACAACTTTCCACAACCTACCTGGCAGAAAAACAGTAAGCAAACTGTTCTGTTTCTGTCTCTTTCTGTTTAGTCAAGAACGAATAAACCACATTTTGGGTTTACTATTTTTGAGGAACTTTCTACCCTATTTGTGTTAACACAGCCTTCTAACATACGCAGATTCAGCACAGGGAGAGAGCCTGACAATTACTTTCACTTATATTCACATGTAATTCACCAGTGTGAACAAATCTGTACACAAACTATGCAGGAAACATTTCCATTTTTTTTCTATCTCACAGACATTCATAAAACATATCTTTTGTAAAGAAACACCCCTCAGTATTTTCCGACAAGGCACAATCTACAAACATCCCTATTTCTCTTACATTTACCAGGCCGATTTTTGCTCCTAATTCAACCCTGTACCTTAGTAACAACACCATGCAGTCCTTTCAGCATAAGAGACTGCATTCCTAATTTCACAAAGACACTTAAATATATGGCGTACTTCAACAATACCTCTCCAGAAACTCATACGAAGTACCTTAATCACTAATCCCTTTACCAGCATGTCTTTGACCTCAACTATCTTTTGCATCTTCACTATTCAGCAACTACTAACAGTGTTCACTCTACCCAAATGAAAAGCAGAAACCCTTTCTATATAACAGTTGAACGTCTCACTACATTACTGAAAGCATGCATACATCTGGCCATGCCTTTTCCTAGTAGCACATACTTTAAAAAACCATACAAATAGATATGTTCCCGTTTTTATAGGTTTTGGATATTCCAATGCACAACATGTGTGAAAATACATGTAGAAAAGGACGTGTCATTCTTAGTCACTCGATCTTCCAGCCTTCTAATGTTTGCACATTCTGCACAGCCAGGGAGTGTGACAGTTCCCATCACTTATATTCAAACATAGCTCACGGGTTTCAAAAGTCTGAGCACAACATCTGCAAGCCACATTTCTATTTTTTCCATCTCCCTCAAGTTATTAAAACATGCCTCTTCTAACTCTCCCACCCCAGTATTTTTCAACAACGCACAATCTACAAACGTACAATATTTCCTTTATGTTACCCGGGTTGAACCCAAAATAACTGTGTACATCACTTTCAAAACCATACAGTTGTTTGAACATGACAAACTACACTTCTTCTTTCTCGACGACACCAAAAGACATATGGAGTAATTGTTCAGCAACTACTCACAATTTATCCACATTTTGTAACAAACGTGAAACAGCACACTGCTGCAAAACTATATTATTTAAAAAATAATATTTTGAAACTTAAAAATATCGCCTTAAAGACTTAACCACTGCTACACAAAATTAAACACACCTTATTAATTTGTAACTCACCTCTGTAGTTGGTATGCAGATTTTAAATTTCACAAACACATGCAATATTTACTTTCTCACACAATAATTTTAAATCAAGACTTTTCTCAAGAATAGAACCAGTAATGCAACATTTCCCTCTCTTTCTGCACAGAAATAAATGTAAATAGCAAATCCTTCCTTCATTATTCCACACTGCAAAACATATTTCCATTGGTTACTCATATTAACCCTCTGTAACTCTCTTCTAAAACGCCCTAAACTAGTTGTCTTATTGTGTGTGGGGGTCCCGGTGACATAAGTAAACCCGCATCATAACTAAACATTGCTTCCGGAAACTAGCCCACCCAGGGGCTTAATTAAACCAAGCTCACAGCACGGCAGTTCATTTTTCTTTTTCCCGTTGTGATTTCCAGGCTATATGCAAATAAAGTGCATCCCACTGAAAACACATAAAAAATGTTATTTTTTTACGTTTGGACTCCCTGTGCCACCCCCTGAGCCCCCGAGAGAGGTCACAGTGTTCCAACCCTGCCCTCTTCTTCTTTTTTCCCCCTTTTCCTCCCGGCTCGTTTCAACTGAGTCACAAGACGGCTACCAATGCTACCTAGTTTAACTGTTGGGAGCTAATCAGAGGCAAGCTCGTGCTCGGAATGACTCAGCCAATCAGATTTCACAATTTTCTCAAATATCGATATCTGTAAATCTTTAAATATCTCAAAAACTACTGAACAGATTTACACCATTTAATGAAAAGCGTGCTTTCTTGACCCAGAGCTATCTCTCTGCCATATTTGGTGTAATTCTGTTCAGCAGTTCGGGCTGTAGCCATGTCTAAAGTTTCCTATGGAAATTAACATGCGAAAAACACGTTTTTTTTCTCGGCCCCCGCTTGAGGAATCACCCTGAAACTTTCAAGACAGGAGCTGACCTGAGTGAACAATTTATTTTCAAAATTTCGCAGGGATTCATCAAACGATGCCAAAAGATTTTGGCAAAAGAAAAAACGCTTTTCCTATGGAAACTAGGGGCCATATGTATGAAGGCAGTTTTGTGATCGCAAACGCCGAATGCCGAAATTCACCCTGGCGCGTTTGCAGAGTGATGAAAGGAGAGGGCATGGCCAATTTTTTTTATTTTTTTTAGAAGGGGGGCTGTGTAGCCCCCTTCTTTTTCTAATTTTTTGGCCCTGGGGACCTCATCCCCCAGAGCCTGCCCCCTAATTTATTTATTTTTTAAATTTAAAGATTGGGAAGGGGGCTGTGTGGCCCCCCTCCCGAGGCCTTAATCTGACCCGGGGACCCCATCCCCCAGGGCCTGGCCTTTTTTAAAATGTAAAATTTTTTGGAGGGGGGCTGCGTTGCCCCTCTGCTCTGGCCACTTGTAGGCCCGGGGAGCCCATCCCCCAGGACTGGCCCTCTCCGTTGGGGACCATGGGGGGGTCCCCAATCCCCCCACGGTCCCGCCGGCTCCCCGCGTCCTTCGGGAGCTGACATTGCTTTTCCACATGGGAAGCTGCTAAGATACACCTCCCCGTGTGGAAAAGCAATGTGGTTTGAATTTTGAGATAGAGAGCAGATTTCCTGCTCTCTCTTTCAAAATTCATACCAAGTTTGCTATGGCAGGGCAGGAGCCGCGAGGCTTCCTCCCTGCCTTTGCAAACTACAGTGTCCGGGACAATGCAGGAGTCGGCCCTGGGGGGTGGCGGTCCCCAGGGCCATCAATGTCTCCAGGAAGGGGTCCGCGCAGCCCCCTTCTCACATTTTCAAAGCCCCAGGGGGTAGTGTCCCCGGGGCTGGGGGGCCATCACAGACCCCCTAATCTAAGTAATTAGAGCCCCGGGGAGGTGGCGTTTTTTAAAAAAAAAGCCCTGGCCCGGGGGGGCGGTCCCTGGGGCAGCGGGGGGGCAGTGTGCCCCCCTCAATCAAAATTAAATTAAGCCCCGGGGATGGTGGTCCCCGGGGCTTGGGGGGGCATTAGAGCCCCCCAACATTTCAATAACAAGCCCGGGGTGGTGGTCCCTGGGGCTGTGGGGGGGGAAGTGAGCCCCCCCGCAACTATAAATGCTTTGCCCTGGGGGGTGGCAGTCTTCGGGGCAGTGTGGGGGGATTGGGCCCCCACACTTTTTTTTACCATGCCTCTGGGACTTGGCCCCCAAGGGCTAAGTAACAACGAAGTGCAGGAGCCCGCGCTTCGCTTTTTTTTTATCTGCAGGATTTACGCACCCTGCGCGGATTTTGCTGATTTTTAAATAAAATGATTTTTTTTTTGCCTTGGGGGTACTTGTGGGTGTTTCTACCCTGCCCCCTTTTTGTGTTCTGCGTGTTTTTTCTTCTGTTTTCTTGTGCCTCGGTTCAATCTTATCCTATTTTTAAACACTCCGTTCTTTCTCTCAACAGTGCCAGCTGCTGGTGGATGATAGGCACAATGTAGATTCTGTGTAGCTCCTAGCCCTTTGCACAACCTCTCAATCACATGTGAGATGAACTTCGGTCCATTGTCAGAACCCAAAAGCATAGGCACTGAAAAGCGCAGAATGATCTCTTTCAGGAGGGATTTGGCAACAGTTTGTTCATCGCAGTTCCTGGATGGCTATGCCTCAGTCCATTTGCTGAACATGCACACAATAATCAAAACTTACTTGTACTTTTGAGCAGGGGGGCATGTTGATGAAGTCCATTTCATGTGGGGAACAGAAGTGACCAGGGGCAGTGGGAGTACCCTTTCTAAATTAACCTTTGTACCATCAATGTAAAAACAGTCTAAGCGT
This sequence comes from Lissotriton helveticus, assembly GCF_964261635.1. Classification (NCBI taxonomy): domain Eukaryota; kingdom Metazoa; phylum Chordata; class Amphibia; order Caudata; family Salamandridae; genus Lissotriton; species Lissotriton helveticus. The sequence goes on along the minus strand of NC_136059.1, from coordinate 2,100,707,577 downwards.
TCCATCCCGTCCTACATATGACGGACAGTGTCAAAGTCAGGCCTTTGGAGTAAACATTATCGTTGCCCCCTTCCAGTACATTTCTAGCCATGCCCACTGTGTAAGAAATTTGCAGTGAGCCTGTGTTATTTCTGATGCATGAACCAATAACAATTAGATCTACATCTGCATTGGGGAAAGGTGTGACTCTTAAATCATGTTAAACATTTGCATACGTATCTGTGGCTAGCACACATGGACTATTCTTTACCAAACACTCCCTGTCTATGACCCATTACTAGGTGAGAAATCAGTAGTGGCGCAATGTGTGGGCTAAGTTGTCTGAAAAACAGAACACACTTGCACCAGTGGTGACTTCATAACCAGATATGAGAGGGTGAAAACATTTCTCATTAAGCACATGCAGGTCAACATGTTGTAAACAAGAGGCTTTTCTATCACGGTAACACTTATGGATATCAAAATACTTATAATTGTCGAACTGTCCAAATTCCTTATACCTGGATAACATTTGCAATCATCCCTAAAAAAAGCACCTATACATTAAAGTACATTTTCAATCTGTACCCTTTGTATCCTGAAATCAGCATAATGCAAAGTGCAGTTATTCAATGTACACTGTCCTTCTATATTTACATACACGCATTCTTATAACTAAACTGCAATACATAAATATTAGGTATGGGCGTAAAATCCGTTCCGTTTGTGGAATTTGCGGATTTTTGGCAAATTTGCATTCCGCTAATCACGCGAATTTGCCCAAAAATCCGCAATTCGCAAGCTGGCGGATTTTTTTGCTTGGTCGTGCTTGAAACATACAATATCGCGCGCGCGGCGTTGACTTACCGTGATTCTGAGTTCGCCTAGTTGTTTTTCTCCCGGTTTGCGTTTGCTGTGCCATTTTCGATCTTGCTCCGTGATCTCGTGAGAGTTTTGCGACCGGGAGTACGTAATGGCAGCCATCTTGCACAGCGAGAGATTGACAACGCGAGTACGAAATAAGGGCCATCGATCACGCATCGCGGGAGTAAACTATTGCGAACACGTAGATGCGGCGCGCAACTGACTTCCGGCGGGAGATTTGAACAGCTCGCTTTCCCGAACTTGCAAAAATTGCAATTCTGCACAAGAAATCCACCACAGGAAGCATAAACCTGCTGAAAAGGATGATTTTGATGAGAATAACGCCTCAGATTGACATTTGGATGCACTTTTTTGTGCAAGGAGTCCATTTTTGGGGGGGAGGAAGGAAGTGCCCCAGAGTCTCCACCTTCCTGTTCCTGTCCAGCAGGCTCCTCCCAGTGCTTTGTCCATGTCCTGGTCACTTTTCATTTGGATCTGGAGCTGGAAGGATTACTTTTTGTGGCTGCTGCTGGATATTTGTATTTGAGGACTTTTTGGACTATGGAGTTTGGATCACTTTTGGATTTGAGATTTTACAAGTAAGTTGGTGTTGTTTGTTTGGGGCATTGCATTTGCTACAACTACAATTTTAAAACTTTTTCACAACTTAAAAAAATATATATTGTGGGTAGCCACGGTATCCAGTAGGCCCAGGGTTAGTCATGGGTGCATGATACAACTGTTTCTGTGAGTTTGGTTGAACTTAAATCTCATTTATGTCATGGAATTTTAGCTCACAGTTATATGTGGAATTTTGTTTTAAATTTTGGGGTGCCTGTAAAGCCACACTAGCCAGTATGCCCAGGGGTAATGAGTGGTACATGGACCAAGTCTTTCTGTGGGGTGTCTTGAATTTAAACATCATTGAGGGCATGGATGGCATTGGAGTGGGGTGATTTTTGTGTGTTTTTTGCCTTTTTGGGGTGTTGTTGGGGCCTGGCCATGTGGGTGGGGGCCATTTTGAGGCCTGGTACAGGCAGGGCCTGGCCATGTGGTGGGGGTCAAGGCTCAAGGGGCCATTTTGAAGCCAGGCAGTGTGCTCAGGTCTGCACCCAGTTTGCCTTGCTTTCATCCATTTTATGCCCAGGGGTACTGAGTGGTGCATGGACCAAGTCTTTCTGTGGGGTGTCTTGAATTTAAACATCATTGAGGGCATGGATGGCATTGGATTGGGGTGATTTTTGTGTGTTTTGTGCCTTTTTGGGGTGTTGTTGGGGCCTGGCCATGTGGGTGGGGGCCATTTTGAGGCCTGGTACAGGCAGGGCCTGGCCATGTGGTGGGGGTCATGGCTCAAGGGGCCATTTTGAAGCCAGGCAGTGTGCTCAGGCCTGCACCCAGTTTGCCTTGCTTTCATCCATTTTATTCCCAGGGGTACTGAGTGGTACATGGACCAAGTCTTTCTGTGGGGTGTCTTGAATTTAAACATCATTGAGGGCATAGATGGCATTGGATTGGGGTGATTTCTGTGTGTTTCTTTCTTTTTGGGGTGTTGTTGGGGCCTGGCCATGAGGGTTGGGGCCATTTTGAGGCCTGGCACAGGCAGGGCCTGGCCATGTCGTGGGGGTCAAGGCTCAAGGGGCCATTTTGAATCCAGGCAGTGTGCTCAGGCCTGCACCCAGTTTGCCTTGCTTTCATCCATTTTATGCCCAGGGGCACTGAGTAGTGCATTGGACCAAGTCTTTCTGTGGGGTGTCTTGAATTTAAACAGCATTGAGGGCATGGGTGGCATTGGATTGGGGTGATTTCTGTGTGTTTGTTGACTTTTTGGGGTGTTGTTGGGGCCTGGCCAAATGGGTGGGGGCCATTTTGAGGCCTGGCACAGGCAGGACCTGGCCATGTGGTGGGGGTAAAGGCTCAAGGGGCCATTTTGAAGACAGGCAGTGTGTTCAGGCCTGCACCCAGTTTGCCTTGCTTTCATCCATTTTATGCCCAGGGATACTCAGTGGTGCATGGACCAAGTCTTTCTGTGGGGTGTCTTGAATTTAAACATCATTGAGGGCATGGATGGCATTGGAGTGGGGTGATTTTTGTGTGTTTTACGACTTTATGGGGTGTTGTTGGGGCCTGGCCATGTGGGTGGGGGCCATTTTGATCCCTGGTACAGGCAGGGCCTGGCCATGTGGTGGGGGTCAAGGCTCAAGGGGCCATTTTGAAGCCAGGCAGTGTGCTCAGGCCTGCACCCAGTTTGCCTTGCTTTCATCCATTTTATGCCCAGGGGTACTGAGTGGTGCATGGACCAAGTCTTTCTGTGGGGTGTCTTGAATTTAAACATCATTGAGGGCATGGATGGCATTGGATTGGGGTGATTTTTGTGTGTTTTTTGCCTTTCTGGAGTGTTGTTGGTGCCTGGCCATGTGGTTGGGGGCCATTTTGAGGCCTGGTACAGGCAGGGCGTGGCCATGTGGTGGGGGTCACGGCTCAAGGGCCCATTTTGAAGCCAGGCAGTGTGCTCAGGCCTGCACCCAGTTTGCCTTGCTTTCATCCATTTTATTCCCAGGGGTACTGAGTGGTACATGGACCAAGTCTTTCTGTGGGGTGTCTTGAATTTAAACATCATTAAGGGCATAGATGGCATTGGATTGGGGTGATTTCTGTGTGTTTTTTTCTTTTTGGGGTGTTGTTGGGGCCTGGCCAAATGGGTGGGGGCCATTTTGAGGCCTGGTACAGGCAGGACCTGGCCATGTGGTGGGGGTCAAGGCTCAAGGGGCCATTTTGAAGCCAGGCAGTGTGTTCAGGCCTGCACCCAGTTTGCCTTGCTTTCATCCAATTTATGCCCAGGGATACTCAGTGGTACATGGACCAAGTCTTTCTGAGGGGTGTCTTGAATTTAAACATCATTGACGGCATGGATGGCATTGGATTGGGGTGATTTTTTTGTGTTTGTCGACTTTTTGGGGTTTTGTTTGGGCCTGGCTATGTGGGTGGGGGCCTTTTTGAGGCCTGCTACAGGCAGGGCCTGGCCATGTGGTGGGGGTCAAGGCTCAAAGGGCCATTTTGAAACCAGGCCGTGTGCTCACGCCTGCACCCAGTTTGCCTTGCTTTCATCCATTTTATGCCCAATGGTACTGAATGGTACATGGACCAAGTGTTTCTGTGGGGTGTCTTGAATTTAAACATCATTGAGGGCATGGATGGCATTGGAGTGGGGTGATTTTTGTGTGTTTTTCAACTTTTTGGGGTGTTGTTGGGGCCTGGCCATGTGAGTGGGGGCCATTTTGATCCCTGGTACAGGCAGGGCCTGGCCATGAGGTGGGGGTCAAGGCTCAAGGGGCCATTTTGAAGCCAGGCAGTGTGCTCAGGCCTGCACCCAGTTTGCCTTGCTTTCATCCATTTTATGCCCAGGGGCACTGAGTGGTGCATGGACCAAGTCTTTCTGTGGGGTGTCTTGAATTTAAACATCATTGAGGGCATGGATGGCATTGGATTGGGGTGATTTTTGTGTGTTTGTTGCCTTTTTGGGGTGTTTGGTCGGGCCTGGCCATGTGGGTGGGGGCCATTTTGAGGCCTGGTACAGGCAGGTCGTGGCCATGTGGTGGGGGTCACGGCTCAAGGGGCCATTTTGAAGCCAGGCAGTGTGCTCAGGCCTGCACCCAGTTTGCCTTTCTTTCATCCATTTTATTCCCAGGGGTTCTGAGTGGTACATGGACCAAGTCTTTCTGTGGGGTGTCTTGAATTTAAACATCATTGAGGGCATAGATGGCATTGGATTGGGGTGATTTCTGTATGTTTTTTTCTTTTTGGGGTGTTGTTGGGGCCTGGCCATGTGGGTTGGGGCCATTCTGAGGCCTGGTACAGGCAGGGCCTGGCCATGTGGTGGGGGTCAAGGCTCAAGGGGCCATTTTGAATCCAGGCAGTGTGCTCAGGCCTGCACCCAGTTTGCCTTGCTTTCATCCATTTTATGCCCAGGGGCACTGAGTGGTGCATTGGACCAAGTCTTTCTGTGGGGTGTCTTGAATTTAAACAGCATTGAGGGCATGGGTGGCATTGGATTGGGGTGATTTATGTGTGTTTTTCGACTTCTTGGGGTGTTGTTGGGGCCTGGCCATGTGGGTGGGGGCCATTTTGATCCCTGGTACAGGCAGGGCCTGGCCATGTGGTGGGGGTCAAGGCTCAAGGGGCCATTTTGAAGCCAGGCAGTGTGCTCAGGCCTGCACCCAGTTTGCCTTGCTTTCATCCATTTTATGCCCAGGGGTACTGAGTGGTGCATGGACCAAGTCTTTCTGTGGGGTGTCTTGAATTTAAACATCATTGAGGGCATGGATGGCATTGGATTGGGGTGATTTTTGTGTGTTTTTTGCCTTTCTGGGGTGTTGTTGGTGCCTGGCCATGTGGTTGGGGGCCATTTTGAGGCCTGGTACAGGCAGGGCGTGGCCATGTGGTGGGGGTCACGGCTCAAGGGCCCATTTTGAAGCCAGGCAGTGTGCTCAGGCCTGCACCCAGTTTGCCTTGCTTTCATCCATTTTATTCCCAGGGGTACTGAGTGGTACATGGACCAAGTCTTTCTGTGGGGTGTCTTGAATTTAAACATCATTGAGGGCATAGATGGCATTGGATTGGGGTGATTTCTGTGTGTTTTTTTCTTTTTGGGGTGTTGTTGGGGCCTGGCCAAATGGGTGGGGGCCATTTTGAGGCCTGGTACAGGCAGGACCTGGCCATGTGGTGGGGGTCAAGGCTCAAGGGGCCATTTTGAAGCCAGGCAGTGTGTTCAGGCCTGCACCCAGTTTGCCTTGCTTTCATCCAATTTATGCCCAGGGATACTCAGTGGTACATGGACCAAGGCTTTCTGAGGGGTGTCTTGAATTTAAACATCATTGACGGCATGGATGGCATTGGATTGGGGTGATTTTTTTGTGTTTGTCGACTTTTTGGGGTTTTATTTGGGCCTGGCTATGTGGGTGGGGGCCTTTTTGAGGCCTGCTACAGGCAGGGCCTGGCCATGTGGTGGGGGTCAAGGCTCAAAGGGCCATTTTGAAACCAGGCCGTGTGCTCACGCCTGCACCCAGTTTGCCTTGCTTTCATCCATTTTATGCCCAATGGTACTGAATGGTACATGGACCAAGTGTTTCTGTGGGGTGTCTTGAATTTAAACATCATTGAGGGCATGGATGGCATTGGAGTGGGGTGATTTTTGTGTGTTTTTCGACTTTTTGGGGTGTTGTTGGGGCCTGGCCATGTGAGTGGGGGCCATTTTGATCCCTGGTACAGGCAGGGCCTGGCCATGAGGTGGGGGTCAAGGCTCAAGGGGCCATTTTGAAGCCAGGCAGTGTGCTCAGGCCTGCACCCAGTTTGCCTTGCTTTCATCCATTTTATGCCCAGGGGCACTGAGTGGTGCATGGACCAAGTCTTTCTGTGGGGTGTCTTGAATTTAAACATCATTGAGGGCATGGATGGCATTGGATTGGGGTGATTTTTGTGTGTTTTTTGCCTTTTTGTGGTGTTGTTGGGGCCTGGCCATGTGGGTGGGGGCCATTTTGAGGCCTGGTACAGGCAGGGCGTGGCCACGTGGTGGGGGTCACGGCTCAAGGGGCCATTTTGAAGCCAGGCAGTGTGCTCAGGCCTGCACCCAGTTTGCCTTGCTTTCATCCATTTTATTCCCAGGGGTTCTGAGTGGTACATGGACCAAGTCGTTCTGTGGGGTGTCTTGAATTTAAACATCATTGAGGGCATAGATGGCATTGGATTGGGGTGATTTCTGTATGTTTTTTTCTTTTTGGGGTGTTGTTGGGGCCTGGCCATGTGGGTTGGGGCCATTCTGAGGCCTGGTACAGGCAGGGCCTGGCCATGTGGTGGGGGTCAAGGCTCAAGGGGCCATTTTGAATCCAGGCAGTGTGCTCAGGCCTGCACCCAGTTTGCCTTGCTTTCATCCATTTTATGCCCAGGGGCACTGAGTAGTGCATTGGACCAAGTCTTTCTGTGGGGTGTCTTGAATTTAAACAGCATTGAGGGCATGGGTGGCATTGGATTGGGGTGATTTCTGTGTGTTTTTCGACTTTTTGGGGTGTTGTTGGGGCCTGGCCAAATGGGTGGGGGCCATTTTGAGGTCTGGTACAGGCAGGACCTGGCCATGTGGTGGGGGTCAAGGCTCAAGGGGACATTTTGAAGCCAGGCAGTGTGTTCAGGCCTGCACCCAGTTTGCCTTGCTTTCATCCATTTTATGCACAGGGATACTCAGTGGTACATGGACCAAGTCTTTCTGAGGGGTGTCTTGAATTTAAACATCATTGACGCCATGGATGGCATTGGATTGGGGTGATTTCTGTGTGTTTGTCGACTTTTGGGGGTTTTGTTGGGGCCTGGCTATGTGGGTGGGGGCCATTTTGAGGCCTGGTACAGGCAGGGCCTGGCCATGTGGTGGGGGTCAAGGCTCAAAGGGCCATTTTGAAGCCAGGCAGTGTGCTCAGGTCTGCACCCAGTTTGCCTTGCTTTCATCCATTTTATGCCCAGGGGTACTGAGTGGTGCATGGACCAAGTCTTTCTGTGGGGTGTCTTGAATTTAAACATCATTGAGGGCATGGATGGCATTGGATTGGGGTGATTTTTGTGTGTTTTTTGCCTTTTTGAGGTGTTGTTGGGGCCTGGCCATGTGGGTGGGGGCCATTTTGAGGCCTGGTACAGGCAGGGCGTGGCCATGTGGTGGGGGTCACGGCTCAAGGGGCCATTTTGAAGCCAGGCAGTGTGCTCAGGCCTGCACCCAGTTTGCCTTGCTTTCATCCATTTTATTCCCAGGGGTACTGAGTGGTACATGGACCAAGTCTTTCTGTGGGGTGTCTTGAATTTAAACATCATTGAGGGCATAGATGGCATTGGATTGGGGTGATTTCTGTGTGTTTTTTTTGTTTTTGGGGTGTTGTTGGGGCCTGGCCATGTGGGTTGGGGCCATTTTGAGGCCTGGTACAGGCAGGGCCGGGCCATGTGGTGGGGGTAAAGGCTCAAGGGGCCATTTTGAATCCAGGCAGTGTGCTCAGGCCTGCACCCAGTTTGCCTTGCTTTCATCCATTTTATGCCCAGGGGCACTGAGTAGTGCATTGGACCAAGTCTTTCTGTGGGGTGTCTTGAATTTAAACAGCATTGAGGGCATGGGTGGCATTGGATTGGGGTGATTTCTGTGTGTTTTTCGACTTTTTGGGGTGTTTTTGGGGCCTGGCCAAATGGGTGGGGGCCATTTTGAGGTCTGGTACAGGCAGGACCTGGCCATGTGGTGGGGGTCAAGGCTCAAGGGGCCATTTTGAAGCAAGGCAGTGTGTTCAGCCCTGCACCCAGTTTGCCTTGCTTTCATCCATTTCATGCCCAGGGATACTCAGTGGTGCATGGACCAAGTCTTTCTGAGGGGTGTCTTGAATTTAAACATCACTGATGGCATGGATGGCATTGGATTGGGGTGATTTTTGTGTGTTTGTCGACTTTTTGGGGTTTTGTTGGGGCCTGGCTATGTGGGTGGGGGCCATTTTGAGGCCTGGTACAGGCAGGGCCTGGCCATGTGGTGGGGGTCAAAGCTCAAAGGGCCATTTTGAAACCAGGCCGTGTGCTCACGCCTGCACCCAGTTTGCCTTGCTTTCATCCATTTTATGCCCAATGGTACTGAATGGTGCATGGACCAAGTGTTTCTGTGGGGTGTCTTGAATTTAAACATCATTGAGGGCATGGATGGCATTGGATTGGGGTGATTTGTGTGTGTTTTTTGACTGTGTGGGGTGTTGTTGGGGCCTGGCCATGTGGGTGGGGGCCATTTTGAGGCCTGGTACAGGCAGGGCCTTGCCATGTGGTGGGAGTCAAGGCTCAAGGGGCCATTTTGAAGCCAGGCAGTGTGCTCAGACCTGCACCCAGTTTGCCTTGCTTTCATCCATTTTATGCCCTGGGGTACTCAGTGGTGCATGGACCAAGTCTTTCTATGGGGTGTCTTGAATTTAAACATCATTGAGGGCATAGATGGCATTGGATTGGGGTGATTGTTGTGTGTTTTCTGACTTTTTGTGGTCTTGTTGGGGCCTGGCCATGTGGGTGGGGCCATTTTGAGCAGGGCCTGGCCATTTGGTGGGGGTCAAGGCTCAAGTAGCCATTTTGAAGCCAGGCAGTGTGCTCAGGCCTGCACCCAGTTTGCCTTGCTTTCATCCATTTTATGCCCAGGGGTAGTGAGTGGTGCATGGACCAAGTCTTTCTGTGGGGTGTCTTGAATTTAAACACCATTGAGGGCATGGATGGCATTGGATTGGGGTGATTTTGTGTGTTTTTTTTACTTTTTGGGGTGTTGTTGCGGCCCGGCCATGTGGGTGGGGGACATTTTGAGGCCTGGTACAGGCATGGCCTGCCCATGTGGTGGGGGTCAATGCTCAAGGGGCCATTTTGAAGCCAGACAGTGTGCTCAGGCCTGCACCCAGTTTGCCTTGCTTTCATCCATTTTATGCCCAGGGGTGCTGAGTGGTGCATGGACCAAGTCTTTCTGTGGGATGTCTTGAATTTAAATATTATTGAGGGCATGGATGGCATTGGATAGGTGGGATTTTTTTTTTTTTACTTTTTAGGGTGTTGTTGGTGCCTGGCCATGTGGGTGGGTGCCATTTTGAGGCCTGGTACAGGCATGGCCTGGCCATGTGGTGGGGGTCAAGGCTTAAGGGGCCATGTTGAATCCAGGCAGTGTGCTCAGGCCTGCACCCAATTTTGTTTGCTTTCATCCATTTTTTGCCCAGGGGTACTGAGTGGTGCATGGACCAATTCTTTCTGTGGGTTGTCTCTTCTATTAATGTAAACATGGATTTTTGATTAGAATTGCAATTTTTATTATGGGTCTTTCCGTTTTTGGGTGTGTTGTAAAAATAAATGCCTAGTTGCAAATATTAATTGAAGCGAAGCACGACATATGGAACATTTATTTAACCTCTTTCAGGCTCATGACTAGGCCTTTAGAACGCTCGCATGCTGGGCTAATTCCCTTGCTGTGCGAACGTTCTAAAGAAACGGGTGTGGTCATGACGAGCTCAGCTCGTCATGAGCACACGAGCACTGTGCTGCATGGCGAGCTGGGCGCTGCACGCGCTCCCTACCCCCAGCACAGTGGGGGAATGTTCCCAGCAGGGAAGAGGTTAACTGATGTTCCTCTGGCTGTCTTTGCTTTTAGGTGCACAAGAGAAGAACCACAAATCAGTCATCGTTCATCATCAGTGCCAAGAAGAAGTCCTGCTGCGGTGTGTGCAGCACAACGTCACGTGACGTCACGTGTGGCCACAGAGAACTCTGCAACTCGTGCAACTGCGGCCTGCTGTTCTGACATCTGAAGAAGATGGGCACCAAGAAAGGTGGCCGTAGCTCCTCCACCAAGAAAGTTGCCAGTGCCACTGGCAGTAAGAAGGAGCAGTAGAAGCAAGTGGTGCAACTTACCAAGGAGAGTGGTGTGCCTACAGACACTTTTTTTGGGAGAAAAAAAAACTACGCTTGCAGCAGCGGGGTAACCCGGGGACCAAGCTGGGAGCAGCACCTCCGCTTCATTTGTTATTAAATCCCAATAGCTTTCCAAACAGGGTTCATTTTTGAACTCGCAAAAATCTCTAGTCAGTGAAGCACTAGTCAGAGTGGAATACCTCCTAGTTCTAATAAGATTCCAATATGCAGCTCTATATATTTCTTTGGAAGGAAAGTCCGCAGATTCTGGACTGTCCCACAAGTCTCTCATCCCATATCAATAAGCAAGGCTTTGATACCAGTCAACCAGGAGATCTTATGCGAACAGTCCAATCCCCTTACTTCGATCAAAGCCCTAGCAAATAGATGTAATTCTGGGGTGGTCCAGAGCCTCCTCCAAAAGGCCAATGGCCTATACCTTGCGGTATCCTCAATTGAATGACAGCCAAGGTCCAGGAGGAGTGGGATGCGGGGGGAGGATTGGGGCAGACCCACAACCTCTCATGAATTTATTCTGGGCTACCGATAGTTGGGCTAAATTACCAAAACCCCAAATTTCAGCGCCATATAGGATGGTGATGATGATTTTAGTATTATAAATTTTAACGAGTGGGACTACGGGTTTAGTTAATGAAAACCTATGTTCCTTAGTTAGAGCTCCTGCTAGTTGGGAGTGTTTCAAAGCTAGGATGTTAATTTGGGGTTTCCAGCTCATTTTATGGCCAAAGGTGACGTCTAGGTAAGTGAAGACGTTGGTCTGCTCCAAGAGTTTTCCGCTCATGAAGACTCTTGCTTTGACAGGCCTAGTCCCATGAAGTGAATTGAATCACAAAGTTCGCCAAGTAATTAACTCAAACTGGCACCTACTTAATTTGCAAAAATAATAACATCCCCCTGGTCAAACCGATCTTTGCCTTCAAAAGAAACAAAAACCACAAAAACCATTTGGTGAAAGGCAAACTCCAGGAGTCATTACCTACCATCCAGTCTGGCATCGGGAATTTGCACCCCGTCTATGGCAATCACCAATGCGCCACCTGCCAGGCCTGCCCCCTAGCCATTGTGGGGGACACCATTACGATCTGCGATCGTAAGATCTCTGTGGCACGAAACAAGAGACTGACCAACTGCCGCACCTCCAATGTCATCTATGTGATTCTGTGCCCCTGCGGCTTGCCGTATGTGGGTGAAACAGGCAGGGAATGCCGTTTACGCATAGGGGAGCACAAATCTAATATTAGAAATGGAAAAACTTCAGCCCCCATTGTCAGTCACTGGATCAAAATGAATCACCAAGAAAAAGACCTGAGATGGTTCATCTTAGAAAAGATTCTCCATGGGAAGGGAACGAATCCTACTGCCCTCCGTAAGAAACGTGAGGTGTACTGGATTTTTTGGCTCCAATCTGTCCAAAAAGGCCTCAAAGAGGAATGCCCATGGAATCAAGCCATTATCTGAGCGTCCACCTCCTCTTCGGAGTTATAGTCGTCATTCCCTTGAAAGTCCTGGTAGGGACACCGTACTACTCTGAAATGAGTTCTATATTGAAATAGCGTATGTACCTTGAGTGCTACATCAACCTCCGTTATTGTGACGCTTCTCCCTCTATCTATACCCCCTCTGGGCTGTTTTAACTGTTCCTGCCCAACAAAGGGGAAACACATTGGATACCAAAATGAATTCAAACAACCAACTTCGATGTGCCATCATTTTTGGAAAATAAACTCGATTTTTATTCTTTCATTTCCGATATCGTCTTGTGTCCAAATGGGATTATAGACATGGAAACTAACTCAGAAAGGGCTTTACCTTGAAGAAAACCACAGGGACGCATCATAAAAACTGTATGCGCCCACATCTAGTCCGTCGTCCGTTACCCTTTCCCCCTTTGAACTAGAATCGTTTCGGAAGGAATAGAAAAAAGAAAAAAACTTCCCCTTCAGTCCCCTGTCTATTACCATTAACGCCCAGCTGAAACGCATCCCGCAGCTCTTTAAAAAAAGCAGAGCGGCGAGTAGTGGGGACCCGGCTTCCCTAAATGAGGTGGCGGCTCGGTTTGACGACTGTGTGAGATCGGAGCAGCATGTAAGTAATGAGATCACCCCCCTGCACGTGTTAGAGCGTGATAGAGCTCCGTAGATATTCTGAACTGGAGCGACCACTTAGCCCCTCATAGTTTGCTTTATACTCAGCGTTTTTTACAGTGGGACTAATCGCCACCGCTTATACAGCGTCCTTTAGTGTGGGGCTTACTATTGCACCCACAATCACCCATAACCTCCGTACTTGTGACTGACAGTGCATTGTTTATCTTTTATCATTTCTCAGACTGCACGTGTTGTTTGTTTTTCATTAGACGGAGGTCCTGACCCAGTAACATAGTTGGGTGCCGCGCCCCTATCAGGACATTTAAACTGAGAGAAACGATCGTGTTTTACACAGAGGTAAATCACCATCTTCCTTATTGAGCTTATCTCGGAGTGCTATTTTTGCAGCTTGCGATTTCCCTTTTGACGGAATCATGTGTATTCCCTGTCGCATCCTGAAAGCACTGGATGAACCCATCTCTAATTTACATTTATCTTCACCCCATCTAGAAATAGGAGACAATCTCCTTCCTATCTATTTGGATAACGAACAGCGTTGATCCTGAGCCTCCAGGACTCTTCATCCTTAGTCACACTAACAGGTAAACAACCGTTACTCTTACCCCTCCTTCTGTTTCCAGAAACCATCTTTTTCTCTTGAGGAAGTCGAGATGGCCATGTATAACGAGAGAATGTGATGCTACCCTTCCCCTCGTCTTTTCACACCTTTACCTAATACTATCCTAACTCTTTTTATAGGAACCGCTATCTTGGGAAGACCTTACTGCCTCTGATCAACCTATAAAGTTTGAGACTGATTCCTCCTATCTGTTTAAGCTCAGCCTCCTGTGATACAAACTAGTGAATATCCCAAGTAATACTGCTTGGCTATTTATGTTTTAAATATCCGCAGAACAGAGTCCCGATCTCGTTATTATCCCAGATCGGTGACTCTTTTTCACTAAATGTACGTGTTGATGGGATCGTTTCTTCTTCTTCTTAGGAGTGTATCCCACCTGTGGAAGGAGACCCACAAGCCCTTCTGGGTCCTCCTATAAATGACTCTAAGTGTCAAACAAGTGTAGTCAATTCTAACCCACACTACACAGTACCCACTGACTTTGAGATCAAGACTGTTTGTTCCATAGGTAAGCCCCCTGATATTAGTGTAAAGATACAGATTAGAAGCGATTAAAACCATGAGATTGTTCGGGAGAGTACCCTCTCCTGCCCCTCCTTTTCCAAGAAAGGGATAGAATAAGAAAGAATGTGCTCTCCCTTAGCGCCCTATATAAAGGGACTCCCTACCTGCGAAACTTAACGAAGTGAATTAAACCTAGATGTATAATAAGAGAGATGAATGAATGTGAGATGGATGAATGTAGAGAACTTAATGGAGAAACCCCCAAATTCCCTGTGAGCCTAAGGAGATTTTTTAACCCAATGATAATAAATGATGAATACATATGGAAACCCTCATGGACCAGGATACTCAATGCTTTTTTTAAAAACATGATGATACTGTAATAATAAATCAATAGGAAATAATCATCACACTAAGATGAACTGTTTTTATTATCGTGTTGTTTTTCTACTAAATGTATATATTTACAACCCCCCAAAAACTTTTTCTCAATCACAGTGTTGTTCCCCCTCCCCACGGTACCTCTTGACCCTGATGAAGGTGTGGCCTGACTTGGCCGCTTCACCGAAACGCGCGTAGGCGTCCATGGTGTTGAAGACAGTGATCCTTGTCATCTGTTGAATCGGCCTTTTTCCATCTGATCCAGCCTCCTTGTATCTAAAGTGTATTTCCACCTGACCTTCTATTCAGGCATTTGTGTACCATGATTTGTTTTTTAACTAGAGCAAAGAAGTATGAATGATGTTGTATGACTGTGTCTCGATTGAGGATTGATGAGGTATGTGTGGTTATGTGCGGGACCTCACTGTGAATTATGAAATATTTTTGAATTGCTATTTTTGTATGATGAACTTGTCTATTTACCAGAGATTGAATTAACTGTAATTTTGTGTGTTCTAATTGATAAAAATGAAAAAATAAAGAGAAAAATGGACTTTATACAAATGTTATAATTGTCTAACTCGGCATTGCTCTCTGGTCCATAAAGGTATTTAAGTAATTGGGACCCTAGTATAGGGCCTTTCTATCCACGGCAGGGTTCTTCCTTTCTTACAGTACACTAGTCCCATGAAGTACCATAAATTTGGTCTACTCTACGTTAACCACTAGCCCATGATCGCAGCAAAACTCCTCAAAACCAGACAGGGCCGACTGTAGCCCCTGTCTCATCTTAGATAGTATCAATGTGTCATCTGCGAACATGAGCAAGGGCACCCTTTGGCCAGCTAGCATAGGCGCATCCGTGGGATGGTTAGCAAAATACTGCACCACACCGTTAATAAATAGTGAAAACAGTGTGGGAGCCAACACACACCCTTGACGGACGCCTTTCCCTACCTCGAATCAGCACACATTTCAGCCATTCTTTTAAGGCCTGGAAGGAGATGAGGATCATTCAATGTAGCCGCGGAGTGCCAGTCAAAGGACTTATCCAGGAGGAGGCAACACGTTGGAACTCAACCTTCTACATGCTTGAACGTCTGTTTGAGCAGTACAAGGTAATCAATGAGTATGTCAATAGCATTAACATACGGTCTGCTCCTATGAAAGACATGAGGTTAGAGCCGGAGGAATGGGACCTAGTTAAAAGCCTGACAGACATGCTTTGTCCTTTTGAGGTATTCACCCGTGAAGTCAGCAGGGAGGACTGTAGTTTGGGCAAAGCTATCCCATTCTTGTTCATGCTAGAGCAACAACTGAAGGCGGTGTCTTCAACGTTCCGAGCTGATGTTCACAAACAAGACGCATCTCGGTTGGCGGAGAGCTTATTAAGCCGCCTACTGGTCAATGAAAGGCTTAAGAAATACATTCAGAATAACATTACATTTGTGCCACTATTCTGAACCCACCGTGAAAAAAGGCACTGACCAGCAAAGTATTCATTCCTTTTGATGAAGAAGAGGTTTCAAAGTACAAACATTGGTTAGCTGTGTCAGCCACTTGGTTCGAAAAAGAGCGGCAGGAAATTGAAGGAAACACCACAAGTACCACTGAAGCAGCAGGCCATCCGGCATCAAGGTCCACTTCTGTGGCCGAAGGCAGTCACTGCCCCTCACAGCCGTTACCGACAGCAGCAACAGTAGCCTCGTCATCATCACCTGCACCAGGCCAAGCCATAATATTGTCGGAAGCGGATTGGATAACTCGGCAAGGGTTTGCTCGCTCCAGTGTTGATGCAAAGGAAACACATGGTACGCAAAGTGGAGCACCACCCAGGGAGGCCCTTGAGTGGATGGTGCAGGCCTATCTGGATGACCCAACAGAGGTCTACATTGATCGTGACCCATTGGTGTATTGGTATGGGGAAAGACCTCACTGGCCACTGCTCAGCAGGCTGGCTATAAATTATTTGTCTTGCCCACTCGCAAGCGTGTCTTCGGAACGAGTTTTCAGTGCTGCTGGTGCCCCTGTCACTTCAAAAAGGTCCCTCCTTTCGCCCAAAAA
Source organism: Lissotriton helveticus (assembly GCF_964261635.1). Classification (NCBI taxonomy): domain Eukaryota; kingdom Metazoa; phylum Chordata; class Amphibia; order Caudata; family Salamandridae; genus Lissotriton; species Lissotriton helveticus. The sequence goes on along the minus strand of NC_136059.1, from coordinate 2,100,691,605 downwards.
TGTGGAGAGCTTAACAATGATCAAGATGAATCAGCACTTCATACCACCAGATTACAAAATACGTGAATCCATGCAGGAAGAAGAGGACACCGACTTAGGTGACCGAAGCTCTTCTCTGTTAGCTAACCTACTTCATGTTCAATTCACAGAGTTTGAGGATGAGTGCCACTTCCATGACAACGAGGCTTGAAAAACGTACTTTCTGTTTTCTTCCTTCCTTTTTTACTTTTATTTCTGTGTGTCTTTCTTTGATTTGCAACTTTTATCACAACAAAACTTTAATCACAACAAATCCATCAGCAGCACTGTCTTGGTCTTATTTTCCATATTGAAGGTGCCTCTGTCTGCATTCCTGAAGTTCACAACTCAGTCATGCTCCTCTATCCTCCTCCTCCAGACTCCCCCTATCCATTTCCCTCAAGGCAGATGTCCGAATTACGCAGAATCTAGAAACTGTTGCTTCAGTCCATACACGAGTCCCCTCAAAAGAAGTGGGACTGGAATGACTCACTATGCTGACTGCACCTTCTGAAATTGACACGAGAGGCTGCTCTGTGGCCCTTCACTTCGGAATAAGATGAAGTGGAACAGGTAATGAATGATGAGATGGCATGCAGTGGTGGATAACACTGGCTGTCTGGCTCTGATGAAAGCAATTGTTGTTTGTTGTGCATGAAGTGAATCCTATCTATGTGTTCTGTTATTATTATTTAATCTTTTACACACTAAATGTAATTCAAGTGTATTCTGTTACCTTGTTTAAAACAAATTGTACTTCTACTGCAGGGCCAGCCACTATGTTGCATTTTTCAATATGGAAAATGTCCTTGGACTCAGTGTGTAGACAACATTGAGTTTGCCAATAACATACCATGATGATGTCTTGATGATTAAAGTTACATATTATCTTTATTCTTTACACAGTCACTCACTGGGATGGATTGATCATCATCATTGTCGGTTTACGGAAGAAATATGGCAGTTTCGTGAGTGGCAAACAACAACAGGTAAACAAGTCAACACCAACCACAGCAGACCTACATGTCTGTCTAGTCGTGGTATGGGAGTGGTCGAGCCAGTGTAGTGTATGCCAGAGACCAGACAGCAGTTCATGTAAAATTGTGGTTATGTGGCTTGCTGCATAAAATTAGATATGCTTTGTCTGTCTGTGTCAAAGAGGTATGCTACATCATCAGGGTGGTTCTCTCAGTGGTGCCTGCCTTGACCGTCTGCATGGCCATGGCCTGCTGTGTGCAATTACTATCCTTGAAAAGGAGACTCAGAGTACGCACTTTAGAAATGATGCCTGTATGTAATACTGTCGCCTCTGAAAGTGTTATTTTTGCACGACACACCGTACCTTATATTTTTTCTCAGTGCTGTTTTAATATCCCTTCCTGTTTTTCCATCAACAATTGCAGGCCGGCTTTTACCTTGTGCCATGGGAACAACATCAATCCGCAATTCAGCATCCGCCAGGCAGGCAGTGGACAGTGTGTCTGGTCACCAAGATTGATCGACGGAACGTCAGATGGAATGGAGGAGTACCGCGAATAGGAGGAATGGCTGGATGCATGCAACTTCCCAAATTGAACAGGACAACAACAACATACAGTTACAGTATCCTTTCCTTTTCACTTCTCCTTATCTTTTAAATAACTTATTGTTGTGAACTTCTATGAGTGCGACTCACTGCTTCAAATTCATCCCTACAGCTATTTCATAACTTTCTTTGCTATTTTTAAAACTAATGTAATGTACTACTGAGTCATTCTCTCTCTGAGTGAAATTGCGTAATTACAGCGGCCCTGTACTGTCTAATAGTTTAGTACTACTTAGTAAGTTGTCGTTAGTACTACTTTTCAGTAATCGAACCATCCATTTAGCAAACAACTTCATGCATGCACCTCCTTTATGTACCTTAAAAGATTTATGGATATCTTTGTCTCCAAAGATTTGTTTTTCTTCATTTGTTGTTTGCCCATGCTGTGTTTTTTTTTCCTCTCCCCACAAAACTTTCCCAAAAAAACCCATTCACATCCAATTTTCAAACCCTAACCCTCTTCCCCCGGGCTGTGTGGTTTTCATTGAGGTGTGAATAAATGACAGGAATAATTCCACATACTTTCTGGGGAGGATAAGGTGCAATCAACCCCCTCAATTTTAAGGCAGCTAGATGAATCGTAGGATATTGTAATTCTGCTTAAGAAAACACCAATGAGTATTTTACTATTTTCAAATCAATTCTGAATTTCATGCCCACTATCAATTGGATCTATCGTCAACATCATCCTCCTACATGTCAAGACTTGTTACGCTGCTGTGTCACTGTTCTTGTTGTAGCTATAATCATCTATGCAAAAAAATGTTCCCATACTTATCTTCAGCATTGCTTAGGTTACAAATATACTGTTCCTTCTAATACTCCTCTCAGGCCACTCAATGTCTCTTTTTCCCTTTGTTTTTCATATGCTGCTACTGCTAGTGTGGTACCACTCCTACTACCACCGGTACCACTCCTACTACCACCACAACAATGGAATTTGTGTCCTGGATGGATTTCATGGGCAACCGTAATCGCAATTTGCCATGCAGCCAGCGCTGTGCCTAGCTCTATTCTCAAACACGAATCACATTTAAGATAAGCATTTTGGGGAGGTAGAATAATGGGCTAGGACTCGGAGGAGAGGAGAGACTGACAGTAATACTAGTAAAGTACTAGTAGGCCAATTGAATTCACTAACTCTGTTAGTGGCACTTTTGTACATTTTTGGACGTTTTAGATAATTCATGCTGGTAAGTTTGAGGAAACCAAACGTGCAGTAACCCCCGCCCACCACCCCAAAAAATAATATGAATGCATACACTATGTTGAAGTATGTAAAATAAATAAATATGTATTTACCCTAACAAAATAAACTAGTTCAAAGACCCTAACGAACCCCCTACCTAACCCCAACAATTGTCCATTTCAATGTCCCGCAAAAGTCCCTAATACCCAACTCCCAACTCCCACCCCCCAACAGTCTTTAAAAATGGGGCAAGGGACACAGTCACTTCCGGTGGTGTCCTGTGGACAGGTGGTCCCGCAGCTCTTTGCGGAGGTCTCGGAGCTGGTGCTGCTGCTTCTCCACCGTGCGCTCCAGGTAGTCCACTCGGCGGCGTGGCCGGTGCAGGCGTGCCATCCAGGCTCTGGGAGGCAGCTGCTGGTGTTGTTGCAGCTAAGCAACGGCGGCGGGAGGCTGTCGGACCATGGCACCGTACTGGAGGCTGCTGGCTGGTGGACCCGGGGGCACTGGAGGAAGATGCAGCTGTTGCCGCCTCCTCCTTCTGTTCCCGAGCCCACAGCTGGCGATATTCTGCACAAATGGCCTCCAGCTTCCGGACCCTGGCCCAGGCAGCCATCTCCTTTCTGGTGAGCTTTTGTGGAGCATCTATATGAAGAAAGAAAGAAAAATACTGTAACCAATACTCTTTAACAATAACACAAAATAATTCAACAGAAAGTTGTCTCACATTAACACTAGCAATTTGCAAGCACAGTATAACATTTTGGCATGTATCTTTCCGCCGTCTTTGTAGGCCTGTAACATTAGTGGGAGTTTCAGGATTTCTACTAGCAGCACTATGGACTCACTACATAGTCAGAGAGTCAGAGAGTACACCAGTCTTCTTCTTTTTTTCTCTAGTTTTGAGAAAGAAATTACTTGTATGTGAACTTGTGGTAGCCGGCATAATGCCAGCTCAGTCAGCTTGCACCCAAGAAAAACAAACACAAGCCATGATGACGCAGACTCGCATTACTTTAAGCAGTACATGCAGGTGGGGATAGGGAAACTCTTACTCTTCTATAGGGGTGGCACTGGCCATACTCGGTTACATCAAGGGCTACTGCTCAATGCAATTTATATTTCGCACTGCCCCCCCTCCCCGGGCCTTCAGTAATACAAAAGGAAAATGAAGATTATTCATTTCTGATCATGTATCCAGCTAATCACATGATCTTTGCTTATATGATGGATGACTTTAGGTACTTTGTTGTGATAGATTGAGTGAACAACAGCGATAGTCCACCCATGAGTGACAAAGCTGAAAGAAAATTATTAACATAAGGAGTGACTGTGGTACCCATAATTGCCTGAGGAAGGGACTTGACTTGATATAATTGTGAACTATACAATACATAAACAATATATGCTGTGCTTGCAAAGTAAACTACTGTACAGTTACTTTAGTCAAGGGAGAATTTCTGAACAATCACAACTTCTAGTATTTGAATTTCCTCTGCTTTGCTACTCTGGCACGGACATGCTGTTCAATAAAAGTAACACTCTTCATCCACTGAGCGTCTGCTCTACATACACCTCTGCTATCTCTTAAGAAGAAGATACGATCCAGGCTTCCAAAGTAAACGTGTATCATTCTTAAGGTTTCAACTGTACCAACTTTACTTTTTCTCAACAACCAACTAACACCCTTTTCATTTTATTTGGTAAACCACCGTCTTGCATTTCAGTTTCACCCAAATGATATATTGCAATGCACAACACACACGCATTTTCTGATTCACTCACACAGGCAGTCATCTTTTCTTTCTCCTCCAACCATCCTTGCTTCAAGCAGTCATGCATCTGATTCCTTCCTATCAGCCACCTCTGCATGCATTCAAAAACACGTATCATTCTTTACAGTCATAAATGTTATAACTCGCTTGTCCTTCCTTACACCCTTCTTTCCCTTTTACTTGATCACATCCCTCGAGTTCATCTGATCTGACTTGGCTTCACGATAAAAGTTTCACAGCTGAGTTGAAGTAAAATAGAGGGCCCATTGGTTACTCAAGAACTACCACCGCTAATGCTATGGCAAAGTAAAGGGTGACTGTCTTCTCCGTGATTGGCAAAAATGTAGTTCTAAATTAGTAACAGTTCATAACAGTACAGTGTACTTATACTAGTGTACTGTCTACTGTACAGTACATCATACACCCCTTTGCAAGCCTACTCTAAAATGTCAATAAGTAAGGAGTATAATAACTTACGACCATCCGTCGCTGCTGAGCCATCCCCCGCAGCAGCTCCTCCTGGTGACACTTGTGGTGCTGCCGCATCCGCCCCTGGAGTGGCCCCCGCCGCACTGCTGGCCCCGGCACTGATGGTGGGAAGTGCCGCATCTGATGTAGTGATGATGCCTAGAAAACACATGTCATATTTTTCGATGCCATACACCACCCCCTATTTTGTCTCATAATGGAAGAGAAAATGATAATATATTAACAATTTTTAATTATTGGGACTGAAAAAAAGTCACTGTTTTGGGGAGAGCGTTAACTTGTATGGTTAGCCATAACATGCAACACTTTTTGGCACAACTGATGAATGCTTGCTTTTTAACGTGCAACATTTTTCTAATTACAGACAGAACCCCCTACTCCTCATCATCACCACCAGGAGAACTTGAAGTTCCAACAAGGTGAGGGCTCCCGAGTCCCGCACAGTTACTATTAATAATTAGATGTGCTAAGTATAAGTATACTAGGTAGGGGTTTTTAAACTTTAACGTCATCTATCACCACTGCTCACTGGGAATACTGCGCTATTAAAAATAAAGAAATAGTTTTTTTATTTCTTATTTGAAAATAAAACTTTAAAACTAAAAAACACTGTGTGGTTTTTGTTCACTAAAGCACTTTGGAAGCATGCTTCCGTGACTCTGATAGGTCGGTACTCGGTAGTCTTCTTCTGTGCTTCTGTGTCGTACAATCATTGGTCAGACACACTAGATAGTCGGTCAAGGGATTGGGGGTTCAACTTCTGTTCTGACTGAGGTATGTGGAAAGTCGAACTGCACCTATCATCAACAATGTCCTATTTCTCTTGTGCAGAATAGTCCCTGAAACACTAGGGGTATGGTATACAGCAAGGGCAAACCAGAGGACTGCACTCAGTGCCTCTAGAGCTATTGCTGGATCAGAGTTTTTTTATCACCGTTTGCCGACTGGGCAAGCTTAGCTACCTGGACAGACCGACTCATAATAATAGTAAATAGTCGTAGCACAGAGAGTGATGGCAGAGGCAGGATAAGAATGTAGAAACAGTCTACAAGAAGATCAAAGACTATTTTGTAAAAAATAGAATTAGGAAACAGTTTGGAATGAATAGGAGCTGTAAAAGTTAAGGAAGTATAATTATTATTATTAACAACAGAACAACTTACTGGGGCCAACAGAAGCACCTGCAAAGGACCGATCCTGCCCACCTTGCTCCGCCGGAGTCTCGGTGTGGTCTTCTCCTTGCCCCTGGGAGATGCTGATGATCATGAAATAAACACAAACATGGATGATTGTTTTTTTGAAATATTTGATTTCTTTGACCACAATCTAAAATGATCTCAGGGAAACAAATTACCAACAATTGCACTACATATATTGATTGACCTATATATGATCTGGTCAACTAGGATAGATAGTACAGTATTGCTGGATTCGCAGACTGTCTACTTGGAAAGTTATGTAAATCACTAACTAAACCAACAACAAAAATGATCTACTACGACTGCCAGCACTCAGCACCACGCGACGTGACAGACACAGTCCGTCATCATGATTGCAGACCACTAAAAAATGTCCTACTACTAAATAACAAGTCATAATATACTCAACCTATCAATCCACCACTATCTCTTCTTAGTGGCAGCAGGAGTACAAAGGAAGGACTAGACTTGAGTCTCTAGTCTCTCTAGCATTACGCAGTTCTGATCAAATGAGCACAAAGTTGCAAACAAGTTAGCATTGGAGCAACGCCTCTGAGCAGGCGAGCACCTGCAATCACAGAAGCTATTTAAACATTAATTTACCTGCAATGTAATCAAATCGGCAGCATTCTTGCTCTTCGGGAAAAACATATGTTAGCAATATATCACAGAGCAGAAGAAAACATAGTAGTTATTATATAGCTACTCACCAAGGCCAGGGATCTCCACTCCTAGCAGGTGGATCAGGTCCTTTTCCCGGTCAAGTAGGTCAGCCCACCGGTGCGACGCCTGATGGTAGGTGCGCCGGACCCCCCACTCCCTACGAATGGCCCGGCACACCTTATCCCACAGCTGGCGACGCTCCCGGAGGCCATACCCTGAACAGGGCCTGCCCCCTGCTGCCACGGTCTTGGGGATGTGGTGCTGGACGTAGAAAATCAGTGCGGCCACCTCCACCGTGCTGAATATCTCCCTAGCTACTACTTCCTCCCCCCTTAATCGCCCGCAAGGGAGCCGGGTACGGGGTGCGGGACCCTTCCCCTTCTTCTTCCCAGCTCCCTTTGCCATGGTCCTGGACAGGAAAGGAAAAATAATAGAAATAGATTAGAGAAAAAGTAAATAAAAGAGAAGAGTTAAAAAAGTATTTTTAAAGTAACCAAAAGTAGAAAACAACACAAAATATAGATGTAGAAAAAGAGAGGTATAGATAATGGCTAAAAAAGATCCCAAAAAAGTTCAAAGAAACAAAGGATTGCAAAGATTAGGGGAGGATTGAAAAAGCATGCCCAGAACCATAGCAAGGAATGAAAAACAAGATGGCCGCGCCCATGGAGGACCGAGTGGATAAGTTAGCGCGATATTTCCCCGGCGAGCACGCAAAACGCACGCGATCACGTATTCACGCCCCGCGCACAACGCGAGAATGCAACTAGTGCTCGGAAACGGAAATATGCAACGCAAACAAGATGGCCGTGCCCATGTACAACTGCATGGGTAACTTCGTGGTTGGCGCGCTGAAATCGGGCCGCGAACACGCAAAGCGCTTTGCGAAAACACAAAAAAATTCACAAATTCGCGGATTATGCGGAACTCGAATTCGCTTTCGCACGAATTCGCATACCTCGAATTCGCAAATTTCGCCCATACTTAATAAATATAAAATTACTACATATTATCCACCCTTTGAGTCCCTGGCGAATGCACTGCATTAGAATGCATTTTAGCACATTCCTTTCACAATCTAAGCCCTTTAGAATAGTATCTTCTGCAAGTCTGAGAATCCTAGAAAATGAAAACATTAATATACATCCACATTATTTCTTTTAGATACATACATAAATTAGTACTTCTCCTTACGCCATTTAATTAGGCAAAACGCTTCAGGAACTCAATATACCTAGTGCTATTCTATATGTGCTTGTGAGGATGGCGGTGGAATATGTCATCCCCTTTTGTATCGCTTCGTTCGCCCTAAGTGTGGCAGGGTATGCTCAGACGTGAGTCCCTTGTTCATTTGGCCACTGGATTCAAGATAGCCTGACTGATGACGATTATGAATCCGAAACCGGTCCCAGGATGCTCGTTTCCAGTCCAGGGAAGACATGGCTTGGCAGTTCGGGCTGGACTGTTCCCATGAGGCACAGGGTCAGACTGATTTGCATATAGCCATGTCTGAACTGGGGTGGCTGAGTGAACTAAAGAATGGTGATGGATTAAACCCAGATCAGTTGACTGGGGGTGAGTGTTTGATTTGTTCAAACGCTCCATCCATCATCCCCTTTTGTATCGCGGTGGAATATGTCAGGCAGCGGTCTGTGGAGTGAGAAATGGGAAACACTAGCCAGTTATCTAACCGGACCAAATTGTTTGATCCTGGGCATTTTATTTCCTTTAATACTTTTGCTGTACTATTATCCTGAAAGTGATGCTGTGCAGGGCACTCTGCCTAACTCACTTCAATAATGTAACTTGACCTTTAAGCAAATGTTTACCTCCATATCTTAACTTCTCTCTTATTCAAGCACTTAGTCATCAGAGTAAACGGCACCATTCTGCTGATCATGGGCCCAGATGTGACCGGAAGGAGGGTCGTATGTGTCCCCACCCCAGGCACCACTTTCACTACCGGGGTGGGCGTTGGCCCTTCACACATCCTTGCTGTTATAACTCCTATGTAATTTGCCCCCTACTTTCTAATTAAGTTGCTTTTTGCGCAATGTAATGCAATCTTTTGTTCTTTAATACAGCAAATGTCTGGTCTTGTAAATGACTCTGGGAGATGGGGTGGGGGACCTGTGGATGCCATCACTCTGGTCCTTGAAATGTATATTGACAATAGACATACCATGAAAAAAGACATAAAACAGACATGTACGAAAAACAAACATCTTTTCTCTGGCGTTCTTGCATCTGATAATGAAAATGTTAGGAAACAAACTGTTGCACCAAAAGAGCATATACACAAAGTAACCCTTCTCTTTGTCAATCTTTAGATGAACTATAAACAACTATAAATTGTAACAGCTATTCAATCCTATTTTATTAATATACATTAAAGTAGTTGCATTACTTTCCATTCTCCCTTGCGAAGAATAATTTTTGTTTTTTAACCAGTTCTGTTTATACCCACAGAAAACTGTTGCAGTGTGTGGTTTGGTTTTGACGCAATGCCCAGAGGCTGTGGGCAACCAGGATCATTATTTCAAAGCCAGTCCAAAAGAGTTTTCTTTAACCCTTCAACATATCATAATATCAAATGCCTCGCTGGACAACACATTTCTCAGTAACTATTGTTTTTCACTCTTTTTACTCTATCAGGGGTGCTTAGTGTCCCAGGAGAAGTCAGGTGTCCTCGAGCTGTCTGAAACACACTTTCCAGTGTAGTTTTGTGCCTTAGAAACTGGAAATCAGATGTGGCCAGCTCCAAGCATTTCAAATGAGAGACTACTGCTGCTGCATTCAAATCTAGTGGTCCTGGAACAATGGGTGTAGTTAGTGTGCATTCCATTCGACCTATTTGCCTCCTTTCCTATCTCTTTAGTTGTGTGTACCCTCTTCTTTGTTCTTCATGTAATTTTTGAAAGTCTTTGGTAAAGGACATGAGATCTGCTCTGGACCATCTGACATGTACATATGCCACTGTATTTCACTTCTCCCTAGGTGGAGGAGACAAATGTCACACGGGCATTATCAATGTGGGTGTTGTGGGCACTTGGAAAGAAATCTGTGAATGTAAATTTGGCTACATCCCAACTATAATCTGTGCATAAAAACAAATGTCCCATACCAAAATTTGCCATGTTTTTGCTGTAAAAGAGTCATCTAGTGAATTATCGTCAAAAAGTTGTTTCCACGTATTAGCAATAAGACGCGGTATTTAACGTTGTTTTTCTCTGCATAATTTCAACGGCACATTTTTCTTTCTACAGAACTTGGAGGCTGCATAAGCTGCTTCCTGCCCCATTGTTACAAGAGAAGCGATATTTGAAACATTCTATTGAAAGTTCTATTTCACTAACTTCCCCATACATGAGTTTGTGCGCGAGAGATTTGCAAACGTTCTGTTATCATCGGACAGCTCTGTGCGTTCGGCCCTTGTGGCAGAGAATGCCGGTATGTAATCTGTGTTGGGCAGGGGGGCCTGAACTTCCACATCCTGCTGGCTTATCATTCTACCCATTAGTATATCCTTGAGGACTCGGTCATCTCCACCTTCTTCTGCATTCTTTTTCTTTACCATCTCACGTTGTGTTGCAAGTGTGTGCAAAAGCGCTGACCCTTCTTGCGTTAGCAATAGTTCAGTAAATGTAAATGTCATGGTACTTATAGAGCGCACTGTCACCAGACGGTCACCTTGCGGTGTCGCCTATGCGGCTTCCTGGCGCTGATTCTCATACTGCTGTGGAACCCCTCCTGGCTTTCCCTGTGAAGTGACCACTCCTGGGCACCCCCAGGGTGAAGCCATGCATCCTTAGCGCTGTTGGGGCCGGTGTGGAGCTAAGCAAGCTATTGCCCAGAGTTGCGGCGTGGGGCCCGTGATTAGAATAGGCACCGAGTCGAGAATTAACAGGTCTGAGGAAATTGAGCCTGAGACCCCGCTGAGGCGGGATTTGAACCCTGGTCCATGGCCAGAACTCTGCATCAGGGTCTGCCACTCTAACCATTGAGCCACACTCCTCCACTTCAGTTATACTGGACACGGAGAAACAAAAGGTGGCTTGTTAGTTTTATGCCAGGTGACACAATAGGAAGGACAATCGTTACCACACGCTTTCGGCCTGCCAGAAGCCTTTGAAATAGCAGAGGGAGGCATCCGTCATTCAACAAACAATACAATGCTACTAGTTCACCAAAGCATTCACAATTTGGAAAGGGAAAGAAACGTCCTGGGTACTGGCATTCCTGGTGCAGTATAAAAGGTGACATGCATACACATGAAATACAGAAGCAGGAATTCAGTGCCTGTGCAGCGGCGCTGTGTTGTACTGTGCGCTATGGCTGAGTGATATACTCCCAACCTAGTCTCAAAATAATAATAGTAGAAATAGAAAGAGGATAATGGGGACTTCAAGTGTGATAAGAAATATCACACACAGGCAGAGGGTCATCCATCCAATATCAAGTAAACATTAGGAGGTCTGTTAGCCAAATCAACATATCATTGTGACATTTCAAAAAAACATTTGTAGTAAAGAGGCTGGTAATCAGTCAAATAACATTGAACAGCATATGAAAGGTCAGTCGCAAAATATTAAGAATCTCAATGAATCACAATACATTATGTGACAATCAAAGACAGCATGTCAAAAAATAAAAGCACTTCAAATAAATGCATAAAATACAATACCTACGCAAGCAAATGATGGACAGAATGTGAAATAAATCATACATTCACCCCCAGTTAAGACAACTGGGTTAAATTCATTTTTCTTTTGCTCACCTTTGCCACCTCAGTTTAGACCCACCCAGACCGAACTGCCAAGCCAGATCCTCCCTCTCTGCACTGGGGTGAATCTATAACATTGTTCTGCATTCTGACCAGCAATTGTTGTTTTTGCATTTGTCACCCCGAGTGGGAAGGGTATGCCCAGACATGGGCCCTGTGCTCTCCATCCCACTGGAGTCACGCTATCCTTTCTGAAGAGACGTGAATCCCCGAAACCAGTCTTAGGATGCTTGTTTCCAGTCCAGGGAGGACCAGGCTTGGCACTTCCGGCTGGACTGTTCCCATGAGGCACAGGGTCAAGACTGATTTGTATATGTTGAGACTGGAATGGCATGGTGAGCAAAAAAACAATGGATTTAGGCCCAGATCTCTGTACTAGGGTGAATGTACGACATTGTTCTGCATTCTGTCCATCAATTGTTGTTTTTGATATAATACAATAACAGTACTTCAAATTAATCTATATAATGCAATACCAACCCCCTTCTTGTTTTGAGTAGGTGGACACCTATTCTCATCTGGAGACCACCCTTGGTGTCCATCAGGAGGCAGTGCACCAGAGCCGACGGCTCTCTGGCTACACTATAGTCTGGCTACCAGCAACAACACCAGGGATACCTGTTTGCAACAAATAGGGAAGCACCACCTGCTAGCTCCCCTATGACATTGTCATGCACACAATACCTGTGCCAAACTGGGGAGCAATCCCTGCATCAACCCTAAACTTGGGGAGCATTACCTGCTATCGCTACACCGCAAAGCAACACCTGCTATCACCCAAAATCTGAGAAGAGGAAACCTCCTCCAGCACTCACCTAGTGATGTCCTGTTTGGGAATGCCCACCAACCTCTTGTGTTACTTACAGCTGCAGCCTTCCGCCCCTGGCTGGGGAGTCTCTGCTGTCAAGACAAGGAACTGCAGTACTTCACCCAGTCAAAGGGCTGTTTAGAATCAGAGAGTCACTGCTGGTATGGAAAATGCTGAATATTTGCCCACTGCACTGCCCAGGGGTGAAGGTGACAGCTCAGTAACTAAAATTGAAATTTAAACGGACCTGAGCAAATATGAAAACACATGGTCAGGTGGCATAGATGGAGAGAAATGTATCAGTAGTGCAACATCAATGGGGCTTATGACCCAGCGGTCACCCAGCGGCAAAACCAGCAGATAGAAAAGAGTTGAAATAAAATAGCGGACAGCAAAACAGAGGATATACATGAGAGGATACCCAAAACCGAGAACAAAAAAAACTACTCCCCTTTGTAGCAGGCCCACTGCCAGGGACAACCGAAGGGAAATACGCAGGGAGATGGCAATGTGTCCCTCAGAGGCTAGAGGCAACAAGATGGTGCAGCACTGGCCCTGCGCCAGAACTGCTCACTGGAGAGAGACACAGCCACCAACAGAGCCGTCATTGACAGCATGACAACAAACCCGACAACACAAGAAAGTGAGGGGCCAAGATTCCCACGAGCAGGGCAACCACAGAGATCACACAATGCCAAAAAACCCAACCACGAGGAGCCAGGTGAGGCAGAAGGAGAAAGAGCACATGACAATAGGCACAACAGTTCTTCAAAGCCGGCTCCCAAAGCCATCATTATATGTTGAGAGAACCTTGGGAAGCTGGGAGCAATAGCAGCCCAGAGATGTGACAACTGCTCACAGCCAGTGGCAGCATCCAACCCAGAGCGGAGGGAGAGATAGACCTCGAAAGCAGGGAACCATCGAGGTCGGACCTCAGACCTCTGCACGAAGGGGAAGGCAGCAGCTTGCTGCAGAAGGTGTCATGCATTCTGGAGTTGCATTCTATCACCAAATATGGCACTCTAAATTAAATAATAGCAATTAGCACATATGATAGAGAAAATGTATTCTAGATGACTAGACACTACAAATACGTGCAGCACGGAGACAGTCAGCATAGCTGCTGAGTGTCCAAAGAGGTGACGTCTCTGACAGCTTTTATTGACACAAACCAGAGGATACAGCATCCTAATGCACACAACACAAATTGACCAATTAGCAAAGGCCTAGGCTGCACTATACCATTTATGGTCCGATATACTGTTGCTGACCTCGTGCCTTAAGTAGGCAGCTTTTGGGACTTTCCACTGTAAAGCAATGTATTAGCCTTGATACTTTTTCATAGAAATTATTGCAATATCATAGGATGTACCAGACATATTTCTAAATGTGATATGCTGAAATACTTGTGGCTAAGCTAGCATCCTACACTGTCTGGTATCTCTCTTAAGCAAGCCTTGCGTTACAAAAGAATCTTTACTTTCAGCAGATTCAGTAACTTTTAATTAATTATTTTGGGTCAACGTTCTACAGGCCTTTAAAGTATCACATTATAAAGGCGGCTTCTTCATACCCTTGGTATGTTATATAGGAGCACCACCTTGATCTTAATTTTATTTAGTTAAAAGAGTTTTCTTTTGGAGTGCTGGTTTTTTAACACTAACAGTGTCTGAAAGTACTGAACAGGTCAGCTTTTTTTCTTTGGACCACTGGAAAGTGCAGCAGATGTACGCCTAATCCATAGGTGTAATTCAAATGTCAAGAAAACAACACGGGCCTTGATGAAAAAGGTGTTGCTTGTGTCTGGCCACAATGGGCTGATAGTTGTCAGATTGTTCCTTTATCGTCACACAAATAGTTGCTATTTTTTGTCACCGAGCCAACAGTCACAGACTGTCGGGCTTACTTAGCTCTGTGTATCACACAGGGTATCCCCTTTCCTCGGGCTATAGGCACTAGGAGGGAGCTAAGACTTTTTAGACAAAAATTATAATTTCTTCTGTTGATCATTTCTCTTCTAGTTTCCTTTCATATTTTATATTCATACATTATTGAAGTTGTGGTGCTGTTAACATTTGCAGTTGTGTTTCATGTTTGAATGTTATGTCAGGTTAGTAAGTATAGGTGCTTATGAAATATTAAAAAAAATTCCCAGCAAATCTGAATTCTACATTTTCTGCTAAAAATCAACGTGTACTGTTCTGACCTAACCGTTGCACTTACAGTTACAGGTTGTTACATTTTTCCTTGCGTTTGTCTTTCTCAATTATCAAGTGCTTTTATGATGTATCATTTTTGTAAATCTTGTGACCAAGAGATTGCTGCCCGTATAGATCCGTGCACATAGTTTACCAACGATCAAAGTTAAATTTGTAATTATTTAACACCTTGAAGCAGTCAAAAGTTTGTAAATACCATAATAAGTTTCCTAATCCATCCTGGAGACACCGCTAGACCAAATGCAATCTAGGTTTTCCACACAGGCTCGGAAACTAGAGAAACTCTTCTGTGATTGGCAGCCCATACCAAGGCACAAGCATTTCCCTGGACTGACGGGGGAACTTTCAACACCAACATCATAGAACACACCAGGTAGGCCGGACTGAAGCGGGCTAAGCAAAAGGACCTACTAGAACTGTGGCCTATCTTCAAGGTGGCCCGTCCTGCTAAATTATCCTCAAGTATGCATACAAGTAATCCGCTCCTTCCCCACCATACACCGGCAGGGAAGAGCTCTCTTTGATGCCTGCCTTCCAGCCACCTCTGCGCTGGACTATACAAATCCACCGGTCGAGGGTGTCAGTGGCCCCTCATCGGGCAGCAAGCCACCAGACCTACGGTAGGGAGACCAGTCCAACAGCCCCCTTCCAGTCTGGTTCAAGACTCCCTTGAAGTTCAACCCCCCTCTCATTTGCTGCATCCCATTAAGCCATAAGGAGCAAATGCTGCTAACTGCCGCCCTTAAGTCAGAGGGAAGTTCATAGCAGTTCTGGAGGTGGATACCATTAGTGGAGGGGAAGATAGGGGTTCCAGCCCTCTGATGTCTGACATTGAGAGAGGACCCGTAGGGTATGCCCCCCAGGGTATGCTCAGGCTGTGAAGAAAGCACCAAGGAGTGAGCTTGAGGTTAAAACACTACCTAGTAGAACAGCATGCAGCCCTGAGCGAGGAAGGCTGCCCAGGTGGGAGTTAGGCAAAAGGCTGTTGGCGTAGGAGAGGTGCTGACAAAGAGATAAGAAATCAGGGGAGTCTGACTGAATCACAATTATGACACAGGAGGTGCAGAATGGCACCCTTATGCATGTACAGGGAGAGGTACGACGAGGATGTCCGCTGATCACCCCAAATGCATAGATCAGGCTAACTGACCCCTAGAGAGATAGTGTCCAGAGAAGAAGGCGATGCCTTTATGCAACCATTTTTCCATCTACTTACCTGCTGGACCAAAATTGCGACTCGCAATTTGCGAGTCGCAAAATGCCATATACAAAAGTGTCATAGACACTGTTGCCAATTCTCAATGGGGTCACAAATTGCATGCCTTATCAATGTTCATGAGGCAAGCGCAATTTGGAACCCATTGAGAATGGTTAGCACTCAAAGAGTTGGAGGCCTGCTGGGGTCAGCAGACCACCATGTCTGGGACTGCTTTTTACATGAAGTAATTTTTTTTTAATGCAGCCAGTTTTCCTTAAAGGAAAATGGGATGCATTTAAAAAAAGAAAAAATAAACTTTTCAGTTTCATTTTTGAAGGGCAGGTGGTCCCTTTTTGCGGTCACAAAATGGTTGAATGCCCATTTGCAACCGCAAAAAATGGTTGTACATCTGGCCCGTAGTTAGTATATCACAGTGGAAACACCTAATATGAGAGTAAGTGTCCTACATCGTTTACACAAAAATAACGCTCCAAATAGAAGGAGACATACAAAGATAGGTCAAGGATCTCTTTTGAGAGGACCTGACATATGGTTATGACCTTCTTTTGGCTGAAAAGAATTGGCCACCTGAGTTTCGAAGAGATTACGCAATGGGGGAAGAAGTAATTTTACCTTCTTTCTCCAACCTTGTAGCATAATCAGTTAAAAATGTATACGCCCAGGACTGTGTATATCAACTTTAGTACCTGCTCTATACCCTAATCATGTAGGGTGGGATGATGAATCTCCTCATCATGAGATCCCATTAAAAATGATCCCTCAACCACAGAGACAATACCCAATTAAACACGAAGCAAAGAAACAAGTCAGGGAGATCTTAGATCAACTTGAGTATCAGGGTGTAATAGAGAATTGCACCTAATCAGTGAATAATCCTTTGTTTCCCATAATGAAACCCGACAATTGATATCGTTTTGTCTTAGATTACAGACATTTAAATGCGACCACATGCACATTTGCAGTACAGAATGCACACAGTGACGCACTGATGATTAACATTCAGTGGAAAAAATACAAAACAACATTAGATATCTCAATAGTTTGCCAGAATACAGCACCTGGAAGTAGATATTTGACTGTATTTTCAATGCTTGGGTCTCAGCTGCTATTTTCTCATTTACCACAAGCGTATAAGAATAGCGCTATTGTGTTTTCAGCCAGAGTTACAGAGTTACTTCAAAGTATTTATGAGGAGGCAGTGTCCTATGTAGATGATATTTATCTTACGGACAATGAATTAAAGGAACATTTGGCTCGAGGGAACAACATAATAGTGGGATTTGCTTACCTGGGCTACAAATTGAATTTCAAGAAATCAAAATAGCCCACCTCAGTTTCTGGGATACGAGTTATCAAGTGAAGGCAATAGCCTGGTGACTGATTTTTTTAGAGAAATGTGCAACCTTCTACGACTTAATTAGACCTGATTTTTTAGTGCAACACTTGGCACAGGAACATAGTGATATTTTAAGTTCCATACAAGCTGACATGCTTGCTTCAGGCATTTACACAAACGTGTTAACACAAGTAACCTGGTGATAGGCGTAGTCGCTGGAACAACCGGATACACCTACATCACTTTCAATGAAGGTAATACGGTACCTATAGCATAAAAATCTCATCTGTACACAAACGCCGAAATCCGTTTTGCATCCACTGAGAAAAGTCTCATAACTGTACAGACTGTTGTAATGATAGAGAGAGCCTTAGCTCAGGGAAAAGGATACATTTCATCACCCCAGTACTGACCTTATAGGCAGTTATTAAAGTAAGCATCCCGAATGCTAAGGCTCTATTTCCAGGATGGGTTCAATGGGCTAACTCTCTCACTACAACAGATGTAGACTACAGATTTGATTCTACATTACAAACACACGCATTCCTGCAGTACGAACATGAATATCCTCTGTTGAATTAAATATTGCCTCGAAACGATATGAATGTATGATGTATGCTGATGGATCTGCTCAACCTGCTGTAGGATCGAAACAGCAATATTCCACAGCAGGCAATAGTAAAAGGGTGCATGCAATCTAAAAAGGTATCCCCTGTAAAAAGAAACACACATACACACACAGAGTCCCTAGGAGACTGTACAGTGCAGCTAGCAGAACTAAAAGCCCTGATAATGGCACTACAAAATACGGATCGCGAATTCCCCACACTTATCGTGTATGATTAATTTTACTGTGTCCAGTCTTACAAAAAATACCTTCACTATTGGGAACAAAATGGGTTTCAAGATTCCAAGGCTTGTACAATCAAGCAATAGATGCTTTGGGAACAAGTGACTAAGCTGAAAGAAGGCCTGTCACAGGCTCATGTTATACATATATTTCTTTAAATATTTTTTATATTTTATTTCTTCTGGTCAGCAAATGAACATGAAGGGCAGGCCATTACACAGTAGAACGTTATTTTGAACATACAATTTCAAATCTCAAAAGTCATATATTCATGTGCATACATGGATGTTGCAGTTCAATATTCATACACTATACACCCATCTTCAGGTTCCCTGCTAGTCACCTGTGCATACTTCTTACCCTCACGTCTTTACCTCAAAAACACCCCTTCTCATATCCATCCACAGCCATGTATCATTGCCTTAGGTCAAACAGCATTCTGTATGGACCTTAGATATTGTACAAAAGGTACCCAGAAATCTCTAGGTCTAGAGGCCAGTGGTGTTTCCTCTGCATACGTTTCCAGCGTCTCTTTGCAGTAGGTCATGTCTGTTAGCCCGTCTTTGTGTCTCGTGGGCGCCTGGTACCCCATCATAGTGCAATACGGCGTTTAGCTAGTAATAATGCCATTGCCAGAAACTTTGGTCTTCTAGCCAAGTGCCAGTATGATTGGAGCTGGGAGCATTCCCATGCCATGTGTAGAAAGTCCGCTTTGGGAGTACAACACCTATGGCATCTATCATATGGTCTAAGTCCGTATTTATGTAGCTTTTCAGGAGTATAATAAGTTTGAGGTAGAAATTTAAAATGAATGATGCCTTGGTTGCAGTTTGATGTTAGCAAATGCATTTTGTATGCAGCTATAATCCCAGTCTGTCTATAGGCTTGTCAATTGCCTCTTCCCGTCTCTGGAGTGATCTATTCTGTGCTTGACCCTGTTCCCCCTGTGATACGTTATATAGGCGTGTTACCAGTCGTTGGCGTGTAGGCACAGTTAACAGTATTTGCAGTGCATTAAGCTGTGGTGAGTCATCTGGAAATGATGAAAATAGCTCCCTGACTGCCATATGCAGCTGCAGGGTCAGATTCATAATTGATTAGTGGAGAAGGCAATGCACTCTGATGTTCCACGGCAATGTGCAGTATATGTACATGTGGATGGAGCCAGTAATGAGCATGTTGTGCCTGAGCGCAATAAAAATGTAATTGAATGTCCAGTGCTCCGCAGCCCTCTTGATAATATGGCCTGGTGAAGACCTGCTATCCCACTCTTGCTTGTTTCCTAGCCCATGTTAGTCTCTGCATTGCTGAGCATAATTTAGAAACAGTGCTTGTGAAAGCCAGATCGGGATATTCATAAATAAGTAAAAAAAATCTCGGCAAGACTACCATTTTTTGTATTGCAATCCTATCAGCTATGGACAGAGGCAGTTCGATCCATCGGTCAACTTGCTCTTCCAATTTCATTATTGCTTTACCATATTTCTCTCGGACCACCGTTTCTGGGTTCCGCTGTACCCATACTCCGAGGTATTTAACCGGTTCAGTTCGCTATTGCAATGGCAAGTCCAAGCTGGGCCGTGTGGTAGCTGGTGTGTCGTCTCACCACTGATTTGTCCCAATTAATACTATGTCCTGAATAGCTGATTTAAATTTATGTCTAGGTATCGGGAGTAGAGAACCATATCATCATCATATAATGATCTACCGACCGGACAAAGCTGGAACTGGAGAGCAGCTTCATGGTGCCCTTGGTGGATTTGACAGGCTAGTGGTTCTAGTGTTAGTGTAAAAAGGAAGGACGAGAGCGGGCACCCCTGTCTAGTTCCACGTCTTATAGGAATCGTGTCAGATGTATTCCCATTTATTCTGATGTGCACACTAGGGTCAGTGTACAGGAGCGCAATCCATCACAAGAAAGGTTCTGGGAAGCCCATCCTGCGCAATACCATGAGCATAAATACCCACTCCACTGAATCAAAAGCCTTTGCTGCATCCAATAATGCTGCGGCTGCTGGTAAATCGGGATTTAGTTGATGAAATAATGTGAAGATAGTCCTTAAGTTTTGTGTGGTTGATCTTGTTGGTATAAAACCGGCCTGATCGGGCAATACCAAGGTCTGCAGCAGAGGTTGAATTTGTGCTGCGATTATTCTCACTAGAATTTTGGCATCCATATTTATTAACGACAGTGGGCGATAGGAGTCACACTTGGTCAGGTCCTTGTCTGGTTTGGGACAGTGATTAGGAGTGCCTCTTTCACCTAGGCCGGGAGCGTACCATCCTCATAGGCCTCTTCATACATCTCAGCTAGGTGTGGGATAAGCAAATCACTGATTGTAGAATTCCCCAAGGAGTCCATCTATACCGGGAGCTTTATTATTTGGGAGGGAGTTAATTGCCTCTTTTATCTCATCTTCCGTGATGTGATGGCTAAAATATTCACGGTGTTCATCGGGCAGCCACGCCAGAGCCACATCGTCCAGATATTGCTTAATTTAAAGGGGTGACACTGTCGCTTGTGTAATGTACAGGCAAGTATAGTATTCTGCACAGCAGTCTAAAATCAACAGGGTATCATATATAAGTTGGCCTTGCATGTTTGCTATTTGTGTGATATATGCAGATTGATATGCAGGCCTTATTCTATGTAAAAGTGCACGCACTGGTCTTCCCCTTCACCATAAGTTTGGGCTGTGTGTCTGTGTGAAATATATTTAATCTCATCCTCTGCGAATTAATGGTAAGTATAAACTTTCTGCCTAATGTCCACTATTCTTTTGGGGTTCTGAGTGGCCGTGGATTCCATCTCTAGCTGTTGGATATCCCTTTCTGTCATAAGTAATTGCTGTTGTTCGTCCTTCAAGATGCCTGCTTGTTTGCCAATACAATGACCCTTAATGGTAACCTTAAAAGCCTCCCATAATGTTGTTGCGCTACTGACGGATCCTGCATTTAGCTCAAAATACTCTACTATGGCCTGGTTTAGCTCAGAACGAAACACCTGGTCAAGGAGTGTACCCTGTTGCAGACGACAGGTGAACTGACGGGGGTTGAGGGTGGGGAAGGCCAATGCCAGATGCACCGGCGCATGGTCCGAAAATGTTTTAGGAATGTAGTCTACCAGTGTTGTCCATGTGCACACGTCTGATGTAACCAGCCAATAGTCTATTCTTGACCAAGTATTATGCGCTTTGGATATGCAAGTACCCTCTTTATGGCCTGGGTGTCTAAAGCGCCATAGATCATCAGTGCGCATTCTACCATGCCCTCTCCAAGCATTTTTGCCGCTTTTCTTCCATATCGTTCATTACCTGTAGACCTATCTAAGGCAGGATCCAGACATGTGTTAATATCCGAGCCCTATATGATGGCCGTGGATGGTAAATCACACAGTTTAGCCCATATTTGTGGAAAGAAAAGCAGATCATCAGAGTTGGGGCTGTATGTTGTGACTATTGTCAGAGCAGTGCGTTAGAAAGTTACCCTGAACTATAATGTATCGCCCCTGGTCATCCTTAATGGAATTAATAAGCGTAAAGGGGGTGCCACGTCTAACAAGGAGCATTACAGCTCTGGCATATGTGGAATAGGATGATGACATACAATAGGAAGCCCATATTGCGCCTATACTTCTCTCTGTGAGATCAGAGAGGTGTGATTCTTGCAGACAAGCAACGTCTACTTTGTGTCGATCTAGATACGCCCGGACCTTACAGACTTTCTGTGGGCTATGAAGGCCTCTGACAAGTCATGAGTTTTAGTGATCTAGTCTGTCGTGTTCTGTAATCCATTTGTGGTATATCCCTGAGACTGGACTTGCCAGTCTTTTATGTAATCTATCCTGCTGTGCGTAATGCTAACCCCCATAATGTTGCTGACCAGGTTTTCCAGTTTTTCACCCCCAACCCCTCTTCGCCAACCCGTTACAGCAAAGTCAATCCCAACAGCAAGAACACTCCCCAGAACAAACCCATAATCCTCCCCCTCCCCCGCCCCCAACCGGTTATAGAAACTTTAACTTGGTGTGCTGCACACAGGTTGGAGGGAGCTGCCAGCTGCATATTCCAGTGATTACAATCACACAGGTGGTCGCTTTGGTAACATAAATAAAACCTATTGCGCCCCTTAAACTGCAGGCAACAGAGGAACCTGGGGGTGATGTCCAGCCACAGCTTTAAACACAAATGACCCTGTATCTATTCTAGACATTAATAAGTATCCAATATACAAACATTCCTAAAATAATTTTGTCCCAGGTGTATAATTTTCACTTATCTGTGCTGCATAGTTGCTTCATAGTTACATGGACGTAGTCTTACAGCCTATCCATACCCCAGCTGTGCACAGTGAGTTCCGTTTGGAACAAGTTCGTTATTCCACAGCAGTGGAGACCAGTTTGTTATCGTTACATCAGACGTGTCTTGCTGCTCATCCGGATTGCCCAACTGTGATTTCCTGCGCGGGATCTGGGAGCTTCTTTGCTGCAGGAACTTCAACACGTCTTTAGGCTTCAGACTTGTTGTACACAGTGGACTTGCCTCCATCTGTTACCCTCAACCAGGCTGGGTAGATCATTGCATATTGAATATTCTGGTCTCAGGGCTTCTTTTTTACTTGTAGGAACTTCTTGCGTGCTTCTTGGACGTGTTGCGTAAAGTCAGGGTAGATAGAAATGTCCATGCCTTCATGCTTCAAGCTGCCCATTTCTCTGGACTTGCGGAGCGCCGCATCTCAATCTCAGTAGTTTAAAAGTCTGGTAATGATCGGCTGCGATCTGGCGCTCGGTGGAGGTGGTGGGCCAGAGATCTGTGCGCCTGCTTGACTATAAAAACGTCCGAAAAAGGTTCCCAACCTAGCATTGATGTTAGCAAATTTTCAATGTATTTTTCCATGTCGCCTGTATTGGTAGTCTCCGCAATGCCCATAAAGCGCAGGATGTTTCGTCTCGAGCGTGCTTCAGAGTCCTCAGCCCTCGCCATTAGGGCTATCAGAGTTTTTTCCATCTTCCCCTGTCTTGTGTCCATTTGTTGGTGTGCGTCTTCAGAGTCGGAAATTCTACGTTCAGCAATGTCAATGCACTCTGTGTATCGATCCAGTCCACTCTGTATGTGAGAGTGTCTATTTTCCCATCGATATTGAATATGGTGGCTTGTATTGTGGCAAACATTGCTTGCACATCTCCAGCAGCCTCAGCACCTGCCGACATTTTTGCACGCTGTCCAGTTTGTTGATCGACCTGGCTGTTTTCAGGTGCCTTCCTCTGTTGTTCGAACTGGTGCTTGGACTGGGTCCTGTCTGTATTTCCTATTTACTTCTTGTGGGACGTGCAAGGGTGGCGCCCTTGGGATCACCCAGATTATGTGCCCACGATGCACAAGCTCCAGCAGTAGGATCCGCAGCGCAGCACTGCTGTGGTTTGACTGGGAAGGGGCACCAAGACAGCAATATCCTATCCCGCAGCAGGGGGGGCTGGCAACAAACCTTCCATCCTCCACGAGGGCAGTCCTGAATTGACTGGGTGGGGTTGTAATTTGTTTCCTGGTTCCCTGTGATTGAAGTGCAAAGGCCCCGCAAGCTCTGTGCCAAATGGGCTTTGATCTGGACAGTCTACATCGGGCAGATCAACAGTGCAAAAGAAGCCACCAAATGTTCACCACTCTGGACTATTACAGCTAGTGCACTATACTGTCCGCTTCCCCAACTCCGGACATGCTTAACGGGTCTTCAGCTCATAGCAACTCCCAGCACACATTACCTGGCCATCCTATTCCAAGAGGAATTCCAACGTTTCAGCTCTGCATCAGTGTTCTTTAGGATTTCTGTGACCACTGCTGCTGTTTGTTGACTGTAGCTGTAGAACCTGGGATGATTCTATTTCGCTCCTGTGGCATTGCCTACAGCCGTGCTTGTACTCAGTTCAGTGCAGAATGAATTATCCGTGCTGGGAGCACACAACAGTATCTCCCACCTGTGTACTTGTTTCACGGCACCGCTGAGGCCCAGTGCGCACCACAGCTCGCAGCTCAAAGTGCGCAATAAGGTGACCGATTGCAACTGCACACCTCTGAGCCCGCCAGCAATGTCCTCAATGCAAGCGGTACACAGCAGGGTTCACTATTCCTTTCCCCCCATGCGCCGGTGCCTGCGCTGTCCAGTCGCAGTGTGGCCTCCTGAACCACAGCCCGGTGGGTGGCGCCAACTTCCTTGCGGCCTATTTCCACCGTCCTGGACTCCGCACATTGGTCCCGGGTGCGCAGCCCAACCCCGGTCGAGGTAGCACCACCAGTGTGTCGTCCCGCTTCATGGGAAGCAGCACTTACTGCCTTGCCTCACCTCTCTTGTGTGGTGCAATCTCTGACTTCGTGCATCAGGCTGGTCTCTGCGTCACGGCCAGGTACTAACGCGAGTCCGTGGTTTCAGTGTGCATCCTCCCACCAAAGGCCTCACCTCCACCGTCCGGCTTTGATGTGTTGTCATTGTTTCCAGTCCATGTTCAGATCACAGTTTGAGTTCTAAGGCAGGATCCAGCCCTCCGATGCAAGTTTTGCGACCTCTCTGGGTGCAGGATAATTAAAGGATAGTGCCGCGTCCGAAGGAGCTCGCTCAAGAAGCAGCCATCTTCAAACTTGGCTAGCTCCGCTTATACATATATTGAGTTATCAGCATGTTACTGTTTACATTGGAGGGAATTTGATGGCGGATGAAGCCGCCAAGACAACAGTTTGTAATGCTGCCGGTGCTCCAATCATTCATTCTAGTATGAGGATAGATGGAACAACTATGATAGCTGTCAATGCCACGTGCAACAGCTCAGCACCGCCAAAAAGCTTTCCACTCTAGTAGTCCTACAAGGTATATGCACAAAATATTCTGTATGCTCGGATCCCAGGAGTCTGGGATAGAGTAATACCAAACATTGATACTAGTTGCACATGAAGGTCTGGGTTCAACACATGCAAGGATAACTGCTACAGTTTCATTACTGAAGCAGCGCTACTGGTGGCCAGATCTCACAAAACAGACCCTGGGCTTTGACCTAAAATGGGGCATCTGCAAGCAGATAAAATGTTCCACTATGGCACGTTTACCGCAACACCTTTATTGATCTCAGACAAACCTCTCGCTGACGCCTGAACTGTTATAAAATAAAGGATTTGCAAGTCTTTATTGGAACATATGTAATTAGCACACTACATTCCAACCAGGGTCCGGCGTTTAGCTCTGGGGCTTACGAAGAAGCCATGGGAAGTTTGGGTATGGCCTTGCAGTACTCCTCCCAAGGAAAATGTGATCATTGAGATTAAAAACCTGGACTTAAATCAATACTTAACAGCTAGGGCACTGGGCTCAGGTGACAGGTGGGTTATTCATCTATAAGGGGTCCAGAGGACACTTAATAAAATACCAAGAATATCCCTGGAAGAGATGTACACCCTATGATTTCCTGTTTGGGATGAGAATGTGAGTACCAGACATCAATAGTTTCAACACAGTGGTGGCTGAGACTCCATTTCACATCAATGATCATTTGCATGCTTTACAGGACTTAAAATAATTCAGAGTTTTACAGAGCAACATCCAAGTGAAACACACCGCCACAGGGGAAGTAAAAGCAGTATCAGCAAGACCTGCCTGGGTCCTGAAGATTGAGGACCCGGACAGGGAAAACATAGTGGACAAGAAAGAATGTAGGCATTCTTTCAGAGCGCCTGCACTTATCCTGGCTGTTGAAGGTACCAGAACTGTACTTCTTCCGCCGCTTACCGGTCGCCGAGATAAAAGTGTATCTCCATCGATCTGACCAAACCATACTATGTGGCTGATTCTCATCAGCAGGCCGTGTGGGCTCCTGGGTAGCCGCAGCACTCTTCTCGCCTCCATACACAAAGTTCAGATGAAAGCTTTAATAACCACTGAAGACGTCACTTTCCAAAGAGTGGCTGTCAACAATGAAATGATACTTCTCCCTATTGAAACAACTACAACTGTACAGTCAACAAGTGCAGTCATTTCAATTTAAAAAATGTACAACGTCTATGTCAACAAGCCATAGATCAGTTCTACAAAATCTGCTGAGCTGCCAAAAATAGACCAGACGGCATCTGGCTACTTCGTGCATTATGACAACTTTTCATTGGATCCTAGTGAACCTGAACTGCCAACACCGACGCTCCCTTTCAAGCTACAAATGTATTCTCTTTGGCTGAAGAAGACATGCCTTGTTGAGCCCTTTTTTTCTACTTCTGAATGGACATTATCTCCCAGAATGCTCTGCAGTCCAACATGTGAACTTGGCATTAAAACCACATGCAACATCGCACTGTGAACTGAGGGACATGTACCTGGTGAACATTACAGCCTTTCTAGTTCCTGATGGAATAGTGTGGAACAGGGTATCATATGATGTGTTTGGTCCTACTGTACTTTTGCAAATTCCATATTTATTTAATATTTATTTGAAATATATAATCACCTCTAGTACATTCCCTGATGATTGGGAAATTGAAACTGTGCCTAATTTGCTTTCGGATCCAGAGCAATCAGCAGCATTTTCTAAAGATATTCTGTTACCAGCATTATGGTCACCATGTTTTACCCAAAGCCAGAATGTCACATGCTGTTTACAATTACACCCAATAGGAACACTGCCCAACACCACCGAAAGGTAGTTCAAGTACATTTGCAAGACAGTTTGCATATTTTTCTGGTATTTACACATCAGACCCAGCCTCTCATTACTATAGGCCTGTGCCAATATCTGCAAAGAAAAATATGCTCACAAATACCAAGCTGACTTACTCTGCTTCCTTTATGTCCCAACTGTCTATAGAAGGTTTCAACTTTCAGAAAGACACAATAGACACAAAATTTATCTGAGGAACAAGAGAATGGCAATTTCCTGGATAAGAGGCCTTATTTAGAGCATGCCTCATACCACATCAAATGATTTTCGTGAATATAACAGTGCAACAGACTTCCTGTCTTGAGTTAGCTAAGGCAAAATATTTGAACATACCTCACATTCCCACATTTGCACGCTTTGAACATTGGTAACAATACACAAAGTATATTGAGGATACATTAGAGGCCATGCTCTGCAATGGGTAATAGAATACTTCAGACCCTGATCAGCAGGGTTGGTTGGTTTGGCCTCAGGCACATATAAATGTCAATCTAGATTCCTGGGTAACACAGGATGATTTAAGATCAACAGGCCTGATCTACACTATGTACAAACACAACACACAGGGGTGGTGGCATCATATAGTGTTGGAAAGTTATGCTTATATGGGCTAAAGAACTCAACATTTTCCTTGCTGAAACAACAATTGTCTCTTCTTTCTGATAACCTGGTACTCAGGGATGTTTTACAATGTCCCGGAAACCCATGTCAAAAGCACTTCTTGTATGGAATAAACAACAAGCTATGGAAGATTTCTCAGGAGGAAGCTGCAGAGAGATTGCGCAAGATTGACAGTTTAAATATGGGAAAGGATTTGGCTGTGGCTGACAATGGTATTACCAATTTATCATCTAGAATTTCTTCACTGGGCAACATAGTGTCTTCTGCAATTAACATAAGTCAGCAGGATATGTCTATTTTACAACAAGGACAGTCACAATTAGGTTCCATCGTAATACTGAGCAGGATGTTGCAAACACTGCTTTCTGGCCATGTGTCGTGGCTTTACATCAACACTACCAGTGTGTTTTCTGAATATGATCTGACTGAAAGACAGATAACTATGGCAGACAAAGATGCAAAATACACCATATTGCACATAGCAAAATTTGACCAATTACCTTTTGCCATGGCAAAGACCGGATTATCCATGGTTATATACCATAATGGTCAAAACTTTCCAACACCAATATTGTCTCCAATATCAACAGATAGGCAGATATGAAGCACTAGAGGAAGGATATGTGCATGAATATTGGGAGTTATCTTTTAGGCTTAAATGCAGGAAAGGGGACACAGATGTTTTTCTGAGTGGTTCAGACTGTGAAGAAGTTTTAAGCGAGTCCTTAGTTTACAAAGACATTTCTCTTCACTCGACATGCAATGCTTCTGTTGAGATCTTATCGTGTTAACTGAGGGGTTCCTCATCTGCTGTGAAATGTCCAGTTTTCAAGTTACTCTCGATTGGGAGCTACTTGATGCTGAATGATCAAGGTTGCTGTAGAATGGAACTGGGCAACACTTATATGGTGAGGGTTAATTCCTTAGTTACTTGTTGTACACAGGTACTGTTTCCACCTACTCGCAAAATAAGGGCGGCATCGCTGTGGCCTTCGATAAATGTTTCTAACATATGATTTTATTCCCTTAGCAGACTGAAAGCCATGCATTTTCAACAGGATGTGGCATCAAAGTCGGCCAGAGAGACCCTTGATCTACAGGTTGCAAGGTCCTTGTCTGAGATACAGACACTAATCCACACTATTTCCCTGCAGCATTTTAGGGAGATAGTCCATTGTATCTTTAAAATTTCTGATACTAGATGAATAGTGCATGTTTTAAATGTATCGGCTCCGGACTGGGTAGCACCTTTCAGACAATCTTCAGAGTTATTCCATCATTCATACACTCCGTGCTGGGAAGCGTTTTTGGAGGGCTCCCACTTTTCCTGCTACTTTTGGCAGGATTACTGATTTTAATTTTTCGGCTCCGCAGTTCGATTCGGAATGTGCTATGATGCAGTGAGCACATGGTTCACATGTCTGGCACACTTCAACTCCAAGAACTGGATGAGCACTGGTTTTTGCCCTCTGGGCCGGTTTGGCTTAACTGCATGCAACCTGTATTCTGCTGCCTGCTTTGTGGCCATGAATGCGTATTAGACATATGCCCAGGATCACAACTGGTTGCGCCATTCGATATTGATGTACTGCTGGACCTATTAAAGGCCCATGTGTATTGCTGCCCCCAGTGTCTTCCATTGCTGATTAACGCATTTCTTGAGCCACGCTGGGATGCTTCGGCTCCTGGTGACTTGGACAACGGCTCTACGATACGCATACAGGATGCAATTTCTCCCTCAGCGGCTGCTGTGGGAATTTGGATAGAATCACCTTTGCTCCATATATCTGCTTTGGGGTGCGCCTCTGGGATCGTCGTCATTTGGCCTTTTTCTGTGCGGGAACAATTCGGCTTGTTTTTTTAAACCGAATTTGTCCAAAGCAGTATTGTTTTTGTTATTCTAGGCACCATGGATTTTGGAGTGCTTAGGATTTCAAACTGTATAATGACTTTAAGGCTTTAATGAGTATTTTAAGGGAAGCTTGTGTTTAGACAATGTTAAGCGTAGTTTTGAACTTTTATTCCATTTTAATGATAATGCCGATATACGGTCTTTTTAGATAGCTTTTACATATCGACCCTTAGGATGAGGAGTGGGTATTATATTCCCAAGTTAGGCCCATGTAGTGAGACAGCTTATTCCCTATATTGTCCTTTAAAATAACATTTCGACAGAACTTTTGCACACATTTGCATGCACACCAATGTTGGACTAGTTTCTCTGAAACCCCTTTGTTTATACAGCCAACTTCGCAAAATAGTATCACAATGCCTTGAACATCATGTATTAGGGCTATCTACGCACTTGGTACATAAGTCGTCCTATCTTCATCCACTGGGCGACAACACTATCTACATAACCATAGCATCACTAATCTAGCACGCATATTGCAAATTCTGCTTTTTATTATAAATAATAGGCAACCTGATAGATTGGTAGAGAAGGCACTTCTGCTGACACGGAAGGTCCCTGCATGCTGCAAAATCACCACATACCTGTAGGACATTTCGTGACGGGTGTCCAACTCAAAACCAAGATGAGGTCCTTCACCCGCTTCTATCAGGTAAGTGGGTTGGATCATCCCTTTGGGGGATTCTTGGCTCTACACCCATAAACACACTTGCCACACTCAGAGTAGGGTCCCCATCCTAGGAGTACATTAGATTTCCACATTGCAATATCCATCTCCAAAATCAAACCCAGAGCAACATGAATGCATTGTATGTGCAGCCTCAAGGAAATGAGGCTACAGCCACCCCGCTGCAACAGACAGGCAACCCAGCCCAACAAGGACCGGGGCCACAGCCACAGCAAAGGACGGGTAACTTTCTGGGCAGCTAATCCCTTTATGCAATCGCCCAGTTCAAATACACAGTAAATCCACACCCCCAACATGACCTAGTAGCTTCTACATTTCCTTGCCTACATTTGGAATGCACTTTAGGACCACTGTACTATATAAATCGGTAATCCATGTTAAATTTGCCAACTTGAGTGACTGCACTCTGCTACTAGTCCCCCAGAGCGGTATTGGCTGGCCAAACCCCGGGGGAGGGCCGTCTGTCAAGAGAGCAGGGCAGCTCTATATAAAACCAGCACCTAGGCCCATCAGTCTAAGTCCAGCCTTGTGCAAGCTACTAAAGTCTCACCAACCCCAGAGCTTCCAGCTTCTGGAGGCCCCCTTTTTTGTTTCAAAACCTATGCAACTTTTCCATGCACTTGGGGTGTTGAGATGACCCACAGAACTCCGTAATCCATGCTCTAGTTTGGCACCAATCAATAGGGAAATTCCCTTGTGCAATTAGCCGTTTCAGTTTGTTAATTGCAGTACGACAAATCCCAGCTGTGCATATGACTCCCATAGTAAGTAGGAAATTCGGACTCCTCCTCTCCCCTAATGTTTTCTGCCACAAAATAATCCCAGTTCTGCTCATCAGATCAATCCCCTTCAAAGCAGCGGGAGTAGTGTTTCACTAAGGGCAGCAGACCCTAAGCATCGTGGATCCAAGGGAGGGGGGATGACCATTGCAGCCCCTTGCACACGGTGCCTGGGGAGTCTTGTCACCACGCCCACCTTGTTGAAATTAGATACACAGGGCCTCATGAACATCTTCCAATGAAGCAATAGGCCTGATCCCATGCATGGGCGCATTTGAATTACGGGGGCCCAGG
Source organism: Lissotriton helveticus (assembly GCF_964261635.1). Classification (NCBI taxonomy): domain Eukaryota; kingdom Metazoa; phylum Chordata; class Amphibia; order Caudata; family Salamandridae; genus Lissotriton; species Lissotriton helveticus. The sequence goes on along the minus strand of NC_136059.1, from coordinate 2,100,660,495 downwards.
GCAGCATCTCAACCCCCACTGATATGCCACGTTAAACCAGCCCTACACCAGAACCCAGGAAGGCGCCTAGTGACCTGCTGGAAGTAGCTAAAAAACTGAAGCTTCCAGAAACAGGGCATAGTCAAAACACCCAACTCCATAGGGAAAAAAGTCATTACATGCCACTTGCAGAGGAACATTGATGTGACAATGCGAAAATCTAAATTTACTTCCCCTCACAGTGCACGCAGTCCACGAAGGTCAAAAGGATACCCCTACACTGGTAAAATGACAGACACACACTCTCACATATATATAACGGTAGCAGCTCACAGAAGAAGCTACTTTCCCCGTCGCAGCAAGGTGAACAGGGACCAAGGTATCGCAAAATAACATTACCCAACTTAAACTGATCATTCCCTAAAACAGTCACCACCTCTTTCCAGTACCTTACATTAACCCTAAAAAGAGAAACACAGGAACGCTCCAAAAACGGTTTAATGCTGTGTTTTTCAAAGCAACCCTATAACACACAGCTCTTACCCTACAGGTCAGTAATAGAACCACACATGTACAGCCCTTACAGTGGCCTGCACCCCATCAATGAAACTCCCGAAAGGACCTTAACAAGGCCAGCTGCTCAAGAACACAGACTGCAAATTGACTTTATGAACACTTTAAAAAAAAAGATTCTTTTTTGTATTACAGCAAGAGAAGATACCCCTGGGAGCCTCGATAACAGAAAACACCCCTGAAGACCATCCCAACTCCTACAAATGTTTTGTAAGTGATATATTTTTGTTATTCTTACACACCCTCTGTTTAGCATGGGTGCTCTCGCACCCCTCCGGAGCCAGAAATATGCCTAGTTTAATGAAACCTACTGTATCATTTTTGCAATACATGTGCAGAGGTCTCTCTCACCTCCCTTACACCTATGCTTAACCAAATACCAGCATTCCTCAAGCACTACACAACACACTCGTACACAACACTTGGTATAAGCACATTACTGCCAAGGGCACTAAAACCATGAACAGGTCATTCTAAATATGTTAACTCATACCTCATGCCATAGGCACATATGGGCTTTACTTATCCTAAGAGATAGCCCACTTGAAAGCAAAATGTCCCATACACATGTACCTTTGTAGGATTATGTCCAAAATTCAACCCAATAAAGTAGAACCTCGTTGAGCAGTAGTAAACATCACCTGGTAGGAGACCAACCCCATGGCTCTGTACCTTTTTACTGAAACTAGCGTCATTCAAATTGAACTAGACAGGATGAGGAGTGGCACTATAACAAAGGACACTGGCCACGGTACTTTGTAGAAAAGAGGTTCTTTGTTGGTAGCAAGACCACCGCACGAGTTTACAGATACATCCACTTCCACCTCCAACTGCGGTCCCATGGTGGTCCTTAACATCTTTGGGGCCACCTTTTTTAATGACATGTGGACTCCGGATATGCAATTCCTGTGCAGGGATGTTTACCTCAATCATACTAGGAGAAATGAGTCCCATTGGAGGGGGTCGGAGGCAGGCATAGAAACCTCATGCCAGGAAATCAGGGATGCTGAGATTAATAGACACACTTGATTGGAGGAAAAAGGTCAAACCCTAATTGTATGAAGACCTACACTGTATTCTTTATGTTTCAGAGGCAAAGGAACAATACCACATGGTTCTAATGAACACTGTGAAATAATGCTGCACATACCGGACCTGTAATGTGGCACTGCCATGTTGATGGATATGTTTTGGCAGTCCTGTGAGCTCTCCTATGCCCAGCTTGTCCCTGGATGGCGGGCCTCTGCACCCTTGTGACCATACACTCAGCAACACTGGCCATTCCTGTGGAAGCTCTATCTGAATTGTCCCAACGTCCGCTATAGAAGAAACAACTCTGTTACATCAGGCTTGAAGAAAAAGAACTGCTGATTACTTTGGCTGGGCTCAGTACAAGGACTTGGCCCAGACCCACATGTTCTCTAAGAATGTGAAATCGGGTTATAGTACCTTACGAACTGTTTATATAATCGGCCAAAACTTCAGCACATCGAGACTATCTTCAGACGCTACTCTGACGATGCTCTCTCAGCTGGTGAGTTTAAATATACTAACTTGTTCCTGTTTTGCCAAATGCATCCTGTCTTTTCATTTTTTTTATTCATATCAGAGAAACACAATCTTTGTCTATGACATATCATTTTGGCCCTATGACTAATGAAATGATTAGGGTCCAAATCATAGTTCATGTGAAAAATAAAAAAATGGGGGAATCCTAAGTTGCAGGGCACCATTTCTAAGTCAAAGGAGTTAGAACTATGTGATAAATGGATGTCATCAGTGAAGAATAGTAGTTTGCAAGTAGGTTGTGCTGAGGATGTGTGCTTAGTGAATCGTCCGGATGGGTGCCGCATGGAAGTGTGTAATGTAGGTGGTTCTCTTTCGGGTAATTCTAATATGACGAAGAAAAAAAAATCTGGCGCATGCAGCAGGTGTAGTAGCAGCTCGCACATTGCTTTCTTCTGCCTAGTGTCCTTCCTTAAACAATGAATGCAAAAAATGCAGCTGTGAGGGACATTTTGAGTGTGTTTGCTGGGGTGCATGGAAAAGGTTGTGTACTACATAAGTGAAAGAAGACAAGTTTTTTTGTTTGTGTGGTAAGGCTGCAGAGGCAGGAAGGGGGTTGTGGTGTCTATTAAGGAGAATGGGTAAACTGAATCAGATCAATTTGTAAAGAGACCACCTAAGTGTACAAAACTAAAACTCATGGGTGAATCTGGTTCCCCATTGACCAATATCACCAGACAATATTTCCTGAAAAAGTTTATGTGTTGCATTTAATATTAAGATGTTACAACCATCTGACATAATTGCTGAGAACTTTGATGGGTCTAGAGTCGATATAGCTGAATATGTGAGTGGTGTATTGGAATTCAAGAGTAGAATCACCCAGATTAAATTGCATGTGGCCATTAGAGGTGTAAATGTTCTAGGTTGGAGAGATCTGTGGAAGTTGAAGATAATATTAAATCCCCAAAGTAGTAAGCCAGTGTTATTACTTGCTATGAAAAGTGATGAACAAATGCTATACATTCGTAAAAGAAGGAAAAGATTGTGATGGAATGGTTTCCCAATGTTATGAGTAGAAAATTGGATACGTTAAGAGAATTCATGTACAGGATCAAAATGAGGAGCGAATCAGTGCCCGTGAAATAAAAGTCAAGGTGGGTGCCAATAAATGTCTGAGAACAGATGAGGGAATTGTTGAATGAGTTTGTTAATGATGGTCTAATTGAAGAGGTCTAGTCTCCAACAGTTTTAGCTCGTAAGACAGATCAAAGGCTGAGATTTTTGGTGTACTTAAGCGCTCTAAATGCCAAATTTTAGTGGATTGTCATCCGTGGCCCAATATCAACAAAGTGGTATGTATGTTAGAAGGTATCAACATTTTCTGAGGTCAGTGTACCATCAGATTGAGCTCATTGATGTTTCCAAACAATTGACAGCATTCATTATTCCACAAGGGTTATACCATCTTAACAGAATGCCCTGTGGATTACACTTGGTGGCTTTTGTGTTTCACAGGGCATTGTTCCACATTTTCAGGGATATTGATGGTTATGTAAAATGTTTTCAGGATGACATCCTAACATCTTAATGGAATGAAAATAAATATCTTCAACACAATTCTGAAGTATGTAGCAGGCAGGAAAAACCTGGGTTGACACTAAAGGAATCAAAATGCCAAATGTTTAGAAAATCAGCAGAGTACCTGGCCATACCTTGTCTGATGATGATGGGACACCCAAGAAATCTATTGTAGATGCTATTGCAAAGGCATCCGCACCTACCAGCAAAGAACAACTTTTGTCTTTTACCGGAAAGTGTGAATATTACAGTACATTTATTAAGGACTTTGCTACAAAAATGGAGCCTTTGAAATATTTGAATTTATTTGGTCTGCAAGACAGAAGTTGGCTTGCGAGGATATTAAAGAAGACATTGTGATATCTCCCACGTTAAAACCCTTCTGCATGAATAAGGAATATGTAATCACTGTAGACACCAGTTTGAACGTAATAAGTGGTTGTTCTCCCAGAGGTGTGGGAAGGAGGAATGGAATGTGTGTTATGTTTCCTGATACCTTGACTGTGACAGAAAGAAGGTATGCTTTCATTAGTATAGAGTTATTGCTATTTATATGAGCAATAGAACATCTTAGGAATTATGTGTGACTATGAGGATTTGTCTTGGGGACTGACCACAAGCTGCTTGTAAACATATTGTCCATTGGTGGAGGGTGTAATTCAACAGTATGTGTTGCTAGACTTACCCGAAGATTGCAGGAGTATGCTTTAAAAATAGAATATGTTCTGTGTCTTTATTAGGTTTTTTAACAACAATTTTCACTCCCCCTCCACTCCTGCCCCCACCCCTCCCGATCAGACAAGTCTACATACAATTATATGAATCAAACCAAATCATGACTTTAGACACACAGGTACTGAGCTACATAAACTTACCCAAAAAAACAAGAATCTGAGGAACACCCACAGCTGCAACCACATAGAACATTGGTACTCCATTAGATAGAGCCTTGTGATTGACACCATTCTAGTAGGGGGGGGGCAGATTTGTAAGCCTCTTTTACGTCGCTTCCTACTATTCTGTTTATAAATGGCATTCTCTATATTGGAGATGGCTATATGTTCTCTGTTAAAGAAATATCATGGTTGACTGTTTATTGCATTTACCATATCAGCAAAGAAATGAAGAAGGTGATGTGAGGGATTGTGATATGATTACCTACAATAAGGATATTGATTCAAAGGAATTTGAGGAGATTCCTGAAGAATAATGGAAGGAGTGTGAAATGAAGGATGAGTTGTGACAGACAGCCAAGAAGTGTGTGTTAGAGGTTTGGACAGATAAAGGGTAGATTGGACCTAAGATGTTGTCATTGTTTAAGGTGGCTGATGAGTTGGATATTGAAGGAGGATGTTTGTTCAAGGAAGAAAATTGTAGCCCTTCGAGAGATATGTAAGATTTTATTTTGAAAGTTGCTCATTAAGAGCATCCCGGATGTGGGCAATGAAACATCTAGTGCAAATATATATCTGTTGCCTCGGATGGACAAGAAAATGGACAGAACAGTGAGAGAATATAAGATATGTGCCATTAGTGAGAAAATGTTCAGGATCAGGCCCAGTCAGTTGAAACCTGTAGCATGGTCTTAATTTCCTTGGAAAACAATGGCAGTTTGCGTTGGTCTTGATAGACTACCATTAAAGTGGACAGATGTCAAATATTGTTCCATATTATATGGTCCTGCCGATTCTTAGCAGGGTACTGGGAAGCAGTAATGTGCTGTGTAAATGAAAAACTTTCATTTTCATGTACATCCTTGGCCTGCCTCCTTGGGGGATACCCTCATCCCAGGAAGAGAACAATTACTACTGGGTTCATTGGCTTATCATTGATTTTGGCAAAGCATGAATTAACAATACAATGGATGTCTGCGTGTGCCATCAAATGACTAAATGGCAAAAAGAAATGGTTAAGTGGGTGGAGCTAGAGAGTACTGTGTTGTTTCAGGAGTTGAAAAGAGGGTGGGAAATGATCGAAAGGGGTAGAGCATGGGAACACCTTGTGGACTGCTTGTTGGCCCCAGATGATGATATAGAAGTTGCATAGTTCCCTGATATCTCAGAAGGATCTGGAGGGTGGTATTTACTGACCTTGCATGATTGGTCTTCTTGTGTGGGATTTGGAACTACTGCGGGGAACTTTGAGGATGATGACTATTATGGCATACGATTTATGGCTGCTCGATTAGGAGTAGATATAGGTGGAGTAGTAAGTTGTTGTTGACTGCTAGTTAAAAGCTGTAGTGGTCCTATGGAATATGTTTAGGCTATCTGATTTTAGGTTTAAATGTATTATAACTGATAAAACCCCACTGAAAGGAAGCTAGCTATCACTGGAAACATATCAGCATAAAAAAACACTGTTGCAACCACAAACTAAGTGCTATTCAAAGAAGGGAAAAAGATGAGTGAAAGAGTCATTTTTATTTCTTCCTGAACGGGTCCATGCAATGTAACTTTGTTATACAAGGTAGCATCAAGAAAGACTGGGCTATCATTATTCTGCTTGTGTTTTGTTGTTTAGGGATGCCACTAAAATATTGTTTCTTCTTCCTTCTGCTTTTCTCAGTTTTGTGGTCTTTGGTCTAAAGATGCAGTGTTTAGATTAACGGTGGGCGTAGTAGGCGTAGTGGGGCTTCTGGAAGCTACGCGAAGCTACGCGAAGCTACGCGAAGAGGGCGAGAACCTATGCCCACCTACGCACTTCGCATAGCCCCACTACGCGCTGTCTGCCCCCTCTCCCCCACATACCTTATTTTTGTTAAATAGCCTTACAAAAGTAAATAAAAAGCACTTACCTTGTCCGCTGCGTCCGGGGCTCCCTCTTCTAATCGCGCCGCCGTCTTGGATAACAATGCGCATGCGCGGCCACCCTCGCGTGCGCATTTCTCACAAGAAATGCGCATGCGCGGGCGGCCGCGCATGCGCATTGGTATCCAAGACGACGGCAACACAATTAGAAGAGGGAGCCCCGTGATGCAGCGGACAAGGTAAGTGCTTTTTATTTACTTTTGTAAGGCTATTTAACAAAAATAAGGTATGTAGGGGAGGGCGGGAGGGAGGCGGGTGGCGGCCTTCTTCGCTACGCCCATGGAGTGAGCGTAGTGTTGCCTGCTACGCCTACTTCACAAAGGGCGAAGAAGGCAACACTATAAGTACTTCGCCCAGGGTTAGTTTAGATGCATGTTTTAGGTCTTATTTAGTTTTTTCTTAACTGTAGAGAATTAGGAAATGTCAAAATCATATTTGATATTTTGGCTACATTTGATTTCACTGATAGGTAAAATGGCTCGTTTCATAGGAATTTTTCTTAATATGTACCATCACATTTACCCACAGGCAGAGAATGGGTGAAATCTATTGATACATCAGCCCCCTTTTCTATCGACTCAGTATTGATTGTAAGTGAATTGCCAAACACCCCAGACTTTAAACATTCAATGCAAGATGTAGTGACAGATATAGGTAAAAAGAATCACCAAGCATTTGAGATAGTGGTGAAAACATGACACCAGACGTTTGGGAAACATGGAACATGGTGTCACTTGGAATGCTGATGAAAAAAGTTCCTACCAAGTTCAATAAAGATTGGAGTAATATTGTTTGCATTTGCAGTAATTCAGCTATGTGTATGTAAAAGTTGTAAGATGGCTTGTCAAAATCAATACCTTAGCTGAAGTAGTTTCCTGAAAGAGATCCTGTCACTTTCTAGATGGTATGCTGAAAGCAATTTTACAATCTCCAGAGATATTGAAGAATGCTTTTGCCTTTGAAGTTCATTCTGGTGCAGTAAAAATGTATTTCCACCTCATATACGCTGTGCACACACTATCTATACACATGCACTATCAGGGCAGAAGGCAAGCAATAATTAAAAATAAATTAATATTCCTAAACACTAAATAACATTGTTTCAGTTGTTTTTAATGGAGCGAAAATGTGTAACCACTGATAATCACAGTTTTTTTAAGGTATTGAAAAAACTGAAAAACCCCCACCGGAATTTCCCAAAAATAGAAACTGAAAACAGGAAAGCCTAAATCATTTTTACACTCATATTGTATTCATTATATCTACTTGCTTGCTAGTCATTTTAAATACATTTAATATATGTATTAGCTTATTTGTCATTTTTAATCTATTTATGATATGCATTGGCTTGCTTTCATATTTAATCTTTATATTATATGCACTTGCTTGCTTGTCATTTTTATGTACATGATTGGTATTCCTAATCTCTTTTTATATGTTACGTTGGTGCATTATTCATTCTCTGTAACATATCCGTGCAGCATTTGAATAATGATTTTTATTGAAAATAATCAACTTGTTTAAAACTAGACTGGGGTGAAATTGTGTATCAAACCACGGCAAATGTTGTCATTGAATTCTTCAAGGACGTTTGTGCTAGGGAAGGTTGCCTGTAGTTCTACTAACTGACAATGTGGTTCAGCTTAAATTTGGGGGAGATGGAGTCACTTCTCAGCACTGCAACATCAAACATGTAAATGCTCCATTATATGAACCTCATGAGAATGCTCAAGTTGAGAGGTTTAATCAGGTATTAAAACTCCTGTTGCAGAGGCAAAAAATTGTGGAGGTATACCCCGGCACTCTCAACATTTAATGCTTCCTTGTTAATATAGTTTAAGGAAGAATCCTGAAACCAATTTAGATACTCTGATCACAGGAAACACAGGTATTAACAATAGTCTTGGAACATTCATAGATTTATTTATCTCATTGATTTTGTTTAGTCAGTTTCAAATTTTTCAAACACAACACATTATCTACAAGGACAGAACACTTTTCAAGGTGGTGCTTCCAAGTCCTGAACAATATACTTGTTGTTCAGTGAAGTGACAACATTACAATTTTCAATGAAAAAAACACAACAGCTGACACGTATTGTGTCACATCTGTGACTTTTTCAAGGCTGTAAGAACGAGAACAAGTGACATATGTATAAGCTTGATGTCTCCTAAAACTGAATGGCTTTAATATCCAATCTTAATCAAACAGTATTTAGATGAAGTGCTTAAAAAATATATAGTAAATTTGTCAAATATTAATATGATGTTTACTGTGCTGAAGTTTAAAGGTAAAGTTTTTTGTGTTTTACAAATGTTACATTAAGATTTTTAAAAATATCTGCACTTTCATTACAAGTGGGTTCTTGGACTGATTTAAATGGATATTTAGAAGTACATTTTCTAGTCCTATTAAACAAAATCAGTATCTATCTAACTATTCTGAAATAAGATATTTCAATTACTATTGTAGAACTTTCCTTTTGATGTAGCGGGTGGGGCAAATATATCTTTATCTGAAAGACCAACCATATTTTCAGCCTCAAAGGTGGTTTCAATTCAGTTTACCAGGGGTGTGGGCGGTGGCTAGGTTGATGGTCCTCCGCCTGTCCAACTGCCTTAGCAAGTCTTGCAGACACTTTCTCTTAAGGTTTTGATTGTAGATCATACCACCGCTTCCTTATCTCCTCAGCGATGATAAGCCGCATGGCCCCCACTGAATACACTTTTTTGGAATGGACTACCTGAAACCTTAAATAACCTTCTGCCAAAATGCTCATTACTATGTGAAACACATTCTTCAGTGAGCCTCTCCCTCTCACTGAATTTCGATTTTCTTTTACATGCTCAAGCATCCTTTTTGAGATATTAGGTCCAAAAATCCATACAAGTGCAAGCAGTAATCTCAGGACACACTGCCCACCTTCCTCACTGCTACAGAGTACTATAGTGAGCATGTGTAACAGCACTTCCTCATTGTAATGTCCTCAAACTGTTCTGAATGCGTCTTTCGCAGTATGAGTTTCCTATATACTGATTCACAGTTTACCAATTCAGTAATAGGAAATAGCTAATTTGAAAATGTATCTCAATTGCTGATTCAGGAACAGACACTATGATACATTGAGAACAGTGATTTCCAAATTCATACATCTGGCCATGAGTGCTGAGGTAAAAACCTAAACCAGCATGACCTGCTTAGCACATCTGACATCTGCTCCATCATGGTATGCTTGAAGTAAACCTTGGTCCCTACTGACTGTGAATTGCTGTTTTTCAATGGTGTTAGTCTCTCTTTGACTTGACACTGAAAAGCCCATATCCCTGGTTCCTCTTATTGAAATTTAATACATTTAGTGGCTTTCATCTCATAAATTTCCTTTCTATTTCATTAAATTGTTTTGGAATTGTATTATATTGGTTTCTTTACTGTAATATTATTAATATGGATTGAACGTAGCACACTTCTCTTAGGAAATTGTCAGATGCTCATATCATAGCCGATAGGGGATAATAGAGTATGAGTCTTCGTTTGAGGACGAGCCAAGGTGTGTTTATTAAGTGGATAAAGGTCTCCCGTTCTACAAAATCATCTTACTGATAGCATCTATGACAATATAGATAATCAAAAGAAAATATGTAAGCAGAACACTGAATCACTCCTTTGTAGAAAACCTATCCTCATATATATAAGAACAATGGATACAAAAAACAAACATTAACGCGTTGACCCTGATTCAGAAAAATCCTAGCTTATAAATCTTTTCTGGTAATTCAAAAAATGATATGACTTTCACTTGTAAATTATCTGCAAGGTGTAAACTGCCAACTGAAAATACATGTAATTGGGAATGATTGCTAACCTTAATCTTTTTAAGTCCCCTTTCTGTATTGCATATAGCGCATATGTGTAGGTGGAATTTATTATTTTCCTTTTATTGATTATTTCCTTTTCTTTAAAAACGTTTTTCTCCACTTGTGGCATTTACGTAATCATGATGTATCACTTACACTTGAACCTTTAAGTTTATATTAGATGTGAATGTGTGGATGGAAGAAGTCTTGTGCAATGTTGCTGAATACTTTCGAAGTGAGGACTGTGTAGGGTTTCACCTTATTTCCTGTAGATTTTCACAACTAGTCTTCTAGAAATAATCCCTAGGAAAAATCTTCCTAGTCTTCCTAAATTACAAAACGTCACAGATGTACAATGTCCAAGTATAGATACTGTGCATCTGTGTTGATTGCATGTATTTTAGACATCTCATTGTTTTGAATCAGGCATACACTCTGATCTGAAAGGTAGCTTACATTATTGAGTAAGTTCATACTTCTGAGTATGTTTGCTACTTTTGGGTATTCACAAACTTTACTTTTGTAGTTAGTGCCCACACCGTCATCCGCTCCCGCCTGTTCACACACCACACAATCCCTCCCCAAATGATACTCTGGACACGTGGTTATGGGAAAGAACTGTTGCAGGTTTATTTTCATACAACAACGTATGACGTTTAGGTGGGTCATCTTACCGGCGATCCAAAGCAGGCAGCCCCTCGCTGACCCGCATGCCTTAAGAGCCGTCTTGCACGGTGAGTCGATGCTCTGACGGTGCAGCACATTGCCATCTTCGTTATACTCCCGCCCCCCCGTCAGGGCGGAGCAGTGTGGCACACCCCCGGTCGGTCCAGGCCCCCCAACCGCCCGAGGGACAAACGGGGCGCCGTCGCGGTTTCCCGGAACCTCCTGCAGCTCCTGGTCATTGGCTCTGACACTCTTACTGTGCCATGCAGAGGTACCCTTACTGTACCATTCTGCCCCAGAGGTACCCTTACTGTACGCGTCTGCCTCCAGATCGCCCTGTAACTCCGCCTGCAACACAAAAAAGAAAATTACAACATTCTATCCACCGCCCGCCGCACAAGCTGCTGGGTCAGGGTCAGGGAGGGAACAGCGCTTGGGCCGCGGGCGGACAGCTTGCAAAGAGGCCGGGCCGAGGGTGAGCTGTAGTTAAATAGGGGAGGGGTACGCCCCCCCCTTGCATTGGCTAGCGCTGCTACTAATGGCACTATCGCGCTGCCTTGCTCATGTTCCCCTGCGGGTCACCCATTCAGCGGCCTAGAGCCCACACCGTCATCCGCTCCCGTCTGTTCACACACCACACAATCCCTCCCCAAATGATACTCTGGACACGTGGTTATGGGAAACAACTGTTGCAGGTTTATTTTCATACAACAACGTATGACGTTTAGGTTGGTCATCTTACAGGCGATCCAAAGCAGGCAGCCCCCCGCTGACCCGCATGCCTAAAGAGCCGTCTTGCACGGTGAGTCGATGCTCTGACGGTGCAGCACATTGCCATCTTCGTTATACTCCCGCCCCCCCCCCCCCCTGGCACACCCCCGGTCGGTTCAGGCCCCCCGACCGCCCGAAGGACTAACGGGGCACCATCGCGGTTCCCGGAACCTCCTGCGGCTCCTGGTCCTTGGCTCTGACACCCTTACTGTGCCATGCAGAGGTACCCTTACTGTACCAATCTGCTGCAGAGGTACCCTTACTGTACCCGTCTGCCTCCAGATCGCCCTGTACTCCGCCACAGCTCTGGGGGAGGCCCCCGTCGATGACAGAGCCCCCCACCCACTCCGCTACTTACAACCTGCCGCTGTTAGTGCCTTTTGTACATCCAGGAGGAACATATCCATCCCTAATCCAGACAAGTGCACCCCGTCTCTATCAAAGTACCCTTCGGTCTTTTCTTGTATGAGTGCATGCCTAATGAAACTCAGGCCTCTCCTTTCCATGAACTTCTGCATGGATCTGTTGACCCTCCTGCGGGAATGCTCTATTGCTGCTGGAGATCTAGCTCCCCTCCATTCTCTACGGGGGACAATTTCTGACCACAGAAGCTCAGCAGCTCCTAACCTGTTGCTCACTGCTACTAAGTCCCTCTGCATGACTTGAATCGGGGCCCTTCTCCCAAGTGTGACTAGGTCATTCCCTCCCAAGTGGATGAGGAGGACATTGGGGGGGCTGCCCCTTAGTGCAAGGTGCTGATCAAGCTTGGACCTCAAGTTGCCCCATTTCATTCCCGGAAGGCCCAACCATACGATCTGCGTTTGTGTGAAAGCCCGGGTCTACATCTTGAGTGCTGCCCAACGTTCCAATCTGGCAACATAAGAATGTCCAATCACCCACACGCAACAATCAGCTGTAAAGAGAACAAAATACCATTCAAATAAAGGGGAGAAGGACGCCCTACTGTCAGCACACGTGGTTTAATAGTTCACACTGCACACCGTTTACTGAAAAGATGTAAACGAACACTCGGTTAAATGGTATACACTACACAAAGTTCACTGCAAAAAGGCGTGGCTGAATGGTATACATTGCTCAAGGAAAGGCGTGGAAGGGAACAACAGGCATAATAACATGTCTCGCACATCTTAGGAGACATCCAGAACTCCCACCCTTCAACTGCTGCTATTCCTAAGGACGGATGTAATGCTGTAAACATGTGGATGACCATCGTCCTACCCTCTTGACTCCTTCTGCCCCCATCCCTGCCTTGAATGCCGCCGTGGTCGCTCCAATCCTAAAGGAGTTACTTGAGAATTTCAGACCCGCTCCTGAGAGCCCAGCTTTGGCCAGGGCTGCCCCCCATAATGCATTCCAGCTGGAACCTGGTTAGTGGTGACCCATCAGCATGCATGAGGAAGTGCCCAGCTAAGAGTGGCCTGATCTTCAAATATTTCCTGACCGTGGCAACCGGGCAGTATCTGAGGTCCCCCAGCGCCTGGAGCACTATTGTTGAGCCCCTCCCAGCCTGATCAGTCTTGGACTTGCGGATGTGGAGCACCAGGGCGTCTCTGGCACAGACGTCCAGCATATCCAACGCTGCCCCAGATCTATCTGTTTTGGCCTTAGCTACTAACTCGCTCACCCTAAAGGTGCCAAAAAACGCCAGGCAGAAGGCGGTAGAAAAAAGCTGAGCTTCAACTGGAGAATTGGTGACCATTGGCAGGGCATCTATCATACGCTGTAGTGCAGGGAATTCAATCGCAGCTCTCTTGTCTACTGGCCTTGTCTCTTCCTGGGCCCACCCCTTGAGTGCTGCCCTTACCCTGAAGGAACAAGTGGGATCGTCTGCCCCGTTCAGTCTGGTGTCATGCTTTAAGGCTGCCAAGTGGCCGCACACCCATGAATGTGTCCTGCCAGTCTCCCTGGCCCATTCCACAAAAGTCTCAACCTGTTCTCGCAGACCCAAAGCTGTTGCTCCTAAGGACACTATCACTGCTCTGAAAGTAGTGAGCTGTGCAGCATATCTTCTCCGGGTGGCCTGTGCCAGGGATCGTTGGCCCATCTTTTTCAGTCATTCCCCCACCGAAGGAGTCGCCACAGTGGTGCCGGGAATGGTGTCATCACCGCCCGCGGCCAGGCCTCTCGGAAACGGAGCCACTGAAAGCAAGAGAGAGCGTCAGCTGCCACATTCTTCACACCCTCAATGTGTCTTGCCCTAAACTCAGTGTTATTCTGCAGACCCGCCCTAACTAATTCCCCGAGCAAACTCAGAACCAAGGGACAAGTGGCCGATAGCCCATTGATGGCCTGAACTACAGCCATGTTGTCTGACCAAAAGACTACCTTTCTGTTGCCAAGCCCGCCCGGCCACAAATGCACTGCTGCCACTATGGGAAAAAATTCAAGAACCGTTATGTTTGCTGTTACCCCCTTCTTCCGCCACGCATTGGGCCAGCGCATCGCACACCACTCTTCCCCAAAGATAACGCCAAAACCTTCATTCCAGATGCATCTGAAAACAAGCAAAGTTCTTGGCTGCTTTCCCATGGCGCCCTCCAAATCACTGTACCATTAAAGTTCTCTAGAAATTCATCCCACATTTTCAGATCTGCTTTTAGACCAGGACCAAGGCGCACCAGGTGATGTCTCTTGCCTATGTTGGCTGTAGCCTTCGCTAACCTGCGGAAAAAACCTTGCCGGCCGGTATGACTCGCGCTGCAAAGTTCAGCTTGCCTAACAGACTTTGTACCACCTCTAAGGTAGCCTTATCCCTGCCAATCAATGACCTAATGTCCTGCCTTAAATCTCTAACCTTGTCGGCCGGGAGCCTGGATTCACCTCTGATGGTGTCCAGCTCAATGCCCAAGAAAGTCAAGATCTGTGCCGGACCTTCTGTCTTGCCAGGGGCAAGGGGCACCCCCATATCAGCTGCCATTGTTTCGAATGCCTGCAAACCCTCCGTGCACTCCTGGGTCCCTACCCTACCGAAAAAGAGGAAATCATCAAGATAATGTGACACTTGGGAGATGCCATGTTTGGTGATCAGAACCCACTGAAGGAAGGAACTGAAGGCCTCGAAATAGGCACACGAGATGGCACAACCCATTGGCATGCAGCGATCAAAGAAATACGCGCCATCCCACTTAAAACCTAGCAGGTGTTGGCTCGCTGGATGAATTGGCAGTAGGCGGAACGCCGATTCAATGTCGGCCTTGGCCAACCATGCCCCCTTCCCAGTCCTCCTTATCATATCTATGGCCATGTCCAGCGAACAATAAGACACAGAGCAGGCCCCTTCTTCCAGCCAGTGATTGACTGAGTTGCCCTCCGGGTAAGATAGATGGTGTATCAAGCGATATGCCCCTGGCTGCTTTATTGGCACTACTCCCAAGGGTGAAACTAGAAAGTGCTCAAGGGGTGGGGTTGAAAAGGGGCCCGCGACCCTCCCAAGGGTAACCTCCTTCTTGATTTTCTCACTGACCACTTGCGGGAGTTCTCTAGCTGATTTGAGGTTCAAAGCATCCCTGCAACCCAGAGGTCCCTTGTATGTTATCCTGAAGCCATCTACAAAACCCTCAGATAGCAGCGCTCGCTCCTTCAAGTGCGAATACAATCTGACTAATGGGAGAAAATTCTGCAGCACAATAGGTGAGGGGCCCTTGCTGGATCCATGCGGCTGGCCCTGCCTAGTGAGAATCTGTGTGGCACTGAAATCTGTCATCTTTGCCGTCCGTCCCCTGCCAACACCTTTACTGGCGTGCCCCGTCTGGTCTATGGGTCTGGGCAGGAGGCAAGCTTTGGCTGGTGGTGCAGGTGATGGCTGCATGTTGAGCACCGCATTTGCTACAGCTATGGGCGAACTTGCACGCTCTTCCCCAGGTGCATGCCCCCCCATTGAACAGTCTACATGTCCCTGAATTGAATCGACTCGGTCCAGACCTCTGGCCCCTACCCCGGCCCCCACAAAAGGACTGCTTGAAAGGACGCCTCGGGAACTGTTCCCATTTACTGCTGTCTGACTCACCCTGCGCCTTGTATGATATGTCTTTCTTCTCGCTGACTGTTCTGCACATGTGCTTGATCCAGAGTTGGATTTCTTTCTGGTCCCAACCTAACTCAGGGCAAATGGCCATTGTTTTCCTAAAATCCTGATCATACAAAAACCAACCCATCCCTCCTGACTCTTTCGCTTCCTGCTGAATGGTGTTAGCGTATTCCATCAGCGCCTCGCTCTGGGCCGGATCCTTCTGCACTATTACTGTTGCTAGGATGTTAAAAGCCTCCGTCCAATTCCCTATCGTTTTCTCGGGCCATCGTTGGTACCTGACCTTCTTCTCATCTTCTTTTCCCCCCATCTTTCTAGTGTCTGCACCTGCTGTGCTATGCATCAATAAAGTCAAAATATCAATATACTCTCTTCTCCATATCCCTTCCTTAGCTGCTTGGGGTACCTACCATGCCAGTGAACAGCGGCCTGAAGCCAATGGAGCCTGGATGACTGCTGATTTAGGTAACCCTCCCACGGCTGCTTGTACTACCTTACTCTGACCCGGGACAGCCACAGCTGGGCTGGGCCGTTCCACTTCCGCTGAACTGCCAGCGTTAGCCTCACTGCTAGTGGATGGTGTTGTTGCACATACTATTGCACTGGGCGGCGCGGATGCTGACCCCGCGGCCACAGGCTGGGCAGTTGCAGGAGTATTATGTGGGGACGACATGACGCTAGGTGGGGCATGCTGCTCTGTCACCGGCGTTGCTGTGGGGGACGACATGACGCTAGGGGGGCGGGCGGCCCTGTGACTGGCGTTGCTGCGACGGCAGCTGTGGGGGCCGGCAAACTGGCTGTTGTAAGCCCAGACCCCGGGGTCAGGGCCGTCGGAGCCCCTTGCTGAGCCCACACTTGCAGCACTGATGCTGAGGCCGCAGGTGCAGGAGCAGGTGGCAATACTTGTTGTGCAGGAGCAGGTGGCAAAACGTGTCGTACCGCCACCACATCATCTAAACGTTTTTGAAAAAGTGCCATTAGCCCCATCATTTCGTCCATGGCCTTACCCATTTGGGCCAGGTCTGTTGGGCCACTAGCAGAATCCTGCACAACTTTAGGTGTCAATGTCGGTTTCGGGCCCGTGCTGCTGGGGGCGCCGGCGTCGGTCTTGGATTCAGTCGCGGTGCCTCGGCCGGGAAGTCCTTGCGTGCGTGTTTCCGTTTGCGACTGTACCTCCGCGTTGCTCCAACTGAGGTACTTGCCGCGTCCTCGGGCGTCGGGGTGATTGCGACTCCGGACTCCTCTTGCCTACATGCCTCGATAAAGCCTTGAGCCCACGCCGGCCCTTTTGCCTGGGTCAAGGCCAAAAACTCTGCCCACAGGCCCTCCTGCGGTGGTACGGTGCCGCGAGCGTCCATAGCGAAGGCGTCTACCCTTGCGGGTCCCTATGGGCGAAAAATGACGTGAGGTGGTGCTACTAATTCAACGGGCACCTAGGGACAACTCTACATGGCAGGACACAGGGCCACAATGACCCTCGCAATGTTGCATGCACAAATGACACTTCCATGGTGGTACACCGTACATCTTTGTATTTACCTGTTATTAACTTGCGCTAACTGCCTGTAACGGGGCCAACCGGTCCTTCCTAATCTTCGCAGCGCGACCTGAAAAGACAGTGCCAAGTTAGAAAATTGTCCCTTCTATGGTAGCGTTAATCAGGCAATGCTGGACTAGCAATAGTTTTCCAGCAGTTCATGACTCACACACCTCACAGCATATAGGACGGGCGCTTCCCAGGCAACTGGCGCCCCTCTGGAACCCACGTGACACCACCTTAGCTGGAGAGCCTACACAATACTTTAACAATATGCACAATTACACGAGCCCACGATTTACTTTCTCCTGTACCAGGGAGCACGCCTGCATTCCATTCCCGGTACCCGGTTCACCCAATATCACCCGCCTGAGCAAGGAGTGATTCCGAGTAATCGCAGGATCCTCGTTCAAATGGCCTATTAGACCATTGCTGCGTTGCTTCTGAATCTTTATAGTCATTCGTTTGATTGGCCAACTACCTAAGTGACCCTCTTTCAATGGTTGTCCAGGTGTTGGCTGCGATATCCCAATCAGCAAGACCTAACTAACTTTAACATGTTTAAATTTAACCCGCACGGTCCTAAAGTGCATTTAGACTCTGGACTACTAACCGCCTCCATGCAGAGGGGGGGCTGCGACGCATCTGGGCCACAGACACAGAATACAGCGTGTCCACTTAATTTAACAAAGCGGTCCCGTTGTGTAACCTGCACCTCGTTAAACCGTGCCACTGCCGTAGTACTAAATGTTGCACTGCAGAGGGGAGGTGTTTGTGGCGCACTGGAGCCCAGATTCAAAATACAGCCTGACCTTCCGTAGTTAATTAGCCGTTACGCTGGGTAACCCTAAACCTCTGTTATACGATGCCGGTGCGCGAGTCCAAAAACTCCCCGAGCTCCCGTTATGCTTACCGCTGCAGACCCCTTAGATTGATCCGGAGTCCTAATGTCCCCATCCTATGAACAATCTCCACGTAATTAAACCATGCATACACAGCTAACGCCCTGATAATGGGATACGTGGGGCGGTGCACACAAAACAGCAGGCGAGGAAACCCTGTCTGCTATCACTCATTCTAGCCACCACGAATCCTAAATGCAGTGAAAATGGGCCATACAACTAGTTCTCGGTGTATCCTGGCTAGGCCCACCCCCCGCTGCGGGCAGCCGCCTTGCGTCCGGCTGGTAAACTCCGCTGGGCCGCTGCTGAATGCCGCCATGCGGCCGGACCGGTGAGGCTACTTATGTGATTGGGGCAATTGCGCTTGCGGGCTCGTGCACCTCGTGGCCAAACCTTGGTTCCGTCCCCTTGTCTCCCGGAAGACCCAACCCGCATTGCTCGAAATGACCAGAACCGGAGCCATCGCCATGCGGCCCGACTGGTAATCCCCTTGACCGGTAACCAGAGCCATCAGCTGTCTCATGCCGCCATGCGGTCGGGCTGGTGTGGCTGCGTAGCGCTTTGGGGCGCATCGCGCGTGAGGGCTCATGCACCTCGTGGCTGAACCCAGGTTCCGTCTCCCAGAAGCCTTAACCTGCTCTAAAACAACCGGTAACCCGGAGCTACGAAGAAGCGCGTGATGCGTGCGCTTTGGGGCACATTGCGCGTGGGTGCTCATGCCCAACGACCGGTAACCCGTAGCGCTTTGGGGCACATCGCGCGTGAGGGCTCATGCACCTCGTGGCTGAACCCAGGTTCCGTCCCCGGAAGCCTTAACCTGCTCTAAAACAACCGGTAACCCGGAGCTACAAAGGAGCGCGTGCGCTTTGGGGCACATCGCGCGTGGGTGCTCATGCCCAACAACCGGTAACCCGGAGCTACGAGGAAGCGAGTACGCGTGCGCTTTGGGGCACATCGCGCGTGGGTGCTCATGCCCAACAACCGGTAACCCGGAGCTACGAGGAAGCGAGTACGCGCGCGCTTTGGGGCACATCGCGCGTGGGGGCTCATGCCCCTCGTGGCTGAACCCAGGTTCAGTCCCCTAGTCTCCCGGAACCCCAAACCTGCTCTGTTCAAAACAACCGGTAAACCGGAGCTACGAGGCAGCGCGGGCAGGCGTGATCAACTTTAATCTGTCGACCGGGGCCCGGTGACCCATCCGCTTTCCAGCCATGTGGGGGGGCAGCCCCAGGGATATATATGCCCATAATGCACTCCCTTCCCCCACCGACCCGAACCCGAGGTTGCTAACCCATCCGCCCGCATCCAATATTGTGGCTATAACTCACCCCCCCCGTGGTCATCAACCACTGGGGCCCCGTGCAACCTGGTCATGCCCAGGGACGAGGCCAGGGGGGAGGCGAGAAAGCAGCTCATACCTGATTTAAGGAGGACGACGACGCACTCGACGAACAGCGCTTGGGCCGCGGGCAGACAGCTTGCAAAGAGGCCGGGCCGAGGGCGAGCTGTGGTTAAATAGGGGAGGGGTACGCCCCTCCCAACAGGTGAGCCCACCCCCTTGGCCAGTGTCCGGTGGGGGCGGGGAGGGGCCGGGAACCCGCTTCGTCCTTTCTCCGCCCCCCCTTGCATTGGCTAGCGCTGCGACTAATGGCACTATCGCGCTGTCTTGCTCATGTTCCCCTGCGGGTCACGCAGTCAGCGGCAAACTTACAGTTTAGTAGTATTTTGCCTTTTTGTAGAAAGTCCAGCACTACACATGAAAAATAATGGAAATGAGAACTTAAAAAAAATAATAATGTCAAATTAAATTAGATTATTAAAAATAGTTAAATATATCAATGTATTAATGTTAAAAAAATACCAGTAGCACATTGGTTTTATTTAACTATAATAATATATATTTAATATCTTAGTTTTAAAACATATTGTAACATTACATTGCATATACAATAATTACATTCATATTAATTAATTCTATACATCACTTTTAATAATTATTACTGCACATATTTTTTTTCTTCTGGAGGAATGAGTCTTTTTATTTAAAGGTTAGAAAAACGTATTTTGATTTTTTATATATTTTTGGGTACTTTTCCTAACAGTCAGTGCACATTTATAAGGACAGAACATAAGAGATAGACAGACATGCAGGTTTATTTTGCAGCTGTAGAGTGTACCTACTAATATTTAAAAGGAACTAGCATATTGGTCACCATTATTCCAGATATGGTAATACGTTAAGCAGTGTCAATATGCTACCACTAAATAGCATAAATTGTGACACATCCACACATCCACTGCATCCTGAAAACAACAAATGCATGTCTGATCCGGTGTGTATCAGGGATCATCCTTGCATTAGTAAGTGAGAAAAAAAATATGTATAAATGTATTTACATATTATGCTGATGTAGTACAAACCAACGCAAATATGTGAAGGTGGAGAAAAGATATTGTGTAGTCTCTCACCCTTGAAACGTATATGTTGTTGCTTCATAGAAACTGCATGACGACTTGTCTCTGAAGTCACACTCTTAGCATAATATACAAGCATAATATACATGTATAACAAGGCTATGAGTAACTCGTCTAGATGGTATCCCAGATGTAAATAAAATGCTACATGTCCAAACAATAAAGCATTTTCAGATGCTCACTACTTCAAATATACCATGTCACCTTTTCACCTATCCATATTCTTGGTCATTGGAAAAGTAATTCTCTTGCTTTGTGCCTTTCTCGAACATTTGTAAGTGACCATGACCATTGTTTATGGAGCTCCATCAGGTCTTTACATCAGTTAAATCCTTCTAAAATGAATTAGATATCAATGTGTTGTTTAAATGCCATTAATATTGCTGTGTGGCAAATTGATTATAATGCACTGGTATCGCAATGCAAACATATAGTCTGATTCCCTTCCTATTTTACATGGTTTGCAAGTGTGCCAGTAATGATCAGTTGTGCAATCTCAACAACCCTTTTATTGGTTAACTAGAATTTAAAGTTCATTGATACAAAGCTCATGAGAGGTCGCAAAGTTTATCTATATTCAACAACATACATTTTGTTGATGATCCTATAGACTGTTACGTATGTTTTTAATAATGAAACACCCTTGGCCCGAAATATCATGACATGGAATCATTCTGGTTCCATGGAATATAGTCGTTCAGGGCAATCATATGTGTTTTGTATCTAAATAACTTGCTTCGTTCATGTTTTAGTAAGAGTTTTCTAACCGCATCCTATCCAAGGATATCAAAATAGGCTGCATTTTAGGTATACAATTGTTGTTATCAGTTCACACCAGCTTAACTGGTTCATCTATATGAGATCGATTACACTGCTCTGTTGTCCATTACAGAAAATGAAAAAAGTGTTGAAATCCAAGACTAAACTGCAATTACATACTTGAATTCCAAGTGTCAGCTTCACTGCAGCTGGGCGGCATCCAACATTTGACCATTTGGTGATGGGACAGCTAGTGAGGTATGGTAGTCTCCATGCATGAGCCTCCTCCTTTAAAATTATGTAGGCACTAGTTGGTTCAAATTAAGCATTAAAATAACCAGCCTTCACTATGGCTAGCCTATTTTTTATCATTATATGTGTGGCAATCATAAAGGGTATAAGCAAGTGCATGCATGGTTTGTCCTATGCTTTATCCCGTGACTGTAGGCTTGAACACCATCAAGCTGCAGTCTGTCTAGGTTGTCTCTTTCATATAAATTGATGTCAAAATTCACCTCAATATGTACCTGACAGTCAGCCTTCCCACTGGACAACAAATAGTGGTCTTAGATAGCAGGAATACAGAATCAAATGTCGACTTTTCTGCAGACATCCCAGGTTGCCCCCCCCCAAAAAAAAAAGAAATGCAGGCCTGGCAACAAAGTCATTCCAATCAGATACTTATATCTTTTGCCAAATGCCAGGTATATTGCAACTAATTATGCTTACTTTGGGTGACTCAGGCCCTCATTATGATGTCGGGCTGACCACCACTGACTGGCAATCGGTGAAGGTACATTATCATCTAGGTTAGCGGCCTGACCGCCGGATTACAATACCGGGGGTCGGAGTGCAGAGGGTAGGGAGTTAGAACTACCATCTCTAGCAGGTTCAAGGAGCCCATTAGTGTTGCGGTAGGACTATAATCCCTATAATGGAGGCAGTGCCTGCACAGGCACTGCTGTAGGGTTTATGATGTCCCTTTCCCTCTGCCTTTACATGGCAGTCCCACCTTCATGTAAAAGCAAACAGTAAGGGAACTTGGGGGCCCCAAGCAGGGGCCCTGACCCATGTGGGCCACTGGAATGTGGGTGCAATGTGTTGCCTGGCACACAATGTTTGGATATTTAGAAACATCCGTTTTTCTTCTGCAGCTTGTGCTGCAGCCCATTTCTCGGAAGCTTGTTTCCGGTCCAGGGAATGCATGGCTTGGCAGTTCGGGCTGGACTGTTCCCATGAGGCACAGGGTCAGACTGATTTGCATATAGCCATGTCTGAACTGGGGTGGCAGAGTGGGCTAAAGAACGGTGATGGATCAAACCCAGATCTTTTGACTGGGTGTGAGTGTTTGATTGGTTCAGATGCTCCGTCCATCACCACCCCCTTTTGTACCGCTTTGGCCGCCATAAGTGTGCAGGGTATGCTCAGACGTGAGTCCCTTGCTCACTTTGCCACTGGATACAAGCAAGCCGGGCTGAAGACGGCTGTAATGCCAGAAACTAGTCCTCGGAAGCTTGTTCCCGGTCCAGGGAAGGCATGGCTTGGCAGTTCGGGCTGGACTGTTCCCATGAGGAACAGGGTCAGACTGATTTGCATATAGCCATGTCTGAACTGGGGTGGCAGAGTGGGCTACAGAACGGTGATGGATCAAACCCAGATCTTTTGACTGGGTGTGAGTGTTTGATTGGTTCAGATGCTCCATCCATCACCACCCCCTTTTGTACCGCTTTGGCCGCCATAAGTGTGGCAGGGTATGCTCAGACGTGAGTCCCTGCTCACTTTGCCACTGGATTCAAGCAAGCCGGGCTGAATACGGCTGTAATGCCAGAAACCGGTCCTCAGAAGCTTGTTTCCCTTCCAGGGTAGGCATGGCTTGGCAGTTCGGGCTGGTCTGTTCCCATGAGGCACAGGGTCAGACTGATTTGCATATAGCCATGTCTGAACTGGGGTGGCAGAGTGGGCTAAAGAACGGTGATGGATCAAACCCAGATCTTTTGACTGGGTGAGAGTGTTTGATTGGTTCAGATGCTCCGTCCATCACCACCCCCTTTTGTACCGCTTTGGCCGCCATAAGTGTGGCAGGGTATGCTCAGACGTGAGTCCCTTGCTCACTTTGCCACTGGATTCAAGCAAGCGGGGCTGAAGACGGCTGTAATGCCAGAAACCAGTCCTCGGAAGCTTGTTTCCGGTCCAGGGAAGGCATGGCTTGACAGTTCGGGCTTGGCTGTTCCCATGAGGCACAGGGTCAGACTGATTTGCATATAGCCATGTCTGAACTGGGGTGGCAGAGTGGGCTAAAGAACGGTGATGGATCAAAGCCAGATCATTTGACTGTGTGTGAGTGTTTGATTGGTACAGATGCTCCGTCCATCACCACCCCCTTTTGTACCGCTTTGGCTGCCATAAGTGTTGCAGGGTATGCTGAGACGTGAGTCCCTTGCTCACTTTGCCACTGGATTCAAGCAAGCCTTGCTGAAGATGGCTGTAATGCCAGAAACCGGTCCTCTGAAGCTTGTTTCCGGTCCAGGGAAGGCATGGCTTGGCAGTTCGGGCTGAACTGTTCCCATGAGGCACAGGGTCAGACTGATTTGCATATAGCCATGTCTGAACTGGGGTGGCAGAGTGGGCTAAAGAACGGTGATTGATCGAACCCAGATCTTTTGACTGGGTGTGAGTGTTTGATTGGTTCAGATGATCCGTCCATCACCACCCCCTTTGGTACCGCTTTGGCCGCCATAAGTGTGGCAGGGTATGCTCAGACGTGAGTCCCTTGCTCACTTTGCCACTGGATTCAAGCAAGCCGGGCTGAAGACGGCTGTAATGCCAGAAACCGGTCCTCGGAAGCTTGTTCCCGGTCCAGGGAAGGCAGGCTTGGCAGTTCGGGCTGGACTGTTCCCATGAGGCACAGGGTCAGACTGATTTGCATATAGCCATGTCTGAACTGGGGCGGCAGAGTGGGCTAAAGAACGGTGATGGATCAAACCCAGATCTTTTGACTGGGTGTGAGAGTTTGATTGGTTCAGATGCTCCATCCATCACCACCCCCTTTTGTACCGCTTTGGCCGCCATAAGTGTGGCAGGATATGCTCAGACGTGAGTCCCTTGCTCACTTTGCCACTGGATTCAAGCAAGCCGGGCTGAAGACGGCTGTAATGCCAGAAACCGGTCCTCGGAAGCTTGTTTCCGGTCCAGGGAAGGCATGGCTTGGCAGTTCGGGCTGGACTGTTCCCATAAGGCACGGGGTCAGACTGATTTGCATATAGCCATGTCTGAACTGGGTTGGCAGAGTGGACTAAAGAACGGTGATGGATCAAACCCAGATCTTTTGACTGGGTGTGAGTGTTTGATTGGTTCAGATGCTCCGTCCATCACCACCCCCTTTTGTACCATTTTGGCCGCCATAAGTGTGGCAGGGTATGCTCAGACGTGAGTCCCTTGCTCACTTTGCCACTGGATTCAAGCAAGCCGGGCTGAATACGGCTGTAATGGCAGAAACCGGTCCTCAGAAGCTTGTTTCCGTGTCCAGGGAAGGCATGGCATGGCAGTTCGGGCTGGACTGTTCCCATGAGGCACAGGGTCAGACTGATTTGCATATAGCCATGTCTGAACTGGGGTGGCAGTGTGGGCTAAAGAACGGGGATGGATCAAACCCAGATCTTTTGACTGGGTGTGAGTGTTTGATTGGTTCAGATGCTCTGTCCATTACCACCCCCTTTTGTACCGCTTTGGCCACCATAAGTGTGGTAGGGTATGCTCAGACGTGAGTCCCTTGCTCACTTTGCCACTGGATTCAAGCAAACTGGGCTGAAGACGGCTGTAATGCCAGAAACAGATCCTCGGACGCTTGTTTCCGGTCCAGGGAAGGCATGGCTTGGCAGTTCGGGCTGGACTGTTACCGCGAGGCACAGGGTCAGACTGATTTGTATATAGCCATGTCTGAACTGGGGCGGCAAAGTGGGCTAAAGAACGGTGACGGATCAAACCCAGATCTATTGACTGGGTGTGAGTGTTTGATTGGTTCAGATGCTCCGTCCATCACCACCCCCTTTTGTACCACTTTGGCCGCCATAAGTGGGGCAGGGTATGCTCAGACGTGAGTCCCTTGCTCACTTTGCCACTGGATTCAAGCAAGCCGGGCTGAAGACGGCTGTAATGCCAGAAACCGGTCCTTGGAAGCTTGTTTCCGGTCCAGGGAAGGCATGGCTTGGCAGTTCGGGCTGGACTGTTCCCATGAGGCACAGGGTCAGACTGATTTGGGGTGGCAGAGTGGGCTAAAGAACGGTGATGGATCAAACCCAGATCTTTTGACTGGGTGTGAGTGTTTGATTGGTTCAGATGCTCCGTCCATCACCACCCCCTTTTGTACCATTTCTAGACCGCAGCACAAGCTTTTATAGAAAAAGGCATGTTTTCACCCACCTACATGGTGGTCGTATCATAATATGGCAAGGGGGACCACTAGCTACTTGTCAGGCGGTCCCAATCCAGCTGCGATGCATCTGACCTCCATGGTAATAAGGCCCTCAGTGACAGTATTGGTATCACTGACATTTACCACCTTTCATCTGTCAAATCAGAAATCCTAGTCAATTTAGTGACATTTATTAAATCAGTTATGCCCACTTGGTTAAATAAACTGGGTTGGTGGAAATCTCAAGCACTGGTGAAAAGATAAAACATTCCTTTTCAAGATACATTTGTTGAACACTTGTTAGAAAATAACCATTTTTATGTTCAACATTGCCATCACTGGCAGTACCAACAGTCAGTTATTTTTTCATGAATATTATGTATCTGTTTGTGCTTTATTCAATAAGAAATGGAGCAACCAGTCTTCTTCCATGTGGTAAATGGTTAGTTTGTTACTGTCCTGCCACGTGTATTTCTTATGCAGTTAATCTACAAGCTGGTTCTTTCCATTATAATCAGGGTCTCGTGAATATATTTTGCAGTTGATCTACAAGCTGGGCCTTTCAATTACAATCAGGGTCTCTGGTCTTTTAATTATACTCTGACTGGTGAGTTCTGATTCTGTTGAAATCAAATAGCTAATTTCCTTTTCTAGTGATAATGATGCAATATTCTGGTGGAAACATTTAATTTAGTTATGTTAGCTTTGTTTCATTTTATTGATAGTTGCTTCTTCTCTCTGTTATTTTACCATTTGCCTTGTGTTTTTTAGCTTCAATGTGTGCAATTATCATTGCTATATTTTGTGGTTGAGGGATATAAGGAAACATTAAGCTATTGTTTCTTGTTGGCTCAGCCCTTCCTGCAACCTCTGTAACACTCATGAACAATATGACAGGGTGCTAGGGAATATCTGCCATTTAAGTTATTTGATGCATAGTTGTGGCTAAAACTCCAACCAGCTATGGCCAGGTCCAATCACCTTCTGCAGAGATCCTTGAGTTAGGGTTTGATGATTTCTGCCAGGAGAGAGGATGGACTAGCCTGTAGCGAGGTTATGTGGATAATTATATTAGGATGCACAATTAGTCCACCAATGTTTCGTGCATCTTCTTTGTACTATAAAAAGTTGAGACATCCGGAGGTCAAACATTGCATCATTAGCTGGAGATGTACCATTTTAAGTGTCCCCACTAGGGGGCCGAGTCCGATCTCGCTCGGAAGGGCGCCGAACGCGATCTGGCTGGAAAAAGTACAAGCTGCAAGCGTTTTCTGTCCGACTCGTACAGCTGTACGAGCGAGCAAGTTCGATGCGAACAACGTGAAATTCACTGAGTCGTTTCCCAATCTGAACCGCTCCATACATCTCGTCCGTAAATAAACTGTGCCATGCAATGGATGCGATTTACAACCGAACCAGTACGATGCACGCGTCGGACAGCCAGTGCAAGCTGAAGTTTCTGGCTCACAAAACATCCAGGAATTTGTCTTTGGGGGTCCACGTCAGACCCCGGTCACCTGCAGCTTTACGACTTGGACACAGGGGGAGACCCAAGGGTCTCCCCAACACAGCCATGTACGGTGTGGATGGCATCAACGCGTACCCACTGTAGGGGGCACCCTTATGCGAGACGTACCATTTCCGACAATAGGAGCCCATGTACACGTCGTATGACCGGCTCCCGTTGACTTCTAGGGGAGTCCGACCGAATCGAGTCGGGCAGCATGCGGCCGCATCATACTCGCTCGGTCGTACTGCAGGACTCTGGCTCGGTCAGAAAATACTCTGGATCCGGCTCAGTCGGAGAGCTTTCCGACCCAGATCAGAATCGGCCCCTAGGTACTTTACTGTCTATGGATAAGAGAACATTTGGTTGAGGAGTGCCATATTCATTTGGTTGATTCTAGTTGGGTATGTTAATTGCCTCTCCAATTAAATTGCACCCTCCCACCTTGGCACCTAATTGTATGTAAAATGTGATTGTGTTTGATGATATTGGTATGGAGGAGAGCAGTGACCTGCAATATGGTGTGCTTTGGGGCCTTTAGCCTTTGGGGAAGCCCTGGCATTGACATCATTTCATTATTAATTGAAGCTTAGATCTTAGGCAGAGAAGATAGAAAGATATAAAAGCTGATCTAGGCTATGCAATGTATTCAGGTATGCAACTATACTAAGAGTGAATGGGTATTAGTCCACCCACCAAGAAATAAATAGATTCGGGCTCAGGGTACAAATAAGACTTTTCAAAGATGTCAGTAAACTTCATTTGGAGTTGTGATGGATGAATATTAGTGTCCCAGCATAGGATTTCTGGAATCCTGCCTCATTTGTTTTACTGAGACAACATTCGGTTCTGCTTATTCCAAGAAAAGTGTAGTGAATCCAGGACCAGAGGCCTTAAAGGGAAAAATGGACCTCCATCCCTGCAATCGCAGTTGCCATATAGATGAAGATCTTCCTCTGGTAAAGTATAGGACACATTTAAAAAGTATATTTAAGTTGCAAAAAATGTGTAAAAATATTTTTATGGTAAATATTAATGTAAATGAATAAAATGCATTGATTTGAAATGTAGAGCAAATTAAAAAAAATGCTACAGCACTATTAGTATAAATTTGAATTAAATATTTAATTAATTTAAACATATTAAATTAACTTTCTTAAAGATTTATTTAACCTCTTCGCTGCTAGGCCTTTTCCCCTCCTGTGCTCAGCCTTTTTTTGGCGATTAGGGGTAGTGCGCGCTTAGGCCCCTGTAACTTTTTGACCAAATAAGGTATCCACGCCAAGTTTGCGTCCTTTTCTTCCAACATCATGTGGATTCTAAAGGTGCCCAGGGTTTGTGGATTCCCTTGGAGGGGTCCCAGAAATTAACCAAAATAGAGTGAAATGTCTTTTTTTTCAGAAAAATGGGAAAAACGTGCTGCAAATGAAAGCCTCTGGGTTTTCCCTGAAAATGTTATAAAAAAAGAGTTTGTGGGGCTGAAATCTCCATTTTCTCAGCTTTTAGGGAATGACAGTCTTTTGTCAGAGAACCAACATTTTTCACACAGTTTTGGCATTTTTCTGGGACATAGCCTATTTTTGCTATTTTTAGAGCTTTCCACCTCCTTCCAGTTAATGGTAGAAATGAGCTTGAAAGCAATAATGGATCATGGAAAGCTATACATTTTCGAAATGTAGACAAAATTCCGAATTCAGAAAGGGGTCATTTGTCTAAATCCATGAAGGTTTCTTTATAGAAACTAACAGTTAAATATTGGAATAATTGAAAATTTGTTGAAAAAAACAGCCTTTTGTCTCAATGTTTTCACCTATAACTTTTTGTAATTCTGACAGCTCTTGGAAAGCAGTATACCGTTACATCCGTTAGACCTTCCTGGATGTGGGGATATATAGGACTTGTAGTTTCACCAAGAACCCGAGCAGCAACTTGTAATGGTATTTTTTCATTTATTGGGTATAGAGCACTTTTTCTTGAAAAATGTATACATGGAAAAATCTGTATGAAAGACACCTATGTATTTCTCAATTGGGTACAAATTATAGAGTTTAAAAACAGTATATAATTGCACATTTTCAAAATTGGGAATACTCATGAGAATTATTGGTCATTTTTAAAAAAGATTTTTTTTTTACACAATGTCTTTCATTGGGAAGGGAGAAATGCATGAGAACTCAATTGGTAATAACAGTTGATTTACAGATCTGAATTACCCTAAGTCTCCCGATAAAAACGGTACCTCACTTGTGTGGGTCGGCCTTGTGCCTGCGACAGGAAACGGCGCAAACTGCAACGTGGTCACACCTCAATTTTGCAGTTACAAATTGACCCTTTTATGGCAAAGTGCCTAGCTGTAGTTTTTGAACCCTAGCTCTGCCGGCACCTAGGGAAACCTAGCAAACCTATACATTTTTGAAAACTAGACACCGAGGGGAATTCAGGATGGGGTGACTAGACTGCCTACCACCAGGTTCTGTTACCCAGAATCCCTTTCAAAGCTAAGAAATTGACAAAAAAATGCATTTTCCTCACATTTCTGTGGTGGAAAGTTCTGGAATCATTGTGGATCAACAAATTTCCACCCACCCATCATTCCCCCGGGTCTCCCGAAAAAAATGGTACCTCACTTGCCTGGGTCTGCCTAGTGCCTTCGACAGGAAACAGCGCAAAACGCAACGTGGTCACACCTCAATTTCCCAGTGAAATTGTGCCCTTTTTGGACAAAG
The DNA here is from genome assembly GCF_964261635.1 of Lissotriton helveticus. Taxonomy (NCBI): domain Eukaryota; kingdom Metazoa; phylum Chordata; class Amphibia; order Caudata; family Salamandridae; genus Lissotriton; species Lissotriton helveticus. Next base: position 2,100,630,390 of record NC_136059.1, on the reverse strand, counting down.
AGAATACCTTTTGTTTTTGAACCCTAGCTCTGCCGGCACCTAGGGAAACCTAGCAAACCTATACATTTTTAAAAACTAGACACCCAGGGGAATTCAGGATGGGGTGACTCGACTGCTTACCACCAGGTTCTGTTACCCAGAATCCCTTGCAAATCTAAGAAATTTGCAAACAAAACGCATTTTCCTCACATTTCTGTGGTGGAAAGTTCTGGAATCTGCGTGGATCAACACATTTCCACCCACCCAGCGTTCCCCCGGGTCTCTAAAAAAAATGGTACCTCACTTGCCTGGGTCTGTCTAGTGCCTGCAACAGGAAACAGTGCAAAACGCAACGTGGTCGCACCTCAATTTCGCAGTGAAATCGTGTCCTTTTTTGGCAAAGAGACTACCTTTTGTTTTTGAACCCTAGCTCTGCCGGCACCTAGAGAAACCTAGCAAACCTATACATTTTTGAAAGGTAGACACCCAGGGAAATTCAGTATGAGGTGACTCGACTGCCTACCACCAGGTTCTGTTACCCAGAATCCCTTGCAAATCTAAGAAATTAACAAAAAAAATGCATTTTCCTCACATTTCTGTGGTGGAACGTTCTGGAATCATTGTGGATCAACAAATTTCCACCCACCCAGCGTTTCCCCGGGTCCCCCCCAAAAAATGGTACCTCACTTGCCTGGGTCTGCCTAGTGCTTACGACAGGAAACAGCACAAAACGCAACATGGTCGCACCTCAATTTCCCAGTGAAATCGTGCCCTTTTTGGACAAAGAGACTACCTTTTGTTTTTGAACCCTAGCTCTGCCGGAACCTAGGGAAACCTAGCAAACCTATACATTTTTAAAAACTAGAGACCCAGGGGAATTCAGGATGGGGTGACTTGACTGCCAACCACCAGGTTCTGTTACCCAGAATCCCTTGCAAAGCTAAGAAATTGACAAAAAAACGCATTTTCCTCACATTTCTGTGGTGGTAAGTTCTGGAATCTGCGTGGATTACAATCAGGGTCTCTGGGCCCTTCATTTTAATTATACTCTGACTGGTGAGTTCTGATTCTGTTGAAATCAAATTGCTAATTTCCTTTTCTAGTGATAATGATGCAATATTCTGGTGGAAACATTTAATTTAGTTATGTTAGCTTTGTTTCATTTTATTGATAGTTGCTTCTTCTCTCTGTCATTTTACCATTTGCCTTGTGTTTTTTAGCTTCAATGTGTGCAATTTTCATTGCTATATTTTAAGGCTCATATTAGTGTGGTTGAGGGATATAAGGAAACATTAAGCTATTGTTTCTTGTTGGCTCAGCCCTTCCTGCAACCTCTGTAACACTCATGAACAATATGACAGGGTGCTAGGAAATATCTGCCATTTAAGTTATTTGATGCATAGTTGTGGCTAAAACTCCAACCAGCTATGGTCAGGTCCAATCACCTTCTGCAGAGATCCTTGAGTTAGGGTTTGATGATTTCTGCCAGGAGAGAGGATGGTCTAGCCTGTAGCGAGGTTATGTGGATAATTATATTAGGATGCACAATTAGTCCACCAATGTTTTGTGCATCTTCTTTGTACTATAAAAGGTTGAGACATCCGGAGGTCAAACCTTGCATCATTAGCTGGAGATGTACCATTTTAAGTGTCCCCACTAGGGGGCCGAGTCCGATCTCGCTCGGAAGGGCGCCGAACGCGATCTGGCTGGAAAAAGTACAAGCTTTACGTGTTTTCTGTCCGACTCGTACAGCTGTACGAGCGAGCAAGTTCGATGCGAACAACGTGAAATTCACTGAGTCGTTTCCCAATCTGAACCGCTCCATACATCTCGTCCGTAAATAAACTGTGCCATGCAATGGATGCGGTTTACAACCGAACCAGTACGATGCACGCGTCGGACAGCCAGTGCAAGCTGAAGTTTCTGGCTCACAAAACATCCAGGAATTTGTCTTTGGGGGTCCACATCAGACCCCTGTCACCTGCAGCTTTACGACTTGGACACAGGGGGAGACCCAAGGGTCTCCCCAACACAGCCATCTACGGTGTGGATGGCATCAACGCGTACCCACTGTAGGGGGCGCCCTTATGCGAGACGTACCAATTCCGACAATAGGAGCCCATGTACGCGTCGTATGACCGGCTCCCATTGACTTCTAGGGGAGTCCGACCGAATCGAGTCGGGCAGCATGCGGCCGCATCATACTCGCTCGATCGGACTGCAGGACTCCGGCTCGGTCAGAAAATACTCTGGATCCGGCTCAGTCGGAGAGCTTTCCGACCCAGATCAGAATCGGCCCCTAGGTACTTTACTGTCTATGGATAAGAGAACATTTGGTTGAGGAGTGCCATATTCATTTGGTTGATTCTAGTTGGGTATGTTAATTGCCTCTCCACTTAAATTGCACCCTCTCACCTTGGCACCTAATTGTTTGTAAAATGTGATTGTGTTTGATGATATTGGTATGGAGGAGAGCAGTGACCTGAAATATGGTGTGCTTTGGGGCCTTTAGCCTTTGGGAAAGCCCTGGCATTGACATCATTTCATTATTAATTAAAGCTTAGATCTTAGGCAGAGAAGATAGAAAGATATAAAAGCTGATCTAGGCTATGCAATGTATTCAGGTATGCAACTATTCTAAGAGTGAATGGGTATTAGTCCACCCACCAAGAAATAAAGAGATTCGGGCTCAGGGTACAAATAAGGCTTTTCAAAGATGTCAGTAAACTTCATTTGGAGTTGTGATGGATGAATATTAGTGTCCCAGCATAGGATTTCTAGAATCCTGCCTCATTTGTTTTACTGAGACAACATTCGGTTCTGCTTATTCCAAGAAAAGTGTAGTGAATCCAGGACCAGAGGCCTTAAATGGAAAAATGGACCTCCATCCCTGCAATCGCAGTTGCCATAGAGATGAAGATCTTCCTCTGGTAAAGTATAGGACACATTTAAAAAGTATATTTAAGTTGCAAAAAATTTGTAAAAATGTTTTTATGGCAAATATTAATGTAAATGAATAAAATGCATTGATTTTAAATAGTAGAGCAAATTAAAAAAAATGCTACAGCACTATTAGTTTAAATTTGAATTAAATATTTAATTAATTTAAACATATTAAATTAACTTTCTTAAAGGTTTATTTAACCTCTTCGCTGCTAGGCCTTTTCCCCTCCTGTGCTAAGCCTTTTTTTGGCGATTAGGGGTAGTGCGCGCTTAGGCCCCTGTAACTTTTTGACCACATAAGGTATCCACGCCAAGTTTGCGTCCTTTTCTTCCAACATCATGTGGATTCTAAAGGTGCCCTGGGTTTGTGGATTCCCTTGGAGGGGTCCCAGAAATTAACCAAAATAGAGTGAAATGTTTTGTTTTTTCAGAAAAATGGGAAAAACGTGCTGCAAATGAAAGCCTCTGGGTTTTTCCTTGAAAATGTTATCAAAAAAGAGTTTGTGGGGCTGAAATCTCCATTTTCTCAGCTTTTAGGGAATGACAGTCTTTTGTCAGAGAACCAACATTTTTCACACAGTTTTGGCATTTTTCTGGGACATAGCCTATTTTTGCTATTTTTAGAGCTTTCCACCTCCTTCCAGTTAATGGTAGAAATGAGCTTGAAAGCAATAATGGATCATGGAGAGCTATACATTTTCGAAATGTAGACAAAATTCCGAATTCAGAAAGGGGTCATTTGTCTAAATCCATGAAGGTTTCTTTATAGAAACTAACAGTTAAATATTGGAATAATTGAAAATTTGTTGAAAAAAACAGCCTTTTGTCTCAATGTTTTCACCTATAACTTTTTGTAATTCTGACAGCTCTTGGAAAGCAGTATACCGTTACATCCGTTAGACCTTCCTGGATGTGGGGATATATAGGACTTGTAGTTTCACCAAGAACCCGAGCAGCAACTTGTAATGGTATTTTTTCATTTATTGGGTATAGAGCACTTTTTCTTGAAAAATGTATACATGGAAAAATCTGTATGAAAGACACCTATGTATTTCTGAATTGGGTACAAATTATAGAGTTTAGAAACAGTATATAATTGCACATTTTCAAAATTGGGAATACTCATGAGAATTATTGGTCATTTTTAAAAAAGATTTTTTTTTTACACAATGTCTTTCATTGGGAAGGGAGAAATGCATGAGAACTCAGTTGGTAATAACAGTTGATTTACAAATCTGAATTACCCTAAGTCTCCCGATAAAAACGGTACCTCACTTGTGTGGGTCGGCCTTGTGCCTGCGACAGGAAACGGCGCAAAATGCAACGTGGTCACACCTCAATTTTGCAGTTACAAATTGACCCTTTTATGGCAAAGTGCCTAGCTGTAGTTTTTGAACCCTAGCTCTGCCGGCACCTAGGGAAACCTAGCAAACCTATACATTTTTGAAAACTAGACACCGAGGGAAATTCAGGATGGGGTGACTCAACTGCCTACCACCAGGTTCTGTTACCCAGAATCCCTTTCAAAACTAAGAAATTGACAAAAAAATGCATTCTCCTCACATTTCTGTGGTGGAAAGTTCTGGAATCATTGTGGATCAACAAATTTCTACCCACACAGCGTTCCCCTGGGTCTCCCGAAAAAAATGGTACCTCACTTGCCTGGGTCTGCCTAGTGCCTTCGACAGGAAACAGCGCAAAACGGAACGTGGTCGCACCTCAATTTCCCAGTGAAATTGTGCCCTTTTTGGACAAAGAGAATACCTTTTGTTTTTTACCCTAGCTCTGCCGGCACCTAGGGAAACCTAGCAAACCTATACATTTTTAAAAACTAGACACCTAGGGAAATTCAGGATGGGGTGACTCGACTGCTTACCACCAGGTTCTGTTACCCAGAATCCCTTTCAAAGCTAAGAAATTTACAAAAACTCATTTTCCTCACATTTCTGTGGTGGAAAGTTCTGGAATCTGCGTGGATCAACAAATTTCCACCCACCCAGCGTTTCCCCGGGTCTCTCAAAAAAAATGGTACCTCACTTGCCTGGGTCTGCCTAGTGCCCGCGACAGGAAACAGTGCAAAACGCAACATGGTTGCACCTCAATTTCGCAGTGAAATCATGTCCTTTTTGGGCAAAGAAACTACCTTTTGTTTTTGAACCCTAGCTCTGTTGGCACCAAGAGAAACCTAGCAAACCTATACATTTTTAAAAAGTAGACACCCAGAGGAATTCAGGATGGGGTGACTCGACTGCCTACCACCAGGTTCTGTTACCCAGAATCCCTTGCAAATCTAAGAAATTGACAAAAAAATGCATTTTCCTCACATTTCTGTGGTGGAACGTTCTGGAATCTGCGTGGATCAACAAATTTCCACCCACCCAGCGTTCCCCCGGGTCCCCCGAAAAAAATTGAACCTCACTTGCCTGGGTCTGCCTAGTGCTTACGACAGGAAACAGCGCAAAACGCAACATGGTCGCACCTCAATTTCCCAGTGAAACCGTGCCCTATTTGGACAAAGAGACTACCTTTTGTTTTTGAACCCTAGCTCTGCCGGAACCTAGGGAAACCTAGCAAACCTTTACATTTTTGAAAACTAGACACTCAGGAGAATAAAGGATGGGGTGACTCGACTGCCTACCACCAGGTTCTGTTACCCAGAATCCCTTGCAAAGCTAATAAATTGACAAAAAAACGCATTTTCCTCACATTTCTGTGGTGGTAAGTTCTGGAATCTGCGTGGATCAACAAATTTTCACCCAACCAGCGATCCCTGGGGTCTCCTGAAAAAAATGGTACCTCACTTGCCTGGGTCTGCCTAGTGCCAGCGACAGGAAACAGTGCAAAACGCAACGTGGTCGCACCTCAATTTCCCAGTGAAATCGTGCCCCTTTTTGGGCAAAGAGACTACCTTTTGTTTTTGAACCCTAGCTCTGCCGGCACCTAGGGAAACCTAGAAAACCTATACATTTTTAAAAACTAGACACCCAGGGGAATTCAGGATGGGGTGACTCGACTGCCTACCACCAGGTTCTGTTACCCAGAATCCCTTGCAAAGCTAAGAAATTGACAAAAAAACGCATTTTCCTCACATTTCTGTGGTGGTAAGTTCTGGAATCTGAGTGGATCAACAAATTTCCACCCAGCCAGCATTCCCCCGGGTCTCTTAAAAAGAAAATGGTACCTCACATGCCTTGGTCTGCCTAGTGCCTGCGACAGGAAACAGCCCAAAACGCAACATGGTCGCTCCTCAATTTCGCAGTGAAATCGTGCCCTTTTTGGGCAAAGAGACTACCTTTTGTTTTTGAACCCTAGCTCTGCCGGCACCGAGGGAAACCTAGAAAACCTATACATTTTTAAAAACTAGACACCCAGGGGTATTTAGGATGGGGTGACTCGACTGCCTACCACCATGTTCTGTTACCCAGAATCCCTTGCAAAGCTAGGAAATTGACAAATAAAAGCGTTTTCCTCACATTTCTGTGGTGGTAAGTTCTGGAATCTGCGTGGATCAATAAATTTCCACCCAGCCAGCGTTCCCCCGGGTCTCCCGAAAAAAATGGTACCTCACTTGCCTGGGTCTGCCTAGTGCCTGCGACAGGAAACAGCGCAAAACGCAACATGGTCGCTCCTCAATTTCGCAGTGAAATCGTGCCCTTTTTTGGCACAGAGACTACCTTTTTTTTTTTAACCCTAGCTCTGCCGGCACCTAGAGAAACCTAGCAAACCTATAAATTTTTGAAAAGTAGACACCCAGGGGAATTTAGGATGGGGTGACTCGACTGCCTACCACCAGGTTCTGTTACCCAGAATCCCTTGCAAATCTAAGAAATTGACAAAAAAAATGCATTTTCCTCACATTTCTGTGGTGGAACGTTCTAGAATCTGTGTGGATCAACAAACTTTCACCCACCCAGCGTTCCCCCCGGTCCCCTGAAAAAAATGGTACCTTACTTGCCTGGGTCTGCCTATTGCTTGCGATAGGAAACAGTGCAAAACGCAATGTGGTCGCACCTCAATTTCCCAGTGAACTCGTGCGCTTTTTGGACAAAGAGACTACCTTTTGTTTTTGAACCCTAGCTCTGCCGGCACCTAGGGAAACCTAGCAAACCTTTACATTTTTGAAAACTAGACACTCAGGAGAATAAAGGATGGGGTGACTCAACTGCCTACCACCAGGTTCTGTTACCCAGAATCCCTTGCAAATCTAATAAATTGACAAAAAAATGAATTTTTCTCACATTTCTGTGGCGGTAAGTTCTGGAATCTGCGTGGATCAACAAATTTCCACCCACCCAGCGATCCCCCGGGTCTCCCAAAAAAAATGGTACCTCACTTGCCTGGGTCTGCCTAGTGCCTGCAACAGGAAACAGTGCAAAACGCAACGTGGTCGCACCTCAATTTCCCAGTGAAATCGTGCCCTTTTTGGGCAAAGAGACTACCTTTTGTTTTTGAACCCTAGCTCTGCCGGCACCTAGGGAAACCTAGAAAACCTATACATTTTTGAAAAGTAGACACCCAGGGAAATTCAGGATGGGGTGACGCGACTGCCTACCACCAGGTTCTGCTACCCAGAATCCCTTGCAAAGCTAAGAAATTGACAAAGAAAACGCATTTTCCTCACATTTCTGTCGTGGAAAGTTCAGGAATCTGCGTGGATCAACACATTTCCACCCACCCAGCGTTCCCCTGGGTCTCCCCAAAAAATTGGTACCTCACTTGCCTGGGTCTGCCTAGTGCCTGCGACAGGAAACAGCGCAAAATGCAACGTGGTCGCACCTCAATTTCCCAGTGAAATCGTGCCCTTTTTGGACAAAGAGACTCCCTTATGTTTTTGAACCCGAGCTCTGCCCGCACCTAGGGAAACCTAGCAAACCTATACATTTTTGAAAACTAGACACCCAGGGGAATTCAGGATGGGGTGACTCGACTGCCTACCACCAGGTTCTGTTACCCAGAATCCCTTGCAAAACTAAAAAATTGTGAAAAAAATGCATTTTCCTCACGTTTCTGTGGTGGAAAGTACCGGAATCTGCGCGGATCAACGAATTTCCACCCACCCAGCGTTCCCCCAGGTCTCCCACAAAAAATGGTACCTCACTTGCAAGGGTAGGCATAGTGGCTGCAACAGGAAAAGGTCCAAATCGTACGGTGGAGAATTTAAAATAACCTATAGCAAAACCACCTTGATTTTTGGGGGGGCACCTGAGTTTTTTGCCCAGTACTCGGCGGCCATCTTTGGAAACTACCAAACCCAACCAGTTCTGAAAACTAGACACCCGGGGGAGTCCAGGGAGGTATGGCATGCGTGGGTTCCCCAATGTTTTCCTACCCAGAATTCCTTGCAAACCTTAAAATTAGGTTAAAAAAATCCCTTTTCCAAACTTTTTTGCGTGGGATCTCTGTGCCGGCAAAAATGTCCTACCACCCAGCGTTCCCCTTGTTCTCCTGAGTAAAATGATACCTCACTTGTGACAAATATTACTGCACAGCCATCTAATCCGCAAGCACACACACATACTGGTTGGATTTGGAACGAGGGTGAGTGATGATTCAGTACATACAATTGTATTCGCAAGTAATTTAAAAGAAAATGAAATACACTGCGTATAATTGAAAGTATGATAAACTGAACCACTGACTCACAGCTCGTGAGCTGTAAAGCCACATCAAGGCACCAACCTCTTTACAGGCCATTCATACACCTTTCGTACGTGTGACACATACAAAACATTCACACCGCTAGCCGCGGACCCATCACATTTCAACACTCACACTAGCAGACAGCGCCATTCAAGGGCCCATCACTTTCACACACCCACATTTCTGACACTGCAACTACACAAAATGATGGACTGCGTGGAGTGTCACTCAACTAGCAGTGTGTGTAGTGACCAACAGAAAGTAACTACTCACACACCGCCAGCCGAGCGCCAATCCATCCACACCACCATCCAAGCACCACACCATGCACACCGCCAGCCAACCACCACTCAGCGCGCACCGACAGCCAAGTACCACTCCACACACACCACCAGCCAAGCACCACTCCATGCACACCCCAAGCCAAGCGCCACTCCACACACACCGCCAGCCAAGCACCACTCCGTGCACAGACAGCCAAGTTCCACTCCACACACACCATCCAGCCAAGCGTCACTCCACACACACCGCAAGCCAAGTACCACTCCACGCACACCACCATCCAAGCACCAGACCAGGCACACCGCCAGCCAAACACCACTCAGCGCACACCGACAGCCAAGTACCACTCCACACACACCACCAGCCAAGAATCACTCCACGCACACCGCAAGCCAAGCACCACTCCACACACACCGCCACCCAAATACCACTCCGTGCACAGACAGCCAAGTACCACTCCACGCACACCACCAGCCAAGCGCCACTCCACACACACCACCAGCCAAGCACCACTCCACAAACAGAACACCAGCCAAGCACCACTCCGTGCACAGACAGCCAAGTACTACTCCACGCACACCATCCAGCCAAGCGCCACTCCACACACACCGCCAGCCAAGCACCACTCCGTGCATAGACAGCCAAGTATCACTCCACGCACCCCACCAGCCAAGTGCCACTCCACACACACCACCAGCCAAGCGCCACTCCACGCACACCACCAGCCAAGGACAAATCCAAACACAACACCAGGCAAGCGCAAGAACGCGCACACCGCCAACCAGAGACCAGACCATGCACACTGCCAGCCAAGCACCAGTCCACAGACACCGCCAGACAAGCACCAGTCCACAGACACCGGCAGCCAAGCGCCAAACCATGCACACCGTCAGACAATGGACACTACACGCAAACCAACATCATACTTTAGATTTTTTTTTTAAATAAAAGAGAAACAAAAATAAATTACAAATTGATACAAACAACTAAATCTAAAAAGACTACACAAATGCCAACTTTAAAACTGAACAATAAGTTATAAAGAATAAAGACCAACCAGTTCACTTTACCACTCATGGATGCTCCCAAAAATTATTTTGCGTGTGGTACAATGTAAAACAAGCAGGTACACACAGCCTGGGGTTTGAAGGGCAGTCGGGGCAGTACATACGAACCTCCTTCCGCAAACCTCTTCGCCAACAGACTCTACATCTCCGACTGGGAAAGTCTTTTGAAGTTGTAGGAGGAATTTGATCAGCAAAGTGGCGATCTTTCAATCTGGCAACATCCTCCACCACTCCAACTCTAGGAACACTTGCCTGTTCCACTAAAACAAGGCTGCCTATTACAGACTCCTGAAACTTTACAAAAGTCATCTTTGACTGGGGACAAGATTTCTGGAACACAACAAAAGCATTAAAGGCTGCCAAGTGGAAAAGATGGATAGCCAACTTCTCGTACCAAATGTAAGCCTTACGAAGAGCAGCATACGGTTCCAACCTCTGATCTACTCTGTCAACACCACACATGTGCCTATTGTAGTTCATTATGCACACAGGTTTGCGCGCTTCTGCAACCTGACCCCAAACAGTCACCGGTTCAGTGCTTTCATCATGTATTGTAGTCAACATGTAGACATCTCTCCTGTCTGAAAACTTCACTGCTAAAAGCTCCTCACAACGCAATGCACTGCACTGTCCCCGAGCAAGCTTTTGACAAACAAGTTATTTTGGGAAACCTTTACGGTTTGAGCGGATTGTGCCACAAGCAACAGTGTCCACTTTGGCCAATTCCCTGAACAACCGCACACCAGTGTAGAAGTTATCGACATACAAATGATGGCCTTTGTTAAAAAATCCACGACCAAGTTCCCACACAATTTTCTCAGTCACTCCGAAAGTCGACGGACAACCAGGGGGGTTAATCCTGGATTCCTTACCAGTGTACACCCTGAAATTAGAGACATATCCAGTCTCACTGTCACACAGCATATACAGTTTGATTCCATAGCGTGCCCTCTTACTAGGAATGTATTGCCGAAATACCAAGCGGCCCTTGAACAACAGCAAAGACTCATCTACTGCAATTTCTTTCCCAGGATAAAAGATCTCAGGAAATCGATCAACAAAATGATCAATGACAGGCCGAATCTTGAAAAGACGGTCACAATCTGGGTGATCTCGTGGCAAAGCAAGACTATTGTCAACAAAATGCATCATCCAAAGCAGAAGCAAATACCTATCACGACTCAAGACTGCCGGAAATATAGCTGTTGCCATCAAGGGACTAGTAGACCAATATGAAGCCATTGATGGTTTCCTAAGCAAGCCCACCAAAAAAGTTAAACCCAAAAACTTTTTCATCTCCTCCAAATTTGTGGGAGTCCACCAGGTAGCTCTAGCGTGGGGCTTAAGGCTGGCACTGTTCACCCTCAAAAAAATGTCAGCATACAAATTAGTCTGCTCTACAATCTGTGCCAAAAACACATCATCCATAAACAACTTGAAAATATCAATAGGAAAAAAGTTTTCAGTGTTCACCCTACACCCTGGAACACTAGTAAATTCAGGCAATGCCGGCTGCACCATGCCTGGTGCATCCCAGAGGTCAGAACTTTCAACGTCAAGTCTTGCAGCCGCAGGCTGCCGCCCAGCTGCCTCTTGTCTCACTATACCAACTGGAAGTCTAGCAGCCCCAGGCTGCAGCCCAGATGTCTCTTGCCGCACTATTGGCACAGCAATGTCCTCCGCAGCCACAGGCACTTCGTCCACACCAAAAGTAGCTTCATCAGCACTCAGAGTGTCTTCATCATCAGATGAAGCCATGTGTAGAGAAAACGCACTACCTGAATCTTCACCTCCCACCTTTTGCTCAGAATCAGAGTCAGTCTCTGGACCATGGTCAGAGGAAGAATCAAAAAGCATTCCAACAACTTGCTGATCAGTAATCCGGCGGCTAGCCATTATCCTTACAAATAAAGGAGTCTGCACAAACAACTCAACAACCCCAACACTGTGCAAAGTAAGATAAAAAAGTAAGCCTTTATCACAAATATCTACATTTAGAAAAAATATACAATTCACTTACAAGAGACAACTACACTCACCAGCACCTACTCTGCAAATACGCAGCAAATAGGCAACGATATCCCACTAGAAAGAAGAAAAAAAAAACTTACATCTACAGAAGGACACATCAAAAACAAATGCAAAACATGTTTTACAATCACAAAAAACAGAAACCAAACATACTCGTATTACTACACACTTTGCAAAATAAACAATTACATTACAATTGAACAAAAAAGAGGTCTCTTACCAAACACATGCACCTACAGAAACAGCAGAACAACAGAACCACCAGTAACGGAACCGCACACTGCAACAATCTAAAGAGAAAAAAAAGACAATACACATTAGAAGAAACAAAAACAACACACATTACAACAGGCTATGTCACAGGGTATGTCACAAATGGGGTGTCTGTCCCCAAGGGGGGCAGAATATAAATCATTATAAACGTGGGCCCCCTGGAAGCAACCCTACAGAGGGCAGAGAGGCCAAATAAAGACACGGCAGAACATACTTTTGAAAACAAATGGGCCCAAGGAAGCAACCCTTGGCCAAGGGGTCGCTCCCTATAAAAAAAAAACCTGGAGTCTAGTGGGCTTTTCTATCCCCCCCTGGGTCCAGAAACGGTAAAAAAAAACAGCCGATCTGCCCCCGGGGGGGGCGGTAGAACAGTCTACACTATTTATAATGCCCCCTGGAAGAGACCCTTGCCCAAGGGGTTGCTTCCTTTATAAATATATTAAAATCCCTGGTGTCTAGTGGGCTTTTCTGCCCCCCCCCCCGGGTCCAGATGCGGCCGTAAAACGGCTGACCTGCCCCCGGGGGTGGCAGAAAAGTAAAAAAAAAATTATGGGCTACTAGGAAGAGACCCTTCCCCAAGGGGTCGCTTCCTTTATAATTATAATCAAATCCCTGGTGTCTAGTGGGATTTTCTGCCCCCCCCCCCCCGGGTGCAGATCGGCCAAAAAAAACAGCTGATCTGCCCCAGGGGGGGTAGAAAAGTCTGAAAAATAATTTGTCCCCCCAAGGAAGCGACCCTTGCCCAAGGGGTCGCTTCCTACACAATATTGCGGCAAAACAAACAATCCCTGGTGTCTAGTGGGGCATTCCTGGTGCACGATCGCGACGCTGTGCGCGATCGTGCACCAGGAATGCCCTGCATTGGGACATCAGGGGAGAGGAAACACAGTTTCCTCCCCCCCCGATGCCTCAAGGCGCCGATTAGTTATAATCAAATCCCTGGTGTGTAGTGGGCTTTTCTGCTCCCCCTGGGTCCAAATGTGGCCCAAAAAACGGCCGATCTGCCCCCGGGGGGGGGGCAGAAAAGTCTAAAAAAGAAATATGGGCCACAAGGAAGCGAACCTTCCCCAAGGGGTCGCTCCCTTTATAAATGAAATGCATTCCCTGGTGTCTAGTGGGCTTTTCTGCCCCCCCTGGGTGCAGATCGGCCAACAAAACGGCCGATCTGCCCCAGGGGGGGGCAGAAAAGTCTGAAAAATAATTTGGCCCAATAAGGAAGCGACCCTTGCCCAAGGGGTCGCTTCCTACACAATATTGCGGCAAAACAAACAATCCCTGATGTCTAGTGGGGCATTCCTGGTGCACGATCGCGACGCTGTGCGCGATCGTGCACCAGGAATGCCCTGCATTGGGACATCAGGGGAGAGGAAACACAGTTTCCTACCCCCCCCGATGCCTCAAGGCACCGATTAGTTATAATCAAATCCCTGGTGTCTAGTGGGCTTTTCTGCTCCCCCTGGGTCCACATGTGGCCCAAAAAACGGCCGATCTGCCCCCAGGGGGGGGGCAGAAAAGTCTAAAAAAAAATATGGGCCACAAGGAAGCAACCCTTCCCCAAGGGGTCGCTCCCTTTATAAATTAAATGCATTCCCTGGTGTCTAGTGGGCTTGTCTGCCCCCCCTGGGTGCAGATCGGCCAACAAAATGGCCGATCTGCCCCGGGGGGGCAGAAAAGTCTGAAAAATAATTTGGCCCAATAAGGAAGCGACCCTTGCCCAAGGGGTCGCTTCCTACACAATATTGAGGCAAAACAAACAATCCCTGATGTCTAGTGGGGCATTCCTGGTGCACGATCGCGACGCTGTGCGCGATCGTGCACCAGGAATGCCCTGCATTGGGACATCAGGGGAGAGGAAACACAGTTTCCTACCCCCCCCTCCGATGCCTCAAGGCACCGAAAAACTGTCCCCCCGCCCCACCGGAGCACAAACACTCACCTAGCTGCTGGACGCGCTGGAAACAAATGGCTTCCAGCGCGTCCAGCACTTCCTGATGACGTCGGCGCGTGCTGTGCGCATTGATGTCACCAGGAAGCGTGAGGGGGCCAGGGGGTGGCAGCGGAAAGTCTTCCGCTGCCACCCCTGCTAAAACGACCAGGATCGATGCCCCAGGGGGGGAGCACCAGCGCTCCCCCCCAGGGCTGTACTGATGACGGAACGGTTCCATCATCAGCACAGCCCAACCGATGCTGATGACGGAACCGTTCCGTCATCAGCATCGAAGGGGTTAAAAAAAAAACACCTAAAGTAAAATGTTTATATTTATTTATTATGTACTTACATTTCAGAATGTAATGTACAGAAATAGTGTGAAATAATGAAATTATTATTTCAAAAATGTAAAGTTAATATGAATTTTAAACTAAAAAATGAATTATTGCATCAAAACAAATATACTTTTTGAAAACATCTGTGTGCTCCTCCCTCACAGTGAGGGGGTTGTAGCCCTGGGCTGTACTAGGATTTACAGCCGGGAGGAGATCACAGATGATGAAGCATGTCACCTTTGGTGAGTGATGGGATTCCGTCCTTTAAATAGGGCTCCCCAGCGAGAGGTTCAACATTCTTTTACTTGTGTATAGGACACCCTAAGGCCCCTAGTGATTAGAGAGACCCACAGATATTTCAGTGTGTTTCACAGTTCTAATTGGGAATATATTTGTGCTGGTCTTTAAATTTCCCCACGGACCCTCCAACTCCCGGTTTCGTTTTTGATCTGTTTTGAGTCCCTGTCACGACGGTTTTCAATTGGTGGATGTTGCAGTATCAGTGGTTGGCGGGGCATGATGCAGGACTTACTACTGTTCCTTTTGGCCGTAGTAGCATACACTTGTGAATTTGTCTCCAACCCAGTTTCAGAGTATGTACACATGTAAGTTTACACATTTGAGTAACTTTACACTAGTAAATGTTAAAATAAAAGTTGCAAAGTTGCCCAAATGTTCGAGTAAGCTTACACGTATTAATAGCGTCACATAAGAGCGGTAACTGCAAACACAACAATGATGGACAGAATGTGGATCAATGTCACACATTCACCCCAGTCAAAAGATCTGGGCCCAAATCCATCGTTTTTCCACTCCACACCACCCTGGGTTAGACAATGGCGATATGCAAATCAGCGCTGACCCTGTTGCCCCATGGGAACAGTCCAGTCCGAACTACAAAAGCCATGTCCTTCCCAGAACGGAAACAAGCATCCGAGGACCGGCCCGGTTTCGAGGTAACACCTCTCATCAGCCCGGCTAGCTTGATTCCAGTGGTGTGGAGTGTCTGGGACTCACGTCTGAGCATCCCCAGTACACTTAGAGCGGTAACTGCAAACACAACAATGATGGACAGAATGTGGATCAATGTCACACATTCACCCCAGTCAAAAGATCTGGGCCCAAATCCATCGTTTTTCCACTCCACACCACCCTGGGTTAGACAATGGCGATATGCAAATCAGCGCTGACCCTGTTGCCCCATGGGAACAGTCCAGTCCGAACTACAAAAGCCATGTCCTTCCCAGAACGGAAACAAGCATCCGAGGACCGGCCCGGTTTCGAGGTAACACCTCTCATCAGCCCGGCTAGCTTGATTCCAGTGGTGTGGAGTGTCTGGGACTCACGTCTGAGCATCCCCAGTACACTTAGAGCGGTAACTGCAAACACAACAATGATGGACAGAATGTGGATCAATGTCACACATTCACCCCAGTCAAAAGATCTGGGCCCAAATCCATCGTTTTTCCACTCCACACCACCCTGGGTTAGACAATGGCGATATGCAAATCAGCGCTGACCCTGTTGCCCCATGGGAACAGTCCAGTCCGAACTACAAAAGCCATGTCCTTCCCAGAACGGAAACAAGCATCCGAGGACCGGCCCGGTTTCGAGGTAACACCTCTCATCAGCCCGGCTAGCTTGATTCCAGTGGTGTGGAGTGTCTGGGACTCACGTCTGAGCATCCCCAGTACACTTAGAGCGGTAACTGCAAACACAACAATGATGGACAGAATGTGGATCAATGTCACACATTCACCCCAGTCAAAAGATCTGGGCCCAAATCCATCGTTTTTCCACTCCACACCACCCTGGGTTAGACAATGGCGATATGCAAATCAGCGCTGACCCTGTTGCCCCATGGGAACAGTCCAGTCCGAACTACAAAAGCCATGTCCTTCCCAGAACGGAAACAAGCATCCGAGGACCGGCCCGGTTTCGAGGTAACACCTCTCATCAGCCCGGCTAGCTTGATTCCAGTGGTGTGGAGTGTCTGGGACTCACGTCTGAGCATCCCCAGTACACTTAGAGCGGTAACTGCAAACACAACAATGATGGACAGAATGTGGATCAATGTCACACATTCACCCCAGTCAAAAGATCTGGGCCCAAATCCATCGTTTTTCCACTCCACACCACCCTGGGTTAGACAATGGCGATATGCAAATCAGCGCTGACCCTGTTGCCCCATGGGAACAGTCCAGTCCGAACTACAAAAGCCATGTCCTTCCCAGAACGGAAACAAGCATCCGAGGACCGGCCCGGTTTCGAGGTAACACCTCTCATCAGCCCGGCTAGCTTGATTCCAGTGGTGTGGAGTGTCTGGGACTCACGTCTGAGCATCCCAGTACACTTAGAGCGGTAACTGCAAACACAACAATGATGGACAGAATGTGGATCAATGTCACACATTCACCCCAGTCACATAAGAGCAGCACTGTGAAGTCCAGTTTCTGTCATTGTGTGTGTTTTATTTGAGTACATGTCACAGATGTGAAGCCTCACTGCCAAAAGGCATGCTCACGCTCCTCAAACTGCTGTGAAACACCCGCACATCCAAGATATTTGAAGAACAATGCCTTCTTATCTGTACAACATATACATGTGCAGTATGCAATATGTAGATATGCCAACCTTGTTTCCTAACTGGGCAAAGGCTGCATTCAGAAAAAGAGAACTGCTATGCTGCCAGAATGCCGTGGTTCAGACTACACACCTGTATTTGAATGCATCCTGTACCCCACCCCGTGCTCTACATTGGTTAATCATGTATGCCAGTCACAGCCTCAGCAGACCTGAACAGGAATGCCTTCAGGCAGAAAAGGAGAGCCTAGCCATTGAGTGGGCGTGTGAACCCTTTTATCCCTTCACATGGCAGACTACTGACCATCTTCAGAAACCCAAAAATATAAAAACCCTTTAAAGGAAAAACAAAAACATTCATTGACCTGTTAATAAAAATAAATATCCTAAATAAAGATAAAAATCCTATTGCTTTTGTGTTGAGTTTCCAGTTGCCTCATCAAACTAATGGTCAAGGAAGAATATCTGCACTATGTCATCAAACAAAAGTGATTGTGTGACGTAAGTAAAAATACTCTTATACATGCATTCATTCTTAATTCCATATTTCAGATTATATCACGAAAAGGAACCCATTTATAACCAAAGGTTGAGCAACTTACAGTGCAAGCACAAACTACACAGACTCATATGCCTAAAATGCTTCACAAATGCAACATGTGCTCACCAGCCATCATGATGGACACATCCTTACAGGTGCTCTTCTTGTCATTTCTGTTCCCTTCTAAATCAAGGTAACACAATATGTGCTTCAAGGAATTAAAGCTAAAAAGCAACGTTTGTGCCAAAAGGTGTGGCTTCCCACTCTCAATTAGCTTATAAAGAAAACACTAAGGAGTTGTCTTGTCTGCCAGGCAGTGAACAGAGATATTGTTCCAAGATTGCTGGATATATTCACATTACCAACATCTATCTGGTACCAGCTGGCAATTGATTTCCTTGGGCTCATCACAATGAGCCAACACCTACAAATAGTGATGTTTCCTTGAAGGCATGGCTATTAATTGACCAGTATCTGGGGGCAGGAGGATGGCTCACCTTCTGCGTTCCTTCTCCACTGAAGTAAGACAATGGGTAATTTTTCTGAAGAAAGACATTTAAGGCTTTATTGCACACCTTTGGTTTGATCATCAAAAGATAACTCATTTGTTACCTCAATCCAACAGCACTGTGGAAAGATGCATGGTATTATATGTTGTGGAGGTGAAGAATTATGTTTGACCAGGACTTGTTCTGAGCTTGTTATTCACAAACTAGACACAGTTTGAAAGGTGCCAGGTTTCTTGTTGTATTATGGCTTATCTTTATAGCTAGTTTTACTGTCTTAGCAACTATAAGTCCTGAGTTTTCCTCCTTGTTTCTGTATCCAGGCCTTGATGATTTCTCCTTTCCCTTTCACTTCACAAGGATGGGCGATCCTGGACCGGAGACCCTCAGAAAAAAGAACAAACACAGGTGCGTAATTAGCTCTCTCGTTCTAACAATCTTTTCCTTTTGTGTCTCTTCTTCATTTATTTTACTGTATTCTTTTTTCAACCTCCTCTACTTGCTTTTCATAAGCATTTATACTCATATTCCTTCTTTTCCTCAAGGAACATTGCTCTGTATTCTAGTGTCCTATGTAGTGTCCAATGTAGTTCTCCTCTTGAAAGTTCTGACTTCTATTCTTACACTCAGTCTTCTTCCAACCATATTTTCCTATTATTTACATCTGCCCCTTAGATTCTTCTCTTTACCTGTTATGTTATGTTATGTTATGTTATATTTATTTTTATATAGCGCAGGGCTACTCAAAAAGAGTGTCCCGGCGCTTTAAGTAAGGAGAACTGCAGCACAATAACATAACACAGTAAAAAAAGAAGAAGAAAAGAACACAGAAAAAGCAGAAAAAGCTGATCTATCGCTGTTGAAATTTGTCTTTAACTCTTCGATGAGAAATAACTGGAAAAAGAAGTAAAGTGAAAACAACAAGAAAGAAAAGAAACTCAATTAATTGTGTTGCCCTTAAGTTAGGGGTTTGTGATAGGTTTCTAACAGTGACATCATACTCTACTACTTTGATTTTATAAATATTGTCCTGTCTGTTGTGTATTTTTCTGTGTAAGTCACCCTGGTCATCCTTTCTCCCCAACATACCACCAATCCCCCCAGCTTTGCACACTTCTGTGTTAGCCACGTTCCTCCAGGAGCATGACATGGGCTAGCCACCTCTCCGGTGTGTGTGGATCTGAGAAGAATGAAGACTGTGAAGCTTGTCTCCTCTTGTCTCCCTGTCTTTTGCATTTCTCCTCTGTCTGGTCTCTTTGGGCCTTCCATTGCGGGTCCTCTCCTCCAAAAGAACAACTGTCCCCGAGTGTCTCTCTCAAAGAGCCAGTCAAATGTCAACAGAGACTCCTTCTCTTCCACCTCATTGACTTTCCCTTCCAGGTCCAGCTCCTCTATAAAAAAGGGAAGTTTGTTTTTATTTTGAGTGCTTCCTGTCCTTCTTGGTCTCTAGTCCTGTTTCTGTTCTCACTCCTGCTCTCTTTCTTCCAGGTGAGAGTTCCAGGATGAGTGGAGTCAGAGGGAAGTGTTCTGTTACTTTGTCATCCTGTATTAAATAAATCCCTTCATACATTCATAGCTTCTTTCTGAATTGAGAGTGGAAATCTCTAATGTACATAACAGTATATTACTTTTGTAAATTGGCCTTCCACGTAAAAACGTACACATGAAAACCTCTTTACCTATTTTTTTATTCCCTACCTACTTTCACTACTTATAAATTTGGACAATTGGTTTATTTGGAAACCCATGAGTGATCTACAGAAATTACCTGTTGCAGAATGTAGAATGTTGTTTTGTTTTCAGGCATATGCAGCTTTCAGAGTGTACCCTTGGAATTCCCAGCTTATTCAACACACCATGTGAAACAAGGAAGGATCCACAAAAATTCAAACTATTGACCACCTCTTAGAAAATTTTAAAAAATCTTTCTCCGCTCTACCTAGTTCTGAAAGCTGTGAAGAGAGCAATCTTAATACACACAGACCTGTGCTGATGCAATTCTTTTTTTTTTCAACACAGATTTATCCAGTTGTTTGTGAAACAGAAGAACAGTTTACCAACTTTGGGTTTTTTTCTCTGGCCCCTCCATGGTACATCACAAACCCGCAGGCATCTTGACAATTCTTTTCATAGAGGAAAAAAAGCTTAAATTTGGTCTGGATTCTTTTATTCAGGGACACATTGAAGAAGGGTTACCCATGAAATTTCTGTAGTAGGTCATTTTCTGAAATGTCAACAAAGGTCTCTCTATTGGGCTTAGGGAAACCCTTAGCAAAGGTGGGTCTAAAGACCTTTTCAGAATACAAAGCTGTATATCCAGATGGAAGCAAAATAAATCAAGACAAATCGCTATTTCTGGTAATCAGATCTGACTTTGGAAACAATACTGCAAAAACATGGCTTACTCGCATCCAGGTCTTTGCATTGATCTGGTATGAAATGCCAAATTTGTAGTCTTCATATTCAACAACAATGTAAATCCATGTACAATCTATGAGATTCTAGTTTATTAGTTGGGATTAATTGGTGATCATGACAAATAACAATGTCACTATCTTGCTAGGTCCAGCCAATTATTTCATTAATTTAAACCTAAGCTCAACCTCTAGTAGCTATGGTACAACAGAGCAGACATGCTTAACTAGTAGAAAATATGTAAAGTGTTCATAAACTACAAAAACATTTAAAAAGTCAAAGAAAGAACAAAAATCCCACTCCAATTCATACACATAAAACATAGGGTACAAATAAGCAAACTGACACCAAATTAGTCAGTCAGTCAAAATATCTTTGTTTCTGTCATTGAGACCATAAAAGCACAGGTAAAAATACAATATATTCCATTTAATCACATTTTCCTAGTAAGACTCTCATCAATCAATCAATCAATCATGCCATTTGTATAGCGCACTACTCACCGGGAGTGTCTCAAGGCGCTTGGGGGGAGGGGTATGCTACTGCCCGAACAGCCAGGTCTTGAGTTGTTTCCTGAAGGCGAGATGGTCCTGGGTCAGCCGAAGGTGGATGGGGAGGGAGTTCCAAGTCTTGGCAGCCAGGTAAGAGAAGGATCTTCCTCCGGCGGTGGCTCTTCGGATGCGTGGTACGGCTGCGAGGGCGAGGCTGGTGGACCGTAGCTGGCGGGTGGGCGTGTAGAAGGTCAGGCGGTCGTTGAGGTACTTGGGGCCCAGGTCGTGGAGAGACTTGTGTGCGTTGGTGAGGAGCCGGAACGTGATCCTCTTGTCGACGGGGAGCCAGTGCAGGTTCCTCAGGTGGCTGGAGATGTGGCTGCGTCGGGGGACATCCAGGATGAGTCGGGCGGAGGCGTTCTGGATGCGCTGGAGTCTTTTCTGTAGCTTGGCTGTGGTTCCGGCGTAGAGGGCGTTTCCGTAGTCCAGTCGGCTGGTGACGAGTGCCTGGGTGACAGTCTTACGGGTCTCGGTCGGGATCCAGCGGTAGATCTTGCGAAGCATACGCAGGGTGTTGAAGCACGATGAGGAGACGGCGTTGACTTGTCTGGTCATCGAGAGGGAGGGGTCCAGGATGAAGCCCAGGTTGCGTGCGTGGTCGGTATGCTTGGGTGCGGTGCCCAGGGCTGGGGGCCACCAGGAGTCGTCCCAGGCAGAGGGCCAAGATCCCAGGATGAGGACTTCCGTCTTGTCCGAGTTCAGTTTCAGGCGGCTGTCCTTCATCCACTCGGCGACGTCTTTCATCCCTTCGTGTAGGCAGGTTCTGGCGGTGTCGGGGTCTCTGGTGAGGGAGAGGATCAGCTGGGTGTCGTCGGCGTAAGAGATGATGTTGAGGTTGTGCTGGCGTGCGATGGCTGCGAGAGGTTTCATGTAGATGTTGAAGAGGGTGGGGCTGAGTGAAGATCCTTGCGGGACGCCCCAGATGACTTCGGTGGCCTCAGAGCGAAACGGGGGGAGGCGGACTCTTTGTGTTCTTCCGGCGAGGAACGAGATGATCCACTCCAGTGCCTTCTCTTGGATACCGATGTTGCTGAGGCGCTGGACTAGGGTGCGGTGGCAGACCGTGTCGAACGCAGCGGAGAGGTCCAGGAGGATGAGGGCCACTGTTTCCCCCTTGTCGAGCAGGGTCCGGATGTCGTCGGTGGCTGCGATGAGGGCGGTCTCGGTGCTGTGGTTGGCTCTGAAGCCGGACTGCGAGGGGTCGAGGGATCCGTTCATCTCGAGGAAGGCGGTCAGCTGTCTCTTGACGATCTTCTCAAAGACTTTAGCAGGAAAAGGGAGGAGCGAGATGGGGCGGAAGTTTTTGAGATCGGTGGGGTCCGCTGTAGGTTTCTTCAGGAGGGCGCTGATCTCGGCGTGCTTCCAGCTCTCCGGGAAGGTGGCGGTGTTGAAGGAGGCGTTGATGATGTTCCGGAGTTGGGGTGCGATGGTGGAGTCGGCCTTGTTGAAGACGTGGTGTGGGCAGGGGTCGGTCGGTGATCCGGAGTGGATGGTGTTCATCGTGCGGGCTGTGTCTTCGGTGGTCACCGTGGTCCAGGTGCGAAGGGTGGCGGTGGGGGGCGTTAGTTCGACGGTTGGGTGCGTGGGTGGGGCACCGAAGCTGTTGTGGATGTCGGCGATCTTGCGGTGGAAATTGCTCTAAGTACAAGTTGCTCAAAAAGTGCATGTGCATTACAGTATTATTTTATAAAATTCTGGAAAATCAAGACAATTTAAAAACGGGTGCAAAATGCAAAATTGTACATTAAAACTTTAAAAAGTACTGATTTAAAAAACACCAAACCCAGTTATGAAGTATGTTGGATTTGGCCCTTATAGAACTAAAAGTTTTCGCTTTTCCCCCCTAGCCTTTTTACCATGTGTGAAATATCACCTGCTGGGCAATGCTGTGCGCAGATTTATTTGTACTGTTGTAAAGAAATGTTACTTTTAAAATGGACGCCATTGCTGTGTGCTTGTGCCTGCCTGTCGGAGGTGGGTTACCAGTCTAGTCATTTGTTTCCCAGCGCCCCCAGCTTTTGGAGGAAAGCCTGGCACTCAGGATGCTCTACACCTCCCCCTAAACCAGCTGGGACCAGTTTCCCAGGGAACCTTCTGGAAGTTTCTAGCCCGTTCTGGTGGGTGAGGTGAGGGGTGTATAAATTAGGGAGCTGGGATGCCATGTGCTCAGACTGAGCGTGGACTTGATTGAGAGGGGACACTCTGCCAGGAGGTACTGCCGCAAGGGCCTGTGTGCTCGCCCCTGAGCCCATCTGTACCCCTCTGCTGTCCACAGGGCTAGTGAGAGCCCATTGCTAGATTGAAGACTGCTCTGCCACGAAGAGTGCCACATTATGGGAGTTGACCATTCCTAGGAACTGCTGTCCAGTATTGATGAGTGCCCACTGACTGCTGATCTTGGCCAGCATTGCCTGGCTGCTCTCCTGCCCTACCGCCTCATGAGCGTTATCAGCTGTTTGCCTGCATTCCAAGGAGGTGAGGAGCGTGGGCGCTACTCACTCGGGTGGGGCCCTGGGACTGTGAGCTATCTAGCACCTCATGAGTGCTGACTCCAGCCCCTGCCCAGGAGAAGAAGGCGCGTAGATCCTGCAAGGCTGTGCTGCCAGACTGCTATATTCGCATTGACTGTGCTCTGCTTGCTATCTAGCGCCTCGTGAAGTGCTACAACTGTTTTCCAGCCCCCAGGACTCTTAGTCCTGCATTCCTGGACTTAGCGCTCCAACGTTGGGGACAAATGTATAATTAGAGAGCCCTAAAGCCAGCGCCATTTCCCCTGGGGGCCACAATTGCGTAGAGAACTTTCATCTGGGGACCAGGGCCTCACCACGTGTGGAGTGGGGCAAGTACTCTTTTTGGGGACAGTCTTGACTGTAGTAGCCCTGGAGTGGGGCTCCAGAAGCAACATAGGTACCAGGGACCATTTGTGACTACACAACTGCACTGCAGGTAGTGGCAGATGCACCATTCTGGGGGCATTGTTGATTTGAGAGTCCCAGGAGTGGGGATCACCCGCCGCAGTGGAGCCAAAGGCTCATCTGCAATGTTGGTGGCATTCACAATGCGCACAGCTTTCCGCTAATGTTGCTACAGCTTATTCTTTGTGTAAAGAACTGTTCTGCCAGCAGAACCTAACCTTGCACCGTTGAGAACTGTTTTTGCGCGCCTGCATACTGCCCACAGGAGAGGCAGCTATTTCCAGGGAGTGGTGGCAATCTTTGCAACGGGTGGGCATGAAGGAGGTTCACCCTTCTGACTTGAGGCCTAATCCATGTCTATGCGTAGGGTAATCCTGCCATAATCTTCCTGCTTTTATGCTAACGAGAAATGCCCTAATGATGCCTAAGGTGTTTATACCCCAGGATTGGTGCCTATTGTATTTGATGATGCCTAATGCCATGATGTATGCCTAATGTGTCTTTACATTAATGATATTGCATTTATGCTTCATCTGTTTTACTGCATAAGGTGGCTGCAGGCTAATGCTATGCACGTGTGTTGATGCCCAATGTGACGCATGCTGATACAATGCGTAATGTGTTACATGCCTACCATTTTCATGCCTAATGTTACGCCTAAGGGGCAGTGATGCCCAGAAGATGGTAATGTAGTTAGGCATAATGTTTTCTTGTTATCCCGAAGATGCGTTCATTCTATGCCTTGGCTCATGCATTTAGGCTGATGTGTGATACCGAATGGCTTCTTTCCCCCTAATGTGGACAGGGTTGGTGTCCTGCCTAATGTGAGATGCCACATGCACATATTAGGCCTACTCTGATTAATGCTAATGATAACACCACTAAGTTCCTATGTTTATGCCTCACGCAAAGGTAATTTATGCTTAACCTTAATGTGATTTTCTTTTGCTAAGGGGATGGTGCTGAGGTCTATTATTCACCAGTAGGCACTGGTTAGTTTACACTTACTGTTATACATAAGGTGATGACGCTACATTCATTTCTTTTACCCAACAGGTACGGACTGATTACATGTTTTATTACTAATCTAACTCTCATTTATTCTTTGTACATTGGTGATGGTTCTGGCAGTGACCCGATTGGCCCTGCCCTGTAAATAATTCCCCTTGTATATTGCTACCTGGTGTCATTTGGCACAGTGCCTTTACAACTGTGATTGCCTAATAATGTGCTCTGCATAATACATATGCTGCTTTTCACCTAACCTGGTGTGGAGTCTCTTTTGTAGTGTGCCTAGTGTTTTGCCTGTGAGTGTGTGCTGCGCAGATACTTTACACAATGCCTCTGAGTTTGGCCTACCCGCTCCGCACCACGCTACCTCGTTTCTAACAAAGTAAAAGTGGACTAATCCAACAAAACATATTTGCTCAATTTTAAGAAAGCTCGATGAACACACCACATGGAGAATAGAAAACTTGAAATTGAGTACACAATAGGGAGGTGGGTGTTGTATCTCAGGATCGTGAAAGCCTCAGTGCAGTGCTTTGTTCCCAGGTTTCTGCATAGCTGTAGTAACCAACAGTGTCTTGCCTTCTTATACCCTTAGCAAAAGAATATTACATGATATTCTGTTTCTGCTGCATTGCTACATGCCAGATATCCCAAATTGTGTGTACCCGTCCATTTGTTCGTAAAAGCACACAATGGAAGGACCCCATGCCTAAACTGGAAGTAAAGCTTCTTGGCAAGGGCCGGCTGAATATCATTAAGGGTAGGCTACAATCTGTATTGATTTTTTATTTCTAAAAACACTGCAGTTAATGAGCCAGTCGCAGAGCTTCCCTGAACCAGGGTAAAATTGTGTTCCCTATAGCTCTCTAACATATCCATCTTAGATGTTATAAAACAGTTTTCTTCTGCATTGTTGCACAGATTACCTCTTCCTATGGCCGCCAAAGTATTCTTTATATAGGCCAGCTGTAGTAGTTTGCTTGCACCCTGTAGACTCAGCACTTCGGTCAGCTCTTCTGTGTATGCAGCCCATTCTGGGGTGCTCCATAGACGTTGGCAGTAAAGAATAGGGTCTAAGAGCGGCATCATCTGAAATTGGTCTGACCCCAAGGTCTATGCGGAGCGGTATAAGCGGGGAGCTAGCGGGGAGACCCAATAATTGCCTGGCAAAGGAGTTCTCAATTTTAGATATGAAGTCAAGTGGCCGGTGGCCCTAAATTTCAGCCCCATACAGGGCGGCGCCCCTGGCTTATGTTTTATAGATTTCCACCACAGGTCCAACTGATTTGTGAGTACTACTCCTGTATACCTTTGCAAGCGCCCCCTTCCCCACCCCATTGTCTGGGCCAGCTTTAAGCTTGCCTTCTTAATTTGTGCACCCCAATCCATTTTTTAAGTCAGCATGGTTTTGAGATACTCAAAGATGGTCACCCTCTCAAGTGGTTTTCCATCTAGGCAGGGATTTGACCAGGCACTTTTGCCTGAATTAAAAACCATATATTTGGTTTTCTGCAAATTAATTTCCAACCCCCTATTTTTTCAGAAAACATGAATTCCCATAGGTGACTTTGAAAGCAATAGGGTGTCATCTACGAAAATCATGGCTGGTACTTTACGCGTTGCCACCTTAGGGACGTCAATATCCTTCCCAGCAATCTGAGTCTCCACTGGGCCATTAATAAAAAGGCAAAATAGGGTTGGGCCAGGAAACATCCTTGGCATACACCTCTGTATACAGGTATGGGGCAGTAAGCTCACCGTTTTTGCCATACCTAATTTGGGGGAAATTGTCTTTGTGCAGTTGTTTCAGCTGGTGGCAGAGGAGCCCCCAAGACCAGTAAAATAGATCACAATTTATTCCTTGGGACCAAATCAAATGCAAATTTTAAGTCCCCAAAGATTAAATAGAGGCTGCCACCCACTATGCACACTGTCTTCCAATGTAATAGTTGTAACCTGAAAATGTGGTCTATTATGGACATCTATGCTCTGAACCCAGCTTGGTAGGGACTTAGAACAGTATACCCCTCCATACAGCTCTGGAATCACCCCAACAGTACTCAGACAAATATTTTTGGGCTGACATCAATAAGACTGCAGGGAGGAGTGGCAAACCTTTTTTGTAAATTGGTATAATTTCTGCTCCTGCCCAGCTACGAGGGATTGACATTCCGTGCAAAATGGCATTGAATACTGGGAATTTTATCTAACCCTGGAGACTTAGAAGGAGCTGCCCTGCACAGAGCATGAGTTATCTCCTTAAGGAACAACAGAATCGCTAACACCTTCTAAGACAAGAACCTTATCACTGGTGTTGCATCGTGTGCAACTTTTGATGGCTTCAACAATTTGATTGTCCATTTTAGGCCACCAAAAATCTGATCTGACATTTCTTTTGGTGATGGTAGCTCCTAGGTGTCCAGAATGCGCATTATTTATTATTTTCTCCCGGTAAATAGAAGGAGGAATAAATTTATTGCCTCTAACAACTTTACCATTTTCTAATGAAAGTTCAGAATTAATTTTCCAATAAATCTGAAGTTCGGGAGAAAGAGATTTTTCTTTGGGCCAACCTTTTTGAATGAAAGAAGATACATTTTTAAGTACAACATCATTTTCAACTGCTTTGATCCAATCACCTTCAGCAAAGGAAATAGAATCTTCAGAAATGTTAGCTACAAAGCATTCTTCAATTTCATTTTCCCAATCTTTTTCCTCAGAATCTTGTATAGGTAACCTGGACAAACAATCTGCCCGTTTGTTCTTGCCACCTGGAATGTAAATAACTTTGAAATTGAATTCTAATAATTTAGTAGAAAGCCTAGCCAATCGTGCAGTGGTACGTTTGATATTTCTTCCTGACAAGATATGAACAAGGGGTCGATGGTCGGTCTGAAGAACAAATGGTCGACCCCATAAGTAAGATTTGAATTTTTCTACGCTCCAGGCACATTACAGAGTATTTCCTTTCAACAGGACGAAGAGTCCTGGAGGCAAACCCCACTGTGAATTCCTTTCCATAAGCTAATTGAGAAAGAACAGCTCCTAAGCCATATTCGCAGGCATCAACAGTGACCACAGTTTCTCTATCACCATTGAAGGGTTGAAGAGCAGGAGCTTTAGTGATGTGTTCTTTAATCAGTAAAAAACCTTTCTCACATTCATCAGACCAGCTGAAGGTAGCTCCTTTTTTAAGTAAAAGTCTAAAACATTCAGTAGTTTTGGCATAGTCCTTCATGAATTTGGAGTAAAATTCACAAAGACCTAGAAACGACATAAGCTGTTCTTTGTTAGAGGGAGGGGGAGCTTCGATGATACTTTTGACTAAACCTGGTCTGGGTTTAATACCATTTTCGGAAATAACATGACCTAGATATTCTACCTCTCTGGTTTTGAATATGCACTTACTTTTTTGTAAAGTTACACCTCTCTGTTCTAATATTTTGAAAACTTGGTCAATAGCTTTTTCATGTTCAGTTTCAGTTTCAGTAAAAATGAGTATGTCATCTTGGAAAACGACTACATTAGCAAGTCCTTCAAACATTTCTGACATAATTCGCTGAAAAACAGCAGCGGCTGATGCTAGGCCAAAAGGAAGACGACGAAACTGGAAAACACCATCAGGTGTGACAAAAGCGGTGAGATGTCGTGAGAGAGGATGTAATTCAATTTGGTGGTAAGCTGTTTTAAGATCAAGTTTGGAAAACCAAGTAGAGGAGCCCACCTTAGCTATTAAATATTCAATACGGGTAAGGGGAAAACCATTGACCCAGATGGCTTCATTGAGACTGCGTAAATCCACACACATCCTAAGATCACCAGATCTCTTCCTGGCTAAAACAATGGGAGAAAGCCATAATGTGGATTCTACTTTCTCAATGATTCCTTGTTCACATAGAGATTTAAGGTGTTTGGATAAATCATTTCTAATGCTAAGTGGGACATTTCTAAGCTTGTGTTTTATTGGGGTAATGTTGTCTTTAACTTTGATAAAATGTTGAAAATTAGTGATTTTGCCAAGACGATTTTCAAAAATTTTCTCATATTTACTTTCCCACAATTTGTTATTTAATATGTTGTACACTGGAACAGGAGGTGAAGGTTTAGAACAGGAGGAATTGTATCCTTCAATAAATACAGGATTAGGTAAACCAGGCTTGATGGTAATACCGAATTCAGCTTGATGTAGGAGACCGAGGACATTGATGCCTCGTTTAGCAACGTAAACCTTCCCTTTAATATGTTTATTAAAAATTGAAATTTCAGCCCAAAAGTATCCTAATAGATTAATTCTGCTTCCTTCAAAAGCTACAGTGAGAACATCAGGAGGAAGTAAACACTTGTCTCGCCAAAAGTGAGAGTATTTGTCATGAGAAACAATAGTAATGCGAGCTCCAGTGTCCACAAGTAATTGGACATGAAAATTATCGATGATGGTGTCTACTTCGGGATCAGGAACATGAAGTGTAAAACTGGAGTCATCACTATTTTTTACCACAACAACATATTCTTGACTAGTCACATCACAATCAGGATACTCAGTGGAAAGCATTGGAGAATTTAAATCAGAAAAAGAATCATTTTCGGTCATGACACATCGTACATTGCCTCTTTTGCCTCTCATGCAAACTTTTGAGAAATGACCATTTTTGCCACATTGGCTGCATTGTTGATTGACAGCTGGACAATTTCTGAAATTAGAAACATGGTAAGAGGAACCACATCTGAAGCAGAATGTATTTTGACTAAATTGTCTATTAGGCATAAAAGGTCTTCTGGTACCCATTCTTCTAAAATAACCACGTGAGTCACGGGGAATGAAAGATGTTTTGATGGGAGGAGGCATTTTAGTGGAGACAGCACCTGAAATAGAAGTATTAGAAAGAGAAACTTCTAATTGTTTAGAATCTTCTAAAGATGTCTCTATACTTTTAGCTATATCTATAGCTTTATCTAGGGAAGGGTCTTTGCAAGATAATAATTTTCCCTGAATTTGTTTGCAAGAGCAACGAGCAATCAATTGATCTCTAATAAGCTGTGAGGTGAAATTATCAAATTCACATTTGGAAGCAAGGATTTTTAAAGCAGTTACAAAAGTATCGATGCTTTCTTCAGGTTTTTGGGCTCTGGTGAAAAATTTATAGCGATGTTGTTAGAAACGGGACCCTGGCCGGCCAAGACTCGCGTCGAGGTCAGTCAGGGATCACCATTTCTAAGGTCAGGGCTAGGGAGTCACACACCAAGATAACCCCCGCTCACCCTCTAGGTAACGTGGCGCGAGCAGCAAGGCTAATCTCAGAGGCGATGTGTAAAGCGTTTGCGCGCGCACCCCAGCGACAACAACCAAAGGCCCACCACAAAGGAAACTCCACACAAGGTTATATCAAAAATAGCCTTTGTATTATAATAATAAGAACACATTAGATAACACACACACTTTACAATGTGCCAACAGGCACGGGCAAGATTTACAAGGGATTATGTACAGGACAGGGCCACCTGGACCACTGTCAGGGGTATGCACTTGTTAGAAATAATACTTGTAGGTATAACACTTTAGCACATAAACATACAATGACTGTAACACAGAAATAGTAAATGTAGCATACAACCAGTAACTACTGGTAAAGGGAAAATACCTCCTACGCCACCCTGGTCTCTGTAGGGAAATCACGCAGGGAGCTAGGACCTATGGAAGGAAAACCTATCACCTACTACGCCACCCTAGTCTCTGTAGGGAAATCACGCAGGGAGCTAGGACCTTATCATCAGGACCTATGGAAGGAAAACCTATCACCTCCTACGCCACCCTAGTCTCTGTAGGGAAATCACGCAGGGAGCTAGGACCTATGGAAGGAAAACCTATCACCTCCTACGCCACCCTAGTCTCTGTAGGGAAATCACGCAGGGAGCTAGGACCTATGGAAGGAAAACCTATCACCTCCTACGCCACCCTAGTCTCTGTAGGGAAATCACGCAGGGGGAAGGAAACCTAAAATAATCACCTAGGCAAGTAACATTTAGCAAAGGCAATTAAACATCAACATTCCTCTAAGCAGGTCACTTTTAGCAAAGGGAAATAAAAGAACAAGGCATTACCTAAGCAGGTCACTTTTAGCAAAGGTAATGACACCAACAATCCTCTAAGCAGGTCACTTTTAGCAAAGGGGATAAACACATAAAGAATTACCTAAGCAGGTCACTTTTAGCAAAGGTAATAATAAACAAGAATTGCACATGTAACATTAAAACACATTCAGAGGTGCAGGTTAGAACTTTTGCGCAAGAATCATATAGCAAAGAAATCACAATGCGCAGGGTGCATGTAGCACAACACTCAAAATGTCCCTCAGGCCAACTGGCCTCGAAAGGGGCGGAATGCCCTGAGTCTCAGTGTCAGGGAGGTCTGCGCAGGCAGCACAGACACAAAAGCCTAAACGTAGCAACTGTCCACTAAGTGCTGGACAGTTGTGAATATGCACTGGGCAACCGTTGGAGCCAGGAGGGCTCAAGGACCAAATGGGCAAGGAGCCTCTCAGGGGCTCACCAAGCAAAATGTGCCAATAGAGCTCAGCGCTCTAAATAATGAATATGCCCCCAGAGCCTCTCAGGGCTCTCACTACGATGTGGGCAATGAGCCTCGCTGGGCTCGCGGAATGAATCTGGCTTGTGAGCCTCTTGGGGCTCGCACATGGGCACTAAAGAGCTCAGCGCTCTAAAACAATGATGGGGGCGATGCCTCTCAGGGCTCAGAACAATGAATGCCCCCTCGAGCCTCTGGACTCACTAACAACTATGGCCGTCGTTGGAGCCTCGCTGGGCTCGATGAACAGATTGCCCCCAGGAGCCTCTGCGGCTCCGAACAACAAATGCGGGGCGTTGGAGTCCCTCACGGGGGACTCAGGATCAATGGGAGTGCCCCCAGGAGCCTCTGCGGCTCCCCAGAGAAATGCAGCAGCGTTGGAGCGGCCCGCTGCCAATCGGGGCCGCTCGACGGACAAAGGACCCTGTCCCCGCACTCACCGGTATCTCGCTGGTGCTGCGGGGGCAGGAACACTGCCGGCTCTCCTCCTCTGCAGCGCGGGGCTCCTCTTCCTCGGAGCCTCGCTGGCGGCGCCTCTCTCCTCGCTGCCTGGTTGCGGAGGCGGGACTTCCGGTCGGCCTCTCAGGGGCCGCGCTGCGATTGGCCGGTCGGCCAGATACTTCCGGGTCGCCGCGGGCAGCGCGGCGGCCCGTTCCAGGTAGGCAGGCGGGCTCCCAGTACCCGAGGAGTGGGCTCCCTCGAGGTATTTACAACATCCAACAACGGGGCAATGCCGGGTGGGCACCGGCGCTCAGAATAAAAAGTAAAGCGAGGTGGCACTCGCTAATGCCAAAAAGCGGCAAAAAGCGCTCCACAGCGCTATAATAGAAATAAAGCGCACCCAGTGCTTGGGGGCTAAAGGAAAGCGCTCCTAGCGCTACAAATATCAGCAAAGCGCTATTGAGCGCTGGGGCACCAGGAAAGCGCTCCTAGCGCTATAAATCAAATAAGAGCGCCTCCAGGCACTCTAAGTCAAAAGCAAAAGCTCCAGCAGGGACTGGAGGCAGGCAGAGGGGCAGGGCAGGGCCAGAGCCAGCACACTGGGTCTCCAGGCAGGGAGACAAGCCAAGTGGCGGTCCTCTTGGCCCCAGCAGCAACAGCCCCCTCTGGCAAGGATCCACAAGTAGAACAACTTCTGTGGGGACACAGCCCCATATTTATACAGAGAAATCCTTTGTTAGGAGGTGCAGGGTGGGGGGAAACCAGTTGCAGCTGGCTTGGGAGTACCCTTGATGGCCCAACCACCCCTTTCATTCACTGGGGAGGCTTGGGTCATTAGACAAACCACAGGGGGGCGGAGCCAGCATTGTGTGGGGAAAACCCAGCCCATCCAGGACACAGATCTACTCCTCCCACACATCACTCATGCTGATCTCACACTCACCACCGGGCAGACCCATCCAGACTTCCTGGAGCCTGGCATGCCAGCCAGCTCCAGCCAATCACGCTCCAGTATCCTCACTGCACACATACATCAATGTCCAGAAGTAGCACTTCCCTTCTAGACACATACAAGCCGCACATACCATTGCGCAGCATTCATTCTCACGAGTTCATACATACTAAACTCGAGCCTGCACTCCCCACACATCAGGAACTAACAGGGCACACACATTCCCCATGCATTCCTATGGGAGAGCAGGCCAGCCATACTACACGCACGCACTTTCACTCTGGGACACAGGGAAAAAGTGCGCCAAGACCCAAAAATCACTACACAGGGTCACAAATAAAGGCAAAAAGATTAGGGGTGAACCTGCCCTAAGGCCCAAGTCTAACACGACCCCCTTCCAGCCAAAACGCAGGGCAGACCGATCACCACCGTGATGGACTTCCCTGCTTGGGGCGATAAAACAAGGACGCGGGCCCACAACTGCAGGGACACCTTCCTGTTTTACGCCACGGTGAACCCCTAGGGTTCCTTCTAAAACTACTGTAGGGACTAACTGGGGTACCCCACTGATACTCTCCAGCTGCCCTCGGCCAGGACCAGGCCCTAGGCCACCCAGGTACCACTGGATCCTGTATACTCACAAAGTGGGGGGTAGTAACCCCTGGCACATAATAGCCATGCTCCACTCTTCCTGTCTGTAAGACAGGGCTAGACTTCCACTGGTTCTCCAGCCTAGGGTCTACAACCTTAGGTGGACCAGGAGTCTCAGGGAAGGCTCTCCTCCCCTTACCTCTTCTCCTAGGGTTCCTCCTCCTCCTGCGAGGGGTCCCCTCTAAACAACATTCTCCCAACCTAGGGTTTAACCCCTCAGGTGGTACCGGGGTCAGAGGTGGGCTCTCCCACCCTCTGCACCCCCTTCCAGAGTCCTGCTCCCTCCCAACCGGGGCGGTACCTCTGGAGAAAGAACTGGTTAGGACACTGATTACAGTAGTCCCACCCTTCAGGTCAGGCTGATCCTGAACCTGGCCATCCAACCTCTGGTCTAAAACCTTCGGTGGAACCAATGCCTGGCACTCCAGGACTTCTGGGGATTCACACAACATCCCCAAATCACTCCTTTCACTGGACTTCTGTACTCTCCCTCCTGGAGCGGTACTGCCAGCTTCTAGGACCATAGAAGCTCCGCTTACAGATGCTCCAGGTTCTCTACACACTAGGAGATCTCCCTCAAGTGAACTAACAGGCAAGTCTAGGTTCCTTTCCTGGTGTTCCCTAAAGAAACCATCCAGGCTCTGTGACAGGGCTTCGGGCGTCTGGGGACTCTCGGTCACACACTCACTCCCGCTCCACTGAGACAGGCAGTCAGCCCCTACACCCTTCTCACTAACCAAGGACCTAGCTGGGCTACTCTCACCCTCCTCCACCACACTGGGCTGGAAGACACCTGACCCACTATTGTTGGAATCACTCACTAGTGACTCAAAAGAACCTCTCGCACTGTCCCAGCGTTCTGCTTCCTCTGCAAGGTCCCAAGGACAAAAACACTTCAACTTCAGCAGGTGCTGGCGCAACTCTGGACAAACAACACTGAGCAACTGCTCTTTGAGGAACATATTCACCACACCGTCCACCTCATTGTCCGAGTTAGCCGTCAGCCAACCCCACATTGCATCCGAACAGTCATCCACAAAATACCCCCACTTCTGGTGAGATGGTTTCTTAAGGTTCCTAAACCTCAACCTATTCTCCTCCTCTGGGGAAACAGGAACCATACTCGGGGAACTGGGAGTGGGACTGTCTACACTGACATTTAAAAAGCTGCCACCACTGGACTCCACCCTCCCTGGGGAATCCAGACAATTACAACTGTGCGCAGGGAAGAGTCTATCCTCTAGGGCTGCTCTCTCACGGATGATGGCCCTTCTCTCCACCTCTATCCTCTCCTGCGCTAAGAGTCTTTCGATCTCTAGCTGCGCCATAGCCTGGGCATGCTCTAACATGAGCTGTTCCATCGCTAACTGATGCTCCCTTTCTTTCTCCCTATCTTCCCACTCTTCTGGGGACAGGACAAGGGATGGGGCGCTGGTACTGACACTGGGCCTAGCAAGGGACTCCCTATCTATGGGGTCCTCACTATCTGCTGGGGCCCAACCACTGTCATCATCCAACTCACATTCTTCATCAGAATCTTCAGGGCTCCCCACAGACTCACCACCCTCATGGCATGTGGCCTGGTCCCTTTCCTCGCTGCGCTCAAGATCCCTTTGATCCTTATACCATTGGACCAGGTGGTTCCTAAGTTGGTTCTCAGTATCTGACTCATCCACCTCCATGACTCCCTCTTCACAGAATCTGACCAGCTCTGACCTACTGTACCTAAAAAGACAACAGAGATCAAAAACAGGCTCCATTTTGGCGGACGTTCTCAAGAAGAGTTTGACACAGGGAACCTGGGGGTCTGAGCTTACACAGGAGTACACAATTACAAAATTCAGCAAGATTCCTATCTCAGAGAACTTGCATTCCTCTGTCCAGTGTAACACACCACTCATTCACACACACCCTCCCCTCGGACTGGTAAGGCAGTTTCTACCACCCCTGATTTTCTCAACCTGACCACAAGTGACACAGGTACCAAACTCTGGAAGCAGGGCGGGGAACAAATGTACTGGACAGAAATTACAAAATGACACCTTTCAGGAGAAGCAAAACTGAACTTCCCTAAAAACCAATAATCCCCAAAATGTGGTTATCTAAAATGCAGAGTTTTGAAGTGTGGCCTGTCGCCACTGTGGTACAGCGCAAACGCAAGTCCAATCCGCACCGCTAGCCACCAATGTTAGAAACGGGACCCTGGCCGGCCAAGACTCGCGTCGAGGTCAGTCAGGGATCACCATTTCTAAGGTCAGGGCTAGGGAGTCACACACCAAGATAACCCCCGCTCACCCTCTAGGTAACGTGGCGCGAGCAGCAAGGCTAATCTCAGAGGCGATGTGTAAAGCGTTTGCGCGCGCACCCCAGCGACAACAACCAAAGGCCCACCACAAAGGAAACTCCACACAAGGTTATATCAAAAATAGCCTTTGTATTATAATAATAAGAACACATTAGATAACACACACACTTTACAATGTGCCAACAGGCACGGGCAAGATTTACAAGGGATTATGTACAGGACAGGGCCACCTGGACCACTGTCAGGGGTATGCACTTGTTAGAAATAATACTTGTAGGTATAACACTTTAGCACATAAACATACAATGACTGTAACACAGAAATAGTAAATGTAGCATACAACCAGTAACTACTGGTAAAGGGAAAATACCTCCTACGCCACCCTAGTCTCTGTAGGGAAATCACGCAGGGAGCTAGGACCTATGGAAGGAAAACCTATCACCTACTACGCCACCCTAGTCTCTGTAGGGAAATCACGCAGGGAGCTAGGACCTTATCATCAGGACCTATGGAAGGAAAACCTATCACCTCCTACGCCACCCTAGTCTCTGTAGGGAAATCACGCAGGGAGCTAGGACCTATGGAAGGAAAACCTATCACCTCCTACGCCACCCTAGTCTCTGTAGGGAAATCACGCAGGGAGCTAGGACCTATGGAAGGAAAACCTATCACCTCCTACGCCACCCTAGTCTCTGTAGGGAAATCACGCAGGGGGAAGGAAACCTAAAATAATCACCTAGGCAAGTAACATTTAGCAAAGGCAATTAAACATCAACATTCCTCTAAGCAGGTCACTTTTAGCAAAGGGAAATAAAAGAACAAGGCATTACCTAAGCAGGTCACTTTTAGCAAAGGTAATGACACCAACAATCCTCTAAGCAGGTCACTTTTAGCAAAGGGGATAAACACATAAAGAATTACCTAAGCAGGTCACTTTTAGCAAAGGTAATAATAAACAAGAATTGCACATGTAACATTAAAACACATTCAGAGGTGCAGGTTAGAACTTTTGCGCAAGAATCATATAGCAAAGAAATCACAATGCGCAGGGTGCATGTAGCACAACACTCAAAATGTCCCTCAGGCCAACTGGCCTCGAAAGGGGCGGAATGCCCTGAGTCTCAGTGTCAGGGAGGTCTGCGCAGGCAGCACAGACACAAAAGCCTAAACGTAGCAACTGTCCACTAAGTGCTGGACAGTTGTGAATATGCACTGGGCAACCGTTGGAGCCAGGAGGGCTCAAGGACCAAATGGGCAAGGAGCCTCTCAGGGGCTCACCAAGCAAAATGTGCCAATAGAGCTCAGCGCTCTAAATAATGAATATGCCCCCAGAGCCTCTCAGGGCTCTCACTACGATGTGGGCAATGAGCCTCGCTGGGCTCGCGGAATGAATCTGGCTTGTGAGCCTCTTGGGGCTCGCACATGGGCACTAAAGAGCTCAGCGCTCTAAAACAATGATGGGGGCGATGCCTCTCAGGGCTCAGAACAATGAATGCCCCCTCGAGCCTCTGGACTCACTAACAACTATGGCCGTCGTTGGAGCCTCGCTGGGCTCGATGAACAGATTGCCCCCAGGAGCCTCTGCGGCTCCGAACAACAAATGCGGGGCGTTGGAGTCCCTCACGGGGGACTCAGGATCAATGGGAGTGCCCCCAGGAGCCTCTGCGGCTCCCCAGAGAAATGCAGCAGCGTTGGAGCGGCCCGCTGCCAATCGGGGCCGCTCGACGGACAAAGGACCCTGTCCCCGCACTCACCGGTATCTCGCTGGTGCTGCGGGGGCAGGAACACTGCCGGCTCTCCTCCTCTGCAGCGCGGGGCTCCTCTTCCTCGGAGCCTCGCTGGCGGCGCCTCTCTCCTCGCTGCCTGGTTGCGGAGGCGGGACTTCCGGTCGGCCTCTCAGGGGCCGCGCTGCGATTGGCCGGTCGGCCAGATACTTCCGGGTCGCCGCGGGCAGCGCGGCGGCCCGTTCCAGGTAGGCAGGCGGGCTCCCAGTACCCGAGGAGTGGGCTCCCTCGAGGTATTTACAACATCCAACAACGGGGCAATGCCGGGTGGGCACCGGCGCTCAGAATAAAAAGTAAAGCGAGGTGGCACTCGCTAATGCCAAAAAGCGGCAAAAAGCGCTCCACAGCGCTATAATAGAAATAAAGCGCACCCAGTGCTTGGGGGCTAAAGGAAAGCGCTCCTAGCGCTACAAATATCAGCAAAGCGCTATTGAGCGCTGGGGCACCAGGAAAGCGCTCCTAGCGCTATAAATCAAATAAGAGCGCCTCCAGGCACTCTAAGTCAAAAGCAAAAGCTCCAGCAGGGACTGGAGGCAGGCAGAGGGGCAGGGCAGGGCCAGAGCCAGCACACTGGGTCTCCAGGCAGGGAGACAAGCCAAGTGGCGGTCCTCTTGGCCCCAGCAGCAACAGCCCCCTCTGGCAAGGATCCACAAGTAGAACAACTTCTGTGGGGACACAGCCCCATATTTATACCGAGAAATCCTTTGTTAGGAGGTGCAGGGTGGGGGGAAACCAGTTGCAGCTGGCTTGGGAGTACCCTTGATGGCCCAACCACCCCTTTCATTCACTGGGGAGGCTTGGGTCATTAGACAAACCACAGGGGGGCGGAGCCAGCATTGTGTGGGGAAAACCCAGCCCATCCAGGACACAGATCTACTCCTCCCACACATCACTCATGCTGATCTCACACTCACCACCGGGCAGACCCATCCAGACTTCCTGGAGCCTGGCATGCCAGCCAGCTCCAGCCAATCACGCTCCAGTATCCTCACTGCACACATACATCAATGTCCAGAAGTAGCACTTCCCTTCTAGACACATACAAGCCGCACATACCATTGCGCAGCATTCATTCTCACGAGTTCATACATACTAAACTCGAGCCTGCACTCCCCACACATCAGGAACTAACAGGGCACACACATTCCCCATGCATTCCTATGGGAGAGCAGGCCAGCCATACTACACGCACGCACTTTCACTCTGGGACACAGGGAAAAAGTGCGCCAAGACCCAAAAATCACTACACAGGGTCACAAATAAAGGCAAAAAGATTAGGGGTGAACCTGCCCTAAGGCCCAAGTCTAACAGATGTACTACCATGTTCTTAGTTTTGACAAAGTATTTGTCTAGTTTGGCTATAGCTATGTCAAATTCATCTGGAGCTTCACCAGGAGGAGGAGTATAAGAAGGTAAATGGTCAAAAACATTTTGGCCTTCTACGCCAAGATGATAATACATAAGATTTTTTTTTTTTTCTGCACGATATCTTAATCCATCAATGGCACCTAAATAAGCCATGAAAGATCTCAACCAGAGTTTCCATTCAAGGGGAGGATCACCAGGAGTCTGGAGAAATGGAGCTGGAGCAGTTACGTTTTGCATTATAAAATCCTCTATTTTCTCTTATTAAATGTAATGAAAAGAAAGAGAAAAAAAAATTAAAATTTAAAGTTGTGACTCGTTGAAAAACTGTGCACTCTAGTGTGAAAATATTGTTTTAGAAAATGAAGACTGTGTGTATGTTAGTAAGGTAGATGTTACAATTTTGATATTTGAATGTGTTTGTTAAAGGTTGTACACATCAGTATATTAGAATAGGAACATTAAAGTTATTAGCTGTGTGCATAAGCTGTGCACATCAGCGTGACAAAGTTCTTTTCAGTAGTGAAGATTTGTATATGTACAGCTGTGTACATCAGCGTGTGAATGTAGAGTTGCTGTGTGCATCAGCGAAGATGTGGAGTTCTTGGTTGGCTGTGCACAAAATATATAATAGAATTGCTGTGTGCATCAGCGGAAGTGTAGATTTCTTGGTTGACTGTGCATGAAATATGTAATAAAGGTGACTTGAAGACAGCAGCTGGACTTTGTAATGGAGCCTTTGTGACGACAAAGGAGGTAGTAGCCGAGTTTTTTTTTTTTTTTGCTGAGGCTTTGTGACGTTCGGTTATTATTTTGGAAGAACGAAACAACGTCACATGGCTGAATGACGAGCAGCGTGGACGTCTGTGGTAATCAGTGTCTGTAGCAACTAGCAAGTTGACGGCAAGCGTGATGACGTCGGGCAGGGATCCGTTAAAACGTCATCATAATGAAGAACAGCTCGTAGAGAAAGGAGTCGGCGAGGCGGACGTGCGGAGTGCGCAAAAGCTGAGCAAATTGTGAGTAAGAGTCACTGCTTGGGGAGTAATTCGGTAAAAATGATGCGCACTGGTATGTGTATTGGTCGCTTGCACGCGTGGGTTCGTATCCCATCCTCGTCGCCAATGTAAGGACGAGGCGCAGGCAGAGGTAGGTGGTCAAAGATTTATTCATAAAAGAGAGCCGTCCAGCTCGGAAGGTAGACCAGCAACTGTAACTGCCACGAAGGGAATCAGGGAGTAGAATGCCTGAGTAAAGGAACACTCAGAGCATTGGAATATTACAGATTACATCATTGAATTCAGTAATGGAATCAGAGAATCAGATCACCACACACCCCCAACAATACCTCGCAGCTCCACTGCTTTTCCCCTCTCACTCCGGCAGAGATTGAATCCCTTCTTACCAAAACTAAATCTGGTTCTCCCCTTGATATCATCCCTGCTAAAATATCATCTAGATTTTCTGCACAGCAAGCCACACCCATCTGTTACATTCTTAATAGCTCCTTGAGTACAAGCAGACTCCCCCTAGAATGGAAAGCTGCTCAAGTTTTTCCTATTCGTAAAATCCCCAAGATCTCCACAAGTGAGCCTTTAAATTACTGTCCCATGTCTTTGCTCTCCCTTCAGACCAAGCTTATTGAAAAACATATAAACAGACATCTGTCTGACTTCATCGAAAACTCTCACTGCCTCGATGTCTCCCAGTCAGGCTTCCGGGCCAAGCACAGTACCGAATCCACTCTAATTGAGGTAACTGATAACAATAGAATGGCCCTGCACAATGGTCAGCTGGCACTTTTGGGCCTGCTTGACCTGTTGGCAGCATTTGACACCATCTCACACCAGAACCTACTGGAGAGACTTCGAGACATTGGAGTACAGGGGCTTGCACTGAAGTGGATGACGGACTTCCTTACTGATATAACCCAGACAGTCAATCTGGGGACCTTTAGATCAAAAACCACCAAAGTTACCATGGGGGTACCGCAGGGCTCTTGTTTGAGCCCCACTCTTTTTAACACCAATTTTACCCCCTTGGCTAAACTTATGAGGAACTTAGGGTTCAATCCCATCTCATACGCGGATGACACCCAGCTCCTCCTCACCTTTGATAAGAACAGACCTGATATACAACTCATCTTTTCTGAAGGCATGAAGACTATTGCTGCCTGGATGAGGACTAACTTCCTCCAATTAAACAAGAAGAAATCAGAGATCATGTTATTTGGAGTGGCAGCTATAAGCTGGACCCCCAGATGGTGGCCAGAGGAGCTGGGCAATGCCCTGTCCCCTAAGGAAGTGGTAAAGAATGTAGGCATTAGGATCAACCAGAACCTCACTCTTTATGCTCACACCAAAACTACTTCTGGCACCTACTTCTACACACTCCATTTACTTAGAAGGATCTTCCCCCTGTTACTTTCCTGTACCAAAAAAAACATTGATGCATGCTCTGGTACTGGACTATTGTAATGCACTGTTAGCATCGGCCAACAAAGCATCTTTAAACAAGCTATAAGTTGTGCAGAACACGGATGCCCATCTTGCAGCAAACGCCCCACCTAGAACGGCTTACACTCCCCTCCTTAAAAAACTTCACTGACGGGTGAAAGTTGAGATAGGCTGCACTTTTTTTTTTAAAGCCCTCAATGAACAGGGGCCTTCCTACCTATCTGCTAAACTTATAAACTATACCCCCACACGACCTCTTAGATCAGACTCCAAGCTACTCCTCTGCACCCCTAGAATTAAAAAAGCGTGCAGTGGTTGCAAAGCTTTTTCACACCTTGCCCCTGCTTTCTGTAATGAGCTGCC
Source organism: Lissotriton helveticus (assembly GCF_964261635.1). NCBI lineage: Eukaryota > Metazoa > Chordata > Amphibia > Caudata > Salamandridae > Lissotriton > Lissotriton helveticus. Next base: position 2,100,588,488 of record NC_136059.1, on the reverse strand, counting down.
CCTCCAGCTTTGCAACTGCCAGAGCCTCTCCCAGTTCAGAAAACTTCTGAAAACTCATCTCTTCTGATCCCCTCGGATCTGGCTGCAGCACTCCGCCCTAAGTGCAGAGATACCCGTTTGGGGTGATTCAGCGCTATATAAATTAATAATAATAATAATAATTACCAGGTTCCAGAAGGCCCTCATTTTGTGAGTACATTGGGCGCTTGTCAACATATCCCACTTATCACATTCCCAACTTCTTTTTGCTGTTTCAATAATACTTTTATGGGATGCCCTTTTCTCTTTTATTAGAAACCTGCCTTTGAGTTAAATATCAGAAATAATGGTGAGTCAGATTGTGTGTGCCCGTAACACGCCCTGAGTGAATGGTTCAATGTGAGGGTGTTCAACTGGAGTACCAATGAGGTCCAAGCACAAGTTGGTGGAATCTTGGGTTCTGGAATAGTCCAGTGCAGGTCCTCTTCGCTGAGGTTAACTGCATTCAGGCCCTTCAAGGACTCATACTGGCAATTAAAATCACAGCCAAGAATGACCAGAATACTGTGAGGAATGGTGAGTAAAAAGGTTGTCAGTTGGTCAAGAGTCGTCTACTCTTGCCTATAGCCAACTGATCGAGAGTAGACATTTATCAAGGCAATTCTGACCTTTGTACGAAAACTCAAAAAGATGCAGAGAATATCACAAGATGATGTCTCTATATGTTTAGCTGTGCAACCCAGGTTCACAGAGACTTCAGGGCATTGGCGTACAGGGGCTTGCACTAAAATGGTTGACAGACTTTCTAACAGACAGAACCAAGACAATCACATTGGGCACCTTTGGATCTAAAACCACAAAAGTTGGCTAAACTAATGAGGAACCTAGGGTTGAGTCCCATCTCCTACATGGACGACACCCAGCCTCTCCTCACCTTTCATAAATCCAACCCTGATATACAACCCATCTTTTCATCGGCTATGAAGACCATTACCGCCTGGATGAGGACCAACTTCCTTCAACTGAATGCAGAGAAATCGGAGATCATATTTTTTGGAGGAGAAGCCATAAGCTGGTCTCCCAGGTGGTGGCCAGAGGAACTGGGCACAAACCCCTTTCCAAAAGAAGTGGTCAAGAATTTAGGAATCCGTATTGACCAGAATCTTACTCTCAAAGCCCACGCCGCTACTACCGCTGGTACCTGCTTTCACACACTCAGCCTACTCAGAAGAGTATTTCCTTTGTTACCTTCCTCTACACAAAAAACAGTGATGCAAGCCCTAGTGTTAAGCCGTTTGGACTACTGTAATGCAATGTTCGCCTCGGCCAACGACGCTTCATTAAACAAGTTACAAGTAGTTCAGAATACGGCAGACCGACTAGTAACAAATGCCCCTCCCAGAACGGCCTTGATTCCACTTCTTAACAAACTCCACTGGCCCACTGTAAGATAGCGTGTGAAATTCAAGTACAGCTGCATTGTTTTCAAAGCCCTCAATGGTCTGGGGACTTCCTACCTGTCTGACAAACTGACCCAGTTTTCTCCCTCTCGGCCCCTCCAATCTGAATTCAAGCTTCTCCTTTGCACTCCAAGAATTAAAAAGGCACGAAAGGGTGGCAAAGCATTCACTCACCTTGCCCCTTCCTTCTGCTTTGTGACTCCCAGAGCCTTCTTCAATTCAGGAAGCTTTAAAAAAAACTATCTTTTCTGAGGCCTTCTGGCTTGGCTGTAGCATACCGTCCTAAGCACGGAGATACCCCGTACAGGGTGATTCGGGCACTATAGAAATGAATAAATATCGAATAAATAACCCAGGTACAGAGTCCCCCTGATGGCCTTCCCCTTCCCCCAACAGTGGCTGCTATACTAAAAGACGCATAACCTAGTCTGAGTGTATCCACCCTAGCCTAGGCTTCCTGAAATATGCAGATCTCATTGTGTTCTATAAACGCCCCCCACTTTGGATTGCCCAGTTTGGTAGTGAGACCGGCAATGTTCCATGATAGTACCAGCAGCCTATGTGGGCCCATTCAATTATCTATTTTTGGTAGCGAGTCACAGGTCAACGGTGTGCCATTATCTTGTTGGAGAGGGCCATTGGACACCCCCCCCATTTGCCTTTTACCTTTACCGGCAGCAGAGTGATCAGAAGTGGGGGATTAGTGATTTTAAGGTCACCCATTGTTGGCGGTTAAATGGCTGCGTGAACTCGAGAGGTAGGCCAGGCATAGGTCGATTGATAAGAACCCCTTGCCAAGTGTTTCTTTGTACTCCTCCTGCTCCATCAACGCTCTGATTTTCTTGTTCATCTTCCTGTCTCAGATGCCCATACCGCTGGGAAGGCTCCACCCATTGAATGTGGCTCCCTAAAGGCTCCTTCTGGTGCTTACATTCCTTTTACTGGGATCACGCTGGATCAAGTCAATCTACTGACTCCAGGGTCGCAAATCTGTTTGAAAGTGGTAGCTTAGAGAAAAATGGGCTAAGATGTTCCCGAGCAAAAATAGACCATTTCTTGGTTTGCTTCCTTGTCCCTACCTCATGGCCCCCTCACATTCTATTATGTGGGACAAGCCCTGGAGGGTAAAAATAGTCCAGCGGGAAAGACCTTATACCCCCCTACTGCTGTCGGTGGTTCCAGTCAAGGAGAGCCCTTACAACGTGTGCGCTTTTAAAATTGATCACAATGCAATCCCTGGATACATCTTTTGGCCTCCAGCCCACCCATCCCACCTTTCGTGTCAAGAGGATTTCGCCTGTATCTTTGTAAGAAAAGAGCAGCTGCTTGGCCAACCAAAAGATACATTCATTTTTGTATTCAAAATGTGATTCCCTTTGCCCCATATTCAGTTCTGGTACTCCAGTTTAAATCATGACATATGGAGTTGAGTCTGGGAGGAGGTTAATGCATGGCAGGGCAGACTTCTCATTGGAGGCTTCAGCTTGTGCGACACACTACTCATCAACCCTTTGGCTGGTCCCCTGTTGGGCCAAACTAATCCCAGCTGCTGGAATTACTGGGTAGGACCTATGTTTGTAGCCAGCCTCCATCCCACGACTAGGCCCCTGGCGCTGAGTACTACCATCATCTCCTAACTTTGCTGAATTGATTGTAATTCTATTTGCAACCACCTGGTTGATCTGATTTGAAAGGGTGGGGCTCAGAATGTTTGTAGGAATGGGGTCCGACCAATAGTGGGGACGAGTAGCTTGCAATACCCAGTGATTTTCAGACCCATCCCTCCTTTGGATTACTTCTGACTTACCCACCCATGTTTCAACCATAGATGCAAGCTTTACCGTACAATCAGAGTTTTAAGTTCATCCTTGACAATATCCCTTATTTGAATCTGTAGTTCCGCCACCAGGTTGGTCACCCAAGATGGCTGCTCTATACCTACAGGTGAGCTGCCACCTACACCTCCCTTCCCAGAGTCACCATTTGCTGTAGGCTTTGTGGCATACTTCTTGAGTTTAAACCCCACTCTCGCAGCAGGTTTGGATTTCCATTTTTTGGCTGGTCCTGGAGGGGTAGCCTCCAGCTGCAGGTTTGCGTTAGATGTTTCATGTACCATTGCAGGCAACCTTGGGTGAGGCTTGGGAGAGTCAGAGACCAGCACTGGCGGTGTTAGTAGATATATGATGATTAGTCTAGGCAAAGGCCTGATCCTGGGTTAACGATAAGCGACTTTCAGTTAATTCAATTTCAGTAGATACCACCCCTATAGACCTTTGAAGCATCCTGTCAATTTAAGTTGGTTGATAAGTTGCTGGAGATTGCAGGGGTAATGTTTGTTTTGTCCCGACACAGGCACGCTTCCCATTTTGAGAGAAAACCCATCAGAATAGTCAAGCTCTTGATTGCCTGTTAACCATGTTCTGCCATGTCACTCGCTCTGGATGGAAATAGCAACCTAGAACAAAATGGGGTTGGATTAGCAGGTCCAAGAGTTAGACACAGCTTGCACCAGTCACCAGGAATTAAAAAGGCAGCAGCGTAGCCTCAATCCACAACGTTCATACAAACAAGATGTAATGGCACTAACCTCGAGCTCCAGACTGGGTCAGTAGATCTTGTCCCAAGATTTAAATAAATAGGCCTCAGAGGGATGGTCCAACCCAGCCTCCTGCGGGCTCTGATGGGTGCAGATGGGCCCGCCCTTGGCATGGTACGTCCAACGCTGATGGAGCCCCACGCTGCTTAATGCACCTCTGAGCGTGATGAACAAATGTTGGTGCCTCCTGTCGCATTGGTTGCTGGGGGTGTCATCCCCCCGGGACTGAATTTAGGCAAGAGGTGGTAGTGATGAGGGCTCCCGCAGTGTGGGAGCCCCGTGCTGCTGTATGCACCTCCGGGTATGATGAGCGAATGTTAACACCTCCCGGCGTGTAGGTTGCTGAGGGATTTAGTCCCCCCGGGAACCAAATTCAGGCAGGCAGTTACGGGCAATGGCGGTGATGAAGGCTTCCAGTGCTGCAGGAGGAGCCCCGCCCTGCTTTATGCGCCTCAGTGCGCGATGAACAAATGGTGGCGCTTCCCGCGCGTTGGTTGCTGGGGGGTGTAGTCCCCCCGGGACCGAGTTCAGGCAGGCAGTGGCGGGCAGTGGCAACGATGAGGGCTCCCACACTGTGGGTACCCCACGCTGCTTTATGCGCCTCCAGGTGCGAACGTAGGCACCTCTTGGCATGTTGGTTGCTCCTCCTGTACACCCTATCCCCCTTGAGCATCTGCTCTCCTGCACAGCCCTGCTGTGCATCGACCATCCCTTGCCAGTACGCCACCTCCTGCAAAACATACCTATCGCATATCTCACCAGGGCTCACATCATTCCTGCACAATCTATTTAGACACCTCTCTCCTGCACTTCTGCACACATCTTGCACCCGCAAATCATCTATGTACCTAACCCCCTGTACATCTCCTTTATATCTTAAATACTGCACATCACCCCTGCTTATATCATTCCTCGCGCTCCCTTTACTTCACGCACGTTTCACCCACACAACTCGCCCAATGCACATTTTACCCCGGTAAATCCCTGAACATCACGACACATGCACATCTCACGCTAACACCTTCCCCACGCGCATTTCGCCTACTCAATACCTGCCGCTCCATAATTTACCCACCATACGAGTGACATTCTGCACTTTCTCCCCTACACCTCTCCCTGCTGCCCCGGACCAACCACCCCGCCGTGCATTATGCTGCTTTTCTGGACTTTACTGGGATGTCTCGTCGGAGTCTGCTGGAGTCGCCCAAAAGCCCAGGATTTCGGGAGAGGAGTGAGGTGGGTAAGCCAATACACAGACATTGGGGAGAGGGCAGATGACCTTGAAAAAACAGTGGACACCCGTACCGAAGACCAGGAACAGCTCTGGCAGTGCCCAGCCCTGATCCCCATCCTGACAGCGGAGTCCGACCACTATGTCTGATGCCCGGTGGAGCTGCTCTGTTCAGCTTTTGAGGAGATCGGCCTTGGCTCATCCCCTGACCGTCACCTACCCAGCCGGACTTTGGGCACAGTTTTTCTCCCCATCTCCCTGTCTTGCCCACCCCCCATCGTATTTCTGTGACTCTGCTTTTTCCTTGTCTCCTATCTATCTGTTCCTATTCAGCATTCTTTCGTTCTTTGTTTACTTCCTTGCTCCTATCCCCTCTCACCTGAATCTTTCCCCTTGCCCGCTTCACCGCCTAGCCCCCTGTCCTTTTGTGCCCTTTGACTAAGCACTCCTTCTCCCCTTTTTGGGGAAAAGATCCAAGATATATACGCCGGAGTCTCAGCATACCCGCTGAGAGAGTCCACAGCGCCAAGGGAGCCAGTCACAATTGAGGTATTGTATAGCACCCCTTGCCAAAAGACTCCCTCTCCCCTTTTTGGGGAAGGATCCAGTAAAGTATGCCTTGGAGTTTCAGAGACCCCTCTGAGAGAGTCCAATGCGCTTAGGGAGCCTCTCGCAACAGAGATGGGGAAATGATACCACTCCCCCTGGGTTCACAGCTTACTGGACTTTTGGTGCAGCTTTGACTCGCCTACCGGTTTGTGTCCCCGTCACCCTCCCCTCCTCTTGCCTTGCCGTGTCTCTAATCCTCCCCTCCTCTTTCCCTCCTCTACTCTCTGTCTACTTCCCCTGCTCCTACCCACCACTCCCCGGTATACCTACTTGCTTTCACTACCTAGCCCCCTGTCCTTTTGTGCCCTTTGACTAAGCACTCCTTCTCCCCTTTTTGGGGAAAGATCCAAGTTATATACGCTGAAGTCTCAGAATACCCGCTGAGAGAGTCCACAGCGCCAAGGGAGCCACTCACAATTGAGGTATGGTATGGCACCCCTTGCCAAAACACTCTGACTCCCCTTTTTGGGAAAGGATCCAGTAAATAGGCCTCTGAGTCTCAGAGACCCCTCTGAGAGAGTCCACTGCACTTAGACAGCCTTTCGCAACAGAGATGGGGAAATTATACAACTTCCCCTGGGATCACAGCTTCTGGACTTTGGGTGCAACTTTGACCCGCCTACCGGTTTGTGTCCCTGTCACCCTCCCCCTCCTCTTGCCATGCCATATCTCTAACCCTCCCCTCCTCTTTCCCTCCTCCATTCTCTCTCTACTTCCCCTGCTCTCACCCCCCCACTTCCCGGAATATCTCCCCTTGCCAGCTTTTTCCCCTACCTATATGTTCCTTTTTGTTTGTCTCAACCTTACTTGTAACTAAAATTGCAATGCTCTAATAACTGTGTAACCTTTGTAAAGCTGTAACCTGCAATTTATTGTCTGATACCCATGTAAAGCACTGTGATACCGGGTCAAGCCAGTGCTATATAAAACCTTTTAAATAAATAAATAAATAAAATCACGGGAATCAATTCAGGCTGGCAATGGCGGTGATGAGGGCTCCAACTTAACAAAACATACAAAAAGCAGAACTGGAGGTATGTATTAAAGATTATAGTGAAAAAAAGCACATAGCGCCAATGGTAGCCAAAGGTTGTGGTAGCTCAAGAGCTAAGTGCAATATGAGGATATCAACAAAGGAGCACAATGTAGTTTGACCACGACAGGGCCTGGAAGTAGGGAGGTTTGTAAAACTTTCTAAATTCCAAACTAAGGAAAAACTCTTCTGGATATGGGATGAACCTGAAATTCAACCCTTCATCATAAAACTGCTGGTTGATACTTTTTAAGGTCTGCCCCCTTGAAGCTCTGGACCTAAATATTTTGTACAAAATTCCAAAGATTGTTTGGTGCCCAAACAACCAGTACACTTCTAAAACCCAAAGGACTTCGGGGTGGGGGGCTCTTAAAGACTCTCCGAGTGTCAAGCAGGGGGGAATTGGAAAGTCCAGTTACCACTGGCAAGCTGAAAATCTTCATAGAAATGTCCTCCTTAGCCTTTTTATGTCCCTGGAGGCATCCAAGGGGATCAACTCGAAGATTGTTGGTGAAGGATGTCAAGTGGAACGGTCTAGGCCTACAAACTCCTCAGGTCACAAATCCCAAGTGAAGCAGGCCCAATCTGCCTTTTATCCCATCGCATATCCAGCACTGTTCTGAGGAAGGCTAGGTGAGGCTAGGTGAGGGTGCAGCATGGTAGGGTTCACCTGTCAGGATTTACATTGCAGCGCCTGCCTAGGTATGTAGACAAAGACTACAATATCCAAGTTCCCTCAATACTGGAAGTATTTAATGGGCGTGCCCGAGCACTCGGTGCTCGTAATTTTGTTCCCAGCGTTTCAGAGCCGGTCCGATGGCTACGCTGCTCTAGAGGCTGAGAGAATCGGTGCTGGGGAGTCACGCATCCTGGAGTAAGACTCTCCTGTTCGGGTAAGAGAAGACGGGAACGGAGGAGATTTCTTCCGTGTCCCGCTCTGTACCTGCCTTTACTTTCGGAGTGTGGAGTCCGGCGCGGCTCACACTGCTGATTCCTTTTGTTTGAGGTTTAAGAAAGACGGAGCTGAACACAGGGGTGGTCGAAACCTCGTGTTACCGTTTCCTATCCAATTACAGAGTGTTGGGGTTTACGGAGACGAATACGGAGGTGGTCGAAACCTCGTATTGCCGTTTACCGATTTCAGAGGTGGTAATAAAGGTGCCGGACAGTGGATGGCAAACTGGCACACGTATTTAGGAATTGTGGATTGTGGCAATTGCTAACCGGAGCGGGAGTGGTGGTCCCAACCACACGCTGACGGCTAACATACACTTCAATGCTTGGATATTGAGGAACTTAGAACCGGGGCGGGGGTGGTGGTAGCAACCACACGCTACTGGTTTTTTCATACTTTTGTTGGTTCTCCAAAATTAGGATTAAGAACTATTTTGATTGCTTTCCTCTCCAAAGGAAGAGGTGTTAGATGGAGTGCTTTGAGCTGCCCAGCTCTCAACTGGCCTACTTGTTTTCTTTTGCTGTTTTTATTCCTTGGGATATTGAACCTTTCCATGTGTGTGATTACCGGAACACAAAGACTTCATTTCTCTATGCAGTCCATGGTAGGCTATAGAGCTCAGAAGGTTTTCAATGTAATGACAGGAAGCTCATGTCCTCTAGGGTTTCATAATGTTATCCTTCTTCCCTTGCAGGTATACATACATGCATTATGTAGGTGTGACTGCGAACAAGATTGTATTAATCATTCACAGGTATGCAAAACTAGAGAGAATTACTGAGAGTAGGGATGTGTATATAACATCTGTTATATTGTTGGTTATTGTTTTGTCGTTTCAGGTTCTTGTCCCAGCTGTCCCTTCCCCTTCCTTTTTTTCCCTCGCCTGATAGCTCAAACACCCTGTCAGACAATCAGGGTGTTTGTGACGTCAGGAGGTGGACCCTTATTACAACATCCAGATCCTGCGGAGCTAGACCTGGCATCACCTGCCTGTCGTTAGTCTAAATAATAAAGGTTTACAGGCTCTGACCTACATACTTTTGCAGTAGTTCCTGTTTGTTTTACAGCTAACAGGCCCAAAATGCCTTCTGTCTGGACATTTTCAAGATGGCAAAAATCTTTGGCCATACTAAACTTGGTCTCTTAGAACTGGGAGCATGTGTGAGGGGAGTATGTTATGCTAATCCTAGTGTCCTCCTACATAAATGCTAAAATCCAGCTAGAAACAAGCACTGGACCAATATTATGCCTAGAGACAGACGTCTTGTATGATAAAAGTAGGATTCTTCAGCAAACAAACAAGTGATACAAAAGAAATCTCCTATCATTCTTTTTGCTCCCCTTGAAATTCACAATGCTTTTATATGTGCTTCAGACAAACTTCTCGTAGAGGATTTACTACTGGGTTGGCAACAGGAGGGACACAGCCTCCATCCTGCATATTCTATTGAGGTCAGAGGAATCATTTCTAACCATTCTGGTCATGTTTTTGTGTGCTCATGGGAGAAATTCACACCTCATTCAAGGATGGGCACCGGCTGGGATTAGCGGGAGAACCAATGCAAATTAACCTCCTGAAAGCTTATAAAGATAAAGGTTAACTTGAAAAATTACTTTTCCTTAATATTTGTTGCTGGAAATGGCCTTTCTGCAGGGTCAGCCCCAATTGTTTTTGACTTCCTCTCCATACTTTTTGCTCAATTTGTTTTTTTGGGCATTAGGATTCAGTGCACTTAATCACTGCTAACGAGTGCCAAAGTGTTTGTGCTATCTCCTTAAACCATGGTAGAATTGGCTCCTAGTCACTTGAAATATTTATTTACTTTTCCCTAGTAATGGGGCACTACATGTGTCCAGGGTCTGTAAATAAATGGCATTAGTGGGCCAGAGCAAAAAGAACACTTGATGGACGGAATGCTAAACAATGTCAAACATTCACCCGAATACAGAGATCTGGGCCTAAATCCATTGGGTTCTTGCTCACCATCCGACTACAATTTGGACCCAGCCATCTGCAAATAATTTTTGACCCTGCTCCCCATGGGAGCAATCCAGCCCGAACAGCCAGGCGAGATGTTCACCTGACTGGAAAGATGCATACTGGGACCAGTTTCGGGATATCAACCATCATCAGCCAGGCTAATTTGACTCCAGTGGCATGGCAAGCATGGGATTCACGTCTGGGCACATCTGCCCCTCTTGGGGTGACAAATGGAAAAAAAGAACAATTGATCGACAGAATGCTGAACAATGTCAAACATTCACCCCAGTACAGAAACGTAGGCCTAAATGCTCACCATGCCATTCCAGTTTGGACTCAGCCATATGCAAATCAGTCTTGACCCTGCTCCCCATAGGAACAGTCCAGCCCAATCTGCCAGGCCTTTACTGGACTGGAAACAAACTTACTGGGATTGGTTTCGGAGAATCACCCCATATCATGTAGTCAAGCTTGACTCCAGTGGCATGACGAACACTGGACCCCTGCATTGGCAAACCAGTCCAACTCAGGGTTGCAAATGCAAAAAGTACAATTGCTGGAGGGAATGCTGAACAATGTCAATGTGAACTGCCAGGCCAGGTACTCCCTGGAATGGAAACAAGCATCTTAGCATCGGTTTCAAGGTATCACCGTTCATCAGCCAAGATAGCTTAAAACCATTGGCATGGCAAGCACAAACCCATGTCTGGGCATACCCGTTCCACTCAGGGTGACCAATGCAAAACGAACACTTGACTGACAGAATGCAGAACAAGGTCAAACTTTCACTCCCAGTACAGAGATATGGGACTTAATCCATCGTGTTATTTGCTTTCTGCTTCTCCCTCTCTCCATTTGTTTGATTTGAATCCATTTAAGTATCCCTTGTAACATATCTCAGACCTGCCATTGCAAAACCTGTGTGGACAGTTTTAAACTGCCATTTCAACCTAGCATAATAACCCTTTTACCAGGCCCAACACTTCCTTTTGAATACACATAAGACATCTCTAGGGTATGCAATAGAGAGCCCATGAGGCAGGCTGCAATGTATTTAAAATGTGGCAAATGCACCTCTAAGTTTTACATGCCTGGTAGTGAAAAACTCTTACATTTATTTTTCACTACAGCATGGTCTATCTCTCCCTAAGGATAATATTGCAGTTGCTTATTACATTTTATGAGTGTCATTTCCAAATGTAAAGAGATCATGTGTTCATGTTTGGTGTCTCTGAAATGGAAATTTAAATCAGAATTTATGATAAAGTTGGATTTTAAAATGCAAGTCTGAAAATGCCACTTTTAGAAATGTGTTCACTACCCAGGGGACGGGCCAGAATCACTCCAGTAAGACTCGGCAACCCTAAAATGTATTTCAAGAAACACATTGCTAGTAATGATTATTAAACCACAATTGGTTTGTTGACCACCCTATTCAATATCAGTGTTCAACTTTTAATTATTTACTTCTTATTTTATCTTTTTTTAAATATCGTCTTTTGAAAAACAGTAATTTACAGAAACATGAGGACACCCAAAATTTAAAAAGTTTTAAGCACACCATCCATCCACTCTGCCTAACCATCCATACATTCCCTCTCAAAACACATCTACAAGTGACATTTTTTTTTGCATGACACTATGGAGAAGTGTGGCTCACTGGTTAGAGGAGGTAGATCCTGAAGCAGAGGTCAGACCCGCGACCAGGGTTCAATTCCCGACGCCGCAGGGTCTTGAGCCCAAATATCCACGGACTAGATAATTCTCGTTTTGGTACCTACTCGAATCACGGGTTCACACTCTGCAGCTCTGGGCATCAGCTTGCTTAATCTCCACTACGGCCCCCCGCGGCGGGATGCCTGGCTTTCACCTTGGGGATGCCCAGTACGGGTATCTCACAGGGAGAAAGCCAGGACGGGTTCCCAAGGCAAGCACTGAGATGCCTACGGGTAATCGAGCGCTATATAAGAACGAATAATAATAATAATAATAATAGATATTTTTAAATACAAAATAACAGTTCTGCCTTTTCATGTGCAACCAGGAAAATACAATGTTTTTTCAGTTTATACAAGTTCCTTCATCAATGGGCTTTACAACCATGAAAGCTCTTAGATCTTCGTGGTAAGGTGACTTATTTCCTCGGTCTTTTATTATTTTGCCCCTGCCCACTACATCCTATTTTCAAGCTTGCATGTGGCAGTATAAGTATAAAAATGTTTCTAATGTCACAGATATGCCTATCCGGGCCTTTTTCTGGGACATGAAGTTTGTGGAGTATTTGAATTAAGACACTCTGGAATAATAGCTGTGCGTCTGGATGGAGTGGAATGTCGCTACAGCTTTTTCATATGTGTTTACTTGTTGACGCATTTCAAACCCTGATTAGTCTCGGGTTCTCCTCTGGACTCAGAACAGGTATGTACTCTACAAGAACCAAAAAACAACAATATCACTTATACATTCGTCCTCTGCTGCAGTCTTCCCTAACCATTATTATTTTTTCTAGTCATATAATTACCTCAGATTCATCCTTTGAGAACCTGGAACTGTGATCCTTGTTGTTGAGTGTTTTCTTAAATCTATAAAAACATAATTTCAGCCAATAATCAATCTATATATCTTATATCCGTACACTACCATGCGTCTCCAAAGGGTTTTCATTCTGAAGCTTACCTCTAATATATTGTCACATATATAAATAGGATCCTAGGATATGTGACGATATCTCAGAGGTAAACTTCAGAATGAAAACATGCGGAGATGCATGGTAGTGTATGGCTTCCCCCACCTTCCAGCACCAGGGCAGTGGTGTATAAAAAAAAACTTCAGATGTCACGACTTCAGTACACTTCTGGACCTGTGAATACTGTCACAGGAAGGACTGCGGTGATGCTGAATGATCTGTCACTCTGCTGGACTTTTGTTTTGAAGGAGCTGCTGTATAGCTGTGCTGACCTACTGCCTGCTGTCCTCTTGCATGCGGAAGAGGGACTGGACCTGGAACCCATCTTGAACCTAGGACTCCAGACTGACTCAAAGAGCTAGTCTGTTAGCCTCCTGATCTGAGCCTCAGGGACATAACAGGATCCCCAACAGCTCCTGTACCCGTCTTCAGTGACTTCCTGGTGCCCAAGAGGTGCATCTTAGGTCATGGACCCTTTGTGTGGCTTTAAAACTCTTAAATTCAAGCTTTTGGGCTCTTTGCGACTGCAAATGTGTCTGTTCGCACCTGAACCTACTCTTGCTGAAAATCAGTGTGGGCCACCCAAGCCCATCTCTTCACGCAGTGAGCATCGGCAGCCTGAGTAGACCGCCAATGGGAAGCTCAAGCCCCCGTCCATGATGCCTGGCCTGCTCTTTGAACTACACTGACCACTGCCAGCGATACCCTTCTTGCTCCTCACAACCTTCTTCAAGCGAACAAGATTCTTGGCACAACAATTGGGACCGTATACAACTCGTACTCCATTGCGAAATACTTGAACTTTGACCCGGTCCAACACGATCAGATAGTAACGGCAGGTGCTTTATGCTTTTAGGTGCTATATTGCAGTTCATTCTTCAGAAATTCATAAGTCCTGTTCTACTTATTGGGTTTTTGTGTTTTTTCTAATTAAAATCTTTTTTTTTTCTAACCTGATGTGGGATACTTTTTGTGTGGTGTTTTCACTATTTTACTGTTTGAAGTGTTGCACTATACAAAAACTTTACACCTTGTCTATATGTTGAGCCTGACTGTTATGTGCAAAGCTACAAGGTGGTTGAGCACAGGTTAATTTGGGGTTTGCTTCTACCTTACCCTTACTAGGATTGTGGTTGCTACTTGACCAGGGCTCACACCCCAGTCAACCAGTGACTCAATTTCTATCATTTGTTAAAAATTCGACTTAACAGTTGGATTGGATTTTTCTTAGCTATTCCAAATAGCAGTTTATTTCTTTTCAACTGGTCCCTTTTCTAAATTAGCAGTTTTAGTATTTTGATCTACACTCTAGTTTTCTACATAGGATAGTCAGGCCTGCCACAATGAAAATAGGTGTTTGAACCGTGTCACAATAGGGAGATGTTAACATTAATTTTGTACATGAACTGGTAAATACCATGTGCCCAACCTTGTAGGCTACATGGCCTACAAATGAATGACTTAGTAATATTTAAAATGGAGTTTTTTCACCTCTCAAAAAGGGTGTTTTTAACAGGTTGTAGGTTTAAACTGCAGCAGTCAGGCTACAATGGCTGGTCTGAAGCCATGTCTTCCATGTCACACAAATGCATGGCACAGTAAGTTTTACAGTCCATTGGTGACTTATAACTTTCCATGTCATGGGAGCAGTTTCGACACCATATAGCCTTAAAGGCGAGTTAAATATGCTAATCAGGGATTAGCCAATTTCTACATGTTTTAGGCTTCACAGCATGGAAACTGGTTACTGGACAGGAGTGCCCCAGTGTGCGGAGTCTAAAATGCAGCAGCAAAATTCACATGAAAAATGAGTGTGACCGTGCAAAAAGGGGCATTTTCTCACGAGATTATTCATAAAAAGTGCAAAAAAACTGCGGAATCTCATAAAATCGATTAATAGCTTTTTTCCTAATTAAAGCTTTAAACAGTTGGTCCACTCCACCGTTATCGTAAGACTGGAATATTAGGTGTCCATTCTGACAGCCCTTCCTGCTATTCGAGCAGTCCCTTTAGATCTAGAAGTGTTAGGTGGGCCATTGTAGTACCGAAGATCTCCAGTTTAAGGTACTCCTTCCAGGTTTGCTGCAAAGATCGTGAAAGACACCCTACAATTATTCAGTCATGACCCAAGCTACATCATTCTCCAATTACCTGAAAAGTCACTAAACTTCTCACTGCATCCTCAGAGACTCCAGTACATACAGTACAAATCACAATTACTAACCCTGAATCCGTGCTCCTCATAGCTTTGTCGAAACACATCCGTTGTCTAGCTACAGAAACTACTGTACTTATATATCTCTGCTGGTATCTCACCTTACTGTATTTCCCGGTAAGCAGCTCCACGGATTTAAATGGCACATTCATGTACCTTTCTTTTTTTGTTCAAAAAAACATACATGTGACTTGCTGCGCTGTCCTGTGTCAAAAACAAGTAAATACACCCCTTGATGTCTAGTGATGCCCAGAAGGGCTTCTGAAAGACTTATCTACCCAATACATTCTCAATCTCATCTAAATTAACCCTTTGGAAATCGCTCTAAGCATGCCTCAATGAAGTCGGAAAATCATCGTATGTTGACCAAACGTGCACCCCTTAACCACATAGAGCAATCATCTATAGGATTTTGACCATTTTGCTGTAAAAAAAGAAGAACAATGGCAAGATTAATAAGAAATCTCAGCGTTTAAAAAATATTTGCACATTCTAAATACCATTTACAGAACGAAATAATTCCAAGTATGGGAATATATTGCAGGGCAAATGTTGTCCTATAATAAATTGATTTAGCATTAGTATTGGTGCATAATGGAGTGTACTTCACTGAATAAATATGTTAATAAAGGCGAATCCAGGCATGGAGCCGCATAGGAAACATTACCTCACTGTAAAAATGATCAGAATTTTGTAAAGTAGGTTAAGATATTCCAAACGCTTGTACGGGCAGGGCTCGAGGGAGCAACTCAGATTCAATGCCAGAACGAAAGTGTACATCGCCTTCTTGCACTGCAAAACCATGGGATTATTTATCACAAATACAATTCAAGGTCGTGCATTAATATGGCTATTTTATATGCAAACGCAGACATCCTGGAAACGTGGCCCTGTTTTGTGGAAATCCAATTATTCATATAATGAAAAGGGCGCCAAAGTTCAGGAGGGTTAGTAGAGAGGGGCACTTGTGCAATTTCGAGGATTTTCTTTTATTCGCTAGAGCCTAATGAGAATAGGGGATGACGAGGCAGAGTTCTGATAATGTGAAAACATTAAGACCAAAGTTTGTTCTTTGCTAAAGGGCTTGTCTGGTAATATTTCTGTTTGTAAAAGCACACACATCCGAGGCATTCAATGTACATTCAGGCTACTTTGTACAAGGAAAGCAGCATACATCAATAGCGTTGTACAACAGAGCAATATTTCCATGGGGTTCCTACACCCACACTGACTGCAAGGGCAACAATCATCACTTTACCTCCATTGAAACCCTGTAATTGCAATAACCGCTATTCTTGATGAACATTTCTACATCGTCGTCCTACACTGTACATCAAATTGTAAGGATGTTCTTAACAATGAGTTCTAACTAAGCTGCCAATCACCTTTTGGTACGCTTTCACAATTCTGATGTAGTAATAACTGGAGATTGAGATCACTCTCATAAGAATAAAATAAATGAAAACATCAACAATCCACCCCACCTGCATGCATACATGTACTTTTGCAAAATATGAGCAAGAAAAACCCAATTGCAAAGTAAATCAGATATTACTTAAGACGACTCAATCCTACTTCACCTATGCCATGCCATCTATGCCATCAATAAGACAGTTCTGCAATAACATATTGGTTCCTGTCATTTGTAAAATTAATTACACCTGATAAAATCCTCGATTTTTCACTACAAGTCTTACTTCAGCAATTATCCACTTATTTTCAACGTTTACCTACGGTGCAAGAGTTAATGTATAGGTTTCTCACCTGCAAACGTCAAGCTGTCAAGAGGCATTAGTCCTTTAGAATTAGATAATCGTTACACTGTATTTTAGGGTACAGGGTACACCAGCAAGTTCTTATGTAGTCTATGTGTAGTTGCTAAAGATGCATTTCTCTCTTTACTATTCACATATAAACACTGATTACATGTATTTTCACACATGAGATTCGCTTTGAGATGCATGTAGATGATACTTCAGGGTTTTAGAGGGGCTACTGACCATTTTAAAGTGTAAAGTTACTCAAAGACTTGGATGTTAAATCTCACTTTAAAGTTACTACTAGTGGTGAATTCACAGCCACATTTAATGTTACACACGCGTGGTAGAGACCTCACCGCTCGGGCTGGAATCTCACTATTGAAAAGTATAGGGAAATGTATAAAAGTTTCTAAAACAAATAATTTTACATTGAAAATTCAATTATTTTGAATATATTACATTAAAATAAAATGAATTCCTATCTTAACAAAAAAAGTTATTATATATGAAAACTTATTAACCATATTGCACAAACAATATTCATTTTACAATCATGTTTTCATTTAAAATGGCTAATAAAATAGTGGTTATTTATAGACAAGTTTTGTACATTCATTTAAATATTTTTCCTATGTGGGATTATTTTAAGCCCGTACCTCTATTATTTAATTTTCTATGCGAGGTTGTTGCACCACCAGTGGTTGGCTTGCATGGGGTTGGAGGGAATTACTCCAGCTCTGAATTGGAGTAGATTTACAACTGCTTTACATCCTTTTCGACTATAGTAACTATTGTCGGGCAGTTTGTAAATAGCAATGGGCTTACTTTTTTGTGGGTAGGTATTTGGCCCTCCCTAAACACTCCCTAGTCCTTGCTATTCCCCTACCTACTCCTTCAAAAACCAGTTTAGTAGTAAGTATTTCCCATTTTGCAGGTACCATCATCTGTCCCTCACAAAATGTAGTACTAAAATGTCTTCTCATGTGTGTGTAAATTTCCGCTATTATGGCAAAGATGTTCACACACAAAAGATAGGAGAAGGTGAGGCAGATACCTTCACAAGTAGGTATGTGACCTATGTTACTAACCATACTACAAAATGCAGTTTGTGAACTGGGCCCCAGAGAGAACATATCAGAGCTAGAAAAGATCAAAAGGTGCCGGACTTATTGTTATGTATTGTAATTGTATTTATATAGCGCTTACTACCCCATACGAGGCATCGAAGTGCTTTTTGGCGAGTAGCATGCTACCCTGGAACCCAAAAAAGATTAGTGGTGGATTAGTATGGTGAAATTTGAGAAAATTTGAGCGGTGGACATTTGAGTCTGTTAGTTGGATTGAAAAGGACAATGAGAGGATAGAAGAGGGATGAGTCTGGGCAGTGTTTATTGGGAGGGGAGATCATAGTAGTAAGATCAGGTTTGGGATGAGTATAAGGAGAGATGGAGGAGGGAAGAATCTCTAGAAATGGATTAGGGAGATAATAGAAATAAAATGAGTTTTGAGGCAAGTCAAAGGAGGGATAGATGAGGGAAGAATTTATAAGGGTAGTTTGGCTATAGTATTAAAATGAGGTTTGAGGTGATCCAAGGAGGGATAGACGAGAAAAGAGAAATTATAGACAGGGTTATTTTGGAGATCATAATAGTAGGATGAGGTTTGGGATGAGCCAGACAGTGTAGAAAGAGGATATATTGAGAGAGGTATAGGGTGAAATGTAATGAAGTACATTGGAGAGAGTCAAAGCTCTTTTTTTAGTAGCAGTAAAGTAATAAATATATAGATACAGAAGTACATATTATACATATTTATATCAGGAAATACACATATCTAGACAGATACATATAATCAAATTAACTGCTGATATACACAGGGAAATGCTGTACATTTGTCTTTGAGTTTGGAGGTTGTGTAGGAAAGAGCCAACTCTTGAGTAGTCTTTGAAGATAAGATAGGTATCTGTGAATTGAACCCTCCCCCCTGCATGGTACAACACCAGGTGGCTCTCCGCCCTTGGACCACGGACCAAGCCCAAAACCTTGGAATCATTCTCGACTACTCCCTCACCATTACTCAACAGATCAACTCTGTCGCCTCCACCTATTTCAACACCCTCCGCATCCTCCACAAGACCTTCAAGTGGATCCCACCCGAAGCCAGGAAAACCGTCAGCCACGCACTCATAGCTAGCAGACTGCTTTAAGGAAACACCCTCTACACTGGAATCAACAAATCCCTGCTACACAAACTCGACACCCTCAGAACACCGAGGCCAGACTCGTCCTCAGCACCCCAGGGTGAGAGCACATAACCCAACACCTGTGAGACCTCCACTGGCTCCCTGTTGAGAAGTGAGTAACCTTCAAGCTGCTCACCCATGCCTACAAATTCCTCCACAACATTGGACCCAAATACCTCAACGAAAGAGTCTCTTTCTTCATGCCTAAGAGAAACCTCCGCTCCTCCAACCTTGCCCTGGCAGAAACCCCGTACTCCTGCAGAACCAGAGCATGTGTAAGAGCCTTCGCTTACGCCGCACTCAGGGCCTGGAACGAGCTCCCAGTCAACATCAGATGCTCCCCTGCCCAGCTAACCTTCAGGAAGAGCCTCAAGACCTGGTTTTCAGCTGACCTGGAGCTGCCCCCCAGCTCCTTTAGACCCTTGCGGGTGAGTATCATGATTAAAAATTCCCTGATTAATGATTGATTGATCTTAGGTTTGGGGTTAATGAAAATCCATAGTTTGGCTGTTTGAACATAGGAAGATGCATCACTTATGGTTTTTTTTGTATGGTGGGATTTTGTGGCGAGGTGCTAATCTGGAGCGGAGGTTCCTTTTTTGAATGTATTTGGTGATTTATTCCTGATGTAGAGCGGTCCTGTTACATGTATTGCTTTGTGGGTGATACAAAGCAGCTTTAATGTGGATCATCTGGCAAATGGTAACCAAAGTATGGCCCTCAAGGCAGGGGAGATGTGGGCTTGTGGCTTTACATGCAGGAGCATCTGTAATGAAACTGGTACTCATGTAAAGCTCTCTGATACCTGATATCCTCGGGTCAAGTTTGTGCTATATAAAACTCTGAAAAAAAGGTAGTAGTCTGGCAGCAGAGTTCTGAATCCATTGTAGTCTTTTCATAGTTAATACAAATGATCTGAGGAGAGGCCATTGGTGTAATTACATTTAGACAGTAAAAGAGAGATAGTGGCTAGGACCTTGTGTGGAAACCCCAGGTGGGGTAAGATTAGTTGCAGGGTTTCCATAGTAATGAAGCTTGATCTTGCTAATTTGTCCCCTTGGGCATTTATTGACAACTTGGAATCCATGGTAATTCCAACGTTTCTTACTTGCTTAGATATTCTAGGAGGTGATCCCACCCTCACCACTACTTTATGGAAAGTCAAAACTGCTACTAGAGTTATCATGCCATTTTTATTGCTGCTACAAAGCTGGACATCCAAGGAACTCTGCAGCAGGTGATTTTAAATAATGACTTATCACTAAACAGAGCCCTAGCCCCTGGGGTCAGTCCCCCCAACCCTAAGGTGACGCTAAGTGCAGCCACATGGGCTGCTTGAAGAAGCCACAGAACACTCCTTTGAGGTTTGTTTCTATTGCTTGCACAGTTCTTTAATTTAAGTTGATAACTTTATCTTGTCATTTCATGTTGAAGCAGAGTAATACTTCAGTTAGGTCAAGGTGTGAGCATTTGTAAATGAGCGGTGTATTTCAATTTGGTATTTGATGCGTGCAATGCCAAACATCGCCAGTACAGCCTGTTACTTGTAATTTTCTTAATCTGATTATTGATGTCTTATCTTTGTTTTCTGCCATAATGTGGGTCTACTCTGTTTTTGTTGGTTTCCAAACGCACTAAGAAATTCCTTTCTTTGGAGATAACCACATTGTGCTGCATTTCTCTGTGAGAGAGATCATATTTGCCACAAGTTATATGTAACACCTTCAGCCTGCTGTGAGTTTTGTTTTAGTCAATTTGCAAGGTAGATATTTTGAGGCCTTACTTGCAAAGGCAAAGCAGAATCCACATTTTGCTGACAAAACAACCACAACTGACAGGCAACACACAAGACACTGGGGGTCTCATTTATGAAAAGTGACGCATCGCTGCGTGAAAAAAGCGATGCGTCACTTTTCACTGCGCCCTCCTTGCGAGACCAATGACGCGTTATATGTACAGTATGATGCATCATGGAGCAAAGAGTTACAGATATGTCAGTATTTCTGACGTATCTGTATGGCGCAAAAGTGACGCATTGCTGGAGTGTGTCACAAAAGTGACGCAACTCCAGCAATGTGTCCTTTCACATGTGAAAGGGCCTGCGTCAGGCTTACGCCTGCTGTGAGGCAGGCGTAAGAAATTGAGGCATTTGTGTCCTGAAAGTGGCGCAGTGAAATCTTATAGATTACACTGCGTCACTTCTATGACCCTGTCTTGCGTCAGAACGCCCCCCCCTGCATACATTATGCCTGGCGTAGGTATAATGTAGCACAGGGGTTTACAAAATGACGCATCTACCTAGATGCGTCACTTTGCAAATATGGTGCAACAAGGCACAATTTTTACGCTGCTGGTGCGTCACAAAAAGTGACGCACCGGCAGCGTAAAGGCGACGCATGGCCTCATAAATGAGGCCCTGCTTCCCCTGGCCACCACTGATTGAATGGTACAGCATACAGTGATTCCTTGTTGAAGATAGTTGATGTGGATAAATATCTTCCTTTAGTGTGTTCCTTGTGAAACAAACTCCTGCAACATTTAGAGGCTCCTATAAACCTCAACATTTACTAATTGAGGTTGACACAAACAGACATTCAAAAGACACACACATACCTTACACACTTATGAAGTACAGAATGAGTGCCTGAATGAGATTCCTTGTCCCTGGCATATTTTCACTTGTCTTTTTGTTTTTGTGTAAGTATAAAGTATGATGTCTGCAGTAGTATTTCTGGCAGATTTGGGACCACTGAATAATTCTTCTCTAACATGTTCTTTACATTATCAACATATTAATTGCATCCTTCCCATTGTCTACATATTTAGGCCCCTATTCACAAAATTGGCTTAATTTGCACCTGTTGGGTACTAGAACCCATGCAAGGGGTGGGGAAAGGGCAAACCACGCCATGGTTCACCTAGAGAATGTATGAACACCCACAAATGCATGAGTTTTTTGCGGGCTTTTACAAACTCCTCCCTGAACCTGCGTATACATCATTAACACCCCCCCAACGCTGCTCCAATTTATGAAAGAGTTCTTCTTTAAAGAACATCACATTACAATGAATTACTGTCTATAACCTAGCTTCCTGTCCTATTCCTAGCTGACTTTATGCTCATCTTTGAGCATGTACAATACTCCACTGCCTTTTGGCTAGGTTGTTGCTATAGAAATACCACATATATACATATCATAAAATTATTTATTATTATATTTTTGGGGTAACAAGAATTTTAGATGCTATGCATGAACAGTACTGTCCCTCAGCTCTACAAATATCAGGCTACAGGCCCCAGGATGATTGGAACTAATAAAATAAGGAAGGATAATAGGCACATGCAGCTGGGGCGTAGGTGCCGCCTTGTAAGGTTCTCCCTTACCTACATCTTCCCCGGGCCTGCTCAATGGTAAAACCGAAGGGTTGTTCAAGGAGGGTAGCAGTAGCAGCTGACAGGAAGTAAACACTGCAGCTGTCAGAGCTTTCGTCCTCTCTCAGGGACTGGCAGGACCGTCTTCTGTGCACATCCTCAGTCCAGCTTTCACTTCACTTCACTGGTTTTTTCGCTATTTGCTGCTGTGGGTTTCTATGGCTACACCTGGGCTAGCAGTTTCAAAGTCTGACTAACAGGTCAATAAAGGAGAACTGAAAGAAAAAAAACACCATCACAAAACAGCTTCAGTGGGTTAAAACCAAGGATGACTGATTCCATGCATGCTGCACAAAATAAATTGTTTTACTTATTTCCTAATCTTGGTTGTTAATGTGCAATGACTCCAGTTAAACAGTGTACTTGAAGACTACCCCACCAAAAAGTTTCAGATTTGCATATCCATTACTAATACAGAACCATGGCGTGGAACTGTGTGACTATTAATAAGAATATGAATAAAAATAATAATACAAATACTACTGATGCCTCTTCTAATCACTGCCTCTCCCAAACACGGGTTGGCACAAAACCAGCTCTCCTATCCAACAGACAAGAAAAATAGTGTTAGGTTGCCATCTGTCCGGTTTGACTCAAAAACAATAGCTGAAAAGTTGCACCACATCTTGGGCAACCTATTCAGTTCGACCTACATTATCAGTCAAAAACTAAATCAATCAATCAGTGCTTGTTAAGTGTAACTACTCACACGCTAGGGTCTCAAGGTGCTGGGGGATGCAGGTCAAACAATTGCTGTGGTTCATTCAAAGAGCAATGTCTTGAGATCCTTCCTGAATTATGACAGAGACAGGAAGAGCCTGAGGTGGCGAGGCATGGCGTTCCAGGATTTGGCAGCGAGATAAGAGAAGGATTTTGTTCCGGTCCTGGTCTTGGTGATCTGGTGGAGGGTGGAAAGGGCCAGTTGGGCAGAAGTAAGGTATCTAGGGAGCATGTGGAATGGGAGGCGGTGGTTCAGGTATGTATGAAGGGCATGTAGGTGTGTGAGAGGAGCTTCATTGTGACTCTTTTGTTGACTGGGAGCCAGTGGAGTTCTTGCACGTGTTCAGAGATGTAGCTGTGTTGGGGGATGTTGAGGACCAGTCTGGTTGTGGCATTCTGCACGTTATGAAGCTTCCTGAGGAGTTTCTGGGTGGTGCCTGCATAGGGAGCGTTGCCATAGTTAAGTCTGCTGCTGATGAGTGCATGGGTGACCGTCTTCATAGCCTCAGTGGGGATCCATCTAAAGATTTTCAGAAGTAGGTGAAGAGTTTGGTAGCATAATGTGGTGACATTATTAATCTGGTGGTTCATGGTAAGCGAAAAGTACAGTATGATGTGAGGTTTTGAGTGTGGTCAGTGTGTGTGGGGTTTTCCTAGCTCGTGGGCTACCAGGCATCTTCCCAGGCCAAGGTGTTGGGCCCCAGGATGAGGACTTCAGTCATGTCCGAGTTGAAGTTAAGGCAGATGTCTCTCATCCAGTTGGCAACGGCCTTCATCCCGTTATGAAAGTTGTTTCTGGCGGAGGTGGGCTGGTTGGTGAAGAAAAGAATCAGCTGGGTGTCATCCTAGCACTTTTGGATTTCCAACTGATGACTACGACCTTCAAGCCCCACTAGACAAAGTTGTGGCTAAAACGTTGTCACAGGCTCTAGATGAAACAGAACTCCCTAGCTTTAAATAGGACTAAACAGAGGTTTAATTGATTTAATTCACCTGTATTACATTAGAAAGATTATGACATTCTGGTCTCAAAAACAAATTAAACAGGACTACAAAAGCAAGAAACATGCAAAAATAGAAAGAAACAAGGAAGGGAAAGATTAGAAAGCGAGAGTTAAAGAATACAGTCAAGAAATGGAGAATTGTGCTTTCTCTAGTTTTTGGGTGAAATAAGCAATGACACCTTGTTATGAATGCGTAATAGTGGAGATTTTAGTTGTCTTCCCAGTGTTCCAATTTTGCCCGGCTTCTAAGTTATTCGGGGAGTGAGTTCCAGAAAGAAGCAGCAGCCCCAGAAAAGTATGTATTTTAATATTTCATGTTTAGTTACAGCGAGAGTTTCTTTGCTTCTGCGGCTTTTGAACCTTCTCAAAAAGTATAAAATGTTTGTCTTGTACATACCACCGAAGAGTAGATGGGCTAATATTACTGTTAAAGTGCACACAGTCACAATTTTTCCAAAACTCACTGAGATGTCTGTGATCAGTGTACTGTTCACAATTGTTTCATGTGTGCAAATCCCCAAAGGCAAAAACGAGTACCAAATATTTTACAATAGGTGGCAGAAAAAATTCTTCAATCGGAAGCATCTCTCGCACCCTCAAAAGATATACATACTACTACCAACCTTGGCCCAGCTGCCTGGGAGATGGATGCAAGTACATTAAATTAGGTCCAACTTTGAAAAAGAGCTCAAATTAAGGTAAAGCAGGGTCACCTCAGGAGTAAAACGTGGCTGGGTGGAACCTCAGAGTGGTACAGCTGTGACATTTCATCCTTACACATGGTAGCAGGTGACATAGAAGGAAACTCTGTTTTAACAAGCTAATTTTAAAAATCATGTTCTTAAGTGCTATCTCTTTGCTTGTGATGGAACCACTGTAGCGTTTAATTCATTTTACATCCTTGGTTTGTACACCCTGCTGTTAATGTTGATTTCCATGATGGCCTGCAATGGGTTTTTTGTAGAAACTCTGGGGGATATTCTCAAGAACGTGTGATAATTACCGCAAATACAGCTTAATGCAACTCTTCATATCGCAGTCTATCACGGTAAAATAAAGCGGTGTTAACTAAGTATTCACAACACGGTTGTACCATGGGATAGGTGCACAATAACGTGTCAAATGTCCACGATAAAGTCAACCCAAAGCCACAAAAATGCAAAACACGAACGCAAAAAAAAGTTGTGGTGAGGCCAATCAAGATACAAAAATCAGTGAAAACCAATGACAGGCCTGCAATTCACACACATCAGGCAGGAATAATCACCATAAAAGAAGAAAATAAACAGACAAACAAATGCCAAACAAGAGAAGCACAGTGGATGTTGCTGGAGCAAGTACGGAGTACAATCAGAACCCCACAAGCCCCCCGGAGGACCAGCCAGGGACCTCAGGGTCAGAGAAGGACAAGGAGAAGAAGAGTAGGAAGAAGCGGTTCAGTCTGCATGAAAACAGGATCCTGATAACTGAGGTGGTAAAACACCATCAACAACAGTTTGTCACCTCCACTGTGTCATTGGCAACTAAAAATGGAGAATGGCAGTCCATCGTGGACAAGTTGAATGCAGTCGGAGTGCTGAAGAGGACAATTGAAGAGGTCAAGAGGTGCTGGAATTATGTCAAGCGCGAAACCAAGCTGAAGCTCAAGCTCACCAACAACCAGAAGGCAGCAATGCAGACTGGAGGTGGGAGTCCTGCGCAACAGGAGGACTTGGACGAGAGGGAGGAAATGGTGTCCACAGTCATCAGTGGGGAGACGGTGGTAGGAGTTGGGGGACCAGACGCTGCTCAACATGACCGGACAGAACAGCACCAGGGTGAGTAACGACCAGGGACTGGAGGGACGGGGGAGATTGGCACAATGGCACACATGTACAAATAAGTAGCGCACATCTGCGGACAAACCATGCCCCTGCCCCCAACTCCCACCAAGAGACCAATGTACGCAAGCATGCAACATCTCAGCACTGTATAAGCACAGACGTCACACCGCATGAAAAGGATAAGGGGCAGCAAAATCAGAGCTGCAGGGACAACCCCCCGAAATGCAGCACATACGCACATAACATGCATAGCACATCAACATTGACAACAATGTGGTACAAACCGCAACACATCCACAGCAGAACACAGGACACAACTGGTGCCGCTTTTGTGTGAAACTGGCCAATCACATTAGGCATTGCAGGGAAATGTGAGTTGATAATGTACAAGTACAAACACACATCTGTTATGTTGCCGAAATGTCCACAGTACCCATCAAATAGGCAGCTCCTCCCAATCAGCCACAATGTACACAGTCATGCAGTCTGTATGAAAACATGTACAATGCAATAGCATACATGTGAACACATTGTTAAACTGCATCTCCCCTTTACATTGCAGAGGGAGAATCAACACCTCCTGCAGAGCAGCCCGAACCTCTCTTCTCTGATGACGAAGAGGACCACCACAGCTTCAACTCTGATGCCCTCCAACGGCTCGTGGAGAGCTTATGAGCCCACCTCCAGGATTAGGGCAGCCCAGCTGCTATGAGGAGACCCCACCCCCTGTACAGACCACACAGCAGGCAGCACCCACCACCACAGCTGCCTCCCAGGACCCTAACAAAGAGCACATGACCTTCCAATGCCGTGTGTTGCGGTGCCAGGAGAATCTGTCTGAACAGGTGCGAGTGGGCTTTGACCGCATGGCAGCCAAACTAGATGCCATACGTGGGTGTCTAAGTTCCATCAGGGACCACTCACGGTCCCTAACGGACTCCCACAGTCTGCTCCATGCTCTCCAGTGGACCGTTGCTGACATCGCTGGAGCCCTGACTCAGAGACTACAACAACTGTCCAGTCAGAGTGGCTCTAGCGATGTCACCCGGGAGTTGGGACACATGCGGAGGTTAATGGAGACCATGGAGCGGACACAGGTGGAAAGAGCTGCTGCCACAGCTGCACTACAGCGAGAGGTAGCCTGGTTTCTCAATGATCTCAGGACCATCCTCATGGCATTGCTATCACTAGGCCTGACGCTGATGCATGCTGCTGCTACCACTACATCCACATCTCCGCCACCTGAGATGTCAGTGCCACACAGTGCGGTAGACATTCCACCTCTGGCCCCTCAGGTATCACTGCCACACAGTACTGGAGACAGAACACCATGACCCACACGCGAGGCACATGAAACAGCGGAGGACGAAGAAGCGAATGAAACTGCATTGCGGGTAAGAAAGAAACTGTAGCTTTCATCCCTGCCATATGGCCTGTTTCTACTTGGATCTGCCCTCTGCATCATCACCTTCCACTTTCCCCAGATAAACTCTGCGACACTCACCTTGGACCTCAAAATGGACTGCCATATTTTGTTTGATCATTAATAGCACAGCAAACAGACTGTGGACTGAACTCATCCTCTTCCTTTGGACTTGTCATTCCCTGAAGGCCTCTGGCTGGCCCTCCATGGGCCTACAATGTGAAGTGGGGTTTGTATAGCCCTGTACTGCTCCAGCTGCAACACTCCACTAAATGTGCGTTAAAAATTCATAATCACACAGATGTGTCATGTATATTATCTTTCAAGTGTGGAAGTATGGATGAATGTAGGCTCAGTAATTCCCCCTTACGTCCATGTTGCTCATGTCGTTAGACTTGGGTCACAGGGTGACACAGTGCCGAATGCAGTGCGGGTGGCGCCACACAACAACAGGGGCACACACATTAGTTACTTCCTTGTCCAGCCCAGTAGCAAACCATGCCCAGAGCCCTGGGGTCATTGTTCAAACCCTTATGCTGGACTGGTGTACGCCAGGTCAGCCCACTCCGCTTACGCTCACAGGGATGGACGACAATGCCACATGTCCCAGGGCTTCCCTGTGGTGATCTGCCAATCACAGGTCTAGTTATCATCATGCCACAGCCACTCCCTCACGGCTGGTTTACACCAACACCACACCCATCCAGCAAACTTGTTACAGGACATGTGATCCTGCCAATAAAATGGGCCGGGCGCACATGCTCAATGCCATTTCTACTCTCTGTCTGGGTGTATGCATATGGTGTTAATGTAGGTATGAATGCCTAGGGCCCTGTAACATTACATTCCCAGGGCCGGAGGTGACATGCTGTCGTCTGCACAACAATACTCATTCATAGAGGGTCCATGACTTTCGGGGCACAGACTTGGTGGCAACGGATACACTGGGGCAGGCACAGGCACACCGCCATGGGATGGGGACTTTCGGTGCACAGAGGTAAAGGCACCTTAAATGCTGAGCGGGTGCCAGCCTGTGATGATGCCCTGTCCTGGTGGTCCAGACTGGTGACGATCATTGTGAGCCCTGCTAGACTGCAGAGTGGGCCTGAGCCAGTGGGCAGTGTGTGCCTACCGCCACGTGGCATTGTCTCGCGGGTCACAGAGTTAATGGCACCTCAGGGCTGGGCGGGTGTGCAGCCTGCAATGATGCCGTGTGCACTGGTATGTCCTCTGCCATAGCGAAATCAAGACCCAGAATCAAATGTGAGATCTGGTGGCACACAGAGTGGGCCTGCATGATGTGGAGGGTGCTATGTCTGCAGGCCCCAGGCTTGGGGCTTGCATCGGCACGTGGAGGGCCCTCTTTGCAACATGCCAGTGGTGGATGGTGAGCAGTGAGGCCTGGGTGTGCAGGGGTAGTCATGCACTGCTGGACTGCAGGAGGGGCTGGGATGCAGCTGCCTGGGTGAGCATGGGCAGGTATGCACTACAGGGTGGCAGGAGGGGCTGGGGTGCAGCTGCCTGGGTGCGCAGGGGCAGGCATGCACCGCTGGGTGGCAGGAGGGACTGGGGTGCAGCTGCCTGGGTGTGCAGGGTCAGACAGGCACCGCTGGTTGGTAGAAGGGGCTGGGGTGCAGCTCCCTACGTGCGCAGGGATGGGCATGCACCGATGGTTGGCGGGAGGGTCTGGAGTGCAGCTGCCCGGGAGCACAGGGGCGGACAAGCGATGATGGTGTGTGCAATTGTATGTAGTTTGCCATTCATGCATCTAGACTTTGTTTCAGATGAGGGATCTGTTTCAGATGAGGGGCTTGGTGAACTACACTACATACCGGCACGTGGTTGGTGACACACCAATGGCAGCAGGTGAGCAGTGAGGCCTCGGTGTGCACTGTTGACACTCTCTCTCCCAGTTCCTCTATTCTTTTCTCTGTGTGTCTCTCTCCCCCTCTCTTTCTGTCTTCCTCTCTCTCCCTCTCTTTCTGTCTTTCTCTCTCCCTCCCTCTCTTTCCATCTTCCTCTCTCCCTCTCTTTCCGTCTTTCTCTATTCCTCCCTCTCTTTCCGTCTTCTTCTCTCTCCCTCTCTTTCCATTTTTCTCTCTCTTTCCCTCTCTTTCCATTTTTCTCTCTCCCTCCCTCTCTTTCCAATTTTTTCTCTCTCTCCCTCCCTTTCTTTCCTACATTCTCTCTCCCTCCCTCTCTTTCTGTCTTCCCCTCTCCCTCTCTTTCTCTCTCTCTGTATCTCTCTCTCCTTCGCGCTCTCTCTGTCCTTTGGTGAGCGCATGACACACCTTCTTATCTGTTGTTTTGACTTGCAGACTGTGACCTACTGATTGTCCTGAGGAGAGACGCCATGTGTCTTCATTAATGTTCTTCTGAGTTTTCTTTAATACATTTTCTTTTGGTAATTCGAAGGTGAATGTATGATGCTCATTTTTGTGACGACACATGCATGTTACCAAATGTGAGTGTGCAACATCAGGCGGATTCTGTGGTACATGATTTTGTGAAGTTGATGTGGCATGTCTTTGCCTAGGGGGGTGCCAGGGGGAGTGCCCGGGGGGGCTCCTGGGGGTGGTGGGGATGGTGGGTGTTGGGGCCCTATTGGGGCTCCGGGCTGCATGATCACTGGTTCCTTGGCATCTGTTGTTCTTCATCTGTGGCTCTGGGCTGGGCACCTTTTTCTGGTGCAGGCTGTCGTCCGACTTTACACCAGGTCAGAGCAGGTGTTAATTTCCTGCTGCTAACGTGCCTTATCGCTTGTTTTGGGATCTTATCGCCAATCTGGCTGGTCGTTGAGAATGTTACGGAGTGGTGTTGTTGCGGCTTTTTGCATGGTAACGTCTACTCTGCATCTCATTAACGATTGTTGCCGGGGACATCTGTGGCGATGTTTTTTGCAGCTGCTACTGCAGGTAAACTGGTGATATGGGCTGTTAGCACCAGCTTGTGAATGGGGCAATGAATCTATCGCCACTTTTACTGCAATAATGTGCCGTTAACTCTGAGATAAATCCTTGAGAATATGCCCCTATATAGCTCTAAGGAATCATGTTCTCCTATCTTCATGAGCGTTACTGAAATTCTCCTTAAGCCAAGAATGTCACAAATATCATTTTGAGAACTCAAACGCAAATTCCACTATGTATCTTTGAATTTTGGTAAAACTGTCAAGCTCTGTGGAAACCAAAATTCGTCTAGAAAAGGTTGATTAGCACCTTGAAGTACATCCTTGGCAACAAATAAACATTCAGGATATATTTTTATTATTATCAATCAGTCAAAAATACTGGATTCGATTTAAGCACAGTAAATTTTAAAAGTATAGAAGACATAAAATACACTGATAAATACAAGCATAAAAATGGTAAATATCATATCACCTTTCAGAGTGACAAACCCCAGCTAAAAAACATGATACATAAAAGTAGACTGTCACATTAGATAAAAACTGCAGATAAAGCAGTGCTGGCTGGACTTGTTTAAAATCCTTATTTACAATGAGTGAGTATTTATATGTATGTCGTAATTATGCATATTTATGACAGATAAAAACTACAACTAAATTATCAAATACACTAACAGTATCACATGCGCAGATAGGTAGTTCAGAGTATTTATTGCAGCCTACTAACAGTTAAGGGAACAAATTCAAGTAAAAATAGGATAACAAGCGTCTGTGCAAAATTGGCATGTCTAAAGTCACATACATTTCTGTTTTATTCATGGATTTAACCATAGCAAATTGGACCCCAGATTTTTTTACCAGCATACTATTATATCTTGTTTTGTGCGCTTTTGCATGAAATGCCTTCCTCGCCCGCCTAACGTCTTCCTTAGTATTTTGCACAGGATTAAAAAATAAATGTGAGTAGCCAAGATCGAATAAATTGCTTTGAACATAATGTAGCCAGGGAATATTATAGCTAAAATCCAAAGCCAAACAATCTTTCACAATTAATTTATATATATATCCAGTTCATTTTTTGACCACATATTCATCCATAATAGGATGGAGCAGATGTTAATGAGATCCTCAACAACATATGGCCCCAGCTTAGCATGGACGCTCTCCATTGGCATGCTCTGTTGCAAACTCAAAAGTCTTCCCATAAATGTATTTTCTGCCACCTGGATAGGAAGGCAAGCCTTAAACCCCCAAACATCTGATCCAAAAGACACTGATGGTACACACTTTGCTCTGTACAGCTCTAATAGGAATTGTAAATGCACATGGCCCAGATGTCTTGCAAATGCCTCAATACTATGGCAATGCTACTGAAAGACTGCTCTTGTATTATCATTAAAGGGTCTCCAATCAATTTACTAACCAGACAATCCAAGCGGTTCAATCAAAAGTGGTCGCAGCCGTTGAAGCAGGACTGATGCCTGGCTTCGACTCGCCGCTTTGAGACCCCGATATCTATCTGGAAAACACTCCAGAATTTTCACGCTGGTGACAATTTAAACTTGATTCCCCAAGCCAGCACCAAGACCACTTTTGATTGAACCGCTTGGATTGACCATTTTAAAGATGACCAACTGACCAAAAGTTATTCTGTTTGACAGAGGGCTGTCACCCCTTCCCCCACCCTTGTCCTGATGAAGACCCGCTTTGACTGATTAATTGAGCATAGATTGGGTTGAAACGTTGACAATTCGCTGTGGTCCAGATTTTCTAAGGCTCTGTGTACAATTGAATGACTAATTTGTAAAAGCAGCAGAGTCATTGTAATTTCCATTGTCTTCTGGCCTTTTTTACCCTATATATATTTTTAATCACCTTTTACATAATATATGCACTATAATCTATGACTAGGCACCGATGTCACTTTAGCACAGGTCACAGTAATCTATTCACCTTGTAATGACAGCTTTATTTATAAGTGTGTGAGTATATATAAATGCTTGAATTTATATAAAATAACTCAATACTCACGAGTCCATATCGCCTTTGCCTTCTTGTTTGGTGTGCCATATGTCAAAACAACTTGTAAATCATTATTTGACGTTTGAAGAAAATAACAAGTATCTGCTTTCACAAGAAATAATTTGTATACCCAACGGAACATTGTTTTTGTTTATATATTCATACCCAGGTTCTGAGGGACACAGGGTCACCCCATTGTAGTTTAACTTTAAGAGGATTATGGTCAATGTTGATATTCCAGAGAATTTTAAAGTTGTTTAAGAAAGACAAAAAACAGACCGGAACATATATAGAATCTATGATAGAACTAAATTCCCTGCCCTTATAAGTAGGTAATATATCAGGGTAAAATGATGGTGATTGGGCAAAAGATTGATGAGATTATATTCCAACAGAAGAGTGATAGAAACCTCTCCTTGACACTTATGTTTGTGATTTGACTGCTCCCTCTCGATACAAAAGTCATCCTCACATAAGTTGTACCTACAAACCATACAGGGGTGCAAATTAAAATCCCCTATAATCAAAATTATAGGCACTGTAGAATGGGCTATGAACCAACCTTTAATAAAGTGTCCCCCTCAATAAATTTCTCTGAGCTAGGTGAATTATTCATTATTAATAATTAACATCAAGATATTATGAGAGAAAGTTAAAAACACCCCAAAAACTTTAATAGCTGGAAGCAGAACAACCCTCATATTGCAACCTAAACCTAGACTCACAAAGATTACTAACCGTGGGGGAAAGGAACAGCATGAGTATGAAAAGCTGCATTATATCTAAACAAGAGCCCCCATGGCTATTCCAAGTCTCTTGCAGGCAAATAAACTCAAAGGTTTCAAGGAAGTTGACTTCATGTTCATTGGTCATTATGGACCTTAACCCTACCACATTCCAGCTTAGTATTCAGAACGTATGCACGCGCTCCCAGTCCTTTCGAGTGCCTCCTCATTTCCAGTATCTAAAGTGGGTAGTCAGTCCACCCCATTGAGGTCTGACAAAGGAGTAAATCTATTACTAAGCTGAACAATGGGGATGTCTGGATATTCACCCTCTTCAGAATCGACGGATCTCTTGTTGCCTGTAGACAGTTCCCCATTAGAGACTGCCGATGGCCCGTCCTATTGGGAGGATAAAAGTATCCCAGGGGGATCAATACAATCTCAGAATTTCTTAAGGCAGGAGTCCTGGTAATGAACAAAATATCTACCCATTAATTATTCAAGTTAATCACAATACAGTCTTCCTATCCAGCTTTCTCTGCGGCCCCAATCCACTCCACCCTCCCCACCATAATAATTTCCTCACCATAGACAGTTAACAAACCTCAGTCTACTTGCAAGCCAATGTACTACTTTATTTTTCAGCTTGTGGTAAGTTTCTCCTAACCCCTCATTTAACTAGGGCACGTTTGCCATGACACAGACATAAGGTACAGAGGGTGTGGGTAATTGCAAGTTCACCCATGGAGGTTTAACACTATGTGATCTCAAGGGGAACTTGCTGGGCTTGGACTTTTCTACTCTTCTGCTGTTCAACTCAGTGGTGTAAAGAATTAAGCCCAGTGGCTTAGCCCTCCTTAACAGGCTGGCACCCCGCACCCTATCCCATATTGAAGACTGGGTTTGATTGACTTTGGACCGTTGATCCATAACTGTCTGAATGGCAGCTGGTCCCACTCTTGGGGTCTCTTGAATTGAGGATTGTGAGGATGCAGTGTGAACTCCAGGGGAAGGAGCAGCCCATTGACAGCTACCCATATCAAGCCTCTCAAGCAAAAAGACTGCTTTCCCCAGTTTACGCTCTACCTTCTCCATCCTTTCCTCGTATTTCCTCACGTAATTAATAAGAGGGGCTAATGCACTCTGGGGCTGTGACCCAAAATCCAAATGTACTTTTTTGGGATTACCTAAAGTCAACGCATTCGCTCCATTTGGCACCATTTTCTTAGCTTTCTTCCCAGAATTTGATGAGCCAATAGACCAGTTAGCAGGTAGTAAAACAGCCTTTTTTTGTATTTTGCAAGACCCCGCGTGGCAACTGGCGAAATTGCCCCTTAAGGGCCCAGGGGATAAGGCTACACTCTTGATTATGACACTGAGGGTGCACTTCTGACAATTGCTCTAATGCCCTCAAGGCTTCCGGCTGATCATGTACATTTAAATCCTAAAACATGGTGCTATTTTGGGAATCCCTTGGTGGGGTATGGATAACAAGCGTGGCCAACTGGTCTTCTACCTGAGTTATTTCAACCGCAAGCACTCCCACAGCATTATTAAGGAAGGATAAAATTGTATTTTGCATTCTAGGTCTCTTCTATCCTGTGTTAATGGCATAACCTTCACATTTCCCCATCTGTAATTTAGAGTTACCCTGTGATACGGGTGCCCACAGAAAATCCAGACATCAGTATATGGACTAAGATTACAAAGTACTCACTGCAATTTCGACATTAGAGGGGTGGTCCAGCCCAGCCTCTTCCGGTTGCTGAGCGGTGTGGGACGTCCTCCCATGACCCGTAATTCGCCCAGACACGTCCCGCGCCATGAGTGATGGTAGGTGCTGTAAATTGCGTCAGATGTCAGATGCAATAGCCCCTCATCCTGGATGATGGCAGGTGGGAAGCTGGGACAGAGAGTTCAACAGCTGCCATAATCCTCAAGCATCCCCAGCCGCAGGTGATGGTAGGCGCTCTAAGTAGCGCGGGATGTCTGCTGCCATGGCCTCCTCCGGGATGATGACAGACAGCAGACTGACACAGCGAGATCTGTAGTGGCGTAATCCTCAAGCATCTGTATTATTACTAATTGCACAGTGATCTGCTGAGTGCTCGTATACACTAGGCATTGTATGTTTATTATTTTATGTGTGGATAAAAACACGATGGCCTCCCATCTGCTGCATAACCTGTGAAATTACACTCCATCAGTAACAAACGTATGCAGGAAAGCATCTCTGGAAGTCTTCTTATGATGACATTAGGTGCTCCTCTAATTTTAAAGACCTGTAAAAATGGAGCAGCATGTCTGGCTCTACCTCAAAATGGCACTGTCGAAAGATTGAACTGCATTAGTTAGTTGCATTTGAAGAGATGGTGTGGTAGCAATTACGTGTGCATTTACCTTCATTCAAAAGGTAATGAAGTCCTTGCAGAAACGCAAGGCATGGGGAAAGCACAAGAAATTAAAAACATGTTAGACATTGCTAATGTAAGCTGTCTCAGTGGAATTATAGAACTAAGACTGATTTTCAGTGAAGAAAAAGCAAGAAAATTCTTATTTTCTCCAGTAAATAATTGTGATATTTTTCCTTGGGAATCTGATATTGATCCTTGTAGTTATTTTCTGTCAGAGCCCCTGACTGCAGTTAGTGAGAATGAGAAAAGAGGACATGGATGTTACACTCCACTAAGCAGAAGAGACACACGTCTAATGATATGTCCGAGACTCTGCCATGAAGCGACAACGAGAGTCAAAGCAACCTCTTCGATGAGATCATCAGCATAAGAACCCTCTCAGCTGCCACGAAGCACAGAACATGTCTTATTCCAAGGCCTGTGGTGATTATAATATTCCATTTACTTACAGACTCCAGGGATCACAGCATAATTCTAAATCAATTTCCTACAGGTCTGAATGACAGAAACCTGTAGAGCAGCAGTCAACTGCTCATCATGAAGACGCAGGCCATCCTGGAACCACTGCACAGAGATTTCCAGAAAATGTTGTAATTAGGCTGTGAAAAGGAAGGTACATGATGAACAGCGAAGGAAGAGTTCTGGCCAGATCTAATTTGCTCTCCTGAAATGCAGTGCAGCCTGCATCAATTCCGCCGCTGAGGTTCGATAACACTAGCGCTACACGGTTATAAAGGGCAATGGGAAGCCATTCACCAGCTCTAATGAAATTAGATCTGGCCCGGCTTGCACTGAAGGCGGGATGTTTTTTTTCCTGCAAACCGAAGCTGTGAAGTTATAGAGCAGCCATCAGAAGATTCTCGAAAAAGGAGATTACACTGAGAGTGGAACGTGCAGAGCAGTAGAAAAATAAATATATATATAAGAGCTGAAGAAGTATTGCTCTTTTTTTCACCTCAATACATGTCAGCTTTTAATTTCATGTAGTAAAAGATGGGCCTATGGGCTGCACCGAGAACACTAAAGGAAGACAAACTTCGCAGCTTTAGAGCACTGCATAAAGTGTAAGCCATATCCAAATAAGAAAGGTACAAACTAAAACAGTGTGAAATTACATATGCATCACACACCGAAAGGAGTTAAAAAAATAAGTAACAGCTAAGACTTAAGATAGCATTGCACGTCGGCCATCGTTTGCACCCAACTCCGGCAGCCAATGGACATAAACCAGAGAACTTTGCTGAGAGAACAAGTGTTCGAAGGATAGCTTTATATATCTAAACTACATTCTAGATGCAGGAAGTACTTCGAATGGAAACATCTTTACTTTAAACACGTCTTTACATTAATGATGAGTTAACCTTCGGTCAAAGTAAGATACACAAGATATGCACAAGTGTGGGACTTAGCTTATACACATTTAGTGAAATGTTATTGTATAAAATTGTATTGTGTTTGCCAAATATTTTCTAAACATCAGTATGAGATGAACTCTATAAAAATAGGTTTGACTGAAGATAAACAACCAAATTGATATTTGGAAATTTTCTTAACCAAACAAATATCTAAACATCTTTGATCGTTTCTTCACAACATACATTGAATTTTAGACTGATATGTATTTATAGGATTTACAGTTATTACACAACACACAATGGTTAAAATAGTCCATGGGTCATTTACTGGCCTCCAGGTATCAGTAACACAGTCTACATCTACAATTCTTTATAGTGCTATGTCAGCAGATGTATGATCACCTTTGCATTTCTGTTTTCTGAGCAGCTAATGTGCTACATGTCATCAAAAGTATACATGAGTAAAGTATCTTGCAAACATAAGATTCATTGACAACCATCTCAGCTTTAGAAGATTAGTAAATAGCTCGCTTTTCCTCGAGTGACAACTATACTCATAACATTATACTCCGTGTTAGAAAGTCACCTTTTTTCCTGTTTGCCCCACATTTTTGTGCTGACTGATACTGATGGTAGCAGACTCTAACTGTTCTCTTAAGCCGGGTCTCTATAAAAGATGTTTTATAAACCCTGGTGAGGGAAAACTGTCCATTTTATTTTTCCCCAGTGTAGGAAATCACCTGCAACGTCGACTTTGGTGTTGTGGGCACTGTAAAGCATTCATCTACATCGTTTTTACATATTATGGAAGCCCACAGATCTCCTCTAGATGTCCCAGGGATGATGGCGGGAGGTCTTGTAATTATAAGAAGGGTCCTTATAAAAGATGTTTTATTCACTCTGGTGATGGAGGAATTTCCCATTCCATTTTCCTCATTGTAGATACGTGGCGTCATAGTCTAAAATGGCAATAATTCATGTATGCATAACTATTACTAGGAAAGTATGGACAATTTAATTCAAAGCCCTAACAGAATGGTATTGACAAAGCCAACAGATTACTCTTGCTGAATTTATCTTAACTGATACAGAAAATACGTTCTTACACATTCTTGTCTGTAAGCCAAACTTCCGTCTTCCTATACTCTTCCCTGATTGGTCAGTGCTAAGAGGCTTAGCAAGGCTGCCTTCATTCGGTGATAAGTGGCTATCTAGGGGAGAGGCTATCTGCCAGAGAGAGCTCTGCAGCTACACAGGAATGCCCTGGCAGGGGAGAGAGGTCGTAAAGCATGAGGCTTCAAAAGTGGAATGAACAGACAGGGCAGGCAAGACCTACTTCCCCCAGTCCCCTGTGTCTCAGCCAGATAGCAGGCATAAGGAAAACATTGGCAGATGTTAGGGGGAGGAGAGTTATGAAAATGAGCCACACTGAGAGTTGGTTTAGTTAGATCTTACTGCTCTGCTGCAGTTTCAGCCATTATGGATTATGGAATAATAGTGCTTTGTAGGACAAGAAGATGCCACCCTTTGGGGGAAGAGCTCATGCACCTGGGTGGCACCCTGCATCTCATTGGTCAGGGGTGTCCCCCTCTTGATGCGCAGAAGCTTGCAATAAATGTGTGAGAGGTGCATAGCCTCTCTGTTCTGCTGCCTGAAACTACAAGGCGAAGGAGAAATGACAGGCTGGAATCCTGATCTGCCCTCAAGGGCCTGCCTTGTGAAGACTGCGCCTGCTACAGTATCTGGTACTACAGCTCTGGGGGCTTTGCCTTACTTCAAGAAGAAGTAAGGAGTAGACTGCCTGCAGGTACAGCTTAACAGAGCTTTATTGGTCTTTCTCCAGCCTGAGTGTCCCTCCTGGAGTGCATCTAGTGTACTTTTAAGGGAATTGTGGGAAGTGTCATCCAGGCCTGCCAAGGATCATCTTGTAGATTTCAGACCCTTGGGTTTGTGATTTGGACCCTTGGAACCTACAAGAAGACATTCTGGAAGGACCTCTGTAACTTACGAAAACATATGGGAATTTTTGAAAAAAAGCTCCATAAGGTGACCGACCAGAACGCGAAGGCCAAGGAGGCCACCTCCAACTGCTACCTGCCCCTTGATTCGAGGTGCATCCCCCTGAAGAGCTCTAGAGGTCCAATTTCCAGGATTTGACAGGTAGCTCCCTGAAAGTCAAGCCGGGAAACCCTCCCCAAATATGTCCTGGGGAAGAGCAGTTAACCCTCAGGATAAAAAGTTCCAGAAAAGTGTGAAACTAAAATTTTGACCAGGGCCTCCCGCTTAGTGTAACCGAGCAGTGCTCCATCACAGTTGGCATAAAACTTTGACTTTGTCCCGGTCTAGCTCGACCAGATGTCCCAGAGTGGTGCTATTCGTTTCTAAGCACTAGAAAGGGTTTCTTCTTTAACCATGCATATCTCTGGTTCCCTATATTGGATTTTGGTCATTGTGGTGTCATTTTGAAGATAAAAATATGTCCTATTATTATAAATTGGTGTGGGGTTTTTATTGTGTCTTTTGTATTTGCTGTATTGGTGTTTTGAAATGCTTTTCATGCCTGTCTCCTAATTTAAAACTTATTGCTCGGTGTCAGCTACCAAGATTTGAGCAAGGGACTAACTTATAGTTGCACTTTTTAGGACCCTGTACATTGTTAGTGGCCTTGTTAGTGGTGGTGGGCGGATACTTACCACCACCAATAAACCACCTTCCGACACATGACAAACTGTGCTTCTTATGGTATGGAGATGAAGTTTTTTATACGTGTTTTATTGTACATTGAACTTTGCTTCCTGTTAGAAGGAGATATATTCATATAAGGGAAATTTTGTATATTTAAGCACAAGAGATGAGTGTATATCAGAACATGTTGCTTCTATGTTACATGTAGGTGCATATATATGAGGTTTACGCCTGCAACTAAAACATTATGAACTGTCATGTGAATATATGTATACATAAGTTAATTACAGTTATCTGATTAATTAAAATGTATTTCCTTACTTCACCACAAGATACAATGTGTCTCCGAACAGAAGGCATACAGGGCTGTCTGTTCTCCCCATTTTGTGTAAATGGAACCTATTTTAATAGGTCCTGTGAAGGAAATTTGATTGAATCAATCACAGTTTTGCTGGGATGTGCCACCTCCCTGGGTGCATCAATGCTGCTTCCTGGTCAATGTTTTCCATGGGCCCAACATCTGATTCCCATTGGTACAGAAGTTTCCCCAGAATATCTGGAGTATTATTAAGAAAAGCAGCTTGTATAGCGTGGATACCACTTTGTGGGTAACCTCCCTCCCCGGGACTGTTTTCAATTGGGCTGTATCCCGGCAGGTCCTCTCCCAGAATCCCCTCTGCACTAACGGTGTGGGAGAGCTGGAAAACCCAAAACCACTGGGTAGAGGTTAAGTCAAATTCTTGCTGGAGTGTCTTAAATGACTTGAGTTCCCTGCCACAGCAGAAGTTGACAAATTAACATCTTCTTGCTGCTTAAAATGTTTTGGAAAATTCACCAATAATTACTTAATCAGTTTTGCAGTCAATATACAATTCACAGTCATTGGATTATTGTACTCTCTTTTTCTGAGCTCTTCATCATATCTCATCCATAGACTTCAACTTACCCAGAATTCTGCTGCTCGGTTAGCACTTGGTGCATCAAATCACTCCTCGGCCTTTGCCTATCCTAATTTTTTGAATGGTTGTCCATCTCTACAAGAATCCTTTTACATTTCCAGTTAATTTAATTTAAATTTTTCCTTCTCTTAGGCCATGCCTATTTGCAATAGAAACTGCCTCATTGTATACCTACCCAGTCTTACATCATCTCATGTCTGTCTAGTTTCAGCTCTAAAGTTTCACCGCTTTCAGGCAGGCAGTAGGGCTTTTACTGTATTGACCATCAGACATTGGAGTGGTCTTACTGCCTAGCTTTGTTTCGTGACCAATTTCTTCAGTTTTGTTAATCCATTAGGATGTAGTTGTATCCCTCATTACTTTTCACTTCTCTGTGACCTTCACTGGTAGTCATTCTCGGCATCATGACATCTTTTTTTCTGCATATAATGTAACCTTGCCTTCAGTGCCTGAGGCTGATCTGGTATGCATAATGTAGGGAAGGTTGAAGAAGGAGACATTGTGAACATAAGGTGTGCAGGGAAACATGGCATGTAAAAATAGAAGCCACGGTAGGGGGATGTATGACATTACAATGCATGCTTTTACAACGCATGCCATTACGACACAACTTTCACAACGCAAGTCGTTACAACGACTTGTGTTGGGGGGCGCTGGATAGTGAATAGTTTAATTTACTATTCCAACTCCAGTCCCCGTGGATAGTATGGAAGGTGTTGGGTAGTAATTAAACTATTCCCTATCCTAGAGCGCCCTCCAGCGCAAGTCATTGTAATGACTTGCGTTGTAATAGTTGTGTTGTAATGGTAGTGCGTTGTAAAAGTTGCTTTGTAAAGGATGTTTCCCCGGTAGGGTGATGATCAGGCCAGCATCGAGGGAGAACCGGGCAGTGGGTAGATGAATTGCTGTGACAGTGGCACAGCTTAATGCAGAGCACAGCAGACAGTTGAGTGGTAGTTTGACAGGGCCACAGTGCTTCCTGATATAAATTCATTGAGAGAACTGCTAAATAAATATGGTCATAAATGTAAGTTTAAGATCAAATGTACAATTTTTATGCTTCCTAGGAATTCACAAGATGATTTCTCGCAAGTGTAAACCCATTTACGTGGGTGGAGATTTCCACCATTATAATGGAGGTCTACACAACTGTAATCCCACTCAAAGGGTTGCAAAGTTTACATTCCACAGCCTGACTAGCCTTGAAAGTATGTGAATGGTTAGAAATGTGTATACTCCAGAGAATGTCTGTTAATAAGAACATGTAGGAAAAATATGTTTGGGTGAAGGCAGAGATCTCCACACCTACTTTCCCACTTGTATCTTGAACTAGATGTGATGAGCTTTTATCCCCTCACTTCCCACTCCTGAACGAAGTCAAGAAAAGATGGTGCCCACACAAGTAGAGAGGAATCATCCCAGGAGGCACCACATCATCTGTTGGTTATGGAGAAGTAAGTACCTGTAGCTAGTCAGACAAGGAGTGTAAAATGGTTAAGATTGTATCTATATTACTGATAAAGATAGGGTGGAAGCAAGG
The DNA here is from genome assembly GCF_964261635.1 of Lissotriton helveticus. NCBI lineage: Eukaryota > Metazoa > Chordata > Amphibia > Caudata > Salamandridae > Lissotriton > Lissotriton helveticus. Next base: position 2,100,546,731 of record NC_136059.1, on the reverse strand, counting down.
GTATAGCGTGCCAGTCAATAGTTTCCAATGAGATAGATCAGTGGTGACTGTATAGGTGAACTCCAGTAAATTGAAATTGGAGTTTCAACAGCTTATAACATAGATGGATGTTGCAGCAGTGATCATAAAGGAGGGATGTTTCAGGAGGCTCTCATGTTTTGTGGAATTTTCACAATATATGAAGTCAGAGACAAAATAAAGAGTAAAGAGGATTACACCTTTGACAGCATTCAGAGATCATTCTTGTATGGCAGTGACTGGAACAATGCCCAAAAGGTGTCATGTAAATAGGTAAGCATGACTTAAGGCACACATGTAGGGCATCACCAGTAGCTATGATCATGCTTTACCCTGACCAAAAAGGGCTGATATTTTGGAAGTAGTGTTAGGTATTAGATTCTACATCCAAAAGAATCATTCATGATTGAAGAGATGGATTGATAACATGTTGTCATTGAATGGGAAAGTAGATTCAGTGAAGCAGACTCTAGCAAGGGAGCTGGAGAATGGTAGTCTGGCCACCCTCTTTATGGAGATCTAATGCTTTTTCTCTAGCTCTAGTTATCTTTAATGGGAGGGCATTGGCGTATTGTTTGGTCTTTGCCTGAGGAATGCTTGAATGCTTTTTTAACCAGGCGAAGGCAGTGCAGTTCATTGAAATAATGACAACATGGAGCACCTGGTTAAGAGTTGGATTAAGGACTGTAAAATTTGATATCAAGTCCATATTTGCCTCCTGTTGGTGTATTCATAGGAGGTTGGTAAATAAAATTAGGAGAAAAATGGTAAACACAGAAATCGTGTATACACAAGTCTTGGTCCATCTAATGATCCTTTGAGAGAACACATTTCTAGTTGTTCAGGACATTTTCTGAATGTTTATTCTTCTAGAAAATCTAAAGCTTAGCACGTGTTGCACTACCTATTTGAACGCCTTTTGAAGGTGGGACAGAAAAAGACAACAAGAGTGCAAGAACATTTTGAACTTTTGAAGAAATGACTAAGAATCTATGGATCTTGACAACTCTATACAAGACAGAAAAGTGCCCAGCATAGTAGATATGCTTATATTTGGAATCAAATAAAATGCTATGCTGTCAAGATTGCCACAAGAGAGATTATACAGGTTAAAAGACCATAAAGGAGATCATAAAAAGTTGTTCTGAAAACTTATTGTCAGCATATACTATTCTAGATCAGGGAAACAAATGAGAAAAGAAACAACACTACCATGTGACATAAGATTCAAAACTATTTTAGGAAGGATTTATTGTGACTAAGGTATGACAATAGTACATACTGACTTATATTACATTGATGTGCAAGGGACTCAGTTTCAGACTGCATTCTCCAAGAAAGTGTCTCACATTGAAATGTATTGGGCAAGTACCATATGAATCGCTGCATTGCACACACAATACAGTCAGTCAGTCAGTCAGTATTCTTTATTCGGCATTTATATAACATCATAAAAGTACAACTTTTAAAATATACAACCATTTCTTTAAACAGAAAAAGACAACACAGTTGGTCCATCAATTCATAGTAATGAAAGGAATTAAAAAGACTGTTTTCTCTCCTCTCAATACAATAACAGTTATCATGTTCCAATAGTGGACTTTAGACTAACTGAGGTTCTTAAAAAAATTGTCACGCAAAATAAAGTCAGGGGATCTCTGGACACTTTTAAAAAAACAAGGGCATCTCTCGTTGATTTAAAATTAGCCTTCTTTAAAAGATTAATAAAAAAACGGCGCCTGGGCATTAGATAAAATGGGCATAGTAATACAAAATGAAGGGTATATTGCGGAGCTCGGTGATCGCAGCCGCAGGGACCCTTTGACTCAACTAAGTCAGTGAAACCCACAGGGTCAGCTAATAGATGGTGAAATAAGTTGAGCCTAAAACGCGTTAATAAAAACCTATCATGTGGATTGTATACAAGAGCAAGATAGGGCTCTAGCCCACTACAGGATCTCACTGTCGCATACGCCTGAATGGTCTGCATGTTGTTTGCGTGAGCTTCCCGTATAATGACTTAACATTTTACAAGCTTTTCATTCACTCTTGCTTGATCCTGTTGATACTTTGTGGGTTTGAGAACAGATTTCCACAACCAATACCCTCCAGGCCCCCTTTCACGTATTTCAACCAGGGAATGGACATACCTTTCTCCCTGCCCATGCAGTTGAGAATTATTTGCTGGGTTACGTTGGCTTCTTGGTTAACCCATCATTTTAACCGGGCCACCAAGGGCCTATTTCTTACTCTATCTTCCAAATACTTACAGCCTAGTTCCTCATGTACTATGTAGGATGATATGCACTGAGGAACTTTTAAAAGTCTCCTCAAATGTTTGTTTTCCTGTTTTTGCAATTTGTCTACATTCGCCATCCCCCACAGTTCTACCCCATATACCGCTTTAGCAACAGAGACCGAGTTATACATAGTCATAATTTGCTCTGGGGACCAGCGGCCCAATCGGCGACCAAAATTCATGATCGCTCCAGAACTAGCTGCTAGCTTATTTCCGTGCCCCTCAATCAAAGGTTTAAAAGTCAAATTCCTATCAAATAAAATGCCCAGATATAAAAAAAGTCTGAACTTTTGTCAGACTTGTGGAGCCTATTCTATGGTTAAAATCTTTCCCATTATGTTTTGGGCCCATCTCCATGACGTGTGATTTTGTCAGGTTGGCGGATAAATCTAAGCCATTCATGAACTCGATGAACCCATCAATCAGACGCTGCAGACCCAGTGGCGTACGCGCCAGCAGGACCGCATTGTCTGTGTAAAGCAGGACAGGCACTGGTCTATTTCCTATTCTGGGGGAATGCACTTTTAGATTAATTAAAAAACTTTCAAGCCCATTAACATAAATGGAAAAAAGAAAGGGTGCTAGTATACATCCTTGCCTAACCCCACTCGTACGCTTGAAAGACTCGGTCAATCCTCCCTCCAGGTTGTACCTCACTTTTGCATGTGTGTTCTGATGGAGGGCTCTCAGGATGTGAATGAGACTGGCATTAACACCAAGACCCGACAATATAGGCCACAGCTTCGATCGATTTACACAATCGAATGCCGCAGCCAGATCCATAAAGGCTAAATATACTTTCTCATTACTGGCCACTGTGTACTTTGTGACCAATAAATATAAATTTAGGCACTGGTCTGTCGTGGATCTGCCAGCCCGGAAACCATACTGTACTTCAGTTAAAATACAGTTTTCTTCTTCCCAACTCATGAGACGGTTCAGGATAGCCCTACCCATTACCTTGGCTGTTACATCTATCAGGGAAATTGGCCTGTAACATTGAGGGTTATCCCTACTGCCCTTTTTAAAAATTGGGCCTATTATGGCAGTCAACCATGAGCGGGGTAAACCTGAGGCTTTAGCAGCATTAATTACTCTTGTTAATACCGGGCCCCATAATTCTATCTTGCTTAAAAAGAGGTCCGGCGGGATCCCATCTGGGCCAGGAGCTTTGTTACGGGTAAGGCCCTTAATACCCCCCTCAATCTCTTTTAGAGTAAAAGTATTCATCTCTATGCTCATCTCCCTACAGGCATCCTGCTCTCCTTCCATCAGGGTGCCTCTATTATATAGGCCACCAAATTGTTCCACCCATTGATCGGGCAGTACACAATACAGTCATATTTAAAGTGACGTATTTTAAATAAATATAACAACAGATTCTAAGAAGGAATACTACCCTGCTTACAGTGTCTGAATTGCCATAGTGTCATTAAATCAGATGTAGTTCATCCACAAAATGATGTATAATTAAGTTAACACTTTGCACAACCAGTAACACCAAATTTTGTGTCCATGGCACTAGGTGCCCAAGTGGGCTAATTTATGTTGGCTAAATCACAAGACAAGTTAAAATTAGGATAGGTGAACATAAAAATATATTCATATAGGAAATCAAAAAACAGCCAATTAGCATTCATTTCAATGAATGTGCCACAACTTGAATCAAATTTGAGCTTGGGTTATCCTGCAGTGAGCAGGTGGAGGCAACCATGAACAATATTTATTCCACTGAGAACTGTGGTGAATAGAGAGTCTTAACTCATGAGCAGCATAGGAATTGAATGACAAATTCTTTGACATTTTTAATTCTAAGATAATTAAATTATTTCTATTTAAAAGATTTTTTAGGTTTTATTTGAATACACTATTTGATGCGTGCTTAGAATTTTTCAAAGACCGATAGAAATAGGAAAAAGCTACTATCATATTAAAGTATACAGGGAGAAGTGGAACACCGACCAAAGTTGTGGTGCTTCTCCATAAGAAAATTGCTCAAAACTTACAGGTCAGTGAGCTCAAGACGTAAATCAACATGTGTAAGCTATTAACACGTCTAAACAAATTGCTAATAGAATGTTAGAATAAAAGGTTTGGTAAAGAATTATATTTTTTGCTTTCATACACTTGAGTGGACGATAATGAATATATAAGAAAGAAAGAAATGTAATTAATCATCTGAACAATCAAAAGCAATGAGTCCCAGTTACAAATTTCAAGATTTTTCCTGCTAAAGCTAAGGGTAGATAAATTGAGAACCATAAATGTAAGATTTGATTATGATAAGGAGCATGCAATATCCTTGTTGTACACCAAAATATCTGTGGGTAGGTGTTCTAGTAGGCGTGTTTGTGTTACAATGGTGGAACCTGTGTGTGTGCAGGTTACTTTTACTTGGCTTGGTAATTAAAAAGCTATTTGGCTAGGTTCTGCATGTCTATCACTATATCAGTGTACTCTCTGGGGGCAGGTTGGTAGACGGGAAGAGGTAGGGCCTGTCTGCATGTGCGCTACAGGAACTGGCAGTGAAGGGTACCAGATGGTGAGTTCAGTACGATAGGGCCTGCTTCTCGCTTTGATTGACATGAGGGATCTGTGGAAAGAGTACTGAGCTATATTTCCAATGAACAGAAGAGTGGCAGTATAGTGTTTGATATTGATGAGCTAGTAATTGCAAATCCTCTCTGGTGGTGTGAGTGGATCCGACATTACTACCGTGGAAATACCACTTTGGGAAAGTGGACATTTCTGTGCTCATGGCTCTGTATGCCTGTTAGCCTGTCTTCAATCCACATATGGGTTCTGGGGGAAAGCTGCATCTGTGCATTCCTGATAAGATAGCCATAAACCAGGGGCTCAAGGGAAACTTCAGACCTTTGACGCTGAGAGGCCTTCCCAGGGTGGAGAACTGGGGGTGGAATTGGTACCTGCATTCCAAGGGGCAGGGTCTTGGCCCCACTAGAGATATTGATCACGCCTCCCGTGATAGAATGGCAGACAGAACAACATTTAGGGAGGGCCCTTGCATTTCAGAGGTGAACTTTTGAGCTGATCTCATCTTCGAAGGCCATTGTGGGTATAACTGCTGGGGTTCTTTCCTCAGAAGTTAGAGACGCTTGAAGGATTGGAACCATACTACGCTGGTTAAATGCTGGGACATCAACAATAGGAACTTTTTGGGCAGGTGGGACTACAACTGGATTATTCACAGACTTGTGGTGGCTTATGGTGCTCTAGGAAGGGGACTATCACTTGATGGATTTTGCCTGGATGTTTCTGGCCTGCACCTATTTCCCAGTTGTTGTAGCCTGGATCCCTAAGCCCTCTTCAAGGGCTGGTTGGCTGGGCTCCTGTCTAAGAGATCCCAGGGAAAAGAAGGATCTCCCCACTTCCACCAGATCATAAGGACCGTGAGCAGTGTGGTGGAAATTGATATAAGTGATCATCAGTTGGGACAAGGACCATCCCGAGGTATGCTGTAATTACACTGGCCAAGGAGTGTGCTCGCAACGAACAGCCGCCCAGATGGGGTGCCATAGCATGAGGAGTGCAGGGAAAGCTTGCTGAGTCTGAGGGACCCGAGCTTACAACCAGAAACCTGTGCTTCCTCTCACTCCATAGAGTGTAGTGTCCAAGGGTCATTGAGGGAGGTTTTCCAAGTTCCTGGCACCCGAGCTGGAAGCCTAGACTCTCTCCGACCACCAGATCGGGAGGTCAACAGTGCCTGACATTGGGGCCACAGTCCGAGGTCACTGGCTGCCTCTCCCCAGACCCATGCCACAAGGTACTCTGTTGTTGAGGATACCGTGACTTTACCTGAGGAGTCTAGTTTTTCCTTGTGTGTACCCATGGCTGGCTGCCTGGAGCAACTGCAGCTGGCACCTCCGCCAGAGGGGAAACAATTCTCCAAATTAAAAGTGGACCAGCTTATGCATCACGGTCTTTTGCCTATGGAGGGATTGTGATCCCACACTCATAAAGATGCTGCTGGGGGCCTGGGGACCTAATCTGGATGGACAAGAGCACGTAACCGTTTCCTTCGACTTTAGGTGGCCCCAACAATCTAATCACAGTATGCCAGCAGGTGCAAGATGTATTGTTGGCTGGTGTAATTTGAGTGGCTGAGGGCCTGGGTCACAAGGCATAGTCAAAACCTGTGATTTCTTGACCATTACAACTGTACGGGGTATGCAATATTGGGAATGTTGTGTTTTACAATATTTTGATAGCGAGAAACTGGAATACCTCTGAACAGCCTGTTTATTTTTCTGTCACTGTTGTTGTGGAAGGGATTGCTTGGATCCCGAACAACTCGGGGAGGTACGCACACAGGCTTATGTTGCTTTCAAGGCTGAGGGGATAATGGAGACAGTGAACAACTATGAGAAGTACATGTATGTTCATGCCATTCTACTGCTAATGGGAGAGTTCAACAATTGCATCTAACTGTAAAGTAAATATCCAATGTGTATGTCATTTTGATTTCAGTGTGTATGTAATGCAAAGACCAGTTTTTTATATATACGGGATGGAACATTTTTGTAGTTAACACAGTGTTTGAGTTGGTGGGGGTTGTTCCAATAAGTTAAACTTGACTCTGAGGATAAGCCTGACTGCTATGTACCAAGCTACCCAAGAGTGAGGACAGGTTATGGGACAAGTGTATCTTACTCATCCTATCTAGGACGGTCGATTCTGCCTGGCTTCGATGAGTCCCAGACAGCCAGAACTGCTGGGTCTGATGTACTCTATTGACCTGGTTGATTATAGTCCACCATATTTAAAGTTATTTGCCTGTCTGGCAAGGATCTCAATACCTTCAGTAAAGCACATTGGCCAATTGCCCAATGTTGGTTGAGTCGTCAGTGAAAGGTTTCTAGCAGCAGGGACAGCAGCAGATCCGCTGGCAGCCAAATGGCAGTTTGCCCAACTCTAAATAGAGTGAGGGATCACAGAATGGACAGGGTATTCCAACACATTTTTGGTGTGGTACCTGCACCACCAAAAACTAAACAAGCCCCATAGTTTTTAGAGCAATGCCAATCTTTTAGATAGCTATCGAAGATGCCAACAAACTATCTCATTCACACACAGATCTGGGTCTATAATGTGGCTTACCCATGCATATTCCTGTGGTGGCAGGAGATCAGGAGAGTGTAAAAGTGGCCAGGTGCCAACAGGCGGCATGGGCTCGCACGAGCACAGTGGGGGAAGGGGTTAATACTAAAGTGGTTCCAAACAGTACACAGTATTCGTAACAGTATCCAATAATAAAGCAGTGTAACAGTCTCTTCATACAATTTAATCATTGCATGATGTTCTGTATTCTGATTTCACTTAACATATTCAAAAAACAAACATTGTATGTGTATTACAGTTTCCATTTACAATAATACGATCACAGTGATTCAAAACAAAACAAAGGCCCAATGCATTTCGGGACGTCTGTCCCTTCGTCAGGGGCAAATCTGCAAGGATATAATAACACAAATCAATTATCAAATTTTGAAGCATAGAGGAAAACCATACATTTCATCAAAAGAACACATGAGTACATTATGAATGTGATGTTAAACCAGTGCCAGGGTCATTATGCATGCCCTAAGGCAGGTGACCCCGTGCACAGGACTACCACACCCTGTGTTCCAGCGTACCAAGCACAATTGATGTGATTGTGTGGCCAAAAAAATCACTCGTGTAACTAACTCCACCAATGCTACTGTCGTGTGTCAACTTACAAAAACTACCCTAGAGTCGCTTAGTGCGAATGAGAACTCCACAATCTACATGATACAGCAGTGTGTGGGGACCATGTGAGGATGGAAAAGAATAATAAATAGTGACTGAAGAGACAGTCTACTGATTACAACAACGTACCTAGATAATCATTCAGCACGTGATTGCTCAAAGGCATCTGAACTTCGCAGATACTAAAAAGGTGCGAGAAAAATATATACGTGCCCTGATTACATTCAAAGAATTCTATGTGTAGCGCCCTAGAGTAAACCGAGTGCGAGAGCAAGGTTCTTACCTACGTGTATATGAAGATCCCCAACGCTCATATGGATCAACCTACGTGTTAAGACGACGCTGAAAACAACAAAAATGCTAATTAAAACTTTGTGGCGCTGGTTATGGTCATGCATACTAAAAGTGCAAAAGCTCCTGGTTCTTACATACAATGGCTGAAGCCGCCAAGCTTCGATAGATTAACTATCGGACGAGCTGACACTTTAATGAGGTGCTCCGGGGCGTGATGCACTGAACAAACGAGAACAGTAATCAGAATTGACTAGCAGAGAACCAGACGCTGTCTAAGGTCACTGGTAAGTGAAACTGCTTCTTACCTACTAGGTTGGCGTCTTGGAGCTCGAGAAAAACGATCACATGAAGCTATCCTGCCCGCTTCAGAATGAAACCGGGTTAGTATTGTTCGTGTTTCCGGGATAGCAATGACTCCAAAGGGATGTATGACGTTATAACGCATACTTTTACTCCGCAGACCATTACAACGCGACTTTTACTCCGCATACCGTTACAACGCATAGCGCCTTGGGGCGCTGGATAGTGGTAAGTATAATTTACTATTCTAACTCCAGTCCCCGTGGACCCTAGGGAAGGTGTTGGATAGTAAATTATACTTATTCCCTATCCTAGAGCGCCCCCCAGCGCAATGCGTTGTAATGGTATGCGGAGTAATGGTCGCGTTGTAATGGTAGTGCGGAGTAAAAGATCCGTTGTAACGGGTGTATACCACTCCAAAGTGCTCATGCGAGAATCGGTAAATCTCGTCAGCGCCATATTGGACTGGGGTCGAACTGCATAGGAGTTCATAGATGCCAAGTACATATACAGCGAGTGCCAAGTTGTGAAAATAATGAAAAGGTGTATCCAGATGAAATTGCTTAAATGTCCTTGCTACAGGGTGGACTACAAACTTAAAAAAAAAAACTGATTCACTAGTCTCATGGAAGACTAAATGAAGTTGCACCCCTGTGTGTGTGCTGAGTAATTGTGCTTGGCATCTGTGCTGGGATTACAGTGTGCGACCGGCGTGCGCAACGGTGCCCAATGCCCCATAGCACGCGCAAATTGAGGCATTTGGTTACGATCATAATCACTAAGCATCAACATGAATGGCATATTGTGTTAACGCTAACAACTCATGGTATGAATTTGCCAAGTAATATCTTTGTGTGATTCTTTTTGGAGGAAATTGCTTTACTTTCGACATGTGTGTGTAAGAAATCAAAATCCTTCTTACTGTTAGCAATAAAATTATTACAATGCCGTGAGTATGTGTGTGTCTAGGCGGAAATGTAGTATGCCACCCTACAGAAAACATGCCATGTCCACATTAATGTATTTAATTTTTTTATACAGAAGATCTCTCTTTGTAGGAGGAGTTTAGCATTATCTACTCCCTGGTGTCTCGTGATTTGTTCGATAATCTGAAACTGGACCTGAGCAATAGTGTGTCTGGCTTCCTCCCAATGGACTCCTAGACTCGAGGTGCTGTTTTTATTTCTGATTATGCTTTTATGCTCAGACAGGCGGGTTTTCATTTTCCTGTTTGTTTTCCCTACATACAGTAGGCCACAAGGGCATTTGATGGAATACACGATGTGTGAGGAATTGCAGTCAAATGCCTGTTTAATCCTGATCTTTTCTCCTGTTCTGGGATGTACTAGTATATCCCCCCTGATGGCATTACTGCAATGAATGCAATTGCCACACCTACTTGTGCCTGGTTTTGCCTCAATCGCACTTTCTTTGTTGTTGGATAGATACTCTTTGAGGTTACATCCTCTGGTGAATGCAAACAGTGGTTTAGAGTTGAATAATCTATTGAACTCTGGTTCTTCCTGGAGCAGTTCCTATCGTGTGTTAATTATGTTTTTGATGCTTGGAGAGACTGTTGAGAATTTGGACACAAACACCATTCTGTTGCTACTCATTTTGACTCGCTTTTGTAGGATATCCACCCTTTTACATTTCAGAGCTCTGTTCACATGTTGTGTCAATAAGACTTCCGCATATCCTCGTGTCAGGTAGTTGCTCTTTTGTCTTTCCATAGATTCAGTGCTCGTGACTGGATTTGTGGTGATCCGTTGGATTCTCAGAAACTGGGAATACGGGAGATTTTTGATTAGAGATGGTGGATGGAAACTTGAAAATTCCAGTGCATTGTTCTTGTCAGTTTCCTTTCTGTTGACTCCTGTCGTAATTAGTTGTGACTCAATTTCAATCCATGTGTCAAGAAAAGCGATTCCGCTTTTTCTGATCGTGCTGATAAATTGGATTCTCTCGTCAATGGAATTCAGATTCATGATGTTATTCTTCAGTGAGTCTTCACTTTCTTTCCAAGTTAAAAAAATATCATCTATGTAACGTCTCAGGAATACCAATCCTTTCTTCCATAAGTTGTTGTTTAGGATAAGCTCATCCTCGAATTTTGCCATGAAGGTGTTGGCGTAGACTGGTGCTCCCGGAAAACCCATGGACGTACCATTCAATTGCAGGAAGAACTCTTCCTTCCATTCAAAATAGCTGTTCAATAAACAGAATTCCAGGAGTTGTAGCACAAAGCTGTTCTTGTTATTTTCATTTGATTGCTGGAGAAGGGCCCATTCTGCAGCTTCTAATCGCAAGGCATGTGATATAGAGGTGTACAGTGAAACCACGTCGATGGTGCACAATAACCAATCATTGTTCGCTGCTTCAGTTAACAAATCAATGCTCCTTAAGAAGTCATTAGTATCCTCAATGTAGGTATGCCAACTTTTCACAAAAGATTGTAGATGTGCATCAATAAACAGCCTAGGGTTTTCAAATACAGACCCGCAATCGGAGACTATTGGTCTGAATAGTGGATCTGTCAGACTCTTGTGCACTTTCGGTAACATATATAGTTTGGGCCTTCTGGGAAATGGAGTTGTCAAAAACTGTTTTGTTTTTTCATCAATTTTCCCAGTGGTTACTCCTTTTTTCAAGATGTCCTCCAGTTGGTGACCAATTTCAAGAGTAGGATCATAGTCAAGTTTGGCATAGCTGTTTGTGTCCTTGACATGAGCGTTCACCTTCTTTTCGTAAAATTCACGATCCATGATCACAAGTCCACCCCCTTTGTCAGCTTTCTGAAGAGTAATTGAGTTGTTTTTCCTTACATTTTCCAGTATACTCTAATCTGCTCGACTAAAATTTTTCTTGACTTTTGCTGCACTTACATAGTACATTGTCTAAATCCTTTTTTACTAGGGTTTCAAAGGTATAGAGAATTTTATGCGATATTGGGGAAGAGAAAGTACTTTTCAGTTTGAAAGTCAGCTCCTCGGATGTAGAGATTGAGGGCATAACATTGGTAAAAAGAAATTGGAGCCTGAGGATTCGCATGAATTTGTAAAAAGCGATTTAATTTTCCAATTTGGTGCTGGTGTATGTGGGCACAAAAGATGTGCCTTTGTTTAAAACCCGATCTTGCGATTTGGTTATTTTAATTAATGAAATGTTAATTATGAAGTTTTGTCCTGGCTCCTCAGCCCTGTTTTCGATTTTTGCTTTTCTTTTTCCTTGCCGCGTTTTCTTTGTGGTTGTGGTTGTTTTATTTGTGTTTCCAGAGGTTTCCCTGATATCCCTGCCTGGCCTAAAAAAGAAGCTGATGTCGAACTTCCTTGTGCCGCTCCATTGACTTCAGTTATTGTTGTTTGGCTTTGTGAGGCTGTGGTACTTAAGGGGGCTCTTCTGGTGTCACTATCTTTCTCAGTGACCACACTTTCTTCAGATGAACCCATATTTGACCTCTTAGTAAATCGCTTTTGGGCATTCGCACTAAGAGACTCTAGGGTAGTTTCTGTAAGTTGACACACGACAGTGGCATTGGTGGAGGTAGTTACACGAGTGATTTTTTGGACACACGATCACATCAATTATGCTTGGTACGCTGGAACACAGTGTGTGGTAGTCCTGTGCACGAGGTCACCTGTCTTAGGGCACGCGCAATGACCCTGGCACTGGTTTAACATCACATTCATAATGTACTCATTTGTTCTTTTGATGAAATTAATGGTTTTCCTCTATGCTTCAAAATTTGATAATTGATTTGCGCTATTATATCCTTGCAGATTCGCCCCTGACGAAGGGACAGACGTCCCGAAATGCATTGGGCCTTTGTTTTGTTTTGTTTTGGATCACTGTGATCGTATTATTGTAAATGGAAACTGTAATACACATACAATGTTTGTTTTTTAATATGTTTAGTGAAATCAGAATACAGAACATCAAGCAATGATTAGATTGTATGAAGAGACTGTTACACTGCTTTATTATTGAATATTTGGAACCACTTTAGTATTATCCCCTTCCCCCACTGTGCTCGTGTGAGCCCAGGCCGCCTGTTGGGACCTGGCCACTTTTACACTGTTCATACACATGTTAGGCCAACATGATTCACACGACGCACGTAAAAGGTAGAAAATAGCAGAATACTCAGGAATTCTTCGAGTTACACAGGTGTGCAAAATCCACATTCGTTTTTTCAGGAGATCAGGAGAGCCACATTTTGTTCAGCTAAGAACTAAGAACAGGTGTGTAATTGTGTTTCTTCCTTCTTTACTTATTTTTCCTTTTGTTTCCTTGTTTCATTCTTTCTTTCTGGCTAGCAGTCAGTTCAAATCCTTTCCAAGTGAAATAGCCAATTTTTTAATAATTAGCCTTCTTGTGAGAAGGAAGGGGCCATGGGAGGAATCTTCACAGGGTGATTATTTGACTCTCACTGATAAGCCAAGGCTGACTGTCTCATAAGGACAGAAGGAGGATAGGTAGAAAAGTCTAGAAGAGATTAACCAAATTTTTCAGTGTCTGTTAAGGGAAGAGGCTTAGTAGACTATCAGAAGATTCTGCCATCTTGCTATGCAGGGTTTAGGCTAGCCTGTGGGCTGCTCCCACAAACTGTCAGTCAGAAGTGAAAAGGTGCTGTGGCATATCTGAATTGTGTGGGGATGCCAAACATCTAGAAATCTCCAGCTCTACTTTTAAACCCATTCACAAGAACAGAGGCTTTGACAGAAGGGACAACCACAGAAGAGGAAGGAAGGACTGGTGCACCGGTGAACCTCTGCTTTGAGATAAAGGACACTCTGCTTGTAAATCTTTGACTCTGTTGGGCTCCCCACTCCAACTGGATGACAGTAGAGTGTGAACATGAAGGCAACCTTGAAGGAATAAGGCGGTCTCTGGAGGCTGTAGCACACCTCATGAGTACAGCAAACCAAACCCAATTGAAAACAGCTGATTGGGGCCAGATATGTGTAGTTTTGTCTTGACACTTGAGTGCAATTTGATCTGAGCGTCACACATGCCCCTTGTGCATGGCAGAATCTGCCTTGCCAGGATATCTCCAGCAGGATTTAACTTATGCCCCTGTGGGTCTTGTGAGCTGTCTGTCTCCCAGGGGGCCAGACACATTAAGTACTGTTGCACTCTGTCCAGGAGGAAATGGCCAAGCTGACCCCTCACAGTATTCCGTTCAGGAGCATGGATGCTCCCTGGTGCGTATTACATAACAAGGGGACAGCTGTCATTGAACCTGGGGCTGGTTGGTCCAGGTAGAGATAAATATTTTCAAAGATGGGGGGTGAATCAATCATTGTTCCTTTGGCACACGTCAGTTTTGAAGAAACCATGTATAGGACTTGACACAGGTGAACATTGTAAAGTAGTTCATTTATTAGCAATATTCACTATATATTTACATGCGGATTATATATCTTATGCTCACAGTTTAGTGAAAAAGAACATGATGTGGTGAGAGAAGAAAAACTTTAAAAACATACATCACATTGACAATAGGAGCAAAAACTCCTCATGAAATTAATACAAGAAATTAAGGAGTTTGGTTGTAGAGGGGTCGACTGCGTTTTGATCTCAACAATTTGAGATCTTCACCAGGACAGAGTACTGAGCATATGGTATTAATTGGACCCACAAGAAGCAAATCTAGGGTCTTGAACACAGCATGGCGTCTTGGGCTGATGAATCAGAATATAAAGTGTGTCTGGTTGGACCCTGATGTGGCGCAACTCGGGCCTTGAAGGGAGTGCGGCATCATAGGCATTTAATCTACAGTTATAGACTTGTACAATAGTTAAAATATGTTCCGGTCAAATAATCATGGAGCTCCTGATCCCAGGACACTTAAATTGGAGGGGGGGACCAAAGCCCCAAGAGGATCAGAAAACGAGTTTGCTCTTGACAGCGGCATAGGAAGCATGTAAGTAAAAACATGAATACTTAAATATAATGTATACAAATGATTTAACTTAGAAGGTGGAATTAAATGTTTGTCACCCCTCCTTCCCCGAGTTTTGTACCAATGAACTAATATATCATGCAGTTAGGACCATTAAATATTTATGTTTTAAATAATTATGTGTCACTCAAAAGCAAATCAGCAGGCTGTCTGAGCTGCCAAACGCAAAATAAAAATGCATCAGTTTCCTGTATGTAAGGGAAAAAACGGCCCCCAACCACCATGCTTTTACTATAGAAGAAACCAAACATAAGGCTGTTTGAGCTATTGGAATGATAACTTACAATGCCCTTTATTTATGTGTTTTGAAAACCTACAAGCCATGCATGAACACGCACTTTGTACTTATAGTCTTTGCTTACGAGAAGCAAGTCTGAAAGTAACTGCGTCTCTTTACTGCCAGCCTTGCTTTTCATAAGCAAAGACTATAAGTGCAAATAAAGAACTTTGGCATTGCAAATGCTTGTTTTAAAATAATTCACTAAGGGGAAGGGAGCAGACTAAGGAGTCCCTTTAGAACCCCTTCCTATTTTGGGATGGGTTAGCACCCCAACTTGTTGGGCGGGGTGGTAGGTTAAATTTCAGTATTTTACAACCTGACTTTAATTATAAAACATTGATAAATATGATACTGATTCATTATTTGGAAGAGTCACTTACAACACGGACCTTCCTGACACCGAATGAGTATTCATTTGGAATCCCATTTTAGGAGTTTAAAAAACGTTTTCCCCTTCTCAAACGGGAGTAATAAGTAGCAATAAGCTATCTGAGCAGTCCAGCGGGGAGAGGAAGCCCTTATTCAGGCCTGCACACCATAAACATAAGCTGTGTAGTTTGTTTACATACTAAGTGGACCTAATGCACAGAAGGTGCGTTCACACAGCAGCTCCAGCAATGTGTTTAACTTTAGAAATGCTAAAAAGAGGAATGTGTAAACCTAGGGTTAAGTGATCTTAATTTAGCATCCAGCCCCAAAGATTAAAAAAAGGTCCATATTTGCCAGGGTCGGTTAATGCCATACCAGTGCCTGGCATCCCAAACACGAAAAAGTGGAGATGCAGGGTTGAGTAGCTGACACTGGATTAACAAAGGCCACTGCAGTGCAGGTGGCGACATCCATTCAAGAGGGGTTCCATTCAACCCAAGGCCAAGGAATGTGAGATGTGGAGGACTCCGGATCCCTTGTCACATGCTGCAGGAGGCCCCAGCAGTTTGAGTTATTCCACTGAGCGTGGGGTTGGGTCGGGTGCCTGAATGAGGCAAGTGATGATCTAGGTCAGAAGGCACACCACTTGATTTCCAAGAAGTTTAAATGCCAGGGCAGCACGCGCTATTGAGCACTTTCAAAGTGCAGTTAAAACACTACCAGGGTATTTGTGGCTTTCATCTCAAACAGTAGTGGAAAGTAAGCATGGTGCTGATCATGAAAGGAGCATTGTGGGTCTTGCTTTTTGGAATGAAAGCCACTTTCATGCTCTAGGCCTGCATGTGCTCCTTAGCAGTACTTAGAAACATTTGCATGAAAACGGTTGGGCCAGACCTGAGTATTAACATCATACCAGGTTGAGGTGAAAGCCCAGGCCATGGCATTCCTCTCTGAAGATGTGTCAGCCTGCAGCACCGGCAAGGTAGCCAAAGGAGCTGTGTGTTTGCGTGGAATCTGTAACCTTTTGACCTCTCTGGTCTCGGCCCTCAGTAATGTCCAGCATCATCATCGTGCAGCCTGTGACGCCACAAAGGAGCAATCGCCTCAGAGAAGTGCAAACAGGAAGAGGCCCGAGGCAGATGGGCCAGGTATAATAACACAAACACTTAGTGTATGAGCAGAAATGCACATATGCCAGATAAAAAGACTCCCTCGGTCCCCAGTCATTTGTCCCTGGGATTTTCTGGGCTGCACTCTAACGTTACAACACAATACAATTTAAAGGACTCAAAAGCTGCTAAATTTACCACAACTGTCAACAAGCGTTGGTCAATGCAAGAACATATACTACATCCAATAGAACTGGAGGAAAAGTGAGTGGCCTGCACAGGAACCAATCAAAAGCTAGGAAAGAGAGGAGCAGGATGTAAACCCTTTCAGGCCATACCTATAAAACAAGCCCAATCCCCCTTAAAAGGAAGCCCAAACCAAGCAAATATCCTACAATAAAAGCCAAACTGTTGGTGATCGCGAGGTCCAAAAATCCTAATTAAAAAAAAATTAAGCAAGGAAGAGAGAGCCACAGTGGGAGTGGCAGCAGTAAAAAAAGGCGGTAGTAACACAATTGTGGCATTAAGAGGAGTTGCGAGGAAGAATGCTACATTTGAATGTAAGCAGCTAGGGCACTGAAGCTAAACACAGGCTAACAGTAACAGAGCAGGAAACAAAGAAAAAAAGAGTTTCCCAAAGAACAGATAAAGAACCATAGCGGAACGAGACAGTACTATGTCCCTGCTCTGTGGGAGGATCAGAAGAGACAGCGCATGCGCTGTCTAGCTAGGGTGACCAGACATCCTGGTTTTCCCTGGACGGTCCTGTTTTATGGAGAAGAGTCCTGGTGGCCGACACTTTTCTCCAAATGAAAGAAATGTCCCGGTTTTTGTGCAGTGCCCGGGTTTAACATAGAAATGTCCTGCTTTTTTTCTAATGTGTCAGTTGAGCATGCGCACTGGTGTAAAATAGATGTGGGCATGCTCTCTTTGCACTGCTTGTTAGGCGTGACATCATGCCAGGTGGAGCGTTGTAGCGGGAAGGGAAATCCTTTAAAGAGAGACATTTTCTCTCGGGAGTTCCCTTCTTTTTGCACAACACAGTGCCACCTATGTCATCAAAGTGCCAGCCAGCGTCGCAACAGCTGGTTGGAACCACCTGTGACCAGCAGCCAGCACAAGACTTGCAACATGAGTGTTTTAATGGCCATTATTTATTTTCTTTCTACATGTTATTGTCGTCCATTTGTCTCCTTTTCCCTTCCTTCTTCCTCTTCCCCTTTTCGACTCGGAGGGGCAACCTTTTAGCCTTTTTTGCAATACACTGCCTTTGACATTAATAACCCATCCCAGGATTTTAAGTTGGCATCCCTTTACATTCTGGTGCTTCTTTCTTTCATGCTAAAGTAATTACTCAGGAAGTCTCATCGTATACTCCTAGGAGGGGTGAGAGAGCTTTTGGGATTAAGTAGAATGTACCTGATTCACAAACAAATGGCGGAAACTTTGCCGGAGATGTTTGCTCCTTCATAGATGGAGTCTCACAAATTTTAAGAATTCTGATACCTTTACTAGATTACTCCTGGAGAGCTACGCCAGCCACAGCCTTTCAAGCGTAATCCTGGAAAACAATTTTGATTACATTTTTTGGCTTCAGAGTTGAACAGTCTCCAAAGCAAAGTTGCACACATTGTACAAGTGTGCATTCTGGAAAAGTAATACCTTTGTACTTTTGCACAATTCTTTTCCTCTTTTCCATACAGGAATATATTTTCCCCATGGAGAAAACCTCTTCCATCACGTTCCCATGAAGTTTGGGGTGTTTGCTTTGCCTTCCCACCCTGGAAAGACATTTTCTCTTGCCCTTGACAGAAATAAATATCTGAGCATTTTCAGAGATGAAAGGGGTGGCAAGGAGTTGGTGAATACTGACAGACTGAAATGTTGGTGTGTGTTTGCAAACTTTTGAGGTAACTACGCCTTGAAACACCCACTCCCCACTCCTTGCATGGATTTACTACTATATTACATTACACCATTGTGGGGTAATAAATGACTAATAGGGTTTTTGATTACAAGGTCAGCCTTTCTTTTAGTGCCGGGCTATCGGCAACCCAAGCGGTGGAGCTATTATATCTGGCTACTGTTGTACAGTAGGAATTTCATTTTTTGTATATTGTTTGTGATTTTGGGCTTTAAACTGTTCAGATTTGCCCATTGAGGCAGAATCAAGGAATGATCCTCATTTCCTTACTGACAAATTGATTATCAGTCTAAACTTGAACGTATGTTGTGCAAGAATGTCTTGCCTCTTGTAGATCGTAGTAAGTTAAGTGTTAGATATTTAGGTTGCAGTAATGATTCATGGCCCACTAGGGCATAATTGTGCGTGATGACAGAACTGTATTGACAGTGGAAATAGAAATTTTCAACAATATATTGTGGATTCCTGGGATATTTACCTACTGAGGCAGAATTGTTTATTTTCGGCATGGGAAACGCTAGTGCATCAAGTTACGTATTGTTAAAAACGTGTATTTTTTTTAAACTAAACCGATCAAGTTACTATTGTTTAAATCATTTCCTTTTTTTTTATTTTTTTTTAAGGATTTTATTTGACAAGCAAGTCATAGAGATTAACATATCCAAATACAAAAAAAAAAAAAAAAATCGTATTCAATTCGGTGTAGGTTCATTGTATACAAAACACAAAGAAAAGTAAAAAAAAAAATCCTAATCAGGACAAATCATTAATAATTAATAAGCCATAAACAAAAAGAACATCCATGATCTTAATCATTGCTGGCATTGCAAAAAATTCCCCCATATCTTGGCAAACTTTTTTTTGCTTTAATTCCTCTATTCCTAGCAATAGCATCTTCCATAGTGTAAATTTCAAAAACCAATGTCCACCATTCAGTTATATGAGGAGGATTCTGAGAAATCCAAGCCCTAGCAATCACGAGTCTGGCACAAGCCAGTGTAATATTTAGCAGTTCTTTATAGATAGGGCTAACCGGGTATATGGACAATAGTACCGCGGCTGCGTTGAGTGAGAAGTTGATTAGTTGATTTTGCGTTAAAATATTTTCTATGTCCACCCAATATTTAGCTAGTGTTGGGCATGAGTATATCATATGTATGAGGTCTGCTGCCACCAGACCACATTTAGGACATTTAGTACGATCATTATTAGAGGTATTTTGTGCCCATTTAGAGATTTTTAGTGGAGTGTAGTAAAGTTGGCTGACCGTTCTATACGATTGGAGTTTCAGGCTGGAAGACTGGACGGCTTTAGTGATGTTGACTAAGGCAGCAGAGATATTCTGAGTTGTCACATTATATCCTAGGGTAACAGTCCATTTTAATGCCAGTCTAGGAGCTTCATCAAAGCTATTCTGACTGAGACACTTGTATCCCAGACTAATTAATGGTTTTCTATGCACGGAATAAAAACAGGCCCATATATCTGAACTTGTAATTTCTATCAAATTCATTTTCCGTACTAGGTAGTCCCTAATTTGAATGTATTTGTATCTCATTTTTTCAGGCAGTTTATACAGAAGTTGCAATGTTTCAAATTGTAAGAGACCATCAATACCATACAGATCTCCTAAAGTCTGAATACCATAGTTAGCCCATTCTCGACCAGTTTTATCTCTAAAAATATCTGGAAGCCCAGGATTGTCCCATATTGGCAGCTCATTGTGAAAAAAAGAAGTCTTACACTTGGTCAACATCTGTTTCCATATGAATACGGCGTCTCTCGCAGTCTTAAATTTTACGCGTTTAAAATCATTTGGGTCTTGTACTTTTGCCAGGAATTGTTTTGAATGGCCACCAAGCATAAATTCGTGAAAAAAATATTAATATTGATTATTAGGGGCAAATAAGCTGCGCAGCCGGCCTAAAAAAGAAGTGAGAAAATAAGCTCTGAAATCTGGGAAGTTCAAACCTCCCTTTTCAGATGAGAGTTTTAATATTGTCATAGACGTTCTAGCCTTCTTATAGCCCCAAACGAAACTACTTAAAATGCCATCTAATTTTTTAAAGAATAAGTTATTAACACGGCAAGGTATGGAGCGAAATAAATATAAGAACTTCGGCAAAATGTTCATCTTAATCAAATTCATACGGCCTATGAGGTTTAATGGGATCTTGTGCCATTTTTTCAAAAGATTGGTAACTTCTTTTAATAAAGGATCATAATTTAGTGAGTTTATATGATCAGTTTTAGATGATATCTTTACCCCTAGATAAACTGCAGATTGACATAATCCTTGCACAGGTAAATTGGCCTGATAATTCATGATAACCTGTGTTTTATTTATATTTAATTTATAACCTGAAATGATCCCGAAATTATTAGCTTCTATCGTTATCCCTATTAGTGCATCCGTTACATTGGTAGCATAAATAGCTAAATCATCTGCAAATGGGTAATTTTTAGAGTTTTACCTTCATGCAAAATAGGGGCAATCTTAGTTTGAGCTTCCAAAGCGTTAATGAATGGCTCCATGGAGAGAGCAAAAAGCAGGGGTGATAGCGGACATCCCTGTCGCGTCCCCCGCCGAATTGGGAAAATAGAGGAGAGTGCCCCAGCATAACTGATTTTAGCGTTAGGATCCTTATATAATGCCTGGATGCTTCTTACAAAACGCCCTCTCAAGCCAAACTGTCTTAGAACTCCCCACAAATAGTCCCACCCCACTCGGTCGAACGCCTTCTCTGCGTCTAAAAGTATCATACCGAGTGGGGTGAGATTAGTTGTAGCCACGTCAAAAGCGGTAATAGCCATGTTAACATGCATGGTGGTGTCCCTCCCAATAACAAAACCGTGCTGCTGGTCATTTACCAACTGGGGCATAAGAGGGGCTAGTTGTATAGCTAAAAGTTTAGAATAACCTTTAGCATCAGTGTTTATCAGAGATATAGGTCTATAAGACCCACACTCCACAGGAGGTTTATTTTTCCCAGTAGCACCAATTGCATTAATGATCAAACAGAACAGTGGTAGAATTTCATCTGCACAAATTTTGTATACCTCAATGGGAAGTGTATCCTCACCGGCCGCCTTATTAGATGGAAGAGAGGTAACAGCAAGACGGAGCTCTGTTAAAGTGACCTCTTGTTCTAATTGGTCAATACATGTCTTTTCCAAGTATATTGCTTCAGGTAAGTTCTTCCTAATATAAGATTGTAACTGAGCTTCAGTGCCTCTACTCTCAGAGGTATATAGATTTTCATAATATGAAACAAATTGTCCCAGAATTTGTGCTGGTTGAGTATATAAAACATTATGGGGACCCTTAATAGCTTTAACTAGGGTTGTTGCCCGATCATCTGCAACTTTATAGGCCAAAAGCTTCCCGACTCTATCTCCACATTCATATTGAGATAATTTATATTTGATAATTTTCTGAGTGTTTTTCTCCCTGAAAGAGCTTTTAAGAGTTAAACGCTGAATTACAAGTTTAGTTTCTAATTGAGTTATACTTTGCGCGTCCGTCTCATCAGCTCTAAGTCTGTCTTCTAGTTGTTTCTCAAGTGATAAAATATTAGCTAAAATAGCCTTAGTCTCTTTCTTATGCATAAAGTTTTGTTTAAATACATATTGCTGCGCAACTCCCCTAATAAAAGCTTTACAAGCGTCCCAAACGGATAGGACATTAGCAGTATTGATATTAATTTCAATGAGTTCCTTAATATGTTCCTTTAACTTAGCTACAAATACTGAGTCTGTTAGCAAATATCTAGGGAATGTGAAGAGTCTACGTTCAGGCATCCTTTGAATGATATTAAATATAAGAAGTATGGGGCTATGATCGGATGAAATCCTTGGGAAGATCTCCATGTGTCCTGTAGCAATAATTTCATCCGAAGCCCAACCCAGATCTATTTGTGAGCATCGTTTATGAGGTGAGGAGTAATAAGTATATCCAGGTATTTCAGGAAACAAGTTTCTCCAAACGTCTTTAACATTATGTATCCTTGCTAATTCTAAGATTGCCGCCCTAGTTTTGCGCATATGTCGAAAAATACCTCTTTTTGTAACATCCTGATCATAATCTAGCACACAATTAAAATCCCCCATCAAAATAGGTTCTCCCTCCCATGCGAGCAGTTCCATGTTTAACCAATCAAAAATATATGGGTCATCGGTGTTGGGCCCATAAATGGCACAAAAAACATATTTACGATTTTCCAACTTCAATTGAGTAATTGCCCAGCGACCCCCATTATCTGCCATAGATTTAATCACTTCTACACATAATTGTCGTTTCTTCAAAATAGCTACACCTCGTATAGGAGCATTTAATGTAGTACATATTAGCATCTCATATCCCAAATGTCCCAATAGCTTCTTGTCCTTAAAACAAATATGCGTTTCGGTTAACAAAACCATATGTGGATCATATATTTTCAGTTCTTCATATATCAAATTTCTTTTGTTTTTATTATTCAAGCCTGAAACGTTCCAGGCTAAACATCTAAAACGCAGCATACGGACAAGTTACTAAATCATAATAAACTGCACCATTCCTTGAATTTAAACTCATTATTAGTCTATAAGATACTACGTCAATCACCCTTGAGCTTGTCTTGTCTTTTTCTGTATTTTCCTCCTACCCTTTCCCCAGGTGTCCTATCCCTTCCCCACAGTCACCCTCTACCCCTGACCCCCAACCCTTAAAGCACCCCCTCCCCGTGTCTACCCGGAAGCTTACCCCTATCTTCTGCTGCCGCTCTAAGGACAGCCAGTCCGAAAGATCGCCCCGAGAGCCCCTTCTCTCCGTATTAACCTCATAACAAAAAAGCATCCAAAATCACAAACAAAAAGAAAGTGCCCCAGTGAATTTACAGTAAGCCTTGCTATCCTAGGTTTCTTTGCTTTCCATTTTATAGCTGTTTCTAGTCTCTCCCCCCTTTCTCTTATCCTCCTTTTCTTGCTTTTCTAAATCGGTCTATTTTTAAGCATTTGAATTCATTTTAACAAGTAATTGCTCCGCCTCCTTTACATCATTAAAAAAGTAAGTATGACCAGATTTCATAACTTTGAGACGAGCAGGTTCTTGGAGAAAAACTGTGGCACCTTTGGATTTGAAAGAGTCAATCAGTTTACAAAGCCCCCATCGTTTATCCATAGTTATCTTACTAAAGTCCGATTTAACGAAAAAAGTAATATTGTCCAGTGTCACAGGAGTATTAGGTCTAGCTTTTATTGAGACTGCTTGTTTTAGCAAATAGTTGCCGAAGTAGATCATAATTGGGCGTGGATATTTGCTTTCCTTGTTGTTTAGAGTTATAGGTAATCTATGCACCCGCTGCAATTGAGAGTCCCAATCCCAGTCGGACATGTCAGGAAATGCCCTTTCAAATAATTTGACCAAATAGGCCCTGGCATCTGAGCCTTCTGATCCCTCGGGTATGCCAAAAAGTCTCAAATTCTGTCGCCTCTGTCTGTTTTCCAATTCTTCCACTTTATTCTGTAGGGACCCAATCAATTCAGTGTGCTGATCTACTTGAACAGTAGTAGTGGCTAGGGTTTCCTCCACTTCGACAACCCTCTGTTGTAATCCATCGATCTCTTTCGTTACCCCATTCAGTTTATTAGTGACTTCCTGCAAACTAAGTTGCATCTTGGTGTTATCTTCCCTTAATTGAAGAAATTGTTTTTGAGTCTCTTGATGGTGTATCGTTAAAGTTTTTAAGATTAGATCCAAGGAAGAAGATTCAGAAATTGTTTTAGGAGGGTAAGAAGATGTTGCAGATTGCAGAGGGGGGGCCTTGCCTCCAAGAGTAGTACTACCCGGTGATCTGTCCCTGATGTTGGATTGAGAATAATCAATAGATAGGCAAATTTCATCGGTAGCTGCCATTGAAGATACCTCAGATGACTCTAAATTTTGGTCTTGATCATGACTTATCAAACCCCCATTTTTTATTGGAGAATTTTGCAGATTTTTCAAGATGCCCCCTTCTGTGGGAGTAGTTCCTGAAGAACACAAAACGGTATTCTTAATAGCCCCTCGCGGTTGCATCCACTTAAGCAGAGGTGTTTGATCTCTAATGGATTTCTCTACTATAGATATTGGTACTGATGTCGGGGGAAGCAATATAGATTTCAGTTTTCTCCCCCCTTTCTTTGCTTTATTTTTTTTCCTCCCCGCTTCTTAGAGCCCGAGGGGTTATTGTCTTTAACTTCGAGTATGGCATGTTCTCGCTTTTCGAGCTCCCCTTCTTCTTCGAAAATATCCTCATCCTCGTGCTCATCGTTAGAGTCATTGTCAAACATATCTTCTGGCGCCATGGGACACTCTCCAACTGCTCTCGGTCCTCATAGACTCTGATCTAACACCGTAGGATGTACTGATATTGGCTCTGGTGCAGGTGCTGGCGAGAAAACGCTGCTATTTTCAGTTATTATATCCCTTGGAGCGGGGACCACTGCCCCTGTCCCCACAAAAATAAGTTCCTTAATTAACCCAGTATTAGTGTCTTTATCAAATTGATTAACATGATTGGGTGCATGGGACTGTGGAGATGGAAATGGTAGAGCAGCATTTATATTGGATTCTTCAAGCTCTTCCTCTAGGTTTCTATCCTGTTCTATCAATGTTCCATTTCCCCGCCCCCCCCGGTCTCCCCCGATGTTTCCGTCTGTACCAGAGCCGCTTCGGCCTCTGTATCTGCATCTGGGGTCCTGGTAGGGGCAGCGACCCCCATTGCTTTACCAAATTCAGTCGCTGCAGCCTGTACAAGACAGCCATCAACATCTGGGCCCATGGTGCCCATAGCGCCCATAGTGTCCAACGAAGCTTTCCTGTTTATTAAGTTTTTGCCGTTATCCTTTAACATTAGTGAGGAAGAACTGCCTCTAGAGGGTGTAGATAAAGGTGTAGATAAAGAGAGAGGGTACGAGGGGGTGGATTGAGGCTTACCAGCGTTGTCAGCATTAGTCTCTGTATTGCGGGGACTTTCAAGAACATTAACAACCCGCCGCGGCGCCCTCGCCACTACTGCGGGTGAGATCGGCTTAATCATTTTGAATACCGGAGCGGGCCCTTCTTCAGCGCTTTCTCCCGAGGGAACACCTTTCCCTGCTCGATTCTGTCGTGCTGGGTTTTTACGCGCCATTAGCGCTGCCTTTTTCGTTTTTCTTCCTTCGTAATTAAAAAAAAAAAGGGGGGGCAACCAGAGATAGCCGCAAACACAAGTCTTTAAACCAAGTCTTTAAACCTCTCTCCCTCTCTCCTCTTTCCCATACAGCAAGTCCTTGTATCACAAAAAAAAGGTACAGCAACTCACCACAGCTTCGTTGGTTTGTTTGTTCTTTTGTCTTCAACAGCCCCAAAAAAAAAAAAAAAAAACGAAATTGTACTAGAGACAGGCAAACTTCGCTGAAAACTGTTGAGCTATAAGACTAAAAGCTGAAAGTTATAAGCTCGGCCGTGGAAGAGCTCTCCCACTGCACCTTTGTTGAATCCTGTACAGTCTCAAACTCTCACCCGCTTCCGTGACTCCATGTTGGCGTGCTGGGATGATATCGAGAAGGGCGAGAGAGCGCTGAATGCAGAACACCTGTGCAGCTTCCACAGCTTCCACCGCAGTTGACGGAGGAGCGGTGCACTCAGACTGCAACAGCAACTGCAATGGTCCTGCACAGCCCGACCTGTCTCCACGTCCCCAAGAGGCTGCAATGAGCACAACCACCCGGTAACTCGAGCACCTTTGCAACTTCCACCGCGGTTGACAGAGCAGCGGTGTACTCAGCCTGCAACAGCCCAGCTCAGCCCGATCTGTCTCCACGTCTCCGCGAGGCCGCGGTGAGCACAACCATCAATCCAGCAATCCCGGTAATTCAAGCAGTTTCTCTACGCCTTCACGGCGCTTAGATAATATACTTCATTCGGTGAAAAAGCGCCAGTTCATCTCGGAGTGCGGAGCTCATTCGGGAGCGACCTCTCAGTGGCGTCTCCAATCCGCCATCTTGCTTCCCCAATCCGCCCTCTTGCTACCCCAATCCGCCATCTTGCTTTGTTTAAATCATTTCCAATACCAATTGAATTACCCTCATGCAACTTTATTGAAAACGAAAATGTAACGACTAACATAAACTTTTTTCTATGTTTATCATTAGCACAATAGCGCTTGTAGTGGTTTCTTTAAAAGAGAAATGGAATAAGTAAAACCTAACCCGTGATCAAGGAGCGAAGGATCCGAACCGCGTTGGGATGTTTGTTGCCAGCCTGGAATAAACACGTTGATTTATTGGCGCCACTGCACTGTGGTTATTTGGTTAGATAAATAAGCATCTGGCCGAATCGGCAGATCGTTTGTGGATATTAGGGGTTCGCTGCCGCGTGGCTCACAGTAATAAGCGAACTTTTTTGAGTGGATTTATATTTTATATATGTAGATATACATACACATATATATATATTGGCTTATTTAAAAAGAGCACATACTTGGAATTTCAAGGCAAGGGTAGTCTTTAAATGTAGCAAATGTTAAGGCAAAGTCTGTGGAAGTGGAATTAATGGTTACAGCCAATAAAAGACCTCTTATTTATAGTCTGTAATTCTTCATCTCTGTCTGTGGAGGAAGCTATCATTGTATTCCATTGTCTATGCCTGACAGATGTCACATAGTCCTACTTTTATGTCCATGGTTACTGCAAACTGTAGTCCTACGTTTATGTCTATGACCTGTCCCGATTTTTTGTTTTGAAAATCTGGTCACCCTATGTCTAGCTCGACCAAAAAATGTGCAAAGTCGTGGAGTACCTAATTGATAACTACTGAAAGGCTGCTGGTATATTAGGCAACCTGAACAGTATCACACAATCACACATTAATCAAAAGACCACACCCAGTTTCTAACACGTTCTTGCACTCATCTCCACATTCGACCCTCATCAAATGGCAAGCTCCTTGCAAGTCTGTGTGGATAATGGCTTCTTTTACTGGATTTGAAAGCATAGGAATTAGAGTCAAACGATAGTTGTTCCTTGCTGTAATCTTGTTCAGAGCATGTAGTCAATACAAGTCCTTAACTGCCCATTATTCTTTAGTTAAAAAACTGAGGAGAGGCCACAGGTGACTTTGAGGGTCAAAATAAACCTTTAGATAGATAAGAAGTCTCTTCTAAATCAAGGAGTGCCTTTTGTTAACATGCAGAAGCGATTTACCTTGATTTATATAAGAATATGTCACTGCTTTGAGAGGCAGTTATTAAAAGTGATAGTTTTCAAACATGAACTTAGAAACATACATACCTCCCACTGCCCTGACAGCAATTCCGTCAGTTGTCATCAGCACTCTCTGGGTGGCCTAGGTTTTATCATACATGGAACAACATTATGGTTTAAAACACAAATGCCTTGTACAGAACACGATCAGCTTATGTGGTAAAGCAAGGCTTGAGTGTCAATTCACCTAGTGCTAAAACATTCCCACTGCCCCATGTCTGGTGGTGAGGTTTGGTATTTGTGTCTGTAAATCTCAGTGAATTGTACACTTTGTTTGTGGTCTTTGTTGAGGATTGTTGACAGCAATCACTACCTTAACTGAGCCTGTTTCCAAGAACTCTTAATAATTACAGGTAAGAGACTATGGGCTGAAGGAGATTGTGAGGCCTAAGATTCTATGTCATTCCTAGCCAATACCCAGGTTACTTCATTTTTGGACTTTACTCACCAAAGGTAGCGATGGCAAACAGAGAAGGCTTAATCCAGGGTGTGATAGTGGGCTATCAATTTAGGTACAGCATACAACTGCATTGTCAAATCTATGATTCTTCTAAAGACTTAAAATAAAGGGCAGAATAGAATGAAACTCTCTAAAAAATAACTCCACAGCTCATTGTCTACACTATGTACATACTTTGCTTCCCCTGCACCCCCAATGAATTGGGTCAATTCAGTCCTCGGTCACAACATAATTTTTTGCCCCTGGAAATGTTTGCGAGCACCCATGAATTATATGATAATTGTATTGTCTATGTGGTCCATAGCTTGTTCTTTGCTGAAGACATCAGACCAACTGGAATAATGTGATGACAGTGGCTTCCACTTCATGAGCTTGCACCAGAGAACAAAATAGATTTTACCCTGTGATAACCAATGGTTTTGTTTCTATAATCAATGTTATGTACACAAGGATAACAAAATGAGATTTTTCATTTCATAAAGCATATTGTGGTGCATTGATGATGTTAAATTGCACAGCCTCTGAATGCAACAATCTTCTAGATTCTAGCTTTTTCTTCTGAAAATGGAGAATCTTCATGATAGTTATCAAATAAAAAGCCAATAAATCCCTTATAGTTCCTGAGACCCAACGTACATTTAAGTTCAGAAAAGGTTTTATTGAAGAGAATAATATGATCATTAAAAAAAAAAACAATACTTCGGATGTTCGTTCTTGTTTTTGAAGCACATTTAATTTTAGCATCCTCTAAAATTTTCACAGGATATCCTCTCTGTTGAAAACGATTCAACATGTTATTAATTTGTCTTTCTGATTCTGTGGTATCTGATACAATTATTTTAACCTTGTAAAGTTGTGAGAGTGGTAGATTGTTTTTGAGGGGTGTTTGATGAAAGCTTCTGTAATGAAGAAGATTATTTCGATCAGTTGTTTTTTTGAATAAGGTGTTTTCAATTTTATTCCATCTTATGTTCAACATTACATCCAAATATGGGAGAGATTTGTTGTCTATTTGGTAGGTGAATTCTATCCGGTCATTGATTGTATTGAGTTGTTCTAACGATTGAACCAGAGTAGTATGTGGTCCTGACCATAGTACAACAATTTTACCATGAATTAAATACTTTTCTTGGGAGCTTGTATAATCTTGCACCTAAATCTGTAACTGATAAATGTGGTCAATGTACTCCTATCTTTGAAAGCCAAATGGTACTACCCATAAAGCAATGTAACCGCCTTGCATTCAAACTCGTCAAGTTGCTTGCTACGTTTTTTCCTAATTCCCTTTCTTCTCTAATTAATTTATATTTGACTTTAGACCTTGTTCCATGCGGCTTTAAGGAAGGACTAGTGAGGCCTCTCTTGGAAAAGACTAATCCTGATTCTTCTATTCCAATTAATTAACTAATTACGTCAACTACGATTTAACATGAGAACGCTGAAAATGATGCCAATTTAACACACTGGTGATCTATTTTACTTACACGAGTGACAGCTGTGGTTTGACCATACAAAATTATTTGTCAGAATCAGGACAATCGTCATATATTCGGAGATTCTTCTTCCCATCACGCTTAGCTTTTAACTTTGCAACAATTACTCCAGGGGCTAGTACTGTTCAGAAACATTCATTAAACTGGGGGGGCAGATTTAAGTATGTGTTGCGTCGCATTCGCACCACGCAATGAGTCCTCTTTGTGTGCCCCTGAGTGGCTGGATAAATATTGAGTAACACAAAGTACCGCAAATTACTGTGTTGCGTTACTCTGCCCAGCAATGTGTTGCTTGGGTGTTCCCACACAACACCCATGAATTTTGACACATTCCCAGATTTACCATTACTGGTAATGCGTCAAAATTATTCGCCTTCCCACTGCATTTGCTAACATTTCTCCCACATTGGATTATCTGAGAGCCATATTTATTAGAAGGATCTACTTGCTGTCTTCTTTGGATCTCCTAGACTTGGCTAAACATCTTTCTTCCATCCACTATTTTGCTCTCTCCATGTTCGCCCACCCCTTGACCAGAGTCATTTTAAGGGTTCTGGGGTCCCATGGAAAACTTATTTTGAGGCCTCATGTTTAGAAAACATTTAGTTTGATTGCCCGTTTTCTGCTAATTGCATTATTTATTACATTTTCAGAAATGGGGTCACACTAAAAGAGTCAAAATATGTCTTGCCATTAGGCCTTTGGTAGAGAGACACAGAGGGAAACGTAGGCAGATAGATGCAGAACGGTTGAGATAGAGAAATTGACAGAGGCAAGGTAGAGGGATTACTTTCCCTGGGCGCCCCTATGAAGGTGGGGCTCTTAGGCAATTGCCCACTTTACTCATGCTATAACATGTCTCTAACTTGGTTTCTGAATTATTTGCAAGGGTTCACCTATCTGGATGGTTTGCCCCTTGAACTTGGAGCTGCCTGCATGTTTTGCATTAACCGTCTCTACATTTTGTGGGCTTTTGTGAGAAGGTATGTGTTTTATCCTTTGTGCAAACTAAGCCCCAGAATGCTCCGGAATAGTTATTTTTTGTCCATGAATCCATGGTTCACCCATGGACAGGATCACTGACTCATCCATATTCCTCTGCATGTGCTAAGGATCTTTGAGGAAACTGTATGAGGTGAGGATATGACTATAAGAGAGAGAACATGTTGCAGCCTGTGGGACTTTGGATCTCCATCCCTTATATTGAAGTTTCCTCGTGTGTTTGGGGTTTGTGGTAGGCTGACGATTGCTGGGGAGTGGGTGTCTTTATATTGTGTTACAATGCCTAGAAGATAAAGTGAGCAGAACAAAGTGAATGCATAGCCCAATCTGGTGTTAGGATGATGGATGCTAGTAGTTTGTGGACAGTAAGCGGTAAGTAAGGAGGATCAAAATAGGAAGTGACTCATGATAATCGTGCTGGACCCCTGATGCGGGATTATGGAGATCTCTGGATCCACTGTTACAGCTTTTGCCTTCTATCTGTACTGGTCAAAATTAATGTAACAAGGGATAGAGAGTGAGAGAGGTTTGGATGCCTATGAGGGAAATTGGTATTCAGTTTCTGGGCAGGTTTGGAATCAAGCTTGGGCTACAAATGTGGTGTTTTTATAGGATGTTGGTAGCCCTCAGTTGCCTTGATGGAAGAAGGTGAGATCCATCATTGGCAGAGTGTGGTGTGTCACAAAGAATGCAGTGTGATTGGGACTGGGAGCATCACAAGGGTCATGGTTGGGAATTGTGTGCTTTCTCCCCTGCCTTTCAGGAGTTGCAAGGAAGCAGCCATTGTACAGCAGGTAACTGTCCACTAATCTGTGATCCAGGTTTGATGTGAAATGTACCTATATTCTGCCACTCCCCTACCCTGACTTCACACATCATGTGAACATGGGCAATGTGCAAGGTGGAATAGGGTAAAAGGGAAGGGGATGCTTCTGGAGAGCATCCAGTTCTAGAAATTGACCCTTCAAGGTTGGAGCTCTGAACATGGGCATTCATATTAGGTTTTCAACAGATTCTGTTGGAGCAGAGCCGTAAAGCAGAAAACAATGTGAGAAAAACTCTGTTACATTATACACCACGAGTCTGTAACATTCCTAGTGGTACCATGTGTTATAATTAAATTTAATTGTTAAATGCACCTGTCACCTGTGACTTTCATAGAGAGAACCCAGTCGAAGACTGTTTATTACTCATAAGCATACACTTATATATAACATAAGGGTTAGACCTGGCTTCCTTAGGGTGATCTTCCCCTAGAGCTTTAGCCTTTTGCCTTCTGTTTTTGCTCCTTCTTTGTGTTGGCCTTAGGACTCTGAGCACCTTACCACTGCTAACCAGTGCTAAAAATGCTTGTGCTTCTCTCCTGATCATGATGACATTGGTGGATACCTGACTAGAATATTTGATGTACTGGTAAGTCCCTTGTAAAGTGGTATACCATATACCAAGGGCCTGTAGTACTAATTGTGCCACCCCCATAAGTAGCCTTTCATACCTGTCTCAGACTGGACACAGCTAAGGGTGGGTGGCAAATTCTGTTACACTCGCGGAATTTATGATATTTGGGCATTTTTGCGTTCCGCGGAGAACGCGGAAATGTCAAAATTTTCACGATCCGCGGCGCAGCGGAGATTTTTTTCATGTTCGCGCTTTAAAAAATGCGTTCTCACATGCCTGGTCGACTTACCAGGATCCCCGTGTTCGCCGCCGAGTTTTCCGATCTGTCTACCACGAGATGTTGGTAGCCGGTCGCGCTATCCCACAAGAGTTTGTGATCGTGATCACGTCACTCACCGAATCATCTTACCCTGCGAGAGTCTGAGATCGCCAACACGTCATTTGGACGCAACATCCAACATCCGGCGGAAGTGTGGTGAAGCTCGCGATCCCGAACAAGCAACATTTTCAATCTGGAGAAGATTAATATCTCGAGCAGCATAAAACTTTCTGTAAATGATGATTTGGATGGAAAAACTCCTCGAATTGACATTTGGCTATCCTTTTTGGTGCAAGGTGTCCTTTTTCTTAAAAAAACATTATTTTGGGGGGAGGGAGGAAGTGCCACAGAGTCTCCAACTTCCTGTTCCTGTCCAGCAGGGTCCTCTCAGTGCTTTGTCCCTCTCCTGTTCATTCTGCGTTTGGATTTTGAGCTGGAAAGATCACTCCTTGTGTCTGCTGCATCATTATCATTGGAATTGAGGACTTTTGAATTTGATATTTTACAAGTAAGTTGGTGTTGTTGTTTCTTTGATTGGGGCATTGCAGTTGCTGCAACTACAATTTTGGTACTTATCATTTTTTTTCTTCCCATTGTTGTGGGTAGCCAGAAGGCCAAGAGCTAGTCATGGGTGGGTGCATGATGAAGCAACTGTTCCTTTGGTGTGTGTTGAATTTATTTCAAACATCATTAGGGCATGGATGGCATTGGATTAAATTGCAAAATGTGTTTTTTGGGGTGTATTTCTGCTTTTAAGGTGTGTGTTAAATACATGCCTTTGTTTGTATACCTTGCAGACCTTGTTTAGCCATGTGGATTTTTATTTTTGCATTTTATTGCATTAAAAGTCAAAGCAGTGTGGTTTAGCATGCATCCTTTGCCTGGCTATTATAGGCCTTTTGTCAGTACATTTTTCCCTGGGCTCCTGCTTGTTGCTTGTGATTTGTGAGTGTCGATGTGGGAGGTGGCCATTTCTGGTGGGAGTTATTAGTGTGCTGCTTTTGCCATATAGGCCTGCATGGTATTTCTTTCTGGCCTAGGCTTCTTGTTGTGGGCCTGGCCATGAGCCTGGTGGTCATTTTGAAGCCTGGTAGTGTGCTTTCGCCATAGGCCTGCAAGCTTGTGTGGCCTATTCTGCCAACAGGCCTTTTATCCAGTAGACTCAGAGGTAGTCACAGGTGCATGAAACAACTGTTTCTGTGTGTTCTGTTGAATTTAATCATCATTTAGGGCATAGCTGGCATTGGATTGAATCGTAAAATGTGTTATTTTGGGGCTATTTCTGTTTTTGTGTGTGCGTTAAATAAATGACTTTGTTGTGTGTGGTGTGTTGTTGTGTACCTTGCAGACCTTGTTTAGCACTGTGGATTTTCATTTTTGCATTTTATTGCATTAAACTGGCAAAGCAGTGTGGTTTAGCATGCATCCTTTGCTTGGCTATTATAGGCCTTTTGTCAGTAAATTGTTTTCCAGGCCTCCTACGTGTTGCTTGTGATTTGTGAGTGTTCATGTGACTGGTGGCCATTTCTGGTGGGGGTTATTAGTGTGCTGCTTTTGCCATATAGGCCTGCATGGTTTTTCTCTTGGCTTACTGCTTCCATCCATCCCCTTTGCCAGCAGCATCTCCCTGAATGATGTGATGAGCAAATAATTTAATGCCAAATAGGGTCCACTTCCATCACATTTGTATTTTTATTGTTGTTCTTCTTCTTTTCTGTCCTTCCTGAGAGTGTAGTGTACACGGTATACCATGAAAGCACTTGTTGACGAAGCCTCACAAATGGCTACACTATATCTTTTATTTGTGTTTGTATTAGTGGTAATTGAACCACAACAACAAATGCAACATTTCACTGATGTTCTTCTCCTGGCTTCTTTGCTTTTAGGTGCACAAAAAGAGGAGGAGGTGTCATCATCATCACCCGTTATGCTGCCAGACAAAAATCCTGCTGTGCACCACGTCATGTCCACGTGTGACCACAGACATCTCTATAACTTGTGGACCTGCGTCCTGCTGACATGTGAAGAAGATGGGCCCAAAGAAAGGTAACAGGTCCTCCAGTACCAAGAAAGTTGTCAGTGAGAAGGAACACTTACCAAGACTAGGCTTTTTGGGAAATAACACCTGCAGCAGCGTTGACCGGGGACCAAGCTGGGAGCAGCACCTCTACATCAGCTGGCCAGCCTCACCAACTTAGACCCAAGCCCATGCGTGTCGCAGAGGTAGCCAGTCTACAAACGAGCAGCGATGTTGAAATGTCATTATTGCAAAGTAGTACACAATCAACTCAGCAGATAAATGGGCAGCAGCAGGTGCAGCATCATCCGCAGCAGCCACGAGAACAGCAGCAGCCACAAGAACAGCTGCAGGGGCAAGAACAGCAGCAGCGGCAAGAACAGCAGAAGCTGCTAGTACAGCTGCAGCCACAAAAACAGCAGCAAGAAAAGCCATAACAACAGCCCACAATAGTAGTTGGGGCATTTCAGGAAATCCAGCTTCCTGAAGACAAAGTGGAGCAAGCCACTGTTTCAGAAGATCCATTGTCTTCCAAAGCCCCAGCAAGGAAAAAGAGGGTTAGTTCATCATCTTCTTCTTCAAGCCCTGCTTCTGATGATCAAGATGCCAATTGGAAGACACCAGCTCAGTCTGAGAGGGATGCATGCCACAAGATAAGGCCAGTGAAAAGGAAGGTTCCAGAAAGCCTTAGAGTTATGGCGGTAGATGCACAAGAGGGGGATGATGATGATGACGATGGGCCAGTCATCACGAACATCACTCCCGGCCCAAAGGAGATGGAAACCAACATTATTACCCTATCCAAAATGGCAGCAAGGGATGTAGCACCAATACCACCAACACAGGTAACGCCACCATGACCTCCAGCTTCCATATTTGCATTTTCAAAGACCCGGCAGGAGCCTACGTCCAGCTCAACCACCACCTCAGTAGGTAGATAAACTGGAAGAGGTGTGGCGCCGCGGCCAGGGCGACTGACGCTGGAATCTGGGGACCACGGTTCGATCCCCGGCTCCGGCGGCAGGTTAGCCCAGCACCATGTGACTCTGGGCAATAGCTCGCTTAATCTTCCCGACGGCCCCCCAGCGCCTAGAGACCCTTACGGGTGATTGTGCGCTTTACAAATGTGGACTTTACTTTTAGTGGTAGTGTAGCTGCACAGAGTCACCTTCCAAACCCACCCTCCAGTTTATCTGGTATTGAAAGTGGCACATCCAGCAGCACCAGAAAGTTCTCCTCCCCAGTTTGGGACTTCTTTTCGGTTAGCAGTAAGGAGGAGAACATTGCTATATGCTCAATTTGTTGGCGTCCTGTTAGGTGGAGTGTGCTTGGTACAAACTATGGTACCGGAGGCCAAACAAGCCATCTCAAAATACACCACAATATCCAGAGGACATTGGGAGGCTCACCTAAGTTGCATAGAAAAAAATAAAACTCACCCCATTGCTGTTGTTGGGGATGAAGAATTAGGGGAAGATATGATCACGGTGGAAGTTGAACAAGAGGGAGACATTTCTAGCCCTGTCCCCTGCAATGTAGTGGTAACACCCACATTCTCAGCAACATCTCAGTGGCACCGCAGTAAGAGCCATACTCAGAGTCAGACTGAGACACCAAGCCGACTGAGTACTGCAATGAAAACAAGTGCATTATTGAGCCTAACTGGGTTCAAGTACACAGCTGCACCACAAAGGAAAATAATCCAGCCTACCATTAGGAGCATGCTTAGGTTGGAGGGGCAGTGCCAAACCAACCACCCAACGACACGGTTGTACAATGCGAAGCTGGCTAAAATGTTAGCGCTGGACCGTCTCTCTTTTTCATTTGTGGAAGAGGTGGGTTTTCCTGAATTTGTGTCAGCCATCTGCCCTAAATGGAAGGTTTCCAGCCGGTCCTATTTCGCAAAAGTTGCTGTTCCAGCACTACATCACGATGTGCTGGAATTGGTTGGACAAGCTTTGCTGCAGAGTGCTGTTCACAGTATTCACCTGACAACAGACATGTGGACCAGTTGCCAAGCCACTGATTAGATGTGCATCACTGCACACTGGGTCTCTTTTGTGGGGGTTAGAGATAAGCTATCTTAAGTAGGTGCTGTTGACAAAGCTGAGATTTTTAATGCTACTCGTAAACATGCAACTGTAGCCATGTTCGCCATGGGGAAATCTCATACTGCTGTAAACATTTTGGAAGAGTTTCACAGCAAGGTCTTTGAATGGCTGTGCCCAAGAGGGCTTTAGATTGGATTTGTTTCCACAGATAATGGCAGTAATGTACTTAAGGCCATGGCGCTTGGTTTCTATTTCAGCGTCCCGTATTTGGCACACTGCATTAACATTATACTTCAAGAGTTTCTGAAAAAAGAACCCATAGTCAGCAACTTACTGACCAACTGCCACAGAATATGCCCAGAAGCAGCTGAGGATCATTCAACATGACTATAGAATGCCAGTCAAAGCACTTATCCAGGAGGTGGCAAAACGTTGCAACTCAATGTATTACATGCTTGACCATCTGTTCGAGCAGTACAGACTAAACAATGACTATGTCATGAGAGGGTCGGATGCTACAGTGAAAGGCATGACCCTTCAGATGGACGAATGGTGCCTGGTTAAATGCCTGACAGAGAGGTTTCGTCCTTTCAAGATCTTCACATGTGAAATCAGCAAGGAGGACTGTACTATGGGCCAAGCTATCACATTGTTGCACATGCTAGAGCAAAAAATCAGAGGGGGAAGGATCACTTGTCCTGGGTCACAAGGGTTTTTATTCTTTCGTGTCACAGTACCGATAAAAAACCCTCAATCACGTGCCTAGGCTCGGGTGGCGATATATCTTGATTCTCCGCCTTTGAAGGTACATGGCAGCATCATCATTGGGTATAGTGGTTATGCTTCCTCCACCTGGAGGTAAACCACTGGTAAAACCAGTAGTGATCAGGGATCGAAAAATTGTCAATGGGTGAAAGAATTAAAAAATATAGTAAAAAAGCTTGAATATCCAGAATTAGGTTTTTATTGAGTCTGGGTTCAGGCTTGATAAAATTATCGGCGTGCTAAGGAAGAGGAGTTAGGGGTCTCCCGCACTGTAATTAGTCCATTAAAAAGGTCGACATGTTTCAGCCTTCGTATGCCCAAAGGGGGTCAAATAGGCTTTCATCAAGACCAGAAGTAGTGAAACAATTACCTTACTTATTTAAGTTAAATCAGTCTAGGGATATTTTCCTAACTGGTGTGAGGTCTGTATGCACCTGTGAAGAAAAGAGGGGGAAAACAGAACGTGCAAACACAATATGTCAGCCAGTCTTACATTAAACATGATGCTGTATTTGTACCAAATTGGTCAAAACTGTGTAAAAGGGAAGAAACTAAAAAAATGGCAATTCTCTACATGGCATGGCAAATTCCCGCTCATTTATCAATGGCAAATATTCTCTCATTATTCATGGCAAATGTTCTCTCATTATTCATAATTTTTGTGTCATCACATTATGTCTGTGCCTGTGTAGTTGTACGATAATCTAGTATTGTTCATATGAAGGCGTTGCTGTTAGTAAGTGCCCCTAGTAACAGTCCCTATTTTGTACTAATGTCCTCCTGAAGACATATGACTTGGTGCTGCTATGACACGGTGTTCAAGTTCTACCAATGAGTGTTAGTCTCTACATAAATGACCAGGACCCCCAGTGGTGGCCCGTATGTGTTGTAAATATCATCAAAGGTTGGGAATTATTACCGATACTGTTACTTATTTGCGTCTCTGTTCACATCTCTTTATCTCGTGACTCGTATTCATTAAACAGCGGCTATGAGCGTGGTTGTTAATTGTAATTAATACGATGACTATGTTAGTTTTCGAGAGGAGTAGATACACAACACAAGATTGTAGTTTATATCATGATACCCCCGCTTCAGTGTACCTCTTGTGCAGGGGATGCAGCGACAGCACAAGTGTTGCGCATCCTGCACAAGAGGTACACACGGTTTCCGAGCATCGAGTCTCCACACCCGAACCGTAATGTACCAAACAACTGTGACATGTTAAATTAACTATGGTTACTTTTCAGCAGGCACATACCTCTGGGATCACTCGATGAGGTCAACCAACTTTGACACAGAGGTACGCGATATGAATTAAGCAGGGGGTACCATGATATAAACTACAGTTTTGCAAATTGCATAATATACTGCTGCCCTTTACTGTATAATTGTCTCGTAGTAGTTAGTAAGTACTTCATTAACCATCAAGTTATCATCATCATGCATGCACTTCCTTTTTCTCCCTTAACAGATTTATGCATATGGTTGTCTGCCAAGATTGTTTTTTCTGTGTCATACCTTTCCCCAAACCCCCCTTCCCAACCATTCATCAAACCCTAACCCTCTTCCCACGGGTTATGTGACTTATTGAGGTGTGACTAAATTAAATGGACGCCAATAATTTATCACATGCTTGCTGGGGCGGATATGGCTAAAGCAACACTAATTCAATCTCAAGGCAGGGCGAGGATCTTCTTCTGCTTGCCCACCGATGAGCATTATATTTGTGAGGTAATTTATTTAACAAAGGAACTGAATCCATCGGCTTGGTTGCCGGCATTGATTGAATTTATTGTCATCCTCCTACACAGCACTAACAGTTACGCTTGTGTAAAGTGTACGGTAGGCCTAGTCGAGTGACTCGACACAACTGGAGTTTGTAACTCTATGTACTAGGCTATCCCTGCCACCATTATGTTTTATTGTATTTTTGCATATTATTGTTTGGTAGTAAGTTCTG
This sequence comes from Lissotriton helveticus, assembly GCF_964261635.1. Classification (NCBI taxonomy): domain Eukaryota; kingdom Metazoa; phylum Chordata; class Amphibia; order Caudata; family Salamandridae; genus Lissotriton; species Lissotriton helveticus. The sequence continues at coordinate 2,100,507,690 of NC_136059.1, read as the reverse complement.
TACTGTAATTCATTCTACTACTCCTCCAACAGTCTTTCTCAGGTGACTGACTGTCTCATTTTCTTTTTTTGCAAATGCTACCGCCAGTGTCTACTACGACTTCTACCACAACCATGGCTTGTTGGGAAAGAAAACCATCATCACCATGCAGCCATTGTTGTGCCTAAGTTAAACATCATGCACAGGTAAGAGAAGAAGTTTGCAGGAGGCATAATTAATTATGGAAATGTTTTCATTAATTCATTTTCACATACCCCTTGAGTCCAGTTGCAAAATGCATAGACTAGAAGGAGAGACTGACAGTACTAGTGGGACAAGTCACTCAGTGAGGGGTACCCCATCTTTCTGATTGTGTCTTACAAAGTCAGCCAATTATTTAAATCAAATACTGGCTGTGAACCTGTACTAGCAAGGAAACAGTGTGACATAAAACAGTAACCCCACCCACAGAACATTAACAACATCGTATGTAAAGTATGAACAAATAATGTAATCCCCTAATAAAATAAACTATGTAAAACAGGCCTGCAGCTTCCGGCGCCGGGGCTTTGCTGCCAACCCCTTCCTGTCCGGTTTGCCTTTGGAAGAAGTAGCTATATCAAGAAGAAACAACAAGACTATTGTAAAATATACTCTTAGCAAAGCAGTAAGACAAATTAATTCTACACATGGTAGCACAGTAGCACTAGCAAGAACAGTACATTACATTTGGAGCATGTATCTATCCTCCCACTTCCTTGGCCTCCAATATTTGTGGGAGTTTTAGGCATTCAGCCACCCATGCATCCGATTCCTATCAGCCACTTATGCATGCATGCATCCCACGTATCCTTCACTGCCAGTCATAAATATTAAATCTCGCCCGTCCTTCTTCCTTCCACCCTCTTTCCCTTTTCTTTCAACCCATCCATCAAGGTCATCTGATCTGACTTTTAGTCTTCTCCATAAAACTTTCATAGCTGAGTTGAAGTCAGATAGAAGAGGCCATTGGTACTCAACACTCCCGACGCTAATTCTTTTAGTAATGCTAAGTTAAGGGTGTCTTCAACCGTTCACAACAACTTCTTACTTAATAAGTCTCAACAGTACAGTATACATTACTGAATGCTGGCTTAGCTGGTGGGACTCTCCCGGACTCATGGAAGGGCGCAGAGGTCGTCCCGATCTTCAAGAAAGGGAGTCGGGATGACCCTGCTAATTATCGCCCTATAAGTCTTTTGGATTCTACACAGAAGGTGGCTGGCAAAGTGGTTCTAGGAAGGATCTTGCAGTGGGTAGAGGAGAAGCAAATTCTCTCAGACTTCCAGGCTGGTTTTAGAACTGGTACGGGGACCATTGAGCAAGCATTCCGGTTAATGATGCTCTTCTGGAAAGTGGTTGTACTGGGCAAAGGCAGTCTGTACCTTGCATTCATAGATCTTCGGACTGCCTTTGACCTGGTCCTACGTAATTAACTCTGGAGTGTACTTGATGCATTGGGTATTCCCCCATACTTACTAAACCTGCTGATAAAGTTACATGTAGATAACTTTGCGCAGATCAGGTGGGGTAACCAGGGTCAAAAAACGGATCACTGAAATAATATCGAGGGAAAGAATATCGACCAACAAAAATATCGTTGACAAAATATCGAGAGACAAAATATCGAGTTTCTATCTACAAACAGGTAAGTACAAAAATATCGAGTTAAAAATATCGTTTACAAAAATATAGTTGTAAAAAATATCGACTTTAATAAAAACAATGTTTAATTATATTAATATAAAAAATGTATTACTAAAATATACTTAACAATACTTAAAATAACTTTTAATAATTAAATAATTAATGAAAGTTAAAAAAAATTTTTTTTTAATCATATTCCTTAAAACATATATATATATAGTAATAACATTTAATTAAATAATAGCCAATATTATTAACGTAAAAATACAAAAGAGTAAAAATTACTATTCCCACTCCAGTGGGTGCAACAGTAGGGAAAGCGTTGGATAGCGTAGGGGTTAAAATTACTATTCCCACTCCAAAGAGTGCAACAGTGGATATATGACGTTACAACGCAACTTTTACAACGCACTACCATTACAACGTAAGTATTGGTAAGTATATAATAATTTTTTTAATTTAAATTATTTAAAATTAATTTAATATAATTTAATTTAATTTCATTTCATTAAATTAATGTAATGAAAATTTAATTTTACTTTATTTTTACACTGTACCCCTGTACCCCAAAAACCCAAAACTGACCCTGAACCCTAAAAAAAAACTTTACCCAAAAACCCAAAACTGACCCTGAACCCTAATAATACCTCTTTACCCAAAAACTAAAAACTGACCCTGAACCCTAATAATACCCCTTTACCCAAAAACTAAAAACTGACCCTGAACCCTAAAAATACCCCTTTACCCAAAAACTAAAAACTGACCCTGAACCCTAAAAATACCCCTTTACCCAAAAACTAAAAACTGACCCTGAACCCTAAAAATACCCCTTTACCCAAAAACTAAAAACTGACCCTGAACCCTCAAAATACCCCTTTACCCAAAAACTAAAAACTGACCCTGAAACCTAAAAATACCCCTTTACCCAAAAACTAAAAACTGACCCTGAACGCTAAAAATACCCCTTTACCCAAAAACCAAAAACTGACCCTGAACCCTAAAAATACCCCTTTAATTTAACATAATTAGCAATTAATCAATTAAATTAAATTAATTACCAATTACATTTTAATTAAATAACAAATATTTTTTTATTTAACAATTAATTAAATATTACTACCAATTATTAAATTTACAGATTTAATTAATTATAATTAAATTACTTCCCACCCTATTCCCCTATAAACCCACAACCCGCTACAGGAAATAAATTATTTAAATTTACACAATTAGCAATTGATCAATTAAATTAAATTAATTACCAATTACATTTTAAATAATTAACAAATATTATTTAATTACCAATTAATTAAATATTACTACCAATTAATACATTTACATATTTAATTAATTATAATTAAATTACTTCCCACCCTATTCCCCTATAAACCCACAACCTGCTACAGGAAATAAATTATTTTAATTTACATAACTAGCAATTAATCAATTAAATTAAATTAATTACCAATTAAATTTTAAATAATCAACAAATATTATTTAATTACCAATTAATTAATTATTACTACCAATTAATAAATTTACATATTTAATTAATTATAATTAAATTACTTGCCACCCTATTCCCCTATAAACCCACAACCCGCTACAGAATAAAATTACACAATAATTTAAAAAAAATCATTAATTAAAAATAATTATAACATAAAATGACACTTTTCACACATATTATAACATAAAAAACACTATAAATAATTAAATATTATTTAAAAAACGATATTTTTTACTATCTAGATTATATACTTGGATATTTTCACTTTCTATATTATTTACAGTCGATATTACTTCACTTACCTTAAAAACGATATTTTGGCTGTCTATATTCTGTCCTGTCGATATTTTGTCCAAACGATATTTCAAACTCGATATTCTGTCCAAACGATATTTTGGAGTCGATATTATGTCTGTGCACCTCAAAAAACACCACGAATTCCTGTAAATAGAGGTGTCCGCCAGGGATGTGTGCTGGCCCCCACTCTGTTCTCATTGTATGTTAACGGAGTGGTGGAGCATTTGCTACAATATCCAGCTGACGCACCCTCCCTGGCTGGCAGAAAAATACCTACCCTCTTATTTGCAGATGATACCCTCCTGATCTGCAAAACCCCAGCAGGCCTGAAGAGTCTCCTAACTAGTTTTAAGACGTTTTGTGATTCAAGGGGACTAGTTATAAATACAGGGAAGACTAAATTCCTGGTCTTAAACCCCCCGAAGAAGACCGTTAATCCACCTACCTTGGAATCAGTTCCACTCGAGAGGGTCAAGAAGTTCGATTACCTTGGTATTCGCCTCTGTGACTCTATGAGTTGGAAATGCCATCATCAAAAGATGCTGCTGACCCATAAGAGGGTGGTGGGGGCCCTCCTCAAGGAACAACATGCCTCATCCCTTAAACCCATTGCACCGGTACTTGACATCTACAGGGCAAGAGGTGTCAGTGCAGCTCTGTATGGGGCAGAACTTTGGGGTGTGCAGTATGTGGATCAATTGTCCCGCTCAGAAAATAAATTCCATAAGGATCTTATGAGCCTCCCTTATAGTACACCAACTCTCCCACTCCTTTTAGACATGGGCACTCGGCCCATTAGTGACCAGGCGAGGCTGCGTCCTCTTCTTTTGTGGGCACGTATTTGGAGAGTCCCAGAATTGTCCAGTTACGCAGAGGGTTTAAAAGAAGCTCTCCTAATGCCTGGCTGGTCTAAGGTTCGCTGGTTAAGGGAAGTTAAGCACCTCCTTGTAGACCTGGGCCTTGAAGACGCCTGGATTACTAGAACTGCCCCGCCCAAGTCAATCTTGAAGAAGTTATACTGGAGCTGGGTGATTGATGGTAGAAACAGCAAGGCCAATTTGTCTAAAACCACTGTGGAATTTCTTTTGGTTAAGGAAGTGCACTTTTGCGAGCCGTACCTGGATATTATTCTAAAATCCTGGGACAGGGCTCTATATTTTAAATTTAGGGTAGGTCTACTCCCAGAGGGGCAACTCACTGCCAGCTGGAAGGTTCCGGCGCAGACAACTCCTTTTTGTCCTTTCTGCGTGAATAGGATAGAGTCAGTTCCCCACTTATTGTTTGAATGCCCGGCCTATGTAGTCCCTCGCCGCAGATGGCTGAAGCCACTCTGTAGAGAACTTGGGACTAGATCCCATAATGAGGCCTTACGAATTTTAAAATCGGATCCTTGGCCCCTGTTTGCATGTGGTTTGTCTAAATTTCTGGGTTGGGCTTGGCGCATTAGATCCACCAGGCTTTTGTACCTTGTTTAATATGTGTTTTAGATTGTTTCTATGTATATTATTCATGCCACTTGCATTACAAATTGTATGTTTATCTTCCATGCACTGGCTTTTATTGTTTTTATGCAAATGTACTGCTTTTTAAGATATTAATTATATCGAAATAAAGCCTATTACTACTAATACTACTAGTATACAGTACACCCTTTCAGTGAGTGTAATGTCAATAAGTGAAGATTAGGAATATAACTTACCACCGCTCACCACTGCTGCTGGCTCACCCCCTACAGCTCCTCCTGCTACTGCCGCATTTTCTCTGCCCTCAGCAGCCGCGTCTCCTTCGCCGCTGGCCCCGGCACTGGTGGTAAGTAGTACGCCTATAAAAAACATTACACATTTTTTAGATGCCATATACATCTCCCCCTATTTTTCGCTAACAAAATTGAAAAAATAGTTAATACATACATATACAACATACATCACTAGTACAACTCAAGTAGTAGAGTAGACACTTGCAGTGTTATATGGTGTCTAGGGTCATTCTAGTCTTTGTTTAGTTAGCCTGAGCCATGAAACCATTTTACCTTTGTGTCTTTTATTTTTGCGCATGTTACCTTGCAGCTTGTTGTGTAAGGCGCCTTTGAGCCCACATGAGCTCATACTGCTACTGTCTGAGCGCTGCGTACAAGGTCGAAAAAGAAGCCACTTTGTTATGGAGTTCTGGTGTTAGTCCATATTGCTTACCCTAAAAATGCTACACTTTTTGGCACAACTGAGAAATGCTTGCAACATACTAACGCGCACCATTTTTCTCATAACAGATGGAAGATTCCCTTCTACGAGCGTGAGCTTTACAAAGCTTATGATGTAACCAATACTAGGTTCTTCCAAGGTGAGGGGCCACCAGAATTTGCTCAGAGATCTTCATTTATACCTTTATATAAACCATATTCCTACCAAGGGGAGGGTGGTGCTTCCACTACTGTTCAGTTATCATGATTTTGACGTTTGTCTTCGATGGACTTGTAGTTGTAAGTGTAACTAAGTGTAAACATGTTTATTGTTTTAATCTTATGCATTTTGCTGTTGGTGCTGCATTATAGAACAACGTACAGTGCTTGACAGTTGAAAATAAATCTTTTGAACTTACATAGACTCGTTGTTTTTTGGTGTGGACCCACACGAGTGAGTGAGCAAAAGGGTGTGCATGAGTATTGTTTCCGCGACTGAGAGGTCAGGAGTATTATGTTCTATGTTGTCTACTCAGAACACCACTGCAAAAGTGAGGTACAACCTGGAGGGAGGTCTGACCGAGCCTTTCAAATGTACAAGTCGGTTAGGCAAGGATGTATATTATCACCCTTTCTTTTTTCTATTTATATTAACGGGCTTGAAAGTTTTTTAATTAATTTAAAAGTGGAATTCCCCAGAATAGGAAACAGACCAGTGCCTATTCTGCTTTACGCAGACGATGCGGTCCTGTTGGCGCGCATGCCACTGGGTCTGCAGCGTCTGATTGATGGGTTTGTTGTGTTCATGAGTAGTTTAGATCTAACCGCAAACATGACGAAATCATATGTCATGGAGGTGGGCCCAAAACATAATGGGAAAGATTTTAAATACAGAATAGGTTCTACAAGTCTGGCAAAAGTCCAGACTTTCTTATGTTTGGGCATTTTATTTGACAGGAATCTGACTTTTAAACCTTTGATTGAGGGGCACAGAAATAAGCTAGCAGCTAGTTCTGGCGCTATCATGAATTTTGGTCGTCGATTGGGCCATTGGTCACCCGACCAAATGATGACTATGTACAACTCGGTCTCTCTTGCTAAAGCTGTACATGGGGCTAAACTCTGGGGGATGGTGAATGTTGACAAATTGCAAATACAGGAAAATAAACACCTGAGGAGGCTTTGAAAAGTTCCTCAAGGTGTATCATCCCAAATAGTACATGAGGAACTAGGCTGTAAGTATCTGGAAGATAGAGTAAGAAATAGGCCATTGGTGGCCTGGTTAAAATTATGGGTTAACCAAGAAGCTAACTTAACCCAGCAAATAATTCTAGATTGCATGGGCAGGGAGAAAGGTTTGTCCATCCCCTGGTTGAAATACGTGAAAGGGGGCCTTGAGGGTATCGTTTGTGGAAACCTGTTTTCAAACCCACAAAGTATCATCAAATTGGATCAAGCAAGAGTGAACGAGAAACTTGTCAAACACAAAGCTATTATACGGGAAGCTCACGCAAATAACATGCAGACCATTCAGACGTATGCAAGAGTAAAATCCTGTAGTGGCCTTGAGCCCTATCTTGCCCTTGTATATAATCCACGTGACAGGTTTTTATTAACGCGTTTTAGACTCAACTTATTTCAACATCTATTAGCTGACCCCGTGGGCTTTACTGACTTAGTTGAGTCAAAGGGTCCCTGCGGCTGCGATCACTGATCTCTGCAGGATACCCTTCACTTTGTATTACTATGCCCATTTTATTTAATGCCCAGGCGTCGTTTTTTAATTGATCTTTTAAAAAAGGCTAATTTTAATTCAGCAAAAGATGCCCTAGTTTTTTTAAAATGTCCAGAGATCCCCTTACCTTATTTTATGTAACAACTGTTTTAAGAACCTCAGTTAGTCTAAGGTCCACTATGGGAACATGATAATTGTTATTTTATCGAGAAGTGAGAAAACAGTCTTTTTAATTCCCTCCACTTCTATGAATTGATGGACTAAGTGTGTTGGGTTTTAAAGAAATGTTTGTATATTTTAAAAGCTGTACTTTTATGGTGGTATTCAAATGCCGAATAAAGATTACTGACTGACTGACTGACTATTATGTTCTATGTTGTCTACTCATTGGATATCTTGGGGGGATTCAGATAGCTAATAGTAATGAGACATTATAACTAGTCAGTCAGGGGATTGTGGTGGGTTCTGATTGAGGTGTGAGGAAGGTCCAACCTCCCATCACTAACGTCCTATTTCATTGTGCAAAGTTCCGTATGTGCAGAATCCCTACAACAGTAGTAGTATGTCGTATTCTATCAAAAATAGTAAAATCTGATTGTGCATTTTGTTGGTGGGAATTGTCAAAAAGCCTCAAGATTAAGAAAGCCTCAAGATTATGAAGACTAGAAGCAGTAGAAGAGGACAACCAAAGGATTTACCTCAATGGCTAGAGCTATTGGTGAATCTGAGTTTTATTTAAAACCTTTTAAATAAAGAGTGGCCAACTGGGCAAGCTTAGCTACAGTCAGACTAAAAGTAGTAGTACAGAGAGTCATAGCAGAGGCAGTTAGAGGCAGGGATTACACAAATTTAGAAACAGATAGTCAAGATCGAAGAAGAATTGGTAAAAAATAGCAATAGGAAACAGAAACAATAGTTCGTAAAAAATAAAGTGCAGTAAAAGTTAGGGAATAATAATTCTTAATATTTTTAACAACAGGAAGTCTTACTGGGGCCAGCAGCAGAGCCCTCGAAAAAGGAGCGGTCCTGGTCCTGTTCCTCCTGTCCCTGGTGTTCTGCTCCCGCCGACTCAGACCCCGTCTTCTTGCCCCTGGATGCTGATCATGAAAGATATAAGAAAGAAAGAGACAAACATTGATGATTGGTGTGATAAACAAATAAAATATTTGTTCAAACGGTCAAAAAACATTTATGGAAACAACAATTGCAATACAATTGAACCATCTAATCTAGTCGACAAGTAGTTAACATTTATCAACACTAATCCAGTGTTCCATTCTGATTCCAGGATACTAACTAAGCCTACTTACCACCTGACCTAGCCCACCCATTCAAGGCGGGTCAATTGTTCACTAAGTATGCATTTCCATTTATTTTAGTCCTCAAAAATGCATAGATGCAGGACACATGCCTACATTTTTGCATACACCAAATTGTTGGTTGCTGCTTATGTTCTGCCAGTGCTAAGCCTATTACCCACTCACTAAACAAACTACAAAAGGTTCTACTAAGGACTGGGATGAGCAGCACTCAGCAGCATGTGACGTAACAGAGGGTGTGTCACTCAGACAACTAACAAATTACCAACTAAACCTAAGTATCAACTTAAGTTCTCTAAAAGAAACTCTTACATAATAATGCTAAGCAAACGCAAAGTTGCAAATAAGTAAGATTCATTGCGCCGAGCACGTGTGTGATAACAATGACAGAAGATTTTTAAATGTAATTTACCTGCAATGTTAGCAGCAGCATTCTTGCTGGTCAGAAAAAAATATATTCGCAATATATAACACAGAGCAGAAGAACAGACACAAAGTAGTAATATTAAATAGCTACTCACCAAGTCCCAGGACCTCCACTCCTAGCAGGTCCAACAGGTCCAGCTCCTGGTCCAGGATATCTGACCGCCAGTGCGTCAACTGGTTATGGGTGCACCGGACACCAGAGCAGCGATACACTGCCCGGTGCACTTTTCCCCAGTGCTGCCGACGCTCCCAGAGCCCGTACCCGGGACCCAGGCCTGCCACCTGCTGCCAGGGTTTATGGGAGGAGGCGCTGCACAAAAAAACCCAGTGCGGCCACCTCTGTCTCACCAAAAACGGCCCATGGCTGCACCCGTGTTGGTGCCCCCTTCCGCAAGGAAGGCGGTCCCGGCTCTGGCTATGCCATGGTTTTGGGTAGGACAGGGGGCGGAAAAAAAAGGTAGGAATGAAAAAAGTAAGTAAAAGAAATGAAGAAAGTAGAAAATAGAAAAAGAGTGAAAAGTAGTAAAAAAATACACAAAAAGTTGAAAAAAACTATGAAAAACAAGTTTCCAGAAACAAAGGATTGAAAAGATAGAGGGCGGATTGAAAAGCAGGCCCAGAACCATAGCAATAGAGTGAAAAACAAGATGACCGCGCCCATTGCGACCGCGTGATATTTTCCCCACGAGCACGCAAAAAGTGTTGCAAACACGTAATACGTTGTACCGAACAGGAAATACTTATCGTGAATGGGCAGGACCATGCAATACTTGACCCGGAACAGGAAATAACCATCGTGAGCGAGCAGGACAAGTGGAAAAACAAGATGGCCGCACGCATTAGCGACTGCATGGGCAAGTTACCAATATATTTTCCCAAAAGCACGCAAAAACACATCGCGAACGGGCTGGACAAGCATCTCCGCGTCTTCGCTGAGATTTTGCCTGCCCACGAAGATTTGTTACAATTTCGCGGAGATTTGCATAACATGACTAAGCAAATTACGCCCACCCCTAGCCACAGTGGTGCCTCAGTGTGCAGTTTACTGCAACTACACTTTGTGCATTCTCCCAGGAATGATAGGTGTTTCTGAATATCTTACTACATACATCTGTATTCTGATGGCCTTGCCTGGGCACGATGTAAGGTAGTGTCTAATACTGCACTTGAATAGGCAGTGTCCTGTCCTCACACAAAGGACTGATTACCCCCCAGTGATAGCCTGTCAGAATGGACTGGGTTGAAGGGGATCTTTGTGCACTTCAGATAGTTGCTTTGAAGTCCCCCTCCAACATCAAAGGCATTTGTGGTTCTAAGTATTGGGTCTCTGACTCCCTAAAACAGACACCTCTGGACTTGCAACTGAAACTCTGCCAGAAGATCTGCTGTGCTGCTTAAAGGACCATCTGGAATGCTGATCTAAAAGGAGTGATTTTCTGTTCATTGCCCTGCTGCCTGCTGCACTTTGACTCTGCTGAAAGAGAGCTGGACTTCCCTCCAAGTGATTTTCAAGGGCTTGCAGGCTTGCCTCCTTGTTTGTGAATCCAGCAATGGTACTTGCTTGAGGTGTTCTCTCCAGTTCTGGACCTCAGAAGTGGGTTAACCAGTTGTTTTGCAGCACCATCGACACTACGTCACCACTGCGCTGATCTGAACTGATGCAGTGCCAATATGGAGATAGCCCTGTACAGCTCAACGACAATGCAGGACCTGACTGTGAGGTTTGACGATGATGCAGCACCAATCCGATGTCCAAACAATGAGGATCAACCTCGATGCATCGACCAGACTCCATGAATCAGAACCAACGCATTGCCCCCACTGCATGGAAAATATTGACGCATCTTGTTGCTTGCGACTAGCAAAGGTATTTTGTTCACCAGAGCCTGCATGGGTCCTGTAACTGGCTGAAAGTTTGACTTTACCCCAGTCCATCGCAACCTAAAGTAACCTTTTTAGTGCCACTTGTTTTTAAGCGCTTTACTGCATTAAAAGTCAATATCTCAACTTCCATATATTGGATTTTTGCCATTTTTTGTCTTATTCGGAATATCAATATATCAGTCTATTTTTCTGAAGCTGTGTGGAATCTTTATGTGCTATATTCATTGTGTTACTGTGTTTGTACAGATACTTTACACATTGCATCTTTAGATAAGCCTGACTGCTCTGTGTTAAGCTACAAGAAGGTGAGCACATGTTATCTTTGAGTATGTATCTAGCTTTCCCTGACTAAAGTGGTGGTTCCTGCCTGAGTGCCAACCAGGAATACCATTTCAAACAATAAGCACAGAGCAAGTCTTGAGTCTTGCATCTATGTGCCAGTACTTAGAAATGGAGTTTAGAAATAGGCTCTTAGGGTACAGAGTTACCAGGAAAGGGTTGAGGCTGTCATGCTGTTAAGACTCTATGGACCTGATATACAAAGATAAAGTTGAAAACCTGGCAGTTGTTTGCCCACTAACTGGCTGTCAACCTTATCTTCGTTTTGCACTTGGACTGATTTCAGTCACGGCATAAAATGACAAGTTGCTGGGTGTCCTAGACACTGCAGCCTCATCAACAGTCATGTGACAGGTGTCTGTTCGTGACTATCTGCAAATGGTTACAAATGCAAGGATAGAGCCGTGTAAGTGACCACGTGTCTCCATACTTACATTCACAGAATAATGCAAACATATTTTTATGCAGTCCCAGTCACTGTATGGGACAGAGGTTTATTTCATAAATAAAAGTGGCATTCAGTGACTAGCTTTGTAGAAGTAGGAAGCAGTCCACTGCAACTCGGCTTGTTCCCCTTAATGCTGAGAGCCACAAAGTGGTAGCTATCTCTTAGGTGGGTAGAATCTGTCCCTTAGGCACAGCGTCTACCACTAAGTGAATGTGCTGCTACCCTATTTTCGGTTTTATTAGCATATCAAAAGCTGGTGACTGAAATATTAGCTGCAATCATTGATAGATTGCATATCGAGTCACAAATTACATTGAGATGTACAGTGGTCCCTAGTAGGTTCTTAGAATACAGTTTACAGGTTTTAAAGCACAGTTCAACCATGGCACAATTTTTCTTTAAGGCACAGTGGTCATTCTTAATTGTTTTTACTTGGATGGCTATCGAATACTAATATTCTATGTCTGTCTTTCAAATGTGCAATTTGCACTGTAGTCGTAGGTGCAGCCCACAGTGCACGCTAAACTCATGTTTGTTTTACAGGTTGCATAGAAGGCGCATTGGATGATGTTGGTCCATTACTGACGCTGGAGTGCATCAGCACCACTAGGCACCCCGAAGGACCTAGCAGGGGATCAAGGTCCGCTCGAGCCGGAATGCAGGGAAACTCTGTGACAAAAGCATAATGCCAAAGGCAGCATATAGCTAATCTACACGATTCAAAGAAATGGTCACACTGCTCCCGCAGTATCTTATTATCATCTGCAAGTCTCATGAGAATTGAAAAAGTCTCCCAGATATTTTTTTTCTAATTTGTTGGAGAACTGTTCTTCAGTTTGTTCTCCAGATAGCATGTTAGGGTTATGTAAGGACTGTAAAAACTGTAACATCTGCTAGTGGAAGGTGACAGTGGTGGGGCACCTTTTCTGGGATGTTCAGTCATCTTCGGGAGGAGGCGAGTCTGCAGTGGGGCACCATGCTTGAGATTTCCAATTGAGGAACTGCAGGGTTTGCAGTTTCTGGTCAAGTGTTAAAGATTCTTCCTGTGAATGGAAAATCAAAAGTTTGATATTTATGGAATGATTATGTAATTATGACATTAATATGGTTGTATTAAGTTTAAGCTGTTACTGACCTATAAATGTAAGTTTATAGCAAAGTGGCACATGATGGAATGGGCTTTCAGAAATAAATGAATTATTACTAACTTGATTCATAACAAAAACAGTAGTGATTGAATGGGCACAGAGCCGCACACATTCCTTCTCACAGGAAAATTGGTTTCTCTGTGAAGTGGTGAGGGATTGATTGGGCACTGACAACAATCTCCCCTTGATCCAACGGGGTTTACCAGCTTTGGGTTACTCATAATTTACCATACTCACCTGGGCCCAAAACATTCACACATAATCCGGTAATTACCACTGGAATCAAATGTTGTTGTTCCTGTGTGATGAATTTTACCTCATCAATTCTTAGCAACCCTATCACCTTAAATTTGGTTTCCTCTGGTCAATAGATAAGGTAGTTAGTAGAATAGGTACAAATGACTTTAACCCTTTTCTTAAAATGACCACAGACTCAAGAGAGTTTAAAAGTTTTATATAATCAATAATTTTGTGAGTCAAATACCAATACATGTCATACACCGATTCTCGAGGAAAATAATAAAAAATAGGACAATAAGTCTAGGTTAAAATCTCACGATGACAGTACCTGGAAAGGGTGGAAACAGAGCTGTACAAGGACATTCTACACAGAATTATATTTACCTAGAATGGTGTGAGGAGCAACCCCTGGCCAAGGGGCTGGAAAGGGGACTCCCGAGTAGTCAGGAGCCAACAGATTAGGACAGATTCAGGGCAGGATAGGTGGCCTCTTCTAGATGCAACACCAGCGGTGCACCCCTCTCTGGCACTACACTCTTCGATGGTTCCCCTTCTTCAGAATTTCTTCCGCGTTCCCCTTCTGGATGATCGGATTCTTCTTCAGCAAGGTCTCTGTTTCTTCTCCCTCTCTCTCTCAGGTCTTCTATCAGAGTGCTCGAACAGCGTCTCTAACCTCTGTGGCCTCCGCCGTCATCTGCGTCAGTGATGGGCCTGACAGTCTGTGTCGGGTCTGTGACATCTAACTGACTAACCCAACCTTAGCCATACTATTCTATGTGTATGTACCAGCCCCCAATGTTTCAATATTTGTGAAAACCTCTACTTCTGATTGGACAAGGAGATGGGGAGAGGTCATCACACCATACTAATTTAATACTTTTTCTTTAGTTCATTGTTCAATATACCCGCCCCTTAATTTCACTTTCCCAAGCTTTATTCCCACCCGCATTTCACATTAGGATTAAAGACAATGACTTCTTTCTCCCCTCTTAGGGTCGAGAGGTGATGTTCCCAAGCACTTCTTGTTAAAACGACATGGGCTGAGTTTCAACTGATTCATCATAGTTCTAGATGGGTTGGGATTCTCATGTGCGACCAAGTCAGGTGGGATAAGGATTTCAGTCACCTTCCAGGCTCAATTACAAACTAATAATAAAGTCAAAGAAAGACATGTTAGAATACGGAAATGAATGAATGCACTGTATACAAGTTATTCCTACTCTAATCTCATTAATTTATTCAATCTTTTCGCATTAGCAATTTAATAAAATGTACGAGGTTTAGTTTAAGCATAGCATGTGCATTAACATGTGAGTTTCAAGCGGCCATTTTAATAGCTACTGTGGAGCTGCAAAGTTTTCCCTCCAAAGCAAAGGACGTCATACTACGTAGATGCAGTAGACTCATGTGCAGAAAATGCCCGCGTTTTCTGCAGCCATTTTATGTCACTCAAGTTAATACACATATGCAGGCTTCCACTAGATTGTGTAGAAAAAAAGGAATGTAATGCAATGTTAGCATTTACAAACATGTTGGTTACAGTCTTACACGTTATCTGAGAGGATTGCAGCCGAGCAAGTTTCTTTCATATGAAACCTTGCTCCATCACCCTCTACCTCAGATTTAATATTGCACACATCCATTCATTTTTATTTCTGTCCGTTCATCCCCCTGTCCAGCTAGTAGTGGGTGTATACTTCCTACTGTATCTATAATGTTTGACACTATATACATGCCTGCTTTTTGTTATCTGACTATGTCAGCATATTTGCTTCGATATGTATACATGGGTAACTGGGTCTTACCCGCTTGTCCCGTCAACTCTGCCTCAGTTTATCATTCCTAACTCTCTCTCTCTGACATCTACTACTTACACTGTTTGCCCTCACTGCTTTATAACTCCTACATTTCTTAATTCCAGTTCTGTTAGCTACAGCCTGTTTACCCCTCTGGTATCCTCCTGGTCAGCAACATGTTTAAGGGCAGCTAACAATTACCAACCCTTTTTGAAGAAGATCAATCTATTTACAGGGCTCCTTCCTCAGTGTCTCTCCTTTGTTCCCTCTTTCCTCTTTCCTCTCACACCTCAAACTTTGAGACGGCTTACAGCAATACAAAGCCATATACATGACACTAACAAAGAACAACATATGGCTGGATCTTAAGGTGTATGGCTAATTGCATATCAAGTGGCCTATTTCTATGAGTGTTTTCAGGTCTGTGTGCATTAGTGTTTCCTTGTAGGTTCAAGCATATGCGTGGCAGTAAGCATTGAACTGCGGTTGCATTGATGTTTGTAGGTGTACATGAGTGGCCTTTGTCAATATTTTGTATGTTAATCAGGGCTTAAAGTGGTTATAATCTGAGCAAGGACTAGAAGCAAAGTAACAAGATAGACTTCTGTCAGCCACACGTCTGCTAGACCTTGAGGTCATGACCTTGGTTCTGCCCTTTTTTTAAATAAAATATTAGTTTTTGCCGGCATGATTGTCAGAACGTTTTTTACACCTAAGTTTTACTTTAATGTGCAAAGGCGTCATGTGACAGATGATAAATCATAATACTTAGAATAAGGAAGTGTGAACATTTATGGATGCACAAGGAACTTACAGATGTTGATACTCCGTCAGAAGGTGGCTTTTCCATAGTCTTGGGATTGGAAAAGGGGTGAAAAATAAGATTTTCCCATTGACAGATATGGGGCTGACCACCAGGGATATTGACAACACTCACATTGCTTAGGCTTTGTGGATATTCATAAACATTTCTGGTGCATTTTGTCACCCTTGTAAATCGACGTCACAAATATGGAAGCACTGTTAGCATTTTTAGAGAATGAACCTGGTTATAAAGCAGTAGTAGTGCAGTGTACAAAAAGGAAGGGTTACAAGATATGTGTTTGCAAAAAGTGTGAGGATACAAAGCAGAAGGGAAAATCCAGAGAGATAGGGAGTGGAAAGGAGGGTGGGGGGGTCTGTTAGGAGATGTTAGGGATGTAAGAAATAATTAAAATACGGTAAAGTCATCTGTATTTTGCTTTAAAATAGGAGGCACTGTGGCAAAACAGGAATAATTAGCAAATTAGAGGTAAAAACTTTTCAATATTAATTCTGCAATTGCATCATTGGTATGCACAGTAATTTGGCATAGTCGACACATCTAAACTATATTTCCCTTAAAGCTGCCAGCATCTATTCTGTCCTTTCAAATACATCTAAATGTGTATCGCACATCAAAGCTAGGGAAAAGCCCTTCCCGAAACAAAATGCTCATACCTGCTGTAGAGGTGGACATTTATAATTATATGCGACTTGGGACGGAGGATGACACAGGGGAGGAAGATTTCCTGTGGGAAGTGGAAAATTAAAATAATAACGGACTTTTCAACATAACAAGTAAAGCAAAACCCCAAACGACAGCACGCCCCAGCCATGTATTGTTAAAAGAATCCTCTCGAGCATGATCCGCGCGACAATAAAACACCGTATTTGAATGGCTTTATTTGTATGAGGCTATATTTCACGTTGGAAGTAGGTATGTGGAAGGAAGACAGCATTTAAATGCTCTGGTGTGCCATAAAGTATGTTTTATTGATATAAATAGTCAGCACTCCTATAAGTAAAATAAGAATCTAAAGGAATTTCAAATATATCCGTGCACCTTCCTTCCCCCTAAGGGACCGAGCAATAAATAAATCCTATGCTTCTTGTATGCCAGGCATGTGCCCAGCCAGGGACTGGCAGAGAATGTTTGGGATAAAGAGCCCTGTAGGAGCACAAGGTTTATGCGCTGTCACCTGCATCACAGACGATGTAAAAGAATGCCATTAAAACTCCTTTCTTGACAAGCAGGTATTCCGTAGTAAACTTACTGCGTAAAGTTCTTTATCCATCTTAAAAGCATAGAGGAGGTTCACCGAGATGGTAGCCAGGGCAATTTACCAAGCCCTCTCGCCCTAATCAAGAACACTGCCGATAGGAAGACCACGCTCTTTTCTGCCTGTGTTGCAGCTTTCTGTTCCATTAAGGAAATCGTCGTATTTTTAATACAATAAACCTAAATCAGTTTGAAAAACATAAATCATTCATAACAATACATGATATGTCAGATCACAACAAAAAAATAGTCATTACATCATTGACATCATAATTGACTACGTTTCTCTATGCATATTATTGAAGTGCCCGATGCATTTCGGGACTGTATCGTCCCTTCCTCAGGGGCAACCTGTGAACAAAATGGGGGTATTACAATATGCTTTTGATACCATGAATTCAAACAGACAACTAAACAGGAAGGTGACATAACCCATAGTGTATTTAAAACCGCAAATACCATAATCACTCTGCTTGGTATTTAAATGTATGTGCACAACACATATGTGGATGATGAGAGAAAATGAAAGAAGAAAGATACTGTCCCGCAGTATCAAACATAAAACTGTTGACCACCTAATCACCAATCATGAACAAAGGGCGTCCCCTAGACATATGTGCTCCTATGTAGTCAGAAAAAACTGCATCAATCCACTAGGTTGCCAATCGTAAACTAAGTTCCTTCCTCTTGTGTGCTTTAATGATGCAGGAAAACATACCTTATTGATAGAGAAACAGGCCAACAGGTGATAGTCAAAACTATCCTATGTGGAAAAAATCACAATTATCCGTAATTACATCCTAACCGATGGTTAAAGTACCAGTCTACTGCTCATAAAAAATATAATTAGTTGCTCACCAATGTATCCTAAAGCAGATTCAAACAGTTTCAGTGATTATTCGGAAGTGCAACTGGCTGAAAAGTAACCAAAATCTAAGTAAATGTTAACTGTACACATGAGACAAGAGTAAAAACTGAAAATACGGGGAAGCTTGTACATACCCTCATGTGGAGGCTTGAATATTCAAGTGGTTAGTGTATACAAAATGTTAACCCGACCTGCCCTGGCGCCAAAGGAAAACAGCAGTATGTGTTACTCCATTGTATTACTATTCTAATCTGATGAGTACGTAACACTAAAATCAATAAGAATGAAAATGCCAAGACTCTCTTACCAGTGACAGAATTAAGAATCGCAACCTGGGAAAACTGCGTGAGACGCCGTAATGGTGTATCTCACCTCAAAAGGTGAGACGTATAAGAACGTAACAAGTAAACATGAAAAGAAGGCCGCCGGTAGTGAACAAGGCTGAGTACCAGGCTGAGAAAATAAATAATAAATAATAAATATATGTATTTCTGAGTTAATTTATTAACACACACACCCAAAAAGTGAAATACACCCCAAAAACCACATTTAGCAATTCAATCCAATGCCATCCATGCCCTACATGATGTTTAAGTTCAACAGACACCACAGAAACATGCACCTATGGGTACATCTGGACCTACTGGCTGAAATGTCAAATAAAAACAACTAGGCCCCTACTGAAACCACAGGCCACCCACAACATTTTTTTTTTTTAAAACAATGAAAATCCCCCAAAAATGTAGGTACTAGGTACACTGCGAACAAGCCCCTATCAAACAAACAAGTACACCAATTCTCCAACTTACTTTTAAAATCTCAAATCCAAAAGTCCTCAAATCCAATCCAATGATATGATGCAGCAGACAGACACAAAAAGTGATCCTTCCAGCTCCAAATCCAAATGAAAGTGAACAGCACATGGGCAAAGCACTGGGAGTAGCCTGCTGGACAGGAACAGGAAGTTGGAGACTCAGGGGCATTTCCTTCCTCTTGAAAAAAAAAAGTAAAAAAAGAAAAAGGACTCCTTGCACAAAAAACTACAGCCAAATCACAATCTGAGGAGTTTTTTTAGAGCAAAATGATTATTTTCGAGAAGGTTTTATGATGCTTGAGAGATATTCTTCACCAGGTTGCTGTTTCTTCATTTTTGGGATCGCAATCTTACCAACAGTGCAACCGGAAGTCAGATTGCACATCCGGATGACGTGTCCACGTTCGCACATTCTGTCAGGATCGTGCGTGCGAATTCCAAATCTTGTGGCGCACGCGAACGGATAGGAAAGCTCGCCGGTGAATGCAAAATCATTGTAAGGCCTTACCGGGCGCGCAAGAACACATATTGAGCATGCAAAGACGGAAAACAGTTACGCTATGTTGCAGAATGCGTAGTATTTGGTAACTTCGTGTTCTACGCAAATCACAAAGTTACTGAAACCCCGCAAACTCCGCCAGCATAGCATAGTTCACCGTCCAGGGTTAGCCTTTTTGTTGTGCTTGACTGTATTTAGGAATTGCTGCTCTGCCTAGTGTGCGGTCCTCTGGGCTGCAGACCTTGCCCACCCTTGCCTCTTCATCTTGAGACCTAGCACCTTGGGAGCGTTATCACTATTACCTGCCCCAAGGACTTTCCTGCCTGCTTTGTAGTGCTCCTGAGCGCTACAACTGGGTTCTACATTCTTCATTTCTGCACTATATTCTAACCGCACAGGAGGTGAGGATCATCTGTCTCTGGCAGCGCTATGCTGCATGGTGTTCCCTGGAGGAAACCCCGTGTGTGGGGATTCTCTCGTGTGCTACAAGGAGCAGGTGCCCACCCCGCATTTATGCTTATTTCTGCTAGCGGGAGCCCACCCCGAATTTCAGCTCATTTTTCTCACGGGTACCCCGCATCTTTGGCGTATTTCAATCACCTTAGCCTACCCCGTGTTGTGTGCGTTCTACACAATTGCTTTTATTTGAAAGCGGGCACCCACACCGCGATTCACCACCGCAGCCCAAGCCGACGAGAGCACCAAGGAGCAGGAGCCCAAACCATGCTCTCTGCATTTTCAAACAAGGAAGTGTGAGCCCACCCTGCGTGTGTGCACTCTCCAGCGGGTGCTCACCCCACATTGCCACATTTATTTTTAAAAGGGCGGGAGCCCACCCTGTGTCTTTTATGCCCTTAAACCGAAAGCGGGAGCCTACCCTGCACTTCGTAGCTGGAGAGAGGAGCGCCGAAAAAAAGAAAACGGAAGACAGGCACCCACATCATACTGTCGGTCGGGCCTTCCAAGAAGCCGTCGGGAGCCTCGCAGGCTCCCCATTGAAGCCCCAGATCCCAGGAGGGGGCCCGGGTGAAGTCATGGAAGGCCTCGGGAGCAGGGGCGACGAAGGCACACTGCTGGTGCCTGTATCAAGCCCAGGAGAGCCCCACGGGCAGCAGCGACGACGAAGTCCTGCGGACGGGGATCGGGAGAAGAGAAGCGAGACCCAAGACTGCCGGTGAGTGGGGCTCTACCTGATCCCTACAGTTCTTAGGCTTTCTGCTTCCATACCTCCCTTCCATTGCCGGTGCCTGTTCTTCTTGAGCGGTCTCACAGGACAGCTGAATGCTCCAACGTTGGGTGAAAAAATCTATTTCCAGAGTCTCATTGAGAGGCTTCAACAGGAACAATGGTGCCAATATTGCTTTGTTGGGCTGCACAGTGGTGCTGCAGTTGCGAGCCGCTGCGGGGGCATTTCCAATTTTAGAGTCCTGAAGGGGGACTCCAATGCGCTAGACACTTTTGGTACACAGCTGCACCGCAGAAGCGGGCAGCTGCAACGTTGGGCATGATGTTGTTTTTAAAATCCCAGCGGGGGCATTTTTGATTACTGGGTCCCAGATGGGGGCTCCAACTTGACCAGTACTGATTTAATTGCCACAGCTGTGCCGCAGGAGCAGGCAGCTGCATCATGGGCATTCCTTTTTAGAGAGTCCCAGAGTGGGGCTCTCCAGGCGCAGTGGCACCAAAGGATAATCTGTAATGTTGGTGGCATTTGTAATGTGCACAGCTTTTCCCATATGTTTCCACTGCTGATTGGGTCATGATGTACCTGATGATTCCATGATGGATGCATAATGTGTTTTTATGCCTAATGATGATGCCTAATATTAAGCGTGGGCGTAAAATCAGTTTTGCGGGCGAATTTGCGGATTTTTGACGATTTTGCGATCCGCGAATCACACGAAATTGCCCAATAATCCGCAAATTTGCAAGCTACGAATTATTTTGCTTGGTCGCGCTTGAAAAATACTATATTGCGCGCGCGGCGTTGACTCTGAGCCTGCCAAGTTGTTTTTCTCCCGGTTTTGCGTGTGCCGCGCCATTTTCGATCTTGCTGCGTGATCGCGCGAATCGCGGCTTGCCATCTTGCACGGCGAGGGTTTGACAACGGGAGTACGTCATAAATGCCCGTGACGGCGCGCAGCTGACTTCCAGCGGGAGGTTTGAACAGCTCGCGTTCCCGAAATTGCAAAAATTGCAATTCTGCACAAGAAATCCACCGCAAGAAGCATAAACCTTGTGAAAATGATGATTTTGATCAGAATAACTCCTCAGATTGACATTTGGCTGCACTTTGTGATGCAGGAGTCTATTTTTTGGGGTGGGGTGGGAGGAAGGAAGTGCCCCAGAGTCTCCAACTTCCTGTTCCTGTCCAGCAGGCTCCTCCCAGTGCTTTGTCCATGTCCTGGTCACTTTTCATTTGGCTGTGTAGCTGGAAGGATTACTTTTTCTTGCTGCTGGTGGATTTTTGTATTTGAGGACTTTTTGGACTTTGGAGTTTGGATAACTTTTGGACTTGAGATTTTACAAGTAAGTTGGTGTTGTTTGTTTGGGGCATTGCAGTTGAGGCAACTCCAGTTCTAAAACTTTTTTCACAACTTTAACAAAATATATATTGTGGTGGGTAGCTAGCCACAGTATCCAGTAGGGCCAGGGTTAGTCATGGGTGCATGATACAACTCTTTCTCTGATTTTCTTTAACTTAATTCTCATTTATGTCATGCAATTTTAGCTCACTGTTATATGTTTTTTTTTTTTAATTTTGGGGTGCCTGTAAAGCCTCACTAGCCAGTAGGCCCAGGGGTAGTGAGTGGTGCATGGACCAAGTCTTTCTGTGGGGTGAATTTAAACATCATTGAGGGCATGGATGGCATGGGATTGTGGTGATTTTTATGTGTTTTTCGATTTTTTGGGGTGTTGTTGGGGACTGGCCATGTGGGTGGGGGCCATTTTGAGGGCTGGTACAGGCAGGGCCTGGCCATGTGCTGGGGGTCAAGGGGCCATTTGGAAGGCAGGCAGTGTGCTCAGGCCGGCACCCATTTTGCCTAGCTTTCATCCATCATGCCCAGGGGTACTCAGTGGTGCATGGGCCTAGTCTTTCTGTGGGGTATCTTGAATTTAAACATCATTGAGGGCATGGATGGCATGGGATTGTGGTGATTTTGTATGTGTTTTTTGATTTTTTGGGGTGTTGTTGGGGACTGGCCATGTGGGTGGGGGCCATTTTGAGGGCTGGTACAGGCAGGGCCTGCCCATGTGCTGGGGGTCAAGGGGCCATTTTGAAGGCAGGCAGTGTGCTCAGGCCTGTACCCATTTTGCCTAGCTTTCATCCATTATGCCCAGGGGTACTCAGTGGTGCATGGGCCTAGTCTTTCTGTGGGGTGTCTTGAATGTAAACATCATTGATGCATGGATGGCATGGGATTGTGGTGATTTTTGTGTTTTTCGATTTTTTGGGGTGTTGTTGGGGACTGGCCATGTGGGTGGGGGCCATTTTGAGGGCTGGTACAGGCAGGGCCTGGCCATGTGCTGGGGGTCAAGGGGCACTTTTGAAGGCAGGCAGTGTGCTCAGGCCTGCACCCATTTTGCCTAGCTTTCATCCATTATGCCCAGGGGTACTCAGTGGTGCATGGGCCAAGACTTTCTGTGGGGTGTCTTGAATTTAAACATCATTGAGGGCATGGATGGCATGGGATTGTGGTGATTTTTATGTGTTTTTCGATTTTTTGGGGTATTGTTGAGGACTGGCCATGTGGGTGGGGGCCATTTTGAGGACTGGTACAGGCAGGGCCTGGCCATGTGCTGGGGGTCAAGGGGCCATTTTGAAGGCAGGCAGTGTGCTCAGGCCTGCACCCATTTTGCCTTGCTTTCATCCATTATGCCCAGGGGTACTCAGTGGTGCATGGGCCTACTCTTTTTGTGGGGTGTCTTGAATTTAAACATCATTGAGGGCATGGATGGCATGGGATTGTGGTGATTTATATGTGTTTTTTTACTTTTTGGGGTGTATAACTGATGTTCCTCTGTCTTCCATTACTTTTAGGTGCACAAGAGAACCATCAGTGCCAGGAAGAAGTTCTGCAGCGGTGTGTGCAGCACAACATCATGCAACGTCATGTGTGGCCACAGACAAGATAACTCTGCAACTCATGCAACTGCGGCCTGCTGTTCTGACATTTGAAGAAGATGGGCCCAAAGAAAGGTGGCCGTAGCAACTCAGCGAAGAAAGTTGCCAGTGCCACTGCCAGTAAGAAGGAGCAGAAGAAGCAAGTGACACCACCTACCATGGAGACTGGTGTGCCCACCGACACCTTTTTTGGGAAAAAAAAACTACGCCTGCAGAAGCAGCGGTGTCCGCCGGGGACCAAGCTGGAAGCAGCACCTTCGGTTCATTGGGCTCAGTGCCACCACGCCAAGTTAGGCCCAAGACCATGAGTGCCGCAAAGGCAGCCACTTTGGTTGGTCAATCACCATTGACCAGTGATGTTGGCTCATCACAAGAAAGTACCATTCAATCAACGCCGGATGTAACTCAGCTGACGAGTGTTCAACAACCGCAGCCGCAACGACAACCACAAGTGCAACTAGTACAAGCGTAAGTACATGGGCAAGGAGAGGCGCAAGTACATGGACAAGGAGAGGCGCAAGTACATGGACAAGGAGAGGCGCAAGTACATGGGCAAGGAGAGGTGGAAGTACATGGGCAAGGAGAGGCGCAAGTACATACACAAGGAGAGGCGCAAGTAGAGGTGCATGGAGAGGTGCAACTAGAGGTTCATGGAGCGGCAAAACTGCCTACAACGCTTGTTCCTCCAGAAGTAGGGGCACATCTGGAAATTGATATTCAGGTGGATGTATCATCCGAGGAAGCCACTCCTCCTGAGGATGATCCATTGTCTTCCAGATCCCCAGCAAGAAAAAGGTCAAGGAGGGCTGCTTCTACTACTAATACTACAAGTTCTTCTTCAAGCCCCCTTCATTCTGATGACCTTGATTGTGATTGGAACCCAGCAATGCAGTCTGACAGTGAGGCACGCCATGAGCCGACAAAGGTAGCTAAGCCTAAAAGGAAGGTTCCCGCAAGGCTTCGACTTATGGGTGATGACGACGAACAAGAAGTGGTGTCTTCTGCTGCTGATGAACAGTCTGATGACGACCCAGTCATCACAGACATCACTCCAGCCCCAGCGGGCATGCAGCAGACTAACATTTTCACCCTATCCAGAATGGCTGCTGAGTGGGATGATCATGTGGGCGGCGTTGCACTGGTACCACCACCAACGCAGTTAACTACAAAACCAAAACGACCTAGAGATTCCATATTTTCTCGTCAGAAGGGCCGGCAGGGACCTCCATCCAGCTCGACCTCCATTACCTCAAGTAGTGGTGCTGTAAGTGAACAACAGAAACAAATTCAGCCACGCCCATCCTCCACTTCATCTGGCATTGAAAGTCAAAGTAGCACCTCCACCACCAGCAGACATCTCCAGTCCCCAGTTTGGGACTTCTTTACTATTAGCAAAAAGGGGGAAACATGGTTGTTTGTTCGATTTGTAAAGTATCAGTTAGTCGGGGTAAGCTAAGTGAGATCGAGGAAGCCAAAACAAAAACAAATTCAAATTTATCCCTTGATATTGCATCTGATGATGACGAGAGGCTGATCGTGCAGGGGGGAAGTGAAGAAGCGACAGACATTTTTTCTGGTACACCCAGTACCCCTGGCAGCAGCATTGCAGTGGTAGCGCCCACACCCTCTATCCCTGCAACATGTATGAGGCACACTAAGAGTCTGGGACAGACACCAATGCAAAAAACTAAATCAATGAGCCTAACTGGTTTGAAGTCTGCATCATCATCATCATCATCATCACGTAAAACGGTCCAGTCCACCATTAGCAGCATGTTTTGGTCGGATGCGCCATTTGAACGCAACCACCCAACGGTACATCTGTATAACGCAAAGGTGGCTAAAATGCTAGCGCTGGACCTTCTCCCTTTCTCTTTCGTGGAAGGGGTGGGTTTTCGTGAATTAGTGGCAACAGTCTGCCCTAAATGGAAGGTTCCTAGCCGGTCCTATTTTGCAAGGGTTGCTGTTCCAGCACTACATCAAGATGTGCTGGAGGTGATTGGCGCAGCTATTCTAAAGAGTGCTGTCACACTATCCACATGACAACAGACATGTGAACCAGTTGCCAAGCCCTTGATTACATATGCATCACTGCACACTGGGTCTCTTTTGCAGGGGTCGAAAAACAGTTAAAACACAAAGATGTTGACACGGAGGAAGTTTTTCGAGCTACTCGCAAACATGCAACAGTAGGCATGTTTGCCATGGAGATATCTCACACTGCACCTAACCTTTTGGAGGAGTTTAACAGGAAGGTCAATGAATGGCTGCATCCAAGAAATCGCACAGTAGGTTATGTTTCCACGGATAATGGCAGTAATATAGTTAAGGCCATGGACCACGGTGGCTATTTCAGAGTGCCGTGTTTGGCGCACAGTATTAACATTGTGGTGCAAGCCTTCTTGAAAACAGAAGGGCCAGTCATCAAATTACTGACCATCTGCCGAAGAATCTGCACACATTTCAGCCATTCTTTTAAGGCCCGGAAGCAGCTGAGGAGCCTTCAATATGAACGTAAACTGCCAGTGAAAGGACTAATCCAGGAGGTGGCAACACGTTGGAACTCAACCTTTTACATGCTTGAGCGTCTGTCTGAGCAGTGGGAGGTAATAAATGAGTATGTCTATAAACTGGGTTCTACTCACAAAGAGATGAGGCTAGAGTTGGAGGAATGGAAGCTAATTGCAAGCCTGACAGACATGCTTCGTCCTTTTGAGCTCTTCACGCGTGAAGTCAGCAGGCAGGACTGTTCTTTGAGCAAAGCTATCCCATTGTTGCGCATGCTAGAGCACCAACTGAAGGAGGTGTCTTCAACATTCCGAGATGATGGTGAAAAGCGAGAAACATATGATTTGGCGGAGAAGTTATTAAGGAGCCTACTTCGCATTGAAAGGCTTACAAAGATACATACAGAACAACATTACATTTGTGCCACTATTCTGGATCCACGGTACAAAAAGGCAGTGGCTAGCAAAGCATTCATTCGTTTTGATGAAGCAGATGTTTCAAAGTACAAACATTGGCTAGCTGTGTCAGCCACTTGGTTTGAAAAAGAGCGGCAGAACCTTCAAGGAGGCAGCACAAGTACAACTGAATCAGCAGGCCATCAGGCGTCAAGTTCCACTTCTTAATCCGTGGCCGAAGGGAGTCATTTTCCCTCACAGCCGTTAATGACACCAGCAACCATATCATCATCCTCACCTGCACCAGGCCACAAACAAATATTGTCGGAAGGGGATTGGCTAACTCAGCAAGGGTTTGCTCGGTCCACTGATGAAAAGGTCGTAGATGGTATGCAAAGTGGATCAACCCTGTAGAACCTTGAGTCGGTGGTGCAGGCCTATCTGGTTGACCCAACAGAGGTCTGTTATAATGAGAACCCATTGGAATATTGGTATACGAAAAGCTCTGTATGGCGACTGATCACCAACCTGGCTCTAAATTATTTGTCTTGCCCACTCGCAAGCGTGTCTTCTGAACGTGTTTTCAGTGCTGCTGGTGCGATTGTTACTTCAAAAAGGACCCGCCTTTTGCCCAAAAATGTGGAGAGGTTAACAATAATCAAGATGAATCAGCACTTCATACCACCCGATTACAAAATACGTGAATGCACGCCGGAAGAAGAGGACACCGACTTAGGTGACGCCAACAGAAGTTCTTCTCGGTCACTAGACCTACTCCCGTCTCAATTCATAGACTTGGAGGACGAGCTCTGCTTCCCTGACACCGAGGCCTGAAAATTACTTCCTTTTTTCCGTACTTATTTACTTTTATTCCTGTGTGTCTTTCTTTGTTTTGCTACTTTTACCACAACAAAACTCTAATCACCTAATCACAACAAGTCCATCATCAGCACTGTCTTCATCCTATTTTCCTTATTGATTTGAAGGTGCCGCAGTCTGCATTCAGATGTTCACAAGTTCACAACTCAATCATGCTCCTCTATCCTCCTCCTCCAGACTCCCCCTATCCATTTCCCTCAAGACAGATGGATGGATTATGGAGAAAAAACAAACTTTGTCTTCGTAGACGACTCCCCTCAAGTGGGACTGAAATAACTGACTGACTACATGCTTGCTGATTGTTGACAGACCTACTTCTAAAATTTACAGGAGAGGCTGCCCTGTGGGCCACACTTTCCGAAGAAGATGCGGACAAAAAGTAGAACAGGTAATGAATAATGAGAAGATGGCATGCAGTGGACAGCAATGGCTGTCTGTCTCTGTTGAAACCAATTGCTGTTTGTTTTTTGTGAAGAGCGCAATTTGCCATGTTTTGAATATACCAGTATTGCAGGTTTTTGAGGGTATCTTTGGGGGTGTTCTAGATTTGCGGTGCTGGGTCGGGGGTCTGGGAGCACTGCTGGCACAGTCTAATGTTGATTGCATTTGTTTTTCAGGAAATCCATGCTGGAAAAGGGGCGTTAGGGCCTAGCTGCACAGCGCATTTGGACTGAATTCCAGGTAGGCCCGAAATTTGCTAAGTCTCACTTTTTAAGGTTTTGCTTTTTGGCTGTTTGGGGGTGTTAAACTTGTTTCCGCCTGGGTTGACAGGTCTAGGGGCATTGCTAGGGAGGTCTAATACCGGATAAAAGTGTTTTGGAGAAAATCCGTGGTGAAAAAGTTTTTCACTTTACAGAGTTTTTGCTCACTTTCGTGTTTTCGGGGGCCTGCTTGGGGAGGTTCCTGGTGTTTGGGGGGGCTTGGGGGGGCTTGGAGCAACGCTGGGTATGGATACTTTTGATTGCAAGTGGTATGAAGAAAATCCATGGTGGCAAAGGGGAGTTAGGGCCTAACTGCAGAGCGCGCGTAGAGTGAATTTGGAAATTTGCCTAAAAATTCCGAAGTCCCCATTTTTGTATTTTTGCCTTTTGGCTGTTTGGGGGTCTTCTACTTGTTTCCGCCTGGGTTGACAGGTCTGGGGGCATTGCTGTGAATGTCTAATACCGGATAAAAGTGGTTTGGAGAAAATCGGAGGTGAAAAAGTTTTTCACTTTACAGAGTTTTTGCTCACTTTCGTGTTTTCGGGGGCCTGCTTGGGGAGGTTCCTGGTGTTTGGGGGGGTTGGGGGGGCTTGGAGCAACGCTGGGTATGGATACTTTTGATTGCAAGAGGTTTGAAGAAAATCCATGGTGGCAAAGGGGAGTTAGGGCCTAGCTGCAGAGCGCGCGTAGAGTGAATTCGGAAATTTGCCTAAAAATTTATACGTCTCCATTTTTGTATTTTTGCTTTTTGGCTGTTTGGGGGTCTTCTACTTGTTTCCGCCTGGGTTGACGGGTCTGGGGCATTGCTGTAAATGAGTCCCCATCTTTGTATTTTTGCTTTTTGGCTGTTTGGGTGTCTTCTACTTGTTTCGGCCTGGGTTGACAGGTCTGGGGGCATTGCTGTGAATGTCTAATACCGGATAAAAGTGGTTTGGAGAAAATCGGAGGTGAAAAAGTTTTTCCATTTTCAGGCATTTCGCTCACTTTAGCGTTTTCGGGGGCCTGTTTGGGGGGGTTCCTGGTGTTTGTGGGTGGGTTTTGGGGTCTTGGAGCAACACTGGGTATGAATACTTTTGATTGCAAGTGGTTTGAAGAAAATCCATGGTGGCAAAGGGGAGTTAGGGCCTAGTTGCAGAGCGTGCGTGGAGTGAATTTGGAAATTTGCCTAAAAATTTCTAAGTCCCCATTTTTGTATTTTTGCTTTTTGGCTGTTTGGGGGTCTTCTACTTGTTTCCGCCTGGGTTGACAGGTCTGGGGGCATTGCTGTGAATGAGTCCCCATTTTTGTATTTTTGCTTTTTGGCTGTTTGGGGGTCTTCTACTTGTTTCCGCCTGGGTTGACGGGTCTGGGGGCATTGCTGTGAATGTCTAATACCGGATAAAAGTGTTTTGGAGAAAATCGGAGGTGAAAAAGTTTTTGCGTTTTTGCTCACTTGCTTGTCTTTGGGGTGCTGTTTGGGGGGTTCCTGGTGTTTGGGGGTGGGTTTTGGGGTCTGGGAGCACTGCTGGCACAGTCTAATTTAGATTGCATTTGTTTTTCAGGAAATCCATGGTGGAAAACGGGAGTTATGGCCTAGCTGCACAGCGCGCTTGGAGTGATTTTGGAATGAGGCCTAAATATTTCTATGTGAGTTTTTCTGGTTTTGCTTTTTGCCTGTTTGGGGGTCTTCTACTTTTTTCCGCCTGGGTTGACGGGTCTGGGGGCATTGCTGGGAAGGTCTAATACCAGATAAAAGTGGTTTGGATAAAATACGTGGTGAAAATGTTTTTCACTTTACAGAGTTTTTGCTCACTTTCGTGTTTTCGGGGGCCTGCTTGGGGGGTTCCTGGTATTTGGGGGGGTTGGGGGGTCTCGGAGCAACTCTGGGTATGGATACTTTTGATTGCAAGAGGTTTGAAGCAAATCCATGGTGGCAAAGGGGAGTTAGGGCCTAGCTGCAGAGCGCGCCCGGAGTGATTTTGGAAATGTGCCTAAAAATGTCTAAGTCCCCATTTTTGTATTTTTGCTTTTTGGCTGTTTGGGGGTCTTCTACTTGTTTCCGCCTGGGTTGACGGGTCTGGGGGCATTGCTGTGAATGTCTAATACCGGATAAAAGTGTTTTGGAGAAAATCGGAGGTGAAAAAGTTTTTGCGTTTTTGCTCACTTGCTTGTCTTTGGGGTGCTGTTTGGGGGGTTCCTGGTGTTTGGGGGTGGGTTTTGGGGTCTGGGAGCACTGCTGGCACAGTCTAATTTTGATTGCATTTGTTTTTCAGGAAATCCATGGTGGAAAACGGGAGTTATGGCCTAGCTGCACAGCGCGCTTGGAGTGATTTTGGAATGAGGCCTAAATATTTCTATGTGAGTTTTTCTGGTTTTGCTTTTTGCCTGTTTGGGGGTCTTCTACTTTTTTCCGCCTGGGTTGACGGGTCTGGGGGCATTGCTGGGAAGGTCTAATACCAGATAAAAGTGGTTTGGATAAAATACGTGGTGAAAATGTTTTTCACTTTACAGAGTTTTTGCTCACTTTCGTGTTTTCGGGGGCCTGCTTGGGGGGTTCCTGGTATTTGGGGGGGTTGGGGGGTCTCGGAGCAACTCTGGGTAGGGATACTTTTGATTGCAAGAGGTTTGAAGCAAATCCATGGTGGCAAAGGGGAGTTAGGGCCTAGCTGCAGAGCGCGCCCGGAGTGATTTTGGAAATGTGCCTAAAAATGTCTAAGTCCCCATTTTTGTATTTTTGCTTTTTGGCTGTTTGGGGGTCTTCTACTTTTTTCCGCCTGGGTTGATGGGTCTAGGGGCATTGCTGTGAATGTCTAATACCGGATATAAGTGTTTTGGAGAAAACCAGAGGTGAAAAAGTTTTTGCGTTTTTGCTCACTTGCTTGTCTTTGGGGTGCCGTTTGGGGGTTCCTGGTGTTTGGGGTGGGTTTTGGGATCTGGGAGCACTGCTGGCACAGTCTAATGTTGATTGCATTTGTTTTTCAGGAAATCCATGGTGGAAAAGTGGAGTAATGACCTAGCTGCACAGCGCGTTTGGACAGAATTGAAAGAAGGCCGAAAAAATTGTAAGTATGAGATTTTCCATTTTTGCTTTTTGCCTGTTTGGGGGTGTTCTGCTTTTTTGCGGGTGGGTTGGCGGGTCTTGGGGCATTGCTGGGAAGGTCTAATACCGGATAAAAGTGGTTTGGAGAAAATCCATGCTGAAAAGCGTTTTGGCACTTTTTTAACTTAGGGCTCGTTTGGGTTAGCAGCAGTTTTGCATGTGTTTGGGGGTGTTCTAGATTTTTGCAACTGGGTTCTGGGGTCTAAGAGCACTCGTGGAAATGTGTACTTTTGTTTTCTAGTGGTTTTCTAGAAAATCCATGGTGGGAAAGGGGGGATTTGGCCGAGTTAAAGAAAGCGTTTGCCACTATTCTTAACTTAGGGCTCGTTAGGGTTAGCAGTATTGTATTGCATGTGTTTGGGCGGGGGTTCTAGATTTTTGTAAAAAAAAGTTTTAAACACCTTTATTCATGTACTGAGGTTATACACAGCATGCAGCCTACAACCTCCAGGGCCGTCAGAGTACTTATCCAAATGGACTTGCGGATGATGAATTAGCAATACACAGCCAAACTGCCGACAACCCTGGGGTCCGGCGGCGTACCTATCACCGAGACAAAATCAGAACTCACTTGGCAGTTAGTGCATAGCAACGGCAGCCGCCAGGCATCCCGTTGACATGAGGAACAGTACAGTGATGGTGCTTCCAGAGTATGTAGTTGTCAGAGGTGTGTTTAACTTTTTATATAAGTCCCCTACTAATGTGCACCCTCCTGTAAACTGCCCCCCTCTCCTGTGACAGAGATCCCCTGAACTCCCCCCCCCCAACTAGATAACTGGTTCCCTAGCTCGTATGTCAGCCATGTATCTAACTGCATATAGCTCCTGTTGTAGTGTCAGCTCGCTGTGCGTGTGCCCTTCTACCGAAGTCAAGAATGTGGTACCCGGACCCAGCTCGCCCAATCTGGACACGCCTCAAACCACCCAGTGGGGCCCCTTCACAACACTCACTCGCCTGCCGCATCTACGTGATCACTGGCCAGCCTGCCTCCCAGCTCGTCCTGGCTGCATCCTGGAATTGCATCTGCCTGTGTGTCAGCCGTGTCCTCCTGCGCATCTCTAAAGGCGCGATATAGACTCCAGAAGTCTTTCGGGCGGCTAGTGGGAGGGAGTAGCTCACTGTAGTGTTCCGACTGTGTGCAGCAATATACCATGTCCCGAGCCCATCTCCTCTTCGTAGGGAGTGGCCCTCTCATCCAGCATTGGGCCACAACACGCCGCGCCATTAGCATACCCATGTCCGCCAACCGTCGAATCGCCACAGGCAAACCCCTGGAGTGGCCAAGCAGCGCCAGTGCTGGGTCCGAAGGGAGTTCAATACCCAGTATGACTCCCAGTTCCGCTATCACCGCATTCCAGTATGGGCGTATTCTGCGGCAACTCCATGCCAAGTGTAGAAAATCAGCATTTGGTGCATGGCATCTCTCACACTCGGGGGACTGCCGGAGCCCGTAGCAGTGCAGGCGTTCAGGAGTGTAATACACTCTCTGTAAAAACTTAAAGTGAATCAACCGGTGTCGCCCATTCAAGGACAGCCTCTTGGTGCTAGAGCAGCAGTACCTCCACATTTGATCATCTATAGTGATCTGCAAGTCCTTTTGCCAAGCGAGTCTGGCCTTCGAGGGTTCCTGCGCTCTGCGCGTTGTATTGGCTCTGTACAGATGTGATATCATTTTCCGCGATTGTGCCATTTTAATGATATGGGAGAGTTCCGGAAGCTCCAGGGGCTCCTCCAACTCTGAGCCCAGAGCCTCTTTCAATGCACATCGGACCCTGTGAAATTGAAACCATTGCAATAGCATTGAACTCTCCGCCGCCTGACAAACATTTTCCCAGGTTCTCACCTTGCCATCCACGAAAAGCCCGCCAGCCTTCTCAATTCCCAGCGCGTGCAGTGCTTGCACACTGCCCCTTTCCGCAATAGGCGTCAGCCAAAGGGCCCATTCCACCGCCATTAAGGGGGAGTATATCAACGTTCCCTCACTGGCCTTTAGCAACGCGTTCCACGCATGGTTCGTAGACGTAATCGAGTCCAATACTCCGGTCCTGCGGTCCATAGGGGAACATATCGTAGCCGGTAGTGGGACTGGGTCCGCAAATAACCGCTCCATACGCACATGTGGAATGTTTCCAGCTCCATGTATCCACATATGTAAGTGGATTGCCTGTGACACGTTATAATACCGCTCCATATCCGGGGCTCCAAGACCTCCCAGCTCGTATGGAAGCGTGAGCGTAGACCATTGCACCCTAGGTTGCTTACCTCCCCAGGCCAAGCGGATCATGAGAGACGTTAGATTCTTGAAGAAGGCCCTCGACAGAACAATGGGCAAATTGTTGAATAAAAACAAAAACCGGGGCAGGACCACCATCTTCATGATGGCTATACGGCCCATCAGTGATAGCGGAAGTTTACACCACCTCTCCACATCCTCTTCACACTTGTTAAACGCCACCCCATAGTTCTCCCGGTACAACACCTCAGGGTCTGTGTGGATCATGATGCCGAGATAGCGCACCGGTTCCGTCGACCAATGTAGAGGGTATTCCATTTCAAACTGGCTCGTGACCGGGGTCAGTGGAAACGCCACTTATTTGTTCCAATTAATCTGGAGTCCGGAGAGCGCTTCAAATCGGACCAATTCTCTCAGCACCGAGGCCAGATTCATCTCAGGGTTACGCACATAAAGCAACGTGTCATCTGCATAGGTAGAGATAATAATTTTGTACGTCGGGAAGCTAACTCCTCGATGCCAGTGGTATTCCCGTAGTGCACTGGCCAACGGCTCAGCCACCAGTGCGTATAGCAACGGTGAAAGCGGGCAGCCCTGCCTAGTGCCCCTGCTGATTTCAAAGGGGTCAGAGACTCGATCGCCAATGCGCAGTCTGGCCGTTGGTCTCCAGTACAAAGCGCCAATCATTTGCAAGAAGGGTTCCCCCAGCCCTAATCTCCGCAAGACGCGCAGCATAAACGGCCACTCCACGGAGTCAAAAGCCTTCTCCATGTCCAAGAAGATGGCAACCGCTTTCGTGTCCTGACGGACATGCTGTGTGGTCCCAAGAACCGTGCGTATATTATAGGTTAGGTTCCTACCCGGAACAAAACCTGCCTGCTCAGGGGCTACCAAGTCCGGGGCTATCAAGGCCAGACGCGTGGCTAGCACCTTAGCGTATAATTTCGCGTCGACAT
Organism: Lissotriton helveticus; assembly: GCF_964261635.1. Taxonomy (NCBI): domain Eukaryota; kingdom Metazoa; phylum Chordata; class Amphibia; order Caudata; family Salamandridae; genus Lissotriton; species Lissotriton helveticus. The sequence continues at coordinate 2,100,473,569 of NC_136059.1, read as the reverse complement.
TCAATAGCGATAGTGGTCTATTGGAACCGCACTCACTGGGGGGTCTGCCGGGCTTCGTGATGGTGACTATTAGTGCCTCTCTCATAGACTGCGGCATACAGCCTTCCATACAGATGTCGTCAAATAGAGCAGCCAGGAGGGGGACGAGCTTGTCCTGGAATGCCTTATAGAACCCCACTGTTAAGCCATCCGCCCCAGGAGCGCTGCCCACTCTCATACTAGCCAATGCGTCTGAAATCTCGTCTTTCTGTATAGGAGACATTAGAAATTCACGTTGAAATTGTGACAAAAAGGGCAGTTGTATGTACTCTAAATAATCATCTATGTCCGATTCCAGATTGGCAGTTTTAGCCGTGTATAAATCAGAGTAGAAGTCCCTGAATTCATTCAGGATCTCCTCCTCCGACGTGACTGTCGCACCCGACGCAGTCGTTAGCGTAGTCAATTTTGGGGACCTCTTGTTATTCCGCAGGAGTTTGGCCAAAACAGAGCTTGGGCGCTCACTCTCACCATATGTCCTTGCAGTCACATATTTCCCCATGTGCCGCACTTCCCTGTCTGCCTCTTCGTTGAATTCCGCTATGAGGGCTTTGAGTCTGTCCGGTATACCGGGATCAGGGTCATTCACTTGGTGTTTCTCTAGATCTAACAGCTGTGACTCTAAGTAGGTCAAGCGCTGCCGTATGGCCTTCAAGACACTCGAATGCTTGGCCATTGCCACACCCTGTATAAATACCTTAAACGCCTCCCAGACTGGTTGAAAGCTCTCGACCGAGCCTATGTTCCTGTCAAAAAAGGTGTCAATCTCCTCAGCCAGTTCCCCTCTAAAGACGTCATCTAGCAACGAATACGGGGGGAAGCGCGACGTGAATGGTGGAACACGGGTTATCGGCGTCTCCAACACTAGGAGGATAGGCGAGTGATCTGAGAGTGTGCGTGATAAAACTGTACATGACAATATGTGCCTAGCAACTGATAGGGAGGCCAGCCAGTAGTCAATCCTTGTGTGGATGTCGTGGTACACTGAGTAATGCGTGTAACCCCCCCTATCATGGTTTCTCCCTCTCCACACATCAACCAGGTCTAGCGTCAGCAACTCAGCCTGGAGCGAGATCGCAGCCGCCGAGGGTCTACGCTGGGGGCCCGCAGATCTGTCCAAGTCCGGGTTCATCACCAGATTGAAGTCCCCCCCCCCAAAGAATGTGCGCTGTGGAGAATCCACGGCATATCCTCGCCAACTTCTCGTAGAAGTCTGGAGAATCGTAGTTTGGGCCATACACGTTGACCACTACTAAATTGTGGCCTTTCCCCGTGCATCTTGATATTAAGTACCTACCCTCTGGGTCAGCTAATACTAATCTCAGATCTAACTTAGCCCTGGGGTTAATCCACGTAAGAACGCCCCTGGAATGCGTAGTGAACCCCGCCACTGTGGTGTTCCCTAACAGATCCCTGCATTTTAGCATCTTACTTGTTAGTGGGAGGTGAGTTTCCAGTATGAGTGCTAGATCTATGTGATGTCTCTGCAGATAATTCAACACCTTTCTTAGCTTCCGGTAATCATTCAACCCTCTGACTTTCCAGGTTAAAGCTCGAAGGGTTTCCAAAGCACCACTATCAGGCATTGCTGGTACGCCAGTCACTTGTGCCATTCGATCGGGCAACAACAGCAAGTCTTCAAAATGCGACACAACTTCACCATACTAGCATTTGGAACCAACATCAAGACTTTGAACTTTCCCACACCCCACCCAACATCCTCCTATCCCGCCCACAGTAGACCCTCCCTAACCTGGTCCGACAGAAGACTATCCCCCGCCCTCCACCCACATATCCATTCCCCAACTCTAGATGCTAACAGAGCATCCATGCTCAACACGCAGGGGCTAGGGTAGCCTAGGGTCATAGTCTCCTCCTAAGTCTCAGAACTCTCGGTGGCCGCCTGCCTACCCCCACCATGCACAGTTGTATCAACAGAGCAACAGATCCCAGTATACTATTCCTTAAGACGTATACCCCAGTCTCCCCCCCCATAGCAGTACCTGCACCATGAGTGTCATTCACGTAGTGTTCGGCATCCCACTGGAGACCCAGCTAGAGTCACTTATCTGCAAGTGTCATTCGACCTCGATGCCGTTGCCGCCTTATCCCGCATCCGGCCTGGTGCGCCCGATAGAAACATAGTCCCCACTTGGCTAGCTGATGAGCAGGAAGCGCATGTGCACAAAAGAGTCTCAGTCTTGATCATCCAAGCAGCTTCCGTTCTCGCCCTCCTCCTGGTGACCAGTATTGTCTGCAGGCTGTTCCTTTGACCAACGCTTCATGGCTTTCTGCAGCTCCCTGGGATCTGTAAATATATGAGAATGTCCACGTCTGTTAACATGTAACTTAGCCGGGTTCAGCAGTGCATAGTCCAATCCCATCTCTCTGAGGCATTTCTTGCGAGGTATGAATTGTTTGCGCTCTTCTTGGACTTTCGCCGTAAAGTCTGGGTACAAAGATATAGCTGATCCTTCGTATTGCAGTTGTTGTTTGGATCTCGCCGGTCTAAGAACCGTGTCCCTGTCCCGGTAGTTAAGTAGCTTTGCTATTATAGGACGTGGCGGCGCTCCTGGCTTGGGGACCGGGGCCAAGGACCTGTGCGCCCGCTCCACTGTGAACAGGCTCGAGAACACTCCCTCTCCCAGGACTGTCGTAAGTAGCTTTTCCACAAAGAGCTCCATGGGGCCTGTGTGGGTGCTCTCTGGAAGGCCCGTGATGCGGAGGTTACAGCGCCGCGAGCAGGCCTCCAAATCCTCCCTCTTGTTCTGTAAGGCTTGTATCATCCTCTCCATCCTCTTTTGCGTGGTATCCAGGTCCGTCTGCGCCTCCTCGACCTCTGTCATCCTCCTCTCAGCCATATCGTGCCTCTCCGTGTGCTTATCCAACCGCTCGGCCATACGATCCATGCGGTACGACATAGCGTCCATTTTTGTGCCCAGCGCAGATATACTCGATTGGAGGCTCTGCTCCATGGATAAGAGCATTGCATTGATGTCCGAGTTCGCCCCCGGGTCTTCCTCCGCCCGGGTGGCCGGCACTGTCTCCGGCGACGGGCTGTGCTGCGTCAGTCTTCTTTGCGAAAAGGGCAGTTTGCTTTGGGTTTTGTCGCCTTTGCCCATCTCGTGGCCGGGAGCCCACCCTCCAGCAGGGAAAGCACAAAGTCTGTTCGCTGCCCTAAGGGTCGCCAAGTGTGTCGCCGCAACCCCCCACGAATCAGCGCCACTCGTGGCCTCGGAGGAATATCCCACGTGGCTCAGTAGGGAGGCGCAGCCAAAACCAAACAGGATCTCGAGTGTGCAATGCTGCGGCGCAGTATCCAGATGTACCCCCCGCACAGGGTTACCAACGACCAGGTCAGCCAACTCTCTGCCCGGGGCACCCAGTGAAGGGAGACGATCAAGCTCCGGGCGGCTCAGCAGTTAATTGCGCCTTTAGTCCTCGTCAGGCTAGGCAGGCCCCAAAGTCTGGCGTGGTCAGCACAATGCATGAGTGCGTAGGCTATGGACGTGTGGGCCTCGCACACGCCGCTCACGGGAATCCAGCTAGCGCCGCTCACCGTGATTTGCTCCTCAGCGGGTCCTAGGGCTCTCTCTGTCAGCGCCGGGCCAGCCAACCGATCACCACATGGGCGGACGCCGAGCAGCCAAGACCGCCAGCATACAGTTCGCAGGTCCCCTGCCGCCGAAGCGTCCCGCCGAAGCGTCCCGCCGAGGGACCACAGGCGCCCCAGCCAGCAGAGGAGATCACCACACCGCACCGGGAGCGGGGGCACGTACCCTGCGGTGCCCCAGCAGCTGATCCTGCCTCCCGCCTCATCCGTGGCTTCCAGGCCCCCCGAGTGCACCGGGTCGCACCCCCTTCGGCAGCCGCACGTCGTATCACATCACCCGGACACTGAGCACACGCAAGGGCGCTGCCTCACGGCCTACCAGGACCGCAACCTCACCTGGCCTCGGCGTCGCACAGGATTCACCTCCGCTCGTTTCCTCAAGAACGCCAGTCGGCCACTCTTTCAGGTAATTGGGGGGGTTTACGGGGAGTCCAGTCAGTCGCTCTTTACAGGATAATTGAGGATTATTCGTTTGTGCTCGGCGGAGCTCCGGCACTAGGCGTCCATTGCGCTTGCTGGCTAGCTCCGCCCCTCGGGGGTTCTAGATTTTTACGACTGCGTGGGGTCTTGGAACACTTGTTGGAATCTTTAATTTTGATTGCAAGTGGTTTGAAGAAAATCCATGGTGGGAAAGGGGGTTTTGGGCATACTTTCTGAGTGCGTTTTGGCACGATTTGAAATTAGGCCTCTGCGAGGTAGCAGCAGTATTCTGCACGTTTTTGGGAGGGTAATGTGGGGTGTTCTAGATTTTGGGGATTGTCATCTCTGAAAGTGACAGTATAATTTTTGCACTACACAGCGTGCCTTATATATTTTTTTCTCCGAGGTGTCTTTAACACTTACTGTTGTGTTTTTCCATCATCAATTACAGGCAGGCTTTTACCCTGTGCCATTGATGTACTACTCAGGCTTACAATTAGCGATCTGCAAATCCGCATCAGGCAGGCAGTGGACAGTGTGTCTGGTCACCAAGATTGATCGACGGAGCATCCGATGGAATGAAGGAGTACCGCGAATAGGAGGAATGGCTGGATGCATCAACTTCACAAATTCAAAGGGACAACTACAAAAAACAGTAACAGTATCCAAAATTCTCCTTATCTTTTAAATGATATTCTTATGAACTTGAACTTACTTCTACGAGTGTGACTCTGTGCGTTTGTTTGATCTCTGCTTCAAATTCATCCCTCCAGCTATTTGATATGTCTTTGCTATGTTTAACACTAATTTAATGTTCTCTGTGTTTATTCTCTCTGAGTGCAGAGAGGCAAGTGAAATTGCGTAATGACTGCAGCCCTGTACTGTCAACTTGTTTCTTCGTAGTTACTAGTAAGTTGCAGTAAGTAGTAGTACTACTTTTCAGTAAGCTAACCATCCATTTAGTAAACACCTTCTGGCATACAGTAGTGCACTTCCTTTATGTCCCTTTAAAGATGTATCAATATCTTCAAATCCAAAGATTTGTTTCTCTTCATTTGTTGTTTGACTGTCCATGCTGTGTTTTTTTTCCTCTCTACCAAACTTTCCCAAAAACCCCCATTCCCATCCAATTTTTAAACCCTTAACCTCTTCCCCCGGGCTGTGTGGTATTTCATTGAGGTGTGACTGACAACAACAATAAATTCCACACACTTGCTGGGGAGGATAAGGTCAAAGCAACCAGAAGTTCATGTGCGCCATCGTGGATTGATAAGAACATCCTCCTCCTACACGACGTGAACAATCAAATGCTTAATGCTTACCTTACGTTGGCACTGCTTAGGCTACAATTTAGGGCACTGTTCTGTACCGAACTATCTATTATACTGTTTCTAATGCTACGCTCAGGCCACTCAATGTTTAATTTCCTCTTTTTTTATATGGTGATACTGCCAGTGTGTACCACTACTGCTACCAGCACAACAATGATATTGCATCCGTTGAGGATTCAAGTCAACAACCAACCTTAATCACCATTTGCAATGCAGCCAGCCCCGGGGCTACCCCGATTCTCAAACACGAATCACAGGTAAGATAAGCATTTTGGAGAGGTAGAAAAATGGGCTAGGACTGGGAGGAGAGCAGAGATTGGCAGAGGAGGTCCCGTAGCTGGCGCTGATGTTTTTCGGCCAACCGCTCCAGGTAGTCCACTCTTTTGTGTAGTCGGCTCACACGAACCATCCAGGATCTGGGGGGGGCCGCTGATGTTGTTGCTGCTGTGCGGCGGCAGCGGCAGGAGGATGTCGGGCCACGGCTCCGTTTGGATGGAGGATTCTGGCTGGTGGACCCGGGGGCAGTGGAGGAGGATGTAGATGTTGATGTCTCCTCATGCTCCCGAGCCCACAACCGCCGATACTCGGCACAAATAGCCTCCAGCTTACGGGCCCTGGCCCGGACAGCCATCTCCTTACGGGTGAGCTTTTTGGGAGTAGCATCTATGAAGAAAGAAAGAAAAATACTGTAGCCAATATTCTTTAAGATAAAGTCAAAATAATTCAACTGAAGGCTGACACTCAGTAACACCAGCAAGTAGCAAACACAGTATAACATTTTGGCATGTATCTTTCCGCCGTCGTTGTAAGCCTGTGACACTGTGAGTTTCAGGAATTCCACTTGCAGCACTATAGGAGACTCACTACTACATACATAGTCAGCGAGTGCTAAAAAAATGCCTTTTTTACTTTTTTCGCTTGTTTTGCAAAATAAATTACTGGTACGTGAACTTGTGGTAGCCGCTATAATGGCAGCTCACCCCGCTTTCACCCAAGAAATACAGACACAGGCCATGATGATGCAGAGTCGCAGTACTTTAAGCAGTACATGCAGGTGGAGATAGGAATGTCTTACTTTTCTATAGGGGTGGCACTGCCACTGGCCATACTTCATCCACTCAGCGTCTGCTCTACTACATCATACACCTCTGCTATCGACGAGGAGGATAAAGAAGATAACATCCAGGCTTCCAAAGTATGTCTATGATTCTTCTTAATGTCTCAAATGTACCAACATTTCTTTTTGTCAACAACCAACTAACACCCTTTTCATTATATTTTGGAAACCACCGTCTTCTTATGTTGAATTGCATTCAACAAAACCATTCTTTACAGTCATAAATATTAAGACTCGCTCGTCCTTCGTATCACTCTTCTTTAACTTTTGGTTCTTCACATCCCTAAACTACATCTGATATGACTTGGCTTCACAATAAAAATTTGCCAGCTAAGTTGAAGTGAAATAGAAGGGGCCATTGGTTACCAGAGAAGTACTGCCGCTAATGCTATTAAAAGTCAAGGTTGACTGTCTTCTCCGTGATAGCCCAAAAAGTAGTTCTGAATTAGTAAATGTTCTTGACAGTACAGTGTACTTATACTAATGTACTGTGTACTACTGTACAGCACATCATACACTCCTTTGCGATCCTACTCAAAAAAATTTCAATAAGTAAGGAGTATAATAACTTACCACCGTCCGCCGCCACTGAGTCTTCCCCCCAGCTCCTCCTGTTGGCGCCGCCGCATCCAGAGTGGACCCCTCCGCACTGCTGGCCCCGGCACTGGTGGTCATCTGTGCCGCATCAGATGTAGTGACGTCTAGGAAAAACATGTCATATTTTCAGATGCAATACACAACCCCCTATTTTGTCTCGTAATGGAAGAAAATGTTACATAACACATTTTTTATTACTGGGATTGAAAAAAAGTAACGGTTTTGGGGAGGGTGTTAACCTTTTATTTGCTTATTCCATTAAATGCTACACTTCTTCTTATGACAACTGATGAATGCTTGCTTAACGTGCACCATTTTTCTCATTACAGAAAGAAGATTCCATTGCCCTTCTGCCAGACGATTCACCAACTACTACTAAGTCATCACCAGCAGTACTTTAAGTACTTTAAAGAAGGTGGGGGCTCCTGCACAGTTATTCTAATAATTTCATGTGTCTGTTAACTATTATTAAGTTTGAGTTGTACTAATTTCATTCATGGGAATGTTGTTTAACCTTTAACGTCATCTTCATCCATCAGAATACTACGCTATTAAAAATAAAGAAATAATGTTTTCATTTCTTAATTGAAAATAAAACTTTAAAACTAACAAACACTGTGGTTTTTGTTTACGAGTGAGTGAGCGGAAAGGTTTAAACTACTGCACTTGGCAGTCATGTTTCAGTGACTCAGATAGGCCGGGACTCGGAGGTAGTCTTCTTCTGTTTTTCTGGGTCGTAAAATCATTGGTCAGACATTCTAGATAGTCGGTCAGGGGATTGGGGGTTCAACTTCTGTTCGGACTGAGGTATGTCAAAAGTCGAACTGCACCTATCATCAACAATGTCCTATTTATCTTGTCCATACTTCTTTGTGTGCAGAATAGTCCCTGAAACACTAGCGGTATGGGATGTGCTCCTCTCAAATCAAAAAGGCAACTGCTACCTTTTACTTGGTGTAAACAATGACATTTTGTTGTTGGAAATTGTCAAAGCACTTACATTAAGAAGACTGGAATAGACAGCAAGGGCAACCCAGAGGACTGCACTCAGTGCCTAGAGCTATTGCTGTATCAGAGTTTTGTTTCACACCGTTTGCCGAATGGGCACGCTTAGCTACCTACACAGACCGACTCATAAATGTAAATAGTAGTAGCACAGAGAGTGATGGTAGAGGCAGGATAAGAATGTAGAAAGTAGTCTACATTAGTAGAAGATCAAAGACTATTTTGTAAAACATAGAATTATTAGGAACCAGTTTGTAATGAATAGGAGCTGTAAAAGTTAGGGAAATATAAGTATTAATATAACAATAGAACAACTTACTGGGGCCTGCAGAAGAGCCTGCTAGGGACTGAGCCTCCCTACCTTCTGCCACCGGAGTCTCTGTCGCCGCCGGCGCCTTGCCCCTGGGAGGTGCTGGTGATCATGAAATAAAGAAACACAACATGGATGATTGTTTTTTTGGAAATATTTGATTTCTTTGTACTCAAGCTAAAATTATGTCGGGGAAACAAATTAACATCAATTGCATATGATCTGGTCAACTAGGAGGATAGTAGTACAGTATTGCAGGATTCGCAGACCGTCTAATAGGAAAGTTATGTAATTCAGTAACTACATCAACAACGAAAAGGTTCTACTACGACTGCCATCACTCAGCAGCACGAGACGTCGCGTGACAGACACAGTCCGTCATCATGATTGCAGACCACTAACAAATGTCCTATAACAAGTAATAAATAATATACTCAACGTATCAATCCACCACTATCTCTTCAAAGTGGCAGCAGCAGGAGTACAAAGAAGGACTAGACTTGAGTCTACTGTCTCTAGCATTACGCAGTAATGCTCTCAAATGACTAAAAAGTTGCAAACAAGTAAGCATAGTAGCAACGCCAATAACCTGTTGAGCACCTGCAAAGACAGAAGCTATTTAAACATTAATTTACCTGCAATGTAATCGAATCAGCAGCATTCGTACTCTTCAGGAAAAAAATAGATTAGCAATATAACAGAGCTGAAGGAAAAAAAGTAGTTATTAAATAGCGTTTGAGGGGGGGAGTCCAAGGGCAGGGATCTCCAATCCTAGCAGGTCGAGCATATCATGCTCCCGGTCCAGGATGTCACGCTACCGGTGTGTCACTTGCTGGTAGGTGCGCCGGACCCCAGACTCCTTATACATGCGCCGGCACACCTTCTCCCACAGCTGGCGACGCTCCTGGATGCCGTAACCGGAAGCAATCCGCCCACCTGCTGCCACGGTCTTAGGGAGGTGGACTTGGACAAAAACCATCAAGGCAGCCACCTCCACCGCAGAGAAGATCTCCCTGGCCTGGACTTCCTCCCCCCTCAAACGCCCGCAAGGGAGCCGGGTACGGGGTGCTGGACCCTTCCCCTTGCCGCCTCCCTTAGCCATGGTCCTAGGCACAAGAAGAAGGAAAGAAGAATAGGTGTGAAAAAAAATAAGAGAGAGAGCGAAAGAAATAAAGTAGGCAATAAAGTAACAAAAAGTTAAAAAAACACAAAATATAGATGTAGGAAATTGAAGAGAGAGATAATAAGCAAAAAAAAGCAAAAAAAAGTTCACAAAAACATAGGATTACAAAGATGTAAGATGGATAGAAAGGTAGCAGGCCCAAAACCATAGCAGTGAATGAAAAACAAGATGGCCGCGCCCATAGAGGACCGCGTGGGTAAGTTTGCGCGATATTTCCCCCGCGAGCACGCAACAACGCCCGCGAACAATTAATCTCGCGCCGCATACGTCCCAAGCATGCAACTAGCACCCGGAAATGGAAACACGTCACGCAAACAAGATGGCCACGCCCATCCACGACCGCATGGGCAACCTCGGGGGTCGGTGCGCTGCAAGCGGTCCGCGAATAAGCAAAAATAAGCGCGAACACGCAAAAAAAGAAATCTGCAAATTCGCACGAATTTGCGGATTGCAAGTTCGATTTCGCACGAATTCGTGCCCCGCGAATCTCACGAAATGGCAGAAAAATGATTTTTGGAAAACTGAAAGCACTTAGCAGGTGCAAAAGTTCAAGCTAATTTGTAACCATTCCCTGTAGTGTTTCCTGAGGGCCCCCTCCAGAGTTCAGTTGCCTACTTGCAACTATTCTCTGACTCCGCTCTGACCCTCAAAGCAGGGTCAGAAAATAGTTACAAGTATGGCACAATGCTCCTGTAAAAAAAATAACTGCAATAGGAAGCACTTACAGCTAAGGAAGCAGGTGCCAGACTTGAAGCACAAATTCAGTGACACATTAACCAGCCCCGAATTAATTATTCTCAGTTGAGGCTGGGCAGGTGTGCTTTCCCCCATAATCTACAGTGGTGAACAAGAGGGTGGTAGTGGTGAACCAGAGGGTGACAGTGGTGAACCAGAGGGTGGCAGTGGTGAGTGCTGAACCTGAGGGTGGTAGGGGTGAACCAGAGGGTGTCAGTGGTGAACCAGAGGGTGCTGTGATGAACCAGAGGGTGGCAGTGATGAACCAGAGGGTGGCACTGGTGAACCAGAGGGTGCTGTGATGAACCAGAGGCTCGGCAGTGATGAACCAGAGGGGGACAGTGATGATCCAGAGGGTGGCAGTGGCAAACCTGAGGGTGGCAGTGATGAACCAGAGGGTGGCAGTGGTGGACCAGAGGGTGGCAGTGATGAACCAGAGGGTGGCACTGGTGAACCAGAGGGTGCTATGATGAACCAGAGGGTGGCAGTGATGAACCAGAGAGTGACAGTGATGATCCAGAGGGTGGCAGTGGCAAACCAGAGGGTGGCAGTGATGAACCAGAGGGTGGCAGTGAAGATCCTGAGGGTGGCAGTGGTGAGCCAGAGGGTGGCTGTGATGAACCAGAGGGTGGCACTGGTGAACCAGAGGGTGCTGTGATGAACCAGAGGGTGGCAGTGGTGAGTGCTGAACCTGAGGATGGCAGGGGTGAACCCGAGGGTGTCAGTGGTGAACCAGAGGGTGGCAGTGGTAAACCAGAGGGTGCTGTGATGAACCAGAGGGTGGCAGTAATGAACCAGAGGGTGGCAGTGATGAGCCAGAGGGTGACAGTGATGAACCAGAGGGTGGCAGTGGTGAACCAGAGGGTGCTGTGATGAACCAGAGGGTGGCACTGGTGAACCAGAGGGTGCTGTGATGAACCAGAGGGTGGCAGTGATGAACCAGAGGGGGACAGTGATGATCCAGAGGGTGGCAGTGGCAAACCAGAGGGTGGCAGTGATGAACCAGAGGGTGGCAGTGATGAACCAGAGGGTGGCAGTGATGAACCAGAGGGTGGCAGTGGTGAACAAGAGGGTGGTAGTGGTGATCCAGAGGGTGACAGTGGTGAACCAGATGGTGCTGTGATGAACCAGAGGGTGGCAGTGGTGAGTGCTGAACCAGAGGGTGGCAGCAGGGGTGAACCAGAGGGTGCTGTGATGAACCAGAGGGTGGCAGTGGTGAGTGCTGAACCTGAGGGTGGCAGGGGTGAACCAGAGGGTGGCAGTGATGAACCAGAGGGTGGCAGTGGTGAACCAGAAGGTGCTGTGATGAACCAGAGGCTCGGCAGTGATGAACCAGAGGGGGACAGTGATGATCCAGAGGGTGGCAGTGGCAAACCAGAGGGTGGCAGTGATGAACCAGAGGGTGGCAGTGGTGAACCAGAGGGTGGCAGTGATGGACCAGAGGATGGCACTGGTGAACCAGAGGGTGCTGTGATGAACCAAAGGGTGGCAGTGATGAACCAGAGGGGGACAATGATGATCCAGAGGGTGGCAGTGGCAAACCAGAGGGTGGCAGTGATGATCCTGAGGGTGGCAGTGGTAAAACCGAGGGTGGCACTGGTGAACCAGAGGGTGCTGTGATGAACCAGAGGGTGGCAGTGGTGAGTGCTGAACCTGAAGGTGGCAGGGGTGAACCAGAGGGTGTCAGTGGTGAACCAGAGGGTGGCAGTGGTGAACCAGAGGGTGCTGTGATGAACCAGAGGGTGTCAGTAATGAACCAGATGGTGGTAGCGATGAACCAGAGGGGGACAGTGATGATCCAGAGGGTGGCAGTGGGAACCAGAGGGTGGCAGTGATGAACCAGAGGGTGGCAGTGGTGAACCAGAGGGTGGCAGTGATGAACCAAAGGGTGGCAGTGATGAACCAGAGGGTGACAGTGATGAACCAGAGGGTGGCAGTGGTGAACCAGAGGGTGCTGTGATGAACCAGAGGGTGTCAGTGATGAACCAGAGGGGGACAGTGATGATCCTGAGGGTGACAGTGGCAAACTAGAGGGTGGCAGTGATGAACCAGAGGGTGGCAGTGATGATCCTGAGGGTGACAGTGGTGAACCAAAGGGTGCTGTGATGAACCAGAGGGTGGCAGTGGTGAGTGCTGAACATGAGGGTGGCAGGGGTGAACCAGAGAGTGTCAGTGGTGAACCAGAGGGTGGCAGTGATGAACCAGAGGGTGGCAGTGATGAACCAGAGGGGGACAGTGATGATCCAGAGGGTGGCAGTGGCAAACCAGAGGGTGGCAGTGATGAACCAGAGGGTGGCAGTGGCGAACCAGAAGGTGGCAGTGGTGAGTGCTGAACCTGAGGGTGGCAGGGGTGAACCAGAGGGTGTCAGTGGTGAACCAGAGGGTGCTGTGATGAACCAGAGGGTGGCAGTGATGAACCAGAGGGTGGCACTGGTGAACCAGAGGGTGCTGTGATGAACCAGAGGCTCGGCAGTGATGAACCAGAGGGGGACAGTGATGATCCAGAGGGTGGCAGTGGCAAACCTGAGGGTGGCAGTGATGAACCAGAGGGTGGCAGTGGTGAACCAGAGGGTGGCAGTGATGAACCAGAGGGTGGCACTGGTGAACCAGAGGGTGCTATGATGAACCAGAGGGTGGCAGTGATGAACCATAGGGTGACAGTGATGATCCAGAGGGTGGCAGTGGCAAACAAGAGGGTGGCAGTGATGTACCAGAGGGTGGCAGTGAAGATCCTGAGGGTGGCAGTGATGAGCCAGAGGGTGGTTGTGATGAACCAGAGGGTGGCACTGGTGAACCAGAGGGTGCTGTGATGAATTAGAGGGTGGCAGTGGTGAGTGCTGAACCTGAGGGTGGCAGGGGTGAACCAGAGGGTGTCAGTGGTGAACCAGAGGGTGGCAGTGGTAAACCAGAGGGTGCTGTGATGAACCAGAGGGTGGCAGTAATGAACCAGAGGGTGGCAGTGATAAACCAGAGGGTGACAGTGATGAACCAGAGGGTGGCAGTGGTGAACCAGAAGGTGCTGTGATGAACCAGAGGGTGGCACTGGTGAACCAGAGGGTGCTGTGATGAACCAGAGGGTGGCAGTGATGAACAAGAGGGGGACAGTGATGATCCAGAGGGTGGCAGTGGCAAACCAGAGGGTGGCAGTGATAAACCAGAGGGTGGCAGTGATGAACCAGAGGGTGGCAGTGATGAACCAGAGGGTGGCAGTGGTGAACAAGAGGGTGGTAGTGGTGATCCAGAGGGTGACAGTGGTGAACCAGAGGGTGCTGTGATGAACCAGAGGGTGGCAGTGGTGAGTGCTGAACCAGAGGGTGGCAGCAGGGGTGAACCAGAGGGTGCTGTGATGAACCAGAGGGTGGCAGTGGTGAGTGCTGAACCTGAGGGTGGCAGGGGTGAACCAGAGGGTGGCAGTGATGAACCAGAGGGTGGCACTGGTGAACCAGAGGGTGCTGTGATGAACCAGAGGCTCGGCAGTGATGAACCAGAGGGGGACAGTGATGATCCAGAGGGTGGCAGTGGCAAACCAGAGGGTGGCAGTGATGAACCAGAGGGTGGCAGTGGTGAACCAGAGGGTGGCAGTGATGGACCAGAGGATGGCACTGGTGAACCAGAGGGTGCTGTGATGAACCAAAGGGTGGCAGTGATGAACCAGAGGGGGACAATGATGATCCAGAGGGTGGCAGTGGCAAACCAGAGGGTGGCAGTGATGAACCAGAGGGTGGCAGTGATGATCCTGAGGGTGGCAGTGGTAAAACAGAGGGTGGCACTGGTAAACCAGAGGGTGCTGTGATGAACCAGAGGGTGGCAGTGGTGAGTGCTGAACCTGAAGGTGGCAGGGGTGAACCAGAGGGTGTCACTGGTGAACCAGAGGGTGGCAGTGGTGAACCAGAGGGTGCTGTGATGAACCAGAGGGTGTCAGTAATGAACCAGAGGGTGGCAGTGATGAACCAGATGGGGACAGTGATGATCCAGAGGGTGGCAGTGGCAACCAGAGGGTGGCAGTGATGCACCAGAGGGTGGCAGTGGTGAACCTGAGGGTGGCAGTGATGAACCAGAGGGTGGCAGTGATGAACCATAGGGTTACAGTGATGAACCAGAGGGTGGCAGTGGTGAACCAGAGGGTGCTGTGATGAACCAGAGGGTGGCACTGGTGAACCAGAGGGTGCTGTGATGAACCAGAGGGTGTCAGTGATGAACCAGAGGGGGACAGTGATGATCCAGAGGGTGACAGTGGCAAACTAGAGGGTGGCAGTGATGAACCAGAGGGTGGCAGTGATGATCCTGAGGGTGACAGTGGTGAACCAAAGGGTGCTGTGATGAACCAGAGGGTGGCAGTGGTGAGTGCTGAACCTGAGGGTGGCAGGGGTGAACCAGAGAGTGTCAGTGGTGAACCAGAGGGTGGCAGTGATGAACCAGAGGGTGGCAGTGATGAACCAGAGGGGGACAGTGATGATCCAGAGGGTGGCAGTGGCAAACCAGAGGGTGGCAGTGATGAACCAGAGGGTGGCAGTGGCGAACCAGAAGGTGGCAGTAATGAACCAGAAGGTGGCAGTGATGAACCAGAGAGTGGCACTGGTGAACCAGCGGGTGCTGTGATAAACCAGAGGGTGGCAGTGGTGAACCAGAGGGTGTCAGTGGTGAACCAGAGAGTGTCAGTGGTGAACCAGAGGGTGGCAGTGGTAAACCAGAGGGTGCTGTGCCCATACACGACTGCATGGGTAACTTCACCATGCAAGCGGCCCGCGAACACGCAAAAAGCCCCGCAAACATGCAAAAAGCCCCGCAAACACGCAAAAACCCAAAAATTCGCAATTTCGCACAAATTCGCGAATTATGCGGATCGCTAATTCGCTTTCGCACGATTTCGCGGACCGCGATTTCGCAAATTTCGCCCATGCTTACCTAATATCATGCTGTGATGTTCTAGGTTCATGCCTGATTACGTTTTTATGCCTCATGCTAATGTGTCCCTTGCCTAAGGTCATGTTATGATGTGCTAAGGTTATGCCTGCGCTAACGTGTTCCTGCTAATGGAATTTATGTTAAGGTGATGATGCTAAATTCATTTCTTCTACCAGTAGCGACTAGCTGTTATTACTAATTGGTTGCATTTACTGTTTATGCTTGTGATGGTTCTGGCAGCGACCCAATTGTCGCTGCCGTGTATATAGTCCCCTGTAAATTGTGACCTGGTGGCACTTGGCACAGGGTATAAATCTGTGATTGTGATTCTAATGTGTTTTACATAATACAAAGGCTATTTTTTTATGTAACCTTGTGTGGAGTCTCTTTTGTAGTGTGCCTAATGTGTCGCTGCTGTGTGTGTGTGTTGCGCAAACGCTTTGCACATTGCCTCTAGGATAACCCTGACTGCTCGTTCCAAGCTACCAAGGGGGTGAGCAGGGGTTATCCTCAGGGTGTAACTCCCTCACCTTGACTAGAGCAGGGGTTTCTGCCTGGCTTTGACGCTTGCCCTAGCCTACTGAGAAGCCCTGTTCTAACACATCATCAACCACCAATCGCCACGGCGAGCTGTGGGGCGAGCTCTACAAGTCTGGAGGGAAGCCCTCACTTCCCATGACCAGGAACTGGGAACTCGCACAATCTGTCCTGTGAAGGCCATTTATTTTTGCCCCGGAAGGCTCTTGGCTTACGTGCTCGCTCTCTGAGCTATGCTAATAATAACACACAATCGCGATCTCCCAAAAATGACAGTACTGTGGAAGTACAACAAGCAATAATGGGCCATTCATGCCACTAAGGTCTCAACGTGACCTCGCTTGGCATCAACGGTACTCGGGCTCTGAGGGGTGCATTGCTAGGGTGTTCTGCAGCTCTGCCCATGCTGCCCATAAAGTTGCTATGAACTAAGTATCAATATGTATATCTACAGTGTAGGACAGCCCCGTGAAAGATTGTCAGAGGCTTGGCATGACCCGGCAATGTTAAGTCTCCACCGGCAGATGGCACTGCAAAGCCGAAACTTTATAGCAGAATGAGAGGCAACACGTAGGATCCAAGATTTGAATAGCGCAGCAAATCATCAAGCGCGGTACCGCAAAGGCAGCTGCGTGTTTATTTTCGCATCACACTTTCACTTTAAGTGAAAGTGCAATGAAAAAGTAAACACGCGGCTGACTTTGCCAAAGCAGAATGAGAAAAAAAAGCGCATAGGGACTAATGAAGGAGAGAGTGTCAAGCGCTAGTAAACGATCTAATCCCGGTGTGCGGGGCTAAAAGGAGACAAGGCGGCAACTAGGAGAGACTAAGAAGCCTCCTTTACATTGAAAGGCCAGCATTTTTCATGGAAGATGATGCTACCTAACTAAAAAGATGGGGGGGCTTCAACTCCGCCTCTGAGAGTTTCGGAATCCGTATTGATTCCAGGACGCCCTCTGCATGGCAGAGCAGTGCATGCGCTGCTTTCGCCAGATCGAGACCTAAAAATGAGTGGTTACCTTGGAAGACGTGCTTAAATGCTTACTTCAAAGATCTAAAAAATTACAATGTCTGTGCTCGATTAATAGTCATGTAATCACTGTTGGTGAAATAGTCATCACATATACAGATATATGAATATGTACTCCAGGAAATAGCACAGTTAAAGTGCTTAGTGACAATCTATCTATATATATATAAACCAAAGTATGTCCGTTTGTCCTTTATGCATTACTACACCATTCATCCGATCGGCATGAAACTTTGGGAAGTTGTTGAGTATTCTCCCGCGAAGGTTTATGGCTAAAAAAAAAATTAAATAAAAAAATTTAAAAAGAGTTGTTAAAAGTTGTTGAGTACACTCCCGCGAAGTTTTCTGGCAACAAAAAAAAAAAGAAAAAATTGTTAAATATCGGCCCCCCGGCCACCCAGGGACCTCATAATCTTTCCAATACTGAACGTTTACACTTTCCGGTGCGGCTCGCTTTTGCAATGACCATCAACAAAGCACAAGGACAATCGCTGCAAGTGTGTGGACTAGATTTGCAGAATCCGTGCTTCTCACTTGGACAACTCTATGTGACCAGCTCACGTGTCGGAAAACCTTCTGATTTATTTGTCTACGCACCAGACGGAAAAACAAAAAATATCGTGTATCAACAAGCACTCAAATAAAAAAAATTAAAAAACAGAATTAAAACAACACTTTGAAATGTTTTCCATATTAAAATGAATAAGTTTCAATAAAAATGGCAATGTGAATTGAATGTTATCATAACAAGTTTCCTTAAATTTCCTTTCTTCTGACATCGCAGCAACGCGCAACGGGTAAGCTAGTAGAGAATAAGCGTGCTGGTGATTATAACAAAAAAAAATAAACTGTTGTTGACTGCATGGTAGTTCAATTGCAAAACTACTATATGAGCTCAGTTTTCACGAACAGACAATATAATGATAGAGTCAACATCTGTGTGCGTCCACAGCATCGAAACGATTCAAAATGGGGTCATCAGAACAAACAGGGTAGCGACCTACACAAATGAGGGGACAATTGAATGCCCTTTTGGAGTTGTAATCCATGAGGGTGGAGGTGTTTAAAAGAGTGATTCTTACCTCTCAATGAATTACTTTTGCAGCAGGAATAAATCCTTCTAGAATCAAAGGACACTCAAGGGACCAAATCATTATAACAGGCCAATTTCTAAAGCGAAAAATAGTAGGAATTTGCATATCACAGGAACTGTTTGGAAAACGTTTTCCAACCATTCACTCTATGTAAAAACACCATACAAAAGGCCCCCCTTGCAACAACCTAATTTATTCTAAGAACACGTTGGTCTCTAGGCAAAGGAAGCGATGTGCGTAAATGCTATAGGATGTGACTATAAATAGTAAAAATGAAGGAATGGTCATAACTTGGCAAAATTAAAATCATGCTCACTCGACTTGAATGTGTAACGTGATTCAAACTTTGTCTAAAAAAACCAAAACGTAACCTAATTATTTTGGAGAATGAATCCAACTTCTATCAAGTGGAACAAAATAGTTCCTTATAAGCGCAGGAGGATCGGCCCAGATGGCGTTAGCTACAACCTAATTTTGCATGCAGGTGTGGGTCAGCTTTGTTTTTAAGCAGATTGCTTCACTGCATGCACTGTAAGGCTCTGGTATGTCTCCGGTGGCCAGTGGCAGGGTTAGGCTATACCAGGATCATGTGCGTGCGGCATATGGCAGACACAATCATAGGCACACACTCTGCCCGCATATCTAATAACAGGGGTCGCGTGTTGCAGGGGCAAACCATTATTTATTCAGAGGCCTGGGGTACTAACCAAACACCCCTCGGCCTGTAACATTACATTCCTCCTTTCCCACAGCAAAACAGGAAACCAAAGAAACACAATCATTATCCCCAGACAAATAATTCAGCTCTTGCATTTCAGAGAGGTGCTGGTAACAAACACTGCCCATACGGGTCAAAAGGATATTGGCTGCCACATCCAGTGGCAGCTTCCATCTGGTCTCTACTATCATAAATCCATCACATAGTCCTAAAATATCGTCGATGGAGGAAGTTTCTTTGTAGATTATACCGGGGTGGGCCTTGTCCGTGCCGCTCCTGCCTAGGGGTAGGGTTCCCATTTTCATCTGCTGTCGGGCCTTCTCTCAGTCGTCTTTCACCTGAGTGGCCAGTGGTGTTACTCCGGAAGCAGGAGTGGGTCGCTGGAGGGCTAGGGATGAAGGACTGGTAATTCGACCTCATTAAGTTTCTGGTGATATAGTTCGTTCATGGGGTTAGAGTCCCTGTTCCTTGGTGGACTCCTAAGGGCTGTGTGAAACTAGAAATATTCCTGGTGACTCACTCTCGAGCTCTGGTTGCTGACCCCATGGTTCCTAGGATCCTCGAGACCTGCAATGGTAGGCGTTCAAAAAGGAGTCGGAACTTGCACCCAATCCCCTACCCGCACTAGGTGGTGTGGAATGGCATCTTTGACCCTTCATCCAAAAGAGAGAATGCTGGGAGCTACCCCAGTGGTGGTGTGAGGGGTCTGGCACTAGTCTCTTAGAAGCACGTAGATGGACTTTTCAACACACTGTTTCTCCGTTTGGGTAATGCAGATTATTTTGGTGATAGTCCTTATACACCTCTCAACCTCTCCATTGGCTAGAGGTCAGCATGGGGTTCTCTTGTAGTTTTTGGTCCTTCATGAAGATAGGTATTAGGTGAGATCCTGACAGTTAAAAGGGGGTGGGTGGTTCATTGAGAATATGGCTGTTTACAGCACTTGCAATTAGTTCGCATGCCATTACTACAAGGTCGTAACAATGACCGCGTTGTTCGCACGCATACCATTACATCGCAAGTCATTACAACGACTTGCTGTAGGGGGTGCACTGGACTTAGGAATAGTATTATTTCCTATTCCTACTCCAGTTTGCGCAACAGCAGGGAAGGTGTTGGATTTTAAATCCAATACCAGTGCGCCCCCCACAGCAAGTCCTTGTAATGACTTGAGATGTAATGGTATGCTTACTAACAACTCAGTCGTTGTAACAACCACTTTGTAATGGCGTGCGTTGTGAAGACAGTGTTGTAAACGCTCTTTCCCGTCATTGTCAGTTCATGGCCACTCAGATCAGGTCGTGAGTGGCCATGATCATCTTTGGCTTTGGTATGGCTTCCTCTGCCGAGCTGGACTTCACTATCTCAACCTCATGGTATTTGGAAAAGTCGTCTATGACCACCAACAAATGGCAGCCGCCGGGGAGTGCCATGGAACATCTGGGATTGGTTCGATGATGATGTATGCGGGTGGCTTGGCAGAAACCACACTGACTGACTGTCTTCTCAACCTGGTCGTCTAGCTCAGCAAACACACTTTTCTGCGCAGCTTGTTATTTGTCTGGACGATCCCATGGTGGGACTCGTGGGAAAGGTCCGTTATCCGTTTCGCCATGCTGGTGGGTATGATGATTCAGGGTCCTATTAACAGGCACTGTCCTCTATGACTGTGGGCTTATCCGTCATGTTGTGCAAGGATATCAGTATGTGTTGGGCTTTAGCCGTATTCTTGGCTAGCTTGGTGGTAATGGTGTTCCACTCCCACTTGGGTTGCTGCGTTGGCCAGTTGGAGGCAGTTATCCGCTTTGGTGGTCTCTATGATGTTGATTAAGGCTATGGGGTTTGGGTGTGATCATGCAACTACCATCTTCAAATACTCATTGTGTCAGCTGCTCCCTGCTTTTCTTGAGGAGTGGCTAGTTTGCATGTCATGACAGGTAGTCTTCGGAATTGTGGGCTCCTGATTTTTACTCTATTGAAAACTGGTGTTCTTGCAGTTGGAGTATCCATTTTTTTTATTTGGGGGTGGAGGCTTTAGCACAGACCTGTTAAACAGCAGGACTAGTGGTTTGTGGTCTGTGTTCACTGTGAACAGGAGGCCGTACAGGTAAATGTTGAAAAGCTGACACCCCAATCAATTTAAATGGCCTCTTTTTCGATATGGGAATACCTTTCCTTGGTCGGAGTCAGTGCGCAATTAGAGTAGGCAATGGCAGCCCATTTCCTGCCTTGCTGTTTCCGGTACATGACTGCCCCTTAGGCTAGTGGGACTGGCCTCCACTGACAGCTTGGTGTCTTTGCTCAGGCCAAAATATGCAAGGGTGGTGTTCTCTGACAGTGTTTCCTTGGTGACCTGAAACAATACTTCTTGCTCAGCACTCCATTACCAGGGGGTGTAGACTTTTGTGAGGTCACATAGTGGTCTGGTGATTTGGGAGAGGTTTAGCATTAAGTAGCCACAGTAGGTGACCATGCCTAGAAAATGTCTGACACCAGAGAGCATATTTGGTGCTGGTGCCAATTGAATGTCGCAGACTTTGGCCAAGTTTGGGGTGACTCCTTTGGCAGAGAAGCAGTAACCAAAGAAGCATATCTCTTCTGTGAGAAACTCACATTTCTCTATGTGTAATGTAAGTTTGCAGTCTTGGAGGCCTTTCAACATGGCTCTCAGTCTCTAGAGGTGTTCCTTGAGAGTGGAGGCATTGACCAGGATGTGGTCCCTGACATTTAGGACTCCGTGGAGTCAGGCCAACACTCCTCCGATAATGACCGGGAACACTACAGCAGCACTAGAAATTATGAAATTGAAGTGCTTATATTGCCCCAATCTGAGGTGGGTGGAGAATGTTGTCACATGGCAGAACTCGGCTGCTAGGGGTATCTGGTGGCAGCCCATCCTCCAGATCCATTTTTGGTAACCAGAAGCAACCTGAGAGTTCTTCTACAATATCATCAACAGTCAGGGTTATGTGCCTCTCCCGCTTTATTGCAGTGTTCGGGAGTCTCATATGGACACATGGCCTCACTTATCTCTGCTTCTTGGGCTTCCTAGCTACTACGATGAGTGAGACCCAAGGTGCCAGCCCTTCTACTTTTTTGATAATGTCTGATGCCTCGAGCTTCCCTAGTTCATTCTCCACCTTTGAAATAGCCTGAGGCGATTGGCCATGTGCCAGCTGATGAGCACATCTGACCCACCTCGAGTGATGTACACTTTTGCCATTGTGTACTTACCTGCTGTCCAATTGGGGTTGTGAAGATTCTTGCGATGAGGAGATTCATGGTAGTGCCAAATGCATACACTCCGGTGGTAGTTGGATGAAGAGCCAGTGGAGCAGTCATATCCTGAAGTAGTGCTAGAGATAGTATGTAGATTAACACCCCTCTATCAATTGGCATGGCCTGTTGGTTTGTGATGTTCTCAGGCAATCACACTTACTGTGAGGTGATGTGGTGCTGGCAACTTAGTCGATGGGATCTGTCTTTATGGTGCACTGGAGGGTTGCTTCCATATGGTTGCCCATGACTTTGAACGTTCTTGTGATAGGCCCAGCATGAGAATGTCTGCCATAGTCATTCCAGGACCTGAAGTGTCTGCTTTCGTACTTTGGCAGATGAACAGTCCCAAATGAATGGAGCTCAGATCTCATCTTGCTCATCTGGTAATGTGCTGGTGCTTGCAATGTCCTGGAGCCTTGCGTAGAATTCATCTCTGGACTCTACTGGTGTTTGTCATGCCTGACGAAGTAGCAACCACTCGTAACCCGGGTTGGCCAGGGGCTCTTAGTGGGCTGTGAAGGTGCCTTTGAGCATAGTGTAGGGTCCAGATGATGAGGAAGGAGCCAGGGCACAGCCTTGATGCGAGCCTCATCTGAGAGGTGGTCTTTCCTTTGATTGGGGTGGAGGATATGCCACTCTCTCCTCAAGGTTAGGATTACTGCATGGGGCCTCGGGCCTGTGGAGTGGGGCCCTGAGTGCAGCAGGTGGGGTTCACCGGGAGGCTGGAGCTGCAGGATGGCCGATAGTTCTATGGAGCAATGAGGCGTGGCAGGGTGTCGCTGCTCACAGAAGGGTTGGGGGGCAATCTGGTGGGTGTATTCATGGGGCTTAGGAGTGTTGAGTGGCAGTGCCCCTAGAGGGTTAGGGGCACTGTCCTCGTCATCAGTTGTTATGTCCCCAGGGGCGCAATGTTAGACTAACACCGCGGTGGGAACATTTGCACCGGGAGTAGCACAGACACAAATGTAGAAACACACTTGTTTGATGGCCGGTGCCAGAACTGCTGATGCATGGCTCCACCCATGACCCAGGAGCAAACCATTATTTATTCCGAGGCCGGGGGTACTAACTAAACACCCCGCAGCCTGTCAGATTACAGGCTCTCATGTTAGGCCCAGAAACTCTGAAAAATTAAACTGTGGGTGTAGTCTAAGGAAACCAAAAAGGGCTACCAAGGGCTATGGTTTGATCTAAAAATATATAAATATATATTTTTAGGTAACTGTAGTCTAACTCATTGTAAACCTACAAGGAAGGTGGAGGACATACTAGCAATTCTGGTGGGTTGCCATGGTAATGCTGGAAACTAAGGTGAATCATTTCCTATCATTGCGCCTATACTAATCAGCCAAGTGTATGGAAATAAAAATTATTACAGAACTAAAATCGGAAAACATATACATAGTGTAGAGTGAAAAACATTTACAGAATAGCATAGTAAACAAATTACATGTCACATAGACAAAACAAAAGCAAAATAACTCCTCTGGTACTCGTCACCAACTGTTACAGACCAAAGTTCACAAACGTTTTATATTCAGGTCGTTATTGCGGCAGCTCAGCATACATGTACACAAGTCTAAAAGTAGACTGCTGACTCTCGTCACTGTTTCACATTCTAATCAGTAACCGCAAGAACCAATAGAGCTTAGAACAGAGGTCTTCAAACTTTTGGATGCTGAGACACCCCTGTCAACATTTACAGGCGTAAGGACCCCCTCCTGACAAAAATTTCTAAACTTCTAGGCAGGGCTACTGGAATTATGAGGCAGGTGAGGACCAAATGATGCGACAGGCTTGACTAAATTGTGTGAGTAGAAAATTTAAATAATGTTCTGTGATGCTGCGTATTTTGGGATAGCATTGCTTTATTATTTTGAAATTTTTTAAACACAGTAACACTGATGAATGATTTCACCCCATCAGTACCAGTTTATAACCAAAATACAGCAATTAACATCAGAAAGATGTCTAGTCAACCTTTGTGAATATCCTCCCACTCCGCAGAAATACGCGCTGCCACATTAGAAGCTCACCTGGCCATGGCGGGGAGCAGCAGGGGTCCCTTCAAACCCTGGCGGTCTTGTGCAGAGTTGAGCAGTTTACCCATGCCCCTTTCCTCTCACCCCTTCCTTCCATCCCTCTCTTCTCTTCTCTCCTCTCCCAACCCCAGCTCCCTCTCTCACATTGCAGGCAGATGGTTATTAGCCCCAGGACACCTTTTGGTAACAGTAGCGCACTACAAATGTAAATATTAATAGGCAGAAGCAGGGGATCCACTAGACCCGAACTTCGGGGGGTTTAACACTCCCTGCCAGGGCTGGCCCTAGTAATGGTCACACACGGTGCAACAGTCTTTCCACCTTCTCCATGATTTCCCTCACTACTACTCACCTACAATACATCTCATCTCTCTATAGCACCTGTCTGACAAAATACTCATAGTTTACTCACACTCAGTTCTGTGATGTGAATGGTACATATTCTGTGTACCAGGTACTTTAACCTTCTGCACTGTGTGGGTGACAAGAGTGCCCATGTGACTGCACGGAGAGCAATGCGACAGTGTGAGAGTAGGATAAAAGGAGTGACTTCAGGTTGAGTGAGGTAACCATGTGGAATAGGGTTCGGCTGTAAGTGCAAAGTGGGACGAATTAGTGCATGGTTAGTGATGGCCTTGTTTGAGTGAGCTTCAGATTGAACAGTGAGGGGGGGACAGGTGAGTGAAGTGTCAAATGAGTGCAGGATGAGAAGTGTGCTTGTGTGACTGCAGGGTGAGGTACAGAGTGAACAATGCAAGCACATTTTTAGTGCAGAGTGATCACTGTGAGAGCAGGGTGAGCGGGAGAATGTTGTGAGTGCATTGTGATCAGTGTGAGTGCATTATGATGGCGGTGAGTGCATGGCGATCACTGTGAGTGCATGGCGATCAGTGTGAGTGCATTCCGATTGCTATGAGTGCATGGTGATCAGTGTGAGTGCATTATGATCGCTGTGAGTGCAGGGTGAGTGTGAAAGTAAAGGCGAGAATGAGAAGTGAGTTGTCTGAAAGCAGGGTGCATTCCCAGAAACTTGAAGTGTAGGGTTTCAGATATAAGTTAAACTATTGCTATAATGGCATTAATCAGGGATTGAGGGTGGAGGAAATAAATAATGTGCTGGTCCTGCAACAAACTTCCAGTCTTATGATTAGGGTTACCAGCTTATTATTTTGATGGCCCAGAAATAAGCAGTCACCTAAAGCTGTATTTTTAGCACTTATCTGTGAATACTTAGAACAGCAAATATAAATAGAAAGCACATTTAATTGTGTCACTTTTAATTGTGTTCTGGGGCTGCC
Organism: Lissotriton helveticus; assembly: GCF_964261635.1. NCBI lineage: Eukaryota > Metazoa > Chordata > Amphibia > Caudata > Salamandridae > Lissotriton > Lissotriton helveticus. The sequence continues at coordinate 2,100,448,316 of NC_136059.1, read as the reverse complement.
TCAATGATCCATGACTGAAAATTAAAGAGAACAAAGACAGAAAAGTCATATAACTAATTAATACATACTTTTTTATTTATAACTCTATTTAGTGTCAAGAGCAGGTAATTTTCTTTTGGCAACCCAACTTTATATTCCTTTTCATTAAATGCATTCTCACACTACATCAGTAAGTGTAAAAATACAAATGTAAGGAATAGGCAGAGTGGGAGCCCATGGGGTACTGGAACCATAAAAAACATTAAGCCTCTGTAACCAGTTTACAAAGGCATGTAAATATGCAAATGGTCTTCAGCAGCCCGGGCTGAGACACAGGACGGGGGAAGAGGGGGTCTGAAGCCCTGGAGGCCAGGGCAGAAGTGTGACTGTGAATGCGCGACCCCCTTCACACCACTCCACAGCCCCCCTGGAGAGAACTACAACACAATTAAATAACATGAAAAATGAATATCCAGAATATGCCACAATATATTAAAACATGTAGCAATATTTGTTCAGCTGTTCAGCTTTATGACTTCTTCTTGATTAAAACTGACCTCTTTAATCCACGCTGTTTTGAATAGGGCTTGTAATTCCTGTTACATACATTTTTACCTTCTTATCCGATCTAGAAAATTGTATCTGGTTATATTATTAAATTGTATTTTTTCCTCACATGTGTACGTGTACGTTCTAAAAATACTTGAATTGCTGTTTGGTTAGCTTGCTGCTCACAACACTTTCACAAAGCGTCTCTGAAGATTGCGTTGGAGCTCCAAAAAAATCTACCTAACATGATTCAAGGTTTCCCTTACAGAAATATGTTTTTACTATAAAGAGCTCTACTGTTTGGGAAACCGGATTGTCCATAAACACTGTTCATTTTAAAGAAATGTACTACAAAATGTATATATCAAACTATAAATGATTCCAAGATTAAACTGATATTACTCAATGCCTCAAACATATACCATTAATGGGAAAAAATCATGGCATTTATTGGATCAGGTTGTTCAATAAATCTTTTCGAAGGAAATGAAGAAAACGATGCATTTTTATTTCAGAATTTCAGAAATCGTCTGGACATGTGGAATACAGGCATACCTTTTTTAAATTTGATGTAAAAATAAGTTGGAGAGAGACCATCATTAAATCATGAGTACGCTGCACGTCCTGCAATGCATAGTAATATTCCAGAATGTTAACAACTTTAGGACTAATAGAAAGCTCTCTCCAGTTTACTTTGTAAGTTGGCATAGCAACTACAATTTTTCTCAGTGCTAAGTACAAAGACAATTCACAGATGGATAGATACAAAAAGGAAATTTGTGCTTGGACTGCCAGATAGAAAGTGAGCTGAAACATAATGTAGCTTTTCATTTCAAACTATTTAAATAACAGAAAGATTCAGCCAAGAGTGTTGACAACTCAAGTGACAACTATGCACCATAAGTAATAACCGAATTGGGGTTGCAGAGTAATTATAAAAGCTGTATTGAAATAACATTACATTCATAGAAGAGAATACTAGGTTGTCAATGTCAACTTGTCACATTCCAACAGAAAGAAACCCACATCTGCAATATCAGAACTTCTTTCTACGTTCATTGAAGGGAAGCCTACCATATGGCCAGTTCCTCAGTTTAGGCCGCAACTGCAATGACAAGTAAGAATATTTCAGGGTAGTCAATTTACTACTCACCAACTTGATGGAAAGGGGATTCCCATGACGTGTGGCCATAATAGCTATGAAGAGAAATTGGTTCTGCCCCAGTGAAGAACTCTTACAACCTTGGGCTAAGCAATCTTCATACTAACTTATATGTGTTACCTCATACCTAAGACTTTGTGAAATCGTTGAGGAAGCACACATGCCATTGATGCCTCTTTTGAACTACACATCTTTCCCTTTAAAAGAGGCAAGAATGTTTGAGACGACTAGGTCCACACAGCTAATGGAAACACCAAAGTGAACAATCCCATCACAAGTAGCTTTCGATGACACTGGTACTGGAACATTTTGAATGTGTTAGTGTTGTTGCATGCCAAATTCACTTCCAGCAGCAAAATTCTCACACGCAGTAAAGACAGAACTAAGGTTTTTCACTAAGCGTATCTCTACAAATGTTATCTCATATATGTAGGACAAACATCTCAACAAATAAAGACAAGAATTAGGCAGCACCGTAGCTGCATCAGATGTGAAGTACTGAATATCCACTTGTAGTCACACTTCATGGATCAAAACCACTCTGTAGTTGACACTAGGTGGCAGGTAATTGATATCGCATTGCTACCACTGAGAGAGGGAGAACTCTCCCATATTCTACAAAGACATGCTTTCATATGTAATTCCTTTACAGAAGGACTAAGCACCGCAGAAGAATGGCAGAGTTACACATCGTTGAATGATGAATAAATGTTGGAGCAGTAGTTCTGCATGTTTATTATCACCTATGAAATAGCATCTAAGACATACTAACTCAGTAAAAACAATGATTCGACTTGATTAGTGGTGTAGTACTGGACTATAAGTACTATAATCCTTATTGTGTCGAATTCATTATGATATGCCGTTTAATGCTTTACTGAATTGTATGCAGTCACAAATGTTTAAGCGGCATATCGTATGGTCCGATTTAGATGGCTCTTTAATCCATGAATATTATTCTTGTAAAGATTTTTTTTTTCAGCACATTGAACATTAGTGTCTACTTATCACGTTTATTTGGTAAGAAAGGGTCGACTATAACACTAGTTTTATTTCACCATAGGTATGCAAATAACATTAACCATACCAAAGGTCTTCCCAACCGCAGACCCGCTGACAACGCAATGCGTTTAATACCCGTCGTCCCCATCCTGAAGTATCGTGTCTGGAACAAATTGGTATTCCATGCCTGGTTTTACAAATTGGAATTCCATGCCTGGTTTTACAAATTGGTATTCCATGCCTGGCTTTACAAATTGGAATTCCATGCCTGGTTTTACAAATTGGTATTCCATGCCTGGCTTTACAAATTGGTAGTCCAAACCAGGGTCTACAAATTGATATTCCATGCCTGGCTCTACAAATTGGTATTCCATGCCTGGCTTTACAAATTGGAATTCCATGCCTGGTTTTACAAATTGGTATTCCATGCCTGGCTTTACAAATTGGTAGTCCAAGCCAGGGTCTACAAATTGATATTCCATGCCTGGCTCTACAAATTGGTATTACATGCCTGGCTTTACAAATTGGTATTCCATGCCTGGCTTTGGCAAACCGCCATCTTTATTATTGGCTTTCTCATGTCTGTCTCCCTGCCATTCCACTACGCTGAACCTAAGTGAGTGTGTCTCCCATCGCAGAGACACTCGACACGTGAGTAACCACACACAGTCCGGGTCACCTTTAAATGCATTCATTGTGATTGTGGTCTTGAGTTTTCTAAGCCCGATTTAAATTTCTTTATTGCTTTGACTTTTACATCGCGTGTTTACACCGGTAAGGAATATTACTGAGCCTAATTGAGCACACTTTCCTTTTCTTAATTTCCCTTACTGCTGCCATTAGGTTTCCACACCTGTGAATATAATCTTATATACACTAAGGCCATTCACTCAGTTTCACCTTGCATGCTGTACTCTACAGAATTGCCCAGTGCCTGTACCATACCACTGGACCACAATAGATAAACTTTTTCGAGACTTTGCGGGAAAAATAGGGGGCAGGCCGGTAAAACAACTAATAACTATATACAAAGCGAAATGTGTTTCAACTGCCATTTATGGCGCTGGCCTTTGGGGAATTGACAAAAACATTTCATTGATACAAACAGTGGAAAATCAATTTCTAAGGTACCTTTTGGCCTCCACAAAAGCAACCTCTGTGTATATGATGCACATTGAACTGGACCTCCCGTACATATCGGACATAATAAAAACCGAGCCTCTTCTTCTCTGGCACAAAATCTGGTCCACCCCCGAGACATCTCTGAATAGAGAAGTGATACTAGATATTTTAAAATTGGAGGGGGTCAACCATGCAAACCATTCTAAATGGTTGGCTTATGTTGAGAACTTTTTTGAGGAAATTGGCCGTCCGGAGTGGTTTTCGGACCCTGTCTCACTGGAAAATGTCCCAAGGAAATTCTTAAGAAAGACACTAATGGCCCACCTGGAAACAATCAGATGGAATAAGCAAAAACAAAATAAAAACATCCAGGCATACCAAAGGGTGACATCCCATAAGGGTCTACAATTATATCTCACTTCAGATTTTTCATGTTATTCGAGGATGCTACTTACCAGATTTAGACTGGGTTCCTTTTTTAGACTTGTAACATTTCCTACATGCAATGATTGGACTCAGATTCTTTGTCATTGCCTGTGTGACGACATGTCAATACAATCTAATATCCATACTATTCTATTTTGTAGATATTACATGTCACTGAGGAAAGCCCTACTGAAACCCCTACTCAAGAGTTGGGGTCTCAGATCCTGCAAAAGTGCTTTTGAGCGGTTACAAGAACTTGAAGACAGAGAGGTGATATCCACAATGGAACAGTTTTAAAAACTATTGATTAAGTTTAGGAGATCCTTAGAATGGCCTGTGTGATAGCGATGTAGTTTTTTTCCATATTGACCTTTGTCCTCTTTTACTTCTGAATTTTAAATTTATTTTTAACTATGTAATTGATGATTTTAAACTGAAATTTTACCTCTTTTTATAATAGCTATAATTATGTATGCTTATATGATATTACTTTGTGAATATCGAATAAAGCCTATTTTGAATCTTTGAATCTTTGATAAACCAATGTACTTCAAACCTTCATATTATGGTTTTCTCACCTACAAGGTTCTAATTTTTCCCCTCACAATTTCCTATTGGTGCCTCCTAAGTATACCTTTACCCTGAGGAGACCTCTGGATTGGTTTTGGATTCAAAACGTCATTGACATTTCATACAAACTAACCTATTACCATTCCGATATATATACTAACACAGATGACTGTGGGCCTGCGTTGATGAACTAAGTATTCTGAGTTCGTATACCTACACACAATTTATTCACAAACAATTGCTCACAGGTTGTGGTTGTCTCACTGGGGTCACTTTACACTTACTTTACTTTTAATGTTTCAGGATTGTGTCGTATATAAATCATACTTTCCAAATTAGAACCCCCATTACATATGTGGATACATTTACTGCTTTCAGTGATTTCAATATGTATGTGAATTTGTTTTTGTTTAAATAAAACCGGTGCAAACCACTGTTTTTGTTATACAGCAAAGTGCTTACAAATACAATAACCATCTGTTCACAAACGATCACGTTTCTCTAGCAATGATGTCACATAAGTGCAGATTGAGTTGCATGTGAACATTCAACAACAAAGGTGCTTCTTGTACTTGACTAAATTAATTCTGTGTTCAGACCAGGTGGAGAAAATGCAACACCGTCAAGTGCAATGTTTGAGTTCATTTCAACTTTTATCCTGTAACCGAAATAACAAGCTTTGGAATTTAAGCATTGTCCCTGTGCCCCCGTTCTCTTGCTACATTGTCGGCTGCCATTAAGGCCCAGCTGAGCAGACAGTGCACAGCTGTAAGCTGCTGCTTCTCTTTCCAAACATTGATAATCAAGAGGACCACTCATCCCTTCGCAACAATTACCTCAGTTCCCAAGGCAATAGAATCATTTTGCTTGGAATTACTAAAGCCCCAAAACACTACTCAACTACGTTACAGATACATCCAGGGAAGTAACTCCTTTTGAAAACTGTTTTACTGATAGATATAGACACTTTATATGCTCACAACTGATGTGTTTTTCTAGCTGCAAATGTGGCATGGGAGCAGGGATTTGAAGGACAGTGGAGCACGGTGCAAGGTTTATTATGGTGGGTAAGAGGCACAGCAAGTGATGACGAACACAGCTGGATTCATATGTGCTCTTTGTGTACTGAGTGTGATGCCAATTATCACAGCGGCTAAAGTGGGGGTTGTCATGAGACGCTTTGGCCTGGTGAGTGGATCCCAGGAAAATGTCATTTGTTTTTATATTAGCTTCTTCTGCCTGCAGGGTTTCAGTCAAATGCACATAAAACAATCCAAGGAAATACCAAACAGGGCTAAATGGTGGGGGTCAAGGGCTCTTAAGTGACATACGTTCAGTGAATGAGAAAGAGAAAGAAATTATACTGATATGGAAAAAGAACAGAATAGGTTAAGAAAGGAAAAATAAGACGAGGAGAATAAGAAAAATGGGAAGATAAAACCGTTAAAGGAGGTATGAAGAAGGAATACACAAAGGATGGAAGAAAGGATGGATGAAATGAAGAAAGGATGTAATGGTGTGAGGATGAATAGATGGGCGTGTGGGTGGATGGATGGAAGAGTGCAAGAATCTGTGATAAAAGGATGGATCAAAGATTGGATGAAGGGTTGGATTGACAGATGGATGGCTAAGTAGCTGAATTTAGGGATGAACGCAAAGGTGAGAACATTGTGAACAGGTGGTTTCTTCTCAAGTTTGATGGTTTAATAACTTTTTGAGACATTGTGAAAGAATCTGTCCAGACTTTTATTATGTAATCTGAAAACTGTACTGTGGAGGTGTCCCATAATTTAATTATTTCAGCCTCTAGATTATCTTTGCTTCCCATTAAAATTCTATACCACTCCGCAGTCTCGCCCTTCCATCCCTTCTGCCTAGTTATTAATTCAAGCGGGAGGCTCTCTTCTTCTGTATTCCAGTTCTGACTTCCCCACCATGCAGACAGTTGGTAAAATTTGAATCTTGTGATGGTACCCTCTGTTAGGCTTGATAGGGTTTCCCAACTTAGTAATGTCGAAGCGTCACAAAGGTCCCCCCATCTTTTAAGGCCAGCTTTCTTCAGCGGGAGAGCTAGTTGATCCAATAAACATTCTGGAGTGCCAGGGGAGTCCCAAATTGGAGCTTGAGAGTGATAGTAAGGGATGCCCAAAATTTTCCGTATCCGTTGCCAATTATCTAGGGCTGTCCGTAGGAGCTTTAAACGAATTTTTTTTAAAAACTTTTGGTCTCCAAACTTAAACAAAAAAAAATCTGCACTATATGGGAGGTCTAATAACATAGCCTGAAAAAGTCTGCCGTGTGAAGTAGAATCCAAATTGTTAGCTAAGAGTCTAAAGTTTTTGAATTGGAAGGCGTAGCAATAAAGAAGTAGGTCTGGAAGTGCCAATCCACCAAGCTTTAATCCTCTCCTCAACTTCGTCCAAGCTATTCTAGGAGACTTAGTAGCCCAAATAAAGGAACCAATCCTACCTTGCAAATTAGAAATATCTTTTTTATTGAAGATTAAGGGAATAGAATTAAAACGAAAGGTGAGTTTTGGCAAGATTATCATTTTAACTAGGTTCACCCTACCATATATGTTTAAAGGTAAAGTGTTCCATCTAGTCAAGAGTTTTCTGACCTCCTTTACAACTATTAGCCAGCTGGTCTTAGGAGTTTCATCCAGGTTTTGGGTGAGATGGATCCCCAGATATCTGATTTTAGATTTTGCTTCTAGAATAGGGACAGGGTTATTCCAGCTCATTATATCAGTTTTGTCTCTGTTAATGCTATACCCTGATATTGAACCAAAATCCTCGGCCAATTTAAATAATCTTGGTATTGCTTCCTCTGGATTAGACGTATAGAGGAGTAGGTCGTCAGCATAGAGAGCTGTCTTGAGCTCTAGGTCTCCTATTTTGAATGGTTTAATTCCTAGGTCTTGTGTTAAAGAACATACGAAGGGCTCAATATAGATATCGAATAAGAGGGGAGACAGGGGGCAGCCCTGCCTTGTCCCTCTAAAAATACTCAGCCATTCAGTCAGACTGCCATTAACCAAAATCTTAGCTCTGGGGCCCCTATACAAAGTTTCAATTCCCTTAATAAAGATCTCTGGGAAGCCAAATTTTAACATTGACTTCCATAGAAAGAGCCAGTTCACTTGATCGAACGCTTTAGCCGCGTCTATTGCTACAATAGTAAGCAGCACCTTTTTTTCAACTGCAATGTCTATTGCTCCGATAACTTGAAAAGTCAGTTCATTGAGTTGGCGGCCTGGTATAAACCCCCTCTGGTCTGGGTGGATGATTGACTTAATTATTTTTGCAAGCCTGGACGCCAAGATACCAGAGTACATTTTTAGGTCTGAGTTTAACCACTTGGCTGCTAAGGGGTGTGTGCGAGGTCCATTGACTTTCCATTGAAATCAATGGAAAGTCCATGACGAGTTACCCTTGTCATTAGCGCTGAAGGGGTTAAAAGGGAAATGGGTCGATATGACTCTCTTTTTTACGGGTCTTTATTTGGTTTGGCTATCAAAGCGATTGTGGCATCTAACCAGGAAGAAGGAATTTGCTCTCCCTGGATGAATATTTTGGTGAAAAGTCTCTGTAATGGAGCCAGAATTTCTTCCACATTATCTTTATAGACCTCTGTCGGAAGTCCATCAGGGCCAGAGGCCTTATTTCTAGCCATCTTCTTCAATTGTGACCTGACCTCTCCCTCTGTTATCTCAGTGGCTAAGAAAGCTTTATCAGAGTCATTCAACTGTGGCAACTCTATTGAAGCCCACCAATTATCCAGTTCTCCCAGCGGCCAATTATTCTTCTCCTGATATAATTCTTCATAAAAGATTCTAGCTTCTCTTTTGATCTCAATATCCTCTGTTAAGGGCAATCCAGTCCCACGCTGAATTAGAGATTTAATATTGTTCCTGCTCCTCTCCGTCCTAGCCTTCCAGGCTAACAGGGAACCACATTTCTCACTGTATTCAAAGTTGCGAAGCTTACTTACTTCCCACTTATCTATAAGTATTTTTTCAGCTCTTGTTCGAAAATCTGTTTGTAGTTCTAGTATTTCCTTCTCAAGTCTTGGAATATTAGCTCTATCTTCCAAAGCAGCGAGTTGAAGTTGCTGTTCTTTTATTTTAATTAATTTGAGCTCTTGGATATCTCTATCTTTTATAAGCTTTCTATTTAAGATCATTTGGGAGCCATAAATTCCTCTCAGGTAAGACTTAAATGTGTCCCATATAATATGGTCTGAAGCAGTGTTCTCATTAAACCTGAAAAATTCCACTAAACTTTCCTTAATTTTGTTTCTAATCTCATCTTTAGTAGGATGGTCCTATCAAGTGTCCATCTGTATTCTGAAATATTATTTTTGAAAATTATTTTTAACTCTACCAAAGAGTGATCAGACAAACCCACCGGAATGTAGGAAACAGAAGTGATATTAGTTAAAAAAGATTGGTCTAACAAAAAAAAGTCTATTCTTGAAAACTGGCGATATTTTTTACTAAAAAAAGAATACTCTCTGAGATCACCATATTTGACTCTCCAAACATCTCGTAGTGTATAGTCTTTCATGATATTTTTTAAAGCTAAAAGAGATTTTTTGGGAGGGTTATATTTGGCTTTCGAGGTGCGATCCAGTTGAGGGTCTAACAAAAGGTTAAAATCACCCCTTAATATGACTGGAATTGTATGCTGTAACATATATTTTTCTAGCTTATGTAAGAAACAAGCATTGTCCTCGTTAGGGCCGTAATATACCCCACACAAAAATGTAATACCGCTAATTGAAACAACTGCGGCCAACCACCTCCCTGACTGGTCTGTACTCCAGTCATAGATCCTAATCCCTTTATTAGCGCTCACTACTATTGCTACCCCTCTGGTCGCGCCAGTTTGCTTAGAGCACAACATTTCCTGAACCCAATTGTGTCTTACAAATATTTTTCTACACTCTTCTGCTTCCAGGTGTGTCTCCTGTAAAAAAGATATACACGCTCCAGAATTTTTCAAAAACTCACAAACATTTTGCTCTTTCTTGTGGCCCCCCAAGCCATTCAATGGAGAGGTTGGAGACACAAAGTCGACGCAACAACCTTAGGATCCTCAAAATTCCTGAAGGAGTAGAAGTGGAGGATATAAAGGGGTTCGTATGCAGACTACTCCGTGAAGATATTCTAAAGGACCGACCGGATATCAATTTGGAAGCTGAGATTCAGCGAGTACACAGGGATCCATTTAGGCTGCACCCTGATCGTAAAGCACCCAGGAAAATGTTGGTATATTTCCAAACATATAGTGTTAAAGAGCTGATCCTTAACAGATGTCTGGCACGTACCTCTTTGCATTTTCGTGCTAACCCCTATCAGATAAGATCAGATATAGGGGGCAAAACTGCCCAAAGACAGTGGGAGCTTGGCTCTAGAATGCCAGAATTGCGTTCATTGGGAGCTCAGGTACAAATGAAATTCCCAGCTCTGCTCAAAATACGATTTCTTAGTTCTCCTGTTTGAGATGCCACAAAAAGACAGGTGTGAGGTATTTTCATTAGTCTTCCCACTCTGTGGTGTTGTCATGGTGTGCCCAGTCTTAGCGTGATATTCGCTTAGCTGGGCTTTCTATGTGTGTGACGAAGGACGAGTCCTTGCTTCAGCTGTCACATTAATCAAAGGTGCCCTCGGTTGAGTTCATCTTCCGAACGTTTTCTTGCAAAGGCAGGGCAGCGCGTTGCCGGTCTTTCCCAAGACCGGCAACGCGCTGCCCTGCCTTTGTTTTTGGTCCTGAGGAGAACTCCGCAATAGGGGGTTCAAAACGTGTCGACCCTGTAGGTCCAGTGTCAGCCATAAAAATCAGAAAAACTTACCTAAGACAAAATACGATCTGTTCTGATTGAATTTGATGTTTTCAAAATCATAAATGACAATGTAGACTGTATTTCATTTTTTTGGCATAATGAAATGTTCATATTGACACGGGCCTATACCTCAGAAGTATATGTTGTTTTGTTCTAGTGAATGTGAATGGTCTGTCTGTAGTGAGAATGATTCAGTGTGGATGTGTTGCTTAGTGTTGTATGATCTGTTTTGTAAAATCTGTATCTATTTGTACATATTTTGTATATATTTTGTATATGCACAAGAAAGGTTTTCTGAAAAAATGAAAAATAATCAGAAAAAAATGATTTAAATAAACTAGTAACAAATGTTACATCAGACTGATATGTTTTGTTCATAACAGATCTCTGGCCATTAGAAATTAAGTGAGCCCAGTACTGGCAGTTGTGTTGTTAGTTTAGTTATATTTAGAAGTATAAGCATTATCTTTGCCATCTTGGATCTCTAGAACAATGATACACCATGCACTCTACTATTTCTAAATGCCTGGTTACTTTGAGGATTACTGAGTGGCCATTTTGGTTTGTGCATAGTGTATTATTTTTTACTGCTTCATGTTGGCCTATATATTACTTCTAAACTTGGCAGCTACATTTAAATTTTAATTCAATGATTTACTATGCACAATACCATTGCACACAGGCCTCCCAATTCTATATTTAATTGTAGAGCTTGTAGAGTTCGTATGTGGATGGGTAAGCGGAGGGATTCAAGAATATATCAGTGGGTGGACAGATGGATGCATGAGTACAAGAATGATTGAAATATATCATGTATGATATTGACTGATTGTGTGCCTACACTTACCAGTCACTGATGATGCTATTTCTATTAAAAAAGGCAAACTTAGTGGCAATGCCAATGCCCAATTATAACGTTAGGACTATAACTTGGTACCTCTGTTGAAGATAGAGCAGAGCTCTTTCTTGACTACAGTTTATTGAATGTAGAAATGATTTCCTATGTAATGTTAATATGTTATAGAGTGCCTGGCTACTTCATTCAGAGTGTCCACACACTGGGGTTTCACATGCCACGAAGGCCTGAAACTAAAGAAGAGATCTAGCCTACAGTTTCCTGAAAAGCCGCTCCTTTAGCTTCTTCTAGGAGGCTGGTTCTGAGCATTCCAATCTCAGATCAAAAGGTAGAGTATTCCAGAGTTTAGGGTCCAGGAAACTGAAAGAAAGACATCCGATGCATGCTTTTATTCACCTCTGGAACTATCGTGAGCGCAGCTTCAAACGATCTTAGACGTCTACAAGACTGACTTAACCAGAGATTGCAAATTGCAGGGATCTTGGCCATTTAAAATTTTGTGCGAAAAGCATAAGCTTTAAAAGCCACTCTCTTCCTCATTGGAAGCCAGTGAAGTTAAGCAAGTATTGGCCCATAGAAAAGTGTCTGGGGATATTTATTAGCAGGCATACAGCAGCATTCTGCAACGTTTGCAGCTTCCTTAATCTTCCTTTGGTGGTACCCAATTATAGTACAATATAGTAGTTCAGTCTTGTTGTGAGCAACGCCTGGACCACTGTTTTCCTGGCTGCTTCTAGGAGAAGATCAAGGGTCTTCTGAAAAATTTCAGGAGGCCAAAACAGGTACTGGCAAGGCTCATGATCTGACTTTTTAAAATAAGATTTGTGTCAGACCAGACTCTGACATTCTTAACTTTCTGTTTTGGAATCTGGACAGGTCCTAGCACATCTGGCCATTATGCTGTGGACCAGATAGAGGGCTGTTTCCCCAGGACCAGAAGCTCGGTTTTCTAAGCATTCGGTTTGAGACATCTGTGATCCATCTATTTAGCCAATCAGACCAGGCAGGATTCAAAGTGAGCAGCCAAAGAACCCTCATCCTGAGTCAGAGTAATAATAAGCTGCGTGTCATTGGTGTATGACATAATGTAAAAGCCATAGAGATCAATCACATCAGCATAGGGGGTGCATATAGAGATTAAACAGTGTTGGGTTCAATACTGAGCCCTGTGGTACCCCATGCTGCAACAGGAAAACCTCTGATGAGAAAGGCTGTTGCGCTACCTGGGAGGTACGGTTCTCAAGGAAAATTGCAAAACTGGTCAACCCAGGCACTCATGCTGTATTAAAACAATTAGAAATTTCAACACAAAAGTAATTGCAGTGCAAACAAGATTTATTCAATGCATGAGGTAAAACGATGTTTATCTGTACAATCCATTTACTAATGGGTGCTTGCTTCAGAAAAACAGATGACACGTGTTTCATCTTTACTTGACTTGACTTTTTCAAGGCTGGGAATTTTATAACACATAGGATGTATAATTGGGAATATAATTTACAATTTCCACTTAGTCTGAGTTAGATATATATAGAGCATGTAGAGAGAAATTTAGTAAAGGAGAGTCCAAAAAGGTGAGGAATCAAAGGACAAACCACAGTGTAACCATAATCATCAAGTCGAATAGACCGGGTTATGAAGAATAGAAAAGTTGTGCTTGTGACCAACACCAGTGATTGTTGAAATAAAAAATATACAAATAAAAAATACTAACAGTGAACGTATTGTGGTTATTCCTAATCCAGTATGGAGGAGATGTAACATGCAAAACATAGCTAAAGTGAGACCCACCTTGCCAGTTATAGGCTACTCTCCAGTTGATGGAGAAAGGATTCGAGGAAAAGAAACTTGCTCGAATCAGCCTCTCATTAACAGATACTAACAAAAAGAAACAATAAATAAAAGAAAACTAACACACACGACATCCATACATGGGGAAAAGGCTTTATGCTTGCTTAAATAAATGAGAATAATCTGCTGCGTAACAAAAATCACACTTAAACCGAAAATTGTCTTGCGCATGTGCGTATTAGTGTCATGCAATGAACCATGTGATTAACCCATGTGAGAAGGAAACTCTCACGTATGCGCAAGGAGTCATTAACCGTAGGTCTCGAGGCACTGCATGCCAGGCATATGCTTGCCTGAGTTTAGAAGAAGCTGTCGCTGCTAATGCTTTTGATTAACAAAGAAGAAAATAACATGAGATAGAGTAGAAGCAGGTGGTGAATAGTGATAATAACATATTTGAGAAAATAACATCTGTTTATGAATTTATTAGTAGTGTGCATTTGGGCCTGATGGGCTATGCCAAAAGAAAAGATGGCGGTTGAAATGTAATACCAGTCAAGTCTGTGCACTGAAAGTTTGGAGTGACCTGGTGACGGATCATTGACCGGCAGCCAAGAACCAAGAACGAGACGCCTGAGAACGTTTCTGTTGTAATCTTTACTTGGTTTGCCCTGCCCCCCCGCTCCCCTGCTCCCCTTGGTATGTGCCAGCCTGGCATGCACGAACATTCCACAGCTGACTCCAGTTGACTGGAAACTGTGATGGTGTTAAGACCGAATAAAGAATACTCCTGTCTTACTTGTTGTAGGAGAGTAGGGTCTGCTATCCTATGGTCACCCCAAATTTTTGCTTTTTGCTTCACTGGTTTATGACTTAATGTGGCTGTGTGCCTGCTAATCAGACCCACAGCCTGCTGTTCTCTCTCTAAATTGTTATCCATGTACTTTAGGTGCATAACGAAATTGGAACTGGTTCACCTTATTGGCCCCTGTAACAGTGTACCCAGGTACCCAGGGCATAGGTGCTTCCAAGGCCTACCAGGGGCTGCAGCATGTATTGTGCCACCCCTGGCCTGGCCTCCATATTTGACACAACTGGCTGATCACTCAGCTGGGGTAAGTCGGTGTAACCACCCCTTACTTAGGTGTAGTATGCCTATACCTAACCTAAAATGGACACATATGTTCCTATCAGTCACTCCTATGGAAGGCCTCATCAATCCTGGAGGCAGAGTGCTTGGAAATATGTGAGATGGTGCTCTGGCATGAGCTGAGCCTGTCTGCAGCTTTCGGAACCATGTCCTTTAGCTGTTTCATGATATTGCCATACCATATACTCTTAAGTGCATTATGAACCTCGCGGTTAAATGCTATCTTGGGTTTGGCTTTATCAAAACATGTCGAGCAAGGTGTCATACGAATTGGAATACTACCCCCTCGCCAGTTCTGGCGACGGGGGTAGCATTCCACCCTTCTAGAGGGACACGACATGTACCTAGCCTGAACCCCGGTTAAAGTTAAACAGAGCCTTAGCATCCCAAAATGGATGCTGCCACCACAGACACAAGTCTGACCTCCTGCTGCTGGGAGTCCTTCCAGCGAGGGCAGCTTGGACAAAGGGTTTCCTGCCTGGGGAGGTGCTAGCACCACTCAAGACAGGATTTTGTGTATTGGGTAGGACAGGGCTGAATAGAATCAGACATGCCTGGGGCACACAAGGTGTCCCTGTGCATAGGCCAGTTCAAACCGGTGCTGGGGCTTTCCAGCCCCAGTCCTGGCGCGAAACTGGACAAAGGAAAGGGGGTGTAACCCAGAGGAGGGACCTAGTAGGTGATCCGGCCCCCCAGATTCGAAAAAAGAGTGGGAGCTGTGTCCTGAGACTTCAGATCATCCTGAATCGACTTGAAATACAGAAGAAGACTGGACTTCGACATTCTGCTGCACAGAAGACGGAAGAGAATCTCCCTTGTGGCCAAGGAGTGACCACCCTGTGAACACAGGCACCAACCAGCAACTCGACGTCTGCTTTGCCGCCGCCGGAGCCCAGAGCCTGACAAGACCCAGACTCCCAGACTTCTCACAGCCCGATCCACAGTCCCTGCAAAGAAGGGACCCATGGAGGCACCGAGAGACGTGGGACCGGACCTCTTGAAAGACCCCCGAAACGCTGACTGCGCAGCATCAGAGGCACCCTCGACACTGTGCTTTGGGGTTTGAGAAGCCCTAACCTCGAGCAGCGCTTGCACCGAAGATCAGCCCCCCAGCATCTCCACGATCTGCGTGGGGCCCTTTTGCACCGTGCCACTCGACGCGCCATCCCGGCCACTTGCCACGTGGCTAGCGGCCATCTTGGCGACGAACCCTGCAACTTACACTGCGGGTCTGGTTGCTCCAGACTTGCCCTTACTCCTGTAAAAAGGAGCACCTGCTCTGACCTTGCTGGTCCGAGTAACAAGCCTTTTTCGATTCCTGCGTGGCTTGCATTAGCCAAGGCATGTTTGCTCCAATCAAGTTGCCGAGACCGCCACCAGCGAGAAGCCTGCGTGGGACAGCTCGCGACCGACTCCTGGATGTCTTCGACCCCTCGTGTCCACGTGGCTGCAGAGAGAAGCTACACAACATCACCTGTTTGCACCCGACATCGCCTGGTTCCAATCTGGTTCCACGGTAGTCACTGGCTAGTGACTTTGAACATTGTCCCCTCTGCTTTCAGGTCTTCACCTCTTCATATCCACCCTTGGATCCACCGGAACTCTTCACATCGAGCCGCCTGCAGCATCTTCAGCTCCAAGCACCATCGACCTGCGTGACGAAACCCGACACTACTTCGGCCCTATGCACCCGCTTCCTGTGGGTGAGGTAACTCAGCTCCGCCGGTGTTCCCACACTGGTACACACCTCTAGTGTCTGTGTCTAAAGTTTCATCCTTCTAGGTCACTCGGAAGGTTCCTTTTTAACTAACTTGGTAACTTTTACGCACCATTGACATTGCATTGGTAAAGCGTGCACTTTCCGCACTGCACCCAAGTCCCGCGGGCCTTTCCCGACTTCTTCACTGCTAGTCCTGAACAGCTCCAGTGATTCCCCAGGCCCTAGGCCTCTTCACTTTCCCCATAGTGGTTCTTATACCACTATTTTAGTATATGGTTTAGGTGGCCCCTAGGGCTCATCCATAATTGTGCAACTTTTGTGTATTTAAACTGTGTTTTGTTTTAACGCATTTGCTTTTGTGCTCATAAAGAGTATCAGGGATATTTGTAGAAATAAATCTATATATATTTTCAATATATATCTGTGTGGTGTCCTTTCATTTGGTATTCAAGGGGATTGTGTATGGTAAAACAGCTTGCTTCACATGCCTTTACAGAGTTTAGCCTAAGACTGCTTAGTCCATGCTACCCCTAGGATAGCTTGTCTATAAGGTTGACTTTACAACCTGCACCATAAGGGTTGCTTGGCATGGTACAAGGTGATCACTAGAACTAGTGAGCATCATATACCAGGCCAACTTCTCACACTTGTAAGTTTCTTCATTTCAACAGTTTCTTAACTGGAAAACTATATACATTTGTATCTAATCTGTTCATGAACGTGTGAGAAAGGAAGTTTTCCTGAATTATGAATACATTAAATGGGAAGGGTTTGATAAACAAAGGATCAGTTAAGAAATAAAGAGTGACGGCATGAGGTAATGACAACTCCCCTGCCCTTGCCCAATTGCAGTCCAGGATTCCTGAATACTTGCAACTTTGAGGGTGGGATATGCAGAAATAAATGGTATAAGAAAAGAGGAGAGAGAGAATTTTGGGGGTTTTAAGATTGATGCAGATGTCGATACTGAATAAGGAAGGGTTAAAACTGCAGCTGGAGAAGAACACACTGGGAAAATTCAATACTGATAGACAGCCCGAATACATTGAAGAATTGCAGAAGAATATCGAGGAGGGAGAGAGTGTGAGAGCGAGATGAGCTTCGGTGTGTCAGGTTTTAGAGACGTGTAGTAAGTATAATCCTATCCTGTCCTTACTCTATAGTCTTTGTCTGCTGATTCTATATCAGGTGACCACCACAGGTCCTTTTGGCCAGGGGTTGGGTTTCTTATTTCATTACTTGGTAATTATGTTTCTGTCTTAAATTTGCATAACATTTTGCAAATGTATGATATATTATGTCTTTTGTCTCTCCATCAACCCTCTCTTAATGCATTGAATTGTTGAATAGATCTATGAATTGAATGTATTTGATAAATTAGGTTTTCTCTTCCATGAAAGTTGACGGAGTTTGCACTGTGAGTCTGTATAAAGGGCTTTCATTTTTGAATGAGTTATTAGATAAAAAACCATTGAATATTACCATGAGTCTGTGATTATTTTATTAAAGGCAATAAGTTAAACTAGTTATAATTGTTAATATCACCATCAACTACTTGACTATTGGTCCGTTGACCAAAGGAAGAAGATTGATCTGTGATGATTAGTTAGGTATTGACTAATCAGGATCAAAGAAATAAAACTTGACCCCCAACAGAACGGCCAGGAAACTTGAATGTGCGTACGGGCCCGTGTTAAATTATTGTTGACTGTAAAATGTATTTCCCTGGCCTTCCGCTGGATCAGTTTTTCTGGTAGCATAGCGGTGGTTATTATTGATTATTTTGGTGAATAGTGATTATTGATTAGTGGTTATTGTTTGATTATCAACTATATGTTTAACAATAAAAGTTAGTGTTTCGGTCTGTGTTGTCTAGAAGCACAGGTACAGAGATATCTGGGAATCCCTGGAACGGAATTTAGAAGAGTGTGGTAAATGGAAATCACACTGCAGAAGGTTGCTCATCTGTTGTCATAATATTGAGAAGCTACGCAGGTCTGGCAGTGTTATATTAGGGACTATATAGTATAAAGGTATGGTGTGAGAGGTAGCAGTGGGCTTACCTTTGAAAATTAGGATTTACACAGGAGAGGAGTAGCCCTAGAGAAGTAACAGGTTCTCCCTGAGCTTAAGTGTAGGGTAAACAGGGGTTTTTACTCGTAGTTACCGGAAGGAATTTTCTCTTTTTAGCGAGGTAAGAACTATCTTTGGTTTAGTGGTGAAGACAGAGTAGTGCTCTTTTTACGTTGTTACTAACAAACTTTTATAAAGGAAAGTTAGAAAGGATACTGTTGTATTACCTTGTAATGGGAGGGTCAGTAGCAGGAGCCATACTGACATCAGAGAGAGCCGCGCCGAGATGGGTTTAAGCAGCTTGTGTGAGAAAACTGCAGATTGTAAAGGCAGGGACAGTAGTAGGAGTAATACTGACATCACAAAGAACCACGCTGGCATTGTTCAGACAAGTGGGTGTGTTGTAAACCCTGATTGGTTAATAGACAAGTAGTGTGCTGGTATTGGTTGAAGAAAGGAATACGTAATGAGCCCTGACTGGACTGCTGGTGTGAGTCGCGCTGGTATAGGTCGAGTGTTAACTAACAGAGTCTGTGGAAATACGGTAAAGCTTTGATATTTGGCTGAAAAAATTAAGTTGATTAATAAGATCAAATATTTCTTTAAAAGGATAAGAACATAGTAACTAGGGAGGAAATTCTTATGCCACCTCCTAACTATGCCAGAAACCGGTCCCCGGAAGCATGTTTCCTTTCCAGTGAAGAATTGGCTTGGTAGTTTGGTCTGCCCTGTTCCCATGATGCACTGGGCCAGGGACAGACTACTTTGCATATAGCCAGGTTCTGAACTGGGATGGTGCAGTGAGCTAAAAAACGGTGATGGATCAAGCCCTGATCTGTAGACTGGGTAGGAGTGTTCTGATTAACTCAGATACTCTGTCCATCACCACCCCCTTTTTGTAATTATTTTGGCCACCATGAGTGTGGAAGGGTATGCTCAGACATGAGTCCCTTGCTCATTGCACCATCAGGATTCAAGCAAGCCGGGCCGAAGACGGCTGTAATGCCAGAAACCGGTCCCCGGAAGCTTGTTTCCTTTCCAGTGAAGAATTGGCTTGGTAGTTTGGTCTGCCCTGTTCCCATGATGCACTGGGCCAGGGACAGACTAATTTGCATATAGCCAGGTTCTGAACTGGGATGGTGCAGTGAGCTAAAAAACAGTGATGGACAAGCCCTGATCTGTTGACTGGGTAGGAGTGTTCTGATTAACTCAGATACTCTGTCCATCACCACCCCCTTTTTGTAATTATTTTGGCCTCCATGAGTGTGGAAGGGTATGCTCAGACATGAGTCCCTTGCTCATTGCACCATCAGGATTCAAGCAAGCCGGGCCGAAGACGGCTGTAATGCCAGAAACCGGTCCCCGGAAGCTTGTGTCCATCACCACCCCCTTTTTGTAATTATTTTGGCCACCATGAGTGTGGAAGGGTATGCTCAGACATAAGTCCCTTGCTCATTGCACCATCAGGATTCAAGCAAGCCGGGCCGAAGATGGCTGTAATGCCAAAAACCGGTCCCCGGAAGCTTGTTTCCTTTCCAGTGAAGAATTGGCTTGGTAGTTTGGTCTGCCCTGTTCCCATGATGCACTGGGCCAGGGACAGACTAATTTGCATATAGCCAGGTTCTGAACTGGGATGGTGCAGTGAGCTAAAAAACGGTGATGGATCAAGCCCTGATCTGTTGACTGGGTAGGAGTGTTCTGATTAACCCAGATACTCTGTCCATCACCCCCCCCTTTTTGTAATTATTTTGGCCACCATGAGTGTGGAAGGGTATGCTCAGACATGAGTCCCTTGCTCATTGCATCATCAGGATTCAAGCAAGCCGGGCCGAAGACGTCTGTAATGCCAGAAACCGGTCCCCAGAAGCTTGTTTCCTTTCCAGTGAAGAATTGGCTTGGTAGTTTGGTCTGCCCTGTTCCCATGATGCACTGGGCCAGGGACAGACTAATTTGCATATAGCCAGGTTCTGAACTGGGATGGTGCAGTGAGCTGAAAAACGGTGATGGATCAAGCCCTGATCTGTTGACTGGGTAGGAGTGTTCTGATTAACTCAGATACTCTCTCCATCACCACCCCCTTTTTGTAATTACCTCCTAACATGCCAGCTTCCTTTATGATGATGGAAAGTGGATATCATATGTGCGTATGGTTGGAAAATTGGGTGGAGTATACGAAAGGTGATGGTGTTCTAGCTTTTCCAGAACATGGTTCATTTAATGGGAGAATTCCTCAGAATTTTAGAATCAGGATCATTAGAACCAAGTCCTAGGTTAGCACAGTATGAGGCTGTGGAAGATCGGTATACTGAGTCATATGAGTGAGAAAAATAAAGAGGAGTTAGAAGAGTCAATAGTGGATTCATACACAGATATCCGTTTGACAGTCAGGTGGATCAGATGAAAAGATGGAGAAGGGCTGTAGTATCGGAGGGTTTGTATCCAGTATTGATGGCTGAAGACAAAGAAGGGAGCAAGTGTAAGTAAAAAATGAAACGCATAGGTGGGACAGGAAAAGGGTATGAAGAGTCTGATGATGAGTTATTATGAGATATTTTAGTAAAAAGACCTCGCCATATCAAGAAAGTGCTAGAGATACAGCTCCAGGTACCCCTATAATGGGAACTCTGTTGATTCCACAAGTTCTATATGATCCAACAGTTTACTCGAGCCTCGCAAGAAAAGGAAAGGGATGCGTTGAATATAACAGAAGAAAAGATAATTCAGAAAATAAATCAGCTAAGTTTAAATACTGAAGTATTGACAGTGCCAGTAACTATTGGTCCTGTTATCCCATTGTATGGTGATAATCGAAGTACACCAAAATCGCAAAATATAGTAGTCACACAGAATAGGGCTAGAAAGGAGATAGACATGTTAGAAGATCAAACTAGTGAGAGTGAATCAAATGTTTCATTGCTAGATCTCCCACATATTGAGGCTGTGACTGAAACTCCAAAAAGAATTTCACACATTGACGCAAGAAAGGTAGTACCAACTGTCACTCCAGTGGCAGGAAATTCTACCGGATTTTCTCCTGAAGGTCTGAAGGAATGGGCAAAAGGATTAGAAAAACAGAAAACACCTCCTAAAACTATAGATGTGAGTAAGATGAGGGTAAATTTGGTAGAAATGATCATTGGCACGATAGGTCTTGACAGATTAGGTTCATATAGAGACAAATAATTGTTGTTTTTGTGTAAAAGTATAACTTGGAGGACAAAGAATATACATGAAAAGATAGTGGAAGCAGATTTAGAATTTGGAATAGATATAGAGAAATCAAAAATTCTACAAAAACTTTTTATATCAGAATTTACTGAGAAGTTCCTAGAAAGTTTGAATGCATCGGGAAAAAAATTGCAAATGAAGGAATTGATATACATTTTGAAGAAATGGGGAGATGTAAATAAATGGAGAAGTAGATGGTCAAGGAAGAAATACGAAGCAGCTACAAAAGAATTATCCACATTTCCGTTGAGGGAGGTAGAAAAGGCGGAAAGGATGTTTCCGATGAGAGACGTCCCTGGGGGTGGATATGTTCATGTTCCATGGACAAATGATTTTCCTAGGTTGAGAGAGAAACCTATTAAATGGTACAAGCAGGTAAAGAGGTTTGCAAAGGTTTTAAAGGTTTTGTTGAAAGATTTGGATGGTCTGTTTGACATGGTGGTACCAACTGTTTTGTGGACAGAATGTAAGATTACAGCTGATTGGCCCACAAAGAATATCCTAGAAATGCAAAAAAAGGAGCACCTTCAGAGGATGTAATGAAGAAATATATCCAAGTGATTACCTTTCTGAAGGGGAAAATTCCCCCCAAAGAAACAGATTGGGTTAAAATAGAGAGAACCACTCCAGAACCTAAGGAGTTAGTGCATGCGTACTATGAAAGGCTGCTGCAAGTGTTTAAACAGTATAGTGAATTTGAGAACATTGGTGATGAAGATATGGGACATTTTGTATATAGATTTGTCTATTGACTAACATCAGAAATTAGCCAGATGATTCAGCAGCATATGCTTTGTTGGCAAAGCAAGGCGATAGATGACATTCTGAAGTGTGCAAAATACTGCAGTGATGACATTGATGCAAAGCATAAAAAGTTAAAGGAGAAAATGATATGAGCACAAGTGACGATGGCATAGCACCAAGAAGCAAATTCTGGTTCTCAAAATGATAAGCAGATGAATGGACAGAATCAGAATAGTCAAGTTTTGAATGAAAGCAAAGGAAAAGGTCCCATTCTGAACTCCATACCCCTTGAAAGAGTGGCAGAATTCGACTACTTGGGAATTCGACTTAACGACGCGATGAGCTGGACCGCCCACATCAATAAAATGACAATGGCCCACAAAAGGGTGGGGGGGGCCCTCCTCAAGGAGTTCAACAACTCAACAAAACACTGTGTTGCCCCTCTACTAGACATATATAAAGCACGTGCGGTCCCTGCGTCACTTTATGGAGCCGAACTGTGGGGCCTGGGCAAAGTGGACTTACTGAGCAAGGCCGAAAACAAATTCATTAAAGATCTCCTTGCTATTCCATCGAGTAGTCCGACTATCCCAGTGCTCATGGATACTGGCTGTAAAGCTATAAGGGATCAGGCCCGTCTTCGACCCCTCTTGCTCTGGGCTCGCCTGTGGAGGGTTCCTGAGCTAAAACCTTATGCCAATGGTCTAGCTGAGGTGATGCACTCCGACGGTTGGCATAGCATTAAATGGCTGAAGGACATTAAACACCTTTTAGGGGACTTAGGCCTGGACTCCTGCTGGCATAGCCACTCCGCTCCCCCAAAGGAGACCTTAAAAAAACTTTTTTGGGAGTGGGTTTGTGTGAAGCGCACCAGCAGCCAGCAGCACTGCAAAACCACCGCAGCTTTTCTGCTGTTAAAAGATGTCGTCACCTATGAGCCGTACATGGACATAATAACAATTGCCATGGATCGGTCCCTGTACATTAAATTCCGGTTAGGAACCCTACCCTTGGCCGACTTCTGCTCCAGGTGGAATAAACCCCAGTCCCCATCACGCTTTTGTGCTCTTTGTCCCGATAAACCAGAGACGGTGCCACACTTTCTTTTCGAATGCCCGGACTATGGTCGCCCCAGATCACGTTGGCTTGGTCCTATCTGCAGAGAATTGGGTACCCGCCAGCACTCTGTCGCCCTCCGGATTCTTTTAACCAATACAGCCCCTCCCATTGTTTGTGCTGTTGCCAAGTTTTTAAAATGGGCTTGGTTGATTAGACATAGAAGACTGTCCATTTCAATTTAATCCTTTCTTTTAATTAATTTATGCTGATCTAATGTGTTTTATTCTTTTACCGAATGTACAGTCATACTTTTTTTCGACATGCTGTTTTTATCTTTTGTACTGCTTTTATGATATATGCATATCGAAATAAAGCAATCAATCAATCAAATGGTACAAGCAGGTAAAGAGGTTTGCAAAGGTTTCAAAGGTTTTGTTGAAAGATTTGGATGGTCTGTTTGACATGGTGGTACCAACTGTTTTGTGGACAGAATGTAAGATTACAGTTGATTGGCCCACAAAGAATATCCTAGAAATGCAAAAAAAGGAGCACCTTCAGAGGATGTATTGAAGAAATATATCCAAGTGATTACCTTTCTGAAGGGGAAAATTCCCCCCAAAGAAACAGATTGGGTTAAAATAGAGAGAACCACTCCAGAACCTAAGGAGTTAGTGCATGCGTACTATGAAAGGCTGCTGCAAGTGTTTAAACAGTATAGTGAATTTGAGAACATTGGTGATGAAGATATGGGACATTTTATATATAGATTTGTCTATTGACTAACATCAGAAATTAGCCAGATGATTCAGCAGCATATGCTTTGTTGGCAAAGCAAGGCGATAGATGACATTCTGAAGTGTGCAAAATACTGCAGTGATGACATTGATGCAAAGCATAAAAAGTTAAAGGAGAAAATGATATGAGCACAAGTGACGATGGCATAGCACCAAGAAGCAAATTCTGGTTCTCAAAATGATAAGCAGATGAATGGACAGAATCAGAATAGTCAAGTTTTGAATGAAAGCAAAGGAAAAGGTCGAATGAATAGAGATGAAGCGAAAAAGAAATACTCTTCTCATGGGTGTGGAAAGCTTGGACATCGGAAGAACGAGTGTAGAAACATTCAACAAAATAATGGGGTAAATCACATTTTAAATCCACAGATGCAGAAGGGGATGGTTGTGAATCAGCAGCAACAGCAGCAGATAGTTACTTCTCAGTTACAGGTGCCTCAAACCCCCCAACAATGTGAATGCTCAGGTGCAGAGATACAGTGTGAATAACGGATTCCAAGGAGAAAGTGGTAAGAATACACAGACTGTTCAACAATTTTGGATAAAGAGTGGTGCAGATGAAACGGGAATGTCGCAATGACAGCGCCTGAGGGGGGAGGAGGAGTGAGCACTTGGCGCATGTTTGGCAGTAGATCAGTCAGGTCCATTTATTGATGGGAAGGTTGAAGGCAATGAAATTTCTTTCCTAGCGGATACCGGTGCTACACATTGTACTGTGAGAACAGCAGAAATCCCAAACCTACCCCTCTTGGGAGAAACTATCCAAGTTGTAGGAGTCTCAAATAAGCAGATTAGGATCCCGATTACAAAGCCAACAGAAGTGAATATTGGAAATTTCAAAGATATGCATCGATTTGTAGTATGCGACTCAAGTCAATTAAACCTATTAGGTAGGGACTTGTTGTGCAAGATGAACTGCACCATCTTATGAGCACCTGATGGTGTGGCTTTCCAAATGCTGGATGAAGATGTAGCCTTTAAGATGATGCTAGCTAAACAGGGAACAAAAGTGGATGAGATGTTTTCACTTCTTACTGAAAATGATTTGCCGGATGACTTAAAAGAAACAGTGAAGTCAGATGTATGGGATTTTGTAGGAAAAGAAATTGGTCTAATGGGAAAGGCAGACCCCATCAAAGTTATGGTGAAGTAAGGTGCAATTTATCCAAATACACCTCCATATAGAATGAGTCCTGAAGTCAAAGCAGGAGTTGCCCCAGTAATTGATCAAATGATTGAATAAGGTATTCTAAAGGAAATATTGAGTAGTCCTTGTAATTCTCCAATCATGGGACTCAAAAAACCTAGTGGAAAATATAGAATAGATCAAGATTTGAGGATAATTCATAAAATAGTAGTGCCCTGTTGTCCTGTAGTGCAAAACCCTGCAGTGATTCTTTATCAGATACCATGGTATGCTCACTCGTATACTGTAGTTGATTTGTGCCAAGCATTCTTTTCAATTCCATTGCATCCAGATAGCCAATATCTTTTTGCTTTCCAGTTTGGAGACTGTGTTTTGTCATGGTGCCGAGTTCCTCAGGGTACACAGAAAGTCCATCGATATTAAATCAGATTTTTAAAAAATGTTTGGAGACATTGGTAATGCTCAGTCTTTGTTCAGTATATTGATGATGTATTGGTGGCATCAAAGACAAGAGAAGCTTATGTCATTGACACAATAGTTTTGCTGAACCATTTGGCATAAGTAGGACACAAGGTGTCCCCAGGAAAATTACAATTTTGTAAACAAGAAGACGTCAATGGATAAGTGGATTTTCACTGCTGGCAAAACCCTTAATAAGGTTGAAATGAAAGGAGATGACAGACCCGATTAAGTGGGATGATGAAGGTGAAGAAGCATTCATAAAATGGAATAGTTGTTTGTGTCAGGCCCCAGCATTAGGAATTCCAGACTATGCAAAAGAATTTGCATTGTTCTGTTGTGAAAGAGAAGGGTGTGCACTTTCTGTGTTAACCCAGAGACATGGATTGTCTCGATGGCCTGTAGCATACTTCTCTGCTACCCTCCATCCGGTGGCCGCAGCATTACCTGGCTGTTTAAAAGCAGTAGCTACTACTTGTATGAGGCTGGAGCAGAGGAAATCGATTGTGATGGGACATCGTGCCAAAGTTTATGTGCCACATTCAGTTGAGATTCTCTTAACAAGAACTCGTACTCAACGTTTGACCCCTAGTCGGATGCCTAAGTATGAAAGAGTAATCTTGGGTGCTGAAAATGTAAATGTGACAAGATGCACCATGGTGAATGTAGCAACCTTGTTGCCTGATTTCTATTGCAAAGAAGTAAAAGATGAAGTTGATCACAATTGTCTGGATATGACAGAGATGTGTACAAAACCAAGGCTCGATCTTTTCGATGTTCCACTGGAAGAGTCAGATTTTGTACTGTTTGTAGAAAGGAGAATGGAGAACTGATGTCGTCTGGCTATGCTGTATGTACTGTGTCAGGTATCATAGAAGCTTAATGTTTACAAGGAATCAAATCTGCTCAAATAACTGAGCTGTTTGCATTAACGAGGGCTTGTAAATTTGGGAAAAAATGGAGAGTAACCATATTTACGGACAATCAATATGGTTTCGGAGTTGTACATGATTTCGGCTAATTTTGGCTACGGAGGGGATTTCTGACTTCTTTAGGATCTCCAGGCAAATATGTTAAAGAACTATTGGAAGCATTACAATTGCCAAAAGAAATTGCAGTGGTCAAATGTGCTGCACATAAGTCAGAAAATGATAATGTGACATTGGGTAATCGGTACGCAGACCAAGTGTCACAATTCTGTGCAAGAAATACAATTTCTTTGAACAGAGGGATGGAAAAAGAAGTTACCAATTGCCAACAAATGTTTTGAAACGTGGGATGAAGTTATGCAATTACAGGATAAGGCAGACATGAAAAAAGGAACAATGGATCAAAACAGGTTGTACCAGAAGGACTGCCGATGAAGTGTGGGTGTGTCCAGATGGTAGACCAATAATGCCAGTCAGTTTGTTGTCCCAAATGGCTAGGGTATATCATGGAATTGCACATGTCAGGAGGGATGCCATGATCAGACAATTCAAACAGATGTGGTTTAATCCCAAGTTTAGGATTGTGGTAGAGAGCCTCTGCCAAAGATGTTTGACCTGCCAATTGCAAAACCTTGGAAGGAAAACAGTAGTTAGTTGGGGAAAAATTGGAAAGGCAGAGGGTTTCACAAGATCGCAACTAGACTTCATAGAGTTGCCACCATGCAAAGGCTTGAAGTATGTCCTTGTCATTTTTTGTCTGTTTTCTCGGTGGGTAGAAGCCTATCCCGCAAGAAGAAACAATAGTCTCTCTATTGCTAAACTACTTTTAAAAGAGCTTATACATAGATTTGGATTTCCAGTCACTTTGGAAACAGATCGAGGTCCTCATTTTAATAATGAGATAATTAAATTGATTTGTGAAGCTTTCAAAATTGACTAGCAATTACATTGTCCGTACTGACCAGAAACATCTGGAGTGATTGAGCATCTCAATAGCACAATAAAATACAGGTTAGGAAAAGTGTGTGCATCCACTCCACTGAAATGGCCTGATACTTTGCCTATTGTATTGATGAGCCTTAGAAGCATTCCTGATCAAAGAACAGGATTAATTCCTCATGAAATCCTCATGGGAAGAGCAATGAGACAGACATTCATACCTGGAAACAAATTGATGAATATAACTGATGATTTAATATTGGATTATTGCAAAGGATTGGCTGATCTGTTATGTTCTGAGTCTCACCAGGATGGAGAAGATCCAAACGCAGAGCAGCCAAATCAAGCTCATGATTTGTGTCCTGGAGACTGAGTCATGATAAAGACGCATACAAGAAAGTCTTGCTTCGAACCCAGGTGGACAGGACCTCATCAAGTCATATTGGTCACGACAACAACAGTAAAGTGTGCTGGATTTCCAAATTGGATCCACACCAGTCATACTCAAAAAGTCCCAAGTCCACCTGATCAACCAAAGCAGCAACTGGTAGAACAAAGAAAAGAACCTGAAGCTGGGTATTGTGAAGTCGAAGAAATCAGAGCAACAGATTCTGAAGAACACATTGACGACGAACAACCAAGTACAAGTCAAATAGAGTGGGCACCAGTTACTGGGACTAAAGAGACTGCTGTAAAGACCAGAAGGGAGCTTGAAATTGAAAGACCAGAACAAAGTCAGCAAAATCCAGAAGAATCAATTGCGGAAATCCCAGACACAGCCCAGTCAGAAACAGGAGAAGAGCTTGTTGTAGAAAACTCAGACCAAATTCAGTTGCAAGAAGAAGAAGGGAAGTCTATTGCCAAAGGTTCAAATGAAGCTCAGTTAGGGAAAGAGAAAGAATCAGCTGAAGAAGATTTAGATCAGATACAGTTAGAAGAAGAAAAGAGAAGTGTAGAAAGTCAAGAACAAAAACAAACAACAGAAAAAAAGTAGGGAATTCAGAACAAGCCCAACAAAAGGAAAGCGAAAATAAAAGGATACTTGAAATAGGTAAAGAAGGTTAAAAGGCAGTACAGACAAAAAGAGTTAGAAAGGGAGATCACTGGCCAAGTGAAGTAAATGATTGAGATACATCCTAAGAAGAAAAACAGGGAAAGAGCAGGAACAAGTAAACGAGGTATCAAGTCAGGCTGAACAAGAACAAACAAGAAGAAGATCATTAAGATTGTCAAAAAGAACGAGGGTACTAAATAGAAACATATAAAGCTCCAGAGTGGACCTACATAATATTTGAAGATTTGGAAAATCTCGATCTAACAGATGAGCCAGAGAATAACGAAGTTAGAGGATCTGATGAAAAGGATCTGAGACCACCATAAATAAAAGACTTTTGTACAAAGGGTAGCTTCATCGAAAAGTTATCAAAAGGAGAAAAGGATCAAGAAGGAAAAGGACTGACCAGAAGCTGAACGCCTTTGAAGTGTGGGCTCACACATAAATTTTATCTTTAGACACATTTTTTTAGAAAATAATTTTAGAAATAAATCTAGATACTAAAATGAAACAAGTACAGGTGACTGAACATCGAAATCTAGTTTTAAAAGGAGATGTGTTAAATGTTGTTTATGTAGTACTACTAAACTAATCTTGATGTGGTTAATGTTAATAGTTGTGATACCTGTCCTAATGATAACTAATAATCAGGATAAAAGCATGTATTATCATGATAAATCAAATAGTGAATCGTAATTTAATGTATTCACTAAACTCCTTGACCATTATGTGGACACAATAGATGTGAGTGCTTGTTATGTTTGCAGGAAACTACCTACGCCTGTCTCGGAGGGTGTGACATATTACCACCTTCCATTAGCCTATGGTGTGTCCTGTAGTGTTGTAACTAGTTTATTTTATATTACTGGTAAGTTGCAGTATTTCTATAGTACCATGGATTTAGTTTTTTCAGAAGTTCCTATTAGAAGAAATAGGAATCCAGTAGAATTATTTCTAACTACGAATACCATAGACAAAACCCATGCACATAGAAATAATCTAACATGCCTTTTGCATGATGAAGAAAATTATTTTCTCAATTTAGGAGAAGAAAGAAGGCAGTATTTCTAACAGAAAGCAGTTGAGCAAAAGTCCCATATACCTCCATGGGCTGCTTTAGAAGGGGATAATAAGAAAGGTGAGACTCATGCTTCAATGCTCCTGGACTTGTCGAAACTAGAGAAATTCTGTCTACATAGATTAAAGACTGAATATAACAATATTTTCATTGGTACTAGTGAATATGAACATACCTTCCTAAAAATGGGGGGATGGGGACTAAAAGGAGGAACTGATCCCGTATTTCTGGGAATCTATTATGTGTGTGGTAAAATGCCTATTATAGGTTACCAACATTGCAGTTGTTACATTGTCATTGTATTTCCAAAGGTATACCAATATCACTAAGAACAATGAAATGAGTTATAAAATATAGAAGAGCAATTTTTTCTGAAATAGTAAGGGATATATTTGGGGCATTGATACCGGCAGTTGGAGTCACATTAAAAGCACATAAGATAAATCTATTGTCCACTGTAGTAGACCGTTTATCAGCAGATACTGTTGGAGGATTCTTGATGATCAATACTGAAATGGTTGTGATCAGATCTATGGTTTTGCAACATAGACTTGCCCTTGATATATTTTTGGCAAAAGAGGGTGGAGTCTGTGGAATGTTGAAAACTCAACATTGCTGCATCTATATCCTGGATAAAAGTAAAGGTATTGAGGGATATATAAAGAAAATTACAAAGATTCATAATGAATTGACCCAACTGGAGGTTGACAATGCATGGGAAAAATTTGGTAAAGGTCTTTTTGAAATAGATAACTGATTTTCCATTTTTGGAATTAGTTTATTATGAAAGATAATAATACCTATGATTACAATAGCACTAGTGATAACATATGAATGTTGTTAGGGAAAAATGTAAACAAGGTCAATGTTGAAACAAAGAAAAAAAGAATGGGCAGGAAGAATAAATGGGAAGAAATAGAGTTAGAGCAAATGAAAGACAACTTGTATGGGAAAATGAAAGAAATGAATATAGAAGAGAAAAATAAAGAGTGTGTAAAGACTAATGTAGACACTAAGATTTAATGTTATACTTGGCAATTGGTAATGATGGGTATTTTATGATGGCTCTAAAATGACATCAGAGGGGGGGGGTTGATGGAGCAAGGATTCCAGGAAAAGAAACTTGCTCAAATCAACCTCTTATTAACAGATACTAATAAATCGAAAAAATAGATAAAAGAAAATAAACACACATGTGACATCCATACATGGGGAAAAGGCGCTATGCTTGCTTAAATAACAGAGAACAATCTGAGGCGTAACAAAAATCCCGCTTGAAACCGAAAATTGTCTTGTGCATGTGCGTATTAGTGTCGTTCAAGTAACCATGTGATTAACCCATGTGAGAAGGAAACTCTCATGCATGCACAAGGAGTCATAAACTGTAGGTCTTGAGGCACCGCGTGCCTGGCATATGCTTGCCTGAGTTTAGAAGAAATTGTTGCTGCTAATGCTTTTGCCTAACAAAGAAGAAAATAACATGGGATAGAGTTGGAGCGGATGGTGAACTGTGATAATAACATACTTGAGAAAATAACATCTGTGTGTCATTCTTTTATTAATAGTGTGCATTTGGGGCTGATGTGCTGAGCCAAAAGAAAAAATGGTGGTTGAGACGTAATACAAAACGAGTCTGCGCAGTGAAAGTTTGTAGTGACCTTACGACTGGATCACTGACAGGCTGCCAAGAAACAAGGATGAGACGCCTGAGAACATTTCTTAACTGCAGAGTTATATAAATGTGTAGCTAATCTGTTCATGAACGTGGGAGAAAGGAAGTTTTCCCAAATTACAAATAAATTAAATGGGAAGGGCTTGCTAAACAAAGGATTAGTTAAGAACTAAAGAGTGACGGCATGAGGTGATGACAATTGTCATGCCCTTGCCCATTCGCAGTCCAGGATTCCTGAATCCTTGCAATTTTGATGGTGGGATATGCAGAAGTAAAGGGTATAACTAGAGTAACTTGAGAAAAGAGGAAAGATAGATTTTTGCGCATTTTGAGATTGATGCAGATGTCGATGCTTAATGAGGAAGGGCGACAACTTCTGCTGGAGAAAACCAGATTGGGAAGATTCAATACTGATAGACAGCCTGAATAGATTGAAGAATTGCGGAAGAATATTGAGGAGGGTGAGAGTGTGAGAGAGGTATGTGCTCCGTGGTGTCGGGTTCTAGAGAAGTGTAGTAAGTATAATCCTATACTGCCCTTACTCTATAGTCTTTGTACTCTGATTCTTTATCAGGTGACCTCCACCAGTCCTTTTTGCCAGGGGTTGGGTTTCTCATTTCATCAATTGGTAATTATATTTCTGTCTTAAATTTGCATAACTTTTTGCAAATGTATGATATATTATGTCTTTTGTCTCTCCATCTATCCTCTCCTAATGCATTGAATTGTTGAATGTATTTGATAAATGAGGTTTTCTCTCCCATGAAAGTTGAGGGCGTTTGCACTGAGAATCTGTATAAATGAGCCTTCATTTTTGAATAAGTTATTAGATGAAAATCCTTTGAATCTAACTTGGAGTCTGTAATTATTTTATTAAAGGCTGTAAGTTAAACTAGGAATAATTGTTAATATCACCATCAACTACTCGACTAATGGTCCATTTACCAAAGGAAGAGTGTTGATCTGTGAAGATTAGTTAGGTATTGACTAATCAGGATCAAATAAATAAAACTAGATCCCCAGCGGAGCAGCCAGGAAACTTGAATGTGCTTATGGGCCCGGCGTGAAATTATTATATTATTATTATATATTATTATATTAATTTTTATAGAGCGCGTAGTCACCCGTAGGTATCCCAGCGCTAGGATCAATACAACTGGCGGGTCAGCAGGGCAGGGATGGCTTAAGGGAAGAGGTGGGTTTTCAGTTGCTTCCTGAACCTTAGGTAGATGGATTCAGTTCTCAGGTTGTGAGGTAGGGCGTTCCAGAGGCGTGCGGTATGGACCGAGAAGCGCCTACCTCCTGTTCGGGCCTTCTTGACTCTAGGGGTGACGATAAGATGTTCCTGGTCGGAGCGAAGGGCAGTCCTTCCTCCAAAAGCGTTCCATTCTCTTGCACTCCTGACGCAAGGATTTAAGTGCCGGAGTTTACCAGGGGGCAGGGGCCACTTCTTTTGCATGTTTAAGAGAGGTGGTAATAGGGAGGAGTTTATCCAAAGAGGAAGTGACCCAGGAGTTAAATTGTTCGTCGGCCGTGGCCGAGTCCGTGTAGAGGATGGGAGTAGAGTCTGCGAGCACGCCAGCCCATTCAACCGAATCCAGCTTGTACCAATGTCGACCCGTCACTTGGATTTTGGGCGGTTGGGGGGGTGCTATAGCACGGGGCCAGGAAAAGGGGACCAGACAATGATCTGACCACGGGAGTGTAATGGGGGGATCTGAGGTAATATCCGCAATGTTGGTCAGAACCGGGTCCAGGAGGTGACCTTTATCATGGGTAGGTTCGTTGTTGGCCAGTCGGATGTTAAATGACCTAAGGTCCTGAAGGAAACCCGAGGCTAAGGAGTCTGTGGGGTCATTAAGGTGCAGGTTAAGATCACCCACGAGAAGAAAGTTCGAGGCCGAGGAAGCTAATTGTGACACTGCGTCAGTAAGGGCGTTAATGAACTTCCCTGATGTTCCCGGAGGGTGGTAGATCAGCAGTCCTGAGATGGAGTGTCCCGGGGAAGTTTGGAGTGCAAAGTGGCACGCAAGATGTTCTCTGTGGATAATTGCCAACCCTCCTCCTCTCCCTTTGGGTCTATGTACGGTTTGGATAAGGTAGCCTGGGGGAAGGGAATTAACACATCCGCATCCGTGCTGACGGAAAGCCAAGTTTCTGTAAGGTATAGGACGTCCAGGCCCTGGTCCTGTATCATCAAGTTGATTTCCTGCGCATGTTTGGGGAGGGAGCGGCAGTTAAGGAGGCCACTCTGTAGTCCTGGTTTTCCCGGGCGGGATAAGGCTGGGTTACAACAAGCACAGTTGACAAAGGGCTTACCTACAGTGTGGACGTAATGACAGTCCTGATTCCTTTCCTGGTTAAGGGCCCGAAGTGTTTCACTTGTGTACACCACGCGATCCTGCGCTGAAACCGGCAGAGATCCTGGGCCTGGGTCCGGCTGGGCCCGGACGGGCCCAGACGGGCTTGCCTTAGGAGCGCCTTCGGCGCGCTGACGGCGCGCCCGCTGCGCCCGTCCGCTGCGCGTCCGAGCGTTGCACATAATTTTATACCGGAAGAGGGCGTGGGGGGCGTGGCCTTGTGCAGTGGGCGTGGCCTATAATCAGGCTCGGCGATGGCGGCACGAAGGGGAAACGAAGCCTGTCTGTGGCAGCGTTTAGCTCGGCTGCACAGGGTCTGGGATGGCGGCAGGACCTCTTAAATCGAGGTGAGAATGGGCAGTATTAAAACACAAATAAATCACACAGTTTTAAAAAAATCAAGTTTAAGAATAGTTTTGCGCTAAAATCTGCCTCCCGGCTGAGCCTCAGGAGTAATGAATAAAGAGAGCTCGTGGTCCGCTTCGTTTATATAGTAGCGGGGGGCGTGGCCTAGTGCAGTGGGCGTGGCCTATAATCAGGCTCGGCGATGGCGGCACGAAGGGGAAACGAAGCCTGTCTGTGGCAGCGTTTAGCTCGGCTGCACAGGGTCTGGGATGGCGGCAGGACCTCTTAAATCGAGGTGAAAATGGGCAGTATTAAAACACAAATAAATCACACAGTTTTAAAAAAATCAAGTTTAAGAATAGTTTTGCGCTAAAATCTGCCTCCCGGCTGAGCCTCAGGAGTAATGAATCAAGAGAGCTCGTGGTCCGCTTCGTTTATATAGTAGCGGGGGCGTGGCCTCGTGCAGTGGGCGTGGCCTATAATCAGGCTCGGCGATGGCGGCACGAAGGGGAAACGAAGCCTGTCTGTGGCAGCGTTTAGCTCGGCTGCACAGGGTCTGGGATGGCGGCAGGACCTCTTAAATCGAGGTGAGAATGGGCAGTATTAAAACACAAATAAATCACACAGTTTAAAAAAAATCAAGTTTAAGAATAGTTTTGCGCTAAAATCTGCCTCCCGGCTGAGCCTCAGGAGTAATGAAAATTAGTGTTGACTGTGAAATTTATTTCCCTGGCTTTCCGCTGGATCACAGTCACTAAAGATATTTTTTCAAAAAGTTGATGAGAATATCCCAAATGAACATGATAGTGTGTTGTCCTCCTTAGTCTAATTGGAAAGAGGGGAATAAAGTCACATTGAGTCTATCAAGGGAAAATCTGAAAACCATATCACTTATAGTTAGCCAAAAAGTATTGGCAGATAGAGATACTGGATAATAACCCTCCGAAGATAACCTACCTAGATGATTAAACAGCAAAACTGCGGTAGGATTGTGTTGTTGAGTGTAGGCGGGATCACAAAAAGGTATGTATTCCAAAAGGAAGTTGTGATCCATAAACAGTAGAAGTGATTCCAAGTCTGATATCTCTAATAGGAACAACAATTAGACATGATTTTTATGGGAGAATCGTATTTCAGAAGGAGCTAAAATGCAGTTTAGTACGAGCCTCTTAGACATGTCAGACCAAAGAATTTAGGTGAAAGAAGTGTCAGATACCATCCCCAAACCAGGTGGGGATTTAGTTAATTCAAAATATCAACTAAAGTCCGAAAGTTTAAACAACAACATGTTTAACACATCCATCTGATGCGGTAAGGTGGACAGCCTTGAACATGTGAGCGGGAGCAATAGCAACAACAGACTTCATATAAATGCCTAGAACAGTGAAGGCGGACAACCCCAAAAAACAAGGCAGAGAGCACTAAAATACACTATTCCCAGAATGAAGTTAGGAGACTTCTTACCTAATATATGTAGATTACTTCCCCATGTACAATAATCACTTGACAGAGTCCATGATTAGCTCCCATCTAAGAGAGAAATGAGAAAAACACGTCAGAGTAGATGGACAAAGTCCATGTTGCTAAAATATGGGTCCTATTATGACTTAAACGACCCAGGGGAAGTTGGACTTAAATAAATGTGCAGTCCAAAACCCCATTACAAGTTTAGTCTAGCGTGAAATAGTCGCATACTGGCAATAGTACACACGAAGCAAAGTGCTCGCCTTGGAACCAAAGTAACTATGGCATGTTAACAGGTTAATGCAACAAATACAAGTTTACCAGATAAGGTCTTGTCCTGCATCTATGGAAGTGTCTCACCCGCCCTGCCGGTGTCAAATTTGTACGTTGATGGATGGCGTGTGGGCGTGCGTATAGAAGCAAGCAAGGGGTAACCCGATCGGCTAACGAGTGTAAAAAGTGAACAAGGGATAGGTTGTCGTTTGATCCCTTGGCTCCAAGAAAACAGAGGCCATATTACCATGCATACAGACAAAGTCATCTCCAATGACCAAGAGTGTCCCCTCTTCCCATGTGATCTTATATGGCATAGTGGAAGGAGTGATATAAAAAGAAGCAGTGTGAAGGGACAGATAACAACATCCCGATAATTATCATTTTACATGTCCCAATTATTGAAAAACATTAAGTCTCCATGGGTAAGACAAAAATAGAAACAGTGAACAGTATAATGCAATAAAATGTGTTAATTAATTTACAGAATTTTTTGATGCATTTAAAGCACAGATACTCCCACTAGTGCACAATGTGACTGTAGTACAACGTAAAGATTTGGGTATAATAGTATAGCAAAATAAGTATAATCCTCTTTTCCAACAAAGTGCCATCCTACATGATCCAGTGAGATCATCATATAAAAATGGGAATTCAGTAATTAATCAGTGAGAAACACATGGAGTTCCCTAACCACATTCAATCCCATGTAGAAAGCTCTTAATTTGATAATCCATCTAGTCTCCATTTTCCTAAGAGACATCATCCTGCCCCCTCCCCTCGGATTGTTGACAGTATGTGCAATGCCATGGAAATTAATACAAATCAATTCTGAGGTGGGATGAGTGTTGTTATAATGTACAGCAAATGTGTAGTGAGGGTTGTTGTTCCTGATTGCTTTTATGTGTTTATGCTGTGGTCCTTAAGTGGTCTTATTGCACTACCTATGTAAATCAGACCACATTTAAAGATGATACAGTACACCACACATTTGGTGTTACAGTTAATAAACTGATAGGGTGTTTGCTGCTGGTATTATATTAAAAATGTCTGATGTTATTGACTGCAATTTGGCAGACATTATATTGTGTGCATTTAAAGAATCTCTTCAGTTTCTCAGGTAGCCAAGTGCCGCTGGAACATTCAGTGTTATGTCGTATGTAGCGTGGGCAAAGAATGATTCATATTGTAGTGCCTCTACTATGTGTCATTACTGGGTTTTGTGTGATGTACTGTCTAAGTACAGGGTCTAACTTAGGAAGGTGCCAAAGCTACTTTAATATCTTAAATATATCCCTACTTTGGGTGCTGTACCTTGTGCTAAAATTAATCCTCTGGTTCTGATGTTTTATTTTTTTAACATCAGTTAGTACAGAATGCCTCTTTTTGTTAATTATCTTGTTTCTAGCAGAAGTCAGAGACTTGGTAGAATAACCCCTGACTTTGAAGCGTTTTTCAAATGTATCCAATTCCTGCAGAAAAACAGTATCATCGCTGTTTCGTCTATGATGTGTCTTGAAAACATTTTATGCCCATCTGTATATATGCCCACATCAAGAAAGTCTATCTCTTTGTTATTCATGTGGTGAGTAAATTGTAAGTAGTACGTGTTGTCATTCAGATACTGTAAAAATGCATCAAATATATCGACCCCAGTAAGTGATATGTCATGTCAGATCTGATTGCCAAGTTGACCATAAGTGAATTTGGTCAAACATGCCCATAAACATTCATTCAAATAGCTTTATTCGAGAAAACTCATAAAAGCATGACAAAACATACATGATACAGGCAAAATTCCAAAATTACATAATGCTAGATTAAAAACTACATAATCAATGCAATTTGATTCAGATATACATAATTAAGCAAATGGAAGGATTTAGAATTACATTAGGATTAATTACAATAAATAAAATCATATGATCTGAGATTTAAAACTAATAAAATCGTATTCCAATTAGTCAATACAAGGCCAAAATTTGACGATGAACAATACTATACAAAAATCAAACAATCAACTATCACCGTTTTGAATTCTGCCTTAACACCCACACCCATCCTAGGTATTTAGCTACCGCTATTGAAATAAATGGCAAAGTACTGGTACATATCAGCCTTTCGGTTTCAGAGCTTCTATTGGTACCCAGTAGTTTGCACATTGGGGTAAGCCAGACACGCCTTGGCGTTACATATACAGGACAAGCGAAAAGGAGATGAGCTATTGTTTCCTTTTGGCTTCTGCAATCC
Source organism: Lissotriton helveticus (assembly GCF_964261635.1). Lineage (NCBI taxonomy): Eukaryota > Metazoa > Chordata > Amphibia > Caudata > Salamandridae > Lissotriton > Lissotriton helveticus. The sequence continues at coordinate 2,100,410,274 of NC_136059.1, read as the reverse complement.
GGGCAGAGGTTAACACTATCGTCAGACCACCTGGAGGTCAATGTCTTCAGGGGCAATGAAACGGCTCTAAGCTGAAAAATAGAGCTTCCTGTCCCCAGGCTTAGTGATGGTATCCCAGTAGGATTCAAGCCTGGGGATGAATTTTGCCATTAAAACAACCTCGCCATAGATGATGAGTCTGCGGCTCTCCAGGCATGATATACGGCCTGTTCCCAGTAATTCTCCTTTATTGCATCCTTAGATGGGAATATGGCTTCAGCTGGGTTTTCCCACAGCGTTTTCATGCCTAGAGCAGCCAGACTGTCCCTAAGATGACTTAGCCACCAGAGCTTGTGGTAGGAATCAGATTTTATAACGTCCATAAACCCTGCAGCATAAGCGGAAAGCTCCGGCGACGTCCACAACCTAAGCCAATACAAGACAGGTCGTAACTTGGCGACGTCAGCAATAGCCTTCCTGCCTAAGTCATATCTTAGTGGAAGTAAGGGTGTGCTCTGGGGAAGACTAGTGATGCTATGGAAAAATTTATTTTCAGAGAGTGTCAATGGTGCCTTCTTCTCAAACCCCCATAATTCTGCGCCGTATAGCGCAGAGCTGACAGCTTTATGTTCATAAACTTGGAGAGCAGGCTTAATTGGTTTAGTTAGGAATTTTTTGTGCTCCAAGCTTAAAGCTCCTGAAATCTGCTGATGTTTGAGAGCAGCTAAATCTATGTGGTGATCCCATTTGAGATCCTTACCTAAATGGACACCCAAGTAAGTAAACTCTTTGACCATTTCGAGCGGTTTCCCGTTCATATAAAATTTCCCTTTAAAACTAGGATGCGAATTAAAAGTCATCAGTTTAGTTTTAGTCACGTTAACTTCTAGGCCTCGCGCGATGCAGAACTCTTCAAAGATTACTAAGGCGCGCTGAAGGCCTCTTGGTGTTTTAGAAACAATTAGCGTGTCATCCACAAACATTAAAATCGGAATCTTAACACTGGCTAGGGTTTGGGCATCTGTCTTAACCGGTGACAGGCAATCAACAATTCCATTGATGTTCAAAGAAAATAAATAGAGTTGTGGCCATGGCGCATCCTTGCCGCACCCCACGTTCAACCGGGAATTGGGCGGTGACCCTGCCCTGGTCTCCCCATTGAATTTTGGCATATTTAGCCTCGAGTAGCCTCATAACCATAGTCAAAATGACTTCAGAAAGACCCAGTTTCTTAAGTGTAACCCATAACTGTGCATGGGGAACAAGATCAAAGACTGCACGTAGGTCAACAAAGGCAGAATAAAGGCTGCCTTTGCCCAAGATGACAGTCTTCCAATAAAGAGGGATAAAATGGGAGACTTGATCAATTGTACTAATGTACTTACGGAAGCCTGCTTGAAATGGGGACAATACACTATTCTCCTCAATCCAGTCTAAAATGTTGTTCAGGGTCATCCTCCCAATTACTTTTTGGATTGTATCTATCAGGCTGATAGGCCTGTAATTTCCCGGTTGAGTTTTATCGCCCTTTTTGTATACTGGAATAATTACCGCCCCTTTCCAAGAGTCCGGGACCGGGCCTCCTTTCGCTATTGCATTCGCCAGCAACTGGATGTATCTGCCCCATCGTGGCTTGTCATAAAGAAAGACATCGGCGGGGACGCCATCCGGACCCGGAGCTCTACCTCCTGCCACTGCGTTAAGAGCAAAGAAAACATCATCATTACTAAAAGCATTGTCTTTATAAAAGACAGATCTAAGAACTTCCATTTGATTTTCTAAAGGGTTACGCGCATACTGTGGTTTAAAATAATTGACCCACCCTTCCTGAGAGACATAGTTTTCAGGCTGATCAGAGTGGCCCCCTCTGCCCCACTGGATAATTTTCCAAAATAATCTGGAATTCTTGTCAGCACGTGCTTCTTTAAGCTCCTGCCAGCGGAGCTCATCCCATAAGGTCTTAACTTTCGAGATAGCTTTTTTGTACTCCTGTCTTTCTTGACGGACACCTGCTAGATTACCAGCCCTTATAGCATTACCCAAGGAAATTCTTGCTCTCCTACAATCATCTTTATACCATTGTATCGGTTTGGAAAGCGCAAGATTCTTAGTTTTAGCAGGCACTAATACACTCGAACAGACTATCATGTGTTGAGGTTACCCCATTCAGATCAGCTCCAGGAATATTAACTTGCTCTAGCGCCAACGAGGCACTGTCAACCCCCTTAGTTATTTGATTCAATACCTCCACCTTGGGGACTATACGTGACCAATTAAGTCGCCTCATATCATTAGTGGAGACAATGTTTGGGGGGTACAGTTCAAGCCGAGAATCATCCTTCTTCCACCAATCATGGTTGACACATAAAGGGTTATGGTCGCTTTCCATACGGGGAACAACCATCATATCGACTATTGTGTGCCAGAGCCTCAGACCACAAAGGACATAGTGCATTCTGCTTTTACTGCCCCATTGTTGAATGTTTCAACCCCAGCCCTACCTTTTGGGATCCTGCCATTAAGTGCCCTAAGTCCCCTTTCGTAGCAGACAGAGTTAACCTGGATAACAACCTCTGTCCACTTCTTAACGGGGTTAAGTTCTAACTTGGGCACCCCCCATTGACTGTCTTCATCGTCGTCAGCAAGGTGCCATTCGGTAGCAGCCATGGGCTCAAAAGTTGTGTTTAAATCGTCCGCAACAATCACATTATTGGCTGCCGAGTGTAGCTCGATGAGGGAGTCCAATGCCACTATAACCTGGAACTTACCCCCACGAACCCCCTTACATAAACATTATAGAGGTCCAGACACCCCATGGGACCCAAGTCCAATCTTAGAACCTGAATATCATTACTCGCGAAGGCAATTCTTTGATAATCAAAGGGAGTTGTTGGCGCACCCAAAGAGTTAAGCCACCTATCGGGCGGCCCTTGGCCCCTTTAGTTGCCGGCACAAAAAAATTTAATTAACCGGGGCAAAAGTGTGGTTCAGTAGTACAGGTCTCCTGGAAGAGACAAATATCAAAATCACTAATAAATGATACCAGTCAGGCGATGATGTCTTAGTGCCCAGGCCTGCTATGTTCCATGAGAGTAATGTGCCCCCCTTTTGATCACAGTCTCTAGACAATGGAATATAATTCCTAGGGCTTGTCTCAAGTCAACTATTTAACTCAAGAATGATGGGGGCACTTGCCTGTCTTATACTAGGGGATATACTAGGGGATATCCCCCGGGGGGAAACAGTTGATGGACTTATATTTTCAATGTATGTTGAATACGCCCTGAAATTTAAACAATCACCAGAGGACCTACCTGGCCCTTCATTATCAGTGTATGTTGAATTTTCCCTAAAATCTAGACAATCACCAGATAACCTACCTGGTCCTGCACCAAATAGTACTTCCATAGTATGGCCAGCCTTGTCAACATTCACAATCTGGTCCTCAGCGCTAGAACTATCAGGAATAAGATTTTCAACATCAACACTTTCCCTAGCAGAGTTCTCGATGCTAAAAATGGGCAAAACTAGGGAAGGTACACCCAGGAGTCAGTCATTGTTTTCCAGCCCAGAACACCTGAGATTGACCCACGATCTCTGGCCACAGGATAAGGGATCCTGGGACAATGAGGAAGACTTCCTCAGCTGTATAAGGGAGTGCACTGGTGGGCTGGATCTAAACTTCAGAGCGAATAGGTTTTCAGCCAACAATTCTGTTCTTAGAGTCAATTCAATACAATCATATCAGAGGTGAGCCTAGTTGCCTTGGTGATGTCATCCCTGATTACCGATCGGCACCCTCTGACATGGCGTAGCCAATGAATGGCTTTATTGGTCAGAGAGTCAGCACTCTCAAACTTTCTCCCCCTAGCTAGCTTAGGGACCTTTGTCATGAAAATGTTGTTGGTTCTATATGATCTACTAAGTTCCATGCCCTAACTTCTGCTGGGGGTTTTGTCACTATTGTGTGCCTTGCTGATGGTTCCCAGCCTAGAATTAGGTAACAAATACTCCCTCCCTGACATATTCAACCGTGGAACCAACCTATGTTCAGGTGTTATCAGCAGTTTATTTTGGGCATTCCGTGGCGATGCAGGTCTGCATTATTATTATTAGGGACATTTGTAAAGCGCTGCGTTACGCACACCGGCGTGTCCACGCGCTAAAAAGTGGGAGAGGCAGCGGGCAGGGAACACAAAAACTGAGCAGACAATTATTTGGTATAAAGGAATGTTTTTAGTTTCACTCGGAACCTCGTTTCCTCCGGTTCCAGGCGCAGGTCCGCTGGTAGCTTATTTCAATAATTTGCCGCTAGGCATCTAAAGGACCTACCACCCATGCGGGCTCTCTTAACCCTGGGGATCCTCAGAAGACCGCCCCCTGCGGATCTGAGTGCACGTGCAGGTTGATACACTTCAATCAGTTTATTCAGCGGGTCGGGTGCCCTGCCATTCAAAATTCGGTGACAGGTGCAGAGGGCTTTGTATTCCACTCTTCTCCTCACAGGGAGCCAGTGTAACTTCTGGAGGGCCGCCTTAGAAGGCGCCCTTCTGGGCAGCCTGAGAATCAGACGGGCTGCCGCATTCTGCAGCACTTGCAGGCGTGCCATGCTTTTCTCTGGAGCCCCCAGGTACAGCAGGTTCCCGTAGTCCGACCTAGCTGTCACCAGAGCATGAACCAGGGTTTGACGGGCACCAATCGGGAGTAAGTCCAGGACCTTTCTCAGTTTCTTCAAAATCCCGAAACACACTCCAACCACCCGGTTGATCTGGGGGCCGAAAGTAAGGCCCACATCAAACCAAACCCCCAAGTTTCGTGCTTCTTGGCATGGGGTTGGAGTTGGTCCTAGACAGGGTGGCCACCATGCCGACGACCAAGCGGACTGGGCTCTCCCCACCACCAGCACCTCTGTCTTGCCGCCATTAAGCTTCAAGCAGTTGATAGCCATCCACTCGGCAAGCTCTTTCATGCACGACCGGAAGCCATCGGCAGCAAGACAGGGCGCGTGCGATAGGGAGATCACCAGCTGCGTATCGTCGGCGTACGAAACCAATTGGAGCCCATGGCTCTCCACAATCGAAGCAACAGGCGCGACATACATATTAAAGAGGGTCGGGCTCAATGACGAGCCCTGAGGCACGCCTTGGCCCAGGGGGACCCCCTTGGAATAGCAGTCTCCTTGCCTTACTCGGAAGCTTCTCCCCTTGAGGAAGTCCTGGATCCATCTCAGCGCGGTGCCAGAAATGCCGCCTCTGTTCAGACACTGTAGCAAGATGTTGTGTGCTACAGTGTCGAACGCCGCGCTGAGGTCCAACAGGATCAGAGCCATAGTTTGGCCGGCATCCACACCCTCTCTCAGATGTTCCGTAGCCATAAGGAGGGCGGACTCAGTAGAGTGGCGTGGCCTAAAGCCAAACTGCGTCGCGTGGAGCAATCCCGTCTCTTCCACATGCTTCATAATTTGGGTATTAACCACCTTTTCCGCCACTTTGGACAGAAAAGGCAGGAGTGAGATGGGCCTCAGATTTTCTAATACCTCGAAACCTATGTGGGGTTTCTTCCGGAGCGGGAGCACCACCGCCTGTTTCCACCCCTCAGGCAACTTTCCCGATCCAAAGGAGGTGTCCAGGACATGCCTCATATAAGGCTCCAGTACTTCCAGACTGCCCGCCAAACGTTTGGGTGACACCGGGTCCCATGGGGACCCTGATTTAACAGAGCGACACACCACTACTAGATCCTCAGAGGAGGGGGTGCGAAAGTTTGTAAGGTGCCCTGCCATCTCTATGTCCACCAATGCTGCCTCAAAGTCAACCCCTGTCGGCGGATTCGGGAAAGTCGAGTAAATCTTCTCGACTTTAGTAGAGAAATATTCGGCAATACGGTCACACGACTCCGTTGAGCAACTCTCCGGATCTGTAGATGAGTTTACAGTAGTCAAGGACTTGTAGATACCGAAGAGTTCTTTGGCCGAGTTTTCCGCCCCCAAGATTTGTCCTGCATAGTAGGCTGCTTTAGACTTTTTAATCAGCCTATGATGAAGGCGCCTCTTTTCCAGGAACAATTCCCTAGCCTGATTGTTATAAGACACCCTCCAAACTCTTTCAGCTCGCCTACATTCCGCCTTTGTTTGCCTCAGCTCGCCACTAAACCATGGGGCTGAGCGTTCTTTCCGGGCACATGCGGAGGTGCGGCAGAGTGGGGCTGTCTGGTCAAGCGCTTCAGTAATGCGCTGATTAAGGTTAGAGACCGCCATTTCTATGTCTTCTCCCCCAGGCTGGCCCTCCTTACTTAAGGCTTGATTAAAATCCTCCACCGAGAATGTAGCCCACTTCCTCCTAAGATAATTAGGGGGTGCCTGACTGGATTTGGTGGTTTTTAAGCTATGTATGGAAAAAGCTACCAGAGAGTGGTCTGTCCAGGGGATAGGCTCTATTCCCGACACCACCACACCTCCCCAGTTCGCATAAACCGGGTCCAAGAGGTGTCCCTGTCGGTGCGTGGGGCCTGAGAGCTTCAATTCCAATTGAAGAGCTAGCATATCCCGACAGAAATTCTTGACCCCTATAGCCTCTGGGCAGTTTAGATGCAAGTTCAGGTCTCCCAATAGGAGGAATTTATCCCTACGTAGGGTAACCTCCATAAGATTTTCTAGCAGGCTCTCCCTGAACTTTGTACACGCCCCTGGTGGTCGATATACCAGACATCCTTTGATCGACGTGCCCCCGTTGATTTGAATCGTGAAAACTCCCGCCTCACTCTCCGCAATCAACATACGCTCTAAGCAACAGCCCAGTGTTTTCCTGAAAATAACCGCAATCCCCCCTCCCACCCCTTCTGGCCTATCCTGCCTCACCCACGAGTAGTTCTCCGGCGTGGCCTCGATAATGTCCGAGTCAGAAAACTGGTCTAACCATGTTTCCGTAAGAAACAGTAGGTCGAACTTTTTATCTGTGATCAGCTCAAAGACATCAAGTCTATGTTTACGTAGTGACCTTACGTTAAGGAGACCACAGGAAAGTACTTGCTCCTCAGTATCCCGCAACAAGGTGGTGTAACGGAAACCACAATGAGGACATTCCCTCTCGTCACTCTGTGGAAAAGTAAATTTTGCCATGTTCTGTGTCCCTACGTGTTCCCCATCTTATGTTATATGTGCATGATTAATATGCATATGTATTCCCTTATGATCGATTAAAGACGCAATTTTAGTTGTGTCCATCTCTAGTATGCCAGTTTTCAGTTCTCGTTAAAGCTACGAGTATTAGGCCTATGTAAAGTTATGTTGCCACGTTTTACAGTGTGCACGTTAATTCATTGAAAAGTCTCCGTTTCTAGGCCTCAAAAGGGCCCGGACACCAGATTCAGCTCCTGTCTCCTGAACCCTCGCTGAGGAGTGATACAGCCCCCACCTGTATCCCTGACCCTTCACTTACTTCCTGCCTCACAGTGCCCGGCTCGGCCTGGCTCTGCCTGCCAGTCTGCCAAGAGTATGTTATGATTCTAGTTATCAGTCCAGCCCTCCTTCTCTGCATTCCTAAAGCTACTGAATCGCATCAATAGTTTCAGTCATCGTCTAGCCTTTACGTCTCCATGTAAGAGAAATACTGTATTAATGGTCATTTAATATTCCTCAACACGCACTACATATAGAATGATGCATGCACCAGTCTTAGAGTCTGTTAGCCTTTACCCTGATAACTTTTGGATTCTATCAAGATGTTCTCTAAACATCAGATACTAGATAGTGTTTAGGTACATGTCGCTCTGACACTCCAGACTTTCGTCTCCTCTTCTAGCGCAGAAGTCATAGCCCCCAGTTCCTCCTAGTAACACGTCATTGCCAGCTTGCGCGCACCACTAGGTCAGAGGTCCCGGCTCCTTAGGTAGCCCCCTCCATGTTTCCGCCCCGTTTATGACAAATTCTGTTACGTTTACATCACATGTCTATGTATACGCCTCTTGTTCTACCCACTTTATGCCTTATCTTTCGCGACTGCTATGAACTCCACCCACTGCTACGCCTACTATACTGAATGTAATGCAATTGTTTAACTATAAATATTGTGCACTGTTATTAAAAGTTACCCTTATGCTCCCAGATCCTGCCCCCCGGCAGCTGCCATCCCATTCCCATGCAGGTTGTCCTGTTCCTGTCCTTTATGCCTGATTAAAACCTGCAAACTCCAGCTACCTCGAATCTTGACTCTTATCTATTGAGCTATCTGTTATTGTATATCTAGTCAAAAATAGAACAGGTATTTAATTATTTATTTACCACATAATGGCGCCCGAATAGGGACTTGCCCTTTCCCCACGCGCCGGAGAAGCCACGCCAGCCCCCTGACCCTCTGCAGCCGTGACGGAACCATACCGTGCACGTGCAGATATTTCTGCTTCAAGTATCCCTCAGGCCCACGGAGGAGACGGAGGTTGCGGTCCAGCATCCAGACGAGGCGGTGGAGGAACGCGGCGAGTCCCGACCAGAGCCCAAGCCGAGAGTCCAAGGTCCGAGGTATCCGGAGGCCCACCCGTAACTGAAGTCCGAAGTTCGTAGTCCGTCGTCGTAGCAGTCCAGTCCAGTCCGAGGCCTTCCGTTCTTGCTGCCCGGTGAGTACCGTTGCTGCGGTAGTATCTAGACAGGGTCAATTAATTTGTCTCTGGTCCGTGGGTTTGGGTACGCAAATCCAACACGAAGTATCCACCTAGGTGGATGCGGGTCCTGACGTGTCTCTTTATGAGACCTGTATGTTTCGTACTGTTTCAGCAGTGCATCTAGTAACTCTAGTAAGTTCTAGTCTCGAGAAATTCATGTGTTTCTGTTCTCAAGTATTCCAGGTAATGTTTCTGTTCGAACTGTTATTTTAAATGTCATTTCAATGTGTTTTTAATGTCGTGGTATGAGTGATCAGTCTCAAGTCATTATTGTGTTCATTGTGTATTGTATTGTGTCCAGATCCCAGTTCACATCATGCCTCTGTTCTCAAAATTACATCAGTTAAGAACTAGAAAAGGTCTGCTCGAGGAAGCAGTTCCTGTCCCACCTAGGGACAGTCCAGGTCATTTTATGTATCATAAGCATGGCATAAGTGCCATATTATATCTAGACTTATGGGTCGAGTACACTAAGGAATTAGAAGAGAAATATAGATGGCCTGTATCAGGCACATGGGATGCCGAGTGCATCATGCGAGTAGAAGAAGTATTATGGAAAAAGAAAGCCAGACAGTCACAGAAAGATGCCATCGAGTTATGGCGCAAAGAATCTCATAAAAGAACCGAAAAAGAAATCAGAAAGTCAGAATTAAGTAGAGAATCCTCAGAAAGAGCCCAAGAAAGGGAATTAATCGAAATAGGTGAACGAGTTAAAACCGAACAGTCAGACAGACAGAGGAATGCCCTTATTAAGGGTATGTACCCTCTTCTTGCCGAGGGCTTGCCAAAAGCAACCCCGGAGGCATCCAGTAATTTTCCGCCACCCTTAGTTCCGACCAAGCTACGTCACAAACCGACCGCAGCTGATATTTTTCTCTCGTCCTATTTGGACGACACAGTCCCAGAATATGCAAATCCTGTTCAGCCAGCTCCTGTAAATAATGTAAATCCTGCTCCTCCAGTCACCGGGGCACCTGTTACAGCACCTGTTACGGTACCCCCGGTCCAGCCTACATTACAAGTACCCGCTACACTGGTCACTCTGCCAGCACGAAGAGTATCAGTCGACGATTCCAGTTTAGGGGCCGCGGGAGGAGGTCCTCCGGGAACCCCGCCGCCACACAAACGTGTAACGTCAGTCGAGTTACATGAACGTGCGTTACAGCGCACGCCCAAACATCAGTCTGTTGCAGATATCAGACGAGCTCTTACCGAATGCCGTTATGATCCGGTCCCAGGTGATGATAGTATGGTTATATATTCATTACGTGTAAGACGGGTGACCGAGTATTTGGACACCCTACCAAATATGAAAGAAGATCTAGACAGAATATATCGTTTCATTCGTACAGGAACAGACCCAGAAAGTATTGGCAAAGTCATGTTTCTAAGAAAAGCTGAGATTCAGCTCATGCTATTAAAGTTTCTAATTAATTGTTTAATAAGGGAACAAGATTATCCGACTAAAGATCCGACCGAAATGAAAGTCCTGACAAGGTGGAGTGATAATATAGCCGAGGGAAGACACAAGACGCTCAGTTGTATAGAGAGTATGTACAAGAAAATTCGTAAGGAAATAATAAGGTTACACGAGAAACGCAAAGCAGCACAAGTAAGCGAGAAGGAAAACGACTCTTCTACTGAAGAGGTAGACGACGAGAATACCGCCAGAATAGCGTATGTAGGTAAAGCTAGACTTCCCGACCGACATTCACGTCTAGAACACAAGAAAACTGTTCCTCTTCCAGCACCAGAACAAGGTTCTCTAGAGCAAGTATTTCAAGCTACCGATCACATTCTGAAATCACGAATCGGTTATAGTGAACTTAGTACCATGCATGAACAAGAACTAGCCCGATCAGCAGTCCGATGGGCTACTGATTCTACCACTTTTTCAGACGAAATAGTGGCACAAATGTTTCTGAAACTGCCCCCAGCCGAGCAGCGACTGGTGGGTATGTATATGATCCAGCACCTCATTACATTGTATGAGGGTCAGCATTCCGATCCAGGTCCGTTACATGATGTTCTGAACGAGTTACTCCAGTATAAATGGAGAGGTCTAGGTACCGACTTAATTAGTATCATTCTAGAACAGCGCCACAAATATAGAACGTTTCTGAACCCGCATTTTGTTCACGTCTCACCCCCAGAAAGTAAACCCTTTTACATAGACAGACAGCATCCGTTACGAGAAGTACACCCAGTTAGGACAGCGGGTGGTGAAATGCAACGAGTATTTGTTTACACCCCGATTACAAAGATGGAACTCTTAGAGATGAAAAAGTTAATTCCCTGTCACGATAAAGATCCAGCAGGGTTCCACCGTGAATTAAAAGACATGCTCCGTATGGGAGAATACACGTATCCAGATATAATTAAAATGTTAAAGGTCCTGTTGCCCGCGGGCATATATGAAAAACTCAAGGAGAAAGAATGGGAGGTGGGAGAGAAAAAGATAGATTGGGCAGCTCTAGAAGCTGAAGAAAATACACGTGTACCAGGTACCGGTCAAGGAGATAAATGTAAAGAATTACCTGAACTGTTAATACAAGTTTTGCCAAGATTACTAGCCACGAAAAAGGAAGACTGGGATGCAATCTCAGCCTGTAAACAGAAACCAGACGAAGATACTAGTGATTTTTATTCTAGATTTGAGAAATGTTTTAGCATCAACAGTGGTTTGAAGATGAGTAGTGAGTCATACCCTCATCTTTTTGTTACTAAACTAGTCGAGAATTCAAGTCCACAAGTTAAAAATAGAGTTTTGAAAGTCGAGAGTACCTGGCAAGCTAATACTCCGTCCCAAATGCTCCAGATGCTCCAGTATCACCAGAATAGAATCAGGGAAGAGCAAGAACACGAAAGGAAACGCATGAAAGACACGAAAATGAAAGTATTAGTTGCACAATCTGTTCCACAGGACAGTCAGAAGAGGGGTCCAAATCAAGCCAGTCATCCTGCAGTTCCTGTTAAAGGGACCTGCAATTATTGTAAACAGCCAGGTCATTTTATAAACGAGTGTGCAGTTCTGAAACACAACATAGCCACTGGTAAGACTAAAGAAAGACCACGTCCGCCTAGACAAGAACAAGTTTCACAGACTTCCCAGTTACCACAGAATACACCACAGACAGTTACAGCACCGCAGCCTATAGCTGCAACACAGCATGTTACACAGCAGATGTACCAGTATGCACAGTCCGAGTATCCAGAGTACCAGCCGTATTCATGAAACAGCCTAGAGAGGGAGGTAGGCTTGCCTCTCATCGAGATTCCTGTAGATCAAGAGGGTCCCTATGTTCACAGTCAAGTATTAGGGAAATACAGAAAGTTTCTGATTGATACAGGGGCAAGTAGGACTACTATCAGTCATGACGAGGTTCCAGGGGCTCCGCTCTCAGGCTCTAGAAATGTTTCCCTTGGATTTTCAGGAAAGCCAATTGTTAACGAGATTTCCAAACCAGTTACTCTAGAAGTAGGTCCATTGTCCCGAACTACTGACCTGCTACTCACGAAATCATGTCCAGAAAATTTGTTAGGCATTAAGACATTAAAAGAATTAGGTGCAGTTATTTGCTGCTCCCCAGAAGGAATACGTTTGTTTTTACGTGACTTTAAGGGTCACTATGTATTACGTGATTTTGATCCAAGATTATTGAATGTTCCGCAGCATCTATGGGCACAAGGTCCAACTGATGTTGGTTTTATGCAAATCACACCCCATCGTGTGACTCCCAAACCAGGTGTAGTGTTACCACGAATCAGACAGTACAGATTGCCACCTGAGGCTGTAGCAGCCTTATCCAAAATTATTGACGAGCTCATTGCTCAAGGAGTAGTTGTAGAAACTGACTCCAATGTATGTAATTCTCCTATCATTCCAGTCATGAAACGTACTGATCCAAATGCACCTCCAGTATATCGATTAGTGATTGACCTTCGAGAACTTAATAAATGTATCATTCCCCAGTACCCAGTTGTCCCAGATATTTCTTCCCTATTGACAGCCATTGATTCTGAGGCTACATTTTTCACAGTCATAGACCTCAAAAACGCATTTTTCAGTGTCCCCATTCATCCAGACAGTCAGTTTCTTTTTGGATTCTGTTTAAATGGAAAGAGCTATAAATTCACACGAGCTCCTCAAGGTTTCACAGAAAGTCCTAATATTTACAGTCAAGCACTTAAGAGACAACTAGACAATATTCACATGCCAACTGACACTGCCCTGCTCCAGTATGTCGATGATCTACTGATCACAGCCCGTTCTGAACGTGCCTGCGAGCGTGCGTCACTTACAGTCCTGTATTTCCTAGCCGAGATGGGGCACAAGGTGTCCCCTTCGAAGCTTCAATTCTGTGTCCAGCAAGTGATCTACTTAGGCCACTTACTGTCCAAGAGGGGTAGGCAGTTGACACCTGACCGTATCCAGTTAATAGCGAGTCTTCCTCAGCCCAAGACCCAGAAGGAGGTACGAGCTTTTATCGGCCTCACTTCTTATTGCCGACAATGGATTCCTCAGTATGCATTTCTAGCCAAGCCACTGATACAGTTAACGACACAGGAGGCAGCCGTATCGACTGTCCTCCCTTGGACCCAGGAACATACACTTGCTTTTAATGAGTTAAAGAAAGCTTTATGTCAAGCTCCTGTTCTAGCTACTCCGAACTACAGTATGCCTTTTACACTTTTTGTCACAGAACGTAATGGTACAGCATTATCTGTTCTCACACAAGATCAAGCAGGACAATACAAGCCCTGTGCTTATTTTTCGAGCACATTAGATCCAGTAGCCCAGGCTCTGCCTGCGTGCCTCAAGTCAGTTGCAGCCACAGCACTAGCTATCAGACAAAGTGATTCCATAGTGTTAGGACATTCCCTGACAGTACAAGTTCCACACTCCGTGGAAGTTCTTTTAAACCGAACCCAGACTCAGCACTTGACCATTGCACGTTTAACAGGTTATGAATTGACACTGTTCCAGCCACACATAGAAATCAGACGCTGCAACGTTCTAAATCCTGCTACACTGTTACCGTCAGTTACTTCAAATCCTGCCACACATGACTGTGTGGAAGTAGTTAACACCATGACAAAGCCAAGACAAGACCTGACAGATATTCCATTACCAGATCCCGACCTGACACTTTATGTGGATGGTTCATGTATGAGAACAAGTACAGGAGAACTAGTAGCCGCGTATGCAGTGACTACTGAGACTGAAGTTATAGAGACACACCGTATTGACACTCTGTCCGCTCAAGCAGCAGAGCTAGTTGCTCTGACCCAAGCCTGCATACGTGCCAAAAACCTGAAAGTTAACATTTACACAGATTCACGTTATGCATTCGGAGTCGTACACGACTTTGGAGTGCTCTGGCAAGAAAGAGGTTTTATGACTTCTCATGGAACCAAGATTCAGCATGGTCTCCTTATCCAAGCTCTGTTAGATGCAATACATTTACCAACAGCTATCGCTATCATGAAGTGCAAAGCACATACGAAAGTCACTGACATTATTTCCCAAGGTAACGATCTAGCAGATCGAACAGCCAAGTTTACAGCCCAGACTCCAGACATTCCAGTTAACGCAACACTGACACACACTCCAGATCCGACTACATGTATGACAGTTAAGGACCCCACTCAAGATGTCATAGATATCCAGTCACATGCTACTCCCGAGGAAATCAAGAAATGGTCCGAACAAGGAGGGGTCCAGACAGATCAGGGATGGTTGACGAAGGGAAAAGCCACATGGTTTCTCCCCGACTCAATGGTTCAAGTCATTATTAATACCGCACATAGTCCTGCACATTTAGGAGAAAAAGCCATGTTAGACAGTATCCAGAACATTTGGTTCAACAAGCATTTACGAGCTGCAGCCAAGCAGAAAGTCCGTACCTGTATGATATGTTGTCAGTTCAATCCAGGTAAAAGTGTCCCGGTGGAACAAGGGGGATTCCAGCCTCCTGACCACCCTTTTGAGGTCCTCCAAATGGATTACATTCAGATGGAGCGATGTCGAGGTTTTAAGTATGTCCTTGTAGTTGTATGCGCTTTGTCCAGGTGGACAGAGGCATATCCAGTCCCAGATTACACAGCCGCGACCACTGCCAAGCAGCTGGTTTGTGAATTCTTCCCCCGTTATGGACTCCCTAGGGTCGTGTACTCAGATAACGGCCAGCCATTCTCATCAGAGTTGATGAAGTATGTTTCCCTTCTGTTAGGGTACCAGTGGAAGTTTCATTGTGTACGCCATCCTGAAGCAGCAGGTCTCGTAGAGAGACATAACCAGACATTAAAAATCCGTCTTGCCAAAGTCTGTAAAGAGAAAGGTGTAGACTGGCTAGTAGCTCTGCCAGTCGCCCTATTTTATATGCGCATGGTCGCACATTCCAGATCAGGTCTGTCCCCTTATGAGGTCGTATTCGGCCGCCCCCCGAACATGTGGGGTACACCTAGACCCCGAAGTATTACAGATGTTTCCAGTAATATGCTGACAGATTACCTAGCTTCCTTGATGTCTGCCCTACACTCTTGTCGTTCACAGGTTGCCGCCGCATTTCCAGACAATACCGAGGTGAAACCACATGAGGTCATTCCAGGCGACCTAGTCCTTGTGAGGAATTTTGATCGTTCAAGTCCGCTGGAGCCCCGCTGGAAACTGCCTCAACTTGTCCTTCTGACCACCCGCACGGCCATGAAGCTGGAAGGACGCAAGGGGTGGGTCCACCTGTCTCACGTCAAGAAGTTTCATGGACTCCGAGAAAAAACTTTTTCCAAGAACATTTTTAAGGACTGCCAGAATTCTAAAAACTGCCCTATTCTCAAGGACTGTCCCGCTACAAACTTTGATTCCAAGCCTCCCCTGTTAGAGGAAACTCCGCAGCAGGAGTATAAACAGAAGCTCCGGTCTAGTAAAATAAGTCAGCCAGTTTAATTGTCTAAGTCCCCCTCGGGTGAAACGGTTAGACAGGTTTCTGACATGTATGAGATAGACCCCCATAGTGAGAGAGTTAGTCAAAACTCCATCAGATGTATTGTTATTTTATGTTTTCTTCTATTTTTGAGTTTGATGGTTACCTGCACAAGTTATGCATTGCATTTATGTTTTTCAATTTCTCATGTAAATAAGTTTTCTAATGCTACAGTAGAACACACATTTAGTGATCTGCCTCCTCACGAGCTATCCTATCGTCTTGCTATGCGCAATAACACATTTATCCGTATGTTACACTATTCACACCAGACCAGCAATGCCACTAATTGTTGGGTGTGTGGTCGACTCCCCCCTTTCCAGACACCGAAGGGAGTTCTGCCACTCTTTCCTTATCCGTTTTCACATAATGGTTCGTGTGGAGCGTGGTCCACGTTAACGTCATCCTCAACTGATATGTCCCTTCTGAATAGTACATGTTTTCCAGACAAGCAAGGTCTCACCCATAGAACCGGGTTAGACCTAGAAAATGAAGTTTATAATTTAGGTAATTATTCTTCGAATTTTATGGTCCTGAATGTTCAGTCTGATACTACTCCAGATTTACCTGCTATTTCAGTACTACCAGTCAAAGGCGAATTATGTGTCCGAAAAAATGGTTCCGCACATGTAGGACATAGTGATTGTACTACTATTGTCAAGTATAGTGACAGGGGGAAATCTATTTTCAAAGCCTCACGTCATTCTTATTTTGTTTGTGGTCAGACCGCATATGTTCGTCTGCCCCTCGATTGGGATGGAACATGTTACATTGCCTTCCTACTGCCACCAGTTTTCCTAGCCCCATCCGATTATCATAGAAACACACATCTAGTACACATTAGACATAGAAGGGAGATTGAGTCCCCGATTGTCGATCAAACTGAAACTGCTCTAGAACAGTATACAGACTTCAATAGAGGTTTCTTCTTCTTTATAGGACCTATCCAGAATAGTAAGTTAATCCGTAGGTTAACCAGAACCCTTGAAGCAGTAGTGAATGAGACTACTTCTGCTCTAGGTAACTTAACCGAAGAGCAATCTGCTATGAGATTTGTCGTGCTCCAAAATCGTCTCGTTCTTGACGTCATACTGGCCGATAGAGGAGGAGCATGTAGAGTCATCGGATCTAGTTGCTGCATTTTCATTCCTAATAACGCGCCGTCTGTTTATTCAGCTATAACCAGACTTCATAAAATTGCCCATCAGTTACACCAGAATCCAGGCACCTGGACATGGTCCGGTTGGCTCTAGAGTATAATCTCTGCCTGGGGATGGAAAGTATTGTCATTCCTAGGTATAGCAGTAATGATCATTTTCAGTTGCTGCCTCTGTTTACAATGTGGCCCTGCGATTTGCGGCATTTGTGCTACATCCTGTATTCCAAGTCCTAGTCCTAAGTCCCGTTCCAAGACAATTCGAGACGAGCAAATGATACTGTATGAAATGATAGATGGTATCATGAATATTGATGTTTCCTGATGGAAACGTAGTGACAAGGAGGGAATGTGGAAAAGTAAATTTTGCCATGTTCTGTGTCCCTACGTGTTCCCCATCTTATGTTATATGTGCATGATTAATATGCATATGTATTCCCTTATGATCGATTAAAGACGCAATTTTAGTTGTGTCCATCTCTAGTATGCCAGTTTTCAGTTCTCGTTAAAGCTACGAGTATTAGGCCTATGTAAAGTTATGTTGCCACGTTTTACAGTGTGCACGTTAATTCATTGAAAAGTCTCCGTTTCTAGGCCTCAAAAGGGCCCGGACACCAGATTCAGCTCCTGTCTCCTGAACCCTCGCTGAGGAGCGATACAGCCCCCACCTGTATCCCTGACCCTTCACTTACTTCCTGCCTCACAGTGCCCGGCTCGGCCTGGCTCTGCCTGCCAGTCTGCCAAGAGTATGTTATGATTCTAGTTATCAGTCCAGCCCTCCTTCTCTGCATTCCTAAAGCTACTGAATCGCATCAATAGTTTCAGTCATCGTCTAGCCTTTACGTCTCCATGTAAGAGAAATACTGTATTAATGGTCATTTAATATTCCTCAACACGCACTACATATAGAATGATGCATGCACCAGTCTTAGAGTCTGTTAGCCTTTACCCTGATAACTTTTGGATTCTATCAAGATGTTCTCTAAACATCAGATACTAGATAGTGTTTAGGTACATGTCGCTCTGACACTCCAGACTTTCGTCTCCTCTTCTAGCGCAGAAGTCATAGCCCCCAGTTCCTCCTAGTAACACGTCATTGCCAGCTTGCGCGCACCACTAGGTCAGAGGTCCCGGCTCCTTAGGTAGCCCCCTCCATGTTTCCGCCCCGTTTATGACATATTCTGTTACGTTTACATCACATGTCTATGTATACGCCTCTTGTTCCACCCACTTTATGCCTTATCTTTCGCGACTGCTATGAACTCCACCCACTGCTACGCCTACTATACTGAATGTAATGCAATTGTTTAACTATAAATATTGTGCACTGTTATTAAAAGTTACCCTTATGCTCCCAGATCCTGCCCCCCGGCAGCTGCCATCCCATTCCCATGCAGGTTGTCCTGTTCCTGTCCTTTATGCCTGATTAAAACCTGCAAACTCCAGCTACCTCGAATCTTGACTCTTATTTATTGAGCTATCTGTTATTGTATATCTAGTCAAAAATAGAACAGGTATTTAATTATTTATTTACCACAACTCGACATGCCATGCATGCACAGAGATGCCGTGCGAGGACGGAGGCCAATAAGTTGATCCCTAGCCCAATAGATCTTACGACCAGGGATTCTCGCCCTAGCCCGCGATTGGCCGCGGACGGGCGCAGACGGGCTGGACTTAGGCGCGACTTCGGCGCGCCGTCGTCGCGCCCGCTGCGCTCGTCCGCTGCGCGGCCGGAAGCACATCGCCTCAAGTAGGGACTGGCCCGGAAGTGATACTAGCTGGGGGAGGAGTCGCGTCCCTCCGCTCAATCGGCACACAAAAGCCGTGGCGGAACGGGGACGGACCGGGACACTGCAAGGGGTTAGCACAATCAACCCAACAATATCTGTATCCCCCTAAAGAAATCACGCTTCCCACCAGCGGTAAGTTTAAAAATTAGTGACACACTTCTGAAAGCGTAAAATCACACAAAACAGTTAGTTAAAAATTACAGGTTTCACAATCACACTGCCAGCGTCTTACTCGCACTGCTCTCACCAAGCGCGGCGGGATCAGGTGTGGCTTTTAACTCTGAGTGCTAGCTGGGGGAGGAGTCGCGTCCCTCCGCTCAAACGGCACACAAAAGCCGTGGCGGAACGGGGACGGACCGGGACACTGCAAGGGGTTAGCACAATCAACCCAACAATATCTGTATCCCCCTAAAGAAATCACGCTTCCCACCAGCGGTAAGTTTAAAAATTAGTGACACACTTCTGAAAGCGTAAAATCACACAAAACAGTTAGTTAAAAATTACAGGTTTCACAATCACACTGCCAGCGTCTTACTCGCACTGCTCTCACCAAGCGCGGCGGGATCAGGTGTGGCTTTTAACTCTGAGTGCTAGCTGGGGGAGGAGTCGCGTCCCTCCGCTCAATCGGCACACAAAAGCCGTGGCGGAACGGGGACGGACCGGGACACTGCAAGGGGTTAGCACAATCAACCCAACAATATCTGTATCCCCCTAAAGAAATCACGCTTCCCACCAGCGGTAAGTGCATGCCCTAGTCTATCCGCTATAATAGGGTTTGGTTTTACTCTCATTCCCAGCTATTCTACCCTCACTCAGCGGATTTGGTCTGCATTAATAGTTTTCAAAGGGAAAGCATTAGCTTTGATTGTACTAGAATTTATTATAGAACATGTCCCCTCACTTGATTGAGACCCTACCATGGCAGATAAATGTATTACCAGAGTTTTCATGGATTCGATCTCGTCCCTTAGAAGGTATACTAGATTCATCAACTCATGAGTGTTATTTGGTACATTACTACCCATGACGCTAGACTCAGCTAGGGATACTGGTGCTTGGTTTGGGAGAAAGTTAAAAGCTGAGAAAATATGATCTAAGCCAATATCAATGAATTGCGATGTCTCTATCATAGGACTTCGACTATGAACATTTGCTAAGACAGTAAACCTACTGGCAAAATGGATAGATTTATCACATACAAGTGACTATCGATTAAAGCAATCTTGTCAATAACATTAACTGCAGTGCGCTCTGTCATTACAGTAGAGGACCCTCTAGTGGAAAAGCCAAATTCATTTGAACCCTTTTGTTTTGATAGAAATATGGCAGGAATAACAGGCGAAACAGTGCCCCCACAATCAGCCCCCACACCACCCACATTCTGCTGAGAAGTACCCCCAGATTCATTGACTCTAGTCTCATTTCCTAGGATAATCTCACACTCTTCAACAAGACTGTCGATACGATCAAAGTCACAGTTGGTGGCTGCATGCCTTGCCGCATTCCTAGCCTTCTTCCTCTTACGAAGTTTGGAAGAGGTCCCAGGCTCGGCACCGCCCCCTCCTCCCCCCTCCATTGACTTACGCTTCCCCATTTAGTTTACCATTCCTGCAAAAAATGATAAGCTAATTAGGTGAGTCCCACTATACAAGAAAATAGTCGACTCCAATAGTCCACCAATGGTCCACAGCTTACAAAAGCAAAGACAGGGCCAAGGAAACAGTACCTTATCGTATATTGTAGTAAATTTAATCAGGCCCCGTAGACTGGCATATCAGAGGGGTGGCCCTGCCCTGGCTCCTTCTGGCGCTGACGGGCACGGACGGGCCCGCCCTTGGCCTGGGCTTTGCCCGGGCAGCGCCCGGGCACACCCGCACGCATCCCACAATGCGTTGGGCTTGTAGCGATTTATGCACCTCCTGGTGCGTGACCGTGACGTGTTGCACCGCCGGGGAACCTGCGGACTGTAGTTCCACCCACGCGGCGCGTGGACTGTGGCAGAGGCAGCAACTGGCTTCAGAGGCCGCAAAAGAGTGGCGGCAGGCTCCGTCAGACGAAACAACTGCACCATCAGCAATGCAAAAGGCAGGTCCACCAGTGGAAAATGGCAGGAAGTCCACAGATAGCCCGTCCCCCCATAAACAAATTGGCATAGGAAGGAGAACATTTTGAGCCCATAGCAATTCCCAATACTTGTCTTGAACATTCACCATTGTAAAAAAAAATGTTGTTTTCTTAAACTATGCGTGTTAGGTCCAAAAGCATGCAGGTAGGTTCGTAAATAGTAGCATCCCTGTTGGAAAGTGAGAATGCTAATGTAGATATGCCTAATTCAAGCGGGATGCAAGAATACAAATGAACTAAAGTTGAGTGTAACAAAATTTAATTCTTTGGCCCAATCAATGTTCTCCAATTTGTTAAGGAGATCCTTTGTATCTTGAATGTAAGTTCTTAACCAAAGGTTGTAGGAAAACATCTATATACTCTGAAATGTGTTTCGTCGGTGACCCTATGCCTGAACTGATGGGTCCACATGTTGGGAAAATCCCTTGATTCTGTATTTTTGGTAGTACATATAAACAAGGAGCTTTTGGTGAGGGGTTAAACAAGTATTTGAATTCTATGTCTGTTATGAGACATTGATAACACCAAAGGGTCAATCGAATATCCATGTCTCTTTTGACATTATCAAGAGGATTGCCTACCAACCTTACGTAGGCCTGACTGTCCGTCAATTGTCTTACTATTTCCTTATTGTAATCTGAGTTCTGCATGAATACAATATGAATATGCGATGTCACATCACATGCGCTACCGACGCAAACCATTACATCCATTACATCACAAGTCATTTCTACGACTTGCTGTAGGGGGCACGCTAGACTTAGGCATAGTATAATATACTATTCCAACTCCAGCGTGTGCAACAGTAGGGAGGGTGTTGGAATAGTAAAATATACTATTCCTTAGTTTAGCACGCCCCCTACACCAAAGTCGTAGAAACGACTTGCGATGTAATGGCTTGTGTTGTAACAACGCGGTTATTGTAATGACCACATTGTAATCGCGTGCATTGTAGCGCATGCGATGTAAACGCTGTTTCCCCTACAATAATACTTCCCTTATCCACCTCCTTGATTATAATGTTGGGTGCATGTGCCAAATTGTTTAATGATGTCATTTTTTCCATTACAAGATTGTCCCTATATGATCTATGTCCATTACTAAGTTGGTTCTCCAGTGAGTATAGATCATGTGTTACTGCCCGGTAGAAAGAGTCGACAAGATTGTCCGGTGGAAGAGTAGGTATGAAAGTTGATTTAAGTCTCAGACTGCTATCTGTGTTTAAATTGGAACCCATATCTAAATCGGAAAGCAGGTCTAGCATTGTAGGAGTAGAACAGTCACTTTCATCTAATGTCAATACCAAATGCAGATCCTCTATATCCTTGATTAATCTATTACAGATAGGTAAAGGTGGAATTGAAGGTACAGTATCCAAATGTTTATCAGCAAAACATTTAATTAATTTCATGCGACATACATATTTGTATAGATCTATTTGTATTTGGGTGAAGTCTGCATTAGATGTTGACAAAAACTCAGATCTCTACTAAGTAGACTAATTTCCGCATTAGATAGATTATACTGAGACAAATTAATAACTGGTACATCATCAGTGGGAGCTGAAAGTACATGTCTATCATCAATTAGCTCCATTGACAGTGTGCCAGACCCTGCCCTTAGTTCTTCTGATTTCTGGTCATCATTCCCTCCTGTGTGTTTGTGTCTTTTTGAGTCTCTGTCACTCCTTTTTTTATTTCCTTTGTATTCGATTTGTTGAAGTTCTGTCATGTACCTTCTGGGTATCGTTCCAACTCCAATAAAAAAGAAGAAGCTAAGCTGTTTAATTGACCTGTTGAAGTAGAATTAAGTTCTTGTGCATCACTCAGGTCAGTAGTGATGCTTGATACAACAGATGCACTAGCTGTTGTGGAGGTTGTCAATGTTTTTGCATTATTACCTGTTTAATGTGATCTGGTCTTTTCATCAAACTTTATGGCAAACCTATATAGTATACCCTGCCATTCCTGAAATCATTGTCATCTCTCCTCAACTTCCTCATCTTCTTAACCTTAATATATTGCTGGTTTGAATTTACCACTTCCTTCAGGATTTTATAGTTCTTTTCACAAGTTTCAGATGGATTCAAGCTCTTGATCTCTTCTTCCAATTTTTCGATGTCTTGTATATGTGTAATCCTTTTCCTCTCTGCATTCCTAATCAGAATGTCCTAAAACAACAATTGATAGACAGAATGCAGAACACTGTCATACATTCACCCCAGTACAGAGATCTAGGCCTAAATCTATTGTTTGTTTGCTCCCCATGCCATTCCAGTTTGAACCCATCCATATTCAAATCAGTCTTGACCCTGCACCCAGTAAGAACAGTCCAGCCCGAACTTTGAGGCCAAGACCGCCCTGGACTGGAAAGAAGCATCCTAAGACAGGTTTCGCGGTTTCACCCTTCATCAGCCAGGAAAGCTTAACTCCAGTGGCATGGAGAAAATAGGGCCCACGTCTGGGCATACCTGTCACACTCGGGTTCAAAAATGCAAAAACAATAAATGATGGACAGAATTCAGAACACTGTCATACATTCACTCCAGTATAGAGATCTGGGCCTAAATCCATTGTTTTTGTGCCCCCCCATGCCATTCCAGTTTGAACCCAGCCATATGCAAATCAGACTTGACCCTGCACCCAATGCCAAAGCTGAAACTATGAACAGGAAATTTCAGGTTAGGGGATACCCTAAGAAGATCATAAGGGACTTGTACAAAAGGGCCCGGTATTATGAACAGCAACATTTACTTGAGACCACGAAGGAGGAAAAGGACCCTGCATTAGTATTTATCACCAGACACTCTATGCTATACGAAAGAATTAGACAGGCAGTCTGTTCTAGTTGGCACATCCTTAATGTTAATACATTAACAACACAATGTATTCCTAACCCCATGTTTGCGTACAGACGCAGCAAATCTATAAAAGATCATGTGGTGCATTCTCGGATGAGACAAACGAATATCTCTCAACAAATGAATATCACAAGTAATAATCCAGTAGTGGGAACCTACAAATGCATGAACTGTAAATCTTGTGCAATGGCCATGGAAGCATCAACTTTGACCTTTAACGGGCATGTGATTTCACCAAAGAATTTGAATAATTGTAAGACATCTAATATAATTGATCTAATAAACTGTCCCTGCAAACTGGGATATCTGGAGGAGACAGGAAGAGCATTAAATGTGCGCCTTACAGAACACAGATCTGCAATCATAACTAAGAAAATCTCTGCACCTACGGTGAATCACTATATGGAGAAGAGTCATGCCCCTGAGGATATGCAATGGTATATCCTAGAAAAGATCTGTCAGAAAGAAGGTACACCTTCGGACAAAATTAGAAGACTCAGAGAAGTTTATTGGATCTTCATTTTAGGAACGTCAAATAAGGGATTAAATCTCGAGATACCTTGGGAGCAAGCTATCAAATAGAGATTGATCATACATATGGAAATCTATTCTCCTGAGTATAGGATATGCCTATAGAATTAGTAACAACAACAGTAGTGTCATGCTTTATACCCAGTACAGGAAAATGCCTATTGAAACAGTGACATAAAGTAGTACCGCCCTTAACATTCAACTTAACCATCCGTTAAATATATTTTAAATAGAATTAGAGTATGATAGATAAATAATATGATCTATTCATATATTGGTCAATGAGACATAGTCACCTCATTGTGTAGACAAAGAGAGGGGTAAATATGAATTGTGGACAGTAAGGTATGTTAACTGTCAGTGACATCAAAGGTAATTCTCAGGCCTTATTATTTAAAAAAGAAAAGAAAAAAAGAAATTTGTGTCAGTACCCCTGCCTATATTAACTATAGTCATATAAAGATCAGTTTAATCACAATTAGAGTAAATACTGGCCTTAGGTCAAAATTAAGCAATATAAATAGCACAGGTTACTGTAATCAAGACAGGATCTCGATACGGGTCCATTAAAATCATGGGAGAACCGCGGAGAGAAAGAAGGGCAATTTTCTAGCAGTATTGCCAAATTGTATAAATAATAATGCCAGTTGCACGTTTTTGTTTTGTTTTTTATTCTGAAATTGAAGGGATTAAGAAACTTAGGACTATTTATCCCATCATGCCTTTTTTGAAATAGCGCGTGATTATGGCGTCAGATTTCAGAGACCGGAGGTCGCGTAACTGTATTTCAACCGGAAACAATGGGAATTGCCTCGTTTGCTGGATAGTTGGTTGGAGTTGAGGCAGGAAGACCCCATATTAAATCGAAGGTAAGTCCTTGTAAACATGCGAAATAGTAAATGATTAGCTGTTTGGACTCGCACATAAAGCACAAAATGACGGGAGTAATATATAGGAATCCCATGTAACTTAAATGTAAGTACATGTAAGGATTCAGGGCAGCGAATTAAGGTTAAGGGAGTAGAGCAGAGTATACACATAAAAGTCGAGACGCATGGAAAATACTTGCCTGTATTTTCTCTCATAAGTATTGGTAATGACATCTTCACGACACTGAGAGTGAAAGGACTCCACAAGAGAAGGGTCATAACTGGAGTATACTTAATTCTTGCCATGTCCATCTGAAATTAAATATGTCTATGACCGACATCCATGTTAATCTGATATTTAAAACGTCCATGAACAACCAGTCAAAAGGAATGGTATGAAATACTGAATAGCGCGTATGCTAAGTATATCCGAAAATTATGCACGGCATGTGGTGATTGGCTTTTAACAGTTAAAGCTTGGGGAGTCTGACAATTTGGATAACCTCCAGTGAAAATAAGTGATTTATAATAGCCATATACGTATAATTTAGGAACAACATATACTGATATATGTCAAAGTGCATCGGGGTCAGACAATTAGAAAGGAAGTTAGGGATATATATATATATATGTATATATATATATATCTATATATGCCTAATATTAGGAATCTTGCCCTGTTTATGCAGGAGAAATTACCCCATAAGCATGTGTGGTATTTGGGGATTGGCATATAGAACTGTAAGCAATAGTAATCTCAAATCCACATAACCAAATAGAGAAATATAGGGCCAATATCGTGAAAATGACATCCATTGTTGAGGCTTTTGTAATATGGGCCTATCAAAGAATTGGAAAAAAATATTTTTTCTTTCCTGCCCCAGGAAATGTATTGTATCGTACCGAGCAACAATGGCATCAAGAATATAACACATAGGTGATTACCAGCAGTTTCATTCCCTCCTTTAGGTTAGTACATGTCAATCTAAACCAAGTAATAGGATAACAAAATTGTAGATATTATGGTGGTTTTGGTAACAGTTGGTTTGTTATTCTTTTATTTTCAGAATATAAGGGATAGCTTCATCATATCCAGCTTGTACAACTAGTTAGAACACAAATAGAGTTTTGCTACGAAAGAGAACATATCAGATAAAAAGTAAGTGATCTTGTAATTTAATTATGAGCAGTTGCAGGGCCTACTCTTATAAATTGTGGATTCATTAGATTAACTTATAATTCGATACATTATGCCTAGGCTGTGGGGTAACTGATAAAACCCCACTGAAAGAAAAATAGCCCTCACCGGTGAAAACATATAAACACTGAAAAAACACCTGCACAACCACAAACTAAATGCCATTCAAAGAAAGGAAAAAGAAAGTGAAAGAGTCATTTTGTTCTTACTGAAGGGGTCAATAAAATGTAACGTTGTTATACAAGCTAGCAGTAAGAAAGACTGGCTAACATTTTTCTGCTTGAGTTTTGTTCTTTAGGGATGCCACTAAAATATTGTTTCTTCTTCCTTTAACTTTTTTCAGTTTTATGGCCTGTGGTCTAAAGATGCAGAGTTTAGTTTCACGTTTTAGGTTTAGTTTAATTATTTTATAATCTGTAGAGAATCAGGACATATCAAACTCACATTTGATATTTTGGCTGCATTTGATTCTTTCACTGATAGGTAAAAGGCTAGTTTCATAAAAATCTTTCCTAATATGTGTCATCACATCTACCCACAGAGAATGGGTAAAAACCCTTAATACATCAGACCATAGTTTCTAGTGGGTCAGTATTGATAGTAGGTGAATTGCCAATACCTCAGGCTTTAAACATTAAATGCAAGGTATAGTGAAAAGTATATATATTGCCAAGCATCTGGGATAGTGGTGAAAACGTGACACCAGACTTTTGGAAAACATGGAACGCAGTGTCACTTATTATGCTCTGCTAAAAAGGTTCTTTCCAAGTTCAACAAAGATTGGAGTGATATTGTTTGTATTTGTAGTGATTCAGCTACGTATATAAAAAATGTGTGTGATGACCTGTCAAAATTGATACCCGACCTGATGTGATTCCCTATAGGAGATCCTTGCCACTTGTTAGATGGTATGGTGAAAGCATCTTTACAATCTTCAGAGTTAATGAGGGATGCTATTGACTTTTTAGTCCATTTTGGTGCACTGTTTTCTTATGCCCAGGAACTAAAACGTAAATATTTATAATTTTGTGCTTTATGTGGCATCAAAGAAAGAGTCATCCCAACTGTGCCCCTTAGCTGACGGTTCTTAGCCCAAGGGGCTATGAATGCTGAGAAGGCCTTTTCACAGAAGTTTACATTGGAAGGAAAGCGCAAGCGCACATGACCAAAGACTCACTGAGAAGTATCGTATGGTGTATTACAATAAGATTCATTTGCAAAATTCTTTCTGGACCTCATATACACTATACCTACACTGTCTATATACCATGTTCTTTCAGTGCAGAAAGCAAGCAATGATAAAAGCAAAACGTTCCATAAACACTGGAAAAACACTTTTTTGGTTGTTTTTAGTTGCGTGAAAATGTGTAACCACTGATAACAATTGTTTTTTAAGATATTGAAAACACTGAAAAAACCCCACCAGAATTTACGAAAAATAGAAACTGAAAACAGGACAGCCTAATTATGCCCTTAGAGAGAAGAAATTTGACGTACCTGCCTAACAGCAATAGTCAGAACACGACTAGAGATCGTCAACATAAGAGAAAATATCAAACAAAAAGTAAGTGATCCTTTAGTATAATTACGAGGAACCTTAGGGCCTATTCTAAGAATTTGATGAATTATTAGGTCAATTTCCAATTCTGTACATTTTGTCCTCTGAGAGAAGAAACCCGGCATACCTGCCTCTGTAACAGAACTACCTTTTTATATCTGAAGATCTATGGCCTTTTAACATAAGGTATTAAATCCATCCATGTAGAATATGTTTAGTCTTGAGATAGTATAGATAAATAGCAGGGAATTGATATCTTGCTCTATATAGAGGTTACAATGTTTCTAGTAGGGCAACATCACTAGTGGCATCTTGTATATACGGGTAGTTGAAAGTTTTATGTATACTACTCTCAAGACGTTCATGTCATAAAGTATAACACAACTCCGTTTAGATACAGTAGTTAACATATTTTATATAGGCATACAAGGGGAGGTTTGGATAGAATAGTGAAGACAATTAGACATGAAGAGATGGGTGAGTTATAGAAACAAATACACTCATATATATTCACTTGTATTCTTTGTATATAGTGTGAATACAGAAGAACAATCTAAAGTACCTTATCTAATTGACTGAAAAGTGATGTCCTAATAAACCATAAGAAGAATTGAGTACAGGTAATCCATCGTATACAAAAGAAATCATTTGCATAAGATTTCAATAGACTGTAACACCACAAGAAGTATATTGACTTCTTTATTTTAGAATTGTAATGTGCCAGGATGCACATATAGAGCTTGAACAGACATAATAACCTAGGAACGCAACACGTCCCAATATCTTGTAGCCAGTAGGACCCAAATAGACCTACATTAAAAACATTTTTGTTCCTTCATACACTCTTTTAACAGTGATTGGAAAGAAAATAATAATATATAGCACTATGGCATGTATGTAAGCGAGAATGATTCACTTTTAACTTCACGGCATGTTTGCACAGTATGACTTAACTTTAACTGTCTTAGGCCTAGATGTAGGTAAATGTGAATTACCGATTCATAAATACCGAATTTTACCGATTCGGTATTCATGAATCGGTAAATCAAATGTAGGTAGAAATTCGGTAACAAATACCGAATTTGTCATTGATTCCTATGGGCCTTGAAGCCCATAGGATTCAATGGCAGACATCGATTCGGTAATTACCGAATCGGTAAAAATACTGAATTTACAAGGGGGACAGGGTGTCACTTTGACACCCTGTTGCACCCCTGTTTCTGGCTTGTGTGCCATGTGACACACAGACATGCCCTTAGGGCATGTCTGTGTGCCAAATGGCACAGGTGTACATGCACAGATGTGCATGTACACAGGAATTCGTTGTTTACCATGGAATAGTATTCCATGGTAAATAACGATTCGGTAAGGGCCTGTGGCACTGATTACAGTGCCACCTACATATTGATTTACAGAATCGGTAAATTTACCGATTCGGTATTTTACCGACTCTGTATATTTACCGAATCGGTAAAATTACCGATTCTGTAAATCAATGGCCACCTATATTACAAATCCCAAATACCGGTCGGTAACGGCCGAAATCAGCCTTTACCGACCGGTATTTGGCGAGCTACATCTGGCCCTTAGTAATTTAACCAGGATTATCATTAATACATCAAATGTTGTATATATTGAATTGAGAAAAATAGTTCATGTGAACTCTAGATTACAATTTTGCTTATATATTTGTTCTTTTTAGTAAACCACTGGTAAAGAAAATCCTGAGGAAGGCATTTGCCAAAACGTGCTGGTGATATTCTGCAAGTTATTACCAGCGATGACATATATGGCTTTAATATCTTCTTGGTGATATGTGTAACAACTATAGAGATTATGAGGAATGTTATGTATTGTCTCAATAATCGATCATATAAGAGTTAGTAGAATTTTACCAAATATGTACATCTATTTCATTCAGGACA
Source organism: Lissotriton helveticus (assembly GCF_964261635.1). Classification (NCBI taxonomy): domain Eukaryota; kingdom Metazoa; phylum Chordata; class Amphibia; order Caudata; family Salamandridae; genus Lissotriton; species Lissotriton helveticus. The sequence goes on along the minus strand of NC_136059.1, from coordinate 2,100,380,643 downwards.
GTTTTGAATTAATTTATAAAAGTGTTTTTTGAACAGTGTATTCAAATTGCTGGAAAGAAATACTCATTCATGTTTTGAAATGAACTATGCATAAATAGCAGAAAAGAAATGATATATAAGAACATGTTTTAACATATATATATTTTTTGTACACATAAAAACAAACAAAAAAGAAGAATAAAAAGCAAAAATACTTTTCTAAATCAAGCATTCTTATGCGTTACATAGTGTTGTGTATCTAGAGTGTTTCGTTATCTTTGATAGTAAATCAGCATCTAGCCCGGTGCATATGACCCAATGAGAACAGTCCAGCCCGAACTGCCAGGCCAGGTCCTCCCTGGACGGGAAATAAGCAACCTAGGACCGGTTTCTGGGTTTAACCCCTCATCAGCCAGGAGAGCTTGACTCCAGTGGCATGGAGAACACTGGACCCACGTCTGGACAGCTTCCCTATTGTCATTATGAAACCAGAAAGGATAGTAAGTCAATAGTATATAATGGCTAAACAATAATCCATATTTTTTAGAACCAAATATATTTATAAAAAGTTTTAAGCCACACAGAAGGCTGCCTTTATGGTAACCCTGCTTACTGGAAATAGATTAACCTCACGTCACAAGAACATACACTCCTTGTCCCTGATAGTGCAGCCTCAGTTGGAGCCTTGGCTACAGGTGGTAACCAAACAACAAGGGGGTGTCACCCAGGTTGAAGAGATGTGTGAAAAACCTACACCAGATGGCAAATTCTGGAACATGAGCACCCCAGGCCACTTCAAAGAATTTCAATTAAAACTAAAATCTTCTGTGAAAATCATTATCAATCAATCAATCAATCAATCAATCAATCAATCAATCAATCAATCAAGGGAATTGTAAGCGTGCTACTCACCCGTGAGGGTCTCAAGACGTGGGGGGGGGGTGGTAAGCAGCTCATTCAGTCAAAAAGCCAGGTCTTGAGTGTCTTCCTAAAGATGTTCAGGGAGGGGGCGCGTCTGATGTTGAGCAGGAGCTCGTTCCAGGTCTTGGCTGAGATATAGGAGACAGTTCTTCCATCTGTTCTGGCTCTGCAAATGCGTGGGGTTTCAGCGGGGGCAAGGCATGCTGATCGGAGGTTTCTCTTGGATACGTGGAAAGAGATTTTCTCATTGAGGTATTGGGATCCGGTGTTGTGGAGGCATTTATTGGCGTCGGTGAGTATTTTGAAAGTGACTCTCTTCTCAAAGGGGAGCTAGTGGAGGTCCCCTAGTTGTTGGGTGGTGTGTTTGTGTCGACGAATGTCGAGGACGAGTCTGGCTGCAGGGTTCTGTATGGTCTGGAGCTAGCAGAGCAGAGACTTGTTGATCCTGGGGTAGAGGGCATTTACATTATGAGTGCATGTATGACGGCCTTCCTTGATTCGAGGGATCCACTTGAAGGTATTTTGGAGGATTTGGAGGATTTGGAGGGTATTGAAACAGCTGGAGGCAATGGTGTTGACCTGTCAGGTCATGGAGAGGGAGGAGTTGAGTGCGATGCTGAGGTTTTTGGTGTGGTTCATGGGTGTGCGGGGCTGCTGAGGGCAGTAGGCCACAGGCTGTTTTCCCATGCCGAGTGGGAGGGTGAGAGGATGAGGACTTCTGTTTTCTCTGAGTTGCGCTTAAGGCAGTTTCTGCTCATCCAGCATGCAATGTCCTTCATTCCTTCCTGGAAGTTGAGTCTGGTGGTGGTTGGGTCTTTGGTGAGGGAGAGGATAAGCTGGGTGTTGTTGGTGTAGGATACTATGCTGAGTCTGTCTTATCTGACGCTGGCGACGAGGGGGCCATATAGGTGTTGAAGCGTGGGGCTGAGCGATGATCCTTGGGGCACTCAGCAGTTGATTTCCGTGGGATAGAAGCGGAAAGGTGGTAGTCTGATTCTCTGGGTTCTGCTGGTAAGGAACAAGCCTTGTATGCCGGAGTCGTGGAGTCTGGCGGTGAGTGTGTGGTGGGAGATGGTGTTGAACGCTGCCGAGAGGTCGAGTAGGATCAGGGCCACAGTGTGTCCTTCATCGAGGATGGTGCGGATGTCATCTGTGGTGACGAGAATAGCGGCTTTGGTGATGTGGTTGCTGCAGAATCCGGTTTAGGAGGGGTCGAGGATGGAGTTTTTTTCGATTAATTTGGTTAGTTGTGCATTGATGGTCTTCTCTGTTACTTTGGCTGTGAAGGGGAGGTGGGAGATTGGCCGTAGTTCTTGAGGTCGGTGGGGTCTGCTGAGGGCTTCTTGAGCAGGGGTCTGACTTCTGTGCATTTCCCGTTGTCGGGTAAGATGCCGGTCTTGAAGGTGGTGTTGATGCTGTGTCATAGTTTAGGAGCGATTGCAGTGGCGGCTCTGTGGGAAATGTGCAGAGGGCAGGGATTCGGGGGGGCCCCTGAGTGGATGCCTTTCATGGTCGACGTGGTGTCTTCGATGGAGACTGAGGTCCAGGAGGAGATGGTGGGCTGGGGGAAACATCCTTTACAACGCAACTTTTACCAAGCAGTGCCTTTACGACGCAACTTTTACAACGCAAACCATTACAACGCATTGCGCTGGGGGGCGCTCTAGGATAGAGAATAGGTTTAATTTACTATCCAACACCTTCCCTACTATCCACGGGGACTGGAGTTGGAATAGTAACTTAAACTATTCACTATCCAGCGCCCCAAAGCACTATGCGATGTAAAGGCATGCATTGTAAAAACAGCGTTGTAAAGGCATGCGTGGTAAAAGCATGCGTTGTAATGTCATACATCCGTGGGCTGGATGGCATTGCTGGAGCTTTCGGATTTGGGTGTCTGTTAGTTGAAGTTGTCGTACAGTGCCTTAATTTTTAGATGGAAGTAAGATCCCAGCTTGTCGCAGAGGTTCTGGGAAGGGGTGATGTCCGTCGTTTTGGTGGGGGGCTTGGATAATTCCTGGATGACGCTGAAGAGTTTCTTGGAGTTGCTGGCGTTGACGGGGATCTTGTTTTGGATGAAGGTCCTTTAGGTGGATCTGATGCATTGGTGGTATTCCGTCATGGTGTTTTGGTAGGTGGTGTGATCTTCTGGAATTTTGTTGTTTCTCCAGTTCTTCTCAAGAATTCTGCAGGTGTGTCTGGATTCTTGGAGGTCAGCCGTGAACCAGGTGGCTTTCCTGAGGCATTCTTTGTCAGGGTTGCGTAGTGTTGCAAGCTTGCTTGCGCAGTTGGAGTTCCATCTGTGGAGTCCTTCGACTGCGAGGTTAGCATTGGTCGACGTGGTTGCGGTTGAGGGTGGAGATGAGTTGTTCCTAAGGACTTTGTTCCAGTTCTGTCGTGGGGGGCTCAGTGCAGTTTTGGGCGGCATGGGTTTGTCGCTGCGGAAGTGTACGCTGTGGTGGTCTTTGAGGAGTATGTAGTCCACGGGGGCTATAACGTGGGGTGCGATGAGGTCGGCCACTGTAGTGGCAAACGAAGCACGGAGTCCGGGGGTTCTGTAGGTGAGGGTGCCACGAAAAGTGGTTCTGAGACTGGTCTAGACTTGGAAGTGAAGGTGTTCAGTGGTGGGTAAGGAGTCCTTCATGGTGGAGGTGGAGAGTCAGAGGGTGCTCTTGTGTACCACGGTCAGTCCTCCTCCTGAATGGTTGAGGTGGTCCTCCTTCTGGATCTTGTATCCGTCAGGGATGGCGGTGGCGATGTTGGGGGCAGAGGAGGCGTTCGTCGAGGTTTATGTAAAGAAGGTGATGTCTGGCGAGAGGGTATCGAGGAGGTCCCAGATCTCTACAGCGTGTCTGTGCAGGGAGCGCACGTTGAGGAGGATGCACTTCAGGGCTTCGGTGTTGTTGATGTTCGGTACGGGGGCTGTGGGGGTGCAGTTGGAGGTGAAGGATTGGCAACATTGACGGCAGGAGAACTAGGCATGGGTGGTGTCCGGTGTCAACCGCTCGCAGTTGTTGTTCCTTCCTGGGTTTAGTGTGATGAGGGCAGTGGAGTTGTAGCAGTGGGAGGTCACTGATCCAGGGTTCCTGGCGCTGGCCGTGGTCTGGTTGCGGACAGGCACAGATGGGTTGCCTTTGGCCCACCTTCAGCATGCAGCCGCCATTAAGTAGGGAGGGGGAGAGAAGCGCATCTGGGAGCTGGGAGTGGGAACCGGCAGGGGGGACAGGCCATAGGGGCAGCAGCAGCGGGAAAGGGCACAGAGAGCAACAGGCACAGAAGGCAGAAAAAGGCAAAATTAGCACACAGGCATAGGTACAATACCAAGACAGTGAAGATGCTAGAAGGTAGACAGAAAAATGGACACAAAAATACAGAAGAACAGCACAAACACAGAGACAGACAGCAGTGGCCAGCAGAAGAGCAAGGCTCTCCCACTGGACCACCGGGGATGAGGTGCAGGGAGGAGCCTACGGGTGGAGGAGGGCCTTGAACCCCACCTGCACAGGGACAGTGGTAGCAGCACTACTGTGGAGCTGCTGGGGGAGAGAGCCTGTCTCTGACCAGGAGGTCAGAGGTCTAGCTCCATCATCCCAGCAGCGGCCGCCATTAAGTAGGGAAGGGGGAAGAGAAGCACACCTGGGAGGCGGAAGCAGGAACCAGCAGGTAGGGAGGGGTCACGGGGACAGCAGCAGCAGGAAAGGGCATGGAGAGACATAGACACAGAAGGCAGAAAACAGCTAAATTAACACACAGGCACAGGTACAATAACAAGACAGTGAAGAGGCTAGAAAAATGTCTCAAACACAGAGACAGACAGCAGCGGCCAGCAGCAGAGCATGGCTCTCCCACTGGACCACCAGGGATGAGGCGCAGGCAGGAGCCTGCAGGTGGAGGAGGGCCTCAGAGACCTACCTGCACAGGGGCAGCGGCAGAAGCAATACCGCAGAGCTGGTGAGGGAGAGAGCAGATCTTTGAGGTCAGAGGTCTAGCTAACCACCAAGGTTCAAGAGAAAACAAAAAGATTATTATAAAGTCATCTTACATGCTGGAAGTATACACTGAAGTTTTCCTTCCTTCACCCTTTATTGCACGGTGCTGGTTCAGTATTTAGAATTTTGGTTTTAAAAAAAAAAGAGGCAATAAACTGAGCACCTCCCAGCAAACTTGAGCAGGTACCATATAAATCAGCCATTCAGAGCACAAAATCAAAAAGGGAATAGGGACACAAGGACAGCCATGGCCGGCAGTGGGAGTACCTGCAGGGCGGTGACATGGGGAGGGGGAGGGGCAGGGTTGGGGGCAGTAATGTATGGATTATGGAGTTTTACAGGTAAGTAATATTTAAATAAATAAAACAAATTTTGTTGCGCGCACTGCATCACTCCGTAATCCATACATTACTACCCCCCCACCCTGCATCATTGCCCTGCAGGTAATCCAACTGCCGGCTGCGGCTGCACAAGGAGAATGACCACACTTGTTTTTCTACCCTGCTAAAATTAGCATGAGTGGGAGTAAGGGGCCTGGCTCTTTTTTCCCATCTCTCCACCCGTTCATAGCAGTGGAATGGAACACTAATCTCGATGGGCTTTGAAAGCAGACTTGCTACTCCCTTTGCCAGGTGTTTTTCTGACCAGCACTCTGTTGGCACTCAGGCCTGGGTCCAACCTTCCGATCCTCAAATTGGCTGCTTGATGTTAAGTGTATCTCCGCTACTCTACCACCTTGCTTTGCCCCTCCCTACACTCTTAAAGCGCTCATTCAACTTTCAAGGAGATGGCTGATCACAAGTTCATATCCTGATGGCACACATATTCCGTAAATATAATGTACACCACCATCGAAAAAATAAAATCCATAAACTCGGATTCACTTTCAACTCCAACCGATTTTTAAAGATGAAAGGCACCACTTCAATTTTTTTTTGCCAAACTCCCGCTTAAAATATTGTTTGCTTTAATATTGTTTAAAATTATGGAGTTTTAGTTGTATAGTTTTATGTTTCAATTTGATTACATATGTTATAGTGCATTTTTTATAAAAGAAAATATTATTGATACTTATATTTATTTAGGACATTGCATTGATTGGGATTATGTAGGTATTGTGTTTTTAAAATGTAAATTAATGTTAATGATTTTGTGAAAAATGTTTTTTTCAAAATGAACACAATATTTAATTATGTGTAAACAATTTGAATGTTATGCTATGTTAAAAAATGTATACAGCTCACAAATACCAGACGGTGTCTTTGTGCTGGCAAACCAGAAGGGCAAGCCGGATCACTATTCCAGGAACAGCCAGGTCTTAATGGCCTTCCTGAACAGTGTTAAGGAGGGAAGATTTCTGATGGTAAGAGGGAGGGAGTTCCAGAGCTTTGCAGCTCCTACCGCAAAGCTTCTGCTCCCACAGTTTGATTTAAAGACTCTTTGAGTGTGAAACAACTTAGCCCCTTGAGATCTGAGGCATTTGTTTGGGGAGTACCAATCTAGTGACCCCTTCAGGAAGTGAGGACCTGTCTCGTGAAGTGCCTTGTATGTAATGCACAAGGTTTTGAATTTGATACAAGCCTGATTTGGCAGCCCGTGCAAACTCTGGAGGTCTTTGACCATGGACTGGAATTTCGGAATCCCCAGGAGGAGTCTTGCAGAGGCATTTTGGATCATCTGGAACCTTCTTACATGTTTTATGGGAAAATCAAGATAAATTCCATTACAGTAATCGAGCCTGGACAGGATTGAGGATGTGACTACCGTTTTCTTACTTTCTATAGGAATCATAGGCAGGATTGTCTTGATTGCTTTAAGGATGAGGAAACTGGATGTAGTAACTGTCTCGACTTGTGCTTCAAGGTCTAGTTTTTGGTCTGCATTACACCTACATTTTTTGCTCTGGGGACTGGGATTGGAGCTATTCACAAATCACCTGGCCACCAGATCTGAGACCAGGAAGGGGAGAAGTTGCCAAACAAAATCACCTATGTTTTCCCTAAATCTTTGTACTTTTGGTATTTTTACTGATGGATACAACAACTTGTGTATCATCTGCATAGGATGTTATTTCCATTCCAAAGGATCTAATTACTAGTGTCAGCTCAAAGACATAAACATCAAAAAGTGTGGGACTGAAGGAGGAACGCTGTGGGACATTGCATGGGAGTGTAAAGGACGGAGAGGTGAAGTTACCAAGGGTGACTGATTGTGTCCTATCAGTAAGATAGGAGGAAACCAGTGCTAGTGCTTTTCCAGAGATCCGAAGAGAGTTCAGCTCAGTGAGCAAGGTTTTGTGGTCAACCGTGTCGAAGGCGGCCGACAGGTCAAGTAGGACAAGAGCTGCAGCACACCCTGCATCCATTGCTGCTCTTATTTCCTCTGTGACTTTAATAAGCGCTGTAGGTTTTACTATGGTAGTGGATGGGTAGAGAATGTAATAGGTTATATATTAATTTTGTTGATTGTTCCTTATATTGTATTGCTTATGTATTTGTTTAATGGTTTATTACAGTTTCTATCTATGTTTTGATTTTTTCTTCCATGTTGTAGAGTTTATTTAGGGATTGGGGGGTCGTTTTTTAATACAATATTTAATAATTTATGGCATATGATTATTGTAATATATTTAAATATTTTTAAACTGCATGTAATGAATTCTATTTACTAATGTATTTTAGTTGATGTTAATTAATTTATAAAATTACATTATTATTTTCAATTGGTTTGCTGTTTTGATTTATTTTGGTATTTTATTTAATATTAAAATCTGTATCATTTTAAAAGGAAATACATTGTATTGCACATACCTTATGTTAAAGAAACTTGTTTAATGTCTGTGTGCTGCATTGGTGAGTTGTAAATTTACTGCTAATTTGAATATAATTGTAAAAAAAATTGTAATTAATTTGGTTGAAAGTTGTGGCCTGACCGTATTTTCCTATCCGTATAATACACAGGTTATCTTTTCTCTGACATCCATTGAGGACCACAACCCTGAAGCTCTGAAAGTTTGTGTGCCTGGTGGATGGAAAACAACTGTGTTAATCTTAAGAGATACACGACTGAGGTACTGGTGCTAGGAAATAACCCATCCGCTCTGGGTCCACAGCACTGGCCAGTAGCCTTGGGTGCTCTTCCTGCTCTGGCTCATAATGTGAATAACCTTTGATTTCTTATGGACAAAAAGCTGTCCATTATGCCTCAGGGAGCAAAGGTGATCACTACCTGTTTTGCTGTGCTGAAGTGGCCACCGAACATTCTCTGGATTATCCCATTCTCAGTCCAAATGACAGTTATCCAGGCACTCATCCTTTCGAGACTGGATTAAGGTAACATCATCTGTCTGGAAACAGATAAAGCCTTCTTGAGACAGTTGTAAGTGGTCCAAAACTCAGCCTTCAGGGTACTCTACAGACTCTCAAAAAGTGCATTGGCCTCCTCGCTCCTTCGCGAGCTTCATTGGTTCAAGGTGGGGAAACAGATTCAATTCAAAGCCCTGTACTTTATTTACAAAGCGAGACCTGGAGTCAGCCCCCATTATCTTCATGAAATGATGAGATCATATCAAAAGGCTCACTCCCTATGTTCCAGTGATCTTTCCTTGTGCACTGTTCCCAGAGTTAAACTGACATGCTTGGGTGGTCAGTCATGCGCATATCTGGGCCCTAAGCTTTGGAACGCTCTACTGAAACATTTGAGATGTTGTACCTCAATGACCACTACCCAAAAACAACTGAAGGTGTGGATATTTTGAGTCAGCATGATTTAGGTAGACCCCATCTGTCTCTAAAGCCCAGCGAAACCCCATGTTGGTAGCTGAGCACTTTATAAGAATTATTTTAAATCATAATAATAATATTAATAATACCTATGTGTGAAAAAAACAATATGTGAGTGCAATTTCAAGAATCTTATTCAGAAAATAAAAATGTGCACTTTTAAATAATGTACTCAGATGGGCTGATTCCTTTGCACTTCATGGTACAGTTATATGATGGTTCATACACATAAACATTCAGATTTGGAGTCATTCACAAACCTTTTATAGTTAATGTCCCACCCTGAAACTTCTGGAGAATCCCTTTCAAATGCAAGTGTAAACCTGTTTCCATGTTGAAAAATTGAAACATTACTTCTTAAATTAATGGTGGTATATGAAAATTGGGTTTTTGATTTCCATAAGAATGGAATTTGCAGTTTACAATCAAAAACATTGTTTCTTGCTCAAATAAGTAAAAATAAAACTGCCATAAAATGTGCTTTGTACAGCTGCATACCTAGCATTTCCATTGCTTATAACTTAGATACATTTACTGCATCATTTGGCTGTATATTTGCTGTATACTTTTAGTGGACTTGGCAATGATGATGCTATGTTGTTTGGGGGCTGTGTGGGGGCTGTAATCGTGATGGCGACCCATATTGTACAGGGAAATATTGTTTCGTATTTCATAGGTTTCAATAAAATATGGATTTTATTCCACTGTATTTTGTACAATAAAAGCAGCAGTTTCATTTTACCTTTGAAAGGCATTTTTTCAGTTAACGCATAATTATTGTTCCCATTAACCAAACTTGGTACTCGCAGAGCATAGGCAGCTATGGTACAGCATTCCAATTAATTTGCGATTTAATGAAGGGAATGTGTGTGAAATATCTGCTCGAATATTGTTAGAAACTTAGAAGGATTAGTTTTCTGTTGGTAGGTCAAAACATTTTGTGCCAATCCAGCAACTCTGGAACTCATAAAGGATTAGTGGTGAATTAGTATAGTGAAATATTACATTTGATTAGACACATATGTCATTACCAACACTATAAAGTAACCTAAACTTCACAGACTGGTGTTCCCATTTCAAAATAACACCTAGAGTGTTGAGCTTACCCAGATTTAAAGCAGCAACCCTAAACATGTCTCCGTTGTACGTCTCACCGTATTCCTGGAAGCTTATATGCATTTGTTTATACCTTTTGCTGCTCACACCATATATAAAAGAAATAAAGAAATAGTTGTATATCTGTCTTTTTCCACAGAATCATACAAAGTAGCATAATCATTAATCCCTCTGCCAACATGCCTTAAAGTTCAATGTTGTGCTGTAGCCTCACCATTCTACTATTACTCAGATTGTTGAGCCTAGCCAAATACAAAGCAGCAACTCTTCACATGTCTCTGCTGTAACTCTCACTATGTCTGTACCTTTTGCTAGTGACACCATGTATATAAAAAAAGCATATAAATACATGTATACCTGAGTTTATACATCTGACATCTTGAGATGCATAACACATATGAGAACACAAGTGCAAGTAGAGACATACCTCAGTCACAACACCATGCAGACCTTTAAACATGACAAACCACACTTCACATTTCAAACAGACACCTAGATTTATGCAGTATATTTCAAGTGAACCTTTCCACAGACTCACACAAAATACCATAAGCACTAGTTCCTCTGGCAACATTTATTAAACCTCACTTTCATGCTGCAGCTTTACCATTCTGCGAATACTCAGGTTGTTGGATCTAGCTAAATATGAAAAAGCATCACTTTGCATGTCTCTGGTGTTGGTCTCACTATATTCCTGAAAGCATGCATGCATATGTCTGTAACTTTTGCTAATGACACCATATATAAAAGACACATACAAATAGATGTACAGCTGTGTTTTATACATCTAACATCTTGAGATGCATAACACATATGAGAACACCCTAGAGCCATACCTCAGTCACAACACCATGCAGACCTTTAAACATTACAGACCACACTTTAGACGACAACTAGATTTATACGGCCGACTTCAAGTGTACCTTTCCCCAGACTCATACAAAGTAGCCTAATCACTAATCCCTCTGCCAACATGTCTTAAACCTCACTTTTGTGCCTTTGGCTCAGGCCTTTAATCCTGGAGCAGTTCCTTTAATAGCCGGTAAAGCACGCTACGGAGGGCTATAAGGCTATATTACAGGTTTGATAATATGTAATGCATAATATTCTAAATATTTATGTGTTATGGAGACATTTGGAATGCAAATGAAAGTATTTGTTTATTTATAGATGAGAATATTTGTATATAATTTTTTTTAAAATATAATATTATTTTTGTAAACTATTTAAACTTTTCTTTTTTTTCAGTTATTTACCATAATTAGTAGGAAAGATTGAGTATGGCAAGTAAAGATCAAAAGAAAAGACAAGAAAGAAAACAGTACTATTTAAAGGAAAGAGAAAAGCAGAAATTAGTTGAAATTAGATGAAGTTCAAAATGATACATTGAAGAAAAAGACTTCTGGTAAGAGAACTAAAGAGTTTGGAAAAGAGAAAGGAAAGTTCTACAATTTTTATTTCAATTTTTTTTATTTGCAAAGTTTTATATAGCACTAGCTAAACCCGGAGGTATCAGAGCACTTTACATGAGGATCAGCAAGCTACAGTTTCACAATAACGTCAATTACAGGATCAAGTATAGACAAAAGGAGAAAAACACGTGAGATTAAACAATAATAAGAGTTAGGAGCGAGTTGCATAGCCAAGACATAGGTCTTATGGGGAATGAAAGGTAGCTGCAAGGAAAACACAGCAGGCGAAGAGGAAAACAATGTCAGATGTCCGGGTGGGTAGGTGCCGGCCTCTGGGTGAACCAGGGCTGGCACCTAGGTAACAAAAAAAGGACATATTAATAGAAAATCATGTGGGAAAACAATCCATTTTGAAAGGAGGCTGAAAGAAAATAAAAACATTAGGAAAAGAATGTATAAACGTAGAGTACTACAAAACATATTGAAAGATTGTAAAAAATATAAAAAGAGATCAGCACCTTATAAGTAAAAGCAAAAGATTAAAAGGGTAGCAGAAAAAGCTTTTGAATTGAAACAAACTTTATTTATATTGATAGTGAAGAGAATGAAAACATTAGATAAAATAATGCTGTTTATGAAGGAGAACTAGCTTACCCGTTGTGCGTTGCTGCGATATCCAAAGAAAGGAAATTCAAGGAAACTCATTATGATAACATTCAATTTACATTGTGTCATTTTTATTGAAACATATTCATTTTAATATGGAAAACATTTCAAAGTGTCGTTTTAATTCTATTTATTTCTTCGAGTGCTTGTGGATACACAATTTTTTGTTTTTCCGTCTGGTGAATACATCAGTATTCGAAAGATTATGAGGGCCCTGGGGGGCCGATATTTTAAAAAAATGTATTCCAGAAACCTTTGCAGGAATGCACTCAACAACTTCCCAAAGTTTCCTGGCAATCGGATGAATGCTGCTTTAATTCTATTTATTTATTCGAGTGCTTTTAAATACACAATTTTTTGTTTTTCCGTTTTTTTCGTACATCAGTATTCGAATGATTATGCGGGCCCTGGGGGGCCGATATTTAAAAAAAATGTATGCCAGAAACCTTTGCTGGAGTGTACTCAACAACTTCCCAAAGGTTCCTGGTGATCAGATGAATGCTGTTTTAATTCTATTTATTTATTCAAGTGCTTGTGGATACAAGATTTTTTTTTTTTTACTACTTGTGCGTTCATCAACATTCGAAAGATTATGAGGGCCCTGGGGGCCGATATTTAAAACAAATGTATGCCAGAAACCTTTGGGGGAGTGTACTCAACAACTTCCCAAAGTTTCATGGTGATCGGATGAATAGTGTAGTAATGCATAAAGGACAAACAGACAGACAGACAGACAGACATACATTCGTTTTTATATATATAGATGGAAACACACTTCTAGCATTGAGCGTTTCTTTAATGAAGAACGCTATTTTCAACAAAATACATTAGTTCATGATTTTGATACCAGTGGTCGTTGCTATAAAATGAAAGATGTTTGTCCAATTCAAAACAAAAGGATGGTTCCTAGGAATGTGAATGAAGTAATAGCTGAAGAAGTTCAAGGAAGGTTTCAACAGGCTCCACTATCTAAGTGGAATTGTAGCAGTATTTGTAGTATTCAACAGGAATTTTTTGACATATTACAATTTTTTTTACGAGAATATGCCAAAAAAAGTCTTAAACAAAAGATTAAGATGTTACAAAGACTAGATACATGTAAAGGAAGAAAATATACTAACTTGCAATGTCATTCTCTGGCTTGTGTTTCAAGAAACGTGTGTCAAAGTACTTTCCACCATTTAAGAATGTTAGCAGTACATCACTCACAAATTCCGAAGTTAGTAAGGAGACTCATCTATGTAAAGAGTCCTGTATTATCTTTAAGTAACAACACACAGCTCTTTTGCATGGTCACTGTCGAATGTAAAAAAGTTTGTGATGATATACTGTTTCATTATATTGGTTCACTAAAGGAGTGTAGAGAAGTGAGAGCTTGATAAGTGTAGGTGTTGAAGAACAGGTGGCAGATATTAGTACTGAGAAGTTTGCAGAAGAAATTACAAAGTTTAAGATACTTTCATGAGAAAAACCAAACTATGGGGCCGATTAGGATGGCGGACGGATTGCCACCGCCATGCAGGCGGTGGCGGTCCGTCCTCCATCTGTGCCCGTCCGCCACCAATTTTTCCTCCGCCATATCACAATGGCGGGGGGGACCGCGGTGGACAGAAACACCGTCCGCCACTTTTCCGCCCCGGTCGCCTTGCGGCCGGGGCGGAAAAGGGTTCATATGGCTGGCGGTGTCTTCCAGACACCGCCAGCCATATTACGATGGCCAGATGCAGATGCCTTTCCGTGGCGGCATTGGGCTTTGCTGTGGGGGCCCGTTGCGGGCCCCCAGGGTGAAGGGGGGTGCCCATGGGGGGTACCTATGGTACCCCCCTGCGTTTTACAGTACAACATGGCAGGCACCGCGTGGTACCTGTCATGTTGTACTGTGAAACACACAACATGCATTTTTGACATTGCCGCGGCCAATGCTTCCAGCACCTTTGGGTGCAATGTTGAAAATGCGGGATGCACCCTCCACTGTGGCGAGTGCATCCTAATTCGGGGCGCGGTACCTCCGCCCTTGTGGCGGACGGTCCTTGCCCCAGACAGGATGGCAGACGTCCGGCATCCTAATCGACCCCTTAGTTTGTATTTTCTGTCGATGTACTCACTATAGAAGTCAAACTAGGAATGTTGATGTGTATTTAAAAAGTGTAAAGGTAAACAATGATAAGTGGGAGCAATTTGTTGCTTATTTATTGGTGGTAGGTCATTTTGAGTTGGGTACTGATCAAGGTATTTGTAAATATTGTTACCACAAATTAGAAGGAAACAAAATGCCAGCTAGAGCAGTAAATAACAACTTAGAGTTGGGAGCTTTTCCTCCAGAAATGGCAGATTAAAATACATATGAATATATTCTTATTCAATCTGTGCACCCGTTTCCGGCTATAGTTCGTAAGGGCCTAAAACAGGTAAGCTGCCTCCAACAGATTTACAAAGAGGTCTGAAAGGAAGAGTTGTGTACTTACCTTTAGATTTTAGGAAAAATATTGAAACTGTTAGTAGACAGAGAGGAAAGCGAGCCTGTAGGTATTCTAGTTAATGGTGTTCCAAAAAAGAGTCGAAAAATACGGCAAGGGTTAGTAGATGTAACCAAACTTCAAAAGGCTACATTATATCTTTTACAGAACAATATGTATTGTAAAACTGTAAATGTGGAAGAACAGAAAATATGTTTAGAAGATGAAACAGAAATTCCAAAAGGTCAAATAGAAAAGTGGACAAGCCCAGGAGTGAAGAAATTTATGAACATTACAGTATACATCCTCTACATTCAATATAAGTGATAGGAAATACTACTGAATTTTTTCAAATGAAGAAAGCGAAGGGAACTCTCATGACTGTAGGGAAAACAGTTTAGAATGTCATTGTTTTCCACAGATCTTCCCCACTGGAGAAGGTGGACGATATGATGAACAAGCAGTACAGATTCCAGCTTCAAAATATCGCACGACAAGATTGTACTCAGAAGATCCAAAATTTCAACAGTGTATTCCATATATATTTCATCTTCTGTTTGAAAGTGATGTGTCTGGACTTTCCTATGCAGTGAACCACATATTAAAAACTGGAGTTAATCTTACACATGTTTCTGCAAAGTTATTCATGGACAAACTTCAACAAAGAGACGATCATTTAGAATCTCAATTAATTAATTTGATGGTGTGTCAACATGGTAACAATGAGTATTTGCATCTTCGACCTGGAGAACTTAAATTTATGTTAAGAAACGTAGGTACCCCTACATGGTGGGTTACACTTAGCTCTGCTGAATATGCGTGGGACAATTTTCTTGAATTTCTACGACAAGAACATTCAAATGTAAAAAACATTCATTTGAAGACAGCTGAAGAACTGTGTTCCTTGGATCCTGTAAATATGGGCAGATATTTTAATCATAGTTTTGAAGCTATGATGTCTTTTATATGCAATAAAAAGAACACACCTCTTGGTGAAGTTACTGATTTCTTTTGGAGAAAGAAGTACCAAGCCAGAGGTGCTTCTACTATACAAATGCTATTATGGATCAAGAATGCACCAACATTTGGAACTGATACTGATGAAATTGTTTTGTCTTTCATCGAAGAGTATGTTACCTGTGACATTCCAAAAAAAGGAGGAGAAACCAGCTTGAGACAACAAGTTTTACAGTTTCAAAGTCATCGATGTGGAAAATATTGTCGATGAAAATACAAGTCATAGGACACATTTTATACAAAATGTTGTTTTGAATTCCCACATCCAATAATTTCAAAAGGGAGAGTCAATAGTTTTATGTCAGCAGTAAGTCAAAGTATAACTTGAAAATCTCAGAACAATACATTTGTACATTTTCAGAACAGAGATAGAATAGAATTTTTGAAGAAAAAAATTGATCAGAATAAAGAGGGAAGACAGATTGGGCATTGTGTTGTACATTGTTTTCTTGCAAAAGACTTGTATGTTCGCAGGAAATAGTTTCCTTTGTCTTTAGCATATGCAGTAACTAGTAATAAATCTCATGGTTTAAGTATAGACAGTGCTTTTGTAAATATTGGAAGTAGAATGTTCAAAGAGGGATTGGCATACATTGCATTGTCTTGAGTAAGAACATTATCTTGTTTGTATTTGATTGATTTTGACGAGAAAAAGGTTAATGTTGATGCAAAAAGTACAATCGTTGAGAAGACTTTATACTCCTCATTTAAGTGAATATCCGATATATTAGAAACGTGTAGTGTGTCTAAAATGGAAATATGTCAAACATTATATTGAGGTTCAAAAGAAGAAAACCATTGAAGAGAATCATAAAGAAAATGAAAATGGAAACTGTTGATGAGAATGTAGGATACTAATTGTAAAACAGTTCAGGTATCAACTGCTATGTTAATGTGATTTTGATTGTTGTGTTTTATCTAGAAGAGCTTCATTGTGTAATTATGGGAAATCATGAAAAAAGAATTTGTTCTTTATTACGTCATGTATTTCACCAGTTGGTCTCTGACAGAAGTAAAATCCATACTGCTTCTGGTGTTTGGCATCTTTTTGATATATGTTCATGTTTTTTTACATTTACTCTTAATGTTCAACAAGATGCACAAGAATTTGAAATGTTTATGCTTGGAGTATTAGAACATGAAGGAATACAGATTGAAACCTTATTTGGAGTAAGTTTCAGATGGGATCATAAATGTGAAGAGTGTTCATTTACTTGCAGCGCTGAAGTAGAGACTGAAAGATTAACATACTTGACTATATCAGATTGCAAATTTGTACCTTTTAACACATTATTAAAAACAGCCAATCAGAATATGAAATGTCTGCATTCTAAATCAGAGATGTTGTCTGTTTTCATATAGATAGATTTGGAATACCTCATTTTAATGCTACAAACTTGTAGAGGAAGTGGAAGAAAATTGGAGACCAAAATAAAAAAAAATTGTCGCAAGTCAAATATCTATTTCAGGAAGAACTTTTATATCAGTGTCTATTTTTTTCCATGATGGACGACATCTGGACACTATACTGCATATTTAAAGTGTAATAAAGGATGGACACATTGCAATAATGCTCACTTGCAATGCAATCTAGATTGCCTTTCAACTAACAAAATTCATATTTGATATTTTTGAAGCCAAAGTTTTGAATACATTATTCAGCCTATTGGGAAGATGCCAACACGAATTACAAATTTAAATTGAATTTTTACCAAGCAAAATGTTTGTATATATTTTCGGTCTATTGGGAAGATGTAAACAGAAAGTGGACAGGATTGAAACAATTACTATTTATTATTAGTGTTTGAGTTATTATTTGTGGTAATTGATATTGCATTTTGAAAATTGTGTTTAAAAGCAATAGTTTATATATTTGCTGTCTATATTGTACCAGATGTAAATGAGAGTATACATTTTAGCAAACGTACTTGAGAGTATCGACCAACTTAATGTACTAGTTGGTCATAATTTAGAAACTGTAGATAGTTAAACATATAGGTACACATATTGGAAATAATGCTTTGTGGTAATTTATTTTTCTTTCACAATCTTGTTGATTGTCCCCCCCCCCCCTATTGGATGAAGATACTACATTGAAATCACTGTGTATGGTGAAGTTCAGTAGAATATCAGAACAACAAAAAAGGGAAACTGAAAATGTTATGTATTCTAAAAATATGCTGTGTTCTTAAAAGTCTAATATTTTAATTTCTGTAATACATCACAATATGTAAAAAAAAAATATTATTCTTTACAGTATTTAATGGTGAAGTTTGAAAAGTGTTTTATTACAGTTTACAAAAATACTATTCTAAAATAGTTCAACAGAGTTATGAATCTAAATCACTAAAAAAAGGTAAGAACATATAACATAAAATGCCTGATAACATTCATTTATGTGTTATTTATTCCTAATAAAAATGATGTTGAATGTTTACACTATTTAAAAACTTTCAGATATCACCAGACAGGTACTAAGCCAGCACTTATGAAATCAGACAGGCACTACACGTGCTCTCATAAAATCATTCAGACACTACTGTTGCACTCATCCATTCTCTCTATCACTACCTATGCACTTTTCCATTCCCTCAAACACTGCACTTTCACTCATCTAACCACTCAGGCATTGCTCATTCACTCCTCCAATCACCCAGACACTACCCATGCACACATTCATGTACTGAGGCTCTATTTATGCAATCATCCATGCAGCCAGGCTCTACCCATGCAATCACTCAGGTAGTACCCATGCAGTCCTCTAGTCACTCAGGCACTACTATTGCACTGATCAATTACCTCAAAACTAGCCATGCACTCTGGCACTACCCATGCATTCATTTAATCACTCAGATACTACTGTTACACTCCTCTATTACCTCAAACACTACCCATACACGAATCCATTCCCTCAGACAGTAGCCATGCACTCATCCATATTCTCAAACAATACCCCTATACTCCTCCAATTACTCAGGCACTTCCCATGCACTCATGCATGCACTCAGGCACTACCCATGCACTCCTCCACTCACCCAGACACTACCCCTGCAGTCATGCAATCAACCAGTCACAAGACATGCACTCCTCCAATTACCCAGGCACTACGCCTGCAGTCATCCAATCTCTCCGGCAGTCTTTTTGCACTCATCCATTCCCTCTAGCAAAACCCATGCACTCTTCTATGCACTCAGACTCTACCCATGCACTCAGTTAATCACTCAGACACTACTCTTACATTCATCTATTCACTCAGGCTCTACCTAAGCATTGCTTCATGTACTTAGGCACTATGCATGCACTGCTCCAATCACCCAGATGCTGCCCATGCATTTATTCATGCACTCAGGCTCTACCAATGCACTGATGCAATCACTTAGGCACTACTGGTGCTATTGTCCATTCCCTCAAATACTACACATGCACTCAGGCACTACCCATGCACTCATCCAATTACCCAAACACTACTCATGCACTCATCTATGCTATTAGGGTCTACCCATACACTCATTCAATCACTCAGGCACTACTATTGCACACATCTATTCTCTTAAACACTACCCATGCACTCATGCAATCACTCAAGTACTACCCATGCAGTCCTCCTATTACCCAGGTACTATGCCTGCAGTCATCCAATTAATCAGGCAGTTCTTTTGCACTCATCCATTCCCTCAAGCAAAACCCATGCACTCTTCTATGCACTCAGACTCTACTCATGCACTCCTTTAATCACTCAGACACTACTCTTGCACTCATCCATTCTGTCAAACACTACACATGTACTCATCCAAGCATTTAGGCAATACCCATATACTCCTCCAAGTACCCAAGCACTACCCGAGCACTCATCCATGCACTCAGGCTCTACCTATGCATTGCTTCATGTACTCAGGCACTGTGCATGCACTGCTCCGATCACCCAGACACTACCCATGCACTCATTCATGCTCTCAGGCTATACTAATGCACTGATGCAATCACTCAGGCACTAGTGCTGTAATTGTCCTTTTCCTCAAACCCAACCCATGCACTCATCTATGCACTCAGGCACTACCCATGCACTCATCCATTCACCTAAACACCACTCATGCACTTATCCATGCACGTAGGCTCTACCTAGCACTCATCAATCACTCAGGCACTACTATTGCACATATCTATTCTCTTAAACACTAACTATGCGCTCATGCAAGCACTCAAGTACTACCCATTCAGTCCTCCAAATACTCAGGCACTACTATTGCACTCATCTATTCCCTCAGACATTAGCAATGCCCTCATCAATTCTCTCACACACTATCCATACACTCATCCAATCACTCAGGCACCACCCATGTACTCCTCCGATCATGCAGGCACTTCCCATGCACTCATGCATGCACTCAGGCACTACCCATGCACTCCTCCAATTAAGCAGGCACTACCCATGCACTCCTCCAATTACCCAGACACTACCCCTGCAGTCATGCAATCAGCTAGTCACAACCCATGTACTGCTCCAATTAACCAGGTACTACGCCTGCAATCATCCAATCACTCAGGCTGTCTTTTTGCACTCATCTGTCACAGTACAGGGAAATAACCAAAGAAACACTTGTGTGACAGGAGGAGCATGGGGACAGAAACAAAATGTGACATACCAAGGGTTCCCATAGACATATTGAAAGAGACTGATCAGTGTCATAGTTTTGGCAAGTTTGGGCATTGGAAGTGCAAGTGTATGTTTAATCCACTGAATCAGATGAATGGGCAGGTTGCACAGTGTACATTTAACCCAGCCCAGACAGGTGAAATGATGCAGAATCAGCAGACTCAAAGGCAGACATTTTTTTTATTTGAGCCCCTTTGGCTCAATTTAATGGTCAAGTACAGAAGTACAATCTGAAAATGGGATTTTATACAAATGATCAAACTGATGCCAAATAAAATGTGGCTCAGCAATACCTGATACAGATTGATGACAGTGATTCTGAGTTGTCCCAATGATGCTGCGTGAGGGGGGAGGAGTAATGCATGCTTGGTTAATCCTTGGAAGTAGACCATAGCGGCCTATCGTGGATGGCAAGGTAAATGGAACAACTTTTTCATTTCTTCTTGATACTGCTGCTACCCGTTCCACTGTGAGAGCAGTGGAAGTTCCCAACCTAACACTCTTTGGAGAAAGAATCCAAGTTGTAGGAGTTTCAAACCAATTAATGTGAACACCTGTATCAGAACCTGTTTCAGTGCAAATTGGAGCTTTTGAGGATATGCACAAATTTGTGATATGTGATTACAGCCCATAGAATATGGTAGGTACTGGATTTATTGTGCAAATTGAATTGCTCCATCTATTGTACTCCAAAAGGAATAGAATTGCATACCAATGATGAAGATATGGTAGTCAACATGTCAAAATAAAGAACAGGTTTTAAGGGAATATTCTTTTATTAACAAGTAATACCTTACACTTTGAATTGAGAGACACCATGTTCTCAGAGGTTTGGGATTTTACAGGAAAAGAGTCCCATAGGAATGAATGGGAATTGCAAGAGCAATTTGCGAGTACCAAATAGGTACTCGCAAATTGTGAATGCAATTTCAAGGGTGCCATAAGGACACCCTGATGCACCCCTGAAATTGCCATGTGACCACACATTGCACTCACACACATGCCCCAAGGGCATATGTGTTTGTAACATGGAACTTTGAAAAATGCACTTTAGTGCATTTTTCAAAGTTTTCGCAATTTACCAAAAACTTTAAATTGATGGTAATTTATGATCCCTAATTGTGAAATCAAAATTTAAAATTGTGTTATGCATTGCATTTAGGGAATTGCAAATTGTGATTCCCTAAATGAATTCGCTATTTAAGTAATCGCACATTTTTGCGATTTCTTAAATTGCGAATTTGCATTTGGGTTGATGCATCCCAAATGCAGAAATACAGGTCGTGAAAGGGCTGACTCCGTGAATCTGCCTCTTTGCGACAGATATTTCGAATGATGCATGTGCCCCCAGATTCCTTGCGTAGCTGAATGTGTTTCTGTCATTGATTTGTGTCGAGCCTTCTTTTCCATCCCATGGCACCCGGGAAGCCAATTTATTTTTGCATTCCAGTTCAGAAACTGTGTCTTGGCATGGTGCCCAGCACCACAAGGGTATACAGAGAGTCCTTCCATTTTCAATCAAATACTGAAAACAACATTTGAGTCATTGGTAACTCTTTTCTGGTACAGTACATTGACGACTTATTGGTAGGGTCAGGTAATCAGGAGGCTTGGATATGTGACACAATTGCATTATTGAATCATCTTGCAGTGAATGGGTACAAGGGGCCCCTTACTAAGATACAGTTTTGCAAAAGGGAGGTCCTTTACCTAGGATGCTTCTTGGAATGATTGGATATTGCCTGCAATAGATTCCACATTTTTTTAACTGCTAACAACTACAGAGGCTTAAGCACAAAGATGTGCCAGATCCAGTTCCATGAGTGATGAATGCATGCGCTCTTTCAATGAAATGGGAGAGTGTCTATGTCGAGCTCCAGCATTGGGAATGCCTGACTTTCACAAAAGATTCACTCTCTTGAGTGCAAATGCTTTGCACTGTCAGTTCTAATGCGCTTTGCTAATAGCATGAGGCTGATTTCAGACTGGTTCAAGACGAAGCATCTTCAATTGAACCCAGGGAAGACTGAAATTATGCTGATGGGGAAAGCCCCAGACATCTGGACGGATGACTGGTGGCCTGACCAACTGGGCTCTGCCCCCTCCCCTAAACTTTCTATAAAGAATTTAGGAATAAAAATTGACCGCTCCCTGTCTTGAAAGATCATATCGCGACAACGACCAGCACATGCTTTTCTGGTCTCCGACTTCTTTGGAAAATACTTCCATTTATACCCATCTCCCATCGCAAGACGCTAGTACAAGCTATGATAACTAGCCGGTTGGATTACGGAAACGCCCTGCTGGCAGAAGCGGGATAGACTCTTCTGGCGAAACTGCAAATTGTCCAGAATACAGCTGCTAGAATGATTTTAAATCGCCCGGCTGGCTCGCCATCAGTTCCGCTGCTCAGAGAACTGTACTGGCTTAGTGTTAAAAAGAGATCCTTCTTTAAGGTCTGCTGCTTAACCCATAATGCCCTTAATGACAAAGGTCCTCATTATCTACAACATAAACTGGTTAAATATAGTCCCAGTAGGACACTTAGATCGACTTCTCTGCACTTGTTACAAGTTTCCCGAATCGGCTGACTCGGACTGGAGGGAGAGCCTTCTCCTATTTGGCTCCCAGGTATTGGAATGGGCTCCCCTGGCTCTCCGATCCATTCCGCATTATAGCACCTTCAGGAAACACTTGAAGACATTTCTGTTTTAAAATCCTATTTATAATCTTCTGACAGCAAGTAGCCCAGTCTCTAGCCAAGATGCCCCAGGGTGAGTTGCACACTCTATAAATTACAAATACACACATACATACATACATACAACTGTGTGTAGACCTGTTGCATACTTCTCAGCAACATTAGACCCTGCAGCTGCAGCATTGCCTTGATATCTAAAGGCAGTCGCTGTGACATGTGTAAGTTTGGAGCAATGTGAAAGCATCATGATGGGTCACCCACTGAAAGTGCATGTACCACATTCTGTTGAGGTCTTGCTTACTCATACTCGAAAGCAACATCTCACAAGCAGTCGATTAACCAAGTTTGAGCAGTTGATATGGGGTGCTGAGAATTTGTCATTGGTGTGATGCATGAGGTTAAACCCAACTACCTTGATGCCCTTGCCAGCCAGGAAATGAAGTTGTGATTGATGAAGGAGATCATGATTGCTTGGCCGTGATTAAGCTGTGTACAAAACCTTGTCCGGATATTATGGATATTCCAATACCTGAATCAGATCAGGTGCTGTTTGTGGATGGGTTGTGTTTGAGAGATGGTGGAGAAAACTTGAGAGCAATATATGCCATTTGTATGGTCGTGGGAGTGGTGGAATCATCATGGTTGCAAGGAGTGTATTTGACTCAGGTGGCTGGGTTGATCGCCTGAACACAGGCTTGCAGTATTACTGAACAATTAAGAGTTACCCTCTTCATGGATATCCAATATGGATTTGGGAGTGTCCATGATTAGGCAGTTGTGGTCCCAGTGTGGATTCATGATCTCTTCGGGTTCACCTATATGAAATGGAGAGCGCGTGAAAAACCTATTGCTGTCATTACAATGGCCAGCACAAATTGCAGTGGTGACGTGCCCAGCCCACCGACAAGCATTCGATTATGTGAGTCGGGTCAGACCTTGCAATATTGCACTCTAAATTCCTACATCTTCAATGGGGACCCATTGAAAGAGCAAACTGATATCACAGAATGCAGGCTGATATGTTCAGTTGTGGAAACATGGGAAGAAATAAAAGCATTACAGGATGAAGTGCCAGAAAATGATTGACAAGGGTGGATTAAAGCAGGATGCATACAGAAGCAAGAGGATGGGGTGTGGGTGTACACTGTTAGAAGACCTGTCCTACTTGATAGTTTGTTGTCACCAATGGAAAGAAACAATCATGGACCTGCACATGTTTGGAAGGGTGCCATGATACGCCTTTTGCGACAAACCTGGTTCAATACCGATTAAGAGCTGTGGCAGAAGTGTTATGTCAGAGGTGTGTAATATGCCAACAACAAAACGTGGATAAGAAATACTAGTCCCTATGTGTCAAGTAGGGAGATCTGGAGTACCCTTTTACATAATGCAACTTGATTCAATTGAAATGCCCCCATGCAATGGATTACAATATGTCCTAGTGATTGTGTGTCTGTTCTCTCATTGGCTGGCAGCTTATCCAACCAGCTGTAATGACAGTCTAACTGTAGCAAAATTACTCCTTAGAGAGCTTATACGGAGTTTTGCATTTCCGACCTCTTCGAAATCAGATAGAGGGACACATTTTAATAATGAGGTGATACGAATGCTTTGTGCAGCATTGCAAATTAAACAAATGTTACACGGTACATATCGACCAGAGGCATCTGGAGTGGTCAGACAAGTAAATAGAACACTAAAGTCCCATTTTGAAAAGGTGTGTGTGTCCACATCTCTGAAATGGCCAGATGCTTTGGCCTCGGTGTTGATGAGTTTGAGAAGTATCCCAGCCAGACTGACTGGACTGTCCCCTCATGACATCATAATGTGGAGGGCTATGAGACAGCCTACAGTCCCAGTCAACCAGCTAGTGTATATAACTGATGATTTGGTAATCAATTACTCTAAAGGATTGGCTTATGTGGTCCATTCTGTGTCTCACCAGGATTGGGAAGCTGCCAATACAACACAACAGAAGCAGTGGCATGACTTGTGCCATGGAGACTGGGTGCTAATGAAGAAGCACAGGCGTAAAAAGTTTTTGGAGCCTCATTGGTGTGGGACATATCAAGTGATTCTTGTTACCACAATTGCTGTCAAATGTGGTGGTCTGCCTAATTGGGTGCATGGTACCAATACTTGCTGAGTCCCATGCCCCCTTGAAAATGATGCGCCTGGAGTGGATGTACCAGTGGTTGCAGTGAGACGTCCAACTCATGTCAGTCACAGAGTAGAGGGGGAGCCAGCTAATGGGTCTCGAAGCACTGGTTCAAATGAGTGTCAGAGAGAGTCAGTCGCTGTAGGAAACGAGGGCCAGGTGAAGAGGAATCTGACTAAGTGATGTACTGACCCCTCCCTGTTGCAAACAGTGCCAGCAAAAAGTGAGCAATAAATGGAGATCAATGGCCCAAAGAAACTGACAGATTGAGGCATGTTTTGGCAGAAGGTAAAATACCTCCAATTGTCATTGAAGTTCCAAGCCAAACTGAACAGTGCGGCACGGACAATGATGAGACTGCAGTGAGAAAATCTGAAAGGGCAAGTGTACCAAGTCACATATACGCTGCCAGATTGAACTTATCTAGCAGCAACAAATGACTGGGAGAGAGCATATCATGCTTTTTATTTCAAGAACTTGATCTATAAAAAACCTCCTTGAGGAACTGATGATAAGAGACATTTGTGCATAGCAGGAGGAGTACACAGAACAATTACTTTTGAATAATTAAAGAGACAAAATACACAGGATTATAGCAAACCATTGAAACGTGTGCACTGTGACAGCAGGAGAAGCACAGAACATGTGTATCCTGAACTGGGGAAAATTATATTTACTGCAAAGTACTACATTATAGGCATTCCTATATTATGACAAAGATTAGTCCCTTTTCTGAAGAGATGGAAAATCCAAACTCGGTATTGTTAAAATGTAAATACATATGTGCTTGCTTTCTAGCTGCTTTTTCTATAATTCTTGTATTAGTAGTAATTGCTCTAAATCTAACTTATCATGTCTATGTGAAGCACAACATTAACCCTACCTCTATTACTAAACCAATAGAAGGAAAGAATGATGAAGCTGTAACTATCAATCAATCTAACTGATGAGATTCTACATTATGATTAATCTATTAATGATTTTTCTCTAAATGTTTTCACTAAACTCCTCTGTAAGTATGTGAACATTGTGGATGTGAGAGATTGTTGTGTGGGCATGTAGCTACCTACCTCAGTATCAGAGTGAGTGACTTAACATCACTTACCGTTAATGTAAAACAGCGTTCTAAATGCTGTTGGTACAATGCGGTTCCTTTACAACGCGAAGTAATACGCTATGCACGCATAGTTTGCAAAGTTTGCGCTACTTAGCACTACGCGAATTGCACAGTGGAAACACGGGTAGCGTAGAGGCCATTTTTTGCTTGCTGGCGGTCCTTAGCGTCAAGTTGGCGACCGCAAGCGAGCAAAATGACATCCCTGCAAGACTTTTTCCTCGTTCGAGATCAGCAACATCAAGTTGCCGATCGCAAGCGTGGAAAATAAACCTCCAGGAGAGATTCTCAACGCGGGGAGGTCAGGTTTCTCATTGCGAGTGGTGGCATATGCTCACCACCGCTCGCGATGAGAAACTACCAGTCCGCGTTAAGAAAGCTGCTGCCCGAGTAGAAATCTACTCGAGCTGCAGAAAATGACAGCTTGCACTGTGCAAAGTGCACTTCGCACTGATTGCACAGTGCGGACAAGCATCCGGCACTGTGCAATCAGTGCGAACAGCATTTTGCACAGTGCACTACGCAGTTTGCGGGCTGGTATTCTTGAGTAAGTGGAACCTTTCCAGCTGGAAGGTTTCTGAAAATCAGCTGTGGCACGTGATTTTGGCGAGTACCAATTTTACATCTATATTGGGTTTGTATGAGGGTTATTGTGATGTATTTCCTATGGCAACTGTACCAATATACCTGTTTCTGACCCTTGTCCGGTTAATAAATCAATAGTGGCCATACAAAGGCACAGAAACCCGTTCTCTGATTAGGTCATAGCGCATGCTACCACGTTAGGCAAGCACTATTCCCCCAGCCCCCATAGAAAGCATACCGAGTTCTCAAAACAAATCAAACCTCCAGCAACCTGGGAAATCCCCCGCAGCTATTGTTTTGATTTAACCACGAACTCCAGTAAAGAATGTACGAACGACCAGTTCTTATGACATCCTTATTGACGTATTTATGTCCATCCTTACGTCAATCTCGGCACCTTTCAGGTATAAATATTACCGACATTGCCCTAAGCAAACACACGGTGGTGACGAGATTGGAGCAGCGATACTTGCCGAGGAGCCCAGCTGATGCAGAAAAAGCCCACGGACGCTGCCCCTCCCTTTTGACGCGCTGAGAGAGAGACGCTGCCTTTTCTCTTGCCGAGAAATCCCGCCCCGGCGTTTCCAGCCGCCCTTGCGGGCAACTGGGATATCGAGTCCTGAGATTGAGATACCAGCCCTCCAACCTTCTAAATCCCAGGTACTGAACTGAATAACCCCTCACAGAGAATTCTTGAATCAGATCCTTGGCAAAGCAAACTTAACTTAAACTGCTACTTATCTACTCCCGCCCACGTATTAGGCTTAGGTCAGGTACACTGGGGTAGGCGTAGCTAGAAGCACCAGTTGAGTACGATTAGTCAATGTATATATGTATATAACTTTTATCCATTTTAAGTATCATATGGCTAAGAAACCATATCAATGCTTTTGCAGTATTATTTTATAATCCTGTTTTTACTGTATGCACTTTACTTTACTATAAGTATTGCAATAATAGCGATTCATTTCTCTTGTATGAGAAAGGAGACTGATCAATAAATAACACCTTTTTATTGAACACGCCCGTCTCTTCCTTTTCTCTACAATCTGGTGAAACTAAGAATGCACGTACTGACTAAGTAAAATAAGTTGTCTTTTGTTTTCACACGACTCTAGAGATATACTCTTGATTAGGGGAGAGCAAAGTTGTCATGTTCTATGGTTGTCAGAAACGAAATCCCTTCTTGTCTATCCAGGGAGGTTAAACTCCTCCTTGCCTATTCGAGAAAGTTTCTAGTGAACTCTGAGCTAGCTGGCACACACATAACTTTAAGTCTAATATCGTCGGTAGAAGACCTAGTTAACCTCAGTCCTACGTCTATACTATTGAAGATATTATTCCAATGCGCAGAGCCTATTGGGATAATAGGAACTACACTACATGGCGCCCAACCGTTTGGATAGGCGATAAATCTAACGCAAGACATTAGAGTAACTCAGTCGTGCTTTTTCACACAGACCCCCTTTTCCCATAATACTCCAAAGACGTCTGGAGTGGGTGAAAGGTAAATCCGCCAAAACTTCGTAGGGGGAGACTCCTATGTAGGGTTCTTGGTTTATTCAACGTTGAAGGATACACTGTTCCAAAATATTGTGCATCTAATCTTTGTTTCCACAGAAACCTGATCTGCAAATAAACAAAATAACCTTCCTGACAGTAAAATGTCAGAAACTGAAGAAGATAGGGAGGCAGCTAGAATAGCAGCTCAACTCCTAGCGAATGACAATAGTCTCCTACAACAAGACCCGGAGGCAATACTAATCCCGGTCAACATAAGAAAAACTATCAGCCTGATTCATGAAGCAAAATAGCGCCCGCAATCGCAGCGAAAATGCAATTGCGGGTGCAATTTACGTAATTGGCATTCAAGAACAAAATAGCGAATTCGCTAACACATAATAGCGAATACGCTAACACATAATAGCGATTACGCTATAATAGTCGCAGATTCCCGGTAGTCGAGCATTAGCGATACGGAAAAAGCGACCAACCACGGAATCTGCGAAATAAATAGCGAAACGCAATATATTCTCAATCGGTATTCATGAAAAATCTACAATTGCGAAAAACCCCAAAATCGCAGTTTGCGCGGCGCAAATTAAGGACAACTCAAAGCAGGTGGTAACCATAAACCACCTAAACACACATAAACCAATCACACATAAGGACATTCAGCAGCAGCATTAGGCGTTCCACAATGCCAGGAATGTACATGGTGGTGAGGCGGCGAAGGCTACAGCGAGCAGCACGGAGGAGACGCATGAGGCAGGAAAGGATTTACCGCCAGCGGGTCACCTTGCTGGGCCAAACCAGAGAACAGATATTTGCTAAATACAGGCTGAATGGGGAAATGATCATCTGGCTGATACATGAACTTGACCCCCTCATGCAGCACCCAACAAGGCAAAACAATTCGGTGCCTACACATGTGCAGGTATTGTGTAGCCTGCACCTCCTGACCTCTGGGAGTTTCCAGGGCATAGTAGCGGCTGCTGGGGGGATATCCCAGCCCACCATGTCACGCTGCCTCCACACTTTCGTTGACGCCATGCTCACCCAGCTCCACCGTCACATCACATTTCCCACGAGCCAACAGGAATTGGACTTGACAAAACTACAATTTTACAATGTAGCCCATTTTCCCCATGTCCTCGGCTGCATAGACTGTACCCACGTCGCCATCTGCCCACCAGCTGCCACGGAGTATATGTTCCACAACAGAAAGTCCTACCACTCCCTCAACATACAGATGGTCTGCAATGCCAAGACCATCATCACTGACATTGTCGCCCAGTACCCAGGGAGTACCCATGACTCCTTTATCTTCAGGCACAGCGGACTCCACACACGACTGCTCAGGGGAGAGTTTGGGGAAGGACACCTACTTGGTAAGTACACTTTGTCGACAATGTCGCATTGCTATGAAGTAACTGCGCTGCACAGGCAATCAACATCTGCTCCTCTCATTCAGGTGACAGTGGCTACGCCCTACGGGAATACCTCCTGACCCCTTACCTCAACCCTGCCACACCTCAGCAACGGCGCTACAATGTTGCGCACATCCGGACAAGGAACTGTATAGAAAGGACATTTGGCCTGCTCAAGAGCAGGTTCGGTATACTGCACAAGACAGGTGGGGCCATGTATTACAGTCCTGCTGTGTGCTGCCCCATTGTGGCTGTCTGTGCAATGCTTCATAACATTGCAACCAAGCGCCGGATACCTGTTGACATCTCAGGCAGTGAATCAGAAGGGGACGACCGGCCACCAGCACATGCGCACCATGCACGCGGGGAGAACCCAGCTGAAGGCCACAGACGTCGCAACCACATCACAGAGAACAATTTCTAGCCCACCCTCTTCCCTCACCCCACAAATCACAATTGCATGCAAAATGTAATGATTACACAACGCTAATGTGTGCTGCAAAATAAATATATTTGTTTCATTCACAAAAAATGTAATCAGTACAACTATTTACTACTAACAGTATTCCTTCATACTGCAGTGTCAAATGACAGGGCAGGCTTATAGTCAGCCTGTGCCAGTGATTGTCTGAAAGAGTCAATTGCGCCTCCTGCGCGTTATGCCCAAGCACCTCTGAGCCTCTTCCTCTTCCGGGGCACCTGTACCTGGCGTTGCCCTGGTGCTGCGCCTAAGTGGCGGGACTAGTGTGGCAGATTGGCTGCTGATGCTGGATGCCCCCTCACTGCCATCGTCACCCCCTACAGTGGCAGGTAGAGCAGGAGGGTGTAGTGCCGTAACCGCCGTGGTGAGGTGCTCCAGGACCCTGGTGATGTCCTCACAGCACTGTACAAGTTGGTGCTGCTGTGTTAGTGACCGCCGCGACAACTGTGAAGTGGCATTTGCAGCCACATAATTGGACCTGCTGTAGGAGGCCAGCCGGCTCATGAGCTGGTGGTGGCGCCGGCTTGCTGCACTGCGCTGCTTAATCATCGCAGCAGTGTTGGCCTCCATGGCTGCAGTCATGCGGCCCATGGCCGCCGTCATGCGGTCCATGCGGTCTCCCACTCCGGCCACATTGCGCCCAATCTTGTGTAGCTGGAGCTGAATGGCACCTTGCTGCTGTGACTGGCGCTGATGAATCCTCAACATGCGTCTTTCGACGCTCAAACAGGCATGTCTCTGTCCATTGCCCCTCCTGCTGATTGCAGCAGTGGTGTGATGGCGAGACCTCCCACGCCTGCTCTGCTGGCCTGTCACTGTGGCTGGCCGCTGTGTTGGCGCTGTCGCAGGCCCAGATGTTGTAGCACCAGCTGCAGGTGGTGTCACAGCAGGAGTTGCTGGTGCGGCAGGGACTGGAGGCACATTAGTGGCGTGCCTGGCTTTGGCTGTGGGCGGTCTGCCAGATGCAGGGGGCACAACGGTGGGGGTCCTGGCTTTGGCTGTGGGTGGTCCACCAGATGCAGGGGGCACAACGGTGGGGGTCCTGGCTTTGGCTGTGGGTGGTCCGCCAGATGCAGGGGGCACAACGGTGGGGGTCCTGGCTTTGGCTGTGGGTGGTCCGCCAGATGCAGGGGGCACAACGGTGGGGGGCCTGGCTGCTGGTGTTGTTGCAGCGGCAGGGGCTGGTGCCTGGGTTTGCGGTGGATAATCCTCCTCCTGGGCCTCCTCATCTATTTGCAGCCTTTCACTGTCGCTGCTTTCTGCGCCACCTGTGAGGGTAAGTGGATACCCATTAGTTGCATGTGACTGTCAGACGTGCTGATGTTTCATGCATGCTGGGTGACATTCCCTGGATGGCTGTGGATTTGCGTACTTTGGAACCTGTCTGGCTGCATTGTGGTACTACTACATTGTGGACAAACTACATCTCCCACAATGCTTCAGGGCATTTCCTGATGCGCAACAAAGGCATGACTAAGGGACATTATGTGAGCCTATTTGGTCAGGGACGGTCATAGGGGACAGGGTCGCAGTCGCATGCCACTTACCTTGGGTGTCTTGGGTGGGGCGGGAGGAGTCCAGAAGTGTGACACCAACGCACGCCTCCCTCTCCAGGGTGTTCTCCACCTGGTCCTCCAAGGGTGTGTTCGGAGGGACTGTAGGTCCGCCACCTCCAGTGCCCGATGACTCTCCAAGGCGCTCCGCCACCCTCTCCTTGGCACGACCTCGGAGGTCATACCATCGTTTCTTGAGCTCCTCCAGTGACCTATCGGCCACACCCACGGAGTTCACACTGGAGGCTATTCCCAGCCAGATCCTCCTTTTGTCTTGCTCCGGGACCTTCCGGGAGTCTTTCCCAAAGAGTTTGTCGTGGTTGGCCACCACCCCTTCTATCAAATTTTCGAGCTCCTGCTCAGAAAACTTTAGCTACCTCTTCCGCCCTGTGCTGTTGCTGGGGCCAGGAACAGGTTCCTCTGACATGGCAGCAGAGTAGTAGGAATTTCGCAATCACCAGAATAGCTGCTGCTTTCCAACTTGCTCCCTCGAGGTCTGCCTCACTGTGGTGAATGGGGGTGGGAACTGCCTGCTTCCTGGTTGTGATGTCATCACTGAGCTCGAAAAGTGACTTGCCGTTTTCCCGATCGCGCGAGATTGCGATTCGCATTCCCGATCGCACGAGATTGCGATTCGCATTCCCGATCGCACGAGATTGCGATTCGCATTCCCGACGCAGGTAGCCGGAAATAGCGATTATTCTGCGATTATCGTTAGTCGCTAACGGATTTTGCGCCCGCGTGCGAGTCGCTTTTTTTTCCGGTAATCTTCATGAATTCTGATTTGCGAGTTCTCAATAGCGGTTCGCATTTTATCGCTATTTGAGACTCGCAAATCCCGTTTTTCATGAATCAGGCTGTATAACCTTAAAACTTATAGAAAATGGACTGACACCAAGAGGTGGTACAGTCATATTCGTGATTGAGGCACACGAATATCGGCAGACAGAGGTATTCTACTCATGGATAAACTTTCCAGCAGCAAACGCTGTAACAAAAGAGTTCCACTATTATAAGATAGAGGAACCACCGGATATCTACACTCCCTTCGAGGAAGTGGAGATATCACTCAAATACCAAGAGCACCTGCTCTGGTTTAAAGGCGCCCTAAAACATAATAATCACATCACCAGGCTCGGTCCACTAGGTAGACCAGGAGCAACGTGGCCGGTCCTAGCCGGATACACACCACATCCAGACATTGAAGAAATGTCTGCACCAGATCTTTTAGCACAGCTAAAACAACTGATTAAAATACACAGACAATTAGTCCAATATATAAGGCGGACTTCAACAGTCCAACCAGCTATTAAAATTCCACAGCTGACCCCTCATCAGGGGAACACAAATAAAATTACACCACAGAACATACAGTCCTGTTTAGGTAAAGTACCCGCAAAACAGGAACAAATTCCATTCTGGTTAGCACAAAAAATCACTCAAATAGAGGCGGTATTTCCGGATACCACCCCGGTTGAGAAACACAGGATTCTGACTATCTGTCTTCCAATGGGAATCGCACCGCATGTAGAGGACTGTGACACTTGGGGTACAGTCTTTGCTTCCGTTTACACAAAAACACATGGTGTTCCATCCATGCCAGTAATACCAGATGTGCTAAAACAAATTCAAGATGAATACGGTCCAGAACCTGCCTTAACTCTTGGTATGAAATTACTAAAAGACTTCAAGCAGGTCTCGGCAATATTACTAGCCAATATAAAGGGAGAAGCAGCAAATGTGGCGATCCGCCAGAGGTTGAAAGAGACAGATATAGCAGACCAACCATTTGAAACTGCCAGAATCATAGAAAAATCCTATGAAGAACTAGGAAGAGATAGTTTGGGTGGAATACCTGTGAAACCCCAACTAATTGAAACTCCTGAAAAGATATTTATTAAAAATAATCTAAACACTCAAAAAAAGAGCTGGGATGGAAATAAACAATCCACTCCTAAAGAAAAAAGATTCCAAACCAGAGGAAGGTCTCCTCGGCGGAGAGAAAGATCTCCGGACCAAGGACACAAGTCTCCCCAAAGGGAGCCCTCTGTGAAAAAATACAACCTTAGAAATAGGGATAATATAAAGAAACCTGACAGATATCAAGATATTGATACACGTCCCTCTCAATCTTTTCAGACTTCCTCGCAGAAATCGGAAAGAAGAGGACGATCAGAACAAAGGGAAGAGCACGTAAAGTCCAAATACAAGGAACCTCCTCATCCAAATAAAAAATTACAATTTCCAAAGAAGAAGGTAGCCAGTATTAAAGTAATCAACCATGCCGAGAATATTGAGGACACAACTGAAAAACGGAGAATGGGCTCAGACAATGCTAGACAGCGCAGCAGAAGTGAGCATAGCTCGCATGATCCTGATGAATCATCTGGAGACAGTGGACACAAATGAGTACATTCAGGTGGAAACTGCAGATACCAGAGTTAGCAAACCTCATAAAATATATGAAATAACATTGCGTATAGAAGGGGATAAGACTAGGAAGATAAGGGGTCTGTTTTGGGATAATCTCTCTAAAGGCTATGACATTCTTTTAGCTGAAAAAGACTGGCCACCAGAGTTTGTCAGGGAGTGCCCTCGTGGCGAAGAAATAATTATGCCTGCCTTCTCAAATCATATTCCAATACATAAAAAGTATACACTTGCAAGAAAGTGGGCAGTAGCCCATGCTCCTGCATTATATAAAAACCATGTGGGATGGGATGAGGACTCTCCTCCTCACAAAATCCAGTTAAACTCACACTTATACACAGAAGCTGTAAAAAAGTTCAGCATTAAAGAAAACATTGTTCATGCGGTTCAAACAGCTGTAGCAAGAGAAAAGTACCAAGCTGACGGTAGACGTATTACAGTCAGAACAGCAGAATCAGCTTTTGAGGCATTAAGTAACTTACCAACAACGGCACTGAATCCAAAATGGATACAGTGGGTAAATTCTGTTGCTACAGACAAAGTAAAATACTATTTTGATCCAGAAATGAATGAATTAAAATATCTAGAATATGAGAGAGAATATCCTCTGCCAATCGACATTCTGCCTTTACGACAGTACGCCTGTGTAATATATACAGACGGACATGCTCAACCCTCAGTATGGGGAGAGCAAGCATACAAGGCCACATGCGAGATTGTAAAAGACGTATGGCGCGGAGGTAAACTGAGACCTCTATTTACAAAAACACACTCAGTAGAAAATAACTCAGAACAACAAACTGAAATAATGGCGTTAAAAATGGCGCTAGATAATGCCGATCGCGAATTCCCGACACTTATAGTGTGCGATTCGTATTACTGCGTCAAATCATACAATAACGATTTACAGAAATGGATTCAAAACGGTTACAAATATGACACAGGTGCAACAATAAAGCAAAAATCACTTTGGGAACAAGTAATTCTTTTAAAGAAAGAACTACCAAAGACTCACGTGATACACTCACTGAGTCATCAGCGTGATGTTGTTCACGTTGTAAGGAATTCATTGGCTGAGACAGCCACAGCGGTAGCAACTAAATCGGCTTCCGTAGCTACAAAAAAGCGTTCAGTAAAATACATTGACGGTGAAACAGTGCTGGCGGTGAAAACGTCATCAAAAGGCGACTGCTCAGCATTACCGATCAACTATCCACTCAATTATACATACATAATCGATGCAAACTCCGTTCCTTTGGCTCGAATCCCTGGAGTGGGGATAGAGTGATTCCAAACATGAACAGGAGAGTCTTGTTAATAGTAGACGCACATATTGGCGAGGGTCTTAGACATCGCACAATTAAGGATTCTCTAGCAGATTTACAATCAACATACTGGTGGCCAGGAATGAGTCTGGAGCAACACCTATTCGCGAAAAACTGTTCAAACTGCAGCAGAGATCGCAGTGGTGAACGAAACGGTGTATTCCCACGGCTTTTTTCTCAATAAGGAATAAGCTAACAACATAAACTCACCCAGTATGAATAATGCGTCTTATTAACATGTAGAGACTATTTTCACTTGTAATGTAGAACCCTACTTTCGGCTGACGTCTGAACTGTTATAAAAGATTTGCGAGTCTATAATGGCATATACGCTAGAATCAGGCTACGTCCTGACCAAAATCTTTCCTTTAGCTCCAAAAAAGCTTGTGGGAGGGTGCTTGGCCAGGATGAGCATTGCATTGCGGGACTCTTCTCACTTCCTTCCTGAGGGAAACAGGATGGTGTAAAGAAAAAACCAAGGCATAGAGCAATCAATAACAGCAAAGGTATTAGGTTCGGGAGCTGGGTGGGTCAAACATTTAATAAGTGTCCAACGTAGTCTTAATAATCTGCCAAGAAATTCTCTGAGAGGTCTCAGTCCGTACGAACTATTGTTTGGGAGTAGAATGTTAGTCCAGGACTTAGATAGTCAGACTTCAGTGGTTAAAGAAAAATGCTTTGATATCAAAGATCGCTTGGCTATTTTACAGGACTTAAATGAAACAAGAAGAGACCTGAGGAACATAAAGTTGAAACAACAGCCAACAACCACTGAAGAGAAACCACCTGTCCCAGCAAGGCCTGTCTGGATTCCAAAAATCGGGGATCTGGTCAGAGAGAAGATCGCGGTAAAGAAGGAATTTGGGCCTTCTTACAGAAAAGCAGTTCCTGTCTTGTTTGTCAACGGGACGAGATCAGTAGTATTACTGCCCCTTGCTGGTAAAAAGGAAAACCGAGTTGTATCCATCGACCTGGTTAAACCACAATCATGTGGCCAATAACAAGTAGTAGGCCAAGTGGACTCCCAAGAAGTAGTAGAACACCTAAGTTTGCTACATCCACAGAGGTTCCAACTGAAAGACTGATCACATTTGAAAAATCTACAGTGAACCAACAAGGACTATGCAACAAAAAAATGGAACTTCAACCTCTTAAAACCCAAATCAAAACTTTACATCAAGAAACTCCACTCTACAATGATGTAACGGACTATGCTAATGAAACAAAGCAAATCCTAAAAACAAAAAGTAATCCAGATGCAATTGAAACAATTGACAGAACAGCATCCGGCTACTTCATCAATTTCGATGATTTTTCTGAAGATCTGAATGAACCTGACGATCATCCAACAAAAAGAACTTTTAAAGACAAAGCAAAGAAACTTTTTCATCAACTAAAAGAAACCTATCTGATTTCTCCATGGATTGAAATTTGGGTGGCATTTGGTGCATTTATCCTCATACTTTGGCTCATCATGGTACTATGCTTGGGACATTTCATTGAGGGAAGATATGCTAAAATGGACACAGCAAGCCAGAATATCAACTTGGTCCTTTAACCACACACATCTTCACACGTCGAGAAAAGAGAACTTTCTTCTGTCAACTTCACAGCTAATCCTATACCCGGCGGGGTAGCATGGGACAAAACTGAATATGAAATATATGGTCCGGTTGAACTACTGAAGTACCCACACCAATTTAAGATTTCATTAAGTGACTTTGTAAAACCAAGCACATTCGCTGATGATTGGGATTTTGAAAGTATTAATGATATGATGTCTGATCTAGTGATGTCAGCCACATTTACAGAACATGATTATTTACAAGGTTCATCAAATTACGATCAAATGTTTTGCTATAACTATTATGGTAACCATTATCTGCATAAATCTACTCAGCCTAGAAATGTTTTAAATTTTAACCAATGGGAACATTGTGCAACTCCACCAAAAGGCAGTTCAAAAACATTTTATGATAAATATTCATACTTTTCAGGGTTTAACACAAGCAATGCAGAAACATTCGACTTCAAATTGTTAAATAAGACAGGAGAGAAAACCATGCTTACAAACACAAAATTGATATATTCAGACTCATTTTTTGAAAAAATGAATACATTTGGTTTTGATTTCTGGAACGATAACATTGAAACGAAAACGATCTGGGGCACAAAAGATTGGCAAGTGCAAGGTATAGAATCATTATTTAGAGCCTGCATGATCCCAGAACAAATTATATTTTTGAATGACACGATTCAGCAGACCAGCTGTCTTGGTCTAGCCAAAATCAAAGACTTAAACAAACCGTCTATTCCAAAGCCAACAATGGATAGTAATAGCACCTCTGATATGGAGATAGACGTAACCAGTATTTTAAACCAAAACAGAACACATCCTGAATGGAAAAAATGGTTGATCTGGCCCACAGACACAAATAACTGTCAAGACAGATTCCTGAACAAAATACAGGGGTTCACATTGACCAGGCCAGACCCAAGATACTCCCAGAGACAACATCCAGGGATTGTAACTACTTACAGTGTGGGAAAGCTCTGCCTTCAGTGGCTACATACATCCACACTGGCGGAAATTAAGCAACACCTAACTTTACTTAAAGAAGGTGCTGACTTGCGCGATTTCATTATGGGACCACGCAAACAGCGTCAAAAACGTTTCATAGCGGCCTCTATATATGCAGCTTATAACGAAGCCTGGAAAGAAACTCAAATTGAGACAGCAGAAAAAATACGGGAAATTGACCGTGTTAATTTGGAAAAATCACTTTCTGTTGTGGACAATGGGTTAATGACTCTGTCTTCCAGAATATATTCACTGGACAGTATTGTATCTTCAGCAATCGATATAATAGAGCAAGACTTACTGATGTTACAACACGGTCAGTCTCAATTACGTTCTATTGTACAGCTTGGCTGGACGTTGCAAAATCTGTGTTCAGGCTATGTGCCTTGGCGTTTAATCAACACAACGTCACTGTTTAATATCTTTAACCTTACTGATAAACAAATCAGTTTGGCACAGAAGGGTGCTGACTATACAATTCTGAGCATTGAAAAACTTGAGAGATTACCATTGACAATGTCAGAACGACCTGTCATTGAATGGATAATACATGGGATAATAAATATTCCAATAACAACTTTCCAGTTTCAATACTGCCAAAAATATATACAGGCAGGCCAGTATGAAAGGTTGGGTAAAGGATACATTAAGTCGACATGGGACTTGCCCTATACACACACGTGTTAATAATAAAGGACAGAGTGTATTTCTTAGTGGCAATAATTGTGCAAAATCACTAAGTGGTATACTTCTGTGTCAGGGTTTAAGTTTGCATGGGGCCTGTGAAGGGACTTCAAATAACCTTTCATGTCACCAGCTAGGCACACCTGCAACATGAATAGAACCATTCTTTAGGAGACTCTCGAACGGGAGTTACATTCTAATTGTAGATCGCAGATGTTGCAGCCTAATGCCCGGAAAACCTTATCTCGTGAGCGTGACTACCAGGGTCATGTGCTGTGAAAGAGTATTGTTCCCAAACGATACTCCAGACAGGGAGGCAAGGTTATGGCCCAGTTTTAATTTCTCTTCTATTCGAATTGATACTTTAAGCAGAATGAAGACTGTGTTCCTACAGACGCCAACCAGGTTGACGTCATCAAAAGAAACGTATGATCTCCAAGTTGCAAGGACAACGGCAGAGATTCATTCACTGCTATCAACGAATAGCCCCCTACACTTCGCAGAAATGTTGAACGAAATTCTAAATATTTCTGATACAAGTGGTATCGCGAGTGTATTTAAGACAGTTTTTTCAGGCGCTTTAACCCCATTCAAAGCGATCCTGAGTATTTTCCCAAACTTCGTCCATTCCATCTTTGGCGGACTACCTCTCCTGTTGGGACTAGTAGCAGGCGTCCTATTTTTGCTACTTTTGCTTCGATATGGCAAACCGTGTCACAGACATGACTCCAACAACAATGGAAGAAACGATCCTAGCTATCTGCTACCGGGACCGCATAACTAAAGTCCTTGGATTAGCACGGCTACGAGATTTAAATATGACCTGGTTTCTTTCATTTAGACCTTTATGGCAGACCTGTGTTATGCCTGTATTAAGGTGCTTGCTATGCGGCGAAGAATGCGTGTTGGGCACCTGTCTCACACTACAATCAGAAGTGCCATTGGATGCAGAGACTTTGTTGAGTCCAGTTAAGGCTCATGCATTGTGCTGTCCCCAGCGGCTACCAATCCTGATGACGGCATTCGTGGAGACTTCACCACTGCGATTGAAGGGTAGTGAAGTACAAGATGAAAGCAGCATCGATCAGGTACGACCATCTGTCAGCTATGCTGTTCAAACCATCACTGAAAACAATCATGCTCATGACTGCATGGTAGCGTCATTTTCCAACCTTGTCGAACTCTCACCAGAAGCTGTTGACTGTTTTTTCGAACATCTTAATGATATGATGTTTTCACCAGAACAGAAAGAATGACTTTGAGCAAACATGCACACAGCGTTCCCTGAACTCTGAATTTGGCCTTCAAATTTAAAAATAAAGCCACTACGAATTTTTCGAGTCTGCTCCGGCAAACAGGAACGTTCTCCAAACATCCAAAATATTTACCTTTCAGGCACTTATCTTCTGCTTAAAGTAAACTATTCTTAGAGAACAGACACTTCTATTTTTAGGTACCTCAAGAAAACTTTACCTCGACCTTTAGGTTATTTACCCATACGATTGTATTTCTATGTGATGAAATGGACTCGCACTTTTTCTTCTGTATTAAGAGCCATTTCATGTGTTAATTTTGCAAATCATTTGTGCAGATATAAAATGTGCATCCTCTTTGAATGATTACACTGCTTGAATTCATACAGTAACTATATTCATTTTTCATGTATTACGCAAATCCAAATTTAATACAAATGAATGTATTTTTGGGGTGGTTTGAATACACATACATTATTAGTTTCCTATGCTTAGGTTAGTAAATATGGACATAGATTCCGTGGAGTGGGTGTGATGTATTTCCTATGGGAACTGTACCAATATACCTGTTTCTGACCCTTGTCCGGTTAATAAATCAATAGTGGCCATACAACGGCACAGAAACCCGTTCTCTGACGTTACCACGTTAGGCAAGCACTATTCCCCCAGCCCCCATAGAAAGCATACCGAGTTCTCAAAACAAATCAAACCTCCAGCAACCTGGGAAATCCCCCGCAGCTATTGTTTTGATTTAACCACGAACTCCAGTAAAGAATGTACGAACGACTAGTTCTTATGACATCCTTATTGACGTATTTATGTCCATCCTTACGTCAATCTCGGCACCTTTCAGGTATAAATATTACCGACATTGCCCTAAGCAAACACACGGTGGTGACGAGATTGGAGCAGCGATACTTGCCGAGGAGCCCAGCTGATGCAGAAAAAGCCCACGGACGCTGCCCCTCCCTTTTGACGCGCTGAGAGAGAGACGCTGCCTTTTCTCTTGCCGAGAAATCCAGCCCCGGCGTTTCCAGCCGCCCTTGCGGGCAACTGGGATATCGAGTCCTGAGATTGAGATACCAGCCCTCCAGCCTTCTAAATCCCAGGTACTGAACTGAATAACCCCTCACAGAGAATTCTTGAATCAGATCCTTGGCAAAGCAAACTTAACTTAAACTGCTACTTATCTACTCCCGCCCCCGTATTAGGCTTAGGTCAGGTACACTGGGGTAGGCGTAGCTAGAAGCACCAGTTGAGTACGATTAGTCAATGTATATATGTATATAACTTTTATCCATTTTAAGTATCATATGGCTAAGAAACCATATCAATGCTTTTGCAGTATTATTTTATAATCCTGTTTTTACTGTATGCACTTTACTTAACTATAAGTATTGCAATAATAGCGATTCATTTCTCTTGTATGAGAAAGGAGACTGATCAATAAATAACACCTTTTTATTGAACACGCCCGTCTCTTCCTTTTCTATACAATCTGGTGAAACTAAGAATGCACGTACTGACTGAGTAAAATAAGTTGTCTTTTGTTTTCACACGACTCTAGAGATATTTACTCTTGATTAGGGGAGAGCAAAGTTGTCATGTTCTATGGTTGTCAGAAACTAAATCCCTTCTTGTCTATCCAGGGAGGTTAAACTCCTCCTTGCCTATTCGAGAAAGTTTCTAGTGAACTCTGAGCTAGCTGGCACACACATAACTTTAAGTCTAATATCGTCGGTAGAAGACCTAGTTAACCTCAGTCCTACGTCTATACTATTGAAGATATTATTCCAATGCGCAGAGCCTATTGGGATAGTTATATACTTGTTATATACTTTACAAAAAAGGCTTGTTTCTCATGATACAATCTCCCTCAGCGGAGGAAGAATTTTCCTTTTAACTTAATTTTCACTGCTTTATTAAAGCTTATTAAATTCTATAAGTTGTAAATCAATTTGACCTGAAACTTTTATGCTACAACACAATTTCCCTCTTCAACAGTCTCAAGACGCAGATCAGTGGTACCTAACTGGATTTAAATGCTTGGGAATATATATTACAAAGGTAGGAGTTCATGTCCATGAACCTATACCAGCCCCTCAAGCATTTCCGAGAGGATGTGAAGTACTCATTATCTCCCCCTGTCGCTCCTGGGAAGAAAAGCACTCTTTAAAATGATTACAGTCCGAAATACCTGTGCCCTCCCTTCCCCATCCCTGCACACTTCTTTAAGAAGATTGACATTGAAGTGCTGCTCCTGCCCTGGGATAAGGGCCCCCATGAATCGCCCTGCCAAAAATGACTAATGGAGGGTTTATGATGAGGGTATAGCCCTGCCGGATATTAAAAATACTATTGGGTGGCTCAGTTAGGGATTATTAATGATTGGGCATTCGCAATGCAAGAGAAGCTGGTAGTGAAAATTGATAGATATGTAATGGGATCTGAGGGCTATCTTGCATTGTTATACAGGAGGAAGGCAAAGCAAACCTTACTACCACACACTGAGACAACGAGGGCGATCTGGGCAGCGGCAACAGCATTGGGCAGACACCCCCACAGAACTGACCCCTGCTATGGGACAGCGATATACTCAAGGCAATGGAGCAATTGAGGGGGTTCATAGCATGGGACATGTTAGGGACTTCACAACTCTGTGACCTATGGCAGGGAGGTGAAGTTATTCCTCCTGATACCCTTGGGGAGACCTACTAAATGACAAACTCGGAAACATTCCACTACACATAAGTGAAGCACGCTTTGATAACCTGCATGCCATGGGGTTACAATCTTGCAGAGGCTGTCCTCCTTGAGGACAGACTTCTGGTTGATCAGATCACTAAGGACACAATCTCCTTAGTATGCAAATAAATACTAAACAATACCCCAGATGTCCTGAGCAAGCTGAAAGTCAACTGGGGAAAGGACCAAGGGGATCTAGAGTAGGAATTGGCAAAGATTGCGGCTCAGCTGATAAAGTTCGCAGAGTTTTGCCC
Organism: Lissotriton helveticus; assembly: GCF_964261635.1. NCBI lineage: Eukaryota > Metazoa > Chordata > Amphibia > Caudata > Salamandridae > Lissotriton > Lissotriton helveticus. The sequence goes on along the minus strand of NC_136059.1, from coordinate 2,100,337,857 downwards.
ACTCCATGCTCTGCACAAAGTTTCGCAAGTGACATGGTGCAGATATTTTTTTATCGCACCACTTGCCAGTGTTAAGTAGCTTGAGCGCTCGCAAAAAAAACGCTCACACGCTAGACCTCCTCCCAGCGAGATTTCTCAATGCAGGCAGTCGCAGCAGGTTGAGACCACACATGTGGAGAAGTCTGTTGCTCAAGTTGAGGAAGCTGCCACTCAAGTAAACTGTCTACTAGAGTGACAGAAAGCAGTGGCACCCTCTGGTGTGACATGTAGTGGCATTTGACCTGGACAAACTCCAAGGCACTTAAAATAAGTGCTTTCAGGTCAACCTTATAGACTCTGCCACTGGCGGAACTCTGCAGATCACTGCAGAGTTTTTGCGGCACTCCGTAAAGTTTTGCAAAGTAGAATTCCGTTAACTCCATCAGGCCTAATCGAGAGGATTTGGGGTGGGAGGAGGCCTTCAGAGGTCCGAGAGACATTGTCTTTAGGGCAGGGTTTTGGCATATCCAAATCCAGTTGCAGCACAGAGCCTATTCTAGTGTTTCATTTATTCTCTGTTTTAGATTTCTTTTTTAACTTACCATCTTCCCTTGAAGATATTTTAATATATTTCACTAACATAACAAAATGTCAGGCACACATTTATTATAGTTAGACATTGTTGTTCTGTAGTCTACACTGGTATTTCCAGGGATACATACTAGAGCGCAATGTCCTTGCTTTGTTTTGTTCTCTTAGGAGACAACACTTTTACCCTGGCTAAGTAAAGATGTTTTTCTGCTTCCCTTGCAGAATGAGAAAAGGTCAGCGTCCATTTTGGATTCAGGCCAGAGTCACTTCACACCAAAGTTATCAAGGATGCAGTGGAGAGCTGTGAATGAGATGCAGCCCTGTAAACCCCAACACACATTCTGAGAAGGAAGATAGCTACGCTGTCAGAGGTGTGTAGGCTTTCACACTAAGACAGAGTTCAGTTGCTAATGCACTGAGGCTGGCTTCCTGAAACATTACACCAAGGAATGGGGTTAGATCTTTCCAACTGGGTCTGGCAGAAGAATACTCCCATCATGCGTTTGCTAGTAAAGGGGTAGTAGTGATAGGCAGAAGTAATATTAGGAATTATCAACATAGTCAAATAAGTTGTGTTTTTCTCACTCTAATAATGCTTATGACAATGATGTGTTTAATCTGTCTAAAACTCACAGAGCATGTTTTAATTAGAAGGATTAGATCTTTTCAACTAACATTTGAAAATTATTTATTCTCTTTTCACTTTGTGAAACCTTCGGCATGCAAAAGTGATATATGAAAGGGTTCGATCTGTTTCCACAAATTTATTGGGCATAAGGGTGGTCATTATTATTATTATTATTATTAAAGGCTTTTGTAGCGCGCTCTATTACTAAAAAAATAGTATCCTGGCGCGGTGAAGGCTGAACAGCAAAGGGTGAAGACAGATCGCAGAAAAATAAAATGAAAAGGAATTAAACTGTGGCGTTAAAAAGGTGAGTCTTTAGTCCTTTCTTAAAAGCACTGAGAGTAGATGCAGTTTTTACATGAAGGGGAAGAGCATTCCAGGCTTTTGCGGCTCTCACTGAAATGGATTGGCCACCCAGTCTGCAATAGTTAAATTTAGGGACGGACATTTGGCACAGATTGGCCGATCGAAGGGGGCGGTTAGGAACATACAGACAGAACCTTTTCCTCAGGTAGGCTGGGCCTGTTTGATGGATAGCACGATAGGAAAGCACTAAAATTTTAAACAAAATCCTGTGGGCAACTGGGAGCCAGTGAAGAGCACGGAGAAGGGGTCGAGCACTAGAACGCCTAGGTGTATTAAACAAGAGTCTAGCAGCGGCATTTTGTATGACCTGAAGACGATGGATCAGGTATGCCGGCAGTCCGCAGAACAGTCCATTCGCATAGTCCAGCCTAGAAAGTATCAAGGCGCGAATGACAGTCTCTTTAGCCTCTTTCGGGAGGAGAGGGAAAAACCTACGTAGAGTTTTCAGGGTAGAGAAGTAGACCCCAGTAAGTTTATTTAAATGGTCTTCAAATTTAAGGTTCTTTCCGAACCAGACTCCTAAGTTTTTCACAGGGCCACATATGGCTTTTGGGGGGGGTAGGTCAGCAGGCCAAAGACGACCACTAAAATCATCAGGGAAAGAGCCATACAGCAGGATCTCGGATTTACTTTCATTGCACTTTAGCTGGGCAAGTGCTAACCATTGGAAGACAGAGGACAAACAAAATTGGTCATGTTCAAGGTTACGAGAGCATCTATAATCCTGGAGGTTTAGGAATTTAGATGCAGTACTGTGCGCTAGCTGGGCCAACATTATTGATGATAAAAGAAGACTCAGTTCCTGTATTATGAAATTATGTTGATCCAATCCACAGTCCTACTAAATTCATAGGAACTGTGTGGCAAGCCAACTATTCTCAAACAGTATTGCACGGGATGCGGGGTACATCACAAATGTATGCCAGGGAGTGCGGGTAGGTGGGCACATTTTACCATATGGAATGGGAGTGCCCCAGACTGCAGAGATTTGTGGGGAGGGCTGGCACACTGTATGGCATGAGTAACAGGTATTCTATTAGTTAGGACAGCAAAAGGGATTGTGTTGAACATATGGTGGAAAGAAACAATACCAAACTACTCACATACCCAAAACTGTGGATTAGACTAGGGCTCATAGTGACCAAACGGAACATAGCTGAATGATGGGGGGCGAAAGTGGCACCAGTAATGACCGAATGGGAAGGGACATGGACTACTGTGTGTTGGCAGAGAGGGTAGTCTGTGAGGGTCAGGATGCCCCCGGAAATGAGTCAAAAAGTTGGTCGGACTGGCAAACATACAGATGTCTCTGAAACACAGAGGACAGCGAGAGACAGACAGGTTTGATACACCAGACAAGAGTCATTTTACTTGAGATTGGTAACATATTGTCTAGACTGTTTTGTTTTTCTGTTGTATAAAACCCATAAAATAATTTGAAAAACATATTTTTCACTTTTACTTCTCCCATGGGATAACATTGAGTTACCTCTAGTTCAGAGCAGGAAGAATTGTCAGAGGCCCATATGTGCATCACCAGTTGGCCTGATTTTGTGGTAGCTCCTGCTATGTTCGTCTCCGTAGTAGCAAATCCTGTTCAGCAGTTCCTTACAGAAGGGCAAATGCAGTACTATTTTTTCACTTTGTTTCTTTTGCAGTGCCTTATAAATACTTTACACATTGCCTCTAGGTTAAGCCTGACTGTTTTTGTGACAAGCTACCAGGGGGCTAAATATCTTTTCCTAGCATACTATGACAATGATTGTGATGGTTGCTTGACATGGGGCTCTCGCCATCCTCAACCAACAACCCAATTTCTCACACTCTGACACTGCAGCTTCCTCCTGCATGGCAGAAAATGTATTCTAGGGGCATGTCCCTGACCTCCCATTGAGCTCTTTCTTGTCCCCTTAAGTGAGGTCTTTCTGCAGCATCGCCCCATGACCCTCAAGGTAGAAAACTCTCAATGCCTGCACTCTCCAAGCACTTATGGCCTTCATACATTTGCTTGGTACCTGTATGATCAGCAAGAGCCTATGGTACTCCAAAGGCACCCGCTGTAAGAGAGCACTAACTTTTCACTCAAGATTTGACAGGAGTGATGCAATTTCCATCTCTTGCCTCCTCTGCCAATCACCAACTACACAAAGGTATGAAGGTATTAGTAAAGTTGGGGATAAGGGAAAGGGATAGTAAAGAAAACAGACACATTGGATTTCCCCATTCTAACTTCTACTGGGCACCGAGGTTTGCAAGATATACTGGGTTGTCCAAATAAATAAAGCGATATTTCATTATCGTTTTAATTTTAAGCCACTTTGTCAGCCAGCGTTTGCAGGGAGTGCGGGGCTGAGGCATGAGAGGAGGAGTTGGAATGCTATGTGTACTTCATAAGTGATCATTTGTGCTTGGCCCTCCGTCTCATGCCGACCAAAACTCACATGTGCACTTAGGTTTCCCTTGACCGGCTGTCTTCAACAGCTGGGTTAGAGACACCCCACAGACACCCTGACCTGAGCGGAGCATCTTTCTAGCCCCTCAGGCCAGAGCATAGGGGTTAGACAGGGAGTCTGTGACGTAGTCACAGTGTCTGCTGGGATGAAGAAGTCCCAGCGCCAAGGCGCGGCCTGGGAGGCAGCCGGCAGCAGGCAAGTTTAACTTTTTGTTCACATTTTTGTTATTAATATGGTCCCACTTTCCCCCGCGTCACCTCCCATACTCCCCCTCACACCCCAACTCGACTTTTTGTATGTAGTGGCCCCCACTGTCTAAAAAGCAAAAAGAGATATCTTTAGTAACTGGCCATAATATTGCTGTATATTAAATATACAAGAGAGGAGTATCTTCAATATATTTTCATACACACATCTCCGTGTAAAAGAGAATATCTACCTCAAGCTTCATCCCTATGCACTCCCTGTGCAAAATTAGTTATAGTTTTAATTGCCTTGATTGCCAATGCAAAGTAATTAGAATATATTATTCTCCTGTACTCCCTAATTGGGCAACACATATAAGCATTGTTAAAACTGTGAATACCTTACACATCATCATAAATGCATGTTATGTGCATAGCTCTGACTTAACAATCCTTTCCGTTCCGTCACAGGATGACTTTAAGGAGAAACATGATCCTACAGTCTTTTTAAAAAGTCAAATGTTCAAAAATAGTTCAAAATTCATTTTCACAACATGACTTGTTTTTTAGGACCCCCCTCTGAATTCCCAATGCCCTTCAACACAACTCAAGAGGTGTAAGGGTACTGTTTTCTGTGGTCAACCAGGTCCCATTTCTATATATGCTAAGCATGGGCGTAAAATCCATTCCGTTCGCGGAATTTGCGGATTTTCTGCAATTTCGCGGTCCGTGAATATCGTGAAATTGCAGAAAAATCCGCGAAATCGCGTTCAGGACGGATTTTCAAAAACTGAAGTACATGAAGCACTTACAGGGTTACAGCAGGTGCCCAAGTTGAAGCTCATTTCTTTGTAACCATTTACAAAATGGTTACAAAGAAATTGACTTCAAATTGGGCACCTGCTGTAACCCTGTAAGTGCTTCCTGAGCGACGCCTCCAGAGTTGTTAACTACTTGCAACTATTCTCTGACCCTGCTCTTACCCTCGAAGCAGGGTCAGATAATAGTTACAAGTATGGCACAATGCTCCAGGCTGTCACAAAAATTAAACAACAACAGGAAGCACTTAAAGATAAGGAAAGCAGGTGCCGGACTTGAAGCTCAAATTCAGTAACACAGTAACCAGCACCCGGTTGAGGCTGGGCAGGTGTGCTTTCTCCCCATAATCTACAGTGGTTAACCAGAGGGTGCTGTGATGAACCAGAAGGTGCAGTTGTGAACCAGAGGGTGCTGTGATGAATCAGAGGGTGGCATTGGTGAACCAGAGGGTGGCAGTGGTGAACCAGAGGGTGCTGTGATGAACCAGACGGTGGCAGTGATGAACCAGAGGGTGGCAGTGATGAACCAGAGGGTGACACTGAGGAACCAGAGGGTGTCAGTGGTGAACCAGAGGGTGGCAGTGGTGAATCAGAGGGTGCTGTGATGAACCAGAGGGTGGCAGTGATGAACCAGAGGGTGACAGTGATGAACCAGAGGGTGGCACTGGTGAACCAGAGGGTGGCAGTGATGAACCAGAGGGTGGCAGTGGTGAACCCGAGGGTGACAGTGATGAACCAGAGGGTGGCAGTGGTGAACCAGAGGGTGGCAGTGATGAACCAGAGGGTGGCAGTGGTGAACTAAAGGGTGGCAGTGATGAACCAGAGGGTGGCATGGATGAACCAGATGGTGGCAGTGATGAACCAGATGGTGGCAGGGGTGAACCAGAGGGTGGCAGTGGTGAACCAGAGGGTGGCAGGGGTGAACCAGAGGGTGGCAGTGATGAACCAGAGGGTGCCAGGGGTGAACCAGAGGGTGGCATTGGTGAACCAGAGGGTGGCAGTGATAAACCAGAGGGTGGCAGTGATGAACCAGAGGGTGGCAGTGGTGAACCAGAGGGTGACAGTGGTGAACCAGAGGGTGGCAGTGGTGAACCAGAGGGTGCTGTGATGAACCAGATGGTGGCAGGGGTGAACCAGAGGGTTTCAGTGGTGAGCCAGAGGGTGGCAGTGGTGAACCAGAGGGTGGCAGTGGTGAACCAGAGGGTGGCAGTGATGAACCAGAGGGTGGCAGTGATGAACCAGCGGCTGGCAGGGGTGAACCAGAGGGTGCTGTGATGAACCAGAGAGTGGCAGTGATGAACCGGAGGGTGGCAGTGGTGAACCAGAGGGTGGCAGTGATGAACCAGAGGGTGACAGTGATGATCCAGAGGGTGGCAGTGGTGAACCAGAGGGTGGCAGTGATGAACTAGAGGGTGGCAGTGATGAACCAGAGGGTGGCAGTGGTGAACCAGAGGGTGCTGTGATGAACCAGAGGGTGGCAGTGATGAACCAGAGGGTGGCAATGGTGAACCAAAGGGAGCTGTGATGAACCAGAGGTGGCAGTGATGAACCAGAGGGTGGCAGTGGTGAACCAGAGGGTGCTGTGATGAACCAGAGGATGGCAGTGATCAACCAGAGGGTGGCAGTCATGAACCAGAGGGTGGCAGTGATGAACCAGAGGGTGGCAGTGATCAACCAGAGGGTGGCAGTCGTGAACCAGTTGGTGGCACTGGTGAACCAGAGGGGGCTGTGATGAACCAGAGGGTGGATGTGATGAACCAGAGGGTGACAGTGATGATCCAGAGGGTGCCAGTGGCAAACCAGAGAGTGGCAGTGATGAACCAGAGGGTGGCAGTGATGATCCAGAGGGTGGCAGTGGCGAACCAGAGGGTGGCAGTAATGAACCAGAGGGTGGCAGTGGTGAACCAGAGGGTGCTGTGATGAACCAGAGGGTGACAGTGATGAACCAGAGGGTGGCAGTGATGAACCAGCGGGTGGCAGGGGTGAACCAGAGGGTGCTGTGATGAACCAGAGAGTGGCAGTGATGAACCAGAGGGTGACAGTGATGAACCAGAGGGTGGCAGTGGTGAACCAGAGGGTGGCAGTGATGAACCAGAGGGTGGCAGTGGTGAACTAGAGGGTGGCAGTGATGAACCAGAGGGTGCAGTGATGAACCAGAGGGTGGCAGTGATGCACCAGAGGGTGGCAGTGGTGAACCAGAGGGTGCTGTGATGAACCAGAGGGTTGCAGTGTTGAACCAGAGGGTTACAGTGATGAACCAGAGGGTGTCAGTGGTGAACCAGAGGGTGGCAGTGATGAACCAGAGGGTGTCAGTGGTGAACCAGAGGGTGACAGTGATGAACCAGAGGGTGGCAGTGATGAACCAGAGGGTGGCGCTGCTAAACTGCCCGGGAGTCCTGTGGGTGTGAGCACACATTGTGCTAAGTGTCCACCTGCCCCCAGTACATATATACCCGTACCGCACAGCACCATTATGCTCTTGCACCATGAAGTCTGGTGCCTGGATGGTCCTGATCCGTGTAGGTGGTACCACCGTCTGGTGCGGTCAAAATGTAAAGTCCTAACTTGCTACACAGCACCAATAAACATATGTCCCCCCTGGCCCCGGTATGCGCATGTACCAGGCGTGGAGCACCCGCATGCCACTGCACCCTACTGCCCAGCGCCAGCATATGCCTGTACGGGGCAGTTTAGTATGAGATGGGACATTGTCCAGCAGCTGCATGCGCCTGAACCGACTGAGCAGGATCAGAATGGCTTTGTACCAACACGTGCAGCAGAGCTATCTTGGACATCTGAAGGATTCTGGGGTCCTGTTCCAAACGTATTTTTGCATCCATGAGTTTCCCGAGCACCATCCCCGTGTAGCTCCTGTGACCAGGAGGCTGCTTTCTCCTCATCAGCTGCTCTGCTCGGTCTCCGACGTTTTATAAACAAGATGCATGTGACCTCGCATCGAAGCCCTGCCTTTTGGCCCCATCCACCACACACTAGCGGTATGAAACGTCTTCCCGCCCGTCCCCACTACAATGGCCAGCTCACTCAAGGACCTCACCTCGGCGCCTTTTGGCGCGCTGGCAAAGTTACAGGCACACGTGGTCACATATTTATGCAAATGGCACAAAAATCCGCAAGTTGGTGGGAAAATTTGCGAACTCGCAGACTTTTTTTGCAATTTCGCACAAATTCGCAGACCGCGAATTCGCAAATTTTGCCCATACTTAATATATGCCCCCTTAAGCAGTGAAGCATATTTAGGAGCACTGTTTGTTCCGCATGTCCGAGCATGGAGAGAGAAGCAAGGAATCTGCAGCAAAGTCACTATCAAACACATGGGGCCTGAATACCACATTAAAAGTACAATTGGCAGCACTAAATTTGGAAAAAAACACCAAGGAGGTTGCTTAAATGCCATTGAGAATGTTATGCAACAGTTTCTGATTCTTCATATGAAATTTGGAAATCTCAGTGGCAATCTTCGAGGACATTGGCCACCCCCCACACAGGGCTGGTTTAACGCTGGTGGTGCATGGTTGCATAATTATTTTTGGCGCCTAACTCAATCACCTTCTTCACAGATGACCTCACTACCACACAGTGCCTCTTGCGTCCTTAGTCCCTCTCTGACATACAATTCCTTTTTTAATAGCACTAGTTATTTACTCACAGTCAGTACAGTACAGTGATCAGCAGGGCACACGTTCTTTGCAGCAGGCACATTAATCCTCTGCGCTGCTTTATGATGAGTCAAAACTGCCACTAGGGGGTGTGGCTTGACCGCCGAAGCAACATGGCGGACCCCGAGTGAGCTCCGCAACTACACAGAACTCTTTGTTGATTCTGCCCTTCCAGCGGTACGTGCAGTCATGCCAAGACGGAATGAGTCTTCCGGAGTGCTTTGCAGGGCATTCCTGCATCCCTACACCGAGTTTTTTATCGCTGCATTTTCTCTTCAGTAAAATGTGAGCGGCCACCATTTTCTACTGCGTCGCTCGCGCTTGTTTTTGCCTGCAGCATTAAATGTCTTTAATGCCCTATTGAGCCTTCTGCTGCGATTTTCCTATATTGTTACCTCAATATTTGACTTCTTTTGTCTGGAACTTTACCTGCATATAAATACAGCTGATAATATCGCATTTTTTGACCGTTTTTCCTTTCCTGACTCATTGTGTATTTCATGTGGGCTATCTTCCTCACTCATAAGATAATGGGTGCTTCAGGTAATTATTCACGCTTGATATGCCTATTTTAAGAGCTGTTCCTTGATTTTCTCTTCATAAAGTTACTTTCTCACCAGCTTTACTATTTTTTGGTGGCCACTAGTTCTGCTGCAGGTTGCTACATATTACCTCACAGCCTCTATACCAGCATTTGCCAGGTTGTATCCTGCCGCTTGCTCTCATTTACCTCCCGCTTATCTCAAGGGTTAATTATGGCCAATGACTTTCATTCTGAGAGATCCTCCTCCACTGGAACAAAACCGAAAAGGCATAAGAATGACCCACTCTCTCCTATCCTCTCCTCACAGAATCCTGTTTTGGACTCTATTTTGGATGAGGTACATGGTTTGCAGCCTTTTATGTCTACTACTAATGAAAAGCTAAAACAGATTGAGGAAAGATGGATTGTCATGGAGGGTAAGGTACTGGAATTGGAGCAAAGGGTTAGCGATATCGAGGATGTTTCCGTGAAAATTCCACTACTTGAACTAGAAATTCATAATTTAAAAATTCACACTGAGGATCTTGAAAATCGTAATCGTAGAAATAACCTGTGCCTTTATGGTCTTCTGGAAAATATTGAAGGGACTGACCTGGTTGCATTTCTACAGAAGTTTCTTCCTGAATTGTTGGATCTTCAAGCTGCGCCATCTCCTCTCAACATTCGGAGAGCACATCACCTGGGCCGTCTGCATCCCATGTCAAACAAGCCACATGGAATTATAATACTTTTCTTGGAATTCACTGATTGTATGCATGTCTTGAGGGCAGTGAGGCTTAAACGACATCTAACTTGGTCAGGCCATAACATCTTTATTTCCCAAGACATCTCTAATGCTACGAATGCCCGTCACAAAGAGTTCCTGGCTTTACGACCGCAAACGAGGCAACTCAAAATTAAGTATGGAATTCTCCATCCCTGCCTTTGTAAAATCACACATGATGGTCGGTCACGGTCGTTTGATGATCTTGCAGAACTTAAGCTCTTCCTTGATACCATTTCGTCGCACGGCATGGAGACTAATGACTAACGTTCCTTTTATTTCAGGATTGTTTCGTTGTTCGCAAACTATCTAACTTCTTTTTCCTTTCCAGGATTGTTAATCTATTTTCAAACATTTAGCTCGCATAATATTTTTCTTGTTGCTGGTTATCTTTGTTCTTTTTGAGGTTCTTCTTTCAGATATTATTCCCTTATGGGTGTCCATGTTCTTTGCTGTCACCAGGCTTCTCTCATCTCGCATTTCTCTGTTTCTTCAGGTCTGGATTTTCTTCCTTGATTTGTCTACTTCCTTCCTTCTTTTATCTTCCTGTCCCTCTCCTTCTTTCTTTTCTTCCTTTCTTTCTACTTTTCTCTTCTTAACTGTGCTGTTGTTCATTACATGTCATCACATAATAATTGGTGTCTTTCTTTTCTTTTTTTATTGGACCCACAGTTTCTTTTCGTTGAATATGTAGTCTCGTGTTCCTGTTTACTTCCATATTCCCTAATCCAAATCCATGGTTAATGTCATCTTATGGAATGTACGTGGTCTAGGTCATCCTGTCAAACGTCAAAAGGTATTGTCTCACTTAGCTAAACTTAATGCTCAAGTTGCTTTTTCACAGGAAACCCACTGTAATGATGTTGAATTTTTAAAACTCAAATGCATTGGGTTAGCCAAGTTGTTTTTTCACCTGCTAATGATCGTCATGGTGGTGTTGCTATTTTATTTCACAAATCCATTTAAGCTCAAATTGTATCATCTGATTGTGTTTCTCATGGTAGATGGGTGATAGTTGACGCTACCATCAACAAAACACTAATTAAATTTTTCAATATTTATGGTCCCGTGAAACCAGACACTGAATTTTGGCATACTATAAAAATTAAATTGATGTCTATTTCTAACCCTAATGTGGTGATTGGCGGCAATTTTAATAATTGGTTAGATCCTTCTCTGACAGAGTATCAAATTATAAATTTAAACCTGACAAGACCCACAAATCATTCCAATCAGCCATCTCCTCTCGTTCCTTGTTTGACTCTTGGAAAACATGTAATCCTGATGCATCTGAATTTACCTTTTTCTCTCCTGTCCATCACACAAGATCTCGTATAGCTTATATTTTAATTTTCAAGAAGTTGTTGCCTTGTCTCCAATCATCTGAAATTGGTTCTATTTTATTTCCGACCACGGTCCTGTTTCTACATGTATTGATACATCCCTATCGCCACCCAAACAAGGTCACTAACATTTTAATAATTACCTTTTATCTGACACACTTTTATCTCAGAAGTGACCTCTTTTATTAAGGAATTTTTCGAACTCAACAACTCTTTTACCTTTTATCTGACAAAACACTTTTATCTCAGAAGTGACCTCTTTTATCAATACACAAAAACTGGGATGCTTTTAAAGCATCATTCAGAGCTTTTACAATTGCTTACTCAGCTAAGAAGAAAAAAATGTTGAGTAAGGAATATAAAGATACATTTAGTTTAATTAAAACTTTGGAACATAGTTTCCTCTCCTCTAAATCTCACTCTTCATTACAAGAATTAATTAAAGCTAAATCCACATTAAGCAAAATTGCCACAGTAGATGCTTGAACGTCCTCCTTAAAATCACATTCAAATATCATGGAGGCCAAAATAAAGCTGGGAAAATGTTAGCAACATTTTTAAAAAATCAAATTTGAGCGCAAATATTTTGGCCCTATCCATTCAGAAATAAACAATCAACTCCTTTCTTCTGATTCTGACATTATTAACACTTTTCAATCAGATTATAATAACCTATACACAGAAACAACTAACCCAACTGAGGGAGATTTCACATCTTTTTTCCAAAATGTTCCCAACCCTGTTACCCCCCCTGTTACCTCTCTTGAGGAAGAAATCTCTCTCCAGGAAATCAATGCTGCTCTTAAGTCCCTGAAAAAGTCCCGATGGTTTTTCAGTAGAATTATTTTCCACCTTTTCTTCCGTTTTTGCTCCTAAATTACTAGAACTTCCTTTCTATCCAATTGTAGGGCTTCTGGGTTTCTTAGAAGCCATTATTATTGTTATTCTCAAACCAAATAAAGATATTTCCTTCTGTAAGAATTTTCGCCCTATTTCTTGAATCAATTATGATTGTAACATTTTTGCGGAGATTTTAGCCTCCAGATTGGAGAATGTTATCCCTACTCCTATTAATCCGGATCAATCTGGTTTTGTCAAGGGTCGTTTAGCCTCTGAAAATGCCAGAATGTTTTCTAATATACTCACTCTAAGCAAAAAATACCCTTCTCCCTTAGCAGCTCTATCATTAGATGCTGAAACGGCTTTTGAACCGATTAATTGGGATTTTATGATACATACTTTGCATTGGCTTGGTTTTGGTCCTAAGTTCACTTCATATGTTAAATTGCTATATACAGATCCGAAAGCATGTGTATTTGTTAATGGTCTCTTCTCCCCTTATTTTTGCTTGCAAAGAGGTATACGCTAGGGTTGCCCCCTTTCCCCTTTACTCGTTTTCTCCAACGAATCAGGAATAATTCTCAGATTTCTGTTTTTAAACTAAAATCCCATCACATTAAATTATCTGCTTATGCAAATGATATTCTTATATACATGTCTGACACTTCATCATTTTCTGGAGTTTCCGGAAAAAAATTAAACTTCTCCAAAACTGAGATTTTACCATTAAATTATTCCTGTTATCAACATATGTTTGATTCTACTAACTTTTACATGGTGTCCCCAAAAAAATCAATATTTAGGGATTTGGTTTTCCTCTAATATACGTGATACATTATCTTATAACTTTACTGCCCTGAAACTCAAGGTTACCAATTTGCTATCCTCTTGGTCTCCCTTCTTTTTATCTTGGTGGGGTAGACTTGATACAATTAAAATGATGATTGTCCCTCAGGTATTATTTATTTTGTCAATGTTACCTTTTAAAATTCCTAATTATTATTTTTCATAATCCGCCCGCCATCCTAATGGGCCCCTATGTCTCCAGATTTTGATCAGGTTCTCTCCAAATCTAATTTGCTTGACTTGTTTATTGCAGTCGCTTTTAAGGTTATATTATCTTGTTGGAAAGACAATTCTAAATTATCGTCCTTGCATTGGTGAAATCTCATTTGTGATGAACATAGAATTGCTTCAGTTTCATATGACTCAACTCACTTTAAGATCAAATCTGATTTGTTATGGTTACCGTTTACTACTTATTTATCTTCGAACTTGCCTCTTCCATAATCTCCTTTTTCCTATTCCTTTATTTTTTCTTCTCCTCCTTTTCCAATCCTTTTTTATCTCTTCTTCTACTTTTCTTTCTTTTTCCCCTTTCCCTTTTTTATAATAAAAATCTTTTAATATAATAATAATAATAATAAATTGTATAAAGCGCATGGTTACACTGGGAGCAGTGTGTCCCCGCGCTAAGTGTGACTGGCCTAGACAACAGATGGATCAACCCCACCAGGTTCTCCCCTATTAACCTCCTCAATTTCTAGCCAGAGGAAAGAGGTAGGTTTTAAGTTGTTTCCGGAAGATACGTTCCGAGACTTCTAATCGCATTTCATGTGGGAGTTTATTCCAATGTTGAGCAGCTTGTACTCTGAAGGAGCGTCCGCCCATCCGAGCTCTTCAGAACCTAGGGACCTTCACCAACCCTTTCCCGGAAGATCTCAGGTCCCGGCCCGGGATGTAAGGGTTTAATAGATCCAGCAGGTAGGATGGCCCCTTTCCCTGCATGATGCGGTGGCTGAACAGTAAGGTCTTATAGAGCACCCGTTCTTTAATCGGAAGCCAGTGGAGGGATTCCAGGGCTTTCTTAGATGATGCTCTTCTGGGTAATTTCAGGATCATGCGGGCCGCCATATTCTGTATCCGCTGAAGCCTAGTGATACATCTGTTATTGGCTCCTAAGTACAGAACGTTCCCATAGTCCAATCTCGAGGTAACCAGAGTATGGACTATGGTCTTCCTGGCTGTCGTGGGGAGTAGGTCCAATGTTTTCCGCATAGTTCTCAAAATGCCGAAGCATTGGCCAGCCACCCGAGTGGTATGCTGCTCAAAGGAGATCTTGCTATCTATCCAGATACCCAAGTTCTTCACTTGTGCCATGCGGTTAAAGAGCTGGACCAGGTGGGGGCCTATTTCAGAAGCAAAAGTTTTATAGAAGATGGCCGTATACCCATCTGCCCCCGGAGCCTTATGGGGTTTTAAGGCTTAAATGGAAGCCAGCACGTCCTCCCTCGAGAAGGGGGCAGAAAGTGCCGCATTCCACTCCCTAGAGACCTGTGGCAGTGTTAGTCCTTGCAGGTAATCGGCCTAGTCAGTAGTATCTGTCAAGGTTACAAGCACCCTTACCTGTAGGTCGCTTGTAGGTGGATTCCGCAGAGACGTTATGGACCAACTTCCCCAAATTCTAGGCAATTCCTAGTGATTATATTTATTACACTGAGGTAATCATTTAGAAATCAGGGAGGTAGGCCGGATCGTGGACGCTACCTGCTTCCTTATTGTCGACCTGCGAGGCAATAAAGGAGAGCTTTTGTAATCTCAATTGTGTTCCTATTTTTCAATTACACAACACGAACTTTTCCTTCTTTTGAATTTCTTTTTAGAAATTAAGTGCTATCCTACCTGCGACTGTTAAGGTCTAGGCGTCACGTCCGTGTTGTCGTCGTGAAGGGTGAGGCAGGGTAGAACCGAGTTGAGGAGAGATGAGTTGTCTGAGAATCACTTTGCCACTAGAGAAATAAATGGTAAGAATAAGTTACTTCCTTTCTTTAGTCTGACACTTCTACCACAATTCCTACTATGTTATTCCCCACTTACTCACTCTCTGTATTCTTGTTGTGCCTTCCTTCACTCTTTTTTCCTAGACAAATAAAGTTATAACAACACTTGCACAAAGCATATAAACTAACTACGTTTCTAAATTAGCCTTGATACATCTCAAAGCTCTAAGTACCAAAAGAATGTCCTTTTCAGAAAGTCTCTATGCAAAGTCTCACTTCAGATCCTCAAAACCAAGTCCAGGTAAGATTGTTCGAGTTTCAATTCTCTTGTCGCTTGCTTGCGTTGGGCGCCTGATGAGTTAAACAAATAAGAAAGATTTCACTTAGCTTTTGTGTTTTCTTTCTCCTAGATGCGAAGTCCAGTTCCAGACCTTCGACTTCCAAAGGGCGTTGGCTGGCGTTTGCAGGGTCCAAGGGTTCTTCAGGACGATCCTGAGCTGCGCGGTGATGGAAGGCAAAGCGACGAGCGGCTTTGGGTGTGGCCTTTTATAGCTGTGCCACACCCAGGGATCACTGACGTAATGCGCACCAATCTTGTGCGTGCGTTTTCCCTGCAAGCGCTCGCGCAGCTGAAGGCTCCGCACAAGCGCACCAATCTTGTGCGTGCGTTTTCACTGCATGCGCTCGCATGGCTGACAGCTCTGCAAGATAACTGGCAAAACATTATACGCCTGCAAATGCTTGATTATAATAGAAATAAACATTTCCTTGAGTGTCCTACCATAACGTAATACAGATCACCTTGAAGTAAAAGCATAAACACTTGAACAGTTACAACATCGTTCACAAAACACTACACCTGACATATCTGGAGTGCTGGTTGCACGGGACAGGGGTGGGTTTCCTGAGGGGGTAAACTGCCTTCGTGAGGGTCGTGGGTGCCGGATGTATGTGAATCATGACAGTACTCCCCTCTCAAGAGCCCTCCCAAAACGTGTGGAACAGGTTTTGGTTTGTTCGGGTTATGAAGATGAAAACTTCTCAGTAACCGAGGGGAATTCTGTAAATTGGAAAGCGGTTCCCAAGTCCGCTCTTCTGGACCATATCCCTTCCACTGGATAAGATAAAATAATTTTCCTCGAATTCTTTTTGAATCTACAACTTTCTGGACTTCAAATTCTGGGGTACCGTCAATAAGTAAGGGTTCTGGATTTTTCCTGAATCTAGTCTTAGGGTCACAAGGTTTAATCAAAGACACATGGAAAACGGAATGGAATTTATATTTGGAAGGCAATTTTAATTTAACACTGACCGGATTGATTACTTTCTCTACTTCAAATGGTCCTATGAATTTTGGACGAAACTTTTTACAGATTTTTATTTGTAAGTTCTTTGTAGATAACCATACCTTATCTCCAATGGAGTATTTAGGTGATGGTTTTCTGCGCAAGTCCGAATATTCCTTTTGACTTTCTTTTGCTTGAGCTAAATGATACTGAGCCAAGTCTTGTACATGAGTTAATTTCTTAAGGTGGTCTTCCAAAGAGGGTATAACTGATGAAACCAAAATGTTTTCTGGAATATTTTTAGGGTGGAAACCATAAGTGCAGAAAAAGGGTGAAAGAGTGGTGGAAGAATTGTCCATGTTATTGAATGCAAATTCTAACACCCATAAGATATCTGACCATTCCTTCTCTTCTTCTACCAAGGCGCATCTTAAAAATTGCTCTATGGTTTGATTGGTTCTTTCTGTTAATCCATCGGTTTGGGGATGATAACCTGAGGAAGTGCGAATATCCATACCCAAGGCTTCACCCAAATGTTGCCAAAAATGTGAAACAAATTGTGGACCCCTATCAGAAATTATTACCGAAGGAATACCATGTAGTCGGATTATTTCTTTGGAAAAGATTTGAGTTAATTCTTTAGCAGAAGGAATTTTCTTCAATGGGATGAAATGCGCCATACGAGAGAAATGATCAACTACAGTCAAAATGGTGTTAAAGCCTTCCTTGGTTTTTGGAAATTCTACTATAAAATCCAGAGATACTGTGTGCCAAGGTTGAGGGGAAATCGGGAGAGGAAGCAATTGACCACTAGGTGCTTGATGTTGTGTTTTATTTTGTGCACAAATCACACAAGTCTCAATATAAGATCTAACATCATTTAATAAGGAAGACCACCAGAACTTTCTTTTAATCAACTGACTGGTTTTGATGATTCCGGGGTGTGCTGACAAAAGTGTGTCATGATGTAACTGTATTATTTTGTTTTGTAATTCAGGCGTGGGTACAAAAATCTGTTCATTCATATATAAAAATCCTTCTCTTAACTGTAACAGAGGATATAAATCATACCAATCTTGTGAGGTTTTTTCCTGAATCTTTTCCTTTATATCTAGCATAACATTAGAAAGAACCACTCCTATCTTAAAACAATTGTCTGGTAGAACAGGTTGAATTTTTTCAGAGAAACCTTCTTTTTCTTCTGACATTCCCAAGCGTGATAAAGCATCCGCTTTTAGGTTCTCTTTTCCAGGTCGATAAGTTATGACAAAGTTGTAATCATTAAAGAATAATGTCCAACGTAATTGCCTAGCAGAGAGTGCTTTCACAGAGCGCAGAAACTGCAGATTTCTGTGATCAGTATAGATCGTTACAGGATGTCTTGCTCCTAACAAGTAATGACGCCATTCTCCGAAGACTGCTTTTATGGCTAACAACTCCTTGTCAGCGATAGCGTAGTTTAATTCTGTAGGGGTTAGTTTTCGTGAATAATATGCAATGGGGTGCATCTGACCTGTTTCTTTGTGTCTTTGGGATAGAATTCCTCCGATGGCAAACTGTGAAGCATCAGCTTCCACAATAAAGGGTTTAGAAGGATCCGGATGCATAAATACAGGAGCAGTAGTAAACTGTCTTTTGAGATTTTGAAAAGCTTCCTCTGCATCACTATTCCAATCAAACTTTACACCTTTCCTCAGAAGCCTAGTGATTGGGGTTATCACATGAGAAAAATTGCAGATAAAACGTCTATAAAAATTAGCGAACCCCAAAAAACTCTGTACTTGCTTCACTGAAGAAGGGCTACTCCAGTCTAGAACGGCTTGGATTTTCTTCGGATCCATTTCTATTCCTTCAGGACTTAAAACATATCCTAGGAATTCAACTCTAGAAGTATGGAATGTACTTTTCTCAAGCTTTACATACAAGGAGTTGTCAAGAAGTCTTCGAAGAATCGCTCTCACTTGTTGTACATGTTCTGTGGTGTTTTTAGAATAAATGAGTATATCATCTATATATACAATACAACAGATATCTAGAAATTCTCTTAAAACCTCATTTATAAAAAATTGGAACGCTGCGGGAGCGTTGCAGAGTCCGAATGGCATAACCTGATACTCATACAGACCAAATTTGGTACGAAAAGCTGTTTTCCATTCGTCACCACTTCGAACCCTGACTAAATGATAAGCTCCTCGCAAATCCAATTTAGTATAAATGACGGCATCTTTCAGTTGGTCTAAGAGAGTTGGAATTAAAGGAAGTGGATATCTGTTCTTAACAGTTACGTTGTTAAGGGCTCTATAGTCTATGCAAGTTCTCAACTCACCTCCCTTCTTTGGGATAAAAAAGAGAGGAGAGGAGACAGGAGATTTCGAATGTCTAATAAATCCATTTGCCAAATATTCATCTAGATAATCTCTTAAATGTTCGTTTTCTTTATCAGTGAGTGCGTAAATTCGACTACACGGTAAGGTAGCCCCGGGCACTAGGTCTATTTGACAATCGAAATCCCGATGAGGTGGTAAGGTATTGGCTTTTGTTTTGTCAAACACTTCAAGAAGATCTGAATATTCCTCAGGAATTCCTTCCAAAAGTAAAACACTTTTTGAATTCAAGGGGAAATTGCTACCTTGAATCAGTACCTTTGAATCTTGTGACAATAAACAGTTTGATGTACAGTGATTGGAATCTAACAACACTGTCCTTTTAACCCAATCAATCTTGGGATTATGTTTAGTAAGCCAAGGTATACCCAAAATCAAGCGGAACTGAGGAGCGTCAATGATGTCAAAGGTTATATTTTCTTTATGGACACCTAAACAAGTCATGGCGAGTGTTTCAGTGTGAAATTGAATTAAACCTGAAGATAACTCCTTCCCATCAACTGCCCTGACAACTTCTGGATGTTCTTTGGACTTAGTCTTAAAATCTAATTCTTTCAAAAACATAGTGTCTATAAAGTTGCCTGTGGCTCCTGAATCAATTAAGGCGTCTACAGTCCAATATTTCCCAGTTTCTTTGAGGGACTGTAAAGAGACCTTTATACTAAGATGTTGGGAAGTTATTTCCGGAGTTATGGAGGCCAAACTAGAAACCTTACTCGACAATCTGACCTCTTGATTTGCCGAGCTAATTAGTTTTCCGACTGCTGTACTAAGGCAACCTCAGGATTCTTCCCCTTGGGCTTGTTTGGGCGCACTGGGCATTCTTTAACAAAGTGGCCTGACTTGCCGCAATACAAACATTGGTTTAATTTTCTCCTTTTGTCTTTTTCCTCTTTACTTAGAGGACCCTTGATAGTACCTATCTGCATGGGTTCTCCTAAATCAATCTTAGGTGTGCTTTCTGTTCTGACACTGTTATTTCTCTCTTTAAAAGAGAAGACCTTTACTTCAGACTTTCCTCTTTCGCCTCTTCTTTCTGACAATCGATGATTTAGTTTTACCACTAAGTCTATGAAGTCTTCTATAGAATCTGGAGGATCTAAGATCTGTGTGACCATATCCTTTAAATCGTCTTTGAGTCCTTTGTAAAAAAGGGAAACCCTTTTTTCTTCTGGCCAGTGAGCTTCAATTACTAGTCTGTTAAATTGAGAAATATAATGCAGTAAATCCGATGAACCCTGTTTTAATTGTAACAATTCATGGTCTGCTGATTGAACAAAGACATGTTTTGCGAACAGTTTTTTCATGGTATTTTTGAATGCACGAAGATTATAAAGAATAGGGTCATCGCGGTCAACTATTGGCACTGACCATAAGGCTGCATCTCCTCCTAAGTACGAAAGAACAAAGGCTACTTTAGAGGAGTCATCAGGAAAAGCTGCTGGTTTTGCTATAAAATGTAAGTGACATTGATTTAAGAATATGGAGAATTTATTACTATCTCCATAAAACCTTTCTGGAGGTGCTAAGGGAACAGGTACTGGAGTTACAACTTGAATTTGAGTTGACGTTGAAGACGGAGCAGAATCAGAATGCAAGGTTTGAAACCCTGTTTGAAAAGTCGCAGGTTTCAACACAGACTTCTGAGTTGGGGAGAAATTCCATGTACTAGGACCAGAGGGAACAGATTGCATATTACTTCGAATATCAGCAACCTCTCTACGAAGAGCTGCGTTATCAGCTTGAATAGCAGTTAACAGATTCGCCATATCTTGCAAAGAATTTGCAACGGAAGGATCCATAACGTCTGGGCGGAATAAATGTCGTGGGCTTTGCCTTCTGTCAAGGTTACAAGCACCCTTACCTGTAGGTCGCTTGTAGGTGGATTCCGCAGAGACGTTATGGACCAACTTCCCCAAATTCTAGGCAATTCCTAGTGATTATATTTATTACACTGAGGTAATCATTTAGAAATCAGGGAGGTAGGCCGGATCGTGGACGCTACCTGCTTCCTTATTGTCGACCTGCGAGGCAATAAAGGAGAGCTTTTGTAATCTCAATTGTGTTCCTATTTTTCAATTACACAACACGAACTTTTCCTTCTTTTGAATTTCTTTTTAGAAATTAAGTGCTATCCTACCTGCGACTGTTAAGGTCTAGGCGTCACGTCCGTGTTGTCGTCGTGAAGGGTGAGGCAGGGTAGAACCGAGTTGAGGAGAGATGAGTTGTCTGAGAATCACTTTGCCACTAGAGAAATAAATGGTAAGAATAAGTTACTTCCTTTCTTTAGTCTGACACTTCTACCACAATTCCTACTATGTTATTCCCCACTTACTCACTCTCTGTATTCTTGTTGTGCCTTCCTTCACTCTTTTTTCCTAGACAAATAAAGTTATAACAACACTTGCACAAAGCATATAAACTAACTACGTTTCTAAATTAGCCTTGATACATCTCAAAGCTCTAAGTACCAAAAGAATGTCCTTTTCAGAAAGTCTCTATGCAAAGTCTCACTTCAGATCCTCAAAACCAAGTCCAGGTAAGATTGTTCGAGTTTCAATTCTCTTGTCGCTTGCTTGCGTTGGGCGCCTGATGAGTTAAACAAATAAGAAAGATTTCACTTAGCTTTTGTGTTTTCTTTCTCCTAGATGCGAAGTCCAGTTCCAGACCTTCGACTTCCAAAGGGCGTTGGCTGGCGTTTGCAGGGTCCAAGGGTTCTTCAGGACGATCCTGAGCTGCGCGGTGATGGAAGGCAAAGCGACGAGCGGCTTTGGGTGTGGCCTTTTATAGCTGTGCCACACCCAGGGATCACTGACGTAATGCGCACCAATCTTGTGCGTGCGTTTTCCCTGCAAGCGCTCGCGCAGCTGAAGGCTCCGCACAAGCGCACCAATCTTGTGCGTGCGTTTTCACTGCATGCGCTCGCATGGCTGACAGCTCTGCAAGATAACTGGCAAAACATTATACGCCTGCAAATGCTTGATTATAATAGAAATAAACATTTCCTTGAGTGTCCTACCATAACGTAATACAGATCACCTTGAAGTAAAAGCATAAACACTTGAACAGTTACAACATCATTCACAAAACACTACACCTGACATATCTGGAGTGCTGGTTGCACGGGACAGGGGTGGGTTTCCTGAGGGGGTAAACTGCCTTCGTGAGGGTCGTGGGTGCCGGATGTATGTGAATCATGACAGTATCCAGGTGATCCCCCGTATAGAGGGCCTTGTAGAAGGCCCCGAAGAGCTCTGCCTTCGTTTCATCCTGATGCATAACTTCACCCCGCGCATCTTGAATGCCCCCATGTACTCCCGCTCCCTTTTGTCCCGTAGCTGCCTGGCCAGGTGTCTCCCCACCTTATTCCCCTGGGAGTAAGAAAGTCGCTGCAGTTTTAGAAGGCTGTATTCGGCTCTGTTAGTATAGTGGGCTCGGAGTTTACCCCTGATGGTCGTTAGTTGCCTAAGTCCTATCCGGGAGGGATTCTCCTTGTGTGCTCTTTCTAAGGATGAGAGCTCCTCCTCTAGCTGCTCCCTCTCCCGACCGCGCTGCCGATTAAGGGAAGCGTTCAGTGCAATGCAGTGTCCACGCAGGTACGCCTTGAAGGCATCCCATGTGGTAAAGACCGAGGTATCCCCGGAATCATTGAGGGTAAAGTACTCGTTGATGAGTCCCCGTAATGCGGTGCACGAGTATTTGTCCCGAATCAGGGCTGCTGGGAAATACCACCTGTCGGTGTCTGTACTCTTCACATCCCAGTTGAGCCCCACCGCCAGCAGGCTATGGTCGGAAACAGATAGTGGGAAAATCTTGGCCTCACGTAAATCCCCACGAAGTGACTGGCTTAGGAAGAAATGGTCAATCCTGGAATAGGAGCGGTGGACGTGTGAGAAGAAGGTGAAATCCCTGGACTGAGGATATAGGAAGCGCCAAGCGTCAAAGAGGCCCAAGTCAGAGATCTGTTGCTGTGTGTCAGGGGAAAACGTGCCCATGCCTGACCTTTGCGAGTGCGTGCTATCTAGGTCTTCCTGCCATACCATGTTAAAGTCCCCCATAATAATCAGTGGCCCCTCTACAAACTCAACTACTTCCCTCAGCAGGGTATGTAAAAAATCATTCTGCCCAGTGTTAGGTGCGTATAGTACAAGAAATGTGCAGAGTCTACCCCGTAAGAGACCCTTAACCATGATCCATTAACCCTCCCTGTCACTTTGCACTCCCATGGGTTGGAATTGTAGGGTCGAGCGAAACATCAGGGCCACCCCCTTCTGCTTCGTGGCGGCGGAGGATCTATAGCTTTGTGCTTAAGGCGTGAGTCCTCTGTTTTAGCTAGGTGAGTCTCCTGAAGGCCCACTATGTCCAGATGATGGTCAGTGATGTACTTCCAGATCTTTTGGTGCTTTTAAGGGGAGTTAAGCCCCTTAACGTTCCATGTTCCTAAGGTTAAAGGCGGCATCGGAAGACCCTACGGTACTGCTCTGGAGAGGCCTTGAGTCCCCACCCGCCTTGGTGAGTGACCAGATGGGCGACTCCCCCCCACATCCTCCCCAGAGTCTAAGTGTTGCCTGTAGCTCACCGCACAAATCAAGGGTCCAGTTCCACTATGTCCAAACTCTAAGCCCGCCCCTGCTACCACCACTGCCCACCCTAACCCTCCTATCCCACCCCTCCAACACCCCTTGAGAAAAAATACAATACACTGAACAAAAAGGGAAAAGTCTCGGGGGCAGGGAAACATGGCACCAGTCACTGTTCTCCCAGATCGTGTCATCGGGCATCCTCATGATCATGGAGAGAAAGCACGAGTGTTACCTAAGAGTGGTGGCCCCCTCCGGTGCCTGCAGGTGGTCCTCTCGGTTTCATGATGCTGCCTCATCGTGGTCTGTTGCTGCATCAGTGACCTGGGCCACGGAAGCGACCGCCGCGTCCCGCTCCTGCATCCTCGCCGACAGGTCTGGCCCCCCCGGCTGCGTGGGTTTGCCCACTTTTTGCCACTCCGTGGAGCGTCGTCGTCGCCTGCCACATAAGTCTCTGTTCCTGGGTGCCGGGTCCTGGCGTTCCAAGCCTAGGAGTTACATCGCCACCTCCAAGGATCGTACCTGGACCAATTTATTCTGCCAGCGGAAGATGAGACGGAAGGGGTGCCCCCATGAGTAAGGCACTTCCTGCTCTAGGAGATATGTGGTCACGGGTTTAAAGTCCCTGCGCTTTTGCAATGTGGAAGCTGCCAAATCCTGGTATAGCTGGGGGCGGTGATCTCGGAATTGGAGAGGAGTCAGAACCCGTGCTTTCCTGAGGATCCGTTCCTTCAACTGGAAATCATGAACACAGACCAGGATGTCGGGGGGGCGGTGCTTGGGATCCTCGTGGCAGACCCACCCGGTGCACTCGGTCCAGTTGTATGGTCTGGGTGTCTTCCTCCTCCAGAATGTGTTTGAATAGCGCCTCGACATACTTCCTCAGGTCCGCCCCCTCACCTTTCCAGGGAACTGAGCGAATGCGGATATTGTTGCGGCGTGACCTGTTTTCCAAGTCCTCCGTGTGGGCCTGCAAATCAAGGTGTTCCTCCAGCGTCGCGACCCATTCCCCCACTCCGTCCACATCTCTCCGCACTTCACGCAGGTCCGAGGCCAGTTGTGAGCGCAGCTCCGATATGTCCTCTTTAATGGCCACGAGGAGTTCTATCATAAATGCCTTGGTCGCGGGTTCTTCATCTACACCCTTTTTGGGGGGGGGATTTGTCGGGGATGGGCGAGGCGGGTTGCGTTGCTCCTTTCGGGATCCCGTCTTTCCCAGGCTTGTCTTTTTTAGTCCTGTTGGATGCCACTTTTGCCGACACGATTCCCCCGGTTTTCTCAGGTGCGGGCACTCCTACCCAAGATCAGGGGCAAAGCACAGGCACCCCGACGCAGGCCCTGCGGTGTCCATGCAGGTTGCCGACAAGCCGTAGGTCTCCGGGGCTTTATGCACGTTCTCAAAGACTTGGGGGTCCCGCTGATCAGAGTAGCCCCCCACCGCAGGTCATCAATAGGGTGTAAGAGCTCACCCTGCCGCTCGCAGTGATTTCACAGCGCTTCGACGCTGTCGTGCTGATCAGGGCCCCCACTTCAGTGCTGTAGGGCAGAATGGCAGAGTTCCTGTAGGGCGGGCGCCTCCGCCAGTGATGGTCACTCTCCGCTCCCATGGGATATTCGCGTTCTCCCCGCCAGTCCGATCCCGTAGGGGAGGGACGGTCATCCAAGGATGCAGCACCTCACCGCACCACACCAGATCCACTCCGCTAGGTCCACTCCTCTAGGTCCCGTGGAAGTGCACGAAAGGCCCCGCTCCAGACAGTCTGCTCTGGCGAGGGCAATATTACCATACGGGGAGAATGGGTGCCCCAGCTAGTCCCTCTCAACCGGCTCCCTTGCTCTTGTCGGGGCTCACCCCCGCGTGTCGCCGTCAGCGGGCCGGACCCAGTCTTCTCCTGGCATGGGCCCGCTATCACTAGGCCGCAGATTGTTCTGCTCTCTGTCCCGATCTCCCCCGTCAGCCCCAGGATCCACTCGTCCTACCGCCAAGCCCGGGTCTCCGCTCTCCGTCCCTCCAGGCAGCCAGAGTTAAAAGCGGTGATGCGAGGGAGGCCCGGACGTCACAGCCAGGCGGAGGCCTGTACAGGCCCAAAATCCCCGGGCTAGATTGCCTGCATCGCCGCTCCTCGCTCACCCGTCCTGGCTCTTCCTCCGTTATTCACGGGGGCCGGGGGTTGCTGCCCTCAACTCGCCGGGCGCCCGTTCCGGAGTCGGCGGGGAGTGCAGAGGCGGAGAACCGGTCCCGATGGCCTCCGCAGGCTGTTCGTGCTTCAGCAGCTCTTTCCCTGGTAAGGCCCACACCGGCTCTCGGATCTCTCCGCACCGCAGGCAGGCGGCCCAGCAGTCGCGGTGCCTCCGAGCCGATGAGCTCAGATATCTCGCCAAACTCGCCTCCGAAGCCGTAGAAACAGAAGCGGCAAGGGATGCAGGCGTTTTGGTGGCCCAAGACGGTGCTAATACAATGCTTAAGAGTGTGGCGCCGGAGGGACTCAAAAACACGTCCTACTCCGCCGCCATCTTGGCCACGCCCAGTTTTCTTATCTTTTAATTTTTTCACAGATATGTTCTATTTTCTTTCTATTCAATTTTCCTTAACATTACCTTTTTTATTATGACTATTTTACACAAGTTTATGTAACCTTCTGTTATATTATTCTTATTTCCACTGTTTTGCATATGTATTCATTGTAAGTTGTTTACTTATTTTACTGTATGAACATACTAGTTATTTGCATTTTCTGTGGTTTCTTCGTTAATAAAAATCATTTGACAAAAACAAAAAAAACTGCCACTAGACAAGTCTCAGATCATCCGTAAGCAGGAACCTTAATCAACAGAATTATACTGCAATTTCTATTGTTGCCTGAAATTTCCATAAGCTATTTTTAAGCAAAGCGGCACCTCCTCCTCTCAAGTCAGTGCAGGTCGCACTGCCAGAACGCCGGCCCTGAATTCACAAAAGACATCAGTGTGAAAAAGACTCACTGATTAAGTTATCCTGAAGGGGTCTGCACAGCAGTTAAGCCTGAGTGTGGTGGATCCTCCTCATGTAGCAAAAAATCTTCAAGAAAAGATAAGTAAATCTTTTGGAAAGCATAGACAGCAGACAAACATGCATGCAATGTTGAGTTAAGATATCAAATGAATTCTGATACCTTGGAAGCTTAGTTTACTTTATCTTAGATGCCAATCTTGTGTAATTAATGAAGGAAAAAATTCAATGACCATAAATCAGCATATATATTATGCAAAGGAACTGTTGGAAAATTATTATGTGTAGAGTTTAAACAGAGAAAGTGTATTTCAAAAGACAAGCTCCAGAGACAAAAGGAAAAAGTTAAAACCAAGCAAGAAAAAAGAGTAGAAGAAGAAAAAGTTAAACAGTTTTTGCTTCATGTGAAAGAAACCAAAAGGAAAACTATTTTATGTAGGGCCCGATGTAGGTAATCTCGATTTACCTACTCTTAAATACCGAATCATACTGATTCGGTATTTAAGAGTAGGTAAATGGGATGTAGGTATTTCTATTTTTAAATTACCGAATTGGTAAAATTCGGTAATTACCGAATATGTATTTACCGATTCGGTTATTGCCATTGAATCCTATGGGGCTTGAGGCCCATAGGAATCAATGCCAATTACCGAATCGGTAAATACCGATTTGGTAAAATTACCGAATTTGCAAGGGGAACAGGGTGTCACTTTGACACCCTGTTGCACCCCTCAATTGTGCATGGGTGCGCATGTTGCAGACATACATGCCCTTCTGGCATGTATGTCTGCAACATGGCACATTTTTAAAGCAAAAAAAATGCCTTTTAAAGGGTTTTCATTATTTACCACCAACTTCTAGTTGGTGGTAAATAATGAATTCTTAAACCCTTGTAGCACTGATTACAGTGCTACCTACATGTTAAATTACAGAATCGGTAATTTTACCGATTCGGTTTTTTACAGAATAGGTAAAATTACCGATTCTGTAATTTGACATGCCCCTACATCTCAATATACAATACCGGTCGGAAACGGCCGAAAATCGGTATTTTCGGCCGTTTCTGACCGGTATTTGCCTACCTACATCGGGCCCTAAATGTCTTATGTTGTGCGCTTCTACATTTTTAAACAAAATAGTAAATTTCTAATTTCTAATTTAAAACATTTCTAAAGCGCAGCGTACACCATGCGGTTTCTTGGCGCTAGTGGGCAGGATCGGCAACTGAGGGACAAGACAGGAGTAGTAGGAATGAAAAACTAAGCGGGGAAAGCATGATTGAAGAGGAAAGTTTTTAAATCTTTCCGAAAGGAGAGATACTGGGTAGCAGAGCGGAGATGGTCAGGGAGGGAGTTCCAGAATGTAGGGGCCAAGGTGGAGAAGTTGGCCCCACCCCACTTTTTACGTTTGAAGCGGGGGATCTGAAGAAGGGACTTAGAGGAAGACCGGAGCTCTCTTGTGGGAACATAGGGTTTTATTAAAGAAGAAATAAAAACGGGGGCAGTGCCTTGGCGGGCCTGGAAGACCATGCAGCCCGTCTTGAAAAGGGAACGTTCTTTTACGGGAAGCCAGTGAAGCTCCCTAAGAAGGGGGGTAGAATGGTGGTAACGTGGGAGACCGTAAACCAACCGGGCCGCCTTGTTCTGGATCGACTGGAGTCTTCGCAGGCTGTATGCTGGAATGCCATGATAGAGGGCGTTGGCATAATCCAGCCTTGATATCACCAGGGCGGCCATGATAATCTTGAGTGCCTGAGTGGAGAAGAAGCGGGAAACAGAGCGGATGGTGCGGAGAGTGAGAAAACAGGAGGAGACCACGGAGCTAATTTGTGAATGGAGAGTAAGCTGGTGATTCATTTTAACACCCAGTGTTTTGACCGTGGTTGAGGGGGAAGGTGCAGGCCCAAGAGAGGGGGGCCAAAAGAGAGAGTTCCAGGGGCTGGATGAACCACCGGTGAGAACCAATTCGGTTTTGTCCGGGTTCAGCTTAAGGTGGTTGTGGTTCATCCAGTCCCTGATGAATGTCATAGTAGACTGAAAATTAGAGACCGAGAGGGGAGAGGAGGACAGATCAAAGATGAGCTGGAGATCATCCGCATAGTTGTACACGGTGACCTCCAGCTGCTGGAGCGCGAAGATAAGAGGGAAGATATAGAGATTGAAAAGTAGGGGGGAGAGAGAGGATCCCTGGGGAACACCACAAGTGACTGGGAGGGGGGTGGTAGAAAAGTTGCCTAGTCGCACTGCCTGGGTGCGGTCTCTCAGAAAGGAGGAGAGCCAAACCAGGGCTGATCCCCCAATTCCAGCCGCCCTGACACGGGACAGTAAGATGGTGTGGTCCACCGTGTCAAAGGCGGCGGATAGGTCAAGGAGGACCAGTGCCTGGTATTTGTTATCATCCATACCCTTTCTGAGGTTGTCTAGGACTGAGACCACAACCGATTCGGTTGAATGTCTGGGACGGAAGCCGGCCTGGCAAGATGCCAGCCCCCCATTGGTCTCAATATGGGCGCTAAGTACCGCGGTGACGTGGCGTTCCATCACCTTGCCCAAAAAGGGCAGCAAGGAGATGGGGCGATAGTTGGCCAAGATGGAAGGATCCGCGCCAGGTTTCTTCAAGATGGGTACTATAGTGGCTGCCTTTAGCGCAGGGGTCACTACACCCTGTGCTAGGGAGCTGTTGAGAAAGACGACGGGGGGTTCAGGACAGCAGGAGTAAATTTGCTGCAGGATACGTGCCGGACAGACATCTGCCGGAGACCCCGACTTCACTTTGGGAAGGATCGCCAGAAATGATTCCTGAGTAAGGGGGGGAATGGAAGTGAGAGGGCATTGAACAGCAGGGGGGGAAGGATCGACAAATGCAAGTGAGGGTGGTGGAATGTTGGCCTTGATGGTAACGATTTTATCCAGAAAATAGGCGTTGAGTTGATCACAAAGAAGCTGGGAGGGAGGGATTTGGGATGAGGTTCGAACTGAGAATGCCAGGTCATTCACTATGCCAAAAATTACCCTGGGTTTATTTTCAGCAGACGCTATTTTAGCGGAGAAGTGGGTAGTTTTTGCGGCGAGAATTGCTGTTTTATATTTGGCCAGTGATGTGAGAAAGTGAGTTTTTGATAAAGGACAGTAATTTTTCCTCCATTGCCTCTCCGCCCGTCGGGTGCTCAGTTTAAGCTCTTTCAGGTGGTCGTTAAACCATCTGTTAGAATCCTTAGGTCGACGGATGGATATGCGACGTAGGGGGGCCATTGAGTCACAGCCACCAGCCAGCCAGGTGTTTATGGCCTTGGCTTGAGAGGTAGATGATAAGCCAGAGAGGGTGGGAGAGGAGTTTTGAAGCAGAGAGGTCAGGGAGGGAAGATCCAGTCTGTTCCAATTCCGCGCCCAGGTGTTTTTGGCATGCGGAGTTTTTGATACCGGATTACAGGGAATGGAGAGGGAAATGAGGGCATGGTCGGACCAGGGGCAGGGAGAGACTGCCACCGAAGCCACTGGGAGATTAAGGGACCAGACCTGGTCGAGTATGTGCCCATGGGAGTGAGTGGGGACAGTTATATGCGGTGCAAAGTTGAGAGACAGGAGAGATTCTGTAAATTCTTTTGAGGCCGTACACTCATGTGGGTCCGAGGGCCAGTAATTAAAATCTCCCAGCACCAAGACCGAGGCGTAGTTGACCACCAAATTGGCCAACAGGTCTTGAAATGCCGGTAGGAACGAGGGCGAAAACTGAGGAGGGCGGTACATTAGGAGACAAGTAATGGGCGGGGAAGAAAAAAGAGAACGGACTACCAAAAAGTCAGCAGGGGGGATAGAGGGAAAGGGAAGTGATTGAAAATTCAATTCCGACCGAGCGATTAAGGCGACCCCACCACCAGCCCTGCCTGCTGGACGGTCGGCCCGTAGGGCCACATAGGAGGGGGGTAGGGTAGCCAGGAGAACAGGGAGGGAGGAATCACAATACCAGGTTTCGGTCAAGAGCAGTAGGTCAGGTTTCTCTGAATCGAGTAGGACGAACAGCTCGTGACGGTGCTTGACCGCTGACCTGGTGTTGAGTAGGAATACAGACAAAGGCGGAGTGATGGGGTGAGGATCGAGTAGGGGGGGACAAGGTGACGGAGGTATGTGCAACGGAGGGTGTGGTATCGTGGAGGGGGAAGAGGAGGAAGCGAGGCCTAACGAGGAGACGAGCCTGTGGATGGGATCGGGGAGTGGCCAGTGGCCTTGGAGGGCGATGAGTTCCTTTGAGGAATAAGACATCATTTTGGCATGGTGTCGTGCCCCTAGCCCCGTCCGACCGCGGACGGGCGCAGACGGGCTTGCCTTAGGCGCGCCTTCGGCGCGCAAAAGTCACGCCCGCTGCGCTCGTCCGCTGCGCTTCCTACCTACATACTTTATGCCAGTGGGTGGGAAGGTTGGGGGGGTGTGGCCAGCCGAGGGGGCGTGTCTCGCCTCGCCCTCGGGAATGGCAGCTGAAGGAAGGGAGTCGTTACAGCGAGTAGCGCTGTTTGTAGGAAGCCAAAGATGCAGGTAGGTGGGGATAACAGTTAAAAACACAGTATTAAATCACAAAAATGCTTTTAAAATTATTCGTCCCTGCTCCCGGCTTTTCGCCTCAGGAGCCAATCGTAAATGCCGCGCCCAGAGCCGGCGCGCTCTATTTGTAGGTTTGGCGGGGGGCGTGGCCAGCCGAGGGGGCGTGTCTCGCCTCGCCCTCGGGAATGGCGGCTGAAGGAAGGGAGTCGTTACAGCGAGTAGCGCTGTTTGTAGGAAGCCAAAGATGCAGGTAGGTGGGGATAACAGTTAAAAACACAGTATTAAATCACAAAAATGCTTTTAAAATTATTCGTCCCTGCTCCCGGCTTTTCGCCTCAGGAGCCAATCGTAAATGCCGCGCCCAGAGCCGGCGCGCTCTATTTGTAGGTTTGGCGGGGGGGCGTGGCCAGCCGAGGGGGCGTGTCTCGCCTCGCCCTCGGGAATGGCGGCTGAAGGAAGGGAGTCGTTACAGCGAGTAGCGCTGTTTGTAGGAAGCCAAAGATGCAGGTAGGTGGGGATAACAGTTAAAAACACAGTATTAAATCACACGTTATGTGTGTGGGTCAATCTTTCTCCTTCTGCTTCTCAAACGTTCTTCCAAAAAGAGAGGTGAAGCATTTAGAAGGTGGGATTCCCTGTCCCTTTTCCTCTTTCCTCTTTTCCTCTTTTGTGCAATTCCAGAGCTTGAGTTAATGGCATAACCACTCTGGTGTAAGCAGAAGCGATAAAGGAGGGCATTCATCGCTCTCGTTGGGCCAGCATGAAGCAAATTAATACACTCTGAGTCGCAAACCATTTTATAGAGCCTGCCAGATGGGAAACACCATTTCTCGCAAAGGAAATCCTAGACCATGTAGCATGGAATTGCCAGCAGCAGCATAAAACCACGACTACATAGCAAGATACGATGGGCTATGAGGAGAGCTACACCCAGAAATCCAAGACAGCCGCCATTTCTCTCAAAACACTTTGAAAGGTTCACCAGCATCCCCCTCCCTGAGATGGACTCAGTATGAGTGGAATTGGATTTTTGTTTTGTTTTAAATGGTGATTTTCTAACACCCACAACCAGTTTGCAGAATTTGAAGGGAGCTCCCTTCTTCAGTGTTGCCAGCAGGTTAACCCTCCACTGACCTTGAGAGGTGATATGGAGCTAGTGCCTCTAGCTCTCAAAGGTCCTTAAAATACAAGTCTATAGTGTTCTCCCTTTAAAGATAGTTATTCATGCATGGTGTGGGTCAATCTTTCTCCTTCTGCTTCTCAAACGTTCTTCCAAAAAGAGAGGTGAAGCATTTAGAAGGTGGGATTCCCTGTCTATTCCAAAGAATCCAAAAAAGAAGGAGAGGGGTCCCACATGCCAAAGGGACAGAACACCAAATGAGACTAGGTAAAAAAGAAATTCCATTTGGTTTTTCTAAGAACATAACTTGTGATTTAATACTGAGAGAAATACAAAGAATTTGACCCACACCCAATAGAGAGCCAACTGGACAAGAGATTCAGCACCAGTGAATCAGCATATTTTCTTTCTTATTCCCCAACCCTTTTCCTCTTTTGTGCAATTCCAGAGCTTGAGTTAATGGCATAACCACTCTGGTGTAAGCAGAAGCGATAAAGGAGGGCATTCATCGCTCTCGTTGGGCCAGCATGAAGCAAATTAATACACTCTGAGTCGCAAACCATTTTATAGAGCCTGCCAGATGGGAAACACCATTTCTCGCAAAGGAAATCCTAGACCATGTAGCATGGAATTGCCAGCAGCAGCATAAAACCACGACTGCATAGCAAGATACGATGGGCTATGAGGAGAGCTACACCCAGAAATCCAAGACAGCCGCCATTTCTCTCAAAACACTTTGAAAGGTTCACCAGCATCCCCCTCCCTGAGATGGACTCAGTATGAGTGGAATTGGAGTTTTGTTGAGTTTTAAATGGTGATTTTCTAACACCCACAACCAGTTTGCAGAATTTGAAGGGAGCTCCCTTCTTCAGTGTTGCCAGCAGGTTAACCCTCCACTGACCTTGAGAGGTGATATGGAGCTAGTGCCTCTAGCTCTCAAAGGTCCTTAAAATACAAGTCTATAGTGTTCTCCCTTTAAAGATAGTTATTCATGCATGGTGTGGGTCAATCTTTCTCCTTCTGCTTCTCAAACGTTCTTCCAAAAAGAGAGGTGAAGCATTTAGAAGGTGGGATTCCCTGTCTATTCCAAAGAATCCAAAAAAGAAGGAGAGGGGTACCACATGCCAAAGGGACAGAACACCAAATGAGACTAGGTCAAAAAGAAATTCCATTTGGATTTTCTAAGAACATAACTTGTGATTTAATACTGAGAGAAATACAAAGAATTTGACCCACACCCAATAGAGAGCCAACTGGACAAGAGATTCAGCACCAGTGAATCAGCATATTTTCTTTCTTATTCCCCAACCCTTTTCCTCTTTTGTGCAATTCCAGAGCTTGAGTTAATGGCATAACCACTCGGGTGTAAGCAGAAGCGATAAAGGAGGGCATTCATCGCTC
Source organism: Lissotriton helveticus (assembly GCF_964261635.1). Classification (NCBI taxonomy): domain Eukaryota; kingdom Metazoa; phylum Chordata; class Amphibia; order Caudata; family Salamandridae; genus Lissotriton; species Lissotriton helveticus. The sequence continues at coordinate 2,100,304,595 of NC_136059.1, read as the reverse complement.
TCGTTGGGCCAGCATGAAGCAAATTAATACACTCTGAGTCGCAAACCATTTTATAGAGCCTGCCAGATGGGAAACACCATTTCTCGCAAAGGAAATCCTAGACCATGTAGCATGGAATTGCCAGCAGCAGCATAAAACCACGACTGCATAGCAAGATACGATGGGCTATGAGGAGAGCTACACCCAGAAATCCAAGACAGCCGCCATTTCTCTCAAAACACTTTGAAAGGTTCACCAGCATCCCCCTCCCTGAGATGGACTCAGTATGAGTGGAATTGGAGTTTTGTTGAGTTTTAAATGGTGATTTTCTAACACCCACAACCAGTTTGCAGAATTTGAAGGGAGCTCCCTTCTTCAGTGTTGCCAGCAGGTTAACCCTCCACTGACCTTGAGAGGTGATATGGAGCTAGTGCCTCTAGCTCTCAAAGGTCCTTAAAATACAAGTCTATAGTGTTCTCCCTTTAAAGATAGTTATTCATGCATGGTGTGGGTCAATCTTTGTCCTTCTGCTTCTCAAACGTTCTTCCAAAAAGAGAGGTGAAGCATTTAGAAGGTGGGATTCCCTGTCTATTCCAAAGAATCCAAAAAAGAAGGAGAGGGGTCCCACATGCCAAAGGGACAGAACACCAAATGAGACTAGGTCAAAAAGAAATTCCATTTGGATTTTCTAAGAACATAACTTTTCACACATATTCAACATCCACATCACTTAACTATTTTCCAACACAAATCGCAGATACCAAAAACTAATATATAAATCTTATTTATTTGATCAATGTTCTCATGTAAAAATAAATATAAATTCAAAAACACAGAATAATCAAACAGATATGTAGAAAATATGCAAGGAAAATCACAATACAAAACGGGAGAATACAATCTAAAAGAATGCACCAAAATATATTTTTTTCCTAAGTGCACAAACATTAAACCCAAACTTTCTAGAGATTCATCATCCAAATATATCCGTTACAATTTTTCCATTTTTTCTGATGCATACCCCTGGGGTTTAGTGTAGTAAAATCCAACAAGCGATGCGTTTCGGTGGTATAAAGAATTTAAACCACCTTCTTCAGGCAAAATTATATACATCTCCCAAAACTTTCAATACATTTACAAAACATTACATAAACATCATGAGAACTATAACATCATAAAATGACAGTTAATCAAAAAAACTCTTTTCTATTTATCATAATTGAAAAAACTAATTTTTCTATGAATAAATCTTGAAACATTTGCAATTATTTTAAAAAAAATAACTAAAAAGTCTATATATTAGATCCTTTTTTCTGGTACAGATGTCAGAAAAACAATTACATGCTCAGATTTCAATGCACACCCAATCTTTAATAATAATAAACCATCACTATAAAAATAGTTCAAGAAATACACACCACACTGGGGACTATACATCCAACATGCCAATCTCTTTACAATGGGTATATCCTTTGAGGGAAAAGTACTCTCAACACCCACTGTGAATAAATTAAAGAATATATTTTTTATGGAAACTGGTGCATTTCTCCCAATTTATTAGGAATAAATGCTACCAAAGTAGCTATATGAAATTACACACCAAGGATGCCAGTGGGCTCAATATAATATCCACAGAAGGGACTAATTAATCTCCTTCTAGGCTGTTCCGTTATTCCATGTATTCAAAACCATAAAAATGTATTGAGTATTAACATCTATGTCCAGTTTCCCTAGAAAAATATGGAGCAACATAAAAATGCATTCTATATATATTAGTGAGTCTTTACCCATTGATTTTAAATCCATAATTACCTTCCAAGGTCTGTAATCATTTATACCTCCATGAAGCGCAAAGCAGTTCAGGTGTCACCAAAAATGTTAAAAAACTTCTACACAACAGCTTTCTTTGCTGCGATGACAAAGCCTGTAGAATTAAAATGTGTGTTTTATTTTTTATTTTATTTATTACGCTCCTTATGTCTATCTGAAATCATCTGTTTACAGATATGCTCATGGTTGTTCTGCAATTATTAACTTTCAGAGCACAACTAAAGTATCCTATTTAAACCTCATTAATAGCCCAGAGAACTGCGACTTTATTCGCCCAGAGGAAAGCTATTTCCGCATGAAAATACAGTAAACACCCCTCAAGTACTAGACTTTGAATTTAAAATAAGAGGAGTGTGAAAAAATATTATTAAAACATTCGATAATGGTTATTGCAGTAACATTATTATGTTAATATACAGTTAACTGCAAACCACAAGCCTTTAATCAACAAACCTCCCCTTAAAGGTTCTCAAAAATTAAATCTCGCTCCATGCGGAGGCGGTGTTCACAAGCTCACAAAATGCGAGCACTAAAAGAATGAACCCATCGTCATGATTCCTGCTACAAAATTGCAGAAATGAATGTATTAAACAAAGTATTCTCTCAGTCCAGAAAAGAAAACTTACCGGAACTAAAAAGCCTCCTGGCACATCCAATCAGCAGCGACTCTATTGCTATTCTACTCACCACCATTTAAATACTTACTAGGGTTTGTTTAGTTTGGCGACAAACTTTCGGGAGAGAGCTAAAAAGGAGACTAAGACAACACCCTTCACTGCCATCTTATAGTGGCTCAATAACTTATTTTTTCATTTTTAATTTTTACTATTTCTTCCTTGCCTATATGTCCGTAAATAGCAAAGTATACGGCACTGCATATACATAAACGAAAGGCTCACTCGAGATGCTGACTCAAAATGTTTGTTGAATCGCAAGCCATATATAAAATAACAAAATGTGATTTTGTAATGAAAAGCTCTACGCAATTTTTTCTCCTGAAAGGGACAAAGAAAAAGGAAAATCGATTACAAGGAAAATCCTTAAAAAAGGACGGATTCCCATCACTCACCAAAATGACATGCTTCATCATCTGGGATCTCCTCCTAGTTACACACTGGTGTAACCAAGGGCTGCGACCTTCTCACCATGAGAGGGGAGATCACAGATGTTTTAAAGAAGATATAATCTAAACGGGGGGCTTTTTAGCATCTACCAGATGTGAGAGACTTATTTAGTATATGAGTGATGGGCGCAGTGCATAAAGGTGAAAGTGCATTTAAAAATGACTAGCAAGAGAAAAAAGATTTATTGGGTAACCCTTGTTATCCAGATTAAAAACAGTGCAATAGCAGTTTAACAAAATAAATGCAGAGGTGTAATAACTGGGTCAACATGTTTCAGCCAACTGGATTATAAATGATCCTAGGCCTTCTTCAAGACCGCTAGAGAATTTAGTGTTTACTCGTAGTGAAAAAACATAACAGGTACCAAAAAAAAATATATATATACAGGGTTGGAAAAAATACAACTGTGTAACCTGTTATTCATGAATTCAAATCCTCTGTAGATCATGAGATGCTGATGGCACCTGGAAAAGAAATGCTTTTGAGAAAACAGAAACATAGGTATAGTATTCATTATATATATATTATATAAACGTGATGCAAACTTCGTTGTGTTAAAAACGATCGATCACCCTTATCTAACAAGGAGTGGACCTCACTTCACCTGGTGATAGCTAAGGAATAGAGGCCCGCTCTGTGGATAAAAAGTAGAGAGAGAGCTAACAATGATAAGTAGACACTGAGAGTACTCTTAAGTCTAGCATATCATATACTTCTGTATTCACAACCTGCTATGTGAGACTCAGCCTAGAACTGTAAGATGGCAACAAACCTAAATGATCATTTTAAGTGGCGTATCTAACTACGTAACATCTCTAATGGTATTCCTAATTTCTTGATCTGATTTCATAAAATGTTTAAAAACATGGACAAATCGCAGATCTCAAGTGTGTATGGGAGCAAAGAAGCAAAATGTTAAACTGCATCCCTTGTATAGTTTAAAGTCCATTACAGTCTTTAAACAAAATGTGAGGGCTCTTGTCAACGAGGTTTCCCTGGTTGTAATATAAGGCTTACTAGCAGTTACTCTGAATGGAAAATCAGGCATATAATAGAAAAATGTTACACCTCAATAAAATAAAAACAGCGAGGACTCATAACGCCCCTGGTTCATATTAACATATTTCACTTTAACAGACCAAAAGCCTCATCCACCCAACTGTATGTGTGGTATTTAACTGCCGTCTTGTGCTTAGTAATGAATGCAGGCTCACTCACCCTTTCATCGGTACCTCGGGCTCCCTATGAGCCGTATGTGGAGGTGCCGACGTCAGGAAAAATGTTTTTATTTATGATGTACAGATGCCACAGGTGTTGCGCGTTCCTCACCGGCAAGCACATTTAGATGACGTACATTTTCTGGGAACTACAGATCTACAGAAGGATCATGGGAATTGCAGTATCTGTTGCTTGTGCGTGTGTCACTTACTGTGTGTGCGCCAAAACCACAAATATGACCAAGTCTAATGAGAGTTGTAGTGTCTATTTCACGCATGTGTGTCGGTCTTTCTAAAATGTAAATAAAGATGCGGAAACCAACCAATCTCATATGTGTTTTGTGAAAAGGTTCAGGACGAGAACAAAGGGACATTTTAGGAAACGTGATTAATGTAGTCAATAATGAGGATCCCTATATCAGTCGCTATAGTCCCATGTATGTCACTTCCTGTAATCTCTATGTGAACGTCAAAAACAACCAACTCTAATGTGAGTTGTAGTATCTGTATCACGCATGTATCTCAATCCTTCTAAGATGTAAGTTAAGATACAGAAAAACGTCCATCTCGTATTAGTCTTGTAAAAAGAATCAAAACGAGAGAATAGGAGCCACTGTGGGAGGCATGATTCAGGTAGTTCTTAATTAGAATCCCTATAACCATTGTTATAGTCTAGACTGAAGATAACGTTCTCCTGTTTCGAATTCAAGTGTGAGTCGAGTGAAAAAATCAAGATGGAGGGTGTGTCTAACCGTATACTAAATGTGGACACAGTTCTCTGCGATTTGAGTATGGACATACCTTCATGTCATACATGTATGTGTAGAAACCATAATCAACAATATCTCATATGACTAGAGATGTCTGCTGAAATATGGCACCAATACAAAATTGAGATATTGCTAAGGGCGACGTAAATCGTACATGAATTTTGACGCTGCTCAATCTAGAGTGTAATGAAGAAATAGCTCAAAACGAGGGGATGAACATTAGCATTGATATCCCAATGAGGGCTACATAAACAGATACCATGCTGCTATCATAAAGAGGTCCATAATATCTCATCACTGAGCCCTTCTTTATCTTGTTTATCGCTATGAAGTTTAAAGACCCATCTCTGTTCCTTGATGAACAGAAATCTAGACACATCTGTGATGAGACAGTCAATGTGAAATCTTCAACTTTGTGCTTCAGGTCTATGAAGTGTTTAGTTAATCTAATTGCCTGTTTTTTGCATCTGATTGTGCTCTTGTGCTCCAAGATCCTTAATTTGACTTTCCGGGTGGTCATGCCCAAGTATTGGTATTTGCAAGGACAAGTTATCAGGTAAATCAGTTTCTCGCTGTTGCAATTCGTAAATTTATTTTGCACCCAAGGTCTATTTGTGCCAATATCTACGGTATTGGAGTTCTGAGTCTGTGGATATACTACACAGGACTCACAAGGGAAGTGTCCTTGAATTGCTGAAAGGTCCCACAAGGTACCCACTGACCGACTTGGTTGTGTTTTTGGTCTGGTATGGACCAGTTTGTCCTGTAAATTGGTACTCCTCTTAAAAGAGAATAATGGCAATGGGATTATTTCTTTGTCAATATTCAATATGCACCAATGTTTGCGAACGCTGCGTTGAAAGCTATTTGACATTGTACTGAAAGTATTGACAAATGCAAGTCTAGTCATCGGGGGTTTGGGTGTTGGTAAATCTAAAAGTGCCTCACGATTGTTGTTTGTGGCTCATTTCAGGGCGCGTCGCACCAGCCTCCTCAGATACTTTCTAGCTTGAAGTTATTTACGAATGTTTTAGAGTGGTCCTCATATTTTTCTTTTGTGGAACAATTCCTCCGTAAATGGAGGAATTGACTATAAGGTAAATTGTCCTGAAGGGACTTCGGATGGTGGCTGTCGTATCATAGGAGCGAATAATTAGCCATGGGCTTCCTTTACAGCTCACTCTCCAGGCCTGAGGTGTTGAGATTATCACCAAATCAAGAAAATGTAACCTGTACTTGTCAGACTCCACCATAAATCTAAGAAAATTGTTCCTTGTGCTCAACCACGTAATGAACTGAAGAATGGAATCAGGGTTACCTAGCCATACAACCAGAACGTCATCGGTATATCGCTTCCACAAATGAATAGAATCATGGAAGGGATTTTCAACCGTCAAAATATGTTCTTGCTCAAATGCGTGAACCTACAGGTTTGCCACGCTGGATTGGTCTCTTATAGCCTGGCGCTGTACGCGCGATTGGTTACTATTATTCATAAGCATGGCCAAACACATAGCTTGAATCTCAGATTTAGACTACCATCAGGACCACCTTATTTAAAAAGAACCTAGAAGAATCAAATAAAACCAATAAAGACTTCAAGGACTCCATTTTACTCGTTAAAAGTGAGAAATTCAAAAAATATCAGGCACCTTTTTTACATGAAAAAGTGTATGCATACTCAAGTGATAACTATACTCCGCCAGAATTCAACTGAAGAGGTCGCAGGTATGGTTCTTCTTATTTGTACACCAGTTCTGAGAAGGGTCAGGTGACTCAGACTCGTCAAATAGGAGTAGACAACAAAATAGAGGTTGCAGCAGATACAACAGATCGAATTGGAGGATTGGTCCAAAAGTACCACATTTCCAAGAATGGTGGACCCCCACCCCAGGGGTTTTCCTTAAACCTCCATCTCAGCCACAAACAGGTCCATTTTAACCCAACCATCAGGATTTTAGGGTTTGGCCGTGGGCGCTTTAGACGCAGACAGAGAAACCAACAGGCCCAGATACATTGGAGCCCTCCATCATCTCCAAGAAGCACCTGAAGCAACAAGAAGAAGACCCTTCCACAACCAGGGACCAGTGCGGAGGCAATCTAGTGGTCAATCTGAGCAACCAGACTTTAACACATGATGAGCAGTTGGTACTCAACAGAGGCTTGGGTTTTTATCTCAACCTTAACGGAGATCCCTTTCAAACTCAGTGCAAATTGGCAATTTATTTCCGTAAAAATACACCTACACTATTTCTTCTAAAATAAAGAAGGAACAACTTTGGAAACTGAAGAAGTAATTTTTGGCTTAAAAAAAAAAATCAACTTCCAATCCACCAGTACACACAGTGACGTCTCAGGTTTTGACCTTTGAGAAGGCAGTGATTGAAGATGTGACTACATTATGCAATAATGAAAAGAGATCATACAAGAATCTCCCCAGGAAAGAGCAACATGCACTCCGCACGCTAACACTAGATGACCACATAATAATCAAACTGGCGGACATAGGGGGTGCCATTTTCATCTTGGACACGAACTTATATTTACGACGACTAGAAGACAGGAGATTTTATCCAGTTGATCCAACAAACAGGATAAAGAAAGTTATTTCTAATATGGATGAAGATTCCATCAACAAAGGTTAGATCACCACCCATGAGGCTGCTTTCTTAAAAACCGCACATCCAGTGATGCCATACTTCTACGCACTACCTAAAGTGCATAAACAACAGAGACCACCGCCTGGGTCTGGGTACTATTCTTGAATCATTGTCTAACTTCTTGGATAATTTTCTTAGGCATATGGTCAAAGAGATGCCAACTTATCTTCAGGATACGAAGAATATTTTATGTCTACTACCACAGGTTGAGTTTGACATGGACAACAACTTCTTGGTCAATTCAATTCAAGGTATCTTTATTCGGTGATTAAAAATCGCCATAAAAGCACATACATATATACATGAATAAAAAAACATTAAACGTTTCCAAAATCCCAGAGCTAAAATATTAATAACAGCCAAAGACACAAAAAACTACAACACATTGGAAGGACAAAGGAGAATCAATACCTATTCTAAAACCATCATATGTCTCCCCTAGTTAGCCTTAGGCGGACCGCCACTTTAATAAAATTCATTATGCTACACAGTGTTAAAGGGTCCGATGCTTTTTGTAAAAAGAGTAGTGCCTCGCTAGCATGTTCTAGTTTAGCTTGTTTTAAAATATTTACTAAAAATCTACGCCTAGGCATTGTGAAAAAAGGGCAGAGTAAAACAAAATGAAGGGAATCCTGCGGAGACCTATTGTCGCAGCCGCAGGATCCCTTCTGGTCAATAGATGTTGAAAACCCTGCTGGTGACGCTGATGGAGCGAGATAGAAAACAAAATTTTGTTTAAACTCGCGAAGTCACATTTCCATAACATGAATAATAATATTAATGATTTGTGATATGTCGTGCTAATACAACTTAGATTAAACTTTACACGGGGGGGGACTAACATGTGTGCTCATAAACGTGCATAAATGTTGCATCTTTTTGTTCGTGCAAAATAATAAAATAATTTATTGTTTTCGTTTTTGTCATTACTAATTGCTGCAAACTTAAAAGAAGCATGTGCTTGTTTTGCTTTTCCTTGTCTGTGTGATGTCATTTCTACTATTCTAGGTGCATATGGGTCTCTTGGATAAAACGGAGACTGGTAAATATAAACGCTGCTTTATTTGTTTGCAATGGCTAGGTAACATTTTGATTAATCGGGTGGGTTAATTAATTAGTAAACCATGGGGTGGATACAGAATCTACTTTATTTCTTACATTAATACTTTTCTTGTGTTTGTTTTATACTAGAAAACATAAGTTGCCTGCTTTTGGGCCTAGTCATTTGAACCGCAGAAAAAGAGCTGACATATAATTCTGCAGAAAGTCACGAGACGCCCATTCTGAATTAAAGCGTTTATTGAAGCTGCATTCACAAAGCAAAAACTGATGAGCTGACATCATTCTGTCGGACATGGCCAAGGTCGAAAGTGAACATTTTGTCAATCCTTAACTTGGCATCCGCGGAAGTGTAATGAAAGTCTATGGAAGCTGCGAGGATGACTTAATACATAGTTGCAAACGCAGGAAGCTTCTGGCTTCACGTGGAAGAGACAATGGTCTTTATGAAATATGATTTAGTGGAACTTTTTGAGAAACGGGTGACATGTCACTTGTCACTCTCAGCCAATGGGACGTCGAAGTTTTCTGAAAACTTTCCTTTGCTAGTTTAGTTAGCGTAGAAAGGTATAAAAAGTCATGCCCTTAGGGTTGGGCTGGCTGCTGCTTTCTGACTTTCCGATGAGGGTGAAGTGCTGCTGGACTTTGCGTGGAGCACGTAAGAATCCTCAAAGAACTTTACTTTAATTTCTATCTATTTAGCTTATTTAGGGACTTAGGTTTTAGAAATGCTAAACTTTAAATATTCACTTTGATTTTTGATTCATTTGCTTAAATTGTATTTTTCTCTTAATTCTTTACATTCATGCTTGCTTTATTAATAATAAAATTCATTTATAAACCCTTCAAATTATATACCATAATTTAGTAAATAAAATCTTACTTTTGACAAACAAGCTGGTCTTGGTTATTCAGAAGTGTAGGTTACTATTAGCTAGATCACGTCGCCTATGGTGGTCGTTTAAATGGTTGGGTTTTATTCTAATGACAATATTCTTTCTGCAAATGTATAAATATGTATATAGTTTGTAGATAATGTGTATATAGATTTATTCTGACCACCTGATTCAGTAGGCCCAAAATATATCAGGTTTATAAATGGGTCCATATTTAGTTTAGAATTTTGTTTATAGGTTATGAAGTTGGGTAGTGTAGTTTATGATATATTTTCTATAGCCCGCTGGATCAATTCTCTGGTAGCAGAAATTGATGGTTGCTAAGGGGTAACCAAGGTAATATGTTGGTTGCTAAGGGTTGCGTTATGGTATGGAAATAGGATCGATGTTTTAACACATGTTAAGTTCGTTTTTCGTGCCTATCTGTAAGCTATACCGGTATAGATTGTGTGGCGAGAAATTAGTCACGCAAGCCATCTGTTCTGTTTGTAGTGATATCGCCGAGTATCACAAGAGGTATCGCCGTGTACCATAGTGTTGTCGCCGAGCAGCACAGTTTTAGGGCTAGGTCTGAATCTTGTATAGTGAGGGTTTTCTAAGAAATCAAAGCAGCATGAGAATAGGGACAAAGCGCCTTCCATAAAACTCACTGTGATGAGAGTATTAGTTATATCCGAGCTTGAGTGAAGGGTAAAATTAACGTCGGTGCATGATTATCTATAAACAGGTTAGAGTCCTGTACGGGTACATGTTTCATATCTATAAACAGGTGAGAGCCCTGTACGGATAACGTCGTTATTTTGCTAACGGTGCATGATTTCTATAAACAGGTGAGAGTCCTGTACGGATTTCATGTGTGTTTGAAATTAGGGAATTTTCCGTGTAAAAGTGCGAGTTTGAATTGTATTTTATGTTCAAGTGGAACTCTTAGAACTTTCACTTCGCGGTGGGTTCAGAGCAAAGCGAGTTCATAATTATACGTGTTAGAAGGGTGGGGTAAGGTTACTCTACTGACAATTGAATATTATCCTTAGTGTGAATAGCGCCGTCTATTCCGAAGTGTGGATACTTGAATGTATGTAAACTATCCTAAATAGTGAAACGAACAGATGTTGTCTTTATAGTCATCGTTAAAAAAAAAAAAAAATTAATTTACGCTGAAAAGTGTCCTTAAAATGGCGCTGTGAAAAGATTTTGTGAAGGAGGGGTAAGCGCCAGGAGTGAGAAGCGAGAAACCGCAGCTGCTGTGTACGTCACAGAGCCGCGCTGGGATTGGGTGACCTACGTCACAAGCTGTATTCTGATTGGCTCTTAAGTCTCTGACGGCCTGTGAGCTGATTGGTTGTTCGGAAAAACTCTAAATTTATTGGTTGAGCAGAAAAGTGACGTAGCTCAACTGTCATTGGCTTGTTGGTGTGTTTCGCGCACGGATTGGTTGTTTTGCGGAACATCCCGGAAATATTTTACGAACGATTTTGTGAATTAAATTTAACTTTTAAAAATGAGTTATCATTTTAAACATGTTGAGAAAAAGACAACATTATTTCAGAAATTCAAAAATTTATTTTCACCTGACAAGAAAATCGAAACGCGAGGTGGTAAACTACTTCATAAATATAAAACACCTGCAGCGTACATGGAAGGTGAATACGGATATCATACTGTCTTATGGTTCGACAGTTGGAAACGCTATACTAAAAACGACGGTGTTTTAGCTTGGCCTGATGATGGTTCATTTAATGTAAGAGTTTTAAGAAATTTACGAGAGAAAATGAATGCTCTTGTTCCAAAACCGAGACCAACTCAATTTGAAGCTTTAGTTGAGTGGGAAGACGAGATGTATCAGTTACAAAGAGAAGCTAGTGGAATTAAAAGACCTTCTAAAAATCCATCTTGGAAAAGAGAAACTCATGAAGATAGATTGCGAATGTGGAGACAGGGAAACATGAGTGAAGGATTGTATTTAATTCATGAAATGGTGATGGGTTCTCCTACAGGGAAATCTATGGAAAGTGAATCTGAGGATGCAGTTATGGAAGAAATATATACAACTACTAGAAAGAATCAGCCTAATCAACCTTTGAGACCTCCTAGATCATGGTCTACTCCGGTGGTTTCTACTGAAACTTCACCGAGTGCACCTCCAATTAGTGAAGCTCCTAAACTTTATCCAAATAATTGTGAAATCACTGAAACTCCTAGAAGATCAGAATTCGAGAATGCTCGAAATGAAGGTAGACATTTTACGATGACTCCAAGAGCAAGGGAACCTCCAAAAGATTATGCAAGAGAGGCAAGAAATGTTGAGGATGTTGATTATAATGAATATTTAAGATCTAAAGAAGAATTAATTAAAAGAATGACAAAAGGCATGGAAGCTATCACAGTTCCAGTAACAATTGGTCCTGTTCAGCCTGTATTTGATCAAAAGAATACAAACAAAAATGGATTAACTATTCCTTTAAATACAGAAATTCAAAAGGCTGCTGAAAAATTTTATTCAGATTTAACAGAATTAAACACTTCTAAATCAAGAATGCCTGATTTAACTTTTAATGAGGATTTATCTCCAAAAACACCAATGGGTGCTATGTCAGATATAGGGAGTCCTGAAGTCAGGGTAACGACACCAAAACTTGATGTGGCCAAATTAAAAGCGAATATCGAAGAATTAATAATTGGAACAATTGGCCCAGATAGTTTAAATTACTATCGGGATGATGAACTACTATTCATTTGCAAAAGCATTCAGTGGAAAACGAAAAATAAATATGATCAATTAGAGGATCTAGCTGCAGAACTTGAAATCGATGTGAGTAAACAAAAGAATTTTGCAAAGCATTACAGATTAGACTTTTCAGAAAGTGACATTGAGAGTTTGAACTCAATGGGAAGAATAGTTCACATTAAAGATTTGATTGTCTATATCAAAAAGCTAGGAGAACTGAATAAATGGAGAGTAAAATGGACGAAAAAGAAGGAAGATGAAAGATTGGATAAATTGTCAAAACAATTTCCAATGAGAGAAGTAGCAGGTGGAGGATATGTTCATATCCCATGGTCGAGACAGGACATTCTGTTATTTACAAATGACTTTCCAAAATTGAGGGAAAAACCAGTTGAGTGGTACAGGCAAGTTGATAGATTCATCAAAGTGTCAAAAGTTCTGTGGATTGATTTAGATGGATTTTTTGACATTGTAGTTCCATCTGATCTTTGGACAGAATGTAAAATATCTATTAGTTGGCCAAAAGCAGAACCTGAGCGAATTAAAGAAACAGGTGCCCCAAATCCACTTGTAATGGATTTTTATGAGAAAGTAATTGTTTGGATGAAAAACAAAATTCCACCCAAAGAAGTCGATTGGGTTAAAATAGAAAGAACAGAACAGGAAACAAAAGAATCAGTTCATTCTTTTTATGAAAGACTATTGTTAATCTTTAAACAATACAGTGGTTATGAAAAATTAGATGAAAAAGACATGAGTCATTTTGTCTATAGATTTGTTTATGGACTAAAACCTGAAATTGGAGAAATGATCAGAACTAGTATTGTCGGATGGCAATCACTATCTGTAGATGATATTCTAAGAAAAGCAAAGTATTGCAGTGATGAAATAGAAGTAAAACAGAAGAAGCTGAAGGAGAAAGCCATGTGGGCTCAGGTAAAGGTGGCTGAGCAACAGATTGCCAGCATGGGTAATAAGAACACTAATTTTGTTCAAACTGGAAATACAAACCAGATACAAGGAAAGTTTAAAGGTAATAATTTCCCAAAGAAATTTAGCCCAAAGATAGAAGAGCTGAAACAAAGATTACCTTGTTTTAATTGTGGCGAAATTGGACATTGGAGGGACGAGTGTCCTCATCCTCCTAAAAACTTAAAGAATCCCTTATTGAATCCACAGATGCAGAATGGTGTTGACCTGCAGCGACAGCTACAGATGCAACAGGGGTTAAACGAATTTAATATTCAGCGACAGTTACAGCAACAGCAACAACAACAGGTGAATAATCGTCAAGACCAATTGCCACAACCACCTTTTCCGAATTGTGGGGGAGTTCAAAAATATAATCCAAACGTGGGATTTCAGGGAAGTGAACAGGTAATAAAACCACAGAAACAGCAAAAGCAGCAAAAGGTTCAAATGCAAAATGCTTCACAACAATTTTTATTAGCAGAAAGTCAAGACAGTGATTCTGATGATTATTGCTGACGGTGCCCGAGAGAGGAGGAAGAGTGTGTTGTTGGAGCCACTCTTGAGGTTGACCAGTCTGGTCCTTATGTAAACGGGAAAGTTAATGATGTAGACATCACTTTTCTAGTGGACACTGGTGCTACCCGTTCTACTGTTAGATCAGTGGAAATTGAAAACCTACCTCTCTCTGGGGATACCATCCAAGTTGTCGGAGTAAGTAATCAGCAAATTAAAACAGACTTAACTGATCCAATACCAGTTGAAATTGGAAACTACAAAGATAAACACAGATTTGTGGTTTGTAATAGTAGTCCAGTAAATCTATTAGGTAGAGACATCCTATGTAAAATGAATTGTAGAATATATTGTTCTCCTGATGGAGTTGAGTTACAAACAATGGAGGAAGATGGTTTATACAGAATGACAATGATGATGATGGAAGCAGAAGAAACAAAATTGTTTCCTGCATTTGAAGAAAAGGATTTACCTGAAGAGCTAAAAGAAACAGTGAAATCTGAAATATGGGATTTTACTGGAAATGAGATGGGTCTAATGAAAAACGTAGATCCTGTAAAAATTGCATTGAAACAGGGAATAGAATTTCCAAACACTCCACAGTATAAAATGAAAACTGAAACAATTGAAGGTATTACACCTATAATTGAAAAATTAATCAAGCAAGGTGTATTAAAGGAAATGAAGAGTAGCTCTTGTAATTCACCAATTATGGGAGTTAAAAAGTCTAACGGAACATTTAGGATCGTACAAGATTTGAGAAAGGTTAATCAAATTGTCGTTCCATGTTGTCCTGTGGTTCCAAATCCAGCAGTAATTCTATTTCAGATTCCACATGATGCTGAATGGTATACAGTCATTGACCTATGCAATGCATTCTTTACTGTTCCCTTACATCCAGACAGTTATGAAATCTTTGCTTTCAGATTCCAAGGTAAGACCCTTGGATGGACAAGAATCCCTCAGGGCTATACAGAAAGTCCTTCAATCTTTAACGAACTGATAAAAAGATCATTAGAAGATTTAGACTTACCAGGTAGATCTACGTTGGTGCAGTATATTGATGATCTGTTAATAGCTGCAAAGACAAGAGAAAATTGTGTAACAGACACAATAATTCTGTTAAATCGCCTTGCAGAAGAAGGACATAAAGTGTCCCCAGCAAAACTACAGTTTTGCAAACAAGAAGTAAAATATCTTGGTCACAGAATTGCAAAAGGAAAAAGACAAGTGACAATAGAGAGAATAAAAATGATTCAAGCAATGTTACCGCCAAGAACACAAAGACAGGTCAGAATGTTCTTGGGAATGGTAGGTTACTGTCGACAATGGATAAGTGGATTTTCAGTAATTGCAAAACCACTACAAAGACTGACCAAATCAGATGTAAAAGATCCAATTATTCTCAATGATGCTGAGATGGAATCTTTTGAGAACCTGAAAAAGAGCTTATGCCAAGCTCCTGCTTTAGGTATGTCAAATTATGAGAAAGATTTTGAACTGTATTGCAGTGAGAGAGAAGGATGTGCATTATCTGTATTAATACAGAGACATGGAAATTTAAAGAAACCTATTGCATACTTCTCTGCAGTTCTTGATCCAATTGCAAAAGCATTACCAGGTTGTTTGAAAGCAGTTGCAGCTACAAGTATCAGTCTCGAACAAAGTGAAGGAATCATTATGGGATTTCCTGTAAAAGTTTTTGTGCCTCATTCAGTTGAAATATTACTGACAAGAGGTAAGACTCAACATTTAACAAGTAGCAGATTGACAAAGTATGAGAAAATCATACTGGGAGCAGATAATGTTTCGATTTCAAGATGCTTGAATCTGAATCCTTCTACATTACTGCCTGATTCTGAAATTGTTGATGACATTGAGACAGAACATGAATGTTTAGATGTCATGGAATTCTGCACTAAACCAAGAAAAGACATCAAAGACAGACCTTTGTCTGAATCGGATTTTGTCTACTTTGTAGATGGCTCATGCTTAAGATCCGAAGGAGGTGTCTTGAAAGCTTCATACTCAGTTTGTACAGTTGTAGATGTTGAAGAAGCATCATGTCTTGAAGGAGTTCGTTCAGCACAAGTGGCTGAATTGATTGCTTTAATTCGTGCATGTGAAATATCAAAAGATATAAGAGTTACCATCATTACTGATAGTCAGTATGGGTACGGAGTTGTGCATGATTATGGACAACTCTGGTCACAGAGAGGATACATGACATCAACAGGATCACCAATTAAAAATGCAGTTTTCATTAGAAGATTAATTGAAGCAATACAATTGCCAAAAGAAATTGCCATTGTCAAGTGTGCAGCGCACACTAGAGGAACTGATTATATTTCCAAGGGAAATGCCTTCGCAGACGAAACAGCAAAGTACTGCGCAAGGAAAAATTATTCATACAATCGGGAGAGGAGTAAAGAAACTGATTCAAATTCATTAATGCTAACAACTGTTGTAGAAACATGGCATGAGATTAGAGATTTACAAAACGAAGCAGATGATGAAGAAAAAGACCTATGGTTAAGATCAGATTGTAGACCACGTGAAGAAGATGGAGTGTGGGTTTACAAAGATGGCAGAGTAGTCTTACCAAATTGTTTGATTGCTGACATGGCCAGATTATATCATGGTCCTGCACATCTAGGAAGAGATTCTATGGTCAGACTTTTTAGAGAAACATGGTTCAATACCAAATTTAGAACTATTGCTGAATCTTTTTGTCAAAGGTGTTTGTCATGCCAACAAATGAATCCAAACAGAAAATCAGTGGTGGGGACAGGAATAATTGGTCGAGAAGGTGGTCCCTTTACCAGGTTACAAATAGATTTCATTGAAATGCCTTTACACAACTGTTTGAAATACGTACTTGTAATTGTATGCTTATTCTCAAGATGGGTAGAGGCTTTCCCTACACGACATTGTGATTCAATTACAGTAGCAAAACTAATGCTCAGAGAAATCATCCCAAGGTACGGTTTTCCAGTCACTATTGAGAGTGATGGAGGAAGCCATTTTGATAACAAACTGATGAAATTAATTTGTGAAGCTTTGAGCATTGAGCAGAAAATACACTGTGCATACAGACCAGAGGCATCAGGTGTAGTTGAACAAATAAATGGAACAATCAAAAACAGAATTGGAAAAATGTGTCTTGAAACAGGTATTAAGTGGACTGATGCTCTTCCACTTGTTTTGATGTCATTAAGAAGTACACCAGATAAAAAGACAGGTTTGAGTCCTCATGAAATTTTAATGGGAAGAGTTATGAGGCAAGCTTTTGTACCTGTAGGTAAACTGTTGAGCATAAATGACAGTGCAATTTTGGATTACTGTAAAAGGTTATCTGATATGGTAACTTCTGTGTCTAATCAGGTGGGAACTGAAGCTCAATCAAATGAAAAAGTTTTGACTCATGATCTGAGACCTGGCGATTGGGTCAGAACGAAAGTACATCGGAGGAGGAATTGTCTAACTCCTAGATGGCAGAAACCTAGGCAGATAATCTTGATCACTACTAATGCTGTAAAGTGCAGAGGATTGAAACGCTGGATTCATCCTAGTCATACTATTCCAGTACCAACTCCTGAGAGTTCTGATGTTGAAAGTGATACCACAGACGATTCTGATTCTGAGGCAGAAGGCGAAACAGAAGGTGAAGTAATTCCAGATTCTGAAGATCGACAAGAAAGTCGACATCTGGAAACTGTGCCAGTGAATGGAAATCTGACAAGAAAAGACTTAGAAATAATTGAAATAGATTCTGAAGGTGAAGAGAATCTGTTAAAAGGAAAGATAACTGAGGGTTCGGTTGTCTCTATTGAAGACAAAGAAGCTGAACCAAAAGAAGTTTCAGACCAGGAGAGTATCGAAAGGCAGAGAACAAACTCTGAAGTAAGGAACAAAAATCCGAAATCTGGGAAGTTAGAGGTAATTGAGGAAGAGGAGGAGAACGAATTACCGAGTACCAGTGATGGAAGACAAAGTGAAGTTCCTGAAGGAGTGAAATTGCCGAATAGAGAAGTTCCTGAGTCAATTGAAATTTCAGACTACGAAACTGAAGAAAGTGACGTGGAAGGTGAAAGTGAAAAGAGAAAGAAAAGAACTTGGAAGTCAGAATCAAATAATTCTGAACCAAAGAAGAAATACGTGAGAAAAGCAGACTACTGGCCTGGTGGAAGATTGAGAGTCAGACTGATCAAAAAGCCAATAGAACAAGTTGAAGAAATCAGTAGTCAAAAGAGTCCTGGAAAAGAAGTTGGAGTTGGAAGAAAAATTGAAGTGATATCGAGAAAAGGGAAGAGGATAATAAGACCAAATCAAAAATACAAGTCTCCTGAGTGGACTTACTTAGTAATTCCACCTGTTATTGACATATATGATAGTAGTGAAGAAGAAAACGAAATCCAAGAAATTAGTGACAATGATTGAAGTACAGAATTATTAAATTGGCAAAAGGCTGAAGAAATCTTGTTAGTTGACACAAGGTCGAAGAAAAACTGTTTTTAGTTGAAGAAAACTTATGTATGACATAAGGTCGAAGAAATCTTGTTTAGGGTTATAAAAGAAAAATATATTTTAAAAGGGGGGTGTATATAAATTTTAAAATTTATTTTTATTTTTGAGGCTAAAACTAACCTAAAAATGCCTTATGTTAAGGAGAACACTTCAAGATGTTCTGTTTTTAAAAGATGCTGTAAGATGACTCTGGTATGTCTGCTCATTTTAGTTCTGCTCTGGTTGGTACTAGCTGTGATTATCCCTTTAGAAATGAATAGAGAATTACACAAAGTTAATTTAACAAGCAAAGCTCTGGTTAGCCAAACTAAACATAGTGCATCTGCAAAAGTTATTGATCATCAGCCTAACATTCATCAAGATAAATCAATAGGTGATTTTTCAAGTAATACATTCACAAAGCTTTTGAGTGAATATGTCAAGGTAATGGATGCAAAAGACTGCTATGTCTGTGTTAAGTTACCTGCTTCTGTTTCTGAGGGAGTAACATATAATATGCTTCCTCTCACTTATGCTGTAACATGTAGTGTATTAACTAGTTTATTTTATCAAACTGGTCGTTTAGAATATTACTATTCAAATTATGATGAAATTTTTGCTAATGTTAAGATTGATAATGCTTTAAATAAGCATAAGAAAGCAAAACAAATGAGAGAATATTTCCTTGTTACTAACGAACTTACTTACGAGTATGCTTACAAGAATAATCTAACATGTAAATTAAGTGCTGAAGGAAAGAAATTTTTGAATATGGTTGAGGAGAGAAGAGCAATTTATAAGAGAAATGAATTAGTCAAGCAGACTAAGTCAGCCTTCTGGCAAAAAAGAGGATGAGAAATTAAATGGTAAAATGCTTGAAAATATTGCAATTCACATAGACAAACCAGTTAGTGGAAAACTTTGCATTAGAAGAGATAACACACTTTTTGATAATTATTTTGTAGGTGCAAGTAACTGTGAAGATACTTATCAGATTATGGGAGGTTGGGGATTTAAAGGTGGAAAAGATCCTATCTTTCCTGGGATTTATTTTGTTTGTGGTGACAAAGCCTACTACAACCTTCCAGACCATTGGTATGGAACTTGTTATGTGGGAATTGTTTTTCCTAAAGTGTTTCATGTTGACAGAGATTCAGAAGGATTGTTTAAAATTCATAATTATGTAAATAGAGCTAAAAGAGAAACTTTTACTGAAGTTCTGGGAGATATTTTTCAAGCTGTAATACCTTTTGTTGGTATAACCCTAAATGCAGGGAGAATCAGAAAATTGTCCACTATAGTTGATAGATTATCAACTGACACTGCTGATGGATTTCAATTAGTGAATGTTGAAGTTATTGCAATTAGATCCATGGTAATTCAAGATCGTCTTGCTTTAGACATACTCCTAGCAAAAGAGGGAGGAGTCTGTGGCATTTTACATGTCCAACATTGCTGTACATATATACCTGATGAAAGTAAGAATATTGAAATGTATATTAAGAATATTACACAAATGCATTCAGAGATAATTCCATTAGAAGAAGAAGATTTTACAGGGAAACTTTCAAAAAGGTTTCAAGCAATTAAAAACTGGTTTCATAATATTGGAAGTTCAATTCTTGGCAAGATTCTGGCACCTTTGATTATAATAGTATTCATTTTTATTTTGACCAAATTAGGTTGTTTGTTACATAAAAGAAAGAAACAATTGAAAGAAAAGAAAAGAATCTATAAACTAAGAAAAGAAGAAGAAAGGGAGATCGAATTACAGGAATTACATAGAGAGCGTCATGTTAATTGCAAAGATTATGCAGAAACAGACTTTTAGGTTTACTGATACAAATGAATTTGAATCGATTTCTTATAAATTTAATTTACCAAAATTTTGAGTGCTGGTGTGGTGATTTGTTAATCACCAGATGAGGGAGTTGATGGAGCGAGATAGAAAACAAAATTTTGTTTAAACTCGCGAAGTCACATTTCCATAACATGAATAATAATATTAATGATTTGTGATATGTCGTGCTAATACAACTTAGATTAAACTTTACACGGGGGGGGACTAACATGTGTGCTCATAAACGTGCATAAATGTTGCATCTTTTTGTTCGTGCAAAATAATAAAATAATTTATTGTTTTCGTTTTTGTCATTACTAATTGCTGCAAACTTAAAAGAAGCATGTGCTTGTTTTGCTTTTCCTTGTCTGTGTGATGTCATTTCTACTATTCTAGGTGCATATGGGTCTCTTGGATAAAACGGAGACTGGTAAATATAAACGCTGCTTTATTTGTTTGCAATGGCTAGGTAACATTTTGATTAATCGGGTGGGTTAATTAATTAGTAAACCATGGGGTGGATACAGAATCTACTTTATTTCTTACATTAATACTTTTCTTGTGTTTGTTTTATACTAGAAAACATAAGTTGCCTGCTTTTGGGCCTAGTCATTTGAACCGCAGAAAAAGAGC
Organism: Lissotriton helveticus; assembly: GCF_964261635.1. NCBI lineage: Eukaryota > Metazoa > Chordata > Amphibia > Caudata > Salamandridae > Lissotriton > Lissotriton helveticus. Next base: position 2,100,283,868 of record NC_136059.1, on the reverse strand, counting down.
TGACATATAATTCTGCAGAAAGTCACGAGACGCCCATTCTGAATTAAAGCGTTTATTGAAGCTGCATTCACAAAGCAAAAACTGATGAGCTGACATCATTCTGTCGGACATGGCCAAGGTCGAAAGTGAACATTTTGTCAATCCTTAACTTGGCATCCGCGGAAGTGTAATGAAAGTCTATGGAAGCTGCGAGGATGACTTAATACATAGTTGCAAACGCAGGAAGCTTCTGGCTTCACGTGGAAGAGACAATGGTCTTTATGAAATATGATTTAGTGGAACTTTTTGAGAAACGGGTGACATGTCACTTGTCACTCTCAGCCAATGGGACGTCGAAGTTTTCTGAAAACTTTCCTTTGCTAGTTTAGTTAGCGTAGAAAGGTATAAAAAGTCATGCCCTTAGGGTTGGGCTGGCTGCTGCTTTCTGACTTTCCGATGAGGGTGAAGTGCTGCTGGACTTTGCGTGGAGCACGTAAGAATCCTCAAAGAACTTTACTTTAATTTCTATCTATTTAGCTTATTTAGGGACTTAGGTTTTAGAAATGCTAAACTTTAAATATTCACTTTGATTTTTGATTCATTTGCTTAAATTGTATTTTTCTCTTAATTCTTTACATTCATGCTTGCTTTATTAATAATAAAATTCATTTATAAACCCTTCAAATTATATACCATAATTTAGTAAATAAAATCTTACTTTTGACAAACAAGCTGGTCTTGGTTATTCAGAAGTGTAGGTTACTATTAGCTAGATCACGTCGCCTATGGTGGTCGTTTAAATGGTTGGGTTTTATTCTAATGACAATATTCTTTCTGCAAATGTATAAATATGTATATAGTTTGTAGATAATGTGTATATAGATTTATTCTGACCACCTGATTCAGTAGGCCCAAAATATATCAGGTTTATATATGGGTCCATATTTAGTTTAGAATTTTGTTTATAGGTTATGAAGTTGGGTAGTGTAGTTTATGATATATTTTCTATAGCCCGCTGGATCAACGCCAATATAAATGGGAGTAGGTTAAGTCTGAAACGGCACATCAAGAATCTGTCCTGTGCGTTATACATAAGATACAAATATGGCTCCATCCCCTCGACGCTCTTAACCAGGTTATGGGCCCTCACTGTTGTTTTGAGCCCTTCCACCTCAGCTCTACGTAAACATTTCAGCTTTAAAAAAGCTTTCTTTACATGCATCTTATGCTGGGCTACAATTGTTGCCGGGTTGGTAAAGAGATTTCCATAACCTAGTTCCTCTAAGGTGTTCTTTACGTAATTGAGCCATGAAATTCGCATAGATTTGTCCCTCTCTAAACAATCCTTTAAGATTTCTCTGCTTAGAGCTGCATCAGGATTAACCCAAATTTTCAACCAGGCCACAATTGGCCTTAGTTTTACCAAATCCTCTAGGTAGGGCCTCCCTAGTTCCCTGTGTATTATAAAGCCAGCAGTACTTGGGGGTACCCTCAGGACTGTTTTTAGGTATTTGTTTTCCTCCTGTTGGATTCTTGTAGTATTAACATAGCCCCATACCTCTGCCCCATGGATTACTCTGGAGCAGCATATGGAGCTGTACAGGTTCATCACCTGTTCCGGACGCCACCTACCTAACCTCCGGCCATAACTTGCTATTGCCCGTTTGAAGCAACCATTTTGCTGCAGCGCTCCTCGACCAGGGAATTAAACTGTAAGGCACCATCGAAGGTTACACCTAAGTAAGAAAATGTTTTGACCCGTTCTACTATGTGGTTTCCTATTGTATAAGTGAACTTAGAGCAGGGTTTTTTACCAGCCAGGAGCACATAAGATTTGCCCAGATTAACAGAAAGATCTAAAGCACCCATGAACTTAACGAATCCATCGATCAGTGTTTGTAAGCTCCTGGGTGTACGTGAAAGCAGGACCGCGTCATCTGCGTAAAGCAGAACAGGAATATGACGCGACCCCTCCCTTGGGCAATCTGCCTATAGATTTAACAAAAACTGTTCCAGATTGTTTATGTAAAGTGAGAACAAAAATGGGGCGAGAATACAGCCTTGCCGAACTCCGCTCATGCAAGGGAATGGATCGGTCAACCCTCCCTCCCTGTTAAATCGAACCCTGGCCGTAGTGTCGCTATGTAGTTCCCTTAGTATGTTGATTAGGCCACCCTCTATCCCCATACGAGACATCATGTGCCAAATTTTCTCCCTGTTGACGTGATCGAATGCTGCTGCCAAATCCATGAATCCCATATAAATGGGTTCATCGCTAGCCATAGTGTATTTGGCAGTCAGCATATAAAGATTCAAGCATTGATCACTGGTGGACCTCCCCGTCCTAAATCCGTATTGAGTGTCCGAAAATATGTTATTTTCATCGGTCCACTCAGACAGTCTATTAAGGATCGCCCTACCCAGGAGTTTTGCAGATACATCAATCAGGGAGATAGGGCGATAACACTTAGGGTCGTCCCTATTGCCCTTTTTAAAAATTGGCACAATTATCGCTTTAGACCAGGACGGGGGCAAGCCACAGGTAATGGCAGTATTTATCACCCTGGTCATTATGGGAGCCCAGAGTTCTATACAACTCAGAAACAGGTCAGGGGGAATTCCGTCAGGACCAGGGGCTTTGTTTTTGGTCAAACCCTCTATCCCAGCAGTAATCTCCTTGATAGTGAAAGTTATCATTTGAGCCTGAATTGGAGTTCCAGGTAACTCTACAGGGGTTCCGGACTCATAGTTATACAAGCCCCTGTAGTGAGTAACCCACTGTTCTGGGAGGATGTTAGACCCTATCTCCGGGGTGTCATTTTCCTGGAAAGTGGGTTTGTTAATGATCTGCCAGAATCTGCCTAAGTCCTTTTTTTCCCCTGCTTCTCTTAAATCTGCCCACGCTTCTCCCTGCAGGGCAAGTTTCCTCCTCTTAATCTCTTTCTTGTATTTCTCCCTACACGCCTTAATTTTTTGGGAATCCCTTGGTTTGATTTTAAGACTGCTTTTAAGCTCCCTCAAGCCTTTGGAGCAATCCCTGTCGAACCATCGAGGGTTACCATGGTTCCTTGTGGGCGCACTAGTTTTTAGTAGGCCATCAATCAGGTTAGCAATCTGGCCAAATGCTTCAAGTAGCCTCGGTCCATGGACGTCTGTATCTAAACAGTCATTAATAGCGATTTTACCAGCGTCCACCAGGGACTTATAAAAAGTTTCCCCGTTTATTTTGGACCACCTTAGTCTTCTACCCTGATCAGTTACCTTCTCCCTGGTTGTGCAATGGTCTCTACCCTTTATACCCACCCGATACATCAACTCCAAGACAAGTGGGTTGTGATCGCTGAAACTGCTCCATTCAATTCCTGCGCTAATAGTTCTATTTAATAGGGATCTTGAAACCAAGATATAATCTATGATAGATGAGCATCCCCTACCCTTAAATGTGGGTGGGAGTGTACCATCCTTCTGGGTGCCCATCATGTTGATAGTATGCTCTAGATCGTAATTAAGCCGGAGCTTACTAAAAGCTGACCCTGTCGGCGTGTGCGAGAAATGCGGCCCCTTCTCCAAGGGACATTCAGACCATTCTGTATTGGGAAGGACCAGTGCCGAACAGAGATGGCAATTAAAATCCCCCATAACCAGCAGCGCAAATGACTGCCCCTTTTTCTGGGCTATTGTTTCCCGACCCAATCTGTACTCCAGCTCTGCAACAAATGAGGTGTGGTCTCCCGCAACCTCATTGTTATAAATGTTAAGTACAGTGAATCTTAGCCCCTTCCCGGAGAACCGTACAGCTTGAATCACTTTCGAGTTCCAGTCCGGGGTAGACCAACTGCCTGCAAGGTCTAAGTTTACATAAATGGCTAATCCTCCCATGGCTCTCCCTGGTCTAGATTTTTGCGCAGGTACAAAAAAACACTTGTACCCCTGCAAGTGGACAACAACTTCTTGGTCTTGTTTGACGTCAAGTCCCTCTACACCTTTTCATCCCTCAAGATGAAACATTGGAGACCATTGCGTCATAACTAAACAACAGAGATTTGAATTTGATCACCCCAGTACAATTCATCATGGCTTGCGCACAGTTAGCTATGAAAGAAAATGTCTTCAGATTTGAGGTTATAATCTACCTCCAAATTTCTGGGGCCAGCATGGGCAGAGTTTTCGGGTTCAGCTTGGCGAATCTGTATGTTTACACATTTGAGCAAGAACATATTTTGACAGTTGATAATCCCTTCCATGATGCTATTTGTTTATGGAAGCGATATATTGACGACGTGCTAGTCGTATGGCGAGGTAACCCTGATTCCATTCTTCAGTTCCTTACGTGGTTGAACACAAGGAACAATATTCTTAGATTTACGGTGGAGTTTGACAAGTACAGGTTACCGTTTCTTGATTTGGTGATAATCTCAACACCCACAGGCCTGGAGAGTGAGCTATGCAGGAAGCCCATGGCTAGGAATTTGCTCCTATGCTACGACAGCCACCATCTGAAGTCCCTTCGGGACAATTTACCTTATGGTCAATTCTTCCGTAATGGAGGAATTGTTCCACAAATGAAAAATATGAGGACCAGTCTAAAATATTATGTAAACAACTTCAAGCTAGGAAGCATCCAAAGAGGCTGGTGCGACGTTCCCTGAAATGAACCACGAACAACAATTGTGAGGCACTTTTAGATTTACCAACACCCAAACCCCCGATGACTAGACTTACATTTGTCAATGCTTTCAGTACATTGTCAAATAGCATTCAGCATAGCGTTCGCAAACATTGGCGCACATTGAATATTGACAAGAAAAAATTCCATTGCAATTATTCTCTTTTAAGAGGAGTGCCAATTTATGGGACAAACTGGTCCATACCAGACCAAAAACACAACCAAGTCGGTCAGTGGGTACCTTGTGGAACCGTCCACCAATTCAAGGACACTTTCCTTGTGGGTCCTGTGGGGCATGTACACAGACTCAGAACTCCAAGACAGTAGATATTGGCATAAAAAGACCTTGGGTGCAAAATAAATTTATGAACTGCAACACCAAGAAACTGATTTACCTGATAACTTGTCCTTGCAAATACCAATACGTGGGCATGACCTCCCGGAAGCTCACATTAAGGAACTTAGAGCACAAGAGCAAAATCAGATGCAAAAAACAGGTGACTAGATTAACTGAACACTTCATAGACCTGAAGCACAAAGCTGAAGATTTCACACAGACTGTCCTCAAACAACGATTCATTCCGAATCACATCACAGGTGTGTCTAGATTTCTGTTCATCAAGGAACAGAGATGGGTCTTTAAACTTCATAGCGATAAACAAGGACTCAATGATGAGATACCATGGACCTCTTTATGATTGCAGAATGGGAACTGTTTATGTAGCACTCACTGGGATATCAATGCTCTTGTTTATCCCCTTGTTTTGAGCTATTTCTTCATTACACTCTAGCTTCAGAAGCACCAATATTCATGTGCAATTTACGTTGCTCTTAGCAATACCTCAATTTTGTATTGGTGCCATATTTCAGCAGGCATCTCTATTCATATGAGATATTATTGATTAAGGTTTCTACACATACATGTATGACATGGCAGTATGTTCATATTCAAATCGCAGAGATCAGTGTCCACATTTATTATACGGTTAGACACACCCTCCATCTAGATTTTTTCACAAGACTCATACTCGAGCTTCAAACAGGAGAATGTTTACTTCAGTCTAGATTATAGCGATTGTTATAGGGATTCTATTTAAGGACTACATGAATCATGCCTCCCACAGTGGCTCCTACTTTCTCATTTTGAATCTTTTATGAGACTAATACGAGTTGGACCGTTTTCCGTATCTTTACTTACATCTTAGAAGGATTGAGATACATGCGAGAAACAGATACTACAACTCACATTAGACTTGGATCTTCTTGACGTTCACATAGAGATTACAATAAGTGACATTGTTGCCATCTTACAGTTCTAGGCAGAGTCACACATAGCAGGTTGTGAATACAGAAGTATATGATATGCTAGACTTAAGAGTACTCTCAGTGTCTACTTATCATTGTTAGCTCTCTCTACTTTTTATCCACAGAGCGGGCCTCTAGCCCAGAGCTGTCGCCAGGTGAGGTGAGGTCCAGTCCTCGTTAGATACGGGTGAGCAAACATTTTTAACACAACAAAGTACACATGATTGATAAACATGATTAAAGATAATGACTCTTTGCATCACATTTATATTATATGTATAATGAATACTAGACCTATGTTTCTGTTTTCTCAAAAGCATTTCTTTCTCCAGGTGCCATCAGCAACTCGTAATCTACAGAGGATTTGAATTCCTGAATAACAGGTTTCACAGTTGTATTTGTTCCAACCATGTATATATATTTTTTTTGTTACCTTTTATTTTTTCACTACGAGGAAGCACTAAATTCTCTAGCGGTCCTGAAGAAGGCCTAGGATCATTTATAATCCAGTTGGCTGAAACATGTTGACCCAGTTATTACACCTCTGCAGGTATTTTGTTAAACTGCTGTTGCACTGTTTTTAATCTGGATAACAAGGGATACCCAATAAATCTTTTTTCTCTTGCTAGCCATTTTTAATTGCACTTTCACCTTTATGCACTGCGCCCATCACTCATATACTAAATAAGTCTCTCACATCTGGTAGATGCTAAAAAGCCCCCCATTTAGATTATATCTTCTTTAAAACATCTGTGATCTCCCCTCTCATGGTGAGAAGGTCGCAGCCCTTGGTTACACTAGTGTTTAACTAGGAGGAAATCCCAGATGATGAAGCATGTCACCTTGGTGAGTGATGGGAATCCGTCCTTTTTAAGGATTTTCCTTGTTAAGGATTTTCCTTTTTTCTTTGTTCCTCTGATAATCAGATTACAGTTATTTAGATCTAGCAACTGAAGGGTCTTTATTGACTCATCAGACCCATGGATTCTGTCATTGTTTTGTGATTGAATTTCTTGAGGAATAAATCCACGCTTGGTCTTAAAATGTTCCCTTAGACCCTCCTTTCTCTGTTAGTTGTTCTTATAGGTATATAGACCTATGGTTATCATTTGCGACCTTGATCCACAGTTAAATGTCTGGTCACTGTCGTGTAAGGAGCTGCTGTTAATTAGATGAGTATAATTGGAGAACGGGGCCCTTTATATTATTTTATTTTATTTTTAAATGCCTTATTTTTTCATGTTCTGATGTGTGAATTTTATAGCCGACCTTTCGGGAGAAAAAATTGCGAAGAGCAATTCATTACAAAATCGCTTTTGGATATTTAATATATGGCTCGCGATTCAACAATTATTGTGAGCGAGCATCTCAAGTGATCCTTTCGTTTATATATATACTGTGCCGTATACTTTTCTATTTACAGACATATAGGCAAGGACGAAATAGTAAAAAGTAAAAATGAAAAAAGAAATTATTGAGCCACTATAAGATGGCGGTGAAGGGTGTTGTTTTAGTCACCTTTTTAGCTCACTCCTGAAAGTTTGGCGCCAAACTAAACAAACCGTTGTGAGTATTTAAATGGTGGTGAGTAGAATTGCAATAGACTCGCTGCTGATTAGATGCACCAGGATGCGTTTTAGTTCCGGTAAGTTTTCCGTTCTGGACTAAGAGGATACTTTATTTATTATATTAATTTCTGTAATTTTGTAGCAGAAATCATGATGACGGGTTCATTGTTTTAGTGCTAGCATTTTGTGAACTTGTGAACATCGCCTCCGCATGGAGCAAGATTTCATTTTTGAGAACCTTTAAGGGGAGGTTTGTTGATCAAAGGCTCGTGGTTTGCAGTTAACTATATATAAACATAACAATGTTACTGCAATATCCATTATCAAACGTTTTAATATTGCATACCTGCTGAGAGAAGGAAGGAGTGTGGCTTGCCATACATGATCAGAAATTGTTCAGGTGTAGATGACTTGCATGTTTCCAGCATATGGAGCACCCAGAGGCACCTGATAACACTGTTAACTGTTAGAGGCAGAAACTCAAATATAGCAGAAAGGACAGGGGTGCCAGGGAGAAGAGGGTGTAGGTCTTCACTGGTAGGTGCAACTGAATATAAACCTGTATTACAGGCTCATCTTGTTATATAGCATTATGTTTTACGTTCTTCTGTCTGAATAATGTACTTTCTTTTTCCATAAAAGGTATGCACTGTACTGGACATCATATTATTGTGTCTGTTACTGGACTGTTGAGTTCTAAACCTTTGCTTCCAAACAACCCTCCTGAGAAGGGTCAGTCTGATGGCATCACAAAGTGGACTCAACAATGATCCCAGATTTCACATAACCCTTCTTAGAGTAAAGTGGGAATATTTTAGTGCTGGAGTTTGGGGAAAACTAAAGTAGTGTTAGAGAGAGAGAATCTCAGGAGCTTGCCATGGTATACAGTACAGTGCTCTGACTCATCTGGTAGATAGAAGGCCCTGTGCTATTTGAATGGGTAAGTGTGAAAAAAAGATTCTCCAGTCTCCAAGTGAGAATATGCCGTAATAAGTTCAACAACTTATTCAGATGTAGGCATGGAACCAAGGAAACTCCGGACACTAGAGGAATTTTAATGAGGAGACAAACAGGAAAACACCAACATACGCTGCAGCACCACAGACACAAGAAGTGACTATGAACCTATGCCTGAGTAAAATGACAGAAGAAGAAAACAACAAAGATGTGGGCAGTTAGAGCCTGGTGATGAACAATACAGGTGCAAAATGCAGAGAACAACTAACAAAGAGTACACAAAGGAGTACTGAGTGAACCTTCCTTTTGTGTTGAATCTGACTAAATTGCTTAGGAAGAAAAGCAATCTAAATTGGAAATCTTGCCCTGCAAACTCTGGTTGGCCAGCCACCAAGACCCGTTAAACATAATCTATAGAAGTTTTGTGATCCGTTATACCTAGTGACAAAAAAGGTATAGTGAGCGAATTGTGTAGTAAGTGTATCAGATATTCTGGTGCTTTAACAGTTGTGATAATGCATATGTAAAAGCATATTCCTTGCCTCATTCTGAGCTTGAGACCTGACAGTGTCCCCCTCCCAGAAGAAATGGAATTTCCAAAGGAAGGTTGATACTGATTTTGGAACCTATACAGATATAGTTGATTCCTATGAGCCCTGGAATTGGTCATTTCTCACTTGGGAATATAATGTTGGTTCCACCTCATACTCAGGTGAAGTATCAACCCAAAGAGGAGGTGGAGCTGAAGGAGAGGAACAATGGGGCATATTATCAACAAATAGCGATATTTATCGCTAAGTAGGGTTAGAGACAATTTATTTATCGCTAAGTATCGCTAAGCATCGCCTATTTTTATCGCTTAGGAACCTTGCTATTATCAAGGTTTATCTCCTAAGCGATAAAAATCGGCCGAAATGCATGAATATCGCTGAAAAGTCAGCGATATTCATGCATTACCGAGCTAATGCTCTTCACCATGTTATCCACCTCCCATTGGATAACATGGCTAAGAACTGCTCAGGGCAGGTGTTAGCTTTTGGAGATATTCGCGCTTAGCGCGAATATCTCCAAAAGTTGGTAATAGGAGATAGCAATGTTAGCGACTGTTTCCAGTCGCTAACATCTTAGCACGCCCACTTTGCATGTCATTAGTGATAAATATCACTGACATGCAAAGTGGGGCCCAAGATGGTCGCTATCTCCTACTAGCTGGCGCTAACTGGTATTAGCGACAGCTTGGTAATAGGGAGATCATTTTATCTCCGCTTTCTTGGCTTTTAAAGCCAAAAAAGCGGAGATAAACCCCCTTGATAATATGCCCCAATGAGACCATTTAAGTCTATAAACATGCATTATAGGCTGAGTTACTATGGATAGGTAACTTCAAGCGGACTTCAGAGGACCGAGCTAACTCTTCTATGTGAAAGGGTCACAAAAACTAGTAGAGAATTTATTTAGGGTCTGACCCAGGAATGATTAAGAAATTTGTGTATAACCACACTGTAAGAAAGTGAATCATTAAATGTGGTGGCTGGAAGTCCAGCACAAGTAATAAAGTCACTAACCTGATAGGCCCAGTCAAACGTTTTAGTAATGTAAAACTGAGTTCAACAACCTGATAACTATGGCACAGAGCAGAAAGGCTTAACTTAAAGAAAATGTGTGAATCATTTATGAATTTCAAAACTGTTAAAAAGTCTAAGACACAACACAATAGAATTCCCACACCAAATTATAAAATTAGAGAAAAATGTATTAAGCAAATGGCTTCAAAGTGACAAAAGAAGCCAATGGGGGGAAAAAGCACCATGAAAACGTAAAGTGCCTATATAAGTCTAAGGCTGTGGTAGTGCAGGACTCAGATACAAATTCAGGCCATGCAGAATGGAGCCCGGGTTAGATAAACTAAGCAGATTTGTCCTAGTGAAAGTCTGAAAGTCAAAAGCTGAAAGAGATTCTAAGGCTCACTTCAGAAAGGGAATATAGGCCAGATGTACAAAGGGTTTTTGGGTTTGCAACCAATCCAGATCAGAAAATCAGAGGGTTTGCAAACAATGGGACCCTTCTTCCTGTATACTAATGCGCAGATTTACTAACATTTTGCATTATGGTTGCACCACTTTTTGGGCACAAACATGCCGCAAAATACTATTTGAGATTTACAGAGCCACTCAAGGGCCAATTTGTGTTGGCTTGCCTCGCTTTGTAAAATAAATGTAAGGCAACACAGTGCCTTGCATTACACTGCATCAGGCATTCCCATGCGTCCACCCATACATTTTGACAACAACACAGATTTACTAACTGAAATAAAAATGAGTTTGTACCAAAAATGGTGTACTTCCCTGAGAGAGGTGTAATGAGGAGAAATATAATTATTTCTCCCTGCTACTTCCTCTTTCCACGTGTGCTGCATTCTACAAAACATTGATAATTTACTAACACCACAAATGGGAAGGTGTTACTGTGTAAAAAATGTTTAGAGGAGACAGTGGCCCACCTGATCTCCTAAAAAAAACAAAAAAATGTATTCCTGGTTTTCTTATGGAAAAAGGGCTGCATTAACCGCATGCGTGCGGCGCGAATTCCCCGCCCATGCTGACTCCGCCTTGCGCTGGCGGAGTCATGACAGAACGGTTCCGTCATCAGCACAGCTCAATCGACGCTCATGACGGAACCGTTCCGTCATCAGCATCGAAGGGGTTAAAAAAAATATTGCTTCATTTTAAAGCAATAGCAGACATGGTGGGCCGCCATCCCAGTGGTGGAAAAGAATTATAGAGACTCACATTTTGCTACTAACGTCATTATTAGTCATGTTAAGTCAAATTGCCACTCAATACAATTTAGTATTTTGCAAGCCAACCTATTAGTACATAGGTTGGCATGCAAAATATCACACTGGTTGCACAAATACTGGTCACAATTTGCGACCAGTATTTTATGACCAGTGTGCAGTACATTTGGCCATTTCTAAAAGAAAAATGCTAGCATTTCTTCTAAGTCCCAATACAGAATGCCACTTTTGAGAAGAAAAATCCTCTCCACGTGGGACTCCACTGGAAGTAGGTTGTTCCCACTGGAGCATTTGAGATTTCTCACTGAAAGTTTTATAAGTAACTACTTAGAGTTGGGCTTAGTCATTTTTCTGGAAGTGAGGAGGTCTCAACACAAGATGAAACTGAAATGCAATCTGATGCTGTGGAGCTGCCTGTTGGATACATTTGCTAGAAGGTCAAGCTGGCACTTTCGAAACTTTTGAATACTTTTTCTCTAAATCTCCAAAGTCTCCACTGGTGCCAACATAAATAACCATATGAGTACACTCTAATGCCTTAAGGGGAAGGCACCTAGAAACTCTAAAGGTACCAGTCAGAGGCCAACAGAAAGGTCCAATCCAGGTCCCGCTACAACTAGTCTGCTGGGCACTTTAGGAAAAAGGCCTCTTGTAGCTTGTGGTGTCTCTGTAGCCATTCAGAAAGTTTGACAACTGACCCTTTGAGACCACTTCTCTTTCCTAGGTACAAGCAGGAGTTGGTTCTGCCTGTCAGGTCTCTTCAAATGTCTTAAATAGGAGGTGCATTCTTTTTTCTATTCTTCCAGAGTTCCAGACAGTGTTCTGAACATGGTGTCTTGTTATGCCTAGTACCCGCTGGTGGGTACCAACCTCCTCCTTGACCAACGGGGTAAAAATTCCCTGGGGCAACCCCACCCACGTTTGCAGCAGTTTCTGTTTGCCCTACAGTAAACTAACCCACAGTGCACCTTATTCTAAAAATAAAAGATGCAGAAATCCTTCTCCCCATGTGCAGAGACTGTGTGCCAACCCAGAGGTGTGCCAGAGTAATGAGCAGTCCACTCCTTTGTGGTGACTTCAAACATATTTTGGGGGTAGACTTCCTCCAACTGGGTTTGGTGCCATTCTGACTAGGCTGGGGTCTTTCTAGGCGTAATGTAACCTATGTGTATGACAGGGAGGCTCCTTTGAAGATAATTACATTCTTGGATCCACTTCAAATAGTCATCCTGCCAGGGGAAGAAAAATACCTTCCCATACTCAGGCCAATGTCCTTGCTCTGGGAGTTGTTTTAACACCTCATTAAAATCAAATACTTGATTGTCAGTTGCTGGAGAGCTAATGTAAATTAAAAATAGAAGCTTCAACGGTAACGTTGTGAAATTTACTTTTCTAAATATTTATTAAAAAACTAATTTCATCAGGTTAGAAATTGGATTTTTGTTAAGCTAGGGCATGTGCCAAAGACAGGCAGAAACCACCACTAGTCAGGATAAGCGAGTTACACTCCTAAAGTATCCCTTTGCTCACCCCCTTCGTAGCTTGGCACGAGCAGTCAGGCTTATCTTAGAGGCAGTGTGTAAAGCATTTGCACATACCCAACATCAATACAGTGTAAGCACTACAAAAGGACACCTCACCAGTGTAGAAAAATATCTAATATTTTGATATACCAAGACCAAAAATGATAATAATCCACAATACAGTACTTAGAAATCTTCGGTTATCAAAATAGCTCATCAAAAACAGTTCCTTGAAGTCGATAGCTCCGTCCGGGGCTATCACGGCGTCATGAACAAACAAATGCAAACAGTTCTGGCGGACCGCAGCGTCGCGGGCCAGGTATGGTGTCGGGAAGACCCGCAAACAGTACCTTTTAGAAATGCAGGGCGTAGGTGACCTCTTGTTGAGCATTCGAAAACACAGCGTCCGCTGGTGTTGGTTCTGGAAGTCGGTAAAGGAGTCATCAGGCCCTCGAAGTCACACGCTTTGCAGATCGTACTCCTCTCTGTTGAAGTCAGGAGCGCTGGCGTCAGCAGGCGTCGGGTGTTGCAGGGCAAAGTGCAGCAGTGCAGCGTGTGGTGCCCTGAGGTCGGGGTGCGAGCAGCGGCTCGGTGGCGGCGTCAGTGAGACCAGGGTAGCGGTGCAAAGTGAATGCGGTGCTCGTCATGGTGCAAGCAGGGGCATCTTCAATGCTGGAGCGCTGTCATCTGGAGTCGATGGCGCCGGCATTGGTAGGCCATGGCTGTGGTGCGGGAAGAGGTAGGTGCATTGTGTAACTTTATGAGCTGTGCACTCAAACCACGGTACAAGCATCAGTGTTGATTTCTGTATGGAGCGGCGGTTTCGGGGAGGCCAAGGTGTGGTCGTGAAGCAAGACGGTGCGAAGTGTGGTGCCCACAGATCGTGGTGCGAGCAGCGGCTTGGTGGCAGTGTCAGCAGGCATTGTCGTTGAGACCAGGGTCCCGGTGCGGCATTGCAGCAGTGTGCTCTGCGGGCCTTCAGGACACAGAGCCAGCAGCGGCATTGTAGATGGCGTTGGGTTGCTTTTTCTTCTGTTTCAGCTCAAAACACACAGTCCCCAGTGCTGAGGGCAGAAGAGCGTGACTTATTTGCCGTTCCTGAGAGTCCTTAAACAGGGGGAAAGCTCTACCTTAAGCAAACTCACAAATTAGATTACAGAAAGTTCAGTCCAGTTGTTTCACTGCCCAAGACAGAAGCAGCCACTGCAGGCCAACTCAGCAAAGCACACAGCAAAGTGCTAGTTCCTCCTCACAGCTGCTCCAGCTCTTCTTCTTGGTAGTCTTCTTGATCCAAAAGAGTTCTAAAGTTCAGAGGTCTGGGCCCCAATATTTATATCCCAAAATCCTTTGATCTCTTAGGCAGAGAGTGTCTGTGCCCAGCCAGAACCAGTTCTGCCTTCTCTAGTGTGAATTCCTGGCATAAGGTGGGAACGGCGTGGTCAGAGGCAGACTAGGCCCTTTGAGGTGCAAGGAAATCTCCTCCCCTTTCCCCAATCGCAGCCCAGGTCTATTCAGACCTTTCCTGACCCACCTAGACTATCTGGAGCCACTCCTGCTCCCCAGCATTCAGTTATCCAAAACCCAGACAGGCAATCCACATTCCTGCAGAGGCACACAGGATAACTGAGCAACAAAATACCTACTTTCTAAAAGTGGCATTTTCAAACACAGAATGTAAAAATCACCTTCACTAAAAGATGCATCTTTAGATTCTGAGTTCAGGCATACTAAACAATATTTTCCTACCTGATTCTCCGGGCCAGTTATGCTTATAAGATGTTATAAACAAACTCCCCATTCTGTCCTATGGGGAACAGGTAGCCTTGCAATAGCGAAAAACTAAATTGGCCGTAATTCGCTATCAGAACATACCACACGTACCAGGGCATGTCCTACCTTTCACATACTCTGCACCCAGCCCACAGGGGTACCTGGTGCCGACTTAGGGGTGGCTGACCTGTAAGAAAAGGGAAGGTGAGGGACTGGCAAGTATGTGCACTGACCAAGTCGACATGGCAGTTACAAACTGAGCGTACATTCCGCATTCAGACAAAACTGAGGTACTCTTTTTTAGCCAGAAATCAGCTCCCCCTGCCACCTTGTGGTGGCCCACGGTTCTGAATCCCCCTCCCAATCCAGTACAGTCAGCCCGCAATCTCGGCTTCCTTTTTGACAACACCATGTCCTGTAAAGCTCAGGTCAACAAAGTTACCGCGGCTTGCTTTGGCAAGTTGCGCATGATTAGGAAGATTTTTCCCTACCTCCCTCAGACATCCCGTAAAACGATTGTCCATGCTCTTATTACGGCACATCTGGATTACGCTAACAGCTTATATACCGGAGCTCCCCTCTACCTCATCGACCGATTGCAAATCGTTCAGAATGCGGCAGCTAGGCTTATTGGAAACATCCCTACCCGCAAGTCAGTTAAAGCATATCGGAATGACCTACACTTGCTCCCTATCGCCCGCCGGGTTCAGTTTAAAATCCTGACCCTTGCCTTTCGGGCTATTCATGGAATTGGCCCAGCATACCTGAGTAAAAGACTCAAATTATCCATGTCAGAAAGACACCTAAGATCCAATAGTCTCCGTCTACTGACTGTTCCGAGATTTAGGCTCGCCCGGAGTGGGGGCAGAACGTTCAGTGTGACGGCGGCTAAATACTGGAATGGCCTCCCTTTGGACCTCAGGTTCATTGAGTCAGAGCAGATCTTCCGTCGCAAATTAAAAACCTGGCTGTTCTCCCAACTCTGATCAGGTGTGCCTTTGTAGCCTCAGGCTGGATGGTAGGACCTTGGCTGCCCTCTCTAGTGATTAACTTGTTTTCTTAGCGCCGGGACACCCCCGACGGGGGTAGCTGTGCGCTTTATAAGCTTCTTAAATAATAATAATAAATAATGGCGGGTCTGAGTTACCCTTTCAGGGCTACTCACGTGGGTGACACAATCAGTGCTGCGGGCCCACTAGTAGCATTTGATTCACAGGCCCTGGCACACTCAGTGCACCTCACTAGGGACTAAAAAGTAAATCAAATATCCAATCATGGAAATACCAATCCATAACACAATTTGCACCACAGGAGCACTTGCACTTTACCACTGATCAGCAATGAGAAAAGTGTGCAGAAATAGTACGCCAGCAAAAACAGAGTCAGTACAAGGCGGTCAGAAAGCAAAAACTCAGGGGAAACACGCCAAAAGATGCCAAGTCTAACAAATCATTACATTGAATTTGTAATAAATATTAACAAATAAATATTTAAAACAGTGACTGAACATTTTCTACAGCTTGTCCCAAACCTGAACTAGCAGAATTTATACATTAATCTACACTCAAGATTTTCTCATAGGACAGCCAGAGCATTCCTCAGTGAAAATAGCTTTTGGGGGCTTGTCACTCTAGGGCAGAGGTCTTCAAACTTTTGGATGCCGAGACCCCCCCTGTCAACATTTTGAGGCGCAAGGACCCCCTCCTGACAAAAATTTCTAAACCTGTAGGCAGGTCTACTAGAATTATGAGGCAAGTGAGGACCAAATTAATCGACAGGCTTGACTAAATTGTGTGGGAAGAAAATGTAAGTGATGTTATGTGATGCCGTGTATTTTGGGATAGCATTGCTTCATTATTTTGATATTTTTTACACACAGTAACACTGAGGAAAGATTTCACCCCTTCAGTACCCGTTTATGACCAAAATACAACAAATTGACATCAGAAAGATTTCTAGTCAACTTTTGAGATGGGCCTTCCACTCCGCAGGAATATGTGCTGCCACATTAGAAGCTCACCTGGCCCTGGCCAGGAGAGGTAGGGGTCCCTTAAAAACCTGGCGGTTTTGTGCAGAGTTAAGCAGTTTACCCATGCAGCTTTTCTCTGACCCCCTCCCTTCCATCCCTCTCTCCTCTCCTAAACCCGGATCCTTCTCTCACTTTGCAGGCCATTTTCTTTCACCCCTTTTTACAAGATCTGAACTCTCTCCATTCAACCTCTCACTTTAACAATGCACCTCATCTCTCTAAAGCACCTTTCTGGCAAACATTTCATTTTTTATAGCGCTGTGAAAAATGCGTTGTAAAGGCATGCGTTGTATAAGTATGCGTGTAACATCATACAACCGGGTAAGAGGAGTGACTGCAGGGTGAGTGAGGTGAGTGAGGTGGCGTATGAATTTGGGTGTGGATGCAAGTTCAGAATGGGACGAATGAATATATGATTACTGATGGGCTTGTTTGAGTGAGTTGCTTATTGAGCAGTGAGGGGGTCAGGTGAGTGACGTGTCACATGAGTGCAGGATGAGTAGTGTACTCGTGTGACTGCAGGGTGAAGTATAGGGTGAACAGCGCAAGTGCATTTTGAGTGCAGAGTGATCACTGTGAGTGCAGGGTGAGCAGGTGAATGGTGTGAATGCATGGTGATCAGTGTGAGTGCATTGTGATTACTGTGAGTGCAGGGTGAATGGTGTGAGTGCATGGTGATCAGTGTGAGTGCGAGGTGAGCGTGAAAGTGAAGGGCAAGAATGAGGAGCGAGTTGTCTGAATGCAGGGTGCATTTCCATACACTTGAAGTAACTCAGCATGTTCTTGACAGCAGCAGATCTAAGTTAAACTACTGTGGCATTAATCGGGGATCGAGGGTGGAGGAAATAAATAATGTGCCGATCCTGCAACAAATTTACAGTCTTTTGGTTAGGGTTGCCAGCAGATTATTTTGATGGCCCAGTCGGTACAAAAATAAGCAGACACCTAAAGCTGTATCTTAAGCACTTATCTGTGCATACTTCGAACAACAAATATAAATGGAAAGCACTTTTAACTGTGTTCTAGGGCTGCCTCAATGATCACTGACTGACAAAGAGAAAAAAGACAGAAAAGTCATAACTAATGCATAGATACTTTTGTATTTAAAAATCTATTTAGTGTCAAGAGGAGGTCTTTGCTGGCTATTTAAACAAAACAGGCCGGCATTTGTCTTTTGGCAACCCTACTTTATATTCCTTTTCATTAAATGCATTCTCACACTACAGCAGTAATTGTAAAGTACAAATGTAAGGAACAGGCCCAGTGGGGGCCCAAGGGGTACTGAAACCAGGAAAAAAAAACCAAGCCTCTGTAATCAGTTTACAAAGGCATGTAAATATGCAAATGGTCTTTAAAGACCTGTGAAAAACTCGGGCGTGCTGGAGATGACTCCAGACACTGCCCAGCCGAGCCTAAACCAGATCGAGTTACACTGCAGAGCAGCCGGGCTGAGAGACACGACGAGGGAGGAGGGGGGCTGAAGCCCTTGGGCCTGGGAAGAAGTATGACTGTGAAGTCGCAACCCCCTTTGCATCGCTTCACGGCTCCCCTGGCGGAAGCGCCCCACAGTTTGAAGACCCCTGCTCTAGGGACATGCCTGGACAACAGTAACTTTCTATATGAAAACCCCTACCTGGTAGGCTACAATGTCTACATAAGGGTGCCTTGCTAATATTTAAGTAGACGTTTTTTCCCTTTCAAAAGGGTAATTTTGGCTGGTGGAACTGAAGGTATAAACTGCAGCAGTCAGGCTACATTTAGGGGTGTGCAGAATTTACGTAATCGCGTTGCGCAAATCTCCGCGAAATGGTAAAAATCTCCGCAAACACGCAGAAATTCCGCAAACACGCGGAATTGCTTGTTCGCGATGCTTTTTTACTTTTTGCAATAGCTGTTTGCATGTTCGGGGGGAAATATCTCGCGAACACGCATTTGAGAACGCGAACAAGCACAAAATTTCACAAAGTTGCGGAATGCAGAATTTTGGTCAATTTCGCGTTCTCCGCGGAACGCAAAATTACCCAAATTCCGCAAATTCCACGAACGGAACGAAATTTAGCGCCCAGGCCTAGCTACATTGTTGGACCTAAAGCCATGTTTTTGTTCCACTATTGGTTGGCACAATACATGCTGCAGTCCATGAGTGACATTTACCTTTCCATGGGTGTTGTATCTACACCATATATTAAGACATGATAGGAGAATTAGATATGACATTCAGGAATTAGCTAATAGTTACAGAGTTTAGGGGTCAGAGTACATACTCTGAGCACAGGTCAGCAGTGCCCCTGTGTGCAGAGTCTAAAAACTAGTAATAATCTTCAGAAAAATGTGGGATGACAACACAAAAAGGGGCATTTTATCACAACTATAATAATTTTTATTTTAACAAGGACATTAAGGAAATTTAAATTATGGAAAATGTTTCCTAAAAAAATAGTTTTATTATAAAAAATAGTGCAAAATATATTTAACATTTTCTAACAAAAATATATGCTGTCAAAAAATATCTATACAAATATTTGACACAAAAATGTAAAATATATTTATTTTAAAACACTACTCACCCAAAACCCTCTAAATCACACTGAAACCTTAAAAAGTCTATTAATTAGTAATTAAAAAATAAACAAATTAAAAAAATACAATTAACCTCAATAAATATTATTTAAAACACTCCCCACCTAAAATTGCTTTAAAACCAAAGATATATTTACTGAAAAAACAAAGGTTAAAGTAACATTATAGTTAAGTGTGATACAAGTATCTGTTTTTGCATAAATTGTTAGGTCAAAATGTTAGCAACAACAGAAACGTTTTGAAATAAAAAAAGACAGAAATACATTACTTACAGTTATCAGAGCTAGCTATAACTTACGTATCCACATGAAAGTTAAATTTGCATATACTGTATAATTTAATCACATCCATGTGTAATTTATACTTGGGACACCACACACCATTGCTCTATTTGTCTTGGGCCGTGAATATATGTATATGTGATGTTTCCAATGCTTTGTTGCTTTATGTTCATTTTGTGATTAAATCACTTTTCTGGCCAGGAATGAGATCATTTTGCATTCATTGCTGGCCACTATATATGAGGAGCATACTGTAAAGAGGATTGTTTTGATTAATTCCAGGTGAACCACTGTGTTTGTCAATGCACTTCTAGAACGATTGCATTTTGAAGTCCTAACCAATTGGTGCCTGCAGCTGTGTCATGGGTCACATGACTGTGGATAGTTGGCAGTTGCCCTTTGTGTTGTAATCCTTTCAGACAGTGAGACACAGTTGGACTAAGATGGCAGGATGGGCCATCCTGCCAGGATGAGTGGGCAGAGCTTTTACCTGCCCTAATTGCATTTCAAGGTCTTTCTTTTGTCTACTCCTGCTGCCCTACCTGAAAGCTCCCCACCTTGACATGCTGCGGCCGGGCTTGGCTCCGCCAGAACTTGCCAGGAAAACCGACCGGCCGGGCTTGGCTCCGCCGGCCGGACTACAGCCCCCAGCATCCCTAGGGGGGCTGCGACGCCAACAAACAGCGCGCCAGGCGGCGCATCATAAAACGCCTGCAGGTCCCTCGTCCCGCGAGGACGCGCGCGGGACACGCCGGACGAAGCCCGGACTAAGGGCGGACAGTCTAAGACAGTCCGAGACAGGCAGAGACTGGACTGGGCCAGTTACCCTGCTCAGGTTCTCAGGTGAGACTGTTCCATTGTTCGAGGAGGATTCTGGACATTATCAGGCATTGACTTTACATGCATTGTGTCTAATCCGATTTGTGAGACTGAGGTACACACTTCCAGCGTATTTACACTGTGTTTTCGGGGGGGTTCTGTTTTTTGTCTTATTGGTGTTCTATGCCTAATAAAAAACTGTCCCCGGTAAAAAACACTATGGACAACTACTTAGTGCAGGTAGTTGCTAAAATTAATAGTGAGAGGAGATCCTCACTTGGGCTGGGTGCTTCTCCCAAGTCTCCTACATCAATTCTGTTAGTACCTGACTCTGTTCAATCCCCGAACATAGCTAATAGTAGTTGCCCGGTTGTAATATCTGAATTTGACGACAATGCTCTCCTGGACCAGACTAATTGTGCACTTGAGGTTAGTGATAGTGAAAATGAGGCTGATTTACACCCCCAAGAGGTAAAAGCCCCTACCCCAGTACCTGCGCCACGCACTACCAGAGGAGCAAAAAAAGGGTCAGCAAAAGCGGGGAGGGCTACGCTCAAGTCGCAAGAAGCCTGCCTCCCCACCAAGTAACACTGTGGTGGAGGAAGAAGGGTTACTTGATGAAGTCGGTGTGTCTTTAACCAATGAGCAGTTTAGGAAGTTGCTGGCTTTGATAGACACCAAGATCCAGGGAATTGTAAAGCCGTTGGTGGGGAAGATAGATAAGCTCAATAATGAAGTTAAACGATTAGGGGGCCTTTTGAGCAAAACTTTGGAGGAAGTAGAAAAACTGCCTGAAGAAATCATAAATAAGATTGAGTTAAAGAATGGAACATCAAGCTCTGAGGGTGAGGGTGAGGGAGGAGCATTCCCCTTGTCTAATCATCCTGTGGTTTCACAGGTTTCACAGGTAGAGGTAGGGGAGGGTGTACAAGGGGTAGTTGTCCCTCCTGTTGTACTTCCAGACCAGGATCATGCGAAAGGCTCGGTTGAGCTTATAGTTGAGGCTTCCCCCTTAGTCCTTGTTCTAGCTAACGTTCCTAAACTGGATCCAGGACAGGATGAAACTACATCTTCATTGCGGTCTAAAGCCTTATACTGGCTAACCAACAATATGGTAATAAACCCCTGGGGTAAGAAACAACTGGCAGAGGAACTAGTTATGGCTAGGAGGGTGGAGTGGATAGGTAGCAGCCCAAAAAGATTCAGGGGTGACTGTGTTGTTCTGAATTTCTTACACCCTGAGGTGCTAATCAACATCTTGCCCAATCTTCTACCCCCACAGCGAAGGTCCGCTGATTTTATCCCTCTTACCCTAGACTTTTTCTACTATCGGAAAGGGGGGGTTTCTAATTGGTATACATTAAGAACAAAATGGAATGTGGTTTCTGCAAAGGGGAAGTATGCTACTAACTCCTCTGAGTGGGGAATAAATCTTGAGAATAGGTTCTCAGCCCTCTCCAATTTGAATGACTGTGATTGACTTCAAGGGGGTAAATGTTCAGTATCATTTGCTGTAAAAGCCCAGAGAATATGCTCCCGGAATGTCCACAAAAGTAATGAGGTTGCCCATTTGAATCCTATAAGTACTTTAGCGCAGACAAGTTTAGCGATACCTGTGGCGGGAGTGCCCTCTCCTTTGATTTTAACTCCTGATGTTCAACTTGATTGTCCGACCGGGGTGGGGAATCTAATCTCTTGGAACTTGGCTGGGCTATGCTCCAAACTAGATTGTGGGGACTGGCATGGCTTTGTTAATTTATATGATGTATGTATGTTTCAAGAGACTTGGGCATGTAAACCTGTATTTGCGCTAGGATATTTAAATTTTTCTGTGCCAGCAGTAAAGGGTCCGAAAGGGAGACCGATGGGAGGTCTTACGATCTGGGTCCGACAAACCCTCAAACTTAAAATAACAAATATTGAGACTAGTCATAATGACATTCAGTTAATCAGGGTAACCAGTGATGTAACAGGGTCACTAGATATATATAACATATACGCTAGGAATGTTAAGGGTGTTAGATCTGATGTTTTAATCACATTGGGTAACCTCCTTGATAAATTTTCACCTGATAACAAGGTGGTGATAGCAGGCGATTTTAATAGGACGTTTGAGCCCCTGGTCTTAAGTGAGGTCTCCATTGCAGCAGAAGAGGACTCCCAATGGGGCATTCCTGTGTTAGATCTGAAGCCAGTTACTCGTTGGGCTGAGGAAATTATAGATCTGAATGCACTGTGCTTAGAAAAAGGTCTGAGAGCTTTGAATGGACGTACAGCTTTGGATAGAAAAGGCTCCATGACCTTTGACAACGGAAGACATAAAAGTAGGATAGATTATGTTATTTGCAGCTTATTGCTGTGGTCATCTGTCCGGGATATGGAGGTCCTTATGAGACCTGAGAGCGATCATAATCCTTTATGTGTGGAGCACAAATGGTGGGCCGTTGGGACAAGTCCTACTTGTTTAAACACTCTTGCTCCGCCTTCACTCATCCCAGAAAATAACATGCGTAGGCTTAAATGGGCCAGTGTTGTGACCAATCAACAGGCTATTGATAATATTAATTACGAAACTGATCAAGCCATAGCTGCTTTGGAAACAATTAGTGTTTCCCCCTCTGGCCTGAAGTAAGTGGTTAACATTCATGATACTCTGTTCGCCAAGATTAAAAAACATTTCCTGAAACCTGTTAGGCGAAATGGGGCTAGAGCTAGTAAAGATGCTAAATGGTATAACGCCAAATGTAGGGCTGCACGTCTGGCTCTAGGGCAGGCACTTAAAAGGAGGGTGGCCGAAAGCACTTGTCTAGCCAGAAAGAATTATAAAGCCTGCATAGTGAAAGCTAAAAGAGCCTGGGATGAGCTACACTGGTGTAAATTGAAAAAAGCAAGTGATAGAAAAGATTCCAGAGCGTTCTGGAATATCGTTAAATGGGGTAGCGAGAGAGCAGAGGAATCCCCTAATAATAACGTACCTCAGGAAGCTTGGGTAGAATTTTTTAGCTCGCAGTACGCTTTTAATACACAGATTAGAGAGGAGGACAGTATTACTATGTCTTTTTCTTACGGTAATCTTTTTAACGATAAAGAGATTTTGATTGCTATAAATGCTGTGAACAGAGGACGCGCACCCGGATCAGATGGCATTCCTGCAGATATCTTTTTAAATGATAAAGAGCGGTGGTGTAAATATATTTATTTACTCATCAATTTTATTGCCAAGGGTGCTGAGGTTCCAGCCTCTTGGAGAGGAGCTGTGATTATCCCTGTGTTTAAAAAGGGAGACCGTGCACTGCCGGGTAATTATAGGCCAATCAGCCTTATCGACACTGTACAAAAAATAGTCGGCCGTGTGGTGGTAAATAGGCTCCTAGATTGGGCAGAGGACAACAACATCCTATTGCCGTACCAAGCAGGATTTCGAAGGGCAACCAGCACGGTTGACCAAGTGTTCCGTTTCCAACTGCTTCAGTGGAAGACTGTGGTGTTGGGAGGAGGCAGCCTTTATGCAGCATTTGTTGATTTGAGGGCTGCCTTCGACCTGGTCCCCCGGGCAAAACTGTGGCAAGTTCTACAGAGTTTGGGGGTCCCTGAGGAATTACTGACTTTGGTAATGCGTTTACACGAGCTCACTTTTGCCAAAATACAGTGGGGAGGGCATGACATGGTCACAGATGAATTTCCAGTTGAAAGGGGGTTCGACAGGGGTGTTCAATGGCCCCAACCTTGTTCACTCTGTACATAAACGGCGTTGTCCCCCGTATGGTAACAGCTCCTGTAGACGCTCCATCTCTCTCAGGGTTAAAAATCCCTATATTAATGTTTGCGGACGACACGCTTATTATGTCGAAAACGCCTAGTGGTTTGCAGCGTGCTCTGTGTATTTTTGAGAATTTCTGTGGGGAGCATGGGTTAGAGGTGAACGCCACTAAAACCAAACTCATGGCTTTTAAACCACATCGTAGCTGTAAGTCTAACATCATCATGAGTGGGCGGCCTCTTGAGGTAGTAAACTCATTCACATACCTAGGAATTCTCATCGCAGATAATAATAGATGGAGCCAGCATATAAATATTGCCACTTTGCGACATAAGCAATTGTCGGGTGCCATTAATATGGAACATAGGAAATCTTTGACCAAACCTGTTAAGCCAGCTTTATTGGTTTATGAAGCGAAGGCTATAGGGTCGGCACTTTAGGGTGCGGAGATATGGGGCTTTGAAAATCTGAATTCTTTACAGGGGTCGGAGAATAAATTCTTAAGATTACTTACTGGTACCCCAAAAAGCACTCCTCTCCTGCCTTTAAGATATGAGCTTGGTAGGAAGCAAATCAAGGATCTAGCCAGACTACGTCCAATCTTATATTGGCGACGACTATGGACTACCCCCGAGCTTGCGCATTATGCCGAAGGTTTTATTGATGTCATAAAGGCGGACTGTTTTCATAGAATTAGTTGGCTCAATTCACTGAAGGCAATATTGTTCGAGCTTGGGTTAAGTTCTATATGGCTAGACCCAACAGGTGCATCATTCCCTACCAAATCTGCCTTAAAAATTATATTCTGGGAACATGTTGCTAATAAGAGTATGAGTAATTTGAGTAATGGGTCTATGTCCGCTGGATTCCTTGAGGTAAAACTGTACCCGGTTTTGGAGTCATACTGGGATATTGTTTCAAAACCGGGTGACAGGAAGCTCCTATTCCAACTGAGAGCTGGAGCCCTCCCTATAAGATCTTTGACAGCCAAATGGGGCTGAGGGGGGAGTGACATCTGCCCAGCCTGTGGAACAGGGAAGGAAACTCTTGGACATTTTTTGTTCTCTTGTAAAGCATACTGTGTCCCTAGACGCGCTTGGTTAGCTCCTATGTGTAGGAACCTTGGTACAACCTGCAGTTCTGTTGCTCTGCGCATTATATGCTCAAGCCCATTAACATGGATATTAATAGCGACAGCTAAATATATTGGGTGGGCTTGGGCGATCCGTCAGAGACTGCTAGTCAATTAACTATTCTCTGGGTGAACATGCAGAGACTGCTAGTTATTTAACTATTCTCTGTTTGCAAAATCTGTTTTTATAAAATCTCCTTTAGTTTTTAGAATAATAATGAACTAGATAGATATTCAGAGACTGCTAGTTATTTGACTATTCTCTGTATGTAAAATATGTTTCAATGAAATTGACACCGCTCGCTCTTTAAACTGTATATACTTTTTAATGTATAAATCAAACCTCTTATGAATTCTTTTTAAATTTTTTGTAAATACTGCGAGATTTCGTTCTAACCAAATGTACTGTACGTATTTAGTAGTGCTTTGTAAATGTGTCTGATCGTAAATTTAATTCTATTTTAATACTGTCAATATTTTGTGTATGTTTGCTTTTATGAGTATACACTCGAATAAAGCACTTTTGAATTGAATTGAATTTCAAGGTTTGCTTCTAGCACACTCACAAAGAAATTTGACACCAGCATATTGTCACCCTAGACCACTTGGAGCCTGACAGAGAAAGGAAGGAAATTTCCAGAACCAAATGCAGAGGTAGCTTAGAAGTTCCCCCAGTTCAAAAGCTCAGTGCAAAAATCCTCTGGAGTGTCCCAAAGATATGAATTTTGAAAGGAACAATAAATCACTGCTTTTTTACTTCAGCGCAATAAATAATTATAATGGACCGCACTCGTGATCAACTTTCCAAAC
Source organism: Lissotriton helveticus (assembly GCF_964261635.1). Classification (NCBI taxonomy): domain Eukaryota; kingdom Metazoa; phylum Chordata; class Amphibia; order Caudata; family Salamandridae; genus Lissotriton; species Lissotriton helveticus. The sequence continues at coordinate 2,100,257,892 of NC_136059.1, read as the reverse complement.
TTTGGAAACCTTTTATGAAGTTGTAAACTACTTCTTTGGGCTACAAACCCAGGCAGGGAGCGAGTCACGGGACCAAAGAGGCTGGGTTGAATCTTTCAGTCAAAACAGGCTCTATTGCAAACAGCCATAGGCTTTAATAAAGTGGTCCTGCTGCAAGGGATGCAGGATACTGAAGATGCTAAACGATGCTGAGGATGCTCATCCGGTGACTGGGGCCTTCCTGTGAGTCCAGCCAAAAAACAGTTGCCACTGTCTACTGGTCTCTGGCTACAGTGAAACCAGCGGTTTCCTTTAACTGGTGGTAACTTCCTTGCTGGGCAACCAAACTGCTTTCCAACAACTCTCCTGGGTGCAGCAGAGTTGGGTACAACATTTGAAATTTGAGACTCAGTCTTCCGGAGTCAGTGGCGGGCGAACACTTTCGTCTATCAACTCACCCAGGCAGGCGTCTTCAGCTTTTGTTGCCTTGTACTGTAAAAGGAATCAGCCAACTGACTTTTGCATTCACTGATTCCGTCTGAGGCTCAAGGAAAACGTTTCCTTGAGCAGAACACCACAGGTCATATCTTTGCTAGACAGAGGAGCAGCAGGTAAAGTACAGTCTTGGATCAGACTTTCTTTGATCGGTCCAGGGAATAGCAGGGCAGTCCTTTTTCAGCCAGCTCTTCAGCAGGTTTGTGATTCGAAGTCGGGGTGCCAGGGTTGCCACTTTAATGCCCAGTTTGTGGCATTAGGGGATGTGGCTACTACTAGCCAATGGGCTACTAGGGCCCCTTCCTGTAAAGTGTGGCAGCTGTCTGTCCTAGAATAAAGCATTCTGCCCACTCCCAACAAAGCAGAATCCTTCTCTTGGTGTGTGGAGTTCCCCAGCCAACCCCAGAGAAGTGGCTACCTGGGGGCAACACGCCCACAGAAAAAAGGTTTCGCCTTTGAAAATCACCTTATGGACTCACCCTGTTTGGCCTTCCTGCCACCTTGTTTGTGTTCACACCTCCTCCCAGGAGGACAGAAGGTGGTCACATGGCCAGCAACTGTAAACGGTTACTGAAAAGCTTTGGATAGCAAAGTGGCTATTACCTGAAGTTGCGACTTTCACAAATGTTTCAATAAAGTTGACTTGACCATCACGTCAGGTTTAATGTAACAATTCCTTTGATACCTTGAAGAATCATAATTAGTAGTACCATTCAGAAGTTAGCACTTGTGAGTTATCAGCATGTAACTCTGTAATTGCCAATGAGGCTACTAGCCATTCGACAGTGAAAACAACAATGTGGTGCTTTTACTATCAGGACATGTAAAATTAAGACATGCATGTCCAGCCTTTTAGTATAATGCATCATGCCTTTAGAGTTCAGACTTAGGGGTGACTGATAAATATTAAACAAGCATTTGCAATGCAATAGGTCTCCCTTTCACTCTAGTTTGAGCTATTGGCATTGAGAATGGCTTTTATGTATGTTTTGGGTTTTAAAACATAAATAAAAGGCATTGTCATTTACAATATTAATATCTTAAAATCTTGCAAATGTGAGACCTATTGCATTGCAATAAAGGGCCTTCTCGACTGCTTCTTAGATTGTAAATATCAGAGGAAGAGACCGGCCTGCGACTTCTTCAAAGTAGTAATAAACAGTGCAGTGAAGAAGATGTGTAAGTGTTGTAAATTACGCAGACACAAAGTGTGAAGTGAGAGTTGCATATGATTCAAGCTATAAACACTAACAAAGTGTTCTAACACCTTTTGCTCTGTGATTAAACTGTCTCCGCTCAGGAGGAAGAGAGGGAGGGGGCGTGTGGCATTGCATAATGTCATTACTATCTTTGGCCTAATAAAAAACACTCCAGCTGTAGCAGGGCTCTGGCTTCACCTCCTGGTGCAGGGCGGGCTGTGCATTATAGCGAACATGGAGGGAGGGAGGGAGGGATGGTCTCGGCTGCAGCTCTGGCCTCGTATAGTGCGGAGGTGGTGGTATTAGTGGTGGTGGTATTGGTATTGGTGGTGGTGGTGGTGGTGGTGGTGGCATGCACACTAGCCCAGTCTCGACCTAAAAAGTTACTGTGCACACTAAGGAACAGACATACCTCAATGTTGACATACACCTTAGTTCTCTTCAAATTCCACTGCATTCCTGTGGGGATGAAAAAAACTATCAAGTTTCCAACGCTCTTCCGCCTCTGCCACCCATCATGAGACATCAGTCTACAGAGACCGCTGGGAACCCTGTTCTTTCATCAATTTCCAAAGAACTATGGAGCTGCAGTGCTGAAAAATCTAGCACTAGGGACAATGGATTGAGAATCTGCTGAAAAAGCTCAAATAGCTTATAAAGCGTATTGTTTTTAAAATGTACATTAGCAAAGAGTTTTTTGTGATCTGTATGTGCTGGGGATGGTCTGTGGAGAGCCAATGAGCCATGAACAGCAAGTAGCAGGGCCTTGCTTCTAGGCCATGTGGTGGCAAAAAATGAAAGGGGGATTGTGATTGGTTTTTTAGCACCCCATAAGGTTTTATATGACAGGAGCAGAAGGATACTAATCATGGAGCATTAAGGCTGCCCAGGGCATACTGCTGCGGGCACCCCTGCCACACAGGTGGTGCAGAAAGACGTGTTCCTTACAGACACTAACGGGTATTGGGGGATTGGGGGGGTAATACTGGAGAGCGAGCAGTAGAGCAGTGAGGTTGGGGAGCACACTGGATTTTCCAGTGCACATGGGGGGCACAGTGGAGAATTGGGCTTTTCCAGGTAGAGCTGTGTGTTGATGCACAAAGTTTGTCATCACCTAGGCCATGAGTCAAGCAGTGCTCACTGCACATTTGTGAGGAAGGGTGCCCCTAGCACGCTATCTTCAGATGCATTTTTATAAGGGGGTAAGCTTGGGGTGTGATACCCCAGGTGCACCGGGTGACAGGGGTGCACCTGGGGCACATGTCTGCAGATGAGGTTGAACTTGGCTTTTGGCACTTTATCAATGGGATACACCTAAAACACTGCTTGCTTTGTGGGCACCTCATCTGGCACAGTGCCACAGCGGAGGTACTGTGCAATGGTGTTGGTGGAACTCCAAGCAGGGCTGCATGGTGACGCTTCCCCTGGCACACTGATTGGATGCACTTTTCCTAGCACCCCAAGGGCGGCGGTGCACTCCTGCTGATACAACCTCAGCCACAATTATCTATGTTATGGAGGCTGAGTACCTACAATATCAGTTTTCCTGCTACCACTCAGACAAGCATAGTTAAAACAAAATAAAAGACTTGCAATACTTTAAATGAACACAGTGCAACTTAACGCATTAGTTCCTTAACTTATTCACATCTTTTAGGTTTGCTTTTGTGGAAAGAGAGCCATGCGTAGTTTTTTGGGGGGGAGGGAGGGTGCTCCACACAATTGCTGAGGAGCGCTTCCGACCCACTAGGGTGGGCAGCCTGGGACAGTGTTGGAAGGGCCCCAAACTCTGTGGAAAGGGAGTTGAGTGGAAGTTCGGCTGCTGGCTCACATGTCTTAAGTGGGACTTGGGCTCCGGCGGTTTAAAAGAAGAGTCAGGCAGCTTTATTAGGCTCTTGGGCACAGTTTGCAGCAACCCCCCTATGCTTTTGGGGTTCATGACGCCATTGAAGAGCGCCTCCAGATCTGTCTCCAAGTCCCCGCGGATGTGCACAATCTGGTGTCCCGCTGACGGCTGCGACTGCTGAATGGAGTCCATTATGGGCCGAACTAGGGCGCTGCCTTTTCACTCGGGGGCCTCGGGCACCAAATCTCAGCACGCAGGAGCGCTTGCTCAGGCAGTGGGGCTGTGGCTCAGGTTGTGCTGCATCCCTGAGATTGGCTTCCTATTCTCCCTGCCGATACTTCCCCACTTTTCCCCCACTGCTATGATACAAAAACTTCCTACTCAAACTTTTATTTTGTTTGCTGCTCCTGCAGTGCCCCATCTGACCTCAGCCTGGGCTGGGGGATGGGGGCGGTGCTGGGTCTCTCTTTTCCTTGGGGCATATTATCAAGGGGGTTTATCTCCGCTTTTTTGGCTTTAAAAGCAAGAAAGCGAAGATAAAATGATCTCCCTATTACCTAGCTGTCGCTAACACCAGTTAGCGACAGCTAGTAGGAGATAGCGACCATCTTGGGCCCCACTTTGCATGTCAGTGATATTTATCACTAATGACATGCAAAGTGGGCGTGCCAAGATGTTAGCGACTGGAAACAGTCGCTAACAACGCTATCTCCAATTACCAACTTATGGAGATATTCGCGCTAAGCGCGAATATCTCCAAAAGCTAACACCTGCCCTGAGCAGTTCTTAGCCATGTTATCCAATGGGAGGTGGATAACATGGCTAAGAGCATTAGCTCGATAATGCATTAATATCGCTGACTTTTCAGCGATATTCATGCATTGCGGCCGATTTTTATTGCATTTGCGATAAACCTTGGTAATACTGAGGATAATGATATTTTGCCTGACCAAATAATGTCCACTACATATTCCCTATGTTACATTCATGTGCATGTCACCCATGCATATTTCTCATAGTGGCCTGAATCACTAGGCCTCTGCAAACATGTCCTGCAAGTCAAGTCATCAAAGTCTCCCAAACGTTAAGCTAAAATAAAGGCCCATGTATTTTGCATTCTATATTGTGCATTTTTAAATAAATATCGTACTGAGCCCTTTATTTTATTGTGGTTGAACCACTTTCTGAACTTCTGCCAAGACAGTGTTATGAATAACAGTTATCTGTTTTGCTGTACAGAGTGGCATCCCTGCCCGGTGAGGAAATGTAAACAGAACCCGTTCGCGACAGATAAGGCCTAGCTCTCTGTCTCAGCCCCCATGCAATGAACGGAGAAATATATGCTTTTCTGATTCTTAGTGGTGAACAACCTTTTGCTTCAGACAATACATCCCCTATCATATCAGATTGTACAAGATGTGCTTTTCGCCCTGACACAAGAGATGTCTCTGCTAGGCCGAAAGTCAGCTCTCCTCCCAGTTACACGTCAATTGCACGCCATGCTCAAAGTTGCACAATTAGGGCAGAGTTCCAGCTGGTCATGCAAACTCCTCCCCTAAGTACCCACCCACCTATGACATCTACCTATCATCTACCTATGACTCATCAAGTGTACGCCCACATGCTCTTATCTCTTTCTTTCTTGCTCTGCCTGGAGCGCTCCTCCCTATGTACAAGGAGTAAAATGTATATATGCTGTTCATTGTTATTAAATGTGAGATTACTCTTCCTGAACCTCAGTGGTGATGGAACATATTCTCCCTTTGACTCGAGTTATTGGAATAAAGCCCATTTTAACTTGGACACCACGGATCCTGTCTCTCATTTGATGCATGATATTTTGTTAATGCCTAGAAATTCTGCCAGGGTAATATTTTATTTACCACATTAATTGGCGCCTGAATAGGTACATGTCCCTTTCCCCACTCGCCGGAGTTTGTAGGTCTAGTCTTTGCCCCCTTCCACAGCCGTGACGGACTTTAAAGTGTACACGCCATTGGGATTACCCGCTACTCCCTCAGGCCCAGGAGGAGGACGGACTGCGACCAGGCATCCATGTGAGGCGGTGAGGAAAGCGGATCGTCTCAACCCAGAGCCCAGCCCGTGAGAGAGCAAGGTCCGAGGTCTCCAGAGGTCCACCTGTTCCAAGGCGCATGCGTAGAAGTCCGAGGCCTTCAAGTTTCAAGATTCTGCTTCCCGGTGAGTACCACTATGGGGAATGCATCAAGATTAAAGACGTGTCCGTGGTAAACGTGGGTGCGGTAAAGACGTGTCTCATTCACGTGAGACCGGTAAAGTACGGGCCCACGGTTAAACGTGGGAACGGTCAAGACGTGTCTCATTTTTGAGACCGGTATGGTTGTACTGTATTTCAGTGCATAAAGTTTTTCAAGTACATGTTTAGCTCTCTGTATCAGTTTAGGTTGTAACTGTTTTAGTGTTTAATATTTGTTTGTGTGTGAATGATTGTTGATTGTTTCAGTCTATTTTTGTGAATATTGGTTTCAAACATGCCACTGTTTTCAAAGTTACGTCAGATATGGACCAGAAAAGGTATACTAGAAGAACCAGTTAACATCCCGCCTAGAGACACACCTGGTCATTATATGTATAATAAGCATGGATTAGACGCCATTTTGTTTTTAGATTTATGGGTAGACTACACCAAGGACCTGGAGGAAAAGTATAGATGGCCAATCTCGGGTACATGGGATCCTGAATGTATTATGAGGGTGGAGGAAGCACTATGTAAAAAGAAGTCAAGACCCTCTCAGAAAGATGCCATCGAATTGTGGCGCAAAGAGTCACATAGGAGAACAGAGAAAGAATTGAATAAAGCAGATAGAACTAGACAAGCTGGGGAAAAAGCCAGAGAAAAGGAACTGCGGGAGGAGGGGGAACGTGTCAAAACAGAACAGACTGATAGGGAAAGAAACGCCGTTGTTAATGGTATTTATCCCGTTCTGTCAGAAGAACTAGCTAAAGTGACCACCTCAGAAAGATCCAGTAGGTCTCGAACGCCACCACCTGTACCATATAGAGTACATAGAATAAAGCCGACAGCATCTGAAGCATTCATTTCCTCGTATCTAGACGATTCCCTCCCGGACTACGTTAATGCAGGTTTTCCTCCACCCCCAGCAGCGGATCAGCTCCAGCAACTTCAGCAGCAGCTAGAAGATGACGTAGGTCCTGGGGCAGTGGGAGGGGTGCCTACTGTAGATGCAGCCATTCCATTGTGTGTATATGATACAGAACCAGGAAAGGGTTCAATGGTCGTGATTTCACGTAGACTAAGACAAGCTGTTGCATATCTAGAGACATTACCAGACATGAAAGATCACCTAGATAGCATGTATCGTTTTATTAGAACGGGGGAGGGACCAGATAGTATAGCACAAGCCATGGCACAGAGAAAAGTAGGGGTTAAGAACCATGTCTTACGTTTTATTATTAACTGCCTGATCAGGGAACAGGACGAAGGGGACGGAGATGTAAAAGCAGGATTGATAGAATGGAGTGATCACATAGATGCCGGTAGACATGAGAAACAGGGACAGATAGATGCCATGTACAAGAAAATACGAAAGGAAATAATAGAAAGGCACAGAAAAGAGTCTGAGGAAAATGGTGAGTTATCAACAGAAGAAGTAGATGAGCCAAAAGACAAAATGAATTATGTAGGAAAAGCGCGACAGTTTGACAGACCCAAGTGCCTTGATTACCGTAAACAGGGGCCAGCTATAAAAGAAAGGTATTCCCTTGAAGCTCTATTCAAAGCTACTGAGAAAGCACTGAAACAATGGACAGGGAGTGAGAGACCTCCCACACAACACGAAATAGAGTTGGCCCGGTCAGCCACCCAGTGGGTGTCCAATGCCAATATATATAGCAGTGATATAGTGGCTCAGACTTTCTTAAGCCTTCCACCGAACGAACAGCGTTTGGCTGGTATTTACATGGTTCAACACTTGCTAACGTTGTATAAAAGTCAGCATTCTGATCCTGGTCACTTGCATAAAATACTTGACGACATTTTACTAGATAGATGGACAGGTTTAGGTACTGAATTAATTAATGTAATCCTGGATCAACGACATAAGTACATAGATTCTCTGACTACATACATGCCTCCAGTCTTACACCATGACAGACATAACGTACACATAGACAGACTGAACCCCCTACGAGAGGTTCATCCCGTTAAGAATGTGGCCAATGAGTTACAACGAGTGTATGTTTACACCCCCTTAACGAAATTAGAGATTCTTGAAATGAAAAAGATGTTGCCTTGTCATGATAAAGACCCAGGGGGATTTCACCGTGAATTAAAAGACATCCTCCGCATAGGAGATTATACATACGCTGACATTCTGAAGCTATTAAAAGTACTGTTACCTGCAGGGATTTATGAAAGGCTTAAGGAAAAAGACTGGGAAGTGGGTGAGAAAAAGTTAAGTTGGGATGCATTGGAAACAGAGGAGAAGGGCAGGCTCCCAGGAGTTGGTCTTGGAGATAGAGCTAGAGAACTACCTGAATTCCTGATACAAGTTTTGCCAAGATTATTGATTACTAAAAAGGAAGATTGGGATGCTATTTCAGCATGTAAACAAAAGCAAGACGAGGACACTAGTGATTTCTATTCTAGATTTGAGAAATGTTTTACTATTAATAGTGGCCTTAAGCCTGGTAGCGAGTCATTTCCACATCTTTTTGTGAGCAAATTAGTAGAGAATTCCTTACCCCAGATCAAGAATAGAGTACTGAAGGTTGAGAGTACTTGGCAAGCAAACAGCCCTTCGCAAATGTTACAGATGCTACAGTATCATCAGAATAGGATTAGAGAAGAGCAGGATCATGAGAAGAGACGCATGAAAGAGACAAAAATGAAGGTGCTGGTTGCCCAGACGGTACCGGCGACTTCAAACAAACATAACACGACACCTGTCAAAGGGAACTGTAACTATTGCAAACAACCAGGTCACTTTGTAAAGGACTGCACTGTTCTGAAACACAACATTGCTACAGGCAAGACAAAAGAGCGACAGTACACTCCTAGACAGAATAACACGCAACAGAACACGCAACAGACAGTAGCGAATTATCCTCCACCACCGCCTGTTCATGCCACACCACAAATGTATCAGCACACACAGTCTGACTATCCAGAATATCAACAGTTCTCATGAAACAGCCTCGAGAGGGAAGTAGGCTTGCCCCTTATTGAGGTTCCTGTAGATCAAGAGGGTCCGTATGTACATAGTCGTGTTCTAGGTCAGGATCGAAAGTTTCTGATTGACACAGGGGCGAGCAGAACTACCATCAGTCATGACGAGGTTCCAGGGGCACCTCTCTCAGGCTCACAGAATGTTTCCCTGGGATTTTCAGGAAAGCCTATTGTTAATGAAGTATCAAAACCAGTCTCCCTAGGGGTTGGTCCACTTTCACGTACCACTGACTTGCTACTTACTAAGTCATGTCCAGAAAACTTACTTGGTATGAAGACATTAAAAGATCTAGGAGCAGTTATCTGCTGTTGTCCAGAAGGAGTACGCCTGTTCTTACGTGATTTTAAGGGACATTATGTACTGACTGATTTTGACCACAGACTCAAGAACGTGCCACAGATCCTGTGGGCACAAGGACCGACTGACGTAGGTTACATGGACATTACGCCTCACCATGTCACACTCAAAGCAGGAGTAGTACTTCCACGTATTAGGCAATACAAGTTACCACCAGACGCCGAAACAGCATTACTGAAAATAGTTGACGAATTTATTGCACGGGGGGTAGTGGTAGAGACAGTCTCAAATGTATGTAACTCGCCTGTCATTCCTACCCTATAAAGATCTGATCCTAGTGTACTGCCAGTGTACCGATTGATTATTGACCTGCGAGAATTGAACAAATGTGTAGTACCACAATATCCAGTGGTGCCAGACATTTCTTCATTGTTGACTGCTATTGATTCAGAGGCTACTTACTTTACTGTTATCGACTTGAAGAACGCTTTCTTTAGTGTTCCCATTCACCCAGACAGCCAGTACCTGTTTGGATTTTCATTAAAGGGTCGTAGCTTTGTCTTCACAAGGGCTCCTCAAGGTTTTACAGAAAGCCCTAGTATTTACAGTCAGGCATTAAAAAGACAGCTAGACAGCATTCACATGCCTTCCAACACTGCGTTACTACAGTATGTGGACGATATCCTGATTACAGCACGTTCAGAAAAAGAATGTGAAAATGCATCACTGACAGTCTTACATTTTCTGGCTGACAAGGGGCACAAGGTGTCCCCTTCGAAGTTGCAATTCTGTGAAAAGCAAGTAGTGTACCTAGGACACTTGCTTTCCAAAGAGGGGAGACAGCTAACACAAGCACGTATACAGCTCATTGCTAACCTTTCACAGCCCAAGACACAAAAGGAAGTACGTGCCTTTATTGGCCTCACTTCATACTGTAGGCAATGGATTCCCCAGTATGCCTTTCTAGCCAAACCACTCATACAGTTAACTACACAGGAGGCAGGGGGGACTGTCCTCCCTTGGACACAAGAACACACCTTGGCATTCGAGGAATTAAAAAGAGCTTTATGTCAAGCGCCAGTGTTAGCGACTCCATGTTACAGCAAACCTTTCATGCTTTTTGTAACTGAAAGAGAAGGAACAGCGTTATCTGTTCTCACACAAGATCAAGCAGGAAAACACAAGCCTTGTGCTTATTTTTCTAGCACGCTAGACCCAGTGGCCCAGGCTCTGCCTGCATGCCTGAAATCAGTTGCAGCAACAGCCCTAGCCATAAGACAAAGTGATTCAATAGTATTGGGCCACCCTCTGACAGTACAGGTTCCACATGCAGTGGAGGTTCTCTTAAACAGAACTCAGACACAACACTTGACTGTAGCAAGACTGACAGGATATGAACTGACATTATTTCAACCACACATAGAGATCAGACGTTGTAATATTCTGAATCCTGCAACACTTTTGCCCTCAAGTACAGTAAATGCACCATCACATGACTGTGTGGAACTAATGAATATAGTGACGAAACCAAGACAAGACCTGACAGATATTGCACTTTCAGACCCAGACTTAACGCTCTATGTAGATGGATCATGCATGAGAACGAGTGCAGGAGAGTTAGTAGCGGCCTATGCTGTGAACACTGATAAAGAAGTCATAGAGACACAGAAAATAGACACATTGTCAGCACAAGCAGCAGAGCTCATCGCTCTGACACAAGCCTGCATAGGAGCTAAGCACTTGAAAGTAAACATTTATACTGATTCGCAATATGCCTTTGGCGTTGTTCATGATTTCGGGGTCTTATGGAGGGAGAGAGGTTTCATGACCTCCCATGGGACCAAGATTCAGCATGGCCAGCTTATTCAAGCCCTGTTAGAAGCCATACATTTACCTACAGCCATTTCTATCCTGAAGTGCAAAGCTCACACCAAAGTTACAGACACCATTTCCCAGGGTAATGACCTGGCAGATCGAACAGCTAGACTTACAGCCCAGACACCAACAGACACGACAAGGACAGAGGTACCATTACTGACAACATGTATGACAGTCAGGGATCCCACTCAAGACGTGCTCGACATACAGACACATGCCACTGCATATGAGATAAAGAAATGGACTGAACAAGGAGGGGTCCAGACTGACCAAGGTTGGATGACTAAGGGAAAAGGCACATGGTTTCTACCAGATTCTATGGTACAAGTAATCATCAACACAGCACACAGTCCAGCACACTTGGGAGAAAAAGCAATGTTAGACTGCTTACAGAACATCTGGTTTAACAAGCACATGCGTGCCGCAGCGAAGCAGAAAGTACGAACATGTATGATCTGTTGTCAGTTCAATCCAGGTAAAGGCATCCCGGTGGAACAAGGCGGATTTCATCCTCCTGACCACCCTTTTGAGGTTCTCCAGATGGATTGTATCCAAATGGACAGATGTAGAGGTTACAAGTATGTCTTGGTGGTAGTGTGTGCACTATCTAGATGGACAGAAGCTTATCCAGTTCCAGATTATACTGCTGTAACAACAGCCAGACAGTTAGTGCGCGAGTATTTCTCCAGGTATGGATTACCTCGGGTGATCTATTCAGATAACGGCCAGCCATTCTCCTCTGAATTAATGAAACAAGTGTCCCTTCTGTTAGGTTACACATGGAAGTTCCATTGTGTCAGACACCCAGAAGCAGCAGGCCTTGTAGAGAGACATAATCAAACCCTCAAGACAAAATTAGCAAAGGTCTGTGCAGAGAAAGGCGTGGATTGGATGGTAGCCTTGCCGGTTGCCCTTTTTTACATGCGTATGGTAGCACATTCCAGAACAGGCCTATCTCCGTATGAAGTGGTTTTCGGTAGACCGCCAAATATGTGGGGTACGCCTATGCCCAGAAAGATAACTGATGTTGACGGTAACATGCTGACAGATTACCTGGCTTCCTTGATGTCTGCACTACTCTCTTGTCGTTCACAGGTTGCTGCCGCCTTCCCTGACAACACCCAGGTCAAGGAACACGCCATAGTCCCAGGGGACTATGTGTGCATCCGGAATTTTGATCGTTCCAGCCCCCTCGAGCCGCGCTGGAAGACCCCGAAGTTGGTGCTTCTTACCACGAGGACCGCACTGAAAGTGGAGGGACGCAAGGGCTGGATCCATGCCCATCACGTTAAGCGCTATTTTGGACAATGTGGAACATTCGAAAAGAACATTGACTTTAATGACACAACAGACTTTGTGCCGCCTTTGCTTGAAAAGACCCCTCAGCAAGAGTATAGGTCTAAACTTAGATCTAGTAAGTCAGACGTAGTTTAATTGTTTAAGCCCACCCGGTGGTTAATCAGTTAGACCAATTTCTGACATGTATAAGATCACATATGAGAATAGCAAGATGAGAGATAAAAAGGAATAATACTGCAAGACATTACGCAGCAGATGGATTGTTACCTTGATCATTATTTTATTCTGTGCATTGTTATAATCGGTGTTAGTTTATTGTTACATGTTTTCTTTTTCATTTCCTCACATATACATTCATCCAGTATGCATACGTGACCAGCCAGACCAGCAATGCAACTGAGTGCTTGGTATGTGGCCAACTACCCCCTTATCAGAAAACAAAGGGAGTTCTGCCGAAATAGATTTAGGAAAACACGCCCATTGGATAACATGGCAAATCGCGCCTCCGCACAAGACATGCTTTTTCCTCCACTTCCACAGCTCAGAATCTTTTCAAATTTGGCATCAAAGTAGTCCAAGCAATGCCCTACATCCTCACCAAAATGCAACCAAATCCCTCCACTGGAACGGGTACGAATTTCCGCTCAAAAACACGCCCCCCCCGAAAACGCCAAACAACGCCAAAATCCCTCAACACCTTGTTAAGCAGCATGTTAAAACAAAACATCTTCAAAACGTTTTCTCCAAGCACTTGAAAGAGATCCAGCTCTCTCCTGCCTAACGTAATGACAACATACTCTGCACAAACCATGACCACATGGCGCTATTCACAAGCCATATGTACAAGAAACTCAGCAAGTTATAATAATGACATGCTCTTCATAAACCATATTTACAAGGAGCTATTTACAAGGAACTTCACTCTCAGAAGGACATTCTTCTTCTTCTTCTTTCTTCTTTCAAAACGTCACGCCATACCTATTTCATTTGCGGTCAGACAGCTTATGTACATCTGCCCTTAGACTGGGGTGGAACTTGTTATATAGCAGACAGAAACAGCGTGGGAGCAATATACAGATTTCAACAAAGGTTTCTTTTTCTTTGTTGGCCCCGTCCAAAATAGTAAACTGATATGCAAATTAACAAGAACCCTTGAAGCAGTAGTGAATGTGACTGCATCTGCCCTGGCGACTTGATCCAGGAGCAGTTTGCCATGATACTATCACTGTCTGCAGTGTGGCCTGGCGATTTGCAGCCTTTGTGCCACTGCTTGCGTTCCCCATCCATATGTACAAAGGATAAAGATGAAGAAATGATTCTGTATGATCAGCTATACGGTCTCATGAATATAGATGTATCCTGAAGGGTTATGTAGGTGACAAGGAGGGAATGAGGATAATGATATTTTGCCTGACCAAATAATGTCCACTACATATACCCTATGTTACATTCATGTGCATGTCACCCATGCATATTTCTCGTAGTGGCCTGAATCACTAGGCCTCTGCAAACATGTCCTGCAAGTCAAGTCATCAAAGTCTCCCAAACGTTAAGCTAAAATAAAGGCCCATGTATTTTGCATTCTGCATTGTGCATTTTTAAATAAATATCGTACTGAGCCCTTTATTTTATTGTGGTTGAACCACTTTCTGAACTTCTGCCAAGACAGTGTTATGAATAACAGTTATCTGTTTTGCTGTACAGAGTGGCATCCCTGCCCGGTGAGGAAATGTAAACAGAACCCGTTCGCGACAGATAAGGCCTAGCTCTCTGTCTCAGCCCCCATGCAATGAACGGAGAAATATATGCTTTTCTGATTCTTAGTGGTGAACAACCTTTTGCTTCAGACAATACATCCCCTATCATATCAGATTGTACAAGATGTGCTTTTCGCCCTGACACAAGAGATGTCTCTGCTAGGCCGAAAGTCAGCTCTCCTCCCAGTTACACGTCAATTGCACGCCATGCTCAAAGTTGCACAATTAGGGCAGAGTTCCAGCTGGTCATGCAAACTCCTCCCCTAAGTACCCACCCACCTATGACATCTACCTATCATCTACCTATGACTCATCAAGTGTACGCCCACATGCTCTTATCTCTTTCTTTCTTGCTCTGCCTGGAGCGCTCCTCCCTATGTACAAGGAGTAAAATGTATATATGCTGTTCATTGTTATTAAATGTGAGATTACTCTTCCTGAACCTCAGTGGTGATGGAACATATTCTCCCTTTGACTCGAGTTATTGGAATAAAGCCCATTTTAACTTGGACACCACGGATCCTGTCTCTCATTTGATGCATGATATTTTGTTAATGCCTAGAAATTCTGCCAGGGTAATATTTTATTTACCACAATACCAAGGTTTATTTGCGATAAAAATCGCCGCAGCTCAGCGGTAAATTTTTGTCTCTAACCAAGCAATAGCGATAATTATCGCTATTGCTTGGTAATATGCCCCCTTGTTCCCAATGAAGAGGTTGGGGACCTCACCCACAGAGATGCCGAATCCTTTCTGGAGCTTGGACCCACTTTGTACAGCGAGAGTGAAAATAAGGAAAAAAATATTTGCAACGCAATAGTTCTCGCATTGAAATGCAAGACCTATGGCGTTGCGAACAAGCGAACGCCTTTGTCCTGGTTCAATAAAGAAAAAGTACAAGTACTGTTTAACAACCAAATAAAGGGGGCAGTAGCCATGGGATGATACAAATGACAACATGGCCTTACTAAGAAGAGACTAACAAGCCTATTATGGAATCAAACGCCAGCATTACCAAACACCAGCATTTACGAAGGTCAAAGACACAAGCCAATGAAAAATATTGGCTGGACTTCTCCTCCGTACTCTGCCTACAACAGATCACCAGAGCAGAGCTGGTGCGTTGGTGCAGGCTCGACCTAAAAAGGAGGGTTTGGGCTTTGCCATTACTACAAATGGCAAAATTAAGTTAGCAGTGGAAAACTGCTCTACTAGCTAGCAATGATTTGCTGGAGTCATATTTTGTTTTGTCACACTCATAGTGGCACAATAAGTGTCGCAGTCCATGATAGACAATTTAACTTGCAGGCTCTGGTTACCATGGTTACCATATACCAGGGATTTATAAGTAAGTTAATGCATGAGCAGATCCAACATAGGTATTTTAAGGGTTAGAACAATGAACTGAGGCCTTTTTAGCAGTACTCAGTGCACTATCAGAGTAAAATAATACAGCTTCATCAAGCCAAAACATTTAAGGGTGACCATGCAACAGGAGGCATTTCTTTATAGTATGGATAATACTTCACAAATTAATAAATTGCTTTCCACCAGCCACCAATTTTGTAAATTGTTTTTAAAAGAAAGTCGTATGATCGTTGCAATGTTCTAGACATACTCAGAACCCCTCTCCTTTTTAAGCCCTTTTCAGACATTTTCAATGTTGTGTTCCATGGTGCCAGGTTGTTTAGTCTAAGGGTAGGTAACATTTCCTTAAGGAATGTGAATGCATTTTTGCTTTTATGACTGCCATCAGTTGCATTGTCTTCTGTCTGGCAGGTTAAGTCTCTCCCAGAGCTCTAGAGCTAATGCAGTTTTCCAGAACATTAGCTTGATTTATAATTATCTTGTCCGTCTAAAATCCGGATTTGCTTGCAGTATCCTCTAAGAGATTTTACCGTTCCTATAAAATATGCGTTTTATCACACACGAGTCACTCGTTGCCCACCTTTCCTAGAGTGTCCTATTGCGGTTTCCAGATGCCAAAGTTATAGCAATACTTTAACCTCAGAATAGACTACTAGCACCATTTCCATATTAAACAATAAAGTGGCATTTGCAAAATCTCTTAAAATGAAATGTTGGACATGCATAAATTCAAAAGCAGAAAATGGATCAGATGGGCCGGAGATTGTGGTAAGCAAGAGCAACATCCATCGCTTCTATCCCACATTAGTGTGACTGCTGCATATAACTTAATTTAATTTTGCTTCCATTCGAATAGAATGAAGAATTATTCCGTTTGCTCAGCGGCTATTCTTCATGATGTGCGAAATATATTTAATTATACAAGGTCATATCGGAAGAGATAAAGCGCTCCCTCTCTGGGGCAAATGAAAATAAACCCTTTAGATATCAGATTACTCCCTTCTGCCAATATGAGTTCTCTATCACGCAAAAAAATACAATATAGCTTTCAGAAGGGGCATGATGTGTCTTTATTTCTTGTCTAGACACATTCCTGGAGGCAGTCTGGGAGATGAAAGAAAAACGACTTTTAAGAAATGGGTGTTATTTCAATAGCATTTTTTATTCCGCTATGTACTTGATTGACAGGCCCCAAAGAAAAGGCAGATTGGTATGTGAAGATTACGTTTAAAGATCTTGGCCATTCCTTTACGAGATGCACAGAAATGATGATGCTTTAAGACACCTTTTAGTGATGAATTAAAAAAGACTTCTGCTGAGTGATTTAGTAATATATATTACCACAGTTTTTAAAGAAACTCTTACATCTACACGAGAAGCTTTAGTTTTACTCTTAGGCTTGGTTAAAGACATATAGAAACATTTTGCAATTTTATTTTATGTGTTTTTTAATGTTTTTAAATCGAACAGACCCAGCTGTTAGATGTTTCACCTACACACTTGGAAGATGTATACAAACAATGCATTATGCTTAGCTTTTTGATCTGCCAGTCATTACCAAATATTGGCTCAAAATGAATTGGGAACTGCCTACGCTACGTATATCTGCTGTAAAAGTGGTGGTATTCCTGTCCTGGAAAAGGGACGTATATTCAGCATAGTTACACAGTCGTGTCTATACAGGTAGGTAGATGGACGAGGGGTAGAAGTAGAATTATCTGACAATGATGCTTAAACATTTGCTTTTTTTAATGTTATTTAAGGTTTTTATTAAGTGCTCCTAACCACCCGATTAGTGGCTTCTGGACATTAATGCAGTAAACAGTGGGACGAAAGAGACAAATTATAGCAGTGAGTACTACCCGAACTACAAGCTGTCTAATACAGAATAAACACAGATGGCAAAGCCTTGGATGTGAGGCAATCCATAGCCCAACCGAGACTGGTGAACCGGCCATAGGTGACTGGTAAGACTTGGGATAATTAGCCTAAGACTTCTCTTACAACAATGGAATCAACTAAAGGTCATGGTGAAGAGATGCGGCCTGAAGGATGTCCTGAGTTTGATGTAGTCCTTCTCATGTTTCAGGTAGGAGGGTACGGCTTCCAAAGGGAGGAGCCCTGGAGCTGCAGGAAGTTGAAGAGGCCTCCAAGGTTTTTATGTCTGAATAGATGGAGGGGCGGAGGGGGGGCACAGACCACTAATAGCTGACCTCAGGGTTTGAGTTGGGTAGTAGGGAACACATCGTCTAGAGATTTATTTTAGAGTTCAGTCATGAACAATACAATGTCTTTTATCAGAACTCAGTGGAAAGGTATGAGCGATGAGGTAATGTAATCTTGTCACTTCAGATCCAGCACAATTCAAGAAGCCTGGTTTTGTACTCATTGCAGTTTTGCTATGAAAGCATTATTTCAGCACAGTCACCTCATTTCATCTGGTAAATGTAGTAAGCTTACTTCAAAGTTGCTTTCGTTTTTCACCAAAGTGGATGCAGATAGTGCTTTTATCTCTAGACACGTGTTTCTGGGTTTAGCCCTTCATCAGTAGAGAGCAGAAGTAGTAGAGAGCAGAGAAAAGTCATCTGGAGTAGCAGAAATGCTGCCCTTTACAGCGATGGGAATACAGCAATGCTGCCACCAACTTTGGTGAAAAATGACAGCTAATTTGTAAGTAAGTGCATATTGTGTGCTGCATTTACCAAGAAGCAGAATGGTAAACTCTGCTGGGATGTGAGGCAGTGTGCTCCCAACCCCTCTTCTGTGCCACTTTACATGAGACAACAAACTCTAATCCGAGTGAAAGGTATGAACTCCAATTACTCACAGTCACACAAGTATCTTGTGACTGCCCGACCCATAGCTTAGTGCTAAGGCCACACCCATTTGTAGCAAATATATGAAAATATCATTGCTTGTATGTATTTATACTTAGGTTTAAAGAGAGTGATATGATCAACATAAATTATTTCAAAAGTTTGAGCTGCTTTTACAAGAGATATTTTTGGGTGGCTGTGTAATATTAGACGATGCAGTTAACTGGCAAAATTTACATTGTGTCACATACTCTTATGCGGCTTTGGACATTATTGTCAAGCAATAATTGTCATGTAACACATCAAACACAGATGTGATGAATGCGTGTAAATAGCTTAAATGTCTAACAAATGGGGGGCATGGCTAGCAACCGAACAACGCGGATGCAAGATAGGCGAGCTCCGAAGACCGAGCCGTGGTGCTCCGAAATCCTGCAACATATGATGCAGATTAGTGGGAAGGAAAGCAATCCTTGTCTCCCCCACGCAGCGGCTCCTACTGTCCTTGTTTGCGGACGAGTGGGACTGCGATGGCACGCCGTGACTGGGTGGCCTCTGGCACCAGAGAAATACCAGGCCTGATGCTGCTGGGGTACAGATGGCAGCCTGAGGAGCACAGCGGCTGGAGCCGAGCGATCAGACCGCAGATGTGCCCTCGCGGTGGAAGGAGTGCCACCACATCACCAAGGTGGATGGAGCAGCAGGCGTGCTGAGACTAGCGACCTGTCTCTGGCACTGGGGAGATATCCTGCGACATTCCTGGTGCCCAGCCTGGAGGTTTCAAGGAAGGAGGTGAGCCGCCTTGCGAAATGGGATTAGAGTGAGGCCCAGCAACCCCCAACAACAAGTGCCCATCAGGATGCTGTGTGGTGATCGGCACGGGGGAGGGGTTGAGACCCAAGGACCTACAGCAAACTTGACCTCGCCCCCGAGTGGGGCTTGCATTTGAAACAGCAGAGCGGAGGCAGGGTGCTGTGACTCTGTGTCTGTCAGTGTCTGAGGCCGTGTTTGCCGTTGTCTGAAGCCAGCTGCCCCCTTATAGCAGGCAGTCTGAGGAGACCTGAGACCGGCTGTGCCTTTGGGGTGGCCTGCACTGTATTAAATCGGAGCCTGGATTGAGGCAAACCTCACGGAGGGCTGATAGGGGCCGCCGGGGTTGGACCAACAATCCCCCCTCCCATTAACAATTGCTGTTGGAACATCCCGGACTGAACTAAAACCAGCACAAATGCACAATTCGAGGCTCGACGGTGCAATCACAACTATAATGAAGCCCTGGGACCTAAAATTGCCCTCTTGATGATGCACAGTCTTGGGACTACTCGCAGAACCTCCGCGCTGACAGGCCCAATGATAGGGACCCACGGGTGGGCATAGGATGTCCTGCACCAGCCCTCCTCACTCCGGGGGTCCCTGTCATGGCACGCAGCAGTGCGGGAGGTGGCGGAGTGGTTCCGTGTGCAGACGACAACTAGAGTGGCCACAGAGTCAGATTCTGTAACTATGGCGGAAGCCAAAGAGGGGGGAGCCACAACAGAGGAAAATGGAGTGCTATGCCCTCCCCCCGCCTGCACAAGCCGAGAATGGGGCCAAATCGATTGTACAACAGTCAGGGGAGGAGGCCCAGGAGCTCTCACTGAAAGACATCATGGGGATCATAAAGAGTATTAAGGGGACTTTGGAGCCTTAATTAGATTTAGTATTAGCTGAAATGAAATTGATGTGAGCACAGCTCAATAAATAAAAAGAGAGGCTCCATGACACACAGCAACTACAGAAACAGGTAGCCTCCTACTCATAGATTACGTCACCATGCAGGCCCACTTGGAAGCCATGGAAGGTAGATCAAATCGCAAAAACCTGCACCTGGAAGGAATACCCGAAGAAGCGGACGGCCCTGCACTGATCTCTTCATGGAACACTTCGTAACAACAGTGCTTCAGCCAAGAGGCCTCTCAAAGTTCTTCTCAGTCGAGAGGCCACACAGGGTGCCTGCTACTCACCTAGACTTGGCATGCTCCCGTACCATTGTTGCCCGCATCTCAACCACAGGGACGTAATCTTGAAGGTGTCAAGATGCCTGCCTGGCCTGCCAAGACGCGCTCCAGATCTGAGATTTGAAGGAACATCTGTAGCTCTCTATCCTGACTATACCGACTGCGGAGAAGCTTCATGGAAGTGAAGCGAGAACTACGGAGTTGTGAAATCAAATATATGTTGCTCTTCCCTGCCAAACTCAGAGTAATAGTGGAGGGAAAAACAAGGTTCTTTGACTCCCTCGAACTAGCATTGTACTGGCTAGAGGAGTGGGCATGCCAGGTATCATCTGCCACAAGACGGCACAGATAACAGTGTGAATAGGGGGAGATGCTCTGATGAGGCTCCAGACTTGCCAGATCCCTGAACAGGGTTATAAGTAACTTTCTACCCCACTATCTGCAAGTTTTGATAGATAGTCACAATGAGTGCTGGCTATTATTCATGAGCCGCAGGGGTTTCCAATTGTTTACACTATAGGGGAAACACTGAAGTGTATGTAGAGGAGCAGATAAGTTGACAATGCAATAACAGCGAACATTCTATGCCAGCTCCATATCCTGGAGGAAACAAATTTCCTTTAGAAATCTAATCCTCTGTGATGGAAGGGCGGCAAGGAATAGCCTGGCCACTGTCTTGCTCCTTTCCCTCCAGTTGCTAATTAACTAACATGTGTTTGTCTTTCAGGGGTGGCATGCACCTTGCCAGTTAGGGAAGGGTGGAGAGTTTAGTTTCCACCAGGCAGGGTAGCGGGGGGGATTGTTCCTGGTTATGAGTGGCTAGTTGAGATAGTAGTTACAAGCAGCTGGAGATCGAGGCTAGATACAACACATTGGAGCATCGTCTACATTGGAGCAGTCATCGCCTTTTTGCTCACCTTATGATATGCCACCCCCACTTAAAACCAGGTCCCACTCGTCGATCTTATCATGGAATGTTAACGGACTTGGCAACAGGATCAAATGGAGTATGGTCCATCATTTTATCCGTAAACATGCCCCGACACTTATTAGGCAACACCCGTGTAGTGAAGGTATGGCGCTGCTTGCACACATTGCTATGTTAGCATATGCTTATTAGAAGTTTAAACACCATTTTTCCACTTTGCAGCTTTTGCACACAACACTACATGTAACTGTGTTGTAAGTTAAACTGCTTGATTTTCTTCGCATGAGAACGGTCTGTTTTTCACATCCCTAGACTTACACTGCGACCTTAGTCTGTACACTGCGTGCAGAAGTCTTCAAGGACATAATAACAATGTATGCTGTGATTCAGGTTGATCTGCCCACACTCTAGACACAACACGCACAGCTGTAACCAACTGACATTCTAGTGCCTTTAATATTGCACTGCATGCATGATTTGGGCACTTGGAGAAAAATACCTTTCCAGAGACAAGGAGCTTTGCTGCTCCTGAGATGTGAATCACCTCTGCTGATTTTGGAGGTATGGGGCTCCCCATTTAAGCCTAAGAGACCTTCTATTGTTATAAAACCTAGTACCTAGCAGGGAAGGGTGGTTCACCAAGTGCTATACGACCTGTTTCCACTATCATTGTAACATGATTTTTCCCTTTGTGTTTTATGGAATTGTAACAATGCTGATTGTTTTATTTCTAATCATATGCCTGCTTATGTTAGCAAAAATACTGCATCTTAGAGCAGGTAGTTAAAAATAAACATTTTAAATGTTTCTGTGTCTCTGATTACTCACATTGTGTACTGGTATGAAAATAAAAATGAAAGAGTGTTCTTGATTCCCACCATTCTTGGGAGTACCCTAAGTCGCATGTTCTGGGTTGTCTAATCATTGGTAGATTTGCTGTAGTAGGGAGAGCTAATGAGACACTGATGCTAGTTGGATAGGGGTTCTGGGTACTGAGGTGGGATTTTTGGTACACAATTCAATGAGGTCCTGGTTTCCTGTGAATAGTTCTGTGCATGAGCAGAATCCCCCGCAACATGGCGCACCTAAAGCTTGGTCTTATATTCGAGACACTTGAGTAGTGCCTATTTTAGTCCATAATGCCCTCACTCCTGTTTCCGGTTGACGGCAGTGACGGATTAATCTACCTTTTTGGATAGATTATAGGTTCTATCAAGCTTGAGATTTTAAAAACGGTTTATACTTTGAATTGCTAACTGTTTCTGCTACAATTCATTTCGATTGTTTTTATGTACTGTGTCCGTATGGGTGATATTGATATAGATCACCATAGTCGCGTACCACTCCGGAATCATTTAGCACATTACGGAGTACCTGCTGATGGTATGGGGGTGCTCTTTGTGGTGAGTGCGGATCCAGCATACCCTTTTGAACTTTTCTACTCTTGGGTCACGTTTCCTGCCGTGAATGCGGATGATGGTACATTCCATACTTACACTCACTCGGCTGTGCCTGCGGTCTAGGCAGCATCAGATTTGGTTTAATGGCGCCCTTCCCCATTCCGTAACTTCGGTTTGGTTAGCCCCTTTGTCTATACCTGGGGCCACTTGGCCAGTCTTGGCCGGGTTCACACATATCCACGTTATCTAACAGACCCTATAGCAGAGTTACAAATACTCTATGCCGCCATTATTGGGGTACATAGGACTTTAGTAAAATATGTTTCACGCAACATCCAGGTCGGTGCACCTGGAGATGAGGCACAGCCAGTTGGGCCGGCCGGGATAAAAATCAGTCCCGTCATGGTTAATTCGGTAATGGGCAAGTGCTCGTAGGATAAGAACGAGATGCCTTTTTGGCTTGCCGAGAAATTTGACCAACTGGAAGCAGTAATTCCTGATACGACTCCTGTGGAGAAACACAGGATTCTGACCATTAGTTTTCAGAAAGACTTGGTGCCTGAGGCAACCGATTGTGAGACCCGGGGTAAAGTATTTGCAGCAGTCGATGCAAAGTGCTTTGGCACACCGTCTATGACTGTTCTGCCCTCCATGATCAAGCGTGTTTAGGATTAATGCGGCCCGGAGGAGGATGTCAAGTTGGGCATGAGACTTGTCGGAGTGTTTGACGTAGTTTCCGATCTCATCCTAGCTAACATCAAGGGAGATGCGGTTAACTTTTAGGTGTCTAATGCTTTGTGCCTTGTCCCCGAATCCGATAAACCCCAGCAGTTGACGAAAATAATTGCGGAGGCTTATAAGACCAATGGCCGCAATAGTTTGGGTGTTAAGCCTTTTGCTAAAACAGCAGCTCAACCGCAAACTCAGACGGCTACGTCTAATAAAGACGAACGTCCAGTTTTTCCTAAACAGAATTGGAAAAATAAGCAACATGGGAAGCAGCAAAAGAAACAAGTGTCGTGTCCTGCATCACCAATACCTGTGTCTACTGAGGGCATATATGATTTGAGCAACCGCGCAAGAACTATTGTCTCCTCATAGATTTCAAGTTCCTGATCAATGTTCTCCTCGTTCTTCACAGGAAACATTGGTCTCACAAGCCGGTGGAGGAGAACGTGGCAGAGGCCGGGGTACCCCACTAGAACGTAAGCAGCCCTGCCCGGCTGAAGGTAAAGGCAAGCAAGATGACTTTCAACGTCAACACACTCAATTTCAGAAAAAGAAGATTGCTGCGTTAACCACAAGGTATGCTACAGATAGTGAGAATACAGCTTCGGAACCTGACATGGGCGCTAACGCTGCTAGACGGCACAGCGGAGGTTGCAGTAGTGCGGCAAGCACTGCGTCTGTATCTGAAGGCGACAACAGCTTACACGTTCATCACAGTTGAGACTACTGAAACTAGAGTGGCTACCCCTCACAGACTATATGAAATAATTCTTTTGATTGAAGTTGACATACAACGTAAAATAAAAGGGATTTTTTGGGAAAATCTGACCTCTACATATGAAATTTTGTTAGCGACCGCTCCGAGAGGGGAGGAGGTGATCCACCCTAGTTTCGCACACACAGTGCCGAAGAAGCAGGTGCAGAATTTAGCAAAAGAGTGGGCTCAGGTGCTTGCACCGGGTTTGTACTGTACTCAAGTCGGATGGGACAAACTTTCGCCCAGACATGATATTCCAGTGCAGTTTATGCCACAGCCTCAACCCTAATATCCCATGCGGCGAGAAGCGAAAGCTCCCGATGCGGAAATCCTTGAATAATTGGAATAACAAGGTGTAATTGAAACATGTGTGTCTCCCATGAATAATCCTCTTTTTACTGTAACCAAACCTGATGGGTTGAACCGCCTAGTTTTGGATTATCGGCATTTTAACTCTCATTGTCGGACGTGCAAGGTACAGAATACACACAGTTCTGCCCTTGTTGATAGTCTCGTGAGAAAAAGGTTCAAGACCACACTTGACGTATCCATTGGCTTCTTTAGTCAAAATCTGTCCTCAATTAGTAGTCAATGGACTGCCTTTACTTCGGGCAGCAAACAAAAATAGTTTGAAAGATTAGCCATGGGCTACAAGAACAGCCCGGGCGTCTTTGTCGCCTGTGTTGGCTCTCTGTTGGAGAGCATTGGCCCTGATGTGTACTCGTATGTTGATGATGTTTATCTCACTGACGACTAATTATGGCCGCATCTGTGTCACATTGACAGCATCATTGTTATGTTTGCGGACTTTGGTTACAAATTTAACTTTGCAAAGTCACACATTGCAGAGTACACGGTGTTGGTTCTGGGCTATGAGCTCAACAACGAAGGTCGAGGTTTAGCACCTCACTTCCTGGAGAAGTGTGCCCAGTTGCGCGCTCCTACAACTCTGATTCTCGATTATGCCCAGTGTATCAAACCGCTACACGCCTTTATACAACCTACTTTTACCAAATTATGCTGGCTGCCAGAACATTCAGCTGTACTGCAATCTTTGCAGTCTGATCTTCTTGAATCTAAATACTTACTGACACGTGACAATCACACAAACCTGATAATAAGAATGGTGCCAGGTGCAGTGAGTTTCACGTACTTGACGTTTAATGAAGTAGACACAGTCCCTATTGCTTACAAGTCACACTTGTACACTTCGGCTGAAATGCACTTTTCTACTGTGGAAAAAGTTTTGACTGCAGTCCAGATGGCAATTCTAAAAGAAAGAGCGCTGTCACAGGGCAAACGCATGTTGGTTGTTACACCGTATCCTACCCTTTTTGGCAGTGGCGAAAGCCAGTGCACCTAATTCTAATGCTTTAGATCCTCGTTGGATACAATGGGCCACTTCACTGACGCCTCCGGATGTCACGTTTATCTTTGACTCCTCGTTGCAGACACAGGAGTATTTACAGTATGAATTTGTTCATCCTGCTCCTTTGTCCTTGCGCCCGCTTGAGGATTACTATTGTAACATTTACACTGACGGTTCGGTGCAACCGACGATAGAATCTAAGCATGCTTATTTAGTGGCCTGCGCAATAGTGGTGGTACCATGGTGAATGGGGAGTTCAAGTCCAATGTCGTGCAAAAGCAGACATTGGGGGACTGTACTGCCCAGTTGGCAGAGCTACGTTCTCTGGTACTTGCACTGGAGTTTGCTGATCTTCGTGTGAGTACTCTTATTGTAAGCAACTCTTACTATTGTGTTCAGTCTTTCAACGACAATTTATTCTATTGCTCTCAGAATTAATATTGTGATTCCAAAGGTAACACAATCAAACACAAAATGCTTTGGGTACGAGTCGCAGAACTTAAAGAACATCTGCCTCTCATGAATGTAATTCATACTCTTGGTCACCAGCGCATAGGAGTACACGCTGTTAGTAACAGTCTTGCTGACGAAGCAAAAGAGACAGCAGTGGCGACATATATAGTAGCAGCAGTTACAAGGTTCAAAACTAAGATTGATGATGACATCTTGGCAGCCATTGCTGCATCAGAGAACAGAGAAGAGAGGTAATTACCCTAGAGGTTCCCCTTTTAAATACTCTTATCATTTAAGTCCTACTAAAGTTCCCTATGTGAGAATTAACGACTTTGGTGACAGATTGGCCTTGGTTCATGCCAGCGTCTCAGCGACTGTCACTATCTTACAGCAACGTTACAGGTGTCGTGGATTGTGTAAACAAACTTGTGATTATGTCCTTACTTGTGACATTTGCCAGCAGATTAAACCTTCAATTACTGTGCGTCCACCACAAACACAGCTGTACATATTTAATAAACCACTTGGGTGGGTTTATTTAGATCACTGTGGTCCTTTCACTTCTGATACTGCGTATAAGGTTCATCTTAGTTGCAGTAGATTCATGCACATGCTTTTTATGGGTCTGGCCACAACGCAGCACTGATGCTCGAACTGTCATCAGAGATTTGCGTGTCTTTGTGGGGATTTTTGCATGTGGCACCCTCCATTCGGACGAGGGTCAGGCGTTCGCCTCTAAGGCGTACAAAGAAGCCACGTGGTCGTTGGTGGTGCATGTCAATTTTTGACTCCATACCAGTCTGAGGGAAATTCTGTTGTGGAGCGAATGAACCGTGACTTCAAGCAACCCTTGACAGCTAGGGTTTTAGGTACTGGCAGAAACTGGTTGGCCCATCTGTATAGCGTTCAACATGCACTTAATAATCTCCCTAGAAAGTCTCTGGGTGGGCGGACCCCACACAAAATGCTCTTTGGCAATAAAATGTTTGTCCCGGACTTTGAGAGTCTAGACATGGTGGCGTCTGCCACACCCTTTGATGTAGATGATCATTCTGCTGTATTACAGACCCTACAAGAGACTCGAGACAGTCTTGCAAAGGAACACTTGCCCTCCACAACTGATACTGCACTTCAGATCCCGGTAGTTGGCTGGCTCCCTTGAGTTGGTGACCTGGTCCATTAGGAGGAGAACAAGAAGGAGTTCAGCCCCTCTTATCGTGCACTGGTTCCAGTGCTTGGATTGCAGTGTACAAGAACAGTCATTTTACCTCCACTTCCTGGTCGCAAGGATAACAGGTACATCTCCATTGACAATGTCAAATTACAACGAGTGGCCAATTCTTCTTAGTATGACTCCAGCAGTCTCTTGTCCAGCAATGCTGAGAAACTCTCTTTTGGCCCTGGCAAATACCCTCAGGCCTGACATTGCCATCGAGATGCATAAGTTACTAATCCATTATTGTATCCACTGGCTTGTGATCCTCAAGAAGATACTAAGTATACCTATCCCACAGATGTGTCGTTGCTTGGTTTGCAAACAACTGCAGTTGACCAGTCACATTTTTCATTTGACACTAACTCTACAACATTGAGTTCCCCATCGAAAATTTCTATTTTTGCTGTTTGGTTTAAAAGACATTTTTTGATACCCCCTTCGACTTACATTTGGCTGGTGCTTTTCTCAATTTATTTATTCATGTCGATTGGATTTGTAGTTGTATTTTTTCGTCTAGTGAATGGACATTTTGTTAAAGAAAGATCTACAATTAGGTTAATTGATGGAACTTTGGAATCCCATCCAAAGTTCCATCAACTACCCCCACCCAGAGGGGGAGCGACCCCTGACTTTGCCAGGTAAGTCGCCCCCCCCTGCTGCAGCTCAGCTCCACCAGAGCCTCTCACCCTCGGTCTCTGCTGCCCATTCCTGGGCGCTGTCTTTTCTCGCCCTCGTGCCCCTGCTTGCCGTTTCCCGCCGCTGCTGCCCCTGCGGCCCTGCCCCCCCACACCCATTCGTTAACCCCTGCCTCCTGCCTCCCAGCTGCTACTCCCTCCCTGCTCCCCTTAAATTTGGCAGCAGCGAGCGGTGAGGAGAGCGACCAATGACCTTACCAGGTAGGTCGCTCCCCCCGCTGCAGCTCAGATCCACCAGAGCCTCTCACCCTCTGTCTCTGCTGCCCATTCCTGGGCGCTGTCTTTCCTCGCCCCCTGTGTCCCTGCTCACTGTCTCCTGCTGCTGCTGCCCCAGCGCCCCCCGCGTGCCCATTCGTTAACCCCTGCCTTCCGCCTCCCAGCTGCTTCTCCCTCCCAGCTCCACTTAAATTTGGCAGCAGCGTGCGGTGAGGAGAGTAACCCCTGACCTTGCCAAGTAGGTTGCTCCCCCTCGCTGCAGCTCAGTTCCACCAGAGCCTCTCACCCTCGGTCTCTGCTGCCCATTCCTGGGCGCTGTCTTTCCTCTCCCCCCGTGCCCCTGCTTGCCGTTTCCCACCGCTGCTGCCCCTGCGGCCCCGCCCCCCACCCGCACCAATTCGTTAACCCCTGCCTCCCACCTTCCAGCTGCTACTCCCTCCCAGCTCCCCTTATAATGGTGGCAGCTGCGTGGCTGTGCAGGGGGCACACCGCTTGCAGGCCAAAGGCAAGACCATCTGTGCCCGTCTGCGCCTGGGCCACGCCCAGCGCCAGAACCCCCAGACCCCGCGAACGCCACAACACCAGACTCCACTACGATGCCAGCAGCCTCCACGTACTCAACGCCAGCCTAAACCACACCTGCTTCCAGGCCACCCTGAAATGGACCCACACGCCCTTCTCCTGTCGCACCTGCAGCTTTACCTGTGACAGAACCACCAAACCTCCAAGGACTGGACCCAACCACCTCCGCTGCATACTCCTCAACACCCGCTCCACACGCAAATACTCCATCGCACTCTGGGATCAGCTCAACACCTACGCCCCAGACGTGACCTTCCTGACGGAGACCTGGTGGAACAACTCGTCGGCGCCCGACATAGCCATAGCCATCCCGGACGGCTACAAGATCACCCGCAGGAGTCGCGCCAACGGAACCGGAGGAGGAATAGCTATCGTCCACAAGTCCATCCTCAAGGTCGCCACTCACGGAGACTACACCCTCAACACCTCCAAACACCTACACTTCCGGATCCACACTGACCCCAACAGCACCCTTCGAGGAACACTCATCTACAGACCCCCCGGATCCCGTGCTCAGTTTAGCGACTCCATCGCCGACCTCGCCAGCACCCACGCACTCGCCTCCACGGACTACATCCTCCTCGGGGACCTGAACTTCCACCTCGAGAACAACAACGACGCCAACTCCACCACCTTGATCGACAACATCGTCAACCTCGGCCTCAGACAACTCATCAACGCACCCACCCACGCCACCGGCCCACACGATGGACCCTGTCTTCTCCACAAGCACCCAAGTTGCCTTCGACCTCACCACTGAACTCCACTGGACAGACCACCACTGCATCCATTTCACCTTTAAGAAACGAACCACGCACCACCGCACCCACAGCTGCCTCGCCGCTGCTGGGGCAAAGTCACGAAGTCCAACTGATCACCACCTTTGCTCAGAACCCACCTACCGACCCCACCAACCCAGACAACGCAGCCCACAACCTCAGACAGTGGATCAACGACTGCGCCAACACCCTCGCCCCACTCAAGAAACCCTCCAACAGCCACGCCAGCAAGAGAGCCACTTGGATCACCGACGAACTCCAGACCTCCAAATGCGCATGTCGGAAACTGGAGAAAATATTGCTCCACGAACGCACACCAGACAAACAAGGACACCACCCGCAGACATCACCACATCATCAGATTAGCCAAGAGATCCTCCTTCAAAAACCGCTTGGATAACAACGCACACAACAGCAAAGAGTTCTTCAGCATCGTAAAGGAACTCTCCAACCAACGAAACCCACCCTCACAAGAACTGTGCCACTCACTAGCCATCTTCTTCCATTGCAAGATCGCTGACATACACGACAGCTTCAACACCACTACCGCCCGACTACGCCAGACTCCACCTCCCCTGTGAACACCACCAGTGCCATCCTCCTGACCTCCTGGTCAAACGTCAATGACAACGAGACACGGAAGTTCATGAACTCCATCCACTCAGGGTCTCAGTCTATGAGCTGTGCCCACACCACATATTCAACAAAGCAGACACAGCTATCGCACCCCAACTACGGAAGGTCATCAACATCTCCTTCGAAACATCGACATTCCCTGAAAGCTGGAAGCACGCCGAAATCAACACACTCCTCAAGAAGCCCAAGGCGGACCCCAAGGACCTCAAGAACTTCTGGCCCATCTCCCTGCTCCCGTTACCGGCAAAGGGCATCGAAAAAATCGTCAACAAGCTACTGACCCGCCACCTGGAAGACAACAACATCTTGGACCCATCCCAATCCGGATTCAGACGAAACAACAACACCGGGAGAGCCCTCATCGCTGCCACAGACGACATCAGGCGCCAACTAGACAACGGCGAAACATCAGCCCTCATCCTCTTGGACCTGTTGGCCGCCTTCAACACGATCTGCCATCGCACTCTAAAGACACGCCTCCTAGAAGCCAGAATCCAAGAAAAGGCCCTTAAATGGACCACGTCCTTCCTCTCCCGCAGAACCCAGAGCGTCCACCTCCCACCCTTCCAATCCGAAGCCACCGACATCATCTGCGGCATCTCCCAGGGCTCATTCCTAAGCCCAACACTGTTCAACATCTACTTGGCCCCCCTCGGACAAGTGGTCTGCCATCACAACCTCAACATCATCTCCTACGCCGACGACACCCAGCCCATCCTCTCCCTCACCAAGGACTCACACACCGCCAAAACCAACCTTCACGAGGGAATGAAGGCTGTTGTCGACTGGATGAGGAGCAGCCGTCTGAAGCTGAACTCGGACAAGACGGAGGTCCTTATCCTCAGACCCACCCCCTCAGCCTGGGTTGACTCCTGGTGGCCGACCACACTAGGAACAGCACCAACACCCACCGAGCATGCACGCAACCTAGGATTCATCCTCGACTCCTCCCTCTCCATGTCTAAGCAGGTCAACGCCGTCTCCTCCTCCTGTTACAACACCCTCCGCATGCTCCGCAGGATCTGCAAGTGGATCCTGACCGAAACAAGAAAAACGGTGACACAGGCCCTCGTCAGCAGCAGACTGGACTACATCAATGCACTCTATGCAGGAATCCCAGCCAAACACCTATGACGACTACAACGCATCCAAAACGCCTCCGCCCGACTGATCGTCAATGTCTCCCGCCGCAGCCACATCACCCCCATATGAGAGACCTACACTGGCTCCCCGTCGACAAGAGTATCACCTTCAAGCTTCTCACCCACGCACACAAAGCACTCCACAACGCTGGACCAGCCTACCTGAACAGCAGACTCAGCTTCTACACCCTTACCCGCCTGCTCCGCTCCGCCAGCCTCGCACTCGCTGCTGTCCCCCGCATCCAACGAATGACCTCCGGTGGCAAATACTTCTCCTACCTCACCACCA
Organism: Lissotriton helveticus; assembly: GCF_964261635.1. Classification (NCBI taxonomy): domain Eukaryota; kingdom Metazoa; phylum Chordata; class Amphibia; order Caudata; family Salamandridae; genus Lissotriton; species Lissotriton helveticus. The sequence goes on along the minus strand of NC_136059.1, from coordinate 2,100,226,541 downwards.
AGACCTGGAACACCCTCCCTACCCACATACGACAGCCCCAAGACCAACTCGCCTTCAAAAGACTCTTCAAGACCTAGCTCTTCGAGCAGTAGCAGCTTCCCCCTCCTCTCAGGGCCTTGAGACCCTCAAGGGTAAGTAGCGCGCTCTACAAGTACTGTGATTGATTGATTGATTGATTGCTCATCGCAGATGTATGACATTACAACGCATGCTTTTACATCGCATGCCTTTACAACGCAAGTATTACAACGCAGTCCATTACAACGCATAGTGCTTTGGGGTGCTGGATAGTGAATAGTTGAATTTACTATTCCAACTCCAGTCCCCGTGGACACTAGGGAAGGTTATTGGATAGTAAATTAACCTATTCCCTATCCTAGAGCGCCCCCCAGAGCAATGCGTTGTAATAGTTTGTGTTGTAATGGTTGCGTCGTAAAGGCTCTGCGATGTAAAAGTTGCGTTGTAAAGGTTGTTTACCGCTCATCGCACATCATAAAGAGGGACCAGACTTTTGTCAACAACAAGGCCAGGCCTGTTTTGGATGGCATTGTATGGGATGCTGTAAAATATCAAATTCATGGCCCTACAGAGGTTATTAATGTCCCCAATGTACTTGGTGTTTCTATGGGGGATGTTGTGAAACAATACATACACTCTCATGATCGGGATGACAAAGCCGTAGAGGTTTTTTTTTCTGATTTGAAGTATTATGCTGCTTTTGATGCTGAGGATTTATACTAAGACTTATTTTGTTACCAGCACTATGGCAATCATTTCCTTCATAAAGCAAACACATTTAGGAATGTGGTTAATTATACACAAAGGGAACATTGCCCAGCTCCCATTGAAGGCAGCCGGAAAACTCTCTAGAAAAAGTTGACATATTTTACTGATTATATTCAATCCAATCCTGAAGCCTTTTATTTTAAAATGACTGCAAAGTACTCTTCCAAGGTTAGACTCACCCACACTAAATTACTACATTCAAAGTCCTTTTTCAATCAATTAGCATTAGGGGCCATGAGCTGTGGAAATATACAATTGATCTTAAATCTGTTTGGGGTTCTAAAAGCTGGCAAGTGCAAGGCACTGAAGTTTGCATCGTGCATGTCTCATCCCTAACCACATGTTGTTTCTGAACTCTACAATTTCACAAAATACTTCCTTTGGATTGGCTACATCTAAAAAATGGAGTGCCCCTTCTATTCCTGATCAGGGGGAATACCCTACATGGTACAATCACACCGATAGGTCCCTTGAGTTGCAGTCCCTAATAACAAATTCCTCCTTTAATATTTTCAGCTTGGATCCTCACGTTTGGTTATTAGAGCAGAAAAGTTCAGATTCATGCCAACATCGTTTTCTGGGTCAGGCCCCAGGCTATACACAGGTTAGGGTGGACCGCCGTTATGAAAACGCCCATTCCTATACTACCTATCCAGTAGGACAATTATGTCAGTATTGGCTTAAACATTCCACCGTAGTGTCAGTTAAAATATATTTGTCCCAATTGACTGACGATGTTGATTTGAATGACTTTGTGAAAGGCCCTGTAGGAGGCAGGTCCAAAAGATGGGTTTATGCTATTTACAAGGAAGTTTGGAAACTGTTTCACATTGAAGCTGCTTCTAGATTAAGAGCTATTGATAAAGCTAATTTAGAAAGAGTGTTTGCAGTCGTTGACAATAGCATTAATACTCTGTCGTCCAGAATTTACACGTTTGATAATATTGTTTCATCTGTTGTTGATATTGTACAAGATGAAGTGTCTGTTTTGTACCATGGTCAAAATCAATTATGTTCCATAATGCAGTGTGTGTCAAAAGACAGCCTGCCTCGGATGTTCGAGCGTCGTAACCGGATGCTTGAATACTATGTAACGCTACCTCTGGCCACTTTGGGTACAGCATATGGACTATCCTTCTGGTTCTCATACTTTACTTGCGTGCAACCAGTTTTCCATTTTCTGGATTGCTGTTTTGGATAGGCTTTAGATTTGGGTCTTTGCAACACATTGTCTCCTGCCCCAGATTATGATAGACTGATGAGGCCCTTAGTGGCTCATGAGTTGGACTGTTCTGGTATCGGGATTATGGCCTGTGCGGCGGCGCATGGAGTTCTAGGGAATTGGAATATATGTGCGGCTGCACGTGACTTCCTGGCGCGAAGTTACCTCGACGAACACGCAAGTTGTCTACTGATGGTGCTAGATGCTCCAGCTATCGAAGAACATATATGTTCCTTCAATTTATTAAATTGGATGGCTGAATTATTTTCTGATGATAACAATGACTTCCTCTTGGAGGCTGTTACAAGATACTGTGCCTATACGCTGATGGATTAAATTGGCACTCATCCATCTTCGCCACGTACAGTACTCAATCATTTTTTTTCCTGTTTTTATTTTTTTTTCTTGATGGGCAGCCTGGTTTTTACTTTTTTCTTTAACCACTTCAAACTTGTCACTTCCAATTATCCAGTTTGTCAAATTATGAACTTGGTTCTATCTCGTTTGAACTTGAACTCTGCATTCCTAAATTGCTTCCCTTCTTGTGCGTGGTCCAATCAGGGGAGGGTGTAGTGAAGATAGGGCTCTGCTTGCACACATTGCTATGTTAGCATAAGCTTATTAGAAGTTTAAACACCATTTTGCCACTTTGCAGCTTTTGCACACAACACTACATGTAACTGTTGTTGTAAGTTAAACTGCTTGATTTTCTTCACATGAGAACGGTCTGCTTTTCACATCCCTAGAATTACACCGCAACCTTAATCTGTACACTGCATAACAATGTATGCTGTGATTCAGGTTGATCGGCCCACGCACTAGACACAACACGCACACAGCTGCAACCAACTGAAATTCTAGTGCCTTTAATATTGCACTGGTTGCATGTTTTGGGCAATTGGAGAAAAAAACATTCCAGAGACAGAGAGCTTTGCTGATACTAAGATGTGATTCACCTCTGCTGTTCTTGAAAGTATGGCGTTCCCCACTTAAGCCTAAGAGACCTTCTATTGTTATAAAACCTAGTTCCTTGCAGGGGAGGGTGGTTCACAAGGTGCTATACATCCTATTTCCACAATCATTGTAACATGATTTCTCCTTTTGTGTTTTATGTTATTGTAACAATGCTGATTGTTTTATTTCATATGCCTGCTTCTGTTAGCCAAAATACTGCATCTTAGAGCATGTAGTTAAAAATAAACATTTTAAATTTTTTCGTGTCTCTGATTACTCACATTGTAGACTGTTATGAGAATAAAAACGGAAGAGTTTTCTTTATTCCCAGCATTCCTGAGAGTACCCTAATTTGCATGTTCTGGGTTGTCTAATCATTGGTAGCTTTGCTGTAGTACGGAGAGCTAATGAGACACTGATGCTAGTCAGATAGGGGTTCTGGGTACTAAGGTGAGCTTTTTGGTACACCACAATACATTGAGGTCCTGGTTTCCTGTGCATAGTTCTGTGTATGAGGAGAATCCCTGCAACACCTGCTGAGCAATGACTAGGGGAGGCTGTACATTTGGCACATTTGGTATATACTACCGACTCTGGAGAGGCAGGCATTCTGATCAAAATTCCACTCCTTTTATTTTCCATAAAATCTGAATTGACCCACAGGGAAACTACGTGGCACAAATGGGCACCTGGGAAGGAATTCCAATTCAACTATGTTCTGTCTATGTTCCTACGTAACTGCATTGCCTCACACTCCCGGGGTTGAGCGAGGTATTGCTCTAGTTGCTACACGGAGTCTTACTTTTTGGGGGAGACTTTAATGAGCTGCTCTTGCCTGACTTAAATAGACATTCCCAAACCCGTCTGACCCACTAGGACACAACGCTGTCCAACTTCATCAAAACCTAGGCCTAGCAAATGCTTGGTGCACATGACACCACACAGACCGCCAATACACCTTCCTCTGTAGAGCTCCTCACTAGACTAGACTACATTTTCACTCAAGTTGCACACCTGGCCAAGGTGGCGGAGGTACGACACCTGCCCAGGAGAATTTCAGACCATTCCCGTGTGGTTGGATTTATGAGGGCAGACCAATACAAATTGTGGACCACGGCCCATTTACGTCTGGTATCTTCGAGATACCAAATTTGCTGAAAAAATCGACCAGGCCATGACCAGCTATTTTGAAACCAATGAGGGCTCGATTGCCTCCAACTTAACACTCTGGGTAGCCTGTAAAGCAGTCATACAAGGTACGGCATACTATCAAATAGTGGGACAACATAGGGAAAAGGAAAAATCACTTCTTGCGCTAGAGAATGAAATAAAGGCTATAGAAGAGAAGGGACACCATAAATGAAGCCCATTTGCATACCCTCCATTAGAAACAAAAAGAAAATAGAGACTTAATGGAGAATAGGGTGAAAAGCTCATACACTCAGTTCCAAAGGCATGTATAAGAGGTAGGCAACAAAACGGGGAAACTACTCGCTTGGCACGAGAACAGAGACCGTGAGAAAGGATGGGTACCCCAAGTCGTCACAGAGTTAGGCTAAACGATCTCCGACCCCGAGGGAGTGTTGGAGGCATTGCACAATAATATGCGCAGCTCTATTCCCCACTACACAATGGTCCCTGGCAGATGTGCATGATTTTCCGAGAGACATCAAACTCCTGACCCTCTTGGAGGAACATCGCCATTATTTAGAGGCATACAATGAGCCATATGAAGTAGAGCAGGCAATACAAGCATTCAACTCTGGCAAGGTGATGGGACCCAAAGGACTTCCTGTTGAACTTTACAAACTCTTAACGTCTAAGGTAGCTCTCCAAATAATTCACATGTGTAAGGAAGTGAGAGATGAACATATGCTCCCACCAGGCCAGCTTTTAGAGAAGATAGTATTCATTCATAAACCGTCAGACAGATGCAACTCATATCATTCCATCTCCCTTCTTAATGTCGAAATCAAGGTCCTTGCCAAGCTCCTCGCAAATAGGTTGCGCAGTGTCATAACTACCTTAGTACACGCTGACCAATTGGGCTTTATGCTAAAAACAAGGGAACACGTCTTAACTTGCGTAGGCTATACGGAGTGATGGCGGGCTCCAGAAATTATGAAATATCCACTGTGGTCCTATCAATGAACCCCTCAATGGCATTCAACACTTTAGAGTGGACGTATATGTTCTGAGTACTAGAACATATGGGGCTTCGGACCAAATTTTCTAGGTTGGATGCAATTATTGGATACAGCCCAATGGCCCAAGTCAAGGTGAATGGCATTACATCCCACAACCTCCCGCTGGGCAGAGGGACCTGGCAGGGATGTCCCCTCTACCCCCTGATATTCGCACTCGGCCTGGAGCCCTTAGTGGCCAGGGTACAACAAGACCCGATTGTAAGGGGAGTCACATGGGTGGAATCATAGGAAGAAGGCATATCTCTATGTGTGGATGATATTCATTTTTCAAGTATCCAGCCGCACGCAACGATTACCCGCCTCACACATATTCTATGCACGATTGGCAAATACTCCGGTTACAGGGTAAACTGGGACAAATCCCTCATACGTCTAATAACAGGTCCCAAGCCCACACTACCCAGAAGTGTCAATCTCCCCCTGTTGACTGGGCATTTTAAATATCTAGGCATTCACATTACCATGGATCCTATCCTATTCAACCATTGAATTTGGCCCCCCTCCTGGAACATTTTGCGGCAGACATACAACATTGGAATACTTTGCCACTCTCAGTACTGGGGTGGGAGGCGATGTTCAAAATGATGACATTACCCCAAATGCTTTACATTCTGCAAAGTACCCCTCATCAGTTGTATGACAAATTCTTCTCGACCATTGAATCTCTTCTCTGCTTGTTGTTGTGGAACGCAGCCCCACCATGGATTGCCCTCTCTAAGCTGATGTGCAGAGTATACAACGGAGGCATCGGCCTCCCACATATAAAGAAGTACCACTGGGCAGCGCACCTAGCGATAGTAAACAGTTGGGTTTTTGCTCCCTGGAACGATCTGACCTTTAGGCTAGAACAGCTCTCCATGGCACCTGGCAGATATCAAGCGATACCCTACAGTTCACCTAAGGGCAAAAACCTATTTCCTTAAACATATACAAAAGCTCAAATATGGAGAACTACTAAGTCCTTCTTGGGTTGGAGGGGAAAGCTTACTAATATGACCCTATTATGGCATAGTGAACAACTCTCCCAGGTGCCTGATCTCCAGGGCTTCAAAGCATTGAACATAATAGGTATATTTGCATTGGGGGATGTATGGAGGGAGGGCAATATGCTTACTTTGGCAGAGTTATAAGACCCAGTATGAACTGACCGCCACTGAAGTATTTAGATATCTCCAGCTTCGACATGCCCTTGGGACACATATCTATGGGGAGACACTCCTCTTGGATTCTTCCCCCTAGAGGACAGGATCCCAACTGAACCATTAGATATAAAGACAGTCTCCCTGATCTATAAAAAGCTACGGAATAACTATCCCAACATTCTCACCGTGTTGAGGTCCAAATGGGAGGAAGATACTGGGGACTGCGACAACAGAGAATGGGAGGATGCATTAGGGACCTTCCAAGAGGTTGCTATACACAATGGGGTTCAGATTGATTTTTCTGCGCATATTACATCGATGTTACCACTCATGCACAACACTCACACTCATGGGATGCACCCCAACATACTTTGTCTAAGGTGTTGCAGGAGTGAGAGAACCTTCTTCCACTCGATATGGGCGAGCCCAGTGATTCAAACTTTTTTGATTGAGCTACAGTGAATCATGCGGGATGTGACTATGAAACCACCCCCAAAAACAGTGAAGAAATGCATTCTACATTTCTGGGGAGAGGAGCCGCCACCAAAATACGCCAGGATCTGGCTCTCACTGGGCATTATAGTAAGCAAACGCAATATTGCATGATTGTGGGGAGCAGCTGCTGCCCCGCTGGTGAGGGATTGGGAGCAGGACTTAGACTGGTGTATGATAAATAAGAAGCCAATATATTAGGGAAGGGATAGACCACATAAGTGGGAGTAGATTTGGGTAGATGGCACTCCTATAGGGGCCATGATGTGGGACCCACCCCAATGCATGAAGATCGAGAACATGATGCACCCAATACCTAGACGCAATGAGGCAGAAAATTGTACCAGATGCTTTCACTTAGATTTATTTCCCTATATGTGATTTATAAAAGATCTTTCCACTCACTGACTAAGACGCATCACTGACTTGAGATCTCTGAATGCTGCTTATTGTTATGCATACCTATATGCATTCCTTTGCTTAAAATTCTATAAAAAGATTTTTTTTAACCTCTAACAATTACAATGGGTTGCAAAGCAGAGCACCACCTTCTGCAAATCCATAATAAACCTGCTCCTCAAGAAAATAGTCCACCCGCTGCAGCTCCTCAGCAATAGTAGAGGTGCTTTTCCCCACTGGTTGAGAGCCAGCTGGTGAAAAATAAAAAATATTTTACTATTTTCTCATTTTTCTCCTTCTGTCTCAGCTAGCTTGGCAAGGAGCAGCGAGGCTGGGGCCATGGGAGAGGGGAGGAGGACTGGAATCTGCAGTGTAAGTGTGCATGTGTGTTTGACCAGCCATCTCAGGCATGCCAAAAACACATGCACACTTAGGTTTCTCTAGCCCGGCTGTATTGAACAGCCAGGCTGGAGAAACAGCACAGACTACCTGTCCTGAGTGAAGCGTCAAAGCAGCCCACCCCGGCAAATTCCTACACTGCTCTCATGCTTGAGAGCAGCACAGGGATTGCCCAGGGAGTCTCTGATACTGGCCCAGGGCCTGTTCGGATCCAGAAAGCATCGGAAAACTGAGGATCAGGTGGCGTGGCAGAAGCAGCATCAGGTAAAACATGTTTTTAAACCTATGCTCTCCCCTGTGCACTCCCCCTCCCGCGTTCCCCCTTGGCCCTTGCTCCTTCCACACCTTCTCCACCCACCACACCACTGTTTACATGCGTCAGCCACCCCTGCAGTCCATCTTGAACTGCAAATCAAGACACCCTCCAGATCGGAACACAAGCAATCCAAGACAGGCTTAAGTTTGGCCTTGTTAGGCTCTTATTACTTTCCTTTATGAGGCTTCGTAGTCATTAGGTTCCAGAGTCGTTAAATCTATATTATAACCATCTTGTAAAGTGACCAATTTTTGGTAAATTACCCCCAGTATTTCAATTTTTGTGGGACTCACTTGCTGGTAAATCTTAAACCCTAACATTGGGACACTGAACTCTAATGCCCAGCGCATGTGCTTTATCCCCTAAAAAACACCATGAATGTCTCCAAACTTGATTAGCACATTTAATTTTACCATAAGATCATAGTAAATGGTGCAGATATACAACCGTGGAATGGAAAGTTTAGTGCCACTTGTGGACTGGTGCAGGTATTGTGCCACCCCTACAGTGGTAGTGAAAACATGACTTCTGGTCTACCATTTGTATGCTACCTCAGCACTTGAATACTGCTGTAGAGACCTATCAAAATCACCCTTTTGATATGTAGAAAAACCTGATGATTTTAAATATTAAAGCACACCTCAGCACACATTTCTGTCTGAAAGGTAGGGTGCTTCATACAGGAGTTGAACGTGTGTGACATTAAAATACCATGCTCCCCAAGTGACCAGGCCTAAAAAAACATTGTCACTGTTCAGACTGTAATTGCCACATAGGAAAAGTCAAACTATAGAATATATTCTTAAATCTATCAATTTAGATTTGTACCAGCGAAAGACTCCATTCAAAGACATACTTTTTATATTGAATACAAATCCAATCTAATGGTGAAGTCGGAATTTGAATTGCATATTGGAGATGTAACTTCTAGATTGTCACCTTTAACCTGCCTGAAGATGATGCTAAAGGCTCATTTTGAATTAGCTCTACATCAATTACGTAGCTTGTGGTTCGCCTGAATTAGGTGTGAAACAAATGTGAAAATGGTTCTCAAAGCAGAGACAATGCCTGGGAGCAGGGAGGTGTTTTCTTTGACTGGCAGGAACACCACTTGGATAGGCCCCTGGAACTTCATTAACTTCAAAGGGGCGTCTTCTTTCAGAACCAAATATTAGTTGTCAGTTCAGTTCCTCAGTCTTTAATTCGATTATAAAACCATAAAAGACATACAATAAAAAAAATAGGCAGATACAAAACTTTAGTAATATGATGAGTGGACGATACCAAAATTACACAAATCTAAGACGGACACAATAAAAGATTTAAAAAGACATTAAACCATTAGTTCACAAACACTGATGTACTATTAAAACATCTAATTAAGAAATTGTGAAATAAAATCTCCACTCGATTACAATTTTATGAAGGGAACGGAAAAGATAAAACCAAAGAGACCTGCACTCCGGGGAAGGGACTACCCAGGTCTTGCCGAGAATCATAAACCCTATCTCCGTACACAACAGCATGGCGGACACAGGCTGTCACATATCCCAAAAAATAAAAATGAAATGATTTAAAACAGGTCAGGATGATAAGCCCTTGATTTTATTTGCCCTATGCACCCATGCCCAGCACAGGAATTTTGGCATGGCAATGACAATAGGTTCCTGAGTGCAAGTCTGTAGGATCATCAGGGCCTCTGTAGCGTCTCTCATGCCTAAGTTGGAACAAATGGGTTGAAGCCATTTCATCCTTGGTGGCTTGTAAGCTGGGCATGCAAATAGGATGTGGACAACTTATTCTGACTGTCCTAAACACAGCAGGCACAGATCAGACATTGGCTTGAGCCATTTGCTAGAGAAAACTCTAGTAGGAAGGGAGCCTACCCTAAACTGATAATAAAGCTTCCTAGCAAGTGGTTTTAAAATGGTGTCCCAGTATTGTTCAAATCCAACCTTGTGTTTGATTGACAAAAAGTCCCTAGTCATGGTAGGCTTGGGGGTAGAAGAAAACGGCTTGGACTTCACCATGTCCATGTAGGCTGCTTTAAGCACTTTTTTGGTCGGGAGGGTGGTTGTTTCTAGGTTCTCCCACAGTGTACCCATCCCCATATCTATCAAGGTTATTTTTATATGCCTGAGCTGCTAAATCTTGCTTAGGCACCCAACCCCCCCTGAAATCCAATAGGGCTTTGGCGTACAAGGAGAGCTCAGGGGTGGCCCACAGCCTTCTCCCCAGGGCAAAAACATAGGCACCGGGCGGTAGATTGCGGCAGGCCTGTTAGTGCCCGCATAAATTTGTTTTGGCCGATAATTATAGGAGTAATGTCCTCATGACCCCACAATACTGCGCCATATACAATTGCACTCGTAACATTTGAAATATATATTTATTTGCTGTCATTTGGAGAGACCCAGCATTTATCCCCATGCTCAAGCTGGCAACAAACTCAGTGAGAAGAAAGTGACCCCCAGGACTGGTTTTGAGTGAGCACAGAGGCGGGGACTATTGATTACCTTGGCATTCCTCTCAGTGGGCTCACAGGCTTTGCACAAGAGGGAAAGGGTTTACCCATCTTGGATCTTGAGAGTGAGGTGCACTTTGTGGGATAGTTTGTAGTAGGGTTAACAGGAACTCCTAAAAGAGTAGACAGAATTGCTCTTGGGAACATTTACTCTATTGGTAAAGGAGGACACAGGAGGCATTCCCACCCACTAGCTAATGCCAGGCATAATGTGGCATTCTTAGGCACCATCCTTTGGACACCTACTGGACCTGCACAAGAGCATAAGAGGACTGGGCCTGCAGTCTGTGACCTGAGTGGAGCCCTAAAGGACTAGATCTGCTTCAGCTTGTTCACAGTACAGGCACGTTGGCTGACCTCCTGTGGGGCTACTGGGACACAAAAAGCTGCAGGAGGCCCTTTCCTAAGGTGCTCAGGTAATCAGTGGTAACTTGACCTGGAGTGAATACTCCTGTTGGCCTCTACCTGAAACCCTATGAGTGCCCCCCCCCCCCCGAGGTCCTGTGGCCGTCAAAGGGTATTCCGGTTGTTGTTTGAGCACTGGAAGATAGTTTGGAACTTTTGAACATTTGTTTTCCAAAGCTTCACAGGGTGACTGTGATAAAATGCCCCTTTCTACATGGTCAACCCCATTTTGTTCTAAATTTTAAAACTGGTTTTTAGACTCTTCACTTCGGGGTGCTGCTATTCGTTGCCAAGTGTATGTGTGCTAACTAGGGCTGGGCGTAGTTTGCAAAGAAAGTGCACTTTGGACTACGCAAGCTACGTGTAGCACTACGCGAACTGCGTAGTACCCTGTTCGCAGTGTGCAAGATGCCATTTTCAATGATTGCACAGTGCGGACAAGCATCCGGCACTGTGCAATCATTGAAAACGGCATCATGCACAGTGCAAGCTGTAGTTCTCAGGCGCTCAAGTAGATTTGTACTCGAGCAGCAGTTTTCTCAAAGTAGACTGGTAGTTTCTCATCGCGAGCGGTCGCGAGCATACGCGACCACTCGCAATGAGAAACCTGACCTCTTTGCTTTGAGAATGCCCCCGGGAGGTTTATTTTCCAAGCTCATGATCAGCAACTTGATGTTGCTGATCTTGAACAAGGAAAAAGTCTCGCCGGGATGTCATTTTGCTTGCTCGCGGTCGCCAACTTGACGTTGAGGACCGCAACCAAGCAAAAACTGACAGCTGAAACACGCGTGTTTACACTGTGCTACGTGCAGTTCGCGTAGTGTGAAGTAGCGCAAACTTCGCAAACTACGTGAGCGTAGCGTAGTGCTTTGCCCTGGGTTAGTGCTAACCCCTAAAACATGTAGAAATTGGGTAATCCCTGAATGGCTTATTTAACAGTTCAATTAGGCCGTATTATATGGTTCAGAAATACACACATAACATGAAAATTTAAATATCACTTGTGCACTGCAACACTTATTGTGCCATCCACTAATATGACAAATAAAGCATGGCTTCAGCCTACCTTTTTTAATCTGACTATAGCAGTGTAACACCTACAAAAACTACTGTTAAAATACGTCTTTTAATAGACAAAAACCTCCCTTTTACATATTATGAAGTCACTCCTATGTAGGCATTGTAGCTCACAAGGTTGGGTGCATGGTATTTAAAAGTGAGAAATTAAAATAAATTCCTCTATGTCAACATAGTGACAGGATCCAAAAAGTTATTTTCAGAGTGGCAGGCCTAGCTGTCCTACGCGAAAAACCAGAGTGCAGATTAAAATTCTAATAACACTAACTTGGGAAAGGGACCGATTAGAAAAATATGTAAACCACCGTTTATAATGTTTTTTTAAAATTCTATTTAATGGCAAAGTTGGATTTTTAATAAATACTAAGGAACAGTAACTTTTAGAAAGTTACCCTTCACCTACCTGAGCTTTCGGGAGGCTAATCTGAATTAGCTCTCCAGCTTCTCCCTGCCAATGTTCAGCCTTGAAAGAGGTGTATAATGTCACCCAGGAACCAACACTTGGCCTACCTAAATGGGCAGACATGACTCCTCTGAACACCATTAGCTATTCAGAGTGGGGGCTGTGGGCATCCTGTTGATACACCACTGTCCAAGCTTGCTTGGCAGGTCAGTTGATTCATATATAGCACCTCGGGGTCCATTATAATAGCAGGCGGATCGCCACGGCCCGTATGGCGGTGGCGTTCTGCCCACTGTTATCCCCCACCTGCCTTCCATTCCCCCCGCCAAATTACAGCAGGGGGGACCCCGGAGGAGGGAAAGACCGTCCGCCAGTTTTCTGCCCATTGATGAGTCGACCGGGCGGAAAAAAGACTGAATATGGTGGCGGTGTCTGCAAGACACGGCCATCCATATTACAATTCAGGCGCGGATGTGCCTTTCCATGGCGGCTTTGCCACAATGGAAAGGCATGAAGTGCCTGAATGTGGGGGCCCGTTGCAGAGGGGGGTGGGGGGTACACATGGTACCCCTGAATTTGCATGCACAATGTCGCAGGCACAGCGCGGTGCCTGACGCTTTGTTTATGCAAATGCACAAGGTCCATCCTGCGAGCGCCGCCCCCGCCACAATGTTGTGGATGGAGGATGCCAACCGCACCCCTGGCGGCCGGTCCCAGCACCGCTAGGGTGGCGGGTGGACAAAAGTCTGCCCGCCATCCTAGTAGACCCCTTAGAGTGCAGGATGCCAAGACAAGATGCTTTGGAAGAACAGTGGTTCAGGGTAGGCCTCAGGGGGTCCTTGGTAGAAAATAGAACAGGGAGCGAATACTTAATAAATCGCTTGGGAGCAGAGATAGTAGGTACAAGTAGGAGTATTTTATTTTACTCTTTTCTCAAGGATATACATAAATAGTCATAATCTTTTTCAGGTGCTCAAGTGAATATTGTGGTGCAGGAAGTGACATAAGAGATAAAAGTGAACGGACTGTCACACAACATCAACAAGGATAAAAACACAACAAATATATACAAGTAGAGCTAGTGAAATTCCTTGGGTAGGTCGACGGCGTTTCGATCTATATAGCTTTTAGATCTTCATCAGGACAGATGAGCCCCCTGAAACTTGCCTTTGCTTGTATAGGCAAGGAAGATTGTTTGGTGGTGCAGCTGCTTAATTGCCGTTGTTCCCAATGGGAGATTGTATTAGAAGGTCTTCTAGTAGAAGAAGAACAAGTAGCGCTCAGTCACTGTTATTGCGACGAGGGTCCTACTTGAGTTAAGGAATTTTTTCAAAGGATTCCGATTTAATTAGAAAGGGTCCTTTTAGCGCGTTCGTCGCTATTGCTTTCAAAACATCGAGATGCCTGAAACTAATTCATGCAAGGTTTCGGCAGGAGAAGGGGGGTCCGAGTACCGCTTCCGTGGATGCCAAGACAATTCATGTTTATCACCTGTTTGGTTAGTGAAGGGCCTTGCTATTTTCCTACCACATTTCTGTCTCTGGGTTTGTTTTGGGTATAGTGCCTGATTCAAACTCTATTTTGTGTTAATTATGATGGATACTGGCGATTACCATAGCTCATCTTCCCACACTCCAGACCTTGCAGTCCAAATTTCCTATGGCCGCTATGCAGTTAATCAAACAGAAATTACTGCATAAGAAAGTAGGTCAGGGTCGGGGAACCTTTACTCAACAGGGCACAAAGGATCTCGGAGTCTTTTGGGTGCCTCTCCCGTGAGGCTAATGGAATCTTACTAAGCTGTGTGATACTCATTGACTTGACCTGTAATGCATGTGGGAATGTCTGTCGATACTGAAAAACACTTGGGTTCTCACTGTTAGGTAATATTTCGATTGCACAGCTGAACTTACCTGATATGTGGCAAATTACATCAATCTAACATGTAATAAATTAGACTTATGTGTACTTGCTTAATTAGCTGGATGCAGAGTAGGATTAAATAGTTCAATGATCATATGTTCGCCCTTTGAGGTGGACTTTCCTTTAAATACCGCTTTCTGCACCACGGGGAGAATTTGTCTTCTGAAGCACAGCCTTCCTCTTCTAAGGAACACAAATGAGATGTGTAATCTATACAGATGTTATTACCTTTATAGTACAATATACATGTAAACCCTTCTTAACTAGCACCTGTTCTGATAACCACATTAAAATTATTGTCTTGCTTTAGCTAAGTAGAGACAATCATGTCTTTATGTAGTGCCATAGCAGCCTAATTTATGCTTGGTTGTAGCACAACAAAAAAGGGCTAAGCCTGAGTTTAAAATGCATTTGGGCTTCATATATTTTCCTCACCAGTGCTGAAAGGTTGGTGAAATATATGCAAGAAAAGTGCAGGGCTGGAGTGGAAATTGATGAAAAAGTGTGACAAAAATGCAGTTTATTATTCTTTCTTTATATCACACAAATTGTCTCCAACCCTACATTTATGGATTCATTTTTTATCTCTAGATGGGTAGGTGTGGAGGATTTCTTTTTAAGACTGCCATTATTGACTTATCAGTATGTATAGTGAGTGAGATTACTAATGTTCTTGAGCGTTTTAATGATTTTGTTGTTAATAAACAGTTTTTTAAACATTTATTAAAATTGAAACCTATGCTGGCAGTGTTGACTCAAAATACACCATGTGATAGTAGAAGTATTTTAGCACAGACCTTAATTGGTAAAGATCACTTCACTGGTTCATTTTCTTTAGAGGGTGACTTTTCTGACATGGTCATCTTTTTATGCCTCTGTAAAAATTCTTATAGTCTGCATTTGAACAACTTTATTTTGAGAAATGTAATGAATATACCATGGATGCAGTTGCAGATGTACTTCTTTGAGAGCAATTTGCTCCATTATAATGCTTTTTGACCTGTGGAAGTAAATGAACAAGTGGACAGTGTTGTGGTGCTTTCTTCTAGTGAAAGGATTTCACAGAGAAACAGAAGGTAAGCTCCTATGTATTCATGGACAGACTTTAGTCTATAAGTATGATTTAACTGCAGCATATTCCGAACGTACTCCTCAGCATAAACTCCATAAATCTTGATGATGACCTCAAAAATAATATTCAAATTCCCATGGCTGTTCCACGTATGCTGAAACATGTCTGTGTTGAAATTTCCGCTTTGTTTCTTTCCAAGAAGTTGCTGCCGCAGGATTTCCCAAATAGCCTTCATGTGCACCTTTTCCAATTCTAGTTCTGAGAGCTACCGAAGGAATCAATCTATCACCTTGAACTAAAATTCCTCCTTCAATGGAAAGCTCATGTGCAACCTTCACAAATGTTTGCAGAGAATAATGAACATTATTCTCCCTTGGCCATCCCTTCTTAATGCAATCAGTGACTTCACACAGAAGCACATCCTTAATGAGTTCTTCTCTCCATTCTGCCTCACTAATAGCACACATATCATCCAAACCCAGGTACGCAACAAAACAATCCTCATCATCATAATCATCCACACCATCCATTTCAGACTCAGAAACCAATGGATTCCTAGAAAAATAGTCCGCCCTAACATTTTCTTTTCCTGGAATATACACAATGTCAAAATCATATTGTAAAAGTTTAGTGGAAAGACGGGCAATCCTGGGGGTATGCTCCTTCACCTTGTCACCAGAGAGAATAGAAACCAACGGGCTATGATCAGTTCTCAACTGGAAATGTTTACCCCAAATATAAGGGTTAAACTTCCTAATAGCCTACCAACAAGCCAAAAGCTCTCTCTCAATAACAGCAAAAATAAATTCAGCTCCATGCAACACTCTCGAGGCCTAACCCAAAGTCTGCTCTGAACCATTAACCCTTTGTGTGAGAACTGCTCCCAAGCCTACCCCACTAGCATCCACAGTGATAGTGCACACAGCATTTGGAACAAATGGCTTAAGCATTTTTAAAGCAACAAGTTGCTCCTTAATCCAATTGAAAACAGAATCACACTTTTCATCCCAAACAAACATTACATCCCTTTTTAGCATATTGGAAAGGGGTTGAACACTTGATGCATAATCAGGAATAAAACGTGAATAAAATTCACATAAACCAATAAAAGATTTAAGCCCGACTTTATCTTTAAGAGGAGAACTGTCCACAATAGCCTTAACCAAACCAGGCCTTTGTTCCACATCTTGCTCAGATAGAACATGACCCAAATATTCCACTTTGCGAGCCTTAAAAACACACTTTTCTCTTTTTAAAACCACTCCACCATCACGCAAAGCTTCCATGACTCTAAACATAATGTGATCATGCATTTCACACGTTGGACCATGAATCAGGACATCGTCCTGAAAGACAACCACACCCTTAATATTTTTCAACAGATTAGACATAATCCTTTGAAAGACCCCTGCCGCAGAGGCCAAACCAAATGGCATGCGACAGTATTGAAAGGACCCAATAGGAGAAATGAAAGCTGTGAGGTGTCTTGACAAAGGATCCAAAACAACTTGATGGTAATCTGATGCCAAATCTAGTTTACTAAACCATTTCGAACCGTTTATCATGGACAACATATCAGGAATTTTAGGCAGAGGATGTGAGTCCACCCAGATGTTTTTATTTAAACAGCGCAAATCCACACAAACACGAAGATCGCCATTTTTCTTTTTTGCGACCACCAGGGGAGAAAACCAAAGAGAAGACTCAATTGGCTCAATGATCCCCTTCTTACACAGACCATTAAGTTCTTCTTCCAGCTGATCCCTAACACTAAATGGCACATTTCTCAATCTATGCTTCATAGGAACAGCATTATCTTTTACTCTAATAGTATGCATGAACCCCTTCACTTCTCCAAGTTCGTCACTGAACACACTCGGAAAGCACTCCACCAATTTTTCCACAAAATCATCAGTTTATACAACAGAAATAGGGTCCTTAGATCCTGGCCTAAGTACCATTTTGAATAAGCCCCGATGGAACCATCCGAAAATGTTCAATCCCTTAATCGCAACATAGATTTTGCCAAAAAAATTTCTTCCTCTGAACTCTAATGTGTCCTCAAAGTTACCAACTAGCTCAATTCTTCTGCCCTCATAAGACACAGGAGACCTATCAGGAGGTTGTAAATCCCTTGAACCACAAACCTCACTAAACAGCTCTTGAGTTAACATAGTTATCCATGCACCAGAGTCGACTAGTAGACAGACAACTTTATCACCAATGCCTATATCAGTATACGGATCAACACACTCTGTGGATAAATCAGAACGATCCTGCAAATCTCCCACGACCACAACCATATCTCTCAAATCATCCTGAATGTTGCATAGATCTTCTTGTTTGAATTGAGCCATACTCACATTAGCTACAGCAGATGAGGGTGTGTTCTGCTTACTGTCTTGAAAGTAAACAACATTCCGTTTAACATTCTGACAAACTTTAGCAAAATGACCTACTCTCCCACACGACCTACATGTAACATTTTTTGCTGGACAAGGACGACCAGATTTCACATATGGATAATACCCACACTTAAAACATATGTTGATCTGCTTAAAGAACTTATTTTCTGTGCGAAGAGGCACACTGTTTTTATTTTCTCTAATTTTAACCACACTCACACTGTCCTCCTGAGCTGTTACAGAAGACAACCTTTCTTCTAACTCCTTAACTGACAACTTCGAAAATTCAATGCTTTTTGCCACCCGCACTGTTTCATCAAGAGAGGGATTACCCAGAGAAAGCAATTTCTGTTGAATACCCTTGTCAACACATTTACAAATATACTGATCTCTGATCAACTGATCTCTGAAGTTCTCAAACTGACATTCAGCACTCAACATTCGTAGAGCATAAATAAAATCTTCAACCTTTTCCCCATGCCTCTGCTCCCTTTTGAAAAATGTATGTCTGATCACAACCAAGCTTGGTTGAATGTCAAACCTCAACTCCAATTTTTTAACAGTCTCAACAAATTCATCAATGTCCTCCTCCTCCGGACCACGCACTAAAGGAGGAAGATGATTAAAAATTGAGCGTCCCCCAAACCCAAGGGCATGTAGTAACACATATTTCTTTCTTTCAGCTCTGTAACGTGAAGCTCCAATTGCACCCAAGTAAGTAGTGAAAGCATCATACCATTTTTTCCAAACAATGGGTGGTTCACCGGGTAACTCTAGAAAAGGTGGGGGTGGAGTAACAGATTGCATATTGACTTTAAAAGAATATATTATCACTAAACAACCTATCAGTAAAGAATAAAACCGAAGACAAAAGTACTTATACTATACCCAAAAGAAAACAATATTTCTTTTTTTAACTGACCACTACAGTTAATTCACACGAGATGTACTGTCCCAGGTGTGTGCATCACCGAAGATACACTATTTTTCCTCAAAACTTATTGCTCTACAGGTGTGTATATCACCAAGCAAACACTCCTCAATTTTTTTTCTTTGCGTGTAAATCCGTCTCTGGTGTGTGTGCACGCCTCTCGCAGTGTTCCTTTGCTCCTGTTAATTCACACGTCACGTGTAACACAAATACACTGTGTTACCTCACTTATTTAGTTAATTACTCCCAAAATCAGGTGTGCGTGTCACCGTGTATAACCACTTCACTAGAGTGCCCCCACATAGCGCGAGAATGAGACCTTATACACCTGTCATGGCTCAGACACCAGGCTCATTGCAGGGACCCGGTGGAGAAAATTATTCTAAATACGGGCCTAATATCGTCACACATAACAGATTTGATGCACTTTCTGGTTTAGATCTGTGCGATTGACGAGAGGTTTGTGAGGGACCAGGAGAAGAGTCTCTCCCTGTCTTGGTCCCCTTGGTATCTGATCACCCTACATTGACTCCTGTCATTACTCACTGTAACCCCATAACTATGTGCAATGTCGAGGGGGGAACGGTTAAGATGTTAAGTTGGAACGTTGCTGGCCTGCGTTCCAAGAGAGAGGATAGCAACTGGTTAAATTTTGTTAGACAACATGATATTGTGGCTCTCCAAGAGACTTGGGTTAAGGACTGTGACTTTTGGATGGACGGTTTCACCTCGCATTTTGTTCCAGCATTGCGATCGTCAGCAGGGAGAGATAGAGGGGGCCTCGTGCTATTAGTATCTGTGAACGTAAGGGGGAAAGTGAAAAGGGTAGATTGTGCCTCCCACAATTTTCTTATCCTGGAACTAAGACTAACAAATAATACCAAATTAATCTTAGTGAACTGCTATAACTCGCAGCAAGGGGATTCCCCAAATGAACATATAGGCCCTCATTAGGATAGCGGTTTTTCCGCATCCTCCGGGCCGGCGGAAGAGTCCGCCGGCCCGGAGGATGCGGAAAAACCTCTGCGGAGCCTTCACAGACCCCCCGCCAGATTAGGATGGCTGGGGGGTCAGGAAGACTGTCCGCACCTTTTCCGCCGCGGTCGCTTTCCGACCGCGGCGGAAAAGCTCTAACATGTCTGGCGGTGTCTATCAGACACCGCCAGGCATATTAGGATGTCAGCATTTCTATGCCTTTCCACGGCGGCATTTCCGCCGTGAAAAGGCATACAGACTTTTGTTTGGGGGCCCGTTGCGGGCCCCCAGGGGTGAAGGGGAGTGGGGGTGCACATGGGGGGTACCATTTGCGTGCACGAAGTGGCAGGCACCTCGAGGTGCCTGCCGCTTTGTGCATGCAAATGCACTGCTTTCATTTTTAACCTTGCGGCGGGTGCTGCTTGAAGCAGCACCCGCCGCAATGTTAAAAATACTTGATGTGACCGCCAGGGTGGCGGTCACATCCTAATTGCACAGGAGGGACCGGCGCTGCCCTTGCGGACGGTCCCTCCTACTCTGGGGTGGCGGACGGACACATGTCCGTCCGCCATCCTAATCGACCCCTTAGTTTGGTTGACAGATTTTTAAAACACTTATAATGGAAAGCAAACCACTTTTTGCCAATATATCTTGTTGGGCGATTTTAATGTGCACTTATGTAGTCAGAATTGTCTATTAATTGATAAAGATGGGCCAGATCTCACATCCCCACAGCATTTCAAGCATCCTCACAAGGGGGAAGCTTTGGAGAAACTACTGTCTAATAACGATTTGTTTGAAGCAGGGTTTTTTGACAAAAGTACCCGTATTGCCACGTATATAGGCAGGGATTGTGAAACAATAATAGACTACATATTTCTTTCCTCAGGGCTTTTAAAATATGTAATATCTTATAATGCTATACCTTCTTCTTTTAGTGACCACAATCCAGTGGTGATTGAGCTGGTAAATGGTTTTTCTCTTTTAAATAAAACTGTTCCGCCACAGGCTGTTGTGGAGGTTAAAGCCAAAGATCAGGGGAGGAGGCTAAATTGGAGTAAAGTTGTGCCAGAGGAGTTTTTCCATATCATCACCGTTAAGGCCGCCCAGGATTTAAACATCTGTGGAGATGCCCTCTCTAGTGGGGAGGAATTAATAACTTCATATGAAGCCATCTGCTCCCAAGGGGCTAAGGAACTTACGTCTAAAAGTCGACCAGCAAAAGATAAATCGGTAATGGGCTGGTTCGACCACAAATGCACTAAAACCCATAACCTCCTTAAAAAAGCTCTTCAGGAGCAACCTAGGAACAAAGCTCGGGTAGCCCAGCTCAGAAGAGAGTACTCAAGAATAGTACAGGAAAGGAAAAATGAAATTAAACATGATGCATGGGCTGAGCTTATAGATAAAGCAACCCTAAAAGATAGTGCAAAGTTTTGGTCCATTATTAATACTCCCTTGTTTTCCTGCACTCAAAACAATGCCTTAGAGGTAAATATTGCAGAGGCAGACTGGCTGAGCCACTTTGAAAAAATTTATGGAAGTCATTTAGAGCTGGAAACTTTTGTGGCCCCAGCCTCAGAACCTCCTATTACGCCAGTAAGGTTTCATTTTGCGGAAGTCGTTAAAGCAATTGAGGGCACAGCAGGACGAAAGGCACCAGGCCCAGATGGGGTACCTTCAGATATGTACAAGGCAAACCCTATGTACTGGGCAAATATCTTGACTAATGTCTTCAACACCTCGGCCTGTGTAGGATTCCCTAAGTCATGGTCTCAATCAATAATAATTCCAGTGTTTAAGAAGGGTCAAAGGGGAGACCCTAGATGCTATAGGCCTATATCCTTGCTAGATTCCTCCATAAAAACCTTGGGGAAGATTATTCTAGCAAGGATAACAGGGTGGGCCTCGGACAATAACATACTGTCCGATGCCCAGTATGGCTTTAGAGCGGGGAGGAGCACGGAGGACCAATGTCTGAACCTACACCTAATTATAGCTAAATACACGAAGGCGGCTAGGGGATCTATTTTTCTGGGCTTTATGGACTTGTCCACGGCCTTTGATCTAGTTAATAGGTCAAGGCTGTGGACAATGCTCCTGGAGATGGGCCTTGATCAGCCCCTTGTGTATTTTCTGGCCGAGTTGCATAAGGACTTAAACGCCTCAATTTGGATGACGAATGAGGGGAAATGCACGTCAAGTTTTAAGTCTGGCAGAGGGGTGCGTCAGGGATGCATCTTGGCCCCTATGCTGTTTACGTTGTATGTCAACTCGTTGGAGGTAAACTTGTTAACAGTGACTCCCGACATCCCACGCATGGGAGGTACACCGATTCCGGTGCTCCTCTATGCGGATGACGCTGTCTTATTAGCAAGGACCCCGTTGGGCCTACAAAGATTGCTGGACTCTTTCGGGGATTTTATGAAAAGCCTGGATCTGGTGGTAAACAATGGCAAATCTCATGTTATGTCACTGAGTGTCTCAAAAAATAAAATTAAGACCTTTTTCTGTGGCAGTGAAGAAATCACCAGAGTAAAGGTATTTACCTATTTGGGAGTAGTTTTTGATGACAGGGGTTCATGGTCCCCACAGCTCTCAATAAAAGTAAATGCAGTGAGGAGTTCTTCAGCTGCAGTGTTAGGTTTTGCTAAAATGTTGGGGGGGAAACCCTATGAGGCGATCTTGGCAATTTACAAAGCCAAAACTTTATCCATTGCAAGGTATGGGGAAGCAATATGGGGGTTTACCAAACCAGACCCCATCCAAACAGAAGAAAATACATTTTTACGGTCACTCCTAGGCCTTCCGCAATCCACAGCTACCCACTCTGTCCATCTTGAACTGGGGATAGGTTATATAGCAGATATAATTAAAATAGCCCCTATTCTGCTATGGATCAAAATTTGGTTGAATTCGAACCTTTCCCTAAACCACAAGATTTTAACGTACTGTATCAACCTAGATAATATGAAGGAAATCCAGTGGTTGTCTTATATAAAAATGTTAGCTGTGTATTTGGGGCGACCGGAGATTTTTTTCAATCCAGAATCTCTATGTAAGGCTGACTTAGCGTGGGTAAAAACTAATTTTACTAAGCTAAGGGAGGCAGAACGGGAAGTAGTAGAACTATGTAAACCATCGGTTAGGGGCCATGTTCTGGTAACTTTGTCACTAGCGATGTCTCCCTACCTGTCCATAGTGACTAATTCCTTTCATAGATGGTTATTGACAAAATTCCGGTTCAACCAAATACATACGGTACTCTGGGACCTGAAGGGCTGGAGTAGACCCGAGGATGCTGCTCCGTGCAAATGCGATGATTTTTCCCCCCAAGACACCTTGCACTTTATGATCTTTTGTCCTCTGTACCATGATGACAGGAAAAGGTTCATTCTTCCATTACTGAAAAAGATGAATTTTATTCAGTGTAAACCTGCTTTATTGTTTTTACAACTGTTGGAATCCCCGGTAACCATGTTTTGTGTCGCCAGCTTTCTCGCCGTGTCTGCTAGAAAAAGGAGGGTTAGACAGAAAGCTGCACAAGAAATTCAATCCTCTTAAAATAAATGATAATGTATACTAATCAATGGCTTTAAATATGGAAACGACTGTTAATGATTTTTAAATGAATATATATTGTATTTTTATCTTGTATAATACATTTTTTATAAATATTTTAACGTTTTGTATATGTATAGCATACTTTTATGATTTTAAGTAATCGAATAAAGTGGTTTGACTTGACTTGAACTGCACAACTATATTTTTGCTTTTTGTCTTTGTAAATTTAGGATATTGTATTTTATCAACTTCCACTGCAAAAAGGTGTTTGTGCGATGTTTATCTTCCAAAGTACAATACCCCATGCACTCCCACTGCATAGCGGTGAGTTCTCATTACTGCGTACCCAGACTGTTGCATCCCATTGATTCCCAGAGTCTGGAGGTGAGTGCTTTTTCTTGTGCACTATGGGGCAGATTTATAAGCTCCTTGTGCCACTTTTGTGTCACTTTTTTCATGTTAAAAGTGATGCAAAAGTGGCACAAGGGGCTTGTAAATCTGCCCCTTGGATTGTTGAAACCTATCCACTCCCAGTGCCCGGAGGTAATTGTACATTTGTACACAGTCAAACTGCTGCACACTACCCACTCTCTTTGCACACAGGTGACTTCTCATTGCTTCGGAAAGAAGCTTCTTTGCTCACCTTGTGCCATTGGCGTGATTCTGAGAGGATGCACCACGTGTCTAAGCATCCTTCTCAGACGTTGTTACGATGGCCACACATTATCGCAGAATCTTCGAACGTTGAGCTTTGGAGGTGTTGGGGGGATGCCAATTTTTGAAACACAACCTGTAAGATAAAAAGGAAGTTAATGTTGTGCGTCATTTCTTTATCAAACGAGAGAGGAAGTGAAAGAGTTACTGAAAAGAATATTCGCAGCTCACCTTTCTGTCACCTGTGTGTCTTTCACCACATGCCGGGACATAATGCACCCTGAAGCTTTACATCTAAAAGATAGTAAAAGAAACATGTTATGATTGGTATTTGTTACTATCTTAATGTGGAGTAGAATTACAACACCCTTTCACACACCTTCCCTCCCGCATTTAAAAAACAACTATTTATACAGTTCCAACTTGTTTAATAGGCTTCGATTTTTGTAAAATTACTATAGTAGTAATGTTTTTTTTCCGGTTGTGAAAGCAAGTGGTGCGCAGTGATACACGTGCTTCCGATCTACACAAGTGGCGGACATTTGACCGATCACAAAAGCTTTCCAGGTATTGGAAAAAAAATACAAATGCAACCAGATACGGTATATATGACTGCGTATGCCTAAATCACTGCATCAGCTTTTTGTATCCAGTCTGCTGCACCCCATCTACTCTCTCCGCTGCGCACTCAGGCTTTACTGCTCACCTTTTCGTGGACTGGGCACCTTCTACATCATGCAGTCCCGCTATGCAACCAAGAAGTGTAACATATGGTGTTGAGTCTTGATATCGACATACTCGTGCTCCATTCATCATCGCAGTTTCCTTACCCGCTCAGTCCTTGCAGTACCACTAACTCAGTGACCAAAGAGGCCACGGATGACTGCTCTGTGGTTTGGGCCTACATGAGGAATCCGTTCCACTAGGATGGGCCATCACAGTGCTTGCGATGGGAGCAACTTTAAAATGGCATAGAGCACGTGCGCCCCGTCTTTTTTATTTGTAGGGTCACGTGTGTAGTGACTCATGTGCTCGATGGGTGTGGTGTGGGTGTATACCAGCCATGAGTGAGTGTGTGTGTGTGTGCCATTCTGACAACTAGACCTGGAAGTAAGAAATCACTACAATGGAAATCTGGGCCATGTAGCGTTGTTGTATGGGCTGGACTGACATATGCCAGTGCTGCGCGAGGCTGTGAACGATGACTCTGGAGCTATGGGCGTTGTTGTTGTTGTTCCGTCATGAGCTATAAGAAAAATCTACTGATTTGGGTATCCGTGTTGTAGTGCTGCTGTCATCCGGGTCTTACACGCAAATGTGTCAATATGTCTGTAAAGTTCTACAATTTGGCTAACATGGAAGATACGGGGCATCACAGTCCCTATATTCATCCATAGATGCACACATAAAAGATGGTGGACATGACACATTTCTGCGAATATGAATGTTTCTTGTACATTCAGTGGAGTGCTGTAGCTGTAGTAATACAGGGCTGTGAGAAGTTTAGATTGCAGTTTTTAGCACACGAAGGACAGATAATATGTATACGTATGTGGTCATTCAGGTGTACTGCCGAACTTAGTGCTGGAAATCATTATTTGAGGCTAGGAGTCGCGTCCACATCCTGTTATTGTAGAGTAATGACGTAATCAACGCGTGCCTGAAAATGTACTGTAAATACGGTGCTCATGTAAATTGTTGATATAGTTTTAGGTCGACTTTGCGCTATATAAATATGCCCCAAAAAAAATGAAATAGTACACATTTATATATTGACTATACAGTTTCTTTGCAGTATTGTAATGATCCACTTTGTATGTTCGTATTTGTAGAATGAGCAAGAAAAAGTTATATAATTGTAGTTTTTGTTATTGGTAGAGGTAAGATGGTTGCATACCCTATTTACAGCACAATATAATGTGTTAGGGCGCAGGAGCAGAATTTTACAAATATATTAAGTATACAGACACAGATAGATAGTTGAAGTGGGTACGGGCACGTGTGCTCGACTCCATTTCATTACGTTGCTGTTGGTAACAAGTAGAATAGTCATCAACATATCATACATAGATATTCAATCATAAATGGTTTACGACTTCTGCTGTACAAAGGTAGGAGCACTGTATGTGAAATTATACACAGAAGATTCTATCGTAAAGGTTTCATGAGTTGTGGTACACTGAGGCAGGTGAGGTTTATGTAGAGCCTGCAATGATGCATGGTTCAAGCAGAACGCACTGGTAATAATGTCTTTTGGCAACTGAATTTTGCCTTAATAAGGCTATGTGGTGATTATTTATGGTGCACTGAGTTAGTGGTAGGTCTGGTGCTCAGTGTGTGCTCACCCTGCGATGATGCGTTGTTCTAGCGGTCTGTACTCAAAGCATTGACTGTTGTATACTAGACTGCATGAACTTTGAGGGGAACAAAAAAAACAACTATCAATGGTTATCAATTGCTCTGCAAACTCAGTCTAGTGATTGCTCTCCATAACAAATTAAACTATTGCATTTCATGCAGTGCATTCTAACTTTCTCAAAATGGGGACGTACGTCTGGCGGCGATGTTGAAGGTGATGCCCTAGAGGTACTTGGTATTGCCGGTGGTGGAGGTACATTTAGGCGCAGTCTTCTACATTCTTTGTGAGTATAGTTCACAGGATGCAGGGTTTAAAGGTGCTTGTGCATACTAGCAGTGCTATAGCAGTATTTTTTGTTTGCACATTAAATAAATCAAGGCTAAATTCCCTACTGTCTGTAGTGTAGATAGAATTCAAGTTGTGAATCCTACTGTCAGCAGTGTTCTTTGAAGCCACTAGTCAGCACAGTTATAGAAGAGTTCATTTTTCACTTATTTAAACACAATCTGAATGCATATGGTATATTTGCCTCTACATTAAGTAAATCAAGGCTGAATTCTCTACTGTTTATTTAATATATTTATTTATTTATTTATTTATTTAAGCTGAATTCAAGTTGTAAACCCTGCTGTCCGCAATGTAGATGTTCGGGTGGACTACATCATCTGCAATCTTGATTGAAATGAAAGATAGAACGTGTGCAGAATACATTATCAAAATATGTATGTTTCAGGGACATTTAAAAGGGACAGTATGTCTCACAGTGACATAAAACTGTTCACTCTTTTTTGCGATGATTTATCGTACACTGAGCTAATACTATCTTTGGTGCTGAGCTTGTAGGTATCCTGTGATAATACCTAGTGCAGGGAGGCTGCACTGAGAGCAATGTTTTTTGCCTAGTTAATTCTGTCTTAATAAGGCTGCGGGGAGATGACTTGTGGTGCAGTGAGTTAGTGGTACTGAAAGAACTCAGCGTGTGCACACTATGCGATGATTTGTGGTTCGGGGTGGTCAAAGTGGTATAATGTCTCTTGTCTACTGGAATGCGTCATGTACAATCACCATTCTACCTGAATCGTGAGCCCTCACAATGTAGATTGAAGGCAGTAGACATCAAGAAATTATTTTTGTCGTATCTTTTAACAAAAGCTGAGGACATAAAGTACAATTATCTCTACCTAATAAAAATGAAGGCTAAATGTCATGCTGTTCATGGTATAGATTCAAAGCTGAATTCAAGATGTGAACCCTACTGTCCGCACTGTAGATCGAATGCAGTAGTCAGCAGAGATATCGATGAATATTTTTTGTCACTTATTTTAACAAAATCAGAACACATACAGTATTTTCTCAGTATTAAATAAATCAAGCTGGAATTCCCTACTATCCAAAGTGTATATGCAAGGTTGACTTTAAGTTGTGAACCCTACTGTTCGCAGTGTAGATCGAAGGCAGTAGTTGACACAGACATCGAGAAATGCTTTTTTGTCACATACTTTAACAAAATCTGAGGACACAGTACAATTGTCTCTGCTTTAAATAAATTGACACTGAATTCAATGTTCTATGTAGTGCTGATGCGCCACAGGTATCAAGTGGTAAACTCTGTTGATCGCAGTGTACATTTGAAGGCAGTAGTTAGTATAGCTATTGAGCAATGTTTTTTGTAGCATCCTTTAACAAAATTGTCTCTGCCTTACATAAATCAAGGATAATTTGAATGCTGTCCGTAGTGTAGATGGAAAGCTGAATTTAAGTTGTGAACCCTGCTGTTCGCAGTGTAGATCTTAGGCTCCACTGCATTATCTGTAATGTACTCCATACATTGACTGTTGAACTCATGAACTGGTATCAAGTGTTGATCGAAGTGTACATTTGAAGGCAGTACTCAGTAAAAAGATAGTGAGGAATGTTTTTTGTTGCATCATTTAACAACATTGTCCGCAGTGTAGATCGAAGGCAGTAGTTGACACAGACATGGAGGAATGCTTTTTGTCACTTATTTAAACAAAATCTGAAGACATATAGTAGAACTGTCTCTGCATTAAATAAATGAAGGTTGAATTTCCGACTGTTCATACATTAACAAAATCCGAGGACATAGTACAATTGTCTCTGCTTTAAATAAATCGAGACTGAATTCAATGTTCTCTGTAGTGCTGATGCGCCACTGGTATCAAGTTGGAAACTCTACTGACCACACTCACTGTAGAACGAAGGCAGTAGTCAGCACAGATACCGACGAAGAATTTTTATCACTTATTTTAACAAAATCTGAGGACATAGAGTAGAATTGTCTCTGCCTTACATAAATGTAGGATAACTTCAATGCTGTGCCTAGTGTAGATCCAAAGCTGAATTCAAGTTGTGAACCCTGCTGTCCGCAGTGTAGATCAAAGGCAGTAGTCAAAACAGATATAAGTCTGTGGTGCTGTGGTGCTGAGTTTGCAATCGGCCTGTATCAAGGAGGCACGTGTTCATGGCGGCAGCCACGTGGCAGGGTGAGGACCTTCGCTGTGGCAGAGTCTTTTCTCTTTGCACAAGTGAACCACGCCCAAGGCGTAGACTAATTATTTATAGTCTTACGCTGGAGTTGCGTACTTTGGGTCAGCCTACTCCACTTCTGCTTCAAGGGGGGGAGAAAACACAGCAACATGACCGAGATATTCCCCAGAGTCTGAGATAATATGATTGGGTCCACTGTGCAGTAAACATGTATCAATGGTATATCTACACACAGAAAAGTTTTTGGTTTCTATAGTGAGATGTGTATAGCAGTTCACCGGCAGTGTAGGCAATGTGTAAATTATTGTTGATGTGTGAGTTCCTTTCCTTAAACATAGTTGAGTTACACATCTCTGAGCATTGAGCTAGTGTGCTGCTGAGGGGATATATTGTTTTGGGATGGTCCGTTGTCCTGTTTTGCGCTGCCTTTGAGGTAGTAGAGGGGTAGGGGTCAGGAGGGGTGGTTGTAGTGGTGGTGGCGCTGGGTATTGTGATTTTCTTGGGTGTCGGAAGTGTATAATTAGTACCTCTATCACATATTGCTCTTTAAATATGGGTGTGAGTTGGATGTAATTCACGCAGTACATATGGGCACATGCATCATTGTAGGAATCGCAATTTAGGAATTGCAAAATCCTATGCATCAAGAAATCCTAAAAGTTTTTAGGATTTCTTAATTTTTGGAAATTGCGATTCCTTAATTGCGAATCGCAAATAAGGAATGGCATTACATTGATTCCTATGGGCCTAGAGGCCCATAGGAATCAATGCCGTTTTGCATTTTTTTTTTGCACTCGCAATTTGTTGATGCATTGCAAGGGTGCAGAGGGGGGGTCCAAAGGACCCCCTGCACCCCTGAAATGTATTTTAAAGTGCATGTTTCACACACACATGTCCTAAGGACATGTCTGTCTGTAACATGAAAGTTTAAAAAATGCATTTTTTTGCTTTTTTAAAGATTTTCGCAAATTAACACGAGGGTCAACCTCGTGTTAATTTGCACTTCCTATTTCAAAATTCGCAATTTAAAAAAAAATGATGCATTGCATTTAAGGAATCGCACAAATGCGATTCCTTAAATGCATTGGCATTTTTAGGAAATGCAAAAAATAGCGAATTTTGAAACTCTGTTTCATGCATCCCAAAAACGTATTTAGGAAGCGCAAACGGACAAATTTACCGATTCGCACCGTTTGCACTTCCTAAATAGGTTGATGCATGTGCCCGATAATCCACGTCCTTACACTAGTTAAATGTTGATGTTAATTAATAGTGGTAAATGGAACTATTGCCTGTTTTTTTAGATAGCATTGCAGATTTAGTTTCTTGTTGAAGATATGGGGAAGTGGTCAACATTATAATTAGGAATTATCATTTAAAAAACCTTTGAAATTAACTGAAAACACATATGTTTCAGGCAGGGTATAGTTAGGAATTTTCATTTAAAAAACTTTGAATTTCACTGAAAAAACCATAGGTTTCAAGCAGGTTATAGTTAGGATTTATCATTTAAAAAACCTTAGAAATACACTGAAAAAAGCTTAGGTTTCAGGGGTGTTATAGTTAGCTGGACATTTCACTCATACAAAACTATTGAAATTCCTCCTTTATAGTTAGTTGTACTAACAATAACTCTTGCGCCCGCAATTCACTGGTGCTGATGTTACATATTACATCATTCATGACATGGTTAGTGACATCACTGATGACATCACTGATGACATCTGAAATGACATCACTGATGACGTCATCCACATGACAATCAGATACAACTCATCATACAGTAGTATAACCTTTCATCACTCACTGTAAAACACAGAGTACCATATTTGAATCAATTGACACAGCAATACAAGTATCTAAAAACCCACTTAGTGATTCCTAGATCTACACATACATCTTATCACTTACCTATAGATTCAGAGAAGTAGAGAAGTGTGGCTCAATGGTTAGAGCGGCAGACCCTGATGCAGTAGTCTGGCCGGGACCAGGGTTCAATTCCCGCCTCGGCGGGACTCGGGCTCAATTTCCTCCGACCTGATAATTCTCGCCTCGGTGCCTATTCTAATCATGAGTCCCACTCTGCACCTCTGGGCAATAGCTTGCTTAATCTCTACTACGGCCCCAACAACGCTGAGGATGCCTGACTTCACCTTGGGGGTGCCCAGGAGTGGGCTCCTCACAGGGAAAGGCCAGGAAGGGTTCCTCGGCGGTATTCGTACAAGCGCAGGAATGCCTACGGGTAGTCGTGCGCTATACAAGTGCGTAATCATTTCATCATCATCATTTCATTTCAGATTCACTCATACATGCTATCAATGATCAATAGAATACTATCAAATATACTTATACGCCAATATGTACATTATATACCAGCACACATCCTATTCACTTATGCAGTCATTCTACTCCCTTATGCAAACAATGTATCATACTTACATCAACTACACACTGATACAAACACCACTTCATGTATTCATATAGTTAGTAACTCTATCTATTCTTAGTCCCCTTTTCTTTAACCTGTACGTGAGGCCGCTTGCTTTCCTGGCGGAACAAGCTGGCCTCACAATTTATTCCTACGCTGATGACACTCAAGTCATCTACTCTCTCTCCACCAATAAAAACCTCCCCTCTTCCTCTCTGCAAGTTGGACTGAAACATATATCGGACTGGATGTTGAAGCACAAACTAAAATTAAACGGGGATAAAACAGAGCTGCTCCTGTTTGGCCCAGACACCTCTCTCTGGGGCCCACACCATTGGCCTCCAGAGATGGGTCCTCTTCACATTCCATCTGTGTCTGCCCGCAATCTTGGTGTGATCTTCGACAACCAACTCACTTTCAAACAACACGCTGTGAAAGTCTCAGCCACCTGTACTACCATCATCAGGTGGCTGAGAAAGATCACCTGGATGTTACCTGCGAACACCTTGAGGACCGTAGTCCAGGCTCTTGTCATCTCACGCCTGGACTATGGGAACATCCTGCTCCTAGGTGCTGCCAAAGAGGTAATCAAGAAGTACCAGGTGGTACAGAATATGGCTGTCCGCTTGATCTGTCACCTTCCTGCTCGATCCTCGGTCGCGCACCATATGCGGAATCTGCACTGGTTGCGGATTGAAAGCAGAGTTAACTTCAAAGCACTCTGCTACATGCACAAAATTATGACTGGTAGAGCCCCTTGCTATCTCTCTGCTCTGGTGCAGCAATACATCCCCCCCCGCACACTTAGGTCTTCGACGCAGAATAAATTTAAGATTCCGCGCATCAACAGAGCCAAGATGGGAGGACGCTCGTTTTCCCTGCTGGCCCCATCCTTATGGAATTCTCTTCCTCAATCTCTGCGCACTGAATTGTGCTTTCTGAAATTCCGTAAGGGAATAAAAACTTGGCTTTTTAACAACTAATTTATGATTTTATGATCCTCCCTCCCTTTCACCGTTCAGTTTGCTCTAGCGCCGGGAAACCTCCGGGTAGCTGCGCGCTCAACAAATGTAATTATAAATAAATAAATAAATAACTCATACTTAGTGTGTTATAAAATCACTATTACAAGTATACAGTTATCTATATAGTGTTTCATGTAATCAATTAGTTTTACGTATACTTATTTATATACAACTATCACATACACTGCTTTTCATTTTTTCTACTTTGTTGGACATGTACCATTGAGAAATATATTTGCACATCACCACACCCTTAAAGATATTCACTCACCCAAACAACTATTATAACATGTAGTCTTAACGTCATATACCTACTGAATTAACTATTCACATATCTTTGGGCAGTCACAGATCCCCCACTTATTCACACACACATTCACTCTCCCATACAAATAGTCAGTAAAGAATCAATATTAATATAGTCTTTCACGTAGCTAGTAACCAACTAGTGCAGCAGTTTACACAACAACTGACCAAGTAATATAGATATTAATACAGTTTAATCACTATCTAATATATTTAGTGAGAAACTATAAATTAGTCAAGTAAACAGTCAATCACACTGCTACTAAATCCTACATCCAGATATTTATATATCCACTGATTCTTCAATGCAGATTGGTGTATATATAAAACATATTTAAATAACGAACCAAACCACATTCACAGGATGATGTCATCAGTGATGTCATTTGGGATGTCCTCAGTGATGTCATCAGTGATGTCACTGACCATGTCATGAATTATGTAATATGTGACCTCATTAACAGTGGATTGCGGGCGCGAGAGTTACAGTTAGTACAATTAACTATAACAAAAGACTTTCAATGGTTTTGTATGAGTGCCACTCAGACATGGTTCAAAATGAAATTTGTTACGGCATAATGCGTGTGTCTTGCATTGATGCATTTCAGTTGTACCACAGCCTTGGTCACAATGCATGATGCCATTTTGTTTTTATTTAAATAGACACATGAAGTAATGCACAAAATTAACATAGAAACATACAATGCCAGTAATCCTGCTCCTGTTGCATATAACATTGGATCTTGGCAAGATTTTTCAGAAAAATGTATCATTTGTAACAGTAAAAATACAGTTTACTATATTTTTAAGTTATGTGATGTTTCAAATCAATACGAAATATACAAATGCTCTCACAATTCAAATAAACGACACAATACTGCCCAAGTGAACATATCTGCAGTAAGAGTAAAAATGACCATGTTGGAGCTGGAGAATAGAGAATCGAAGTGAGCCAGGTGAGGAATATATAGATTCTATGCTGGATTTGCAAGGTCTATGAGTATCAGGCGGGATGGTACCCCGTTAAAGTTAAAATCCAAAACCATTCCCATTAATTCTAATGATTTAATTGACCAATTCTCAGATGTGCTTATCGTAGAATTATGAGACCTGTACAATTAGAAATGTTAATGCCACTATTCTAATACCAGTAATAATTATAAGCTTTGAAGAAAATTGCGGACAATTTGGATATTGTGATCAGGAATTCAGATGAGGGAGTACATGTGGTTTATGGCCCGGACATATGTATATGGAGGAAGCGTACAGCCTACTCAATAAGAGACTTGATCTTGCCTATTTTAAGCAGGTACTCAATACAAATGAGGGACAAGGGGTGCATATAGGTCCAGCATACAGCCCCAATAAATACAATGTAGCAGCAAAAGAGTATGCAGTTCCTGTAGGGTGGGGAAAGAAGAGAAGGAGGCTAGGTTGGTCAACACCCTTACTCAGTAGTGGAATGTTGGTGTCTCCCAATTTGGGAAGAGGGGCCCTCACACACCCATTTGGGTGTCATGCTTCACCATAGGGCTTGCTCCTCATCAGACTGGCGAGATGCGTCAATTCCGTGATCCGGGGGAGATGATGCATATTGCCTCAATGCTTGCGCAGAGAAGGGGATGCGTCGTGATCCTTACAGGTGCAGAGGTGATGCATAGATTCTCGGCCTGCGGGTTCGTTGCAGTGCGCCTTGATGCGATGTGATGATCCAGTTGCGATGCGAGAAGATGGCGCCCTTGATGCGGCAATGTGATGACGATGCGTAGACACCCTGGCAGCCTTGCGATGACTCAGTACTTCAGAGCCGTGACAGGCCCTGCGACACGCTTCTCCGGTGATGCGATGACGACTCTCACGATGGCGTCACGCTTCTCCGCTGATGCGACAGCAGGCAGCTTCGATGAACACACGCTTCCAGGCAGATGTGGCGAAGGCTCGCTTCTCCGGCAATGCGACAATTTCAGCTGCGGCGGCAACACGCTTCCTCTCGATGCGTCCCGCTTCCAACTCCCAGCGGCACGCAAATGTCTGGAGTTGAGAATTCCCAGCCAGGAAATTCAGAGGGGAGCTGGAGGTGAATTATTTTGTCCCTGAGACTTCAGCAGGAGGCAAGCACAGTTCAAGCCCTTGGAGAATATTCTGAAGATGATGAAAGTCCTTAAAAGTTCCTTCTCCTCTCCTTGGCAATGACGGAACCACAGCAGGCCAACCCAAGAAACAGCACACTGGCAGAGGGGCAGTAAAACTCCTGCAACTTCCTTGGTTCTTCTCCTTGGCAAAAGGTTTCTTGTTCCAGAAGTGATCTAATTTCTTGTGGTTTAGGGTCCCAATATTTATGCCCCAAGTTGTGAACCCTGCTGTCCGCAGTGTGGATCAAAGGCAGTAGTCGAAACAGATATAAGTCTGTGGTGCTGTGGTGCTGAGTTTGCAATCGGCCTGTATCAAGGAGGCACGTGTTCATGGCGGCAGCCACGTGGCAGGGTGAGGACCTTCGCTGTGGCAGAGTCTTTTCTCTTTGCACAAGTGAACCACGCCCAAGGCGTAGACTAATTATTTATAGTCTTACGCTGGAGTTGCGTACTTTGGGTCAGCCTACTCCACTTCTGCTTCAAGGGGGGGAGAAAACACAGCAACATGACCGAGATATTCCCCAGAGTCTGAGATAATATGATTGGGTCCACTGT
This sequence comes from Lissotriton helveticus, assembly GCF_964261635.1. Lineage (NCBI taxonomy): Eukaryota > Metazoa > Chordata > Amphibia > Caudata > Salamandridae > Lissotriton > Lissotriton helveticus. The sequence continues at coordinate 2,100,191,378 of NC_136059.1, read as the reverse complement.
GCAGTAAACATGTATCAATGGTATATCTACACACAGAAAAGTTTTTGGTTTCTATAGTGAGATGTGTATAGCAGTTCACCGGCAGTGTAGGCAATGTGTAAATTATTGTTGATGTGTGAGTTCCTTTCCTTAAACATAGTTGAGTTACACATCTCTGAGCATTGAGCTAGTGTGCTGCTGAGGGGATATATTGTTTTGGGATGGTCCGTTGTCCTGTTTTGCGCTGCCTTTGAGGTAGTAGAGGGGTAGGGGTCAGGAGGGGTGGTTGTAGTGGTGGTGGCGCTGGGTATTGTGATTTTCTTGGGTGTCGGAAGTGTATAATTAGTACCTCTATCACATATTGCTCTTTAAATATGGGTGTGAGTTGGATGTAATTCACGCAGTACATACGGGCACATGCATCATTGTAGGATTTTGCACTTCCTAAATTGCAAAAATTAAGGAATCGCAATTTAGGAATTGCAAAATCCTATGCATCAAGAAATCCTAAAAGTTTTTAGGATTTCTTAATTTTTGGAAATTGCGATTCCTTAATTGCGAATCGCAATTAAGGAATGGCATTACATTGATTCCTATGGGCCTAGAGGCCCATAGGAATCAATGCCGTTAAGCATTTTTTTTTTTGCACTCGCAATTTGTTGATGCATTGCAAGGGTGCAGAGGGGGGGTCCAAAGGACCCCCCTGCACCCCTGAAATGTATTTTAAAGTGCATGTTTCACACACACATGTCCTAAGGACATGTCTGTCTGTAACATGAAAGTTTAAAAAATGAATTTTTTTGCTTTTTTAAAGATTTTCGCAAATTAACACGAGGGTCAACCTCGTGTTAATTTGCACTTCCTATTTCAAAATTCGCAATAAAAAAAAAAATGATGCATTGCATTTAAGGAATCGCACAAATGCGATTCCTTAAATGCATTGGCATTTTTAGCAAATGCAAAAAATAGCGAATTTTGAAACTCTGTTTCATGCATCCCAAAAACGTATTTAGGAAGCGCAAACGGCCGAATTTACCGATTCGCACCTTTGGCACTTCCTAAATAGGTTGATGCATGTGCCCGATAATCCACGTCCTTACACTAGTTAAATGTTGATGTTAATTTATTAGTGGTAAATGGAACTGTTGCCTGTTTTTTTAGATAGCATTGCAGATTTAGTTTCTTGTTGAAGATATGGGGAAGTGGTCAACATTATAATTAGGAATTGTCATTTAAAAAACCTATGAAATTAACTGAAAAACACATATGTTTCAGGCAGGGTATAGTTAGGAATTTTCATTTAAAAAAACCTTTGAATTTCACTGAAAAAACCATAGGTTTCAAGCAGGTTATAGTTAGGATTTATCATTTAAAAAACCTTAGAAATACACTGAAAAAACCTTAGGTTTCAGGGGTGTTATAGTTAGCTGGACATTTCACTCATACAAAACTATTGAAATTCCTCCTTTATAGTTAGTTGTACTAACTATAACTCTTGCGCCCGCAATTCACTGGTGCTGATGTTACATATTACATCATTCATGACATGGTTAGTGACATCACTGATGACATCACTGATGACATCTGAAATGACATCACTGATGACGTCATCCACATGACAATCAGATACAACTCATCATACAGTAGTATAACCTTTCATCACTCACTGTAAAACACAGAGTACCATATTTGAATCAATTAACACAGCAATACAAGTATCTAAAAACCCACTTAGTGATTCCTAGATCTACACATACATCTTATCACTTACCTATAGATTCAGAGAAGTAGAGAAGTGTGGCTCAATGGTTAGAGCGGCAGACCCTGATGCAGTAGTCTGGCCGGGACCAGGGTTCAATTCCCGCCTCGGCGGGACTCGGGCTCAATTTCCTCCGACCTGATAATTCTCGCCTCGGTGCCTATTCTAATCATGAGTCCCACTCTGCACCTCTGGGCAATAGCTTGCTTAATCTCTACTACGGCCCCAACAACGCTGAGGATGCCTGACTTCACCTTGGGGGTGCCCAGGAGTGGGCTCCTCACAGGGAAAGGCCAGGAAGGGTTCCTCGGCGGTATTCGTACAAGCGCAGGAATGCCTACGGGTAGTCGTGCGCTATACAAGTGCGTAATCATTTCATCATCATCATTTCATTTCAGATTCACTCATACATGCTATCAATGATCAATAGAATACTATCAAATATACTTATACGCCAATATGTACATTATATACCAGCATACATCCTATTCACTTATGCAGTCATTCTACTCCCTTATGCAAACAATGTATCATACTTACATCAACTACACACTGATACAAACACCACTTCATGTATTCATATAGATAGTAACTCATACTTAGTGTGTTATAAAATCACTATTACAAGTATACAGTTATCTATATAGTGTTTCATGTAATCAATTAGTTTTACGTATACTTATTTATATACAACTATCACACACACTGCTTTTCATTTTTTCTACTTTGTTGGACATGTACCATTGAGACATATATTTGCACATCACCACACCCTTAAAGATATTCACTCACCCAAACAACTATTATAACATGTAGTCTTAACGTCATATAACTACTGAATTAACTATTCACATATCTTTGGGCAGTCACAGATCCCCCACTTATTCACACACACATTCACTCTCCCATACAAATAGTCAGTAAAGAATCAATATTAATATAGTCTTTCACGTAGCTAGTAACCAACTAGTGCAGCAGTTTACACAACAACTGACCAAGTAATATAGATATTAATACAGTTTAATCACTATCTAATATATTTAGTGAGAAACTATAAATTAGTCAAGTAAACAGTCAATCACACTGCAACTAAATCCTACATCCAGATATTTATATATCCACTAATTCTTCAATGCAGATTGGTGTATATATACAACATATTTAAATAACGAACCAAACCACATTCACAGGATGATGTCATCAGTGATGTCATTTGGGATGTCCTCAGTGATGTCATCAGTGATGTCACTGACCATGTCATGAATTATGTAATATGTGACCTCATTAACAGTGGATTGCGGGCGCGAGAGTTAGAGTTAGTACAATTAACTATAACAAAGGACTTTCAATGGTTTTGTATGAGTGCCACTCAGACATGGTTCAAAATGAAATTTGTTACGGCATAATGCGTGTGTCTTGCATTGATGCATTTCAGTTGTACCACAGCCTTGGTCACAATGCATGATGCCATTTTGTTTTTATTTAAATAGACACATGAAGTAATGCACAAAATTAACATAGAAACATACAATGCCAGTAATCCTGCTCCTGTTGCATATAACATTGGATCTTGGCAAGATTTTTCAGAAAAATGTATCATTTGTAACAGTAAAAAATACAGTTTACTATATTTTTAAGTTATGTGATGTTTCAAATCAATACGAAATATACAAATGCTCTCACAATTCAAATAAACGACACAATACTGCCCAAGTGAACATATCTGCAGTAAGAGTAAAAATGACCATGTTGGAGCTGGAGAATAGAGAATCGAAGTGAGCCAGGTGAGGAATATATAGATTCTATGCTGGATTTGCAAGGTCTATGAGTATCAGGCGGGATGGTACCCCGTTAAAGTTAAAATCCAAAACCATTCCCATTAATTCTAATGATTTAATTGACCAATTCTCAGATGTGCTTATCGTAGAATTATGAGACCTGTACAATTAGAAATGTTAATGCCACTATTCTAATACCAGTAATAATTATAAGCTTTGAAGAAAATTGCGGACAATTTGGATATTGTGATCAGGAATTCAGATGAGGGAGTACATGTGGTTTATGGCCCGGACATATGTATATGGAGGAAGCGTACAGCCTACTCAATAAGAGACTTGATCTTGCCTATTTTAAGCAGGTACTCAATACAAATGAGGGACAAGGGGTGCATATAGGTCCAGCATAGAGCCCCAATAAATACAATGTAGCAGCAAAAGAGTATGCAGTTCCTGTAGGGTGGGGAAAGAAGAGAAGGAGGCTAGGTTGGTCAACACCCTTACTCAGTAGTGGAATGTTGGTGTCTCCCAATTTGGGAAGAGGGGCCCTCACACACCCATTTGGGTGTCATGCTTCACCATAGGGCATGCTCCTCATCAGACTGGCGAGATGCGTCAATTCCGTGATCCGGGGGAGATGATGCATATTGCCTCAATGCTTGCACAGAGAAGGGGATGCGTCGTGATCCTTACAGGTGCAGAGGTGATGCATAGATTCTCGGCCTGCGGGTTCGTTGCAGTGCGCCTTGATGCGATGTGATGATCCAGTTGCGATGCGAGAAGATGGCGCCCTTGATGCGGCAATGTGATGACGATGCGTAGACACCCTGGCAGCCTTGCGATGACTCAGTACTTCAGAGCCGTGACAGGCCCTGCGACACGCTTCTCCGGTGATGCGATGGCGACTCTCACGATGGCGTCACGCTTCTCCGCTGATGCGACAGCAGGCAGCTTCGATGAACACACGCTTCCAGGCAGATGTGGCGAAGGCTCGCTTCTCCGGCAATGCGACAATTTCAGCTGCGGCGGCAACACGCTTCCTCTCGATGCGTCCCGCTTCCAACTCCCAGCGGCACGCAAATGTCTGGAGTTGAGAATTCCCAGCCAGGAAATTCAGAGGGGAGCTGGAGGTGAATTATTTTGTCCCTGAGACTTCAGCAGGAGGCAAGCACAGTTCAAGCCCTTGGAGAATATTCTGAAGATGATGAAAGTCCTTAAAAGTTCCTTCTCCTCTCCTTGGCAATGACGGAACCACAGCAGGCCAACCCAAGAAACAGCACACTGGCAGAGGGGCAGTAAAACTCCTGCAACTTCCTTGGTTCTTCTCCTTGGCAAAAGGTTTCTTGTTTGAAGTGATCTAATTTCTTGTGGTTTAGGGTCCCAATATTTATGCCCCAAGTTGTGAACCCTGCTGTCCGCAGTGTGGATCAAAGGCAGTAGTCGAAACAGATATAAGTCTGTGGTGCTGTGGTGCTGAGTTTGCAATCGGCCTGTATCAAGGAGGCACGTGTTCATGGCGGCAGCCACGTGGCAGGGTGAGGACCTTCGCTGTGGCAGAGTCTTTTCTCTTTGCACAAGTGAACCACGCCCAAGGCGTAGACTAATTATTTATAGTCTTACGCTGGAGTTGCGTTCTTTGGGTCAGCCTACTCCACTTCTTCTTCAAGGGGGGGAGAAAACACAGCAACATGACCGAGATATTCCCCAGAGTCTGAGATAATATGATTGGGTCCACTGTGCAGTAAACATGTATCAATGGTATATCTACACACAGAAAAGTTTTTGGTTTCTATAGTGAGATGTGTATAGCAGTTCACCGGCAGTGTAGGCAATGTGTAAATTATTGTTGATGTGTGAGTTCCTTTCCTTAAACATAGTTGAGTTACACATCTCTGAGCATTGAGCTAGTGTGCTGCTGAGGGGATATATTGTTTTGGGATGGTCCGTTGTCCTGTTTTGCGCTGCCTTTGAGGTAGTAGAGGGGTAGGGGTCAGGAGGGGTGGTTGTAGTGGTGGTGGCGCTGGGTATTGTGATTTTCTTGGGTGTCGGAAGTGTATAATTAGTACCTCTATCACATATTGCTCTTTAAATATGGGTGTGAGTTGGATGTAATTCACGCAGTACATACGGGCACATGCATCATTGTAGGATTTTGCACTTCCTAAATTGCGAAAATTAAGGAATCGCAATTTAGGAATTGCAAAATCCTATGCATCAAGAAATCCTAAAAGTTTTTAGGATTTCTTAATTTTTGGAAATTGCGATTCCTTAATTGCGAATCGCAATTAAGGAATGGCATTACATTGATTCCTATGGGCCTAGAGGCCCATAGGAATCAATGCCGTTTTGCATTTTTTTTTTTGCACTCGCAATTTGTTGATGCATTGCAAGGGTGCAGAGGGGGGGTCCAAAGGACCCCCCTGCACCCCTGAAATGTATTTTAAAGTGCATGTTTCACACACACATGTCCTAAGGACATGTCTGTCTGTAACATGAAAGTTTAAAAAATGAATTTTTTTGCTTTTTTAAAGATTTTCGCAAATTAACACGAGGGTCAACCTCGTGTTAATTTGCACTTCCTATTTCAAAATTCGCAAATAAAAAAAAAATGATGCATTGCATTTAAGGAATCGCACAAATGCGATTCCTTAAATGCATTGGCATTTTTAGGAAATGCAAAAAATAGCGAATTTTTAAACTCTGTTTCATGCATCCCAAAAACGTATTTAGGAAGCGCAAACGGCCGAATTTACCGATTCGCACCGTTGGCACTTCCTAAATAGGTTGATGCATGTGCCCGATAATCCACGTCCTTACACTAGTTAAATGTTGATGTTAATTTATTAGTGGTAAATGGAACTGTTGCCTGTTTTTTTAGATAGCATTGCAGATTTAGTTTCTTGTTGAAGATATGGGGAAGTGGTCAACATTATAATTAGGAATTGTCATTTAAAAAACCTTTGAAATTAACTGAAAAACACATATGTTTCAGGCAGGGTATAGTTAGGAATTTTCATTTAAAAAAACCTTTGAATTTCACTGAAAAAACCATAGGTTTCAAGCAGGTTATAGTTAGGATTTATCATTTAAAAAACCTTAGAAATACACTGAAAAAACCTTAGGTTTCAGGGGTGTTATAGTTAGCTGGACATTTCACTCATACAAAACTATTGAAATTCCTCCTTTATAGTTAGTTGTACTAACTATAACTCTTGCGCCCGCAATTCACTGGTGCTGATGTTACATATTACATCATTCATGACATGGTTAGTGACATCACTGATGACATCACTGATGACATCTGAAATGACATCACTGATGACGTCATCCACATGACAATCAGATACAACTCATCATACAGTAGTATAACCTTTCATCACTCACTGTAAAACACAGAGTACCATATTTGAATCAATTGACACAGCAATACAAGTATCTAAAAACCCACTTAGTGATTCCTAGATCTACACATACATCTTATCACTTACCTATAGATTCAGAGAAGTAGAGAAGTGTGGCTCAATGGTTAGAGCGGCAGACCCTGATGCAGTAGTCTGGCCGGGACCAGGGTTCAATTCCCGCCTCGGCGGGACTCGGGCTCAATTTCCTCCGACCTGATAATTCTCGCCTCGGTGCCTATTCTAATCATGAGTCCCACTCTGCACCTCTGGGCAATAGCTTGCTTAATCTCTACTACGGCCCCAACAACGCTGAGGATGCCTGACTTCACCTTGGGGGTGCCCAGGAGTGGGCTCCTCACAGGGAAAGGCCAGGAAGGGTTCCTCGGCGGTATTCGTACAAGCGCAGGAATGCCTACGGGTAGTCGTGCGCTATACAAGTGCGTAATCATTTCATCATCATCATTTCATTTCAGATTCACTCATACATGCTATCAATAGAATACTATCAAATATACTTATACGCCAATATGTACATTATATACCAGCACACATCCTATTCACTTATGCAGTCATTCTACTCCCTTATGCAAACAATGTATCATACTTACATCAACTACACACTGATACAAACACCACTTCATGTATTCATATAGATAGTAACTCATACTTAGTGTGTTATAAAATCACTATTACAAGTATACAGTTATCTATATAGTGTTTCATGTAATCAATTAGTTTTACGTATACTTATTTATATACAACTATCACATACACTGCTTTTCATTTTTTCTACTTTGTTGGACATGTACCATTGAGAAATATATTTGCACATCACCACACCCTTAAAGATATTCACTCACCCAAACAACTATTATAACATGTAGTCTTAACGTCATATAACTACTGAATTAACTATTCACATATCTTTGGGCAGTCACAGATCCCCCACTTATTCACACACACATTCACTCTCCCATACAAATAGTCAGTAAAGAATCAATATTAATATAGTCTTTCACGTAGCTAGTAACCAACTAGTGCAGCAGTTTACACAACAACTGACCAAGTAATATAGATATTAATACAGTTTAATCACTATCTAATATATTTAGTGAGAAACTATAAATTAGTCAAGTAAACAGTCAATCACACTGCTACTAAATCCTACATCCAGATATTTATATATCCACTAATTCTTCAATGCAGATTGGTGTATATATAAAACATATTTAAATAACGAACCAAACCACATTCACAGGATGATGTCATCAGTGATGTCATTTGGGATGTCCTCAGTGATGTCATCAGTGATGTCACTGACCATGTCATGAATTATGTAATATGTGACCTCATTAACAGTGGATTGCGGGCGCGAGAGTTACAGTTAGTACAATTAACTATAACAAAGGACTTTCAATGGTTTTGTATGAGTGCCACTCAGACATGGTTCAAAATGAAATTTGTTACGGCATAATGCGTGTGTCTTGCATTGATGCATTTCAGTTGTACCACAGCCTTGGTCACAATGCATGATGCCATTTTGTTTTTATTTAAATAGACACATGAAGTAATGCACAAAATTAACATAGAAACATACAATGCCAGTAATCCTGCTCCTGTTGCATATAACATTGGATCTTGGCAAGATTTTTCAGAAAAATGTATCATTTGTAACAGTAAAAAATACAGTTTACTATATTTTTAAGTTATGTGATGTTTCAAATCAATACGAAATATACAAATGCTCTCACAATTCAAATAAACGACACAATACTGCCCAAGTGAACATATCTGCAGTAAGAGTAAAAATGACCATGTTGGAGCTGGAGAATAGAGAATCGAAGTGAGCCAGGTGAGGAATATATAGATTCTATGCTGGATTTGCAAGGTCTATGAGTATCAGGCGGGATGGTACCCCGTTAAAGTTAAAATCCAAAACCATTCCCATTAATTCTAATGATTTAATTGACCAATTCTCAGATGTGCTTATCGTAGAATTATGAGACCTGTACAATTAGAAATGTTAATGCCACTATTCTAATACCAGTAATAATTATAAGCTTTGAAGAAAATTGCGGACAATTTGGATATTGTGATCAGGAATTCAGATGAGGGAGTACATGTGGTTTATGGCCCGGACATATGTATATGGAGGAAGCGTACAGCCTACTCAATAAGAGACTTGATCTTGCCTATTTTAAGCAGGTACTCAATACAAATGAGGGACAAGGGGTGCATATAGGTCCAGCATACAGCCCCAATAAATACAATGTAGCAGCAAAAGAGTATGCAGTTCCTGTAGGGTGGGGAAAGAAGAGAAGGAGGCTAGGTTGGTCAACACCCTTACTCAGTAGTGGAATGTTGGTGTCTCCCAATTTGGGAAGAGGGGCCCTCACACACCCATTTGGGTGTCATGCTTCACCATAGGGCTTGCTCCTCATCAGACTGGCGAGATGCGTCAATTCCGTGATCCGGGGGAGATGATGCATATTGCCTCAATGCTTGCGCAGAGAAGGGGATGCGTCGTGATCCTTACAGGTGCAGAGGTGATGCATAGATTCTCGGCCTGCGGGTTCGTTGCAGTGCGCCTTGATGCGATGTGATGATCCAGTTGCGATGCGAGAAGATGGCACCCTTGATGCGGCAATGTGATGACGATGCGTAGACACCCTGGCAGCCTTGCGATGACTCAGTACTTCAGAGCCGTGACAGGCCCTGCGACACGCTTCTCCGGTGATGCGATGGCGACTCTCACGATGGCGTCACGCTTCTCCGCTGATGCGACAGCAGGCAGCTTCGATGAACACACGCTTCCAGGCAGATGTGGCGAAGGCTCGCTTCTCCGGCAATGCGACGATTTCAGCTGCGGTGGCAACACGCTTCCTCTCGATGCGTCCCGCTTCCAACTCCCAGCGGCACGCAAATGTCTGGAGTTGAGAATTCGCAGCCAGGAAATTCAGAGGGGAGCTGGAGGTGAATTATTTTGTCCCTGAGACTTCAGCAGGAGGCAAGCACAGTTCAAGCCCTTGGAGAATATTCTGAAGATGATGAAAGTCCTTAAAAGTTCCTTCTCCTCTCCTTGGCAATGACGGAACCACAGCAGGTCAACCCAAGAAAAAGCACACTGGCAGAGGGGCAGTAAAACTCCTGCAACTCCCTTGGTTCTTCTCCTTGGCAAAAGGTTTCTTGTTCCAGAAGTGATCTAATTTCTTGTGGTTTAGGGTCCCAATATTTATGCCCCAAGTTGTGAACCCTGCTGTCCGCAGTGTGGATCAAAGACAGTAGTCGAAACAGATATAAGTCTGTGGTGCTTTGGTGCTGAGTTTGCAATCGGCCTGTATCAAGGAGGCACGTGTTCATGGCGGCAGCCACGTGGCAGGGTGAGGACCTTCGCTGTGGCAGAGTCTTTTCTCTTTGCACAAGTGAACCACGCCCAAGGCGTAGACTAATTATTTATAGTCTTACGCTGGAGTTGCGTACTTTGGGTCAGCCTACTCCACTTCTGCTTCAAGGGGGGGAGAAAACACAGCAACATGACCGAGATATTCCCCAGAGTCTGAGATAATATGATTGGGTCCACTGTGCAGTAAACATGTATCAATGGTATATCTACACACAGAAAAGTTTTTGGTTTCTATAGTGAGATGTGTATAGCAGTTCACCGGCAGTGTAGGCAATGTGTAAATTATTGTTGATGTGTGAGTTCCTTTCCTAAAACATAGTTGAGTTACACATCTCTGAGCATTGAGCTAGTGTGCTGCTGAGGGGATATATTGTTTTGGGATGGTCCGTTGTCCTGTTTTGCGCTGCCTTTGAAGTAGTAGAGGGGTAGGGGTCAGGAGGGGTGGTTGTAGTGGTGGTGGCGCTGGGTATTGTGATTTTCTTGGGTGTCGGAAGTGTATAATTAGTACCTCTATCACATATTGCTCTTTAAATATGGGTGTGAGTTGGATGTAATTCACGCAGTACATACGGGCACATGCATCATTGTAGGATTTTGCACTTCCTAAATTGCGAAAATTAAGGAATCGCAATTTAGGAATTGCAAAATCCTATGCATCAAGAAATCCTAAAAGTTTTTAGGATTTCTTAATTTTTGGAAATTGCGATTCCTTAATTGCGAATCGCAATTAAGGAATGGCATTACATTGATTCCTATGGGCCTAGAGGCCCATAGGAATCAATGCCGTTTTGCATTTTTTTTTTGCACTCGCAATTTGTTGATGCATTGCAAGGGTGCAGAGGGGGGGTCCAAAGGACCCCCCTGCACCCCTGAAATGTATTTTAAAGTGCATGTTTCACACACACATGTCCTAAGGACATGTCTGTCTGTAACATGAAAGTTTAAAAAATGAATTTTTTTGCTTTTTTAAAGATTTTCGCAAATTAACACGAGGGTCAACCTCGTGTTAATTTGCACTTCCTATTTCAAAATTCGCAATTAAAAAAAAAATGATGCATTGCATTTAAGGAATCGCACAAATGCGATTCCTTAAATGCATTGGCATTTTTAGGAAATGCAAAAAATAGCGAATTTTGAAACTCTGTTTCATGCATCCCAAAAACGTATTTAGGAAGCGCAAACGGCCGAATTTACCGATTCGCACCGTTGGCACTTCCTAAATAGGTTGATGCATGTGCCCGATAATCCACGTCCTTACACTAGTTAAATGTTGATGTTAATTTATTAGTGGTAAATGGAACTATTGCCTGTTTTTTTAGATAGCATTGCAGATTTAGTTTCTTGTTGAAGATATGGGGAAGTGGTCAACATTATAATTAGGAATTGTCATTTAAAAAACCTTTGAAATTAACTGAAAAACACATATGTTTCAGGCAGGGTATAGTTAGGAATTTTCATTTAAAAAAACCTTTGAATTTCACTGAAAAAACCATAGGTTTCAAGCAGGTTATAGTTAGGATTTATCATTTAAAAAACCTTAGAAATACACTGAAAAAACCTTAGGTTTCAGGGGTGTTATAGTTAGCTGGACATTTCACTCATACAAAACTATTGAAATTCCTCCTTTATAGTTAGTTGTACTAACTATAACTCTTGCGCCCGCAATTCACTGGTGCTGATGTTACATATTACATCATTCATGACATGGTTAGTGACATCACTGATGACATCACTGATGACATCTGAAATGACATCACTGATGACGTCATCCACATGACAATCAGATACAACTCATCATACAGTAGTATAACCTTTCATCACTCACTGTAAAACACAGAGTACCATATTTGAATCAATTGACACAGCAATACAAGTATCTAAAAACCCACTTAGTGATTCCTAGATCTACACATACATCTTATCACTTACCTATAGATTCAGAGAAGTAGAGAAGTGTGGCTCAATGGTTAGAGCGGCAGACCCTGATGCAGTAGTCTGGCCGGGACCAGGGTTCAATTCCCGCCTCGGCGGGACTCGGGCTCAATTTCCTCCGACCTGATAATTCTCGCCTCGGTGCCTATTCTAATCATGAGTCCCACTCTGCACCTCTGGGCAATAGCTTGCTTAATCTCTACTACGGCCCCAACAACGCTGAGGATGCCTGACTTCACCTTGGGGGTGCCCAGGAGTGGGCTCCTCACAGGGAAAGGCCAGGAAGGGTTCCTCGGCGGTATTCGTACAAGCGCAGGAATGCCTACGGGTAGTCGTGCGCTATACAAGTGCGTAATCATTTCATCATCATCATTTCATTTCAGATTCACTCATACATGCTATCAATGATCAATAGAATACTATCAAATATACTTATACGCCAATATGTACATTATATACCAGCACACATCCTATTCACTTATGCAGTCATTCTACTCCCTTATGCAAACAATGTATCATACTTACATCAACTACACACTGATACAAACACCACTTCATGTATTCATATAGATAGTAACTCATACTTAGTGTGTTATAAAATCACTATTACAAGTATACAGTTATCTATATAGTGTTTCATGTAATCAATTAGTTTTACGTATACTTATTTATATACAACTATCACATACACTGCTTTTCATTTTTTCTACTTTGTTGGACATGTACCATTGAGAAATATATTTGCACATCACCACACCCTTAAAGATATTCACTCACCCAAACAACTATTATAACATGTAGTCTTAACGTCATATACCTACTGAATTAACTATTTACATATCTTTGGGCAGTCACAGATCCCCCACTTATTCACACACACATTCACTCTCCCATACAAATAGTCAGTAAAGAATCAATATTAATATAGTCTTTCACGTAGCTAGTAACCAACTAGTGCAGCAGTTTACACAACAACTGACCAAGTAATATAGATATTAATACAGTTTAATCACTATCTAATATATTTAGTGAGAAACTATAAATTAGTCAAGTAAACAGTCAATCACACTGCTACTAAATCCTACATCCAGATATTTATATATCCACTGATTCTTCAATGCAGATTGGTGTATATATAAAACATATTTAAATAACGAACCAAACCACATTCACAGGATGATGTCATCAGTGATGTCATTTGGGATGTCCTCAGTGATGTCATCAGTGATGTCACTGACCATGTCATGAATTATGTAATATGTGACCTCATTAACAGTGGATTGCGGGCGCGAGAGTTACAGTTAGTACAATTAACTATAACAAAGGACTTTCAATGGTTTTGTATGAGTGCCACTCAGACATGGTTCAAAATGAAATTTGTTACGGCATAATGCGTGTGTCTTGCATTGATGCATTTCAGTTGTACCACAGCCTTGGTCACAATGCATGATGCCATTTTGTTTTTATTTAAATAGACACATGAAGTAATGCACAAAATTAACATAGAAACATACAATGCCAGTAATCCTGCTCCTGTTGCATATAACATTGGATCTTGGCAAGATTTTTCAGAAAAATTTATCATTTGTAACAGTAAAAATACAGTTTACTATATTTTTAAGTTATGTGATGTTTCAAATCAATACGAAATATACAAATGCTCTCACAATTCAAATAAACGACACAATACTGCCCAAGTGAACATATCTGCAGTAAGAGTAAAAATGACCATGTTGGAGCTGGAGAATAGAGAATCGAAGTGAGCCAGGTGAGGAATATATAGATTCTATGCTGGATTTGCAAGGTCTATGAGTATCAGGCGGGATGGTACCCCGTTAAAGTTAAAATCCAAAACCATTCCCATTAATTCTAATGATTTAATTGACCAATTCTCAGATGTGCTTATCGAAGAATTATGAGACCTGTACAATTAGAAATGTTAATGCCACTATTCTAATACCAGTAATAATTATAAGCTTTGAAGAAAATTGCGGACAATTTGGATATTGTGATCAGGAATTCAGATGAGGGAGTACATGTGGTTTATGGCCCGGACATATGTATATGGAGGAAGCGTACAGCCTACTCAATAAGAGACTTGATCTTGCCTATTTTAAGCAGGTACTCAATACAAATGAGGGACAAGGGGTGCATATAGGTCCAGCATACAGCCCCAATAAATACAATGTAGCAGCAAAAGAGTATGCAGTTCCTGTAGGGTGGGGAAAGAAGAGAAGGAGGCTAGGTTGGTCAACACCCTTACTCAGTAGTGGAATGTTGGTGTCTCCCAATTTGGGAAGAGGGGCCCTCACACACCCATTTGGGTGTCATGCTTCACCATAGGGCTTGCTCCTCATCAGACTGGCGAGATGCGTCAATTCCGTGATCCGGGGGAGATGATGCATATTGCCTCAATGCTTGCGCAGAGAAGGGGATGCGTCGTGATCCTTACAGGTGCAGAGGTGATGCATAGATTCTCGGCCTGCGGGTTCGTTGCAGTGCGCCTTGATGCGATGTGATGATCCAGTTGCGATGCGAGAAGATGGCGCCCTTGATGCGGCAATGTGATGACGATGCGTAGACACCCTGGCAGCCTTGCGATGACTCAGTACTTCAGAGCCGTGACAGGCCCTGCGACACGCTTCTCCGGTGATGCGATGACGACTCTCACGATGGCGTCACGCTTCTCCGCTGATGCGACAGCAGGCAGCTTCGATGAACACACGCTTCCAGGCAGATGTGGCGAAGGCTCGCTTCTCCGGCAATGCGACAATTTCAGCTGCGGCGGCAACACGCTTCCTCTCGATGCGTCCCGCTTCCAACTCCCAGCGGCACGCAAATGTCTGGAGTTGAGAATTCCCAGCCAGGAAATTCAGAGGGGAGCTGGAGGTGAATTATTTTGTCCCTGAGACTTCAGCAGGAGGCAAGCACAGTTCAAGCCCTTGGAGAATATTCTGAAGATGATGAAAGTCCTTAAAAGTTCCTTCTCCTCTCCTTGGCAATGACGGAACCACAGCAGGCCAACCCAAGAAACAGCACACTGGCAGAGGGGCAGTAAAACTCCTGCAACTTCCTTGGTTCTTCTCCTTGGCAAAAGGTTTCTTGTTCCAGAAGTGATCTAATTTCTTGTGGTTTAGGGTCCCAATATTTATGCCCCAAGTTGTGAACCCTGCTGTCCGCAGTGTGGATCAAAGGCAGTAGTCGAAACAGATATAAGTCTGTGGTGCTGTGGTGCTGAGTTTGCAATCGGCCTGTATCAAGGAGGCACGTGTTCATGGCGGCAGCCACGTGGCAGGGTGAGGACCTTCGCTGTGGCAGAGTCTTTTCTCTTTGCACAAGTGAACCACGCCCAAGGCGTAGACTAATTATTTATAGTCTTACGCTGGAGTTGCGTACTTTGGGTCAGCCTACTCCACTTCTGCTTCAAGGGGGGGAGAAAACACAGCAACATGACCGAGATATTCCCCAGAGTCTGAGATAATATGATTGGGTCCACTGTGCAGTAAACATGTATCAATGGTATATCTACACACAGAAAAGTTTTTGGTTTCTATAGTGAGATGTGTATAGCAGTTCACCGGCAGTGTAGGCAATGTGTAAATTATTGTTGATGTGTGAGTTCCTTTCCTTAAACATAGTTGAGTTACACATCTCTGAGCATTGAGCTAGTGTGCTGCTGAGGGGATATATTGTTTTGGGATGGTCCGTTGTCCTGTTTTGCGCTGCCTTTGAGGTAGTAGAGGGGTAGGGGGTCAGGAGGGGTGGTTGTAGTGGTGGTGGCGCTGGGTATTGTGATTTTCTTGGGTGTCGGAAGTGTATAATTAGTACCTCTATCACATATTGCTCTTTAAATATGGGTGTGAGTTGGATGTAATTCACGCAGTACATACGGGCACATGCATCATTGTAGGATTTTGCACTTCCTAAATTGCAAAAATTAAGGAATCGCAATTTAGGAATTGCAAAATCCTATGCATCAAGAAATCCTAAAAGTTTTTAGGATTTCTTAATTTTTGGAAATTGCGATTCCTTAATTGCGAATCGCAATTAAGGAATGGCATTACATTGATTCCTATGGGCCTAGAGGCCCATAGGAATCAATGCCGTTTTGCATTTTTTTTTTGCACTCGCAATTTGTTGATGCATTGCAAGGGTGCAGAGGGGGGGTCCAAAGGACCCCCCTGCACCCCTGAAATGTATTTTAAAGTGCATGTTTCACACACACATGTCCTAAGGACATGTCTGTCTGTAACATGAAAGTTTAAAAAACTGAATTTTTTTGCTTTTTTAAAGATTTTCGCAAATTAACACGAGGGTCAACCTCGTGTTAATTTGCACTTCCTATTTCAAAATTCGCAATAAAAAAAAAAATGATGCATTGCATTTAAGGAATCGCACAAATGCGATTCCTTAAATGCATTGGCATTTTTAGCAAATGCAAAAAATAGCGAATTTTGAAACTCTGTTTCATGCATCCCAAAAACGTATTTAGGAAGCGCAAACGGCCAAATTTACCGATTCGCACCGTTGGCACTTCCTAAATAGGTTGATGCATGTGCCCGATAATCCACGTCCTTACACTAGTTAAATGTTGATGTTAATTTATTAGTGGTAAATGGAACTATTGCCTGTTTTTTTAGATAGCATTGCAGATTTAGTTTCTTGTTGAAGATATGGGGAAGTGGTCAACATTATAATTAGGAATTGTCATTTAAAAAACCTTTGAAATTAACTGAAAAACACATATGTTTCAGGCAGGGTATAGTTAGGAATTTTCATTTAAAAAAACCTTTGAATTTCACTGAAAAAACCATAGGTTTCAAGCAGGTTATAGTTAGGATTTATCATTTAAAAAACCTTAGAAATACACTGAAAAAACCTTAGGTTTCAGGGGTGTTATAGTTAGCTGGACATTTCACTCATACAAAACTATTGAAATTCCTCCTTTATAGTTAGTTGTACTAACTATAACTCTTGCGCCCGCAATTCACTGGTGCTGATGTTACATATTACATCATTCATGACATGGTTAGTGACATCACTGATGACATCACTGATGACATCTGAAATGACATCACTGATGACGTCATCCACATGACAATCAGATACAACTCATCATACAGTAGTATAACCTTTCATCACTCACTGTAAAACACAGAGTACCATATTTGAATCAATTGACACAGCAATACAAGTATCTAAAAACCCACTTAGTGATTCCTAGATCTACACATACATCTTATCACTTACCTATAGATTCAGAGAAGTAGAGAAGTGTGGCTCAATGGTTAGAGCGGCAGACCCTGATGCAGTAGTCTGGCCGGGACCAGGGTTCAATTCCCGCCTCGGCGGGACTCGGGCTCAATTTCCTCCGACCTGATAATTCTCGCCTCGGTGCCTATTCTAATCATGAGTCCCACTCTGCACCTCTGGGCAATAGCTTGCTTAATCTCTACTACGGCCCCAACAACGCTGAGGATGCCTGACTTCACCTTGGGGGTGCCCAGGAGTGGGCTCCTCACAGGGAAAGGCCAGGAAGGGTTCCTCGGCGGTATTCGTACAAGCGCAGGAATGCCTACGGGTAGTCGTGCGCTATACAAGTGCGTAATCATTTCATCATCATCATTTCATTTCAGATTCACTCATACATGCTATCAATGATCAATAGAATACTATCAAATATACTTATACGCCAATATGTACATTATATACCAGCACACATCCTATTCACTTATGCAGTCATTCTACTCCCTTATGCGAACAATGTATCATACTTACATCAACTACACACTGATACAAACACCAC
Organism: Lissotriton helveticus; assembly: GCF_964261635.1. Lineage (NCBI taxonomy): Eukaryota > Metazoa > Chordata > Amphibia > Caudata > Salamandridae > Lissotriton > Lissotriton helveticus. The sequence continues at coordinate 2,100,173,323 of NC_136059.1, read as the reverse complement.
TTCATGTATTCATATAGATAGTAACTCATACTTAGTGTGTTATAAAATCACTATTACAAGTATACAGTTATCTATATAGTGTTTCATGTAATCAATTAGTTTTACGTATACTTATTTATATACAACTATCACACACACTGCTTTTCATTTTTTCTACTTTGTTGGACATGTACCATTGAGAAATATATTTGCACATCACCACACCCTTAAAGATATTCACTCACCCAAACAACTATTATAACATGTAGTCTTAACGTCATATAACTACTGAATTAACTATTCACATATCTTTGGGCAGTCACAGATCCCCCACTTATTCACACACACATTCACTCTCCCATACAAATAGTCAGTAAAGAATCAATATTAATATAGTCTTTCACGTAGCTAGTAACCAACTAGTGCAGCAGTTTACACAACAACTGACCAAGTAATATAGATATTAATACAGTTTAATCAATATCTAATATATTTAGTGAGAAACTATAAATTAGTCAAGTAAACAGTCAATCACACTGCTACTAAATCCTACATCCAGATATTTATATATCCACTAATTCTTCAATGCAGATTGGTGTATATATACAACATATTTAAATAACGAACCAAACCACATTCACAGGATGATGTCATCAGTGATGTCATTTGGGATGTCCTCAGTGATGTCATCAGTGATGTCACTGACCATGTCATGAATTATGTAATATGTGACCTCATTAACAGTGGATTGCGGGCGCGAGAGTTAGAGTTAGTACAATTAACTATAACAAAGGACTTTCAATGGTTTTGTATGAGTGCCACTCAGACATGGTTCAAAATTAAATTTGTTACGGCATAATGCGTGTGTCTTGCATTGATGCATTTCAGTTGTACCACAGCCTTGGTCACAATGCATGATGCCATTTTGTTTTTATTTAAATAGACACATGAAGTAATGCACAAAATTAACATAGAAACATACAATGCCAGTAATCCTGCTCCTGTTGCATATAACATTGGATCTTGGCAAGATTTTTCAGAAAAATGTATCATTTGTAACAGTAAAAAATACAGTTTACTATATTTTTAAGTTATGTGATGTTTCAAATCAATACGAAATATACAAATGCTCTCACAATTCAAATAAACGACACAATACTGCCCAAGTGAACATATCTGCAGTAAGAGTAAAAATGACCATGTTGGAGCTGGAGAATAGAGAATCGAAGTGAGCCAGGTGAGGAATATATAGATTCTATGCTGGATTTGCAAGGTCTATGAGTATCAGGCGGGATGGTACCCCGTTAAAGTTAAAATCCAAAACCATTCCCATTAATTCTAATGATTTAATTGACCAATTCTCAGATGTGCTTATCGTAGAATTATGAGACCTGTACAATTAGAAATGTTAATGCCACTATTCTAATACCAGTAATAATTATAAGCTTTGAAGAAAATTGCGGACAATTTGGATATTGTGATCAGGAATTCAGATGAGGGAGTACATGTGGTTTATGGCCCGGACATATGTATATGGAGGAAGCGTACAGCCTACTCAATAAGAGACTTGATCTTGCCTATTTTAAGCAGGTACTCAATACAAATGAGGGACAAGGGGTGCATATAGGTCCAGCATAGAGCCCCAATAAATACAATGTAGCAGCAAAAGAGTATGCAGTTCCTGTAGGGTGGGGAAAGAAGAGAAGGAGGCTAGGTTGGTCAACACCCTTACTCAGTAGTGGAATGTTGGTGTCTCCCAATTTGGGAAGAGGGGCCCTCACACACCCATTTGGGTGTCATGCTTCACCATAGGGCATGCTCCTCATCAGACTGGCGAGATGCGTCAATTCCGTGATCCGGGGGAGATGATGCATATTGCCTCAATGCTTGCGCAGAGAAGGGGATGCGTCGTGATCCTTACAGGTGCAGAGGTGATGCATAGATTCTCGGCCTGCGGGTTCGTTGCAGTGCGCCTTGATGCGATGTGATGATCCAGTTGCGATGCGAGAAGATGGCGCCCTTGATGCGGCAATGTGATGACGATGCGTAGACACCCTGGCAGCCTTACGAAGACTCAGTACTTCAGAGCCGTGACAGGCCCTGCGACACGCTTCTCCGGTGATGCGATGGTGACTCTCACGATGGCGTCACGCTTCTCCGCTGATGCGACAGCAGGCAGCTTCGATGAACACACGCTTCCAGGCAGATGTGGCGAAGGCTCGCTTCTCCGGCAATGCGTCAATTTCAGCTGCGGCGGCAACACGCTTCCTCTCGATGCGTCCCGCTTCCAACTCCCAGCGGCACGCAAATGTCTGGAGTTGAGAATTCCCAGCCAGGAAATTCAGAGGGGAGCTGGAGGTGAATTATTTTGTCCCTGAGACTTCAGCAGGAGGCAAGCACAGTTCAAGCCCTTGGAGAATATTCTGAAGATGATGAAAGTCCTTAAAAGTTCCTTCTCCTCTCCTTGGCAATGACGGAACCACAGCAGGCCAACCCAAGAAACAGCACACTGGCAGAGGGGCAGTAAAACTCCTGCAACTTCCTTGGTTCTTCTCCTTGGCAAAAGGTTTCTTGTTCCAGAAGTGATCTAATTTCTTGTGGTTTAGGGTCCCAATATTTATGCCCCAAGTTGTGAACCCTGCTGTCCGCAGTGTGGATCAAAGGCAGTAGTCGAAACAGATATAAGTCTGTGGTGCTGTGGTGCTGAGTTTGCAATCGGCCTGTATCAAGGAGGCACGTGTTCATGGCGGCAGCCACGTGGCAGGGTGAGGACCTTCGCTGTGGCAGAGTCTTTTCTCTTTGCACAAGTGAACCACGCCCAAGGCGTAGACTAATTATTTATAGTCTTACGCTGGAGTTGCGTACTTTGGGTCAGCCTACTCCACTTCTGCTTCAAGGGGGGGAGAAAACACAGCAACATGACCGAGATATTCCCCAGAGTCTGAGATAATATGATTGGGTCCACTGTGCAGTAAACATGTATCAATGGTATATCTACACACAGAAAAGTTTTTGGTTTCTATAGTGAGATGTGTATAGCAGTTCACCGGCAGTGTAGGCAATGTGTAAATTATTGTTGATGTGTGAGTTCCTTTCCTTAAACATAGTTGAGTTACACATCTCTGAGCATTGAGCTAGTGTGCTGCTGAGGGGATATATTGTTTTGGGATGGTCCGTTGTCCTGTTTTGCGCTGCCTTTGAGGTAGTAGAGGGGTAGGGGTCAGGAGGGGTGGTTGTAGTGGTGGTGGCGCTGGGTATTGTGATTTTCTTGGGTGTCGGAAGTGTATAATTAGTACCTCTATCACATATTGCTCTTTAAATATGGGTGTGAGTTGGATGTAATTCACGCAGTACATACGGGCACATGCATCATTGTAGGATTTTGCACTTCCTAAATTGCAAAAATTAAGGAATCGCAATTTAGGAATTGCAAAATCCTATGCATCAAGAAATCCTAAAAGTTTTTAGGATTTCTTAATTTTTGGAAATTGCGATTCCTTAATTGCGAATCGCAATTAAGGAATGGCATTACATTGATTCCTATGGGCCTAGAGGCCCATAGGAATCAATGCCGTTTTGCATTTTTTTTTTTGCACTCGCAATTTGTTGATGCATTGCAAGGGTGCAGAGGGGGGGTCCAAAGGACCCCCCTGCACCCCTGAAATGTATTTTAAAGTGCATGTTTCACACACACATGTCCTAAGGACATGTCTGTCTGTAACATGAAAGTTTAAAAAATGAATTTTTTTGCTTTTTTAAAGATTTTCGCAAATTAACACGAGGGTCAACCTCGTGTTAATTTGCACTTCCTATTTCAAAATTCGCAATAAAAAAAAATGATGCATTGCATTTAAGGAATCGCACAAATGCGATTCCTTAAATGCATTGGCATTTTTAGGAAATGCAAAAAATAGCGAATTTTGAAACTCTGTTTCATGCATCCCAAAAACGTATTTAGGAAGCGCAAACGGCCGAATTTACCGATTCGCACCGTTGGCACTTCCTAAATAGGTTGATGCATGTGCCCGATAATCCACGTCCTTACACTAGTTAAATGTTGATGTTAATTTATTAGTGGTAAATGGAACTGTTGCCTGTTTTTTTAGATAGCATTGCAGATTTAGTTTCTTGTTGAAGATATGGGGAAGTGGTCAACATTATAATTAGGAATTGTCATTTAAAAAACCTTTGAAATTAACTGAAAAACACATATGTTTCAGGCAGGGTATAGTTAGGAATTTTCATTAAAAAAAACCTTTGAATTTCACTGAAAAAACCATAGGTTTCAAGCAGGTTATAGTTAGGATTTATCATTTAAAAAACCTTAGAAATACACTGAAAAAACCTTAGGTTTCAGGGGTGTTATAGTTAGCTGGACATTTCACTCATACAAAACTATTGAAATTCCTCCTTTATAGTTAGTTGTACTAACTATAACTCTTGCGCCCGCAATTCACTGGTGCTGATGTTACATATTACATCATTCATGACATGGTTAGTGACATCACTGATGACATCACTGATGACATCTGAAATGACATCACTGATGACGTCATCCACATGACAATCAGATACAACTCATCATACATAGTATAACCTTTCATCACTCACTGTAAAACACAGAGTACCATATTTGAATCAATTGACACAGCAATACAAGTATCTAAAAACCCACTTAGTGATTCCTAGATCTACACATACATCTTATCACTTACCTATAGATTCAGAGAAGTAGAGAAGTGTGGCTCAATGGTTAGAGCGGCAGACCCTGATGCAGTAGTCTGGCCGGGACCAGGGTTCAATTCCCGCCTCGGCGGGACTCGGGCTCAATTTCCTCCGACCTGATAATTCTCGCCTCGGTGCCTATTCTAATCATGAGTCCCACTCTGCACCTCTGGGCAATAGCTTGCTTAATCTCTACTACGGCCCCAACAACGCTGAGGATGCCTGACTTCACCTTGGGGGTGCCCAGGAGTGGGCTCCTCACAGGGAAAGGCCAGGAAGGGTTCCTCGGCGGTATTCGTACAAGCGCAGGAATGCCTACGGGTAGTCGTGTGCTATACAAGTGCGTAATCATTTCATCATCATCATTTCATTTCAGATTCACTCATACATGCTATCAATGATCAATAGAATACTATCAAATATACTTATACGCCAATATGTACATTATATACCAGCACACATCCTATTCACTTATGCAGTCATTCTACTCCCTTATGCAAACAATGTATCATACTTACATCAACTACACACTGATACAAACACCACTTCATGTATTCATATAGATAGTAACTCATACTTAGTGTGTTATAAAATCACTATTACAAGTATACAGTTATCTATATAGTGTTTCATGTAATCAATTAGTTTTACGTATACTTATTTATATACAACTATCACATACACTGCTTTTCATTTTTTCTACTTTGTTGGACATGTACCATTGAGAAATATATTTGCACATCACCACACCCTTAAAGATATTCACTCACCCAAACAACTATTATAACATGTAGTCTTAACGTCATATAACTACTGAATTAACTATTCACATATCTTTGGGCAGTCACAGATCCCCCACTTATTCACACACACATTCACTCTCCCATACAAATAGTCAGTAAAGAATCAATATTAATATAGTCTTTCACGTAGCTAGTAACCAACTAGTGCAGCAGTTTACACAACAACTGACCAAGTAATATAGATATTAATACAGTTTAATCACTATCTAATATATTTAGTGAGAAACTATAAATTAGTCAAGTAAACAGTCAATCACACTGCTACTAAATCCTACATCCAGATATTTATATATCCACTAATTCTTCAATGCAGATTGGTGTATATATAAAACATATTTAAATAACGAACCAAACCACATTCACAGGATGATGTCATCAGTGATGTCATTTGGGATGTCCTCAGTGATGTCATCAGTGATGTCACTGACCATGTCATGAATTATGTAATATGTGACCTCATTAACAGTGGATTGCGGGCGCGAGAGTTACAGTTAGTACAATTAACTATAACAAAGGACTTTCAATGGTTTTGTATGAGTGCCACTCAGACATGGTTCAAAATGAAATTTGTTACGGCATAATGCGTGTGTCTTGCATTGATGCATTTCAGTTGTACCACAGCCTTGGTCACAATGCATGATGCCATTTTGTTTTTATTTAAATAGACACATGAAGTAATGCACAAAATTAACATAGAAACATACAATGCCAGTAATCCTGCTCCTGTTGCATATAACATTGGATCTTGGCAAGATTTTTCAGAAAAATGTATCATTTGTAACAGTAAAAAATACAGTTTACTATATTTTTAAGTTATGTGATGTTTCAAATCAATACGAAATATACAAATGCTCTCACAATTCAAATAAACGACACAATACTGCCCAAGTGAACATATCTGCAGTAAGAGTAAAAATGACCATGTTGGAGCTGGAGAATAGAGAATCGAAGTGAGCCAGGTGAGGAATATATAGATTCTATGCTGGATTTGCAAGGTCTATGAGTATCAGGCGGGATGGTACCCCGTTAAAGTTAAAATCCAAAACCATTCCCATTAATTCTAATGATTTAATTGACCAATTCTCAGATGTGCTTATCGTAGAATTATGAGACCTGTACAATTAGAAATGTTAATGCCACTATTCTAATACCAGTAATAATTATAAGCTTTGAAGAAAATTGCGGACAATTTGGATATTGTGATCAGGAATTCAGATGAGGGAGTACATGTGGTTTATGGCCCGGACATATGTATATGGAGGAAGCGTACAGCCTACTCAATAAGAGACTTGATCTTGCCTATTTTAAGCAGGTACTCAATACAAATGAGGGACAAGGGGTGCATATAGGTCCAGCATACAGCCCCAATAAATACAATGTAGCAGCAAAAGAGTATGCAGTTCCTGTAGGGTGGGGAAAGAAGAGAAGGAGGCTAGGTTGGTCAACACCCTTACTCAGTAGTGGAATGTTGGTGTCTCCCAATTTGGGAAGAGGGGCCCTCACACACCCATTTGGGTGTCATGCTTCACCATAGGGCTTGCTCCTCATCAGACTGGCGAGATGCGTCAATTCCGTGATCCGGGGGAGATGATGCATATTGCCTCAATGCTTGCGCAGAGAAGGGGATGCGTCGTGATCCTTACAGGTGCAGAGGTGATGCATAGATTCTCGGCCTGCGGGTTCGTTGCAGTGCGCCTTGATGCGATGTGATGATCCAGTTGCGATGCGAGAAGATGGCGCCCTTGATGCGGCAATGTGATGACAATGCGTAGACACCCTGGCAGCCTTGCGATGACTCAGTACTTCAGAGCCGTGACAGGCCCTGCGACACGCTTCTCCGGTGATGCGATGGCGACTCTCACGATGGCGTCACGCTTCTCCGCTGATGCGACAGCAGGCAGCTTCGATGAACACACGTTTCCAGGCAGATGTGGCGAAGGCTCGCTTCTCCGGCAATGCGACGATTTCAGCTGCGGTGGCAACACGCTTCCTCTCGATGCGTTCCGCTTCCAACTCCCAGCGGCACGCAAATGTCTGGAGTTGAGAATTCGCAGCCAGGAAATTCAGAGGGGAGCTGGAGGTGAATTATTTTGTCCCTGAGACTTCAGCAGGAGGCAAGCACAGTTCAAGCCCTTGGAGAATATTCTGAAGATGATGAAAGTCCTTAAAAGTTCCTTCTCCTCTCCTTGGCAATGACGGAACCACAGGAGGTCAACCCAAGAAACAGCACACTGGCAGAGGGGCAGTAAAACTCCTGCAACTTCCTTGGTTCTTCTCCTTGGCAAAAGGTTTCTTGTTCCAGAAGTGATCTAATTTCTTGTGGTTTAGGGTCCCAATATTTATGCCCCAAGTTGTGAACCCTGCTGTCCGCAGTGTGGATCAAAGGCAGTAGTCGAAACAGATATAAGTCTGTGGTGCTGTGGTGCTGAGTTTGCAATCGGCCTGTATCAAGGAGGCACGTGTTCATGGCGGCAGCCACGTGGCAGGGTGAGGACCTTCGCTGTGGCAGAGTCTTTTCTCTTTGCACAAGTGAACCACGCCCAAGGCGTAGACTAATTATTTATAGTCTTACGCTGGAGTTGCGTACTTTGGGTCAGCCTACTCCACTTCTGCTTCAAGGGGGGGAGAAAACACAGCAACATGACCGAGATATTTCCCAGAGTCTGAGATAATATGATTGGGTCCACTGTGCAGTAAACATGTATCAATGGTATATCTACACACAGAAAAGTTTTTGGTTTCTATAGTGAGATGTGTATAGCAGTTCACCGGCAGTGTAGGCAATGTGTAAATTATTGTTGATGTGTGAGTTCCTTTCCTAAAACATAGTTGAGTTACACATCTCTGAGCATTGAGCTAGTGTGCTGCTGAGGGGATATATTGTTTTGGGATGGTCCGTTGTCCTGTTTTGCGCTGCCTTTGAGGTAGTAGAGGGGTAGGGGTCAGGAGGGGTGGTTGTAGTGGTGGTGGCGCTGGGTATTGTGATTTTCTTGGGTGTCGGAAGTGTATAATTAGTACCTCTATCACATATTGCTCTTTAAATATGGGTGTGAGTTGGATGTAATTCACGCAGTACATACGGGCACATGCATCATTGTAGGATTTTGCACTTCCTAAATTGCGAAAATTAAGGAATCGCAATTTAGGAATTGCAAAATCCTATGCATCAAGAAATCCTAAAAGTTTTTAGGATTTCTTAATTTTTGAAAATTGCGATTCCTTAATTGCGAATCGCAATTAAGGAATGGCATTACATTGATTCCTATGGGCCTAGAGGCCCATAGGAATCAATGCCGTTTTGCATTTTTTTTTTGCACTCGCAATTTGTTGATGCATTGCAAGGGTGCAGAGGGGGGGTCCAAAGGACCCCCCTGCACCCCTGAAATGTATTTTAAAGTGCATGTTTCACACACACATGTCCTAAGGACATGTCTGTCTGTAACATGAAAGTTTAAAAAATGAATTTTTTTGCTTTTTTAAAGATTTTCGCAAATTAACACGAGGGTCAACCTCGTGTTAATTTGCACTTCCTATTTCAAAATTCGCAATTTAAAAAAAAATGATGCATTGCATTTAAGGAATCGCACAAATGCGATTCCTTAAATGCATTGGCATTTTTAGGAAATGCAAAAAATAGCGAATTTTGAAACTCTGTTTCATGCATCCCAAAAACGTATTTAGGAAGCGCAAACGGCCGAATTTACCGATTCGCACCGTTGGCACTTCCTAAATAGGTTGATGCATGTGCCCGATAATCCACGTCCTTACACTAGTTAAATGTTGATGTTAATTTATTAGTGGTAAATGGAACTATTGCCTGTTTTTTTAGATAGCATTGCAGATTTAGTTTCTTGTTGAAGATATGGGGAAGTGGTCAACATTATAATTAGGAATTGTCATTTAAAAAACCTTTGAAATTAACTGAAAAACACATATGTTTCAGGCAGGGTATAGTTAGGAATTTTCATTTAAAAAAACCTTTGAATTTCACTGAAAAAACCATAGGTTTCAAGCAGGTTATAGTTAGGATTTATCATTTAAAAAACCTTAGAAATACACTGAAAAAACCTTAGGTTTCAGGGGTGTTATAGTTAGCTGGACATTTCACTCATACAAAACTATTGAAATTCCTCCTTTATAGTTAGTTGTACTAACTATAACTCTTGCGCCCGCAATTCACTGGTGCTGATGTTACATATTACATCATTCATGACATGGTTAGTGACATCACTGATGACATCACTGATGACATCTGAAATGACATCACTGATGACGTCATCCACATGACAATCAGATACAACTCATCATACAGTAGTATAACCTTTCATCACTCACTGTAAAACACAGAGTACCATATTTGAATCAATTGACACAGCAATACAAGTATCTAATAACCCACTTAGTGATTCCTAGATCTACACATACATCTTATCACTTACCTATAGATTCAGAGAAGTAGAGAAGTGTGGCTCAATGGTTAGAGCGGCAGACCCTGATGCAGTAGTCTGGCCGGGACTAGGGTTCAATTCCCGCCTCGGCGGGACTCGGGCTCAATTTCCTCCGACCTGATAATTCTCGCCTCGGTGCCTATTCTAATCATGAGTCCCACTCTGCACCTCTGGGCAATAGCTTGCTTAATCTCTACTACGGCCCCAACAACGCTGAGGATGCCTGACTTCACCTTGGGGGTGCCCAGGAGTGGGCTCCTCACAGGGAAAGGCCAGGAAGGGTTCCTCGGTGGTATTCGTACAAGCGCAGGAATGCCTACGGGTAGTCGTGCGCTATACAAGTGCGTAATCATTTCATCATCATCATTTCATTTCAGATTCACTCATACATGCTATCAATGATCAATAGAATACTATCAAATATACTTATACGCCAATATGTACATTATATACCAGCACACATCCTATTCACTTATGCAGTCATTCTACTCCCTTATGCAAACAATGTATCATACTTACATCAACTACACACTGATACAAACACCACTTCATGTATTCATATAGATAGTAACTCATACTTAGTGTGTTATAAAATCACTATTACAAGTATACAGTTATCTATATAGTGTTTCATGTAATCAATTAGTTTTACGTATACTTATTTATATACAACTATCACACACACTGCTTTTCATTTTTTCTACTTTGTTGGACATGTACCATTGAGAAATATATTTGCACATCACCACACCCTTAAAGATATTCACTCACCCAAACAACTATTATAACATGTAGTCTTAACGTCATATACCTACTGAATTAACTATTCACATATCTTTGGGCAGTCACAGATCCCCCACTTATTCACACACACATTCACTCTCCCATACAAATAGTCAGTAAAGAATCAATATTAATATAGTCTTTCACGTAGCTAGTAACCAACTAGTGCAGCAGTTTACACAACAACTGACCAAGTAATATAGATATTAATACAGTTTAATCACTATCTAATATATTTAGTGAGAAACTATAAATTAGTCAAGTAAACAGTCAATCACACTGCTACTAAATCCTACATCCAGATATTTATATATCCACTAATTCTTCAATGCAGATTGGTGTATATATAAAACATATTTAAATAACGAACCAAACCACATTCACAGGATGATGTCATCAGTGATGTCATTTGGGATGTCCTCAGTGATGTCATCAGTGATGTCACTGACCATGTCATGAATTATGTAATATGTGACCTCATTAACAGTGGATTGCGGGCGCGAGAGTTACAGTTAGTACAATTAACTATAACAAAGGACTTTCAATGGTTTTGTATGAGTGCCACTCAGACATGGTTCAAAATGAAATTTGTTACGGCATAATGCGTGTGTCTTGCATTGATGCATTTCAGTTGTACCACAGCCTTGGTCACAATGCATGATGCCATTTTGTTTTTATTTAAATAGACACATGAAGTAATGCACAAAATTAACATAGAAACATACAATGCCAGTAATCCTGCTCCTGTTGCATATAACATTGGATCTTGGCAAGATTTTTCAGAAAAATGTATCATTTGTAACAGTAAAAAATACAGTTTACTATATTTTTAAGTTATGTGATGTTTCAAATCAATACGAAATATACAAATGCTCTCACAATTCAAATAAACGACACAATACTGCCCAAGTGAACATATCTGCAGTAAGAGTAAAAATGACCATGTTGGAGCTGGAGAATAGAGAATCGAAGTGAGCCAGGTGAGGAATATATAGATTCTATGCTGGATTTGCAAGGTCTATGAGTATCAGGCGGGATGGTACCCCGTTAAAGTTAAAATCCAAAACCATTCCCATTAATTCTAATGATTTAATTGACCAATTCTCAGATGTGCTTATCGTAGAATTATGAGACCTGTACAATTAGAAATGTTAATGCCACTATTCTAATACCAGTAATAATATAAGCTTTGAAGAAAATTGCGGACAATTTGGATATTGTGATCAGGAATTCAGATGAGGGAGTACATGTGGTTTATGGCCCGGACATATGTATATGGAGGAAGCGTACAGCCTACTCAATAAGAGACTTGATCTTGCCTATTTTAAGCAGGTACTCAATACAAATGAGGGACAAGGGGTGCATATAGGTCCAGCATACAGCCCCAATAAATACAATGTAGCAGCAAAAGAGTATGCAGTTCCTGTAGGGTGGGGAAAGAAGAGAAGGAGGCTAGGTTGGTCAACACCCTTACTCAGTAGTGGAATGTTGGTGTCTCACAATTTGGGAAGAGGGGCCCTCACACACCCATTTGGGTGTCATGCTTCACCATAGGGCTTGCTCCTCATCAGACTGGCGAGATGCGTCAATTCCGTGATCCGGGGGAGATGATGCATATTGCCTCAATGCTTGCGCAGAGAAGGGGATGCGTCGTGATCCTTACAGGTGCAGAGGTGATGCATAGATTCTCCGCCTGCGGGTTCGTTGCAGTGCGCCTTGATGCGATGTGATGATCCAGTTGCGATGCGAGAAGATGGCGCCCTTGATGCGGCAATGTGATGACGATGCGTAGACACCCTGGCAGCCTTGCGATGACTCAGTACTTCAGAGCCGTGACAGGCCCTGCGACACGCTTCTCCGGTGATGCGATGGCGACTCTCACGATGGTGTCACGCTTCTCCGCTGATGCGACAGCAGGCAGCTTCGATGAACACACGCTTCCAGGCAGATGTGGCGAAGGCTCGCTTCTCCGGCGATGCGACGATTTCAGCTGCGGCGGCAACACGCTTCCTCTCGATGCGTCCCGCTTCCAACTCCCAGCGGCACGCAAATGTCTGGAGTTGAGAATTCCCAGCCAGGAAATTCAGAGGGGAGCTGGAGGTGAATTATTTTGTCCCTGAGACTTCAGCAGGAGGCAAGCACAGTTCAAGCCCTTGGAGAATATTCTGAAGATGATGAAAGTCCTTAAAAGTTCCTTCTCCTCTCCTTGGCAATGACGGAACCACAGCAGGCCAACCCAAGAAACAGCACACTGGCAGAGGGGCAGTAAAACTCCTGCAACTTCCTTGGTTCTTCTCCTTGGCAAAAGGTTTCTTGTTCCAGAAGTGATCTAATTTCTTGTGGTTTAGGGTCCCAATATTTATGCCCCAAAATCCTTTGTTCTCTGAAGGCAGAGAGGCCTCTGTTTAGTCCAAACCAGTTCCTGAGCACTTTGTTTACATGACTCTCTTCTTCCTTTCACTGTGCAGGGCAGAGACATCAGCCGCCCCACAGGATGTGGAGCCAGCACAGGGGAGGGAAGATACAGCTCTGGAACACTTTGCTGACATGATTCCTTCTCTCCTTTTCACTGTGCATGGCAGAGGCATCAGACAAGCCACAGGAGGTGGAGCCAGCATTGTAGAGGGAAGGCCCAGCCCTATTCAGGTCCCAGGTGCAACTCCTCTCTCCCATCTAGATGAAGATCTCTCTATTCACCACTGGGATGCCCCAGCCTGTCTCCTGGAATCCCCCAGCCCTGTCACTCACAAGCCCAGACAAGGAATAAACAACCTAGCAGAGGCAGGCCTGGACAGTTAGGCAAGAAAATAATACCTACTTTCTAAAAGTGGTATTTTCAAAAACAGAATATTAAAACCAACTTTACTAAAAAATGTATTTTATTATTCTGAGTTGAGGTAACTAAATTCAAATTTCTACCATGTTCTCCGAGTCAGTTAGGATTATAAGAATGTAATAATCTAACTGCCCATTCTAGCCTATGGAGATCAGGTAGCCTTCAATAGTGAAAAACGAAAATGGCTGTAATTTACTATTAGGGCATGCTACACACATCAGAGCATGTTCTTCCTTATACGTACAATGCACCCTACCCTGGGGCCTTCCATAGGGGGGTCTGACATGAAGCAAATGGAAGGTTTAGGGACTGGCAAGTGGGTGCACTTGGCCAAGTCGACATGGCAGTGCTAGACTGCACGCAGGCCTTGCAATGGCAGGCCTCAGAAACACTTTACAAGCTGCTTCTGTGGGTGGCATAACCAGTACTGCAAGCCCACCAGCAGCATTTGATTTACACGCTCTGGGCACACATGGTGCACTGTACTAGGGGCTGACAGGTAAATCAAGTAACCCAATCATGGAATAACCAATTAGTACATTAATTTAACATAGGGAGTACTTGCACAGTGGCACTGTTTAGCAGTGGCACAGTGCCCAAAGCATAAAACCAGCAAAAACATATCAAAACAGAGGAGGCAATCCATCAAAAATGGAAAGGAGACTCAGGCCAATGATGCCAGGTCTAACACGTATCCCCTCAAGCTGAAATGTGGGGAGATCTACCCTTGCCATTGGGAGTTCTGTTCACTAAGGCGGAAAGCTCTGAACAGACCATCAGCGATGGCGTGTTCTGTACCAGGACGGTGTTCCACCGTAAAGTCCATACCCTGTAGGGAAATGGACCACCTCAACAACTTTGAGGTCTCACCCCTCATCTGCATCAGCCATCTGAGGGGCCTGTGTTTGGTCTGAACTCGGAAGTGAGTCCCACACAAGTATGGTCTCAACTTCTTCAGCTCCCATACTACAGCAAATGCCTCACGCTCAATTGCACTCCACCTCTGTTCCCGTGGAAGTAACCTTTTACTGATGAACGCTACAGGTTGGTCTAGGCCCTCTTCATTAATCTGTGATAGAACAGCCCGCACACCATGCTCTGAAGCATCTGTCCGAACAATGATTTATTTTGAGAAGTTGGGCACCTGAAGCACGGGTGCTGTGCACATGGCAGTCTTCAGGCCGTCAAAAGCCTTCTGACAGGTTACAGTCCAGTTCTCTTTCTTGGGGTGCTTCCTGGGAGTCAGCTCAGTCAAGGATGCAACAATGTTGCTATACCCCTTGACAAACCTCCTGTAGAACCCTGTGAGTCCTAAAAAAGGCTATCACCTGTGTCTGAGTCTTTGGGGGTTCTGATGCCAGGATGGTATCAATCTTGGGTTGTAGGGGCACCACCCAGCCTCTTCCTACCTGGTGACCCAAGTACACCACGGAACCTGCCCAATCTGGCACTTACTCGCCTTAATCGTGAGGCCTGCCTTGTGCAGTGCCATCAACACTTCCCAGAGGTGGTGCAGATGTTCTTCCCAACTAGCGCTAAACACTGCAATGTCATCCAGGTAGACGGCACTGAAATCCTCCAGACCAGCCAACACCCTGTTGACCAACCTCTGAAAGGTGGCAGGGGTATTCTTCATCCCAAAGGGCATAACGCGGAATTGGTAGTGCCCATCTGGTGTGAAGAATGCCGACCTCTCCTTAGCCCCCTCAGTCAAGGCGATCTGCCGGTACCCAGACGTCAAATCAAACGTGCTGAGGTACCGTGCAGCCCCTAACCGATCGATGAGCTCATCAGCTCTGGGGATGGGGTGTGCATCAGTCCTAGTGACTGAAATGAGCCCTTTGTAGTCCACACAGAACCGGAGTTCAGGTGTGGCACCCGGCGTGGCAGCCTTTGGGACCAAAACCACTGGGCTGGCCCAAGGACTATTTGAGGACTCAATGACCCCTAAAGAAAACAACTTGGAGATTTCCACCTTAATGTAAGCCCTAACCTTGTCAGTCACTCTGTAAGCCTTGTGCTTCACAGGAGGACTGTCTCCAGTGTCCACATCATGGACGCACCACTCTGTGACACTAGGAACAAAGAAAAATAGATCATAGAATTGCCCCAACTGTTGGCGACAATCTTGCTGCTGATCAGGGGTCAGTGTGGCAGAGAGGCTGACACCATCCACTGACCCATCTTGCTCTGTTGCAGATAGGGGTCAGGAAGAGGCACGGTCTCCTGCTCCATTCCATCATCTGTCACTAGGAGCATGCCAACCTCGGACCTTTCTAAGTGGGGCTTCAGGCGGTTAACATGCAGGACCCGCAAGGGGTTCCTGGTAGATCGCAAGTTCACCAGATAGGTGACATCACTCTTGCGCTCCACCACCTCATATGGACAGGTCCACCTGTCCTGGAGCTCACAAGGCTCCACAGGGGCCGTGACCCAAACTTTCTGTCCAGGCTGAAGCTCAATCAGAGTGGCATTCTGATCGTACCAACGCTTCATTTCCTCCTGACTAGCTTCCAGATTCACCTGAGCGAGATCTCTGAAATGCCGAGTCTGGTTCCTGAAGGCCAGCAAGTAACTATCTACATCCAGGGGAGGTTTCCTGGGAGATTGCTCCCAGCCTTCCTTGACCAAACTCAAAGGTCCTCTTACCGGGTGACCATATAAAAGCTGAAAGGGGCTGAACCCTAGGAACTTTTGTGGCACCTCTCGGTAGGCAAACAGAAGGTATGGCAAGAGGATGTCCCACCTATGCCTCATTGGTTCCACAAGATCCATGATCATGCCTTTAAGGGTCCATTTGAATCTTTCAACCAGCCCATTACCTTGGGGGTGGTGAACTTGTAGGTAACACCACAATACTTCCACAGAGACTTCAGATAATTAGAAAAGAAGTTTGTACCTCGGTGAGACTCCACTTCTCTGGGGAACCCCACACGGGAGAAAATCCCCATCAGTGCACGTCCCACCACGGGGGCCATTACTGTCCTGAGCGGAATGGCTTCTGGGTAACAGGTATCATGGTCCACCAAGACCAGGATAAACCTGTTGCCCATGGCTGTCTTGGGGTCCAGTAGCACCACAATCTCAATGCCCACCCAGTTGAAGGGGGTACTGACTACAGTGAAGGAAGGTTGGAGGGGCCTTGTGCCTCCTCCCACTTTTCCCACTTGCCTGGCAAGTTTGACAGGTCCTACAATGAGTATCTGAACTCTTCCGCATCTTGCACGATAAAAGTGGGAGACAAGCTTTTCAAAGGTCTTGTTCTGCCCCAGATGACCAGCTAAAAAGAACATCATGAGCCAAACCCAGGAGGAAGGCTCTGAGGCACTAGGGTACCACCAGCACACGGGCTGTCCCAGGCTCAGCAACCTTAGGATCGCTATACAGGAGACCGTTCTCCCAGTAGATCCAATGTGATCCAGACTGATCACCTGCTGCCTGGTTTGTGGCCTGTTGCCTCAAACCCACAAGAGAAGGGCACTTCTTCTGCTTTTCACAAAATTCCTCCCTGGAGGGACCCCCTTCTTGCTGCCAATGGGTCAGATCTGGTAGGTCCCCCGTTCAGAAACCTGCTCCCCTGTAGGTTCCAGGGCATCCCCCTCAAGGTCTGCCTCCTCCTGGACCGTGGGAACAATGGGGGTTGGTTTCCTGCGCCCCCTACTTCTTCCCTTTAAGGGAGGTCCCTGGGCCATAGTTTCAGGCTCCAGGGTCTCTTGAACACCCTTAGCTGCCATAGACCAAGTGGTCACACACGCCCACTCAGGCAGACCCAACATCTCTAAATGCACCTTCTTCTCCACGTTAACCCAGGGAGAGCTTTCCAAATCATTGCCTAACACACTATCAACAGTCATATATGGTCTCACAGCTACTTAAAAAGTACCAGAGACCCCCCCACTCAAAGGGTACTTGAGCCACCTTGCAATGGCTTTCTGTGTTGTCAGCGGCAACAACTGGTAAGAATGCATTGGGGAGTACCTGCTCTTCAGACACCAAGTGACACTTGACAGCTGTCACACTCGCTCCAGTGTCTCGTAGAGCCTTCACTCTATGGCCATTGATGGTCACCCACTGCCTGTACTTCTTAGTGTTATCAGGCAGTTGAGTTCTAGGGACCATCTCAAACTCTCCTAATGAGACATGGGACATTTCTGGGGAACCCCACCCACCTTGGGCACCCACCTCCTCCCCACCCAGGGCTACACTGGCCATCTGACGGGGTGGTGCACGGGGTGGCACATACTGACACTTTTGGGGACACTGGGGATCATACCAATGGTGTCCTGCCTGCTTACACTGAAAGTAGGTAACAGGTACCCTATGAACAGGTTTACCTGTCAGGGATCCTGACTTCTTCTCAGGGAGAAGCTGGGAACACTTACCTTGGTTACCTTGGGAATTACTTTGGGGCCCTTTCTGAAACTCCCTCTGTTTACCCTTGTGCCCACCTACTCTTCTGCTAGGGACCCTGCCCACCTTTGGCTGAGTCCCCCACAAGACCCTTGTGGACCCTGGTACTGACCCAGCGGTCCGCCTCTTCAGCAAGCTTTCTAGTGTTAGTCAACATGCTATCAATAAGGTGCTGGCGTAGCTCTGGAAAACAATTAGCAGACAAGTGCTCCCTAGCAATCAAATCATAGAGCGCTTGAAAATTATCCACATTGCTACCCCTCACCCGACCATCCATAGCTCTGCAAAAGAAAGATACATATTCTACCCAAGTGGTTCCCTCCACCTTCTTACAATTCCTGAAACTCTGTCTATAGTGTTCTGGAGTTAACCCATACCTTGTCACCAGTGCTTCTTTCATATGGGCATTAGACATCCTATGATCACTGGGCAAGTCTAACAAAGTATTCCTATCTTCAGTTAAAAAGCGGCCCACAACCCCGCTCCCCAATCCTTCTCAGGGACCCGGTCGGCCAACATTGCTATCTCATAGGCTGCAAACCACTGCACAATATCTTCACTTTTGTGGAAATCTTTGATGACATCCTTGGGAATATGTACCCTGCCTTCTGAAGGAACAGATGGTCCGCTGCCACCAGAAGGCTTGATTTCTAAGCCCTTGGCCTTGATTTTTAACTCCCTCAACATCCTCTCATGTTCCATTCTCATTCTCTCTTTTTCCAAAGACAACCTTTTATTCTCTGTTTCCCTCTGACTCTCAATCTTAAGCTTAGCCAACTCCAGCTTCAGTGCCCTATTTCTCTCCCTGTCTTCCAACTCTCTGGGTTACAGGTCTTTGAAAGAGATACTGCTGCTAGGTGGAGAGAGTCCCCCTCCCCTAGCTAAAAACACTGGCCTCTCAATGGGCCTATCTGCATCCACAACTGGCTCCACCACAAGTTCATTAGCATTTATTGCTTCTACCCAGGCCGTCAGCGCCTTTTGGTAGTCATCCTTTTCAGAAATGCCTGGTGTAGCAACTTTCAATTTCCTGCACAGATGTTTGAGCTGTTTCACAGTGTAGGTATCCAACCTCTCTTCCTCAAATCCAAGATCCATAGATGCAACAGATGCTGGTTTCCTCATGGTAGTAAAAATTGGGAGTTTTCAGGAAAAACTAACAGTCCAAGGAAAAAGATTCTAAAAAAAGTATGTGGTCACGTTTGGTCTGCACTCACTAGTAGTGTACACTAATCACTGTATATGAAATACAAAAGCAAAGCCCAAATCCTCACCGCTGACCACTAATGTTAGATTTGGGGGTATCTAGTTTGCAATGGCATTCACCTTTGTCCAAACAGGGACCCTTACTTCTAAGTCAGGATAAGGGGATTACACTACTTAATAACCCCTGCTCACCTCCTTGGTATCTTGGCACGGGCAGACAGGCTTATCTAAGAGACAGTGTGTTAAGCATTTGTGAATATACACAGTAATACAGTGAAAACACTGCAAATGGACACAACACAGGTTTTATAAAAATAAGTATTCTCTATATGGACTTAAACACAAGACCACAAACAACATAAATCCACAATACTACACTTAAGATTGCTTTAAAGATGATCAAAGTTACTTAGTTCAAACTGATGATGAATGTGACGAAGTTCTGAACAAAGTACCTGGATGGGTAACGCAAAGTAAACAAAAGGCTTGCAAAAGGGGAGATGCGCTGGTTCCATGATCCGGGGGAGATGATGCGTCGTGCCTCAATGCTTGCATAGAGTAGGGGATTAGTCGTGATCCTTACTGGTGCGGAGGTGATGCGTAGATTCTCGGCCTGCGGGCCCGTTGCGGTGCGCAAGATTGCACCTTGATGCGATGTGATGATCCGGTTGCGATGCGTGAAGATGGCGCCCTTGATGCGGCGATGCAATGACGATTCGTAGACGCCCTGGCAGCCTTGCGACGACTCTGTACTTTAGAGCCACGACAGGCCCTGCGACATGCTTCCCCGGTGATGCGATGGCGACTCTCACGATGGCGTCACGCTTCTCCGGTGATGCGACGGCAGGCAGCTTCGATGAACAAACGCTTCCAGGGAGATGTGGTGAAGGCTCGCTTCTCCGGCGAAAGGACAATTTTAGCTGCGGCGGCGACACGCTTCATCTCGATGCGTCGCGTTTCCAGCTGCCAGCAACACGGAAATGTCTGGAGTTGAGAAATCCCAGCAAGGAAATTCAGAGGGGAGCTGGAGGTGAAGTCTTTTGACCCTGAGACTTCAGCAGGAGGCAAGCACAGTTTAATCCCTTGGATAATATTCTGAAGATGATGAAGACCTTAAAAGTTCCTTCTCCTTTCCTTGGCAATGAAGCAACCACTGCAGGCCAACCCAGCAAACAGCACACTGGCAGAGGGGTAGTAAAACTCCTGCAGCTTCTTTGGTTCTTCTCCTTGGCAAAAGGTTTCTTGTTTATGAAGTGATTTAATTTCTTGGGGTCAGTGTCCCAATATTTATACCCAAAATCGTTTGTTCTCTGAAGGCAGAGACCTCGAAGGCAGAGAGGCCTCTGCCTATTCCAAACCAGTTCCTGAACACTTTGTTTACATGACTCTCTTCTTCCTTTCACTGTGCAGGGCAGAGACATCAGCTGTCCCACAGGAGGTGAAGCCAGCACAGGGGAGGGAAGATACAGCTCTGGAGCACTTTGTTGACATGATTCCTTCTCTCCTTTCCCAGTGCAGGGCAGAGACATCAGACAAGCCACAAGAGGTGGAGCCAGCATTGTAGAGGGAAGGCTCAGCCCTATTCAGGTCCCAGGTGCAACTCCTCTCTCCCATCTAGATGAAGATCTCTCTATTCACCACTGGGATGCCCCAGCCTGTCTCCTGGAATCCCCCAGCCCTGTCACTCACAATCCCAGACAAGTATTACACAACCTAGCAGAGGCAGGCCTAGACAGTTAGGCAATAAAATAGCTACTTTCTAAAAGTGGTATTTTGAAACACAGAATATTAAACCAACTTACTAAAAGATGTATTGAGGCATTCTAAATTCAAATTATTACCATGTTCCCTGAGTCAGTTAGGATTATAAAATTGTAATAATCTAACTGCCTATTCTATCCTATGGAGAACAGGTAGCTTTCAATAGTGAAACACACAAAGGGCTGTAATTCACTATTAGGACATGCTACACATATCAGAGCATGTCCTACCTTATACTTACAATGCACCCTGCCCTGGGGCCTACCATAGGGGGGGTCTAACATGAAGCAAACCATTTATAATGGGAGATCTGACGCTTAAGACTGCCCTTTATGCAGATGACCTCCTTCTCTATACATCTAACCTTGTGGAGGCTATTCCAAGGCTATTTGAACTGGCTGAAAATTTTGGATTAGTGTCGGGATACAGCATTAATAAAGACAAAACAGACATAATGAGTTGGAATAACCCGGTTCAAATCCCAGAAGCAAAATTAAAAATCAGGTACCTAGGGATTTATCTCACACACAACTTGGAAGAAGTCCCAAAAACTAGTTGGTCAATGGTAATCAAGGAAGTCAGAAAGCTCTTGATCAGATGGAATACTTTGCCTCTTAACATCTACGGTAGAGTTAATTTAATTAAAATGATAATATTGCCAAAGTTCTCCTTCTTATTTAATTCTATCCCCTTTAAATTTGACAAAAAAGACATTTCTAACCTGCAAGGGAGAATTGGCTCGTTTATATGGGCCACAAAATCCTCGAGAATAGCCTGGAGGAAGTTGAGGAGGGGGTTGAAATTGGGAGGTCTGGCTCTTCCGGATTTACTTTTTTACTGTTATGCTTTTCAGTTTAAAAATTTCAGACTCTTAGCTAACAAATTGGACTCCTCACCGCATGGTAAACTTTTTCGAGCAATGATATCAGACTTAACACACGGCCCAGACTTTTTTCTCTATAAATTCGGAGATCAGAAGTTCTTTAAGAAAATTCGATTGAAGCTTCTACGGGCAGCCTTAGATAATTGGCAATCAATACGCAGAATCTTAGACATTTCATATTATCATTCTCAGGCCCCAATATGGGATTCCCCTGGCACCCCGGAATGCTTACAGGACCAACTTGCCCTTCCGCTGAAAACAGCAGGTTTTACGAAATGGGGGGAATTGAGTATTAACTCTACTTTACTGAGCTGGGAATCCCTATCAAATCTAACAGGAGGCACTATGACTAGATTCAAATTCTATCAGTTATCCGCCTGGTGGGGAAAGCAGAACTGGTCTAATGAGGAGTAGAGTCCAATTTTCGAACCAATTAGTAGAGAGAAGGGATGGAAAGGCGAGGTTGCTTTATGGTATAGGACTCTAGTGGGAGCCAGAGATAACCTAGAGGCGGAAATTATTAAGTTATGGGATAATTCTACAGTACAGATCGAAGGTGACTTGTTAAAAGTTTGGATCGACTCTTTTACTCTGTCCCAAAAAACCATAAAGCCCTCAAACTTGAGAAGAAATCGCCTGTTTACGTCATATAGGCATATTGGACACCTGCGAAACTTTCTAAAATTGCAACGGAAGAATACTTATGCCCTAGATGTAAGTTTCCCGCAGCAGATGATGGTCATATGTTTGTCGAATGTTCAGAAATAGTTAAGTACTGGAGGCAGGTGTGTGGGTTTCTTGAAGAAGTGTTATAAATACCAGTAATTTATAGTCTTAGATTAGCTTTATTTGGTCTCTCGCACGATTATAATATAAAAAGTAGCATTACACAATTCATTTTTTATGTCGTTGTCATTGCCAGGAGGGAGATTTGCAAGGAGTGGAAATCTGAAAGCCCTCCAAAGTTTGCAGACTGCTTAAGAAATATTATGACAGTAAGCCGCCTAGACTTGTTGTGCGGTGGGGTAAACTCGATTAAACTCTGGTCTGCACTAAATGTATGGTGTGAGAAATGATATCCATAAGTCCAATGATTATGCCAGAGGCTAAATGGTCCGATCCTCCCAAAGTGGCAAGCAACATCGGGAATGGGAGTTGGCTCGGAACTAACTTACCTCTAGGCAAACTCTAACGGCTATCCACAAACACAAGGGCAGGAAAGTTGGTTTGTGTCAGTGGCCTGGAGTAAGCCTATCTAGAGATAACATCTACTGGTGGCATATATGAGGACGAAAAAAGAAAAGAAAAAAAAAAAGAGCATGTCCTACCTTATACTTACAATGCACCCTGCCCTGGGGCCTACCATAGGGGGGGGTCTAACATTAAGCACAGGGAAGGTTTAGGGACTGGCAAGTGGGTGCACTTGGCCAAGTCAACATGGCAGTGCTAGACTGCACACAGGCCTTGCAATGACAGGCCTAAGACACATTACAAGCTGGTTCCGTGGGTAGCATAACAAGTGCTGCAAGCCCACCAGCAGCATTTGATTTACAAGCCCTGGGAACACATGGTGCACTGTAATAGGGGCTGCCAGGTAAACCAAATAACCCATTCATGGAATAACCAATTAGTACATTAATTGAACATAGGGAGCACTTGCACTGTGGCACTGATTAGCAGTGGCACAGTGCCCAAAGCATGAAACCAGCAAAAACATATCAAAACAGAGAAGGCAATCCGTCAAAAATGGAAGGGAGACTCACGCCAATGATGCCAGGTCTAACAGTCCTCCGTTACTTTTTGCGGTGTGGGTGTTTCTCACACGTTTGAAAAAGCCATCCACCACTTTCAATACAAATTGTTTTTATTGAGAGTAAATAAAAGGACAAACAGTACAGTACAATAAAAGAAGAAAAGGTGGTAGCAGTAAGCATAGTGCAAATCCCAATGAAGCAAAAACATGACGATAAGGATGCTAGCATTATACTTTCAATGGGTAATTCCTTAGGGTCAATTTGTCCCGTAGTTCTTCGGCCTGGTTTTTAAAATCCGTCAGAGCAGTTCCTCCTTATCCTTAAAAGTTGACCATAAGGGAGATTGTCTCATAGGTGCCGGGGGTGGAAACTGTGATAGAGTAGGAGCTCATTTTTAGCTGGGGTCTTGAAGAGTGAGGTGGGGTTCAACCCCCCATTGCTGGTCAAGGAAAAACAGTTCCTTATTTGAGATAATGTTAGTGAATTTAAGAAATTGATTCTGATTATTCAGCCAAGTAATAAAGTAATTTGCTTTTTCTTCATTGCCTTACCAGATGACAAGCACATCATCTATATAGCGTTTCCAGACGTTTATGTATTTTTGGTAAGGGTTGTTAGGATGGAGTTTGTTGTGTGATTCTAGGCGGTGAATGTATAAACCAGCTATGCTGGACGCAAAAGCACTACCCATGCTGGTACCCTTGCTTTTGAAGGTAGATGGTGTCTGTGTATTGGAAGAAGTTGTCTGTTAGAGCCAGTTTGCAACAGTCCATGACAATGTTGTGTGGGGTCTGGTATACCTACTCAATTTCAAAAAGGACATCCTCGATAACCGAGTGTGCAGAGCTTTGCCTACTCCGTGTTCCGCGAAGAACGGGGAGTAGGCAAAACTCTGCACACTCTGCGGCAGAGCAGAGTGGGCCCGCTGCCTGTCTCCACCCCATATTAAAAATGAATTAATACTACAATAGGAAGTAAATAAAAAAGACTTACCTTCACTGCGGCGTCCCCGGGCTGCCGTCCTCCTCTTCCTTGTGTCTAAGGTTGATCTGCGCATGCGCGTGCGCCCGCGCTTGCGCATTCCTTGCGAGAAATGTGAATGCGTGGGAACGCGTGCATGCGCAGATTACTCTGAGATGTGAGCAAGAGGAGGACGGCAGCCTGGGGACGCCGCAGTGAATCTAAGTCTTTTTTATCTACTTCTTATAGTAGTTTTAATTCATTTTTAATATGGGGGTGGAGGCGGGTGGTGGAGCCCATTAGTAATTCACTAGTGGGGTCGAAGTCCATGCCATGCAGGAGCCACAGGACATCCTTGGTGTCCTTGAGATAGATGTATGTTTGTTGTATCAGTGGAGGAAAGAAAAGCATGGGAAACTTTTGATAGTGGTTCCAGAATTGACCTAATTCTTGAAACAATAGGTAGTCCAGGTGGTTGGCACAGGTTCTTGTGGATCTTTAGTATTGTGTAGAAGTAAGGAGTGATTGGTGATTCTACTATCAAGAATTCCCCTTCTTTGGTTGATATCCAGTTGTGGGAGGTGGCTTCCTCAACCATGTTTGCAATTTCTGTCCGAACAGACTCTGTTGGACCGTCAAAATCTCATAATTTATTTGGTCCTATAGGAGGTGTTGGCATGTGGTTGTATGTTTGTGTGGATTGGATCACTGTAGCACCTCCTTTATCGGTGGGCTTTATCAAAATGTCATTGTTATTGACCAGTTCTCGGATTCCTTGTTTCTGTTCCTTTTTTATGTTGTGGAAGGTAAGGTGTTCTCCATCGTCCATATCCTGAATCTCTTTCATAAAGGCCTTCTCGAATGCTAATAACTTCACAGGTAACAGACTGTCTGGGAGGTAAAGGTGGATTTAATTTTGCAACCCTGTGTCACCATCCCCATTGGTTTGGGGTTCTTTATCTTTGAAGTAGGTCTAAAGTTTTAGCTTTTTCATAAACTCATTTATTTTTTTAAACAAATTGAACTTATCCAGTCTTTCAGTGAGTATAAAACCCAGTCCTTTCTTTAGGATTTCTTTTTGGGGCTGAGTTAAGATGTGGTCGGTAAGGTTCACCACCAGGTGGTCTATCTCCTGGTTCCTGGTTGGATGCCTATAGCCCCTGTCATGCTCCTGGTCTATAACCTTGCTGCTTGTTCCTCTGTCGCCCAGTGGGCCTGGATCCTCTTCCAGTTGTGTCCCTTCTTGGGGTCCTTGCGTAACCCTAAAAAATGAGGACGGTTCAGTTGTTAGCATTGATATTCTTTGGGGTAATTCCAGTGCTTGAATGGTGCCATAGGACCTTGTGGTAATGGTGGACCATAAGGGAAGGGTGGATAATGTGCGGGTCTTTGATAGTTGCCCCATCCACGTGGTCCTCTGTAGTTTATCCTTCTGCTCTGGTTTCTTCTCACTTGAAAATTTGAGCCACTGTGTCTGCTTGATCCCGAGCTGTTGGAGCCTGAGTCCGGGGTGTCAACATCTGTGTTGAAGTCCTGATGGGTTGATGATGGGACATGATCATCCTGTATATTGTGATATACCCTCTCGCGAGTAACCTGCCCTGTGTCCTTATTTAGTTTCACATATTTGTACTTTTTTAAGGTAGCTTCAAACTCATTCAGGCTTTGATTGAGTTCTTCAAGGCATTTTTTAAGAACACAGACCGGTGTGTAGCTTTTCAGGTGTACTTCAATGGATTGTATTTAAATTTTTAACTCCTATGTTATGCGGGTGGCTGTCTTTATTATTAGTATCATGCAGTCCAGTGTACAATGCCAAGATATTAGGGACCAGTCTTTCTTGAATACCGTGTCGTTTTGAAAAATAAAGGGTTCTCTTCGAACAAGCAAACCTGGCAGGGGGCTGCATTTGCTCTCAAATATTCGGTCATCAGAAAACCGTGTAGAGCGTTTTTTAATTGTGTCCGCCTAAGTGTGGATAGCTCATCCCAATTATCGTTGTTTGGGCTTGGCTCAGAATTGGTGAGGGGTGATAGTGAATAGAATCCTTTCTATCTCTTACTTCAGAAAAGCTGAGGCCTGTTATCTGTGCCATGGTAGAGGTGTGTGTATGGACCCTTAGGTGATCTGATCCGTTTTGTACTATGCTATTCCTGGGAAGGGCAAACCTTGAGGAAAAATATCTAGCATAAAACGAGAAAAGAAAGTAGGATAAAACTCATTAAAAACTTTACAAATTCAATAAAGAGTGCCACTCAGATATGGTGCAAAATGAAAATTGTTACAGCATAATGCATGTGTCTAGCATTGATGTGTTTCGGTTGTACCTATGCCTTGGTCACAAGGCATGATGCCATTTTTTTTATTTAAATACACATGTGAAGTAATGCAAAAAATTAACATCGACACATACTATGCCAGTAATCCTGCTCCTCTTGCATAAAACATTGTATCTGGACAAGCTTTTTAAATAACAGAATATTTTTTATCAGATAAATTCATAATTTGTAACTGTAAAAAATACAGTTTTCATATTTTAGTTATATGATGTGTCAAATCAATATGAAATATACAAATATTCTCACAATCCAAATAAAGGACACAATACTCCCCAAGTGAACATACATGCTGTAAGAGTAAAACATACCATGTTGGAGCTGGAGAATAGAGAATCTAAGTGAGCCTGGTGAGGAATAGATAGATTTAATGCTGGACTTGCAAGGTCTATGGGTATCAGAGGAGGATAGTACCCTGATAAAATTAAAATCCAAAACCATTCCCATTAATTCTAATGATTTAATTGACCAATTCTCATATATGCTTATCATAGAATTGAGAGACCTGTACAATTGGAAATGTTAAGGCCACTATTCCAGTACCAGTAATAGTTATAGGCTGTGAAGAAAATTGCAGAAAATGTGGATATTGTGATCAGGAATTCAGATAAGGAAGTAAACGTGGTTTTATGGCCCAGACATATGTATATGGAGGAAGCGTACAGCCAACTCAATAAGAGAGTTGATCTTGCCTATTTTAAGCAGGTACTCAATACAAATGAGGGAGAAGGGGTGCTTATAGGTCCAGCATACAGCCCCCAATAAATACAATGTAGCACCAAAGGAGTATGCAGTTCCTGTAGGGTGGGGAAAGAAGAGAAGTAGACTAGGTTGGTCAACATCCTTACTCAGTAGTGGATTGTCAGTGTCTCCCAATTTGGGAAGTGGGGTCCTCACACACCCATTTGGGTGTCATGCTTCATCATAGAGCTTGCTCCTCATCAGGCCGGCCTACAATGCCTGATGGGCACCCTATGAGAGGCTCTTTGTCTGAGATATTTTTTACAAGAGGTGCATGTGAGGGGCCCAGTGGTGTAGATTAGAGGTGATGTGAGGAGAAATAAAATTAGGCGAGGTGGTACTCCAATTGCATAGGTATATACGTATATATGCACATATAAACATATATATTCACTGAAAATACTAAATGTTACAGGGACGTTATAGTTAGGGTCAGATTTCACTTGCACAAAACTAGTTAAATTCAGCAGTTATAGTTAGCTGAGCTAAGTATAACTTGCGTTCCCGCAATGCACTGCTTATCACCTCACATATTACATCATTCATGATATGGCCCGTGACATCACTGATGACATCTCAAATGACATCACTGATGACATCAACGATGACATCATCCACAGAAGCAAGCACATACCCATTCACAATGCTATACAGCCTCACATATACCCACTCCCACCCAAACACTCACAAGCACATTCACAGGCTCATACAAGTACTCACACACCCACTCAGTGATTCAAAGAGCCACTCATATATCCACTCACCCATACAGCTACTCACATAACCACTATCTCACAAATACAACCACTCATGCACCCACTCACTCACCAATCCAGCCATTTACAGACCACATATCCAGCCACACAGACACTAACACCCACTCATATATCCATGCAGCCACTCAAAAACTGAGTCATTAACTAATTCAGCTACTCACATACCTATACAGTCACTCATGTAGTCACTCAGTCACACATACAGTTACTCACATACCCACTCATTTACTCAAACATGTACTAACACATGTACTCACTCACCTATATAGTCACTGACTCAAGCACACACTCACATTTACTCACTCACCCATACTGTCACTCACACACCCATGCACTTATCCATACAGGCATTCACACACCCCTGCACTCACATGTACAGCCTCTCATAAACCCACATACTTACCCATATACCACTGACACACCCACTCACTCACCTACAAAGCCACACAGTCACTCATTAACCCATACAGCCACTCACAGAGCCACTCACACACCCATAGAGCCACTCAGACACACATAGAGCCACACAGCTACCTGCTTACACATAGCTACACAGTTACACAGCCACTCACATAATATGTGTAACAAATAGTATTTCTCTTACAGGTACACAAACTATACTTATTTAAGTTTTGCTATATTTTAGTATACATCTTTAACACTTAGAAAACGTCTCCGTAGCCTTTGTTTTTTTCAGTGAATTATGAAGTTTTTTTATTTTAATTCCTAACTTTAACATCCATGTAACCTTTGCATTTTTTGGTGAATGTCTAAGGTTTTGAGGATTCTATTTCCTAACTATCCCATCTCTGTAACCTTTGCATTTTTCAGTGAATTTCTAAAGTTTAAATAAAATTATATTTCCTGCCTGCAACCTTTGAAAATGAGTGTTTGGGTGAGTGCAAGAGTGCCTCAGTGAGTGTGTGACTGTGTGTGCCTCAGTGGGTCTGGGACTCCCTGCATATGTATCTCAGTGGGTTTGTAAGTGGGTACATCACTGTCTGAGTTTTTCTCTGACAGTTTGAGTAGATGTCTAAGTTCGTGCATGAGTGTCTGAGTGGGTCAGTGACTGGGTACATGAGCCTTTGAGTAGATTTGACACTTGAGAAAAACTTATAACATGCCAAGTGAAGCTTGCAGTGTAAGAGCACAGACAGAGTCTACACTACTAGTCATCACCCATGTTTGAAGGACTATTCCTGTACATGGTTGAGTAGCCCTCACCCATGATTCACAAACGATTTCTCTGCTAGTTTGGAAGGTTGTATCAAGACTTTCCTAAAAATGTAATTGAGTGTAGCAGTGCACCTGTATGAGTGCCATAAGATGTTTAAGTGAATGTTATGGTATGTGACTGTGTGTTTTAGTAGCTTTATGGCTGTCTAAATCTGCATATAGGTGGCTTTACAAATACTTCAGTGCCTCTGTAAGGAAATAGAGAGCTATGAACGTGTGACAGCAAATACCTTTGAGTCTGCTGCAGGTATAAGTTGTTTCTAGTAAGTGACTGAATGTATATGTGGTTCTGTAGCTGTCTGAGTAGGTTATAGAGAGGTCTATGCTTTTGTGATCATATATATCAGTTGCTTTAGGGGGGCATACTATATGTAGTACTTCACTTAGGGGCCTATAAGTGCTCAAGTAACTTATTCAACTCAAAAGGACATCTGTCAATGTCTTAAGCACAAAACAGCATCCTTTATGGCATACATACAGCATATCTTGGAAGTGTGTTATGTGCACTAAAACGTGGGTTTGACATTTCAGAAACACCTATACAGAGCACAGAAAGGGTCTGCACTAGTAGCCATCAACCGTTTTGAAATACTATTTCTCTTCATGGTTGAGAAGATTCTGCAACACCCTCGCGGACTTAATTGCGCCCCTAGCCTTACACTCCAAGGACTACATATACATTGATGACCCCAGCAATAAAAACACTGCACACCTCCTGGACAGTATGAGCATCCTTGCATTGACCCAGATAGTCCACAATCCTAAACACACAGCAGGACACATGCAGGATCCAATTTTCACCTCCAACTTTTCGTAGTCAGCGGTGCAGCGAGCGTTAGGCTGGGGGGGATGCTGTCTGCCATTATCCATTTGCCCAATGCTCACCACATTCACCGCCCTGCTATTGGGACACCATGACCGCCGCTGCTCCATTCAGCCCCCAGTCCAGTACGGAGAGGCTTGAGGTGCGGTGTTTAGAGCCGCTGTACCACCCGTTCTCGTGGAAGCGGCCCGCGTTAGGCCAGTCTGACTTGCAAGATGGTGTGGTTCCCAGCCTGCCTGCCTGCCCTGTTGTCTTGGCCGTCCCGCCCTCACTGGTGGGTGAGTGTTTGCCTGGCATCGGCTTCGGCTACCTTAACTCTCCAACCCACCCTGTGCTTCCCCACGGTAAAGCACACAGCTCAGGGTAGGGCACAAGGATGGGGAGAGGTTGAGCCGGGTGAATGGAGCAGCACAAGGCAGAGTGGAAGCCTGGGAGTCCCGGAGTGCTCACCAACGACCCCACCACCACCAAAACCAACTTCCACAAATGCCTGACAAATGTTGCTGACTTGATGAAGAACAACTGCCTGCAGCTGAACACAGACAAGATGGAAGTACTGATCTTTGGCAACAGCAACGACTCCTGGGGCCATCAGACCTAGGACCTGCACCCACTCCCTCCAACCATGGCAGAAACCTAGGAATCATCATTGACAACAAGCTCACAATACAATCAAAGCTTAGTGTTGTCTCCTCTGCCTGCTTCTTCACGTAAGATTTTCAAGTTTCTACTCGTGCATACAAGTTGCACCATGACACAGCTCTAATTACCAGCCGACTGGGTTACGGCAATAACGTCTAAGTAGGAATCGCTGCACACCTTCCACAGAGACTTCAGGCCATACATAACGGCACAGCCAGACTCATTCTTGGCCTTCTCTGAGAAACCCAAATCGCACCCCACCTCAGGAAGTTCCACTGGCTCTTCATACAGAAGAGATGCCAATTCAATCTGCTGACACTTGCACACAAGGCTCTTTATAAATAAGAACCCACCTACATAAACCATGCCTGAACTACCACCAACCATCGAAAAGACTATGCTCAGCCGCCCTTTCACTTGCCCATACTCCCTGCATCTACCGAAGTAGAAGTGAAGGACGCTCCTCCCATATCCCAGCAAAGTCCTGGAACAGGCTCCCCACACACCGCCAGACCATCACCTTACTTCCAGAATTCTGAGTGATCTTGAAGACCTGGCTGTTCGACTAAGCCTCTGGGGCCTGCAAGTGACCGGGATACTGCATTTGGTGATTAGCCACGCTTTGTAAATCCTGATTGATTGATTGATTGTGTCAGTAAGTGCCTACATATTTGAGAGATTGCAAAAAACACAGGTGATGGACAGAATGGAGAACAATGTCATACATTCACCCCAGTACAAGGATCTGGGCCTAAATCCATCGTTTTTTTGCACTCCACACCACCCTGGGTTAGACACTGGCTATATGCAAATCAGCTCTGACCCTGTGCCTCATGGGAAAAGTCCAGTCCGAACTACCAAGCCATGTCTTTCCCAGACCGGAATCAAGCATCCAAGGACTGGACTCACGTCTGAGCGTACCCAGCCCACTCGGGGTGAAAATTGCAAAAAACACAGGTGATGGACAGAATGTAGAACAATGTCATACATTCAACCCAGTACAAGGATCTGGGCCTAAATCCATCGTTTTTTTGCACTCCACACCACCCTGGGTTAGACACTGGCTATTTGCAAATCAGCTCTGACCCTGTGCCTCATGGGAACAGTCCAGTCCGAACTACCAAGCCATGTCTTTTCCAGACCGGAATCAAGCATCCAAGGACAGGTTTCTGGCTATCAGCCTTCATTCAGCCTAGATAGCTTGACTCCAGTGGTGTGGAGAGCCTGGGACTCACGTCTGAGCATACCCAGCCCACTCGGGGTGAAAATTGCAAAAAACACAGGTGATGGACAGAATGTAGAACAATGTCATACATTCATCCCAGTACAAGGATCTGGGCCTAAATCCATCATTTTTTTGCACTCCACACCACCCTGGGTTAGACAATGGCTATATGCAAATCAGCTCTGACCCTGTGCCTCATGGGAACAGTCCAGTCCAAACTACCAAGCCATGTCTTTCCCAGACCGGAATCAAGCATCCAAGGACCGGTTTCTGGCTATCAGCCTTCATTCAGCCTGGATAGCTTGACTCCAGTGGTGTGGAGAGCCTGGGACTCACGTCTGAGCATACATTTGCATTTAGCCAGTGTCTAACCCAGGGTGGTGTGGAGTGCAAAAAACAATGGATTTAGGCCCAGATCCTTGTACTGGGGTGAATGTATGACATTGTTCTACATTCTGTCCATCAACTGTGTTTTTTGCAATTTTCACCCCGAGCGGGCTGGGTATGCTCAGACGTGAGTCCCAGGCTCTCCACACCACTGGAGTCAAGCTATCCAGGCTGATGAAGGCTGAAAGCCAGAAACCGGTCCTTGGATGCTTGATTCCGGTCTGGGAAAGACATGGCTTGGTAGTTCGGACTGGACTGTTCCCATGAGGCACAGGGTCAGAGCTGATCTGCATATAGCCAGTGTCTAACCCAGGGTGATGTGGAGTGCAAAAAAACGATGGATTTTGGCCCAGATCCTTGTACTGGGGTGAATGTATGACATTGTTCTACATTCTGTCCATCAACTGTGTTTTTTGCAATTTTCACCCCGAGTGGGCTGGGTATGCTCAGACGTGAGTCCCAGGATCTCCACACCACTGGAGTCAAGCTATCCAGGCTGATGAAGGCTGATAGCCAGAAACCGGTCCTTGGATGCTTGATGCCGGTCTGGGAAAGACATGGCTTGGTAGATCGGACTGGACTGTTCCCATGAGGCACAGGTTCGGAGCTGATTTGCATATAGCCAGTGTCTCACCCAGGGTGGTGTGGAGTGCAAAAAAACGATGGATTTAGGCCCAGATCCTTGTACTGGGGTGAATGTATGACATTGTTCTGCATTCTGTCCATCAATTGTTCTTTTTGTATTTGTCACCCTGAGTGGTATGTGTATGCCCAAACTTGGGTCTCATGTTCTCTCAATGCCACTGGAGCCAAGATATCCTGGCTGAGGAGGGTATAAAGCCTGAAACAGGTCCTGGGATGCTTGTTTCCAGTCCAGGGAGGACGAGGCCTGCAGTTTGGGCTGGACTGTTCTCATTGGGTGCAGGGTCAAGACTGTTTTGAATATGGCTGGGTCCAAACTGGAATGGCGAGCAAAAAATCGATGGATTTAGTCCCAGATCTCTGTACTAGGGTAAATGTATGACATTGTTCCGCAATCTGTCCATCAATTGTTCTTTTTGCATTCGTTACACCGAGTGCAACAGGTATGCCCACACGTAGGTCCTGTGCGCTCCATGCTACTGGAGTCAAGCTATACTGGCTAATGAGGGCTTAAAGCCCAAAACCGGTCCTAGGATGCCTGTTTCCAGTCAAGGGAGTACCTGGAATGGCAGCTTGGGCTGGACTGTGCCCATTGGGCGCAGAGTCAAGACTGATTTGCATATGCTGGGTCCAAACTATAATGGCATGGTGAGCAAAAAAACCATGGATTTAGGCCCAGATCCTTGTACTGGGGTGAATGTATGATATTGTTCTGCATTCTGTCCATCAATTGTTCTTTTTGCATTTGTCACCAAGAGTGGGACCGGTATGCCTCGATGTGGGACCAGTGTTCTACATGCCATTGGAGTCAAGCTATCCTGGATGATGAGGGCTGAAAGCCCGAAACCAGTCCTAGGATGTTTGTTTACAGTCCAGGGAGGACCAGGCCTGGCAGTTCGGGCTCGAGTGTTCCCATTGGGCGCAGGATCAAGACTGATTTGCATGTGGCTGGTGCCAAGCTGGAATGGCACGGTGAGCAAAAAAACTATAGATTGAGACCCAGATCTCTGTACTGGGGTGAATGTATGACATTGTTCTGCATTCTGTACATCAATTTTTTTTTGCATTTGTCACCCCGAGTGGGACGGGTATACCCAGCCGTGGGTCCTAAGCACTCCATGCCACTGGAGTCAAGCTATCCTGAATGATGAGGTTTAAAACCCCGGAACCGGTCCTAGGATGCTTGTTTCCAGTCCAGGTAGGACCTGGCCCAGCAGTTCGGGCTGGACTGTTCCCCTTGGGTGCAGGGTCAAGACTGATTAGCATATGGCTGGGTCCAAACTGGAATGGAATAGTGAGCAAAAACATAATGAATTTAGGCCCAGATCTCTGTATTGGTATGAATGTATAACTTTGTTCTGCATTCTGTCCATCAATTGTTCTTTTTGCATTTGTCACCAAGAGTGGGACTGGTATCCCTAGACGTGGGACCCGTGCTCTTCATGCCACTGGAGTCAAGCTATCCTGGCTGATGAGGGCTGAAAGCCCAAAAACTGTCCTAGAATGCTTGTTTCCAGTCCAGGGAGGACCTGGCCTGGCAGTTCGGGCTGGAATGTTCCTATTGGGCGGAGGGTCGAGACTGATTTGCATATGGCTGGGTCCAAGCTAGAATGGCATGGTGAGCAAAAAAATTATGGATTTAGGCCCAGATCTCTGTGTGAGATGAATGTATGACATTGTTCTGCATTTCGTCCATCAGTTTTTCTTCTTGCATTTGTCACCCTGTAAGTGCTCAGACGTGAGTCCCTTGCTCACTTTGCCACTGGATTCAAGCAAGCCGGGCTGAAGACAGCTGTAATGCCAGAAACCGGTCCTCGGAAGCTTGTTTCCGGTCCAGGAAAGGCATGGCTTGGCAGTTCGGGCTGGACTGTTCCCATGAGGCACAGGGTCAGAATGATTTGCATGTAGCCATGTCTGAACTGGGGTGGCAGAGTGGGCTAAAGAACGGTGATGGATTAAACCCAGATCTTTTGACTGGGTGTGAGTGTTTGATTGGTTCAGATACTCCGCCCATCACCACCCCCTTTTGTACCACTTTTAGCTGCCATAAGTGTGGCAGGGTATGCTCAGACGTGAGTCCCTTGCTCACTTTGCCACTGGATTCAAGCAAGCCGGGCTGAAGATGGCTGTAATGCCAGAAACCAGTCCTCTGAAGCTTGTTTCCGGTCCAGGGAAGGCATGGCTTGGCAGTTCGGGCTAGACTGTTCCCATGAGGCACAGGGTCAGACTGATTTGCATATAGCCATGTCTGAACTGGGGTGGCAGAGTGGGCTAAAGAACGGTGATGGATTAAACCCAGATCTTTTGACTGGGTGTGAGTGTTTGATTGGTTCAGATGCTCCGTCCATGACCACCCCCTTTTGTACCACTTTTGGCCACCATAGGTGTGGCAGGGTATGTTCAGACGTGAGTCCCTTGCTCACTTTGCCACTGGATTCAAGCAAGCCGGGCTGAAGACGGCTATAATGTCAGAAACCGGTCCTCGGAAGCTTGTTTCCGGTCCAGGGAAGGCATGGCTTGGCAGTTCGGGCTGGACTGTTCCCATGAGGCACAGGGTCAGACTGATTTGCATATAGCCTTGTCCAATTGTTCTTTTTGCATTTGTCACCACGAGTGGGACGGGTATGCCCAGACGTGAGTCCCATGCTCTCCATGTCACTGGAGTCAAGCTATCCTGGCTGATGAGGGCTGAAGGCCCAAAACCGGTCCTAGGATGCTTTTTTTTAGGCCAGGGAGGGCCTGACATGGCATTTCGGGCTAGACTGTTCCCATTGGGTGCAGGGTCAAGACTGGTTTGCATATGGCTGGGTCCAAACTGGAATGGCATGGTGAGCAAAAAAATTATGGATTTGGGCCCAGATCTCTGTACTGGGATGAATTTATGACATTGTTCTGTATTCTTTCCATCAATTTTTCTTTTTGCATTTGTCACCCCAATTAGGCCAGGTATGCCCAGATGTGGGTCCCGTGCTCTCCATG
This sequence comes from Lissotriton helveticus, assembly GCF_964261635.1. Classification (NCBI taxonomy): domain Eukaryota; kingdom Metazoa; phylum Chordata; class Amphibia; order Caudata; family Salamandridae; genus Lissotriton; species Lissotriton helveticus. The sequence continues at coordinate 2,100,136,988 of NC_136059.1, read as the reverse complement.
TCACTGGAGTCAAGCTATCCTGGCTGATGAGGGCTGAAAGCCCACAACCGGAGCTAGGATGCTTATTTAAAGTCTAGGAAGGACCTGGCCTGGTTGTTCAGGCTGGACTGTTCCCATTGGACGCAGGGTCAAGACCGATTAGCATATGGCTGGGTCCACGCTGGAATGGCACAGAGAGCAGAAAAATTATGGGTTTGGGCCCAGATCTCTGTACTGGGATAAAAGTATGATATTGTTCAGCATTCTGTCCATCAATTCTTCTTTTTGTATTTGTCACCCTGAGTGGGTCGGGTATACTCAGGTGTGTGTCCCGTGCTCTCCATGCCACTGGACTGAAGCTATCCTAGCTGATGCTTGTTTCTAGTCCAGGGAGGACCTGGCCTGGCAGTATGGGCTTAATTGTTTCCCATATGTTTGCATATGGCTGGGTTCAAACTGGAATGGCATGGTGAGCAAAAAAACATGGATTTAGGCACAGATCTCTGTACTGGGGTGAATGTATGACATTGTTCTGCATTCTGTCCATCAATTGTTCTTTTTGCATTTCCAGTGGATGCCCATCAGGGTGGGAATCCGGACTCTTTTTCAGAAATAGCATTTGAGGAAGTGACCCATGATGAATGTAGGGTTGCTGGAGATGGAAGAACTGAGGAGCATAGCCAGGGTGATTACATCTGGATCTCCCTTAGACACATCCCTTCCTAAGATCTTAATGGAAGGAGGCAACGTCACTTTGCCCTATGTCTCACTGCTAATTGCTCATTACTTTCATCTGGGTAAAATTCCCCAGAAGTGGAAATGAGCGATGTGAGAAGTTGGCCTGGTATATGATGCTCACTAGTTCTAGTGATCACCTCGTACCATGCCAAGCAACCCTTATGATGATTTGCTGTTAGTCAACCTTATAGACCAGCTATCCTAGTAGCGTGGACAAAGCAGTCTTCACTAAACTCTGTAAAGGCATGTGAAGCAAGCTGTTTTACCATACACAATCCCCTTGAATATCAAATGAAAGGACACCACAGAGATATATATATTGAAAATATATATATTTATTCACTACAATTATCCCCTATACTCTTTATGAGCACAGAAGCAAATGCGTTAAAACAAAACACAGTTTAAATATACAAAAGTTGCACAATATGGATGAGCCCTAGGGGCCACTTAAACCATATACTAAAATAGTGGTATAAGAACCACCAATTGAAAAGGAAATAGGCCTAGGGCCTGGGGAATCGCTGGAGCTGTTCGGGACTAACAGTGAAGAAGTCGGGAAAGGCCCGCGGGACTCGGGTGCAGTGCTTAAAGTGCACACATGCACCAATGCAATGTCAAGGGTGCGTAAAAGTTATAAAGTTACTGTTTTAGGAACCTTCCGACTGACCTAGAAGGACAAAACTTTAGAGCTAGGCACTATAGGTATGTACCAGTGTAGGAACACCGGCGTTGCTGAGTTACCTCACCCACAGGAAGCGGGTGCACAGGTGCCAAGAGTGTCGGGTTTCGTCACACAGGTCGATGGTGCCTGGAGATGAAGATGCTGCAGGCGGGTCGTCGAGAAGGGTTCCGGTGGATCCAAGGATGGATCTGAAGATGTGAAGACTTGAAAGCAGAGGGGACAAAGTTCAAAGCCACTACCCAGTGACTACCGTGGAACCAGGATGGAACCAGGCGATGTTGGGTGCAAACAGGCGATGAGGTACAGCTTGTCTCCGCAGCCACGTGGACACGAAGAGGTCGAGGATGTCCAGGAGTCGATCACGAGCTGTCCCACAAAGGCTCTAGCTGATGGCGGTGTCGGCAACTTGATTGGAGCAAACAGGTCTTGGCTAATGCAAGCCACGCAGGAAGTGAAGAAAGCTTAGTTCTCAGACCAGCAAGGTCAGAGGGGCTGCTCCTTTTTACAGGAGCGAGGGCCAGTCTGGAGCAACCAGACCAGCAGTTTAGATTGTAGATATCGTTGCCAAGATGGCCATAGCCACGTGGCAAGTGACCGGGATTACACGTCAAGTGGCAAAGTGCAAAAGGGCCCCACGCAGATCGTGGAGACGCTGGGGGGCTGATCTTTGGGGCAGATGGTGCTCGGTGGTGGGGCTTCTCAAACCCCAAAGCACAGCATCGAGGGATCCTCGGGTGCTGCGCAGTCAGCTTCTCGGGGGTCTTTCAAGATGGCCGGTCCCACGTCTCTCGATGCCTTCACGGGTCTCTTCTTTTCAGGGACTGTGGATCGGGCTGTGAGATGTCTAAGAATCTAGGTCTTGTTGGGCTCTGGGCTCGGGCTCCGGCGGGAGGCTGCGGCAAAGCAGACGTCCAGTTGCTGGCTGGTGCCTGTATTCACAGGGTGGTCACTCCTTGGCCACAAGGGAGATTCTCTTCAGTCTTCTGTGCAGCAGAATGTCGAAGTCCAGCTTTCGTCTTAGTTTCAAGTCGAGTTCAGGATGATCTGAAGTCTTGGGACACAGCTCCTACTCTTATTCCAAATCTAGGGTCCGGATTACCTGCTAGGTCCCTCCTCTGGGTGGGACCAGGAAGGGGGGTGGCTACACCCCCTTTCCTTTGTCCATCTCCGCACCAAGACTGGGGCTGTGAAGCCCCAGCACCGGTTTGGACTGGCTTATGCACAGGGACACCTTGTGTGCGCCAGGCATGTCTCATTCTATTCAGCCCTGTCCTACCCAATACACAAAATCCTGTCTGGGGTGGTGCTAGCACCTCCCAAGGCAGAAAACCCTTTGCCCAAGCCTCCCTCGCTGGAAGGACTCCCAGCAGCAGGAGGTCAGACTTGTGTCTGTGGTGGCAGCATCCATTTTGTGATGCTGAGGCTCATCTTTAACTTTACCCGGGTTTCAGGTTATGTACATGTCGTGTCCCTCTAGAAGGGTGGAATGCTACCCCCGTCGCCAGAACTGGTGAGGGGGTAGTATTACAATTCGTATGACACCTTACTCGACATGTTTTGATAAAGCCAAACCAAAGATAGCATTTAACCGCGAGGTTCATAATGCACTTAAGAGTATATGGTATGGCAGTATCATGGAACAGCTAAAGGACGTGGTTCCGAAAGCTGCAGACAGGCTCAGCTCTTGCTAGAGCACCATCTCACATATTTCCAAGCACTCTGCCTCCAGGATTGATGAGGTCTTCCATAGGAGTTGCTGATAGGAACATATGTGTCCATTTTAAGTTAGATATAGACATACTATACCTAAGTAAGGGGTGCTTACACCGACTTACCCCAGCTGAGTGATCAGCCAGTTGTGTCAAATATAGAGGCCAGGCCAGGGGTGGCATAATACATGCTGAAGCCCCTATTAGGCCTTGGAAACACCTATGCCCTGAGTACCTGGGTACACTGTTACAGGGGCCAATAAGGTGAACCAGTTCCAATTCGTAATGCACCTGGTGTGCATTGGTATTCATTTAGAGAGAGAACAGCAGGCTGTGGGTCTGATTAGCAGTCCCACAGCCACATTAAGTCATAAACCAGTGAAGCAAAAAGCAAAAATTTGGGGTGACCATAGGATAGCAGGCCCTACTCTCCTACACAACCCCCCCAAACGCAGAGACATTAGACTAACCTTGACAAGTTGTGTCTTCATGTTCTAAGTGGAAGTACCTGGAGAGACCATCTGCATTACCATGGTCAATCCCTGGGCGGTGCTCCACTGTAAAGTCCATCCCCTGTAGGGAAATGGACCACCTGAGCAGTTTGGGGTTTTCACCCGTCATCTGATTAAGCCATAAGAGGGGCTTATGGTCGCTCTGAATCTTGAAGTGAGTGCCAAACAAGTATGGCCTCAACTTCTTCAGGGCCCATACCACAGCAAAGGCCTCCCTCTCAATGGCTGACCAACGTTTCTCTCTGGGGGTCAGCCTTCTGCTAATAAAAGCAATGGGCTGGTCTTGACCATCTACATTAAGTTGTGAAAGCACAGCTCCCACTCCCAACTCAGAAGCATCTGTTTGGACAATGAACTCTCTTGAGTAGTCAGGACTCTTCAGGATAGGTGCAGAGCACATGGCCTTCTTCAGGTCATCAAATGCCTTTTGACAGTTTACTGTCCACTGAACCTTTTTGGGCATCTTCTTTGATGTCAGATCATTAAGAGGAGTCACAATGGACCCATAGTTCTTAACAAACTTCCTGTAGTACCCAGTCCGGCCCAAGAAAGCTCTGACCTGAGTCTGGGTGGTTGAAGGGGACCAGTCCTTTATGGTCTGGATCTTACTCTCCAGTGGTTGAACTTGGCCTCCACCTACAAGGTGGCCCAAGTATACAACTTTACTCTGCCCTATCTGGCACACTGTGGCCTTGATAGTGAGGCCTGCCTTTTGCAGAGCCTCTAGCACTTCCTTTAGGTGGACCAGGTGATCCTCCCAGGTGGAGCTGAAGACAGCAATATCATCCAGATATGCTGCACAAAAGTCACCCAACCCAGTAAGGACTTGATTCACCAACCTTTGGAAGGTGGCAGGTGCATTTTTCAAACCAAAGGGCATCACCACAAATTGGTAATGTCCACATGGGATAGAAAATGCAGTTTTGGCTTTAGACTCCTCAGCTAACCTGATTTGCCAATAGCCAGCTGTCAAGTCAAATGTGCTCAAATACTTGGCAGAAGCCAATTTGTCTATGAGCTCATCTTCCCTTGGAATAGGGTGTGCATCTGTCCTGGTGACAGCATTGAGTCCTCTGTAATCCACACAGAACCTCATCTCTCTCTTGCCATCTTTGGTGTGAGGTTTGGGGACCAGAACCACTGGGCTAGCCCAGGGGCTCTCTGAAGGCTCAATAACACATAATTCCAGCATCGTTTGCACCTCAGTCTTTAGACAGTCCCTGACATGGTCAGGTTGCCTGTAAATCTGTTTTTCACAGGAAGACTGTCACCAGTGTCCACCACATGGGTACACCAGTTAGTCTGACTGGGGGTCAAAGAGAACATATGTCTTTATGACTGCAAAACTTGTCTACAGTCATTTTGCTGATGTTCAGTGAGGCTGCCATCTAAGGCCACACCATCAACTGAGCCATCTTCAGGGTTCTGAGTCAGCAGGTCTGGGAGACGGTCACTCTCTTCCTCCTGCCCCTCATCTGTAGCCTTGAGCAAGCCCATGTCTCCCCTGTCAACATGTGCCTTCAATCTGTTAACATGGAGCACCCTGTGGGGGCTCCTGGGAGTTCCTAGGTCCACCAAGTAGGTAACCTCTCCCTTCTTTTTAATGATAGTATGGGGTCCAGACCATTTGTCTTGGAGTGCTGCTGGGGCCACTGGCTCCAACACCATACTTTCTGTCCAGGCTGGTACTCAGTCAAGACAGCCTTTTGGTCATGCAAAGCTTTCTGTAATTCTTGGCTGGCCTCAAGGTTTTGGGATGCCTTCTCCATATACTCAGCCATCCTGGAGCGGAGACCAAGTACATAGTCCAATATGTCTTGCTTGGGTTTTCTGAGAGGTAACTCCCATCCTTCCCTCACTAAACACAGGGGTCCTCTTACAGGGTGCCCAAACAACAATTCAAAGGGGCTGAATCCTACCCCCTTTTGTGGGACCTCTCTGTAAGCAAACAGAAGGCAGGGCAGAAGGATATCCCATCTTCTCCTGAGCTTTTCAGTTAATCCTTTGATCATGCCCTTTAGGGTCTTGTTGAACCTCTCAACAAGCCCATTGCATTGTGGATGATAGGGAGTGGTGAACTTGTAGTTGGCACCACATTCCTTCCACATAGCTGTTAAGTATCCTGACATGAAGTTGGCATCTCTATCAGATACTACCTTCTTAGGAAACCACACTCTGGAGAAAACTCCAAGTAAGGCCCTGGCCACAACAGGGGCTGTTGTGGTCCTAAGGGGAATTGCCTCTGGGTACCTGGTGGCATGGTCCACCACCACCAGTATGAATCTGTGCCCAGATGCTATAGGGGGATCCATTGGACCTACAATATCAATCCCCACTCTTTCAAAGAGGACCCCCACCACAGGTAGTGGTATCAGGGGGGCCTTTGTTGTTCCACCTGCTTTGCCACTGGCTTGGCAGGTTACACAGGAGCGACAAAACTCCTTTGTATCTTCAGACATGTGAGGCCAGTGAAAGTGAGGGACAAGCCTGTCCCAAGTTTTGTTCTGGCCTAGGTGTCCTGCTAGGGGAATATCATGGGCCAAGGTTAGAAGGATGCCCCTAAATTGCAGAGGTATAACCAACCTCCTGGTTGTACCAGGCTTGGGGTCTCTACCCTCTGAATAAAGGAGCCCATCATCCCAATACACTTTATGGGTACCTTGAGCATTCCCAGCAGCCTCAGCAGCAGCCTGCTGTCTGAGGGGTTCAAGAGAAGGACAGGTTAACTGAGCCTGCCCCAAGTCTGCCCTAGAAGGTCCCCCTGTCCCCAGAAACTCACCCTGATCAGGTTCAAGCTCTTCAGGGACAGTTCCTTCAGGGGTCTCAAGATCATCTTCCTGTGAAGGCTGATCCTCACTTGTAGGCAGTTGGGAAGGCACAGCCTTTACCCTCCTGTTCTTTTTCTTGGAAGGTGCTTGGTCCATTGTTCCAGGATCCAAGACCTGAGTTTCAGAGAGGCACTTTTTGGCCTGTGACCTGATCACAGCAAGTACATGTGATGATATCCCTAACATCTCTACATGAGTCCTGTACTCAACTTCGGACCATAGAGAGCTCTCCAGGTCATTGCCCAACAAACATTCAACTGGGAGATCAGCACTAACCACAACTCTTTGTAGGCCAGTTACCCCTCACCAGGAAAAATTAACAAATGCCACACTATGTGTAGTAATGACATTGCTGGCATTGGTCACCAGGTAATTATCACCTGGTATGTATTGTCCAGGGTACCCAAAGCTAGGTGTCACCATAGTGACACTGGCACATGTGTCCCTGTATGCTTGAGACACTTTTTCATTAATCAAAGGCGTCTGCCTGTACTTGCCCAGATTACTGGGGCAGACAGTAGTGGACAAATCTATGTCCACATCACAAATCAGAACAGCCTGTGTAGGGGTTCTGACTAGGCCAGACTCTCCCTCAGTTCCCAAGGTGATACCTACTACCCCCTTAGTTTGTGGACCAACACTGATGACTGTACTAGTGGGTGCAGGTGCCTTAGGGGCTGCAGTGTTGGGGGCTCCACCCTTTTTACACTCACTGGTCCAGTGAGAGGTGTTTTTACAAGTACTACACCAGGGTTTTCTTTGACCTTCTTTCTTCTTCTTCTTGGAAGTTTCGGACCCACCCTCAGTATTAATTTGGGGCCCTGTTGAAGACTTGTGGTCTTTAGCTTTCTGCTCCCCACCCTTCTGGTCTGTTTTCTTTTGGTCACCACCCTGGTTCTGGTTCTGGTTATTTTGCTTAACTCTGGTTCTAACCCATTTGTCTGCCCTCTTTCCCAATTCTTGGGGAGAGGTCAGATCTGAGTCAACCAAATGTTGATGCAACTGCTGGTTCTGACAATTATTTAAAATCTGTTCTCTCATAAGCAAATTGTACAATCCTTCATAATCTGTAACCTTACTTCCCAGCAACCAGACCCTCCAGAGCCTTAGTGGCACATTCAACAAATTCAGACCAGTCCTGAGTCTGTGTCTTCTGGGTCTCTCTGAACATTAACCTGTACTGTTCAGTGGTTAAGCCTAACCCATCTATCAGAGCACTCTTCAGGACCAGGTAGTTTCTAGAATCCCCATCACTAACTGTGAGGAGTGTGTCTCTGCCTCTACCTGCAAAGGAGAGCCACAAGATTGCTGCCCACTGCTCCTGAGGGATCTGCTGTACTCTGCAGGCTCTCTCAAGTACAGTTATCCATTAGTGGATGTCACCCTTATGATGATTGGTTGTAAGTCAACCTTATAGACCAGCTATCCTAGTAGCGTGGACAAAGCAGTCTTCGGCTAAACTCTGTAAAGGCATGTGAAGCAAGCTGTTTTACCATAAACAATCCCCTTGAATATCAAATGAAAGGACATCACACAGATATATATTGAAAATATATATATATGTATTCACTACAATTATCCCCTATACTCTTTATGAGCACAGAAGCAAATGCGTTAAAACAAAACACAGTTCAAATATACAAAAGTTGCACAATATGGATGAGCCCTAGGGGCCACTTAAACCATATACTAAAATAGTGGTATAAGAAACACCAATTGGAAAGAAAATAGGCCACGGGCCTGGGGAATCGCTGGAGCTGTTCGGGACTAACAGTGAAAAAGTCGGGAAAGTCCCGCGGGACTCGGGTGCAGTGCTTAAAGTGCACGCATACACCAATGCAATGTCAATGGTGCGTAAAAGTTATAAAGTTACTGTTTTAGGAACCTTCCGACTGATCTAGAAGGACAAAACTTTAGAGCTAGGCACTAGAGGTATGTAGCAGTGTAGGAACCCCGGTGTTGCTGAGTTACCTCACCCACAGGAAGCGGGTGCACAGGTGCCAAGTAGTGTTGGGTTTTGTCACACAGGTCGATGGTGCCTGGAGATGAAGATGCTGCAGGCGGGTCGTCGAGGAGGGTTCCGGTGGATCCAAGGATGGATCTGAAGATGTGAAGACCTGAAAGCAGAGGGGACAATGTTCAAAGCCACTAGCCAGTGACTACCGTGGAACCAGGATGGAACCAGGCGATGTCGGGTGCAAACAGGGGATGAGGTGCAGCTTGTCTCCGCAGCCACGTGGACACGAAGAGGTCGAGGACGTCCAGGAGTCGATCACGAGCTGTCCCAGGAAGGCTCTAGTTGATGGCGGTGTCGGCAACTTGATTGGAGCAAACAGGATTTGGCTAATGCAAGCCACGCAGGAAGTGAAGAAAGCTTAGTTCTCGGAACAGCAAGGTCAGAGGAGCTGCTCCTTTTTACAGGAGCGAGGGCCATTCTGGAGCAACCAGACCAGCAGTTTAGATCATAGATTTCGTCGCCAAGATGGCCACTAGCCACGAGGCAAGTGACTGGGATGACGCATCGAGTGGCAAAGTGCAAAAGGGCCCCACGCAGATCGTGGAGATGCTGGGGGGCTGATCTTTGGTGCAGATGCTGCTCGGTGGTGGGGATTCTCAAACACCAAAGCACAGCATCGAGGGATCCTCGGGTGCTGCGCAGTCAGCTTCTCGGGGGTCTTTCAAGATGGCCGGTCCCACGTCTCTCGCTGCCTCCACGGGTCTCTTCTTTTCAGGGACTGTGGATCGGGCTGTGAGATGTCTGGGAATTTAGGTCTTGTCGGGCTCTGGGCTCGGGCTCTGGTGGGAGGCGGCGGCAAAGCAGACGTTGAGTTGCTGGTTGGTGCCTGTATTCACAGGGTGGTCACTCCTTGACCACAAGGGAGATTCTCTTCAGTCTTCTGTGCAGCAGAATGTCGAAGTCCAGTTTTCTTCTTAGTTTCAAGTCGAGTTCAGTATGATCTGAAGTCTTGGGACACAGCTCCTACTCTTATTCCAAATCTAGGGGCCAGATTACCTGCTAGGTCCCTCCTCTGGGTGGGACCAGGAAGGGGGGTGGCTACACCCCCTTTCCTTTGTCCATCTCCGCGCCAAGTCTGGGGCTGTGAAGCCCCAGCACCGGTTTGGACTGGCTTATGCACAGGGACACCTTGTGTGCGCCAGGCATGTCTCATTCTGTTCAGCCCTGTCCTACCCAATACACAAAATCCTGTCTGGGGTGGTGCTAGCACCTCCCAAGGCAGGAAACCCTTTGTCCAAGCCTCCCTCGCTGGAAGGACTCCCAGCAGCAGGAGGTCAGACTTGTGTCTGTGGTGGCAGCATCCATTTTGTGATGCTGAGGCTCATGTTTAACTTTACCCGGGTTTCAGGTTATGTACATGTTGTGTCCCTCTAGGGTGGAATGCTACCCCCGTCGCTAGAACTGGTGAGGGGGTAGTATTCCAATTCGTATGACACCTTACTCGACATGTTTTGATAAAGCCAAACCAAAGATAGCATTTAACAGCGAGGTTCATAATGCACTTAAGAGTATATGGTATGGCAGTATCATGGAACAGCTAAAGGACGTGGTTCCGAAAGCTGCAGACAGGCTCAGCTCATGCTAGAGCACCATCTCACATATTTCCAAGCACTCTGCCTCCAGGATTGATGAGGTCTTCCATAGGAGTGGCTGATAGGAACATATGTGTCCATTTAAGTTAGATATAGACATACTATACCTAAGTAAGGGGTGCTTACACCGACTTAACCCAGCTGAGTGATCAGCCAGTTGTGTCAAATATGGAGGCCAGGCCCGGGGTGGCATAATACATGCTGCAGCCCCTGGTAGGCCTTGGAAACACCTATGCCCTGGGTACCTGGGTACACTGTTACAGGGGCCAATAAGGTGAACCAGTTCCAATTCGTAATGCACCTGGTGTGCATTGGTATTAATTTAGAGAGAGAACAGCAGGCTGTGGGTCTGATTAGCAGGCCCAAAGCCACATAAACCAGTGAAGCAAAAAGCAAAAATTTGGTGTGACCATAGGATAGCAGGCCCTACTCTCCTACAAGCGATAGTGCGACCATTGATGAAAAAAACTCTAGCAGACTACTCAGTGCCCGATTTCGTTACTACCATTCTTTTTAAAAATCGCAGAGAAAGTAACTAACAAGCACCTAATTAATCTGAATGACTTGTTTTACACCTCACAATCTGGTTTTAAAGCCACCCACTTCACAGAGCCATCGCTACTCCTTCTACGGAAACCATAAAGAAATGTGCGGATGCATGGCAGACCACTGCGCTGGATCTCAGCGTGGCATTTGACACGGTATCGCATGGTCTTCTCCTTGAAAGATTTTGTAAATGCAGGGTCAGGGGCTCAGATCTACTCTGGATGACGTCCATTTTCTCATCACAGAGCTTTTAAGTTGTACAGCACCCACACACATCCAAGAGCGTGCCCCTGCTGCAGGAGGTCCTACAGGGCTCAATTCTAAGTCTCACGTTATTTAATCTCTATATAGACCCACTTGCATAGTTAGTTGAAGGATACAACTTAACTGTTGTATCATATGCTGATAATACACAACTGATTGTCACTTTATCTCAGAATCTGGAACGAAACAGCTCACCAATTTTCTCTATGTCTAGAGGAGCTAGCAGCATGGATGTCCAACCATTGCTTGAAACTCGGTGGTAACAAAAATGAAGTGCTGATAGTCAGAAAGCCCCCCTCAATATGGACATTAGCATGGTGGCCTGAAATGTTAGCACAAATATCTGCCCTGAAAGCAGAAGTAGAGAACGACAGGGTCTGGTTTGGTTCAAAACTAACGTTTGAAAGCCAAATCCGGAAGGTGGGGGGGAAATGTTTCGGGACTCTTAAAGTCCTAAGAAACCTCCTTGACCTTTTACTTATCAGTGCAAGAAAGACAATTGTACATGCCTTTGTCACCTTCCAGATGGACTAGGGTGACATTCTCTATCTGGAAGCATCTAAAAAAGAACTGACCAGGCTCCAGTCGATACAGAATGTGGTAGCTCGCTTATTGTTGAACCTCCCAAAAAGAGCACCAGCTGTGAATGTCCTGGCAATCCATAACTGGCTCTCTGTGGAGAAGAGGATCACGTTTAAGGCCATGTGCTACTGCCAAAGAATTCTGTATAAAAAAGGTCCTCCCTATCTATAGTCCATGATACCATCTTATACACCGTCACAGAATCCAAGATCTAAAAGAATGGCATTGAGTACTGTGCCAAGAATGCAGAAAGCGAAGATGGGACTGCGCTCCTTTGGATACCTCGCAGCCAAGGTCTTGAATACACTGCCTATGGATCTAAGAGCTGAACCTCGTTAATATATTTTTCGCAAGACATTGAAGACATGAGTGTTTCCACCTTCAAATTAGTACTGTGATCCTCAAGTGCCACTGTTTGCCTCCGGATACTCTTTAATACCATCTGCCAACCTTACTGAGAGTCTGCTCTAGCGCAGGGACACACCAAAGGTGTAGCCAGGTGCTTTACAAATGGATAAATAAATAAATAGTAAGCAGTAAATGTAAAACATGCTAATTCAAAGCAACAGATTGTGAACCAACTTCTTACACACCTAGTCTACAAATCAGACACACTGTCAAATCCTCATACACTCATAGAGCATCTTACTCATCTGTTATCAAGCATACAAAGCTACTCACAAAACCACTCATACATGACCTCAAATAGTTCCAATATTTTCTCAAAAAATATTTGCTACTGTTGTATAACATTCTCACATACACATATACCTTTTCAATCAATGACATGTAATTCACATTCCTGAAAAATGAGTTTGTTGATCAAATATTTTAAATGTTTTAACTTTTACCAGTTTGATTCCATCAAAACACAAGGGAATCAATTAACAGGCTGCTCCTGTTGAAGTACAACAGGAAGATATTTGAAAATTTACCTAACACATGTCCTACATTTTCTATCTACAGCACTAATCATAACTTCTATGATAAATGAACTCCCCTCCTTGTGTTTCTTTCTAAATTAAATGTTTTAACGTTTACCAGTTTGACAAGATGGCTTCAGGTATACCATACCTTTGTCATAAGTAAAACTGTTAGTGTTGTTCTTTAGAACAATTTGGGAGCCTGCAGTATAACAACTCAACTGACAACTCCTATTGGAAGTACATATTTTATTGAGAATGTCATATTTCATTCTCATATGGCAGAAAAACAAAGTGTGAATTGCATTTCAATTGAGTGCTATCATGTATATTGTTCCCAAGATGGCTGCCAGCACTTTCTGTTTGAAGTGCTGACAGCCAATCACATCTCACCATGGGCTCTGCATAGGCTTTCTTTTCTCTTGAATTCTTCAACAACTACTGAATGAATTTATACCAAATAACTGAAAACATGATCTGCGAACCAAAATCTACCTTCCTGCTAAATTTGGTGTAATTCCATCCAGCGGTACAGGCTGTAGTGGTGTTCAAAACTCCTATGGGAATTAACATAGGAAATCATATTTTTTTATACCTCCCTTTTTCTATGCCCCCTCTTGTCAGATCACCCCAAAACTTTCCATGCGCAAAAAGACTCATTATGACACTTTTATTGGGAAACATTTGTGAAGATTCTTCAAATGAAGCCAAAGATATAGGTAAGTCAACAAACACTTTTTCTATAGAAACATGGTCCTAACTATAACTACCTACTGGTGACCGCCAGTAGAGCAGTTAACATATTACCTACTGGCGGTCACCAGTAGGTAGTTATAGTTAGGACCTAGTTTCCATAGGAAATCCGCAACATTCTATTGGGAATAACTTTGGTGCCGGTTGAGGAATTTGGGTGTAATTTTCCAAACTTTAGGCCAGCTCCGTTCTACTCCTTCCCTGGAAGTTTCGGGGGGATTCGTTATGCGGGGGCCGAGAAAAAAGGGGGGTCCCAAAACGTGTTTTCCCCATGTTAATTTCCATAGGACGTTCAGACACGGCTACAGCCCGAACCGCTGAATGGAATTACACCAAACTTTGCAAAATTGTAGGGACTGGTATGCAGAAGTGCCTTTTCTATATTTAGTTAAAATCGCTCAGGTGGTTTTTATGAAAAGTAGCTTCAAAAACACATATATATCTATATGCGCGCCTCGAGCGCTTACCGGTAAGCGTACCAGGGAGTGCACCCGGCGCGCCACGGAAGTACACGAGCGGAAAGCTGATTGGCTCTCGGTGTCTGTCAACATTCGAAACAGTCCGGAGAGTCCGCCATCTTGTGTCTCGGTAGAATCGAGACACAAGAGGTGAAAAAAAAGGGGGAAATGATTAAAAGGGGGCAGGGTAGACACCCCCTGACCCCCTAGGTTTTCTGAGGGGAACCTAGAAGGACCCTAAAGGGCAAAAAAATAAAAAAATTGTTGAAATTTTCGCGGGGTAAGCGCTGGGTGCGTTCCCATGTACGCGTACCCTGAGCGTACCACAGGGAAAAACAGTGAAAGAATATAGTGTAAAATAAGAATTTGGAGTGGTTAGAAGTAGAGTAGCTCTAAAAAGAGCTGTTGTGTTATGTGGGTGATTTAAGTACCTACAAGTAGGTACCAATGCAGAGTCTAAAATTCAAGAGAAAGACTCTGTTCCCCTCATCTGAGAAATGTACACCTTCTCCTCTGTAGATATCTTGCATGTTGTAACGCATGTTGCAACGCATGTTGCAACGCTTGTCTAACAACCAGCTGAAGCTTAATGGGGAAAAAACTGAGGTTCTCCTTTTGGGGAAAAAAAGATTTATGGAGTTCTTCCCACTGGCCACCCATCTTAGGCAACCTCCCCACACCAGCCACTCAAGTTAGAAATTTGGGGGTTACCATCGACAATGCACTTTCTATGAAACAACAAGCAAATAAAGTCGTTGGCCTATGCTTTACCATCATGAAATGGCTTCGTAAAATCCTGTGGATGCTGCCCCCTGCTACCCAGAAGACCGTAGTCAATGCACTCATTACATCTTGGCTTGACTACGGCAACAGCCTTTACCTGGGCTCAAATCAGGCGGTCCTAAGACGCCTGCAACTTGTCCAAAATTGCGCCGCAAGATTACTGTGTAATATCCCGAAAACCGTCAGGGTATCGAAACACCTTAGGGAACTTCACTGGCTCAGGGTCGAGAACCGGGTTAGGTTCAAAGCTCTGCTGTGCTACATGTTCAGGATTAAAGCCGGTACGGCACCTAAATATCTGCAAGAGCTAGCCAGTCCCTACCTTCCGACACGAAATTTGCGCTCCCTATCAGCAGCCAACTTTGGGGTGCCCAGAGTTAAACTGGCAAGAATGGGAGGGAGGTCCTTCTCCCATCTTGGGCCCACCCTATGGAACTCACTCCCTTCTCACATCCGTAAAGAGGACAATTATGCAAGATTCAGAAGAAACATTAAGACCTGGCTTTTTGAGAAATGATTTGTCCACTTTTCGCTTTCCATACCTTTTTGCTCATCTATAATGTCTCGCCGCCGGGAAACCCTTTGTGGGTAGCTACGCGCATTACAAATGCAAAAAATAAAATAAAATAAATAAGTTATTGTGGTATATGGAACCCATACCATAGTCTCTCAGGAAAGCAGAAACAGATCCTTTAGGGACCCCTGAGAAGGCCTAGGGGGCCAGGGGCACTCTACCCTGCCCCTTTTTTACGTTCTCAACTATTACATTTCACTCTCTTCTGAAACTACACAAAATGGCGGCGATAGGGTGCATCAGAGACAGACAGTGAGAGAAAGGAGGCAGGAGATGAAGAAGAGATGTCAAATACACATTGGAGAAAATATAGTGGGAGAAGGGAAGTAACTATGAGTAAACTTACTATGTAACACAAAAATGTTGCACTCTATACTATAAGTCTCACTTTATACTACAATCACTTCGATACTACGTCATAAATTACAAATAAAAATGAATAATGTCTCAAACTATTTTTAATTTCTAAATAAAAAATTATTCTTCTCAATTTTCATAATTTAAAAGACCTAGTAACATGTTATCATCAGGAATTTCCTCATCAATCACATCATCAGGAATCTACTCATCAAAAGTCTGCAAAGATGATTCCTGGAACTCTATGGTCTCCAAACATTCGAGAAATTCACCGTCCAGAGACTGATCAAAAAAATCCCTCATGTCATCTCCTCCAACAGAAACTTCTTCATTACTGGTGCTGTCAATATCTGGGACATTCAAAATCTCAATAAAAGTAGTGGATAATTCAAAAGAAATTTCAACGGTCTCTTCATTGGGATCCATTTTATTTTGAAATTACTTGCTGTAAATTGGAGAAAAAAATAATCACTTTTATTTATCGTTTTTAGTAATACATAATATAAAACTAGCTTTATTAAGTATTTAGTTCTTTAAAATTAATATGCACACATTTTTTCAAATCCTTTATATAACTATATCAGTAGAGTTAGAGCACTGTAGGGGTCAAGTTGAGAAAGGTACTTCTGAGTTTTTAACAGTGAAGTTATCTTTGGGCAGTGTATAGTATCAGGAAGGAACTAGAAATATAAAGCACTGCATGTGATGAAGCCTAAGTCAATCCATAACTATAACAGAGAGACAGTACATAACTAACAGAAAACATTTTTCAAATTAACTTAACGTGTACAACATAGTTCCCCTTACAAATTAACAACTCACCTTTTAGAAAGCAGGAGAAGAGTTAGTACTGTGTAAATCTCACACCAGAAATTGAACACCAAAAATTCCTCACAAAATGTACCTCAGACAGTACTATCACAAAATAGCCGTTTCCCTCTCATTTTTCATATATACATAACCAATCAAAGTTCATCACACACAAATTCAAAAGCAAAGTAACATTTTAATTGGTTCTAAATTTCAACACTTTCAAATGTGTTTTCCCCATGCAATTTTCCATTGGACATTTAGACACGGCTACAGCCCGAACGGCTGAACGGAATTACACCAAATTTGGCAAAATGGTAGGGACTGGTACGTAGTAGGGCCTTTTCCATATTTTTTAAAAATCACTCCAGTGGTTTTTATGAAAATTAACTTCAAAAACACATATATATCTATTTGCGCGCTTCGAGCGCTTAGGGTACGCGTACCGGTAAGCTCACCCGGCGCGCCACGGAAGCGAGCGGAAGCGAGCGGAAAGCTGATTGGCTCTCGGGTGTCTGTCAACATCCCAAACAGTCCGGAGAGTCGCCATCTTGTGTCTCGGTAGAATCGAGACACAAGAGGTGAAAAAACAAAAGGGGAATACTATTAAAGGGGGCAGGGTAGAGACCCCCTGGCCCCCTGGGTTTTCTCAGGGGGGCCTAGGAGGACCCTGAAGAGCAAAAACACAATTTTTTTTTTATTTCGTGGAGTAAGCTCAGGGTGTGCTTACACGGGCATTTACAGGTACGCGTACCCTGAACGCACCACGGGGAAAAACAGTGAAAAAAATTAGAGTAAAAAAAGAATTTAGAGTGCTTAGAGGTAGGGTAGCTCTGAAAAGAGTTGTTGTGTTATGTGTGTGTTTTTTGTACCTACAAGTAGGTACCGATGCAGAATCTAAAATTCAAGAGGAAGACTCTATTCCCCTCATCTGTAAAATGTACACCATCTCTCCTATAGATGCCTTGCATGTTGTAATGCAAGTTGTTGTGGTATATAGAACCCATACCATAGTCTCTGAGGAAAGCAGAAACAGATTTATTCACATGTTTCCTTGCTTTCTCAATCTGTGGACAAAATTGGTTGGACCAGTTCCATTTTCGCCTTTGGCATATATTAGAATATACCAAGGCAGTTTTTGGGAAAAGTGACATCAATTGCCCAAAGATGTCCTTTAAAAGTATTTCCAGACCTACCCCAGTCAAAGTGCCCAGGTCATTTCGACCACAGTGCACAATTATTCGGTCAGGGTGTGGTAGATGCATAAAGGATTTTACCAATGGTATCAATTGGTGACATCTCAATCCTCTCTGGCCAATCCACATAATATCCACATTTGGTAAATCAAGGTTGGGAATACCTCTGTTTGCTGCATATTTTTCGCTCCAGTGAACAAAGCTATGACCCACAATCCAGACTTTAGGCATCTTGAAGGTAGATGTGGTTGTATTCAGATGAGTTGTGGAAATGAAATGGCAGTTTGAAAGTAGGAGTTATGAAAGAAAAGTGGTTGAGATTCAGTGCACTTGAAAAAGAAGAAATGATTTGTGGTTTCTCAAAATTCTCCATTGAAAATTAGGGTGCATGCTTCTGTTTTTTGAAAGAAGTAATTCTAATGGTTGAGAAAAAGTCAGTGAAAGAAATATTGCACAGGATAAGCTGCTATATTGAGAAGTCAAACATCCTTGCTGGGTTCATTTGCAACATAGTATCATGAACTTTTCACCTGTGTGCTGAGTTAGGTGGGAGTTACCATGGTAACAGGCTGAATGAGCACTGGGGGTATGGGTGAATATTAGGTGAGTTTGAAAGTGATGAAATGTAGAACCAATTAAAATGTCAGTTTGGTTTTGAAATATTGTGGGAAGAATTTTGATTGGTTAAGTCCAGGGATATGTGTGAAGAATTACATTGAACCAGGGCCATTTGTGGTTGCAGTGTTTAAGGTGCATTTCAGAGATTCTGCTTAAGAAAATCTGGTGTGTGTGACTGACACTGTTCTAAATCTTCAAAAGCATTTTTAAAGGTGAGTAATGATTAATTTAATATATATAGAGTGCTGTATGCACTATGGGGAAGATTAAGAAGCATATAGGGCTTGTTTATTCTTGCATTGTGTCTCATGTTTCTATATAATACTGGGAAAAAAATGAATGGTGCATATTGGAAATGTATTTTGGAAATGAGTCAGGTTTCTGCCTTGTAATGTAGTGGTCATTTAAATGGGCTGTGCTCTGTGTCTAAAACGATTTACAGTGCTACATGTTTTTTGGTAAAATGTATGGCTTTAACATTTTTGACAAGGATCACACTGAGTGTCTGTGTGAAATAAGGAATTATATTTTCAAATTTTTCTATAATGTCACCTGTGTCTGCTCATAGTTTGCATCTCTTAGCTTATAGGGTACTGTTTCTTTTTGCATTGTGTCTCATGTTAGTATGTAATGCTGGCAAAAAAAGAATAGTGCATATTGGAAATGTATTTCGGAAATGAGTCAAGTTTCTGCACTGTAATATAGTGGTCATTTAAATGGGGTGTGCTCTGTGTCTGAAACGATTTACTATGCTAAATGTTTTTGGGTAAAATGTATGGCTTTAACTTTTTTGACAAGGATCACACTGAGTGTCTGTGTCAATTAAGGAATTATATTTTCACCTTTTTCTTTAATGTCACCTGTGTCTCCTCACAGTTTGAATCTCTTAGCTTATAAGGTACTGTTTCTTTTTGCATTGTGTCTCATGTTTCTCACATGCCCAGAAGGGCCTAACTAACAGAATGCACCTACTTCTCTAGTATAAGTGTCAGACTATTTTGACCAGGATCACAGAGAGTGCCTGGGTGAAAGAAAGAATTATATTTGCAAATTTTTCTTTAATCTGTAAAGATGGTGCAGAGAGATGGTGAGATGGTATGAGCAGAGACACACATAGTGCATGCAGAGACAGACATGGTAGATTACATGTAACATCCTGGTCATGTGTCTAAGATCACACTTTGAGTCAAGCTTGATTTTAAATGAATCTGGGTGAATAATTTGCTTAGTTGATGTGTATAAAAATAAGGGAATACATGTATTCTTGAAGTCAGTTAGGCTTTAGGATATGTACTAGTAGAGAATCTTAGGCAGCATGTCTGTCAGGCCTCTTAGTTCACAAATAGGCTCTACGCTGTGTAATAAAGATCCAGGGTGTGCTGTAGAAATGAAAAAGGAATGTTATGTCTTGCTTATATATATATATGGTCTGTTTTTTGCCAGTAGAGACAGTGAGATAGTATGAGCACAGACACACATAATGGAGGCAGAGACAGACATGGTAGATTACATGTAAAGTCCTGGTCATGTGTCTAAGATCACACTGTGAGTCAAGCTTGATTTTAAATGAATCTGAGTGAATAATGTGCTTAGTTGCTGTGTATAAGAATATGGGAATACATGTATTCCTGAAGTCAGTTAGGCTTTAGGATATGTACTAGTAGAGAATCTTAGGCAGCATGTCTGTCAGGCCTCTTAGTTCTCAAATAGGCTCTAAGCTGTGCAATAAAGATCCAGGGTGTGCTGTTGAAATGAAAAAGGATTGTTATGTCTTGCTTATATATATATATATATGTGGTCTGTTTTTTGCCAGTAGAGACAGTGAGATAGTATGAGCACAGACACACATAATGGAGGCAGAGACAGACATGGTAGATTACATGTAACATCCTGGTCATGTGTCTAAGATCACACTGTGAGTCAAGCTTGATTTTAAATGAAACTGGGTGAATAATGTGCTTAGTTGCTGTGTATAAAAATATGGGAATACATGTATTCTTGAAGTCAGTTAGGCTTTAAGATATGTACTAGCAGAGAATCTTAGGCAGCATGTCTGTCAGGCCTCTTAGTTCCCAAATAGGCTCTAAGCTGTGCAATAAAGATCCAGGGTGTGCTGTTGAAATGAAAAGGGAATGTTATGTCTTGCTTGTGTATATATATTACTTACTGGCTGTAGATTTAGAACCAATTAAAATGTTACTTTGGTTTTGTATTTGTGTGTGATGAAAGTTAATTGGTTATGTATATATCTAAAATGAGAGGAAACCACAGCCATTTTGTGATACTACTGTCTGAGGTACAATTGTGA
Organism: Lissotriton helveticus; assembly: GCF_964261635.1. Taxonomy (NCBI): domain Eukaryota; kingdom Metazoa; phylum Chordata; class Amphibia; order Caudata; family Salamandridae; genus Lissotriton; species Lissotriton helveticus. The sequence continues at coordinate 2,100,116,756 of NC_136059.1, read as the reverse complement.
GGAATTTTTGGTGGTCAATTGCTGGTGTTTGATTTACACAGTACTAACACTTCTCCTACTTTTAAAAAGGTGAGTTGTTAATTTGTAAGGGGAACTATGTTGTACACTTGAAGATAATTTGAAAAATGTTTTCTGTTATTTATTTACAGTCCTTCTGTTATACTAAATACTTGATAAAATTAGTTTTATATTATGTATTACTAAAAACGATAAATGAAAGTGATTATTTTTTTGTGCAATTTACAGTAAGCAATTTCAAAATAAAATGGCTCACAATGAAGAGACCGTGGCAATTTCTTTTGAATTATCCACTACATGTATTGAAATTGAGAGCACCAATAATGAGATATTGTCACAAGGAGGAGATGACTTGAATGATTTTTTGGATCAATCTGTTGATGGCGAATTTATCGAATGTTTGGAGACCATAGAGTTAGAAGAATCATCATTGCAGACTTTTCATGAGGAGATTCCAGATGAGATCATTGAAGAGGAAATTCCTGATGAGGACATGTTACTAGTTCTTTCAAATTTTGAAAATTCAGAAGAATAAATTTATATTTAGAAATCAAAAATTGTTTGAGACATTATTCATTTTTATTTTTAATTTATGAGGTTGTAGCGAAGTGATTGTAGTATAAAATGAGACTTATAGTATAGAGTGCAACATTTTTATGTTACATGGTAAGTTTACTCATATTTACTTTCCTTCTCCCACTATATTATCTCCAATGTGTATTTGACATCTCTTCTTCATCTCCGGCCTCCTTTCTCTCACTGTCTGTCTCTGATGCATCTTATCGCTGCCATTTTGTGTAATTACAGAAGAGAGTAAAAAAAAATAGTTCGGAACGTGAAAAGGGGGCAAAGTAGAGTACCCCTCACCTCCTAGGCCTTCTCAGGCGGTCCCAAAAGGATCAGTTTCTGCTTTCCTGAGAGATTATGGTATGAGTTCCATATACCACAATAACTTGCATTACAACATGCAAGATATCTATCTCCTATTACCAACTTTTGGAGATATTCGCGCTAAGCGCGAATATCTCCAAAAACTAACACCTGCCCTGAGCAGTTCTTAGCCATGTTATCCAATGGGAGGTGGATAACATGGCTAAGAGCATTAGCTCGGTAATGCATGAATATCGCTGACTTTTTAGCGATATTCATGCATTGCGGCCGTTTTTTATCGCATTTGCGATAAACCTTGATAATAGCAAGGTTTATCTTCGATAATTTCTGACGATGCTTAGAGGTAAAAAATTCGTTGCTAAGCATCGTTAGCGATAAATATCGCTTAACTTTGGTAATATGCACCAACGTCTGTTAACGTTCGATTCAAAGGAAATGAGGAAGTGTTGAAAAACATTGTCTGCGCCATCTTGCCTTTTTTGAAATGCCACACTTTTGTCGTGCACGGCAGCCATTTTAGATGCCTTGACCAGACCCACTCTCTGCACGCTGTCGATCCTTAGCATGGCTCCCCACCTTCGCAAGCATCTTCCCCAGGCACTGGTCACCCCCGCTCTCTGTGTTATGCATGGGCAATAAACCTCCCCCCATCTGCGCTGCTCTTCCTTGAGAATCACACTCTGTGCCCGCCCGACACCTCCCTTTCGCCCTATTCACTACCGCACCCTCTGACACTCCTCTTCCTCTGTGTCCGATTGTCCAGGCTATAAGCTAGCCCTGCAGATGTAGTTTATGGCCCCAGCTGTAAAGAATCACCCCTCTTCAAAGGAGTTATAGTAGATCAAGGCCCACACCCGATGAGATCCGTCACACCACACGTGTTCCTACTATCTGAAAACCATCCTGTATTGTGATTGGGGAGGGGACCGAGCCTGAAGCGGAAGATTCCAGGGATGACTCTTTGTACATCAAAGTTTTTAAAATTATGTGTCATATTAAAAATATATAGCACTCCAACAAAGTAGTAGGATTATAAAACTTTAATAACTTATAAATATATACAACAAAACAAAAACAGTAAAAACATTTAAACAACGAAGAGACCGTGGCATTTTCTTTTGAATTATCCAATACATTTATTGAAATTGACAGCACCAATAATGAAATATTCTCACAAGGAGGAGATGACTTGAATGATTTTTTTGATCAATCTCTTGATGGCGAATTTATCGACTGTTTGGAGACCATAGAGTTACAAGAATCATCATTGCAGACTTTTCATGAGGAAATTCCTGATGAGGACAGGTTACTAGTTCTTTCAAATTATGAAAATTCAGAAGATGTTGCCTGGGTGCCGCACTGATTTGGGTATCCGGCGTGGGGCGTCCCGGGGGGTGGATTGTCAGTAGCGGTCTGTTGTGCGAATAGTTCCAAGGCAGCAGAAAGCGCTGAAATCTGGATGTCACGAAGGTGATGTCTAGTAAGTTGCCGCCCAGCAAATAACGGGGTGGGGCGCCGTGGGGGTGAGTGAGTCCAGTAGGCACCACAGCTATACTTATCGGCATTGCAGAATTACTGCTGGGGACAATGCCTGTGCTGTAGCAGGGTCACAGCAGAAACAAAAAGGATTCTGTTGAAGATGTTGTTGGTTTTCAATTTGAAAACAGTTCTGGTGTCAACTGCTATGCTAATGTAGTGGTTAATGTTTTGTTTTCTCTAGAAAATGTAAAAGAGGGGGAGGCAGTCCATAGTTCCGGTAAAAGGGCAAAGGAAAGGATCGGTGGTTTGAACTATCAGTCAAAAAGGGGAGGGGGTGCAACAATTTTTCCTACCGGGTCACACTGTGCTTTCACCGGAACTGAGGTCTGCAGGATTCTAGTCATTCAAACTGAGGCTGGTGGCAGCATGGGAGCGCCGACGTCCCGCGGCTACAGTTTCGTCACTCCACGGGCGATCATGGCAGTCATTCCCCATCGGGGGTGTCTGCGGGGGTCGGAGACTCCCGTGGCTCCTCTAGAATCTTCAAGGTCGTGGAGGACTACGGTGGTGGAGTCAACCAGTGACCGGGCCATTTCTTTATGCTGGGCCCGCTCTTGCCAGGTCGACCGCCATTTTGAGAGTTCGGTAGCTACTGGCGATCGCGGGGTCAAATGAGCGGACGGGCTCCACCCTGCCGGGCGAGACGTTGCAGCATCGCCACAGTGGAAGAACCCTTTTCCGGGCGCCTGGAGCGCTGAGGGTGCAGCTGGGAAGCCTTCACCTGGGGAGGCGGGAGAGGCCTGTTCGCATCGTCTCTCCCTCCCAGTGCACCCCACGGCGTCTCGCTTGACATTTGTTATGGCCGGACCAGGCGATGAGGACGAGGGGGGGGGGGGAGTCAGAGGCATGTGCAAGACATCCCCCCCAGTGTTGTCAAAGCCATTATTGAAGAAAGAAGAAATGTCCCGTCCGTCTTTGGGCCGCACCTCCGGTGGATGGCGGCCGGACGCCCTTTGCTCTGGTCCCATGAACGGGTTCCTTGGCTCATCGGCTGCAGCCGGATCCCGTCGGCCCCAGCCCCCGGCCGTTGGTGGCCGGACCGGGAGAGAGTGTGGAGGGACAACCTGCAACTCTCAAGGGCCACCGCGGCCGGACTGGGAGAGAGAGGGGAGGGTCGAGGAGAGGGACATTCCCCCCCCTGAAACTCTCCAGTGTTGTCAATCCCCCTGCCCGGGTCCCGCTGGCCTCGGCCTCTCCTCCGGCTACACCCTACGTGATGATCTCCTGGCCGAGGCGTGGCAGCAGGACCCGCCTTATATGTGTTGCTTCCGGCTGGGCGTAGCCAAAAACCTGTTGCCCTTTGGAAGTTTCTAGAATGGGGCGGATGTCTGCTGACTTCTATCTTTCCCAGTTTGCCGTTATTTGGCCGTGGCAGGCGGTGGGACAGACACGTTTTGGGGCAGTGAGGGGCGATGTTTTCAGGTTTCTTATTACGGGCTTACTTCTAACGTTTCTTGTTTCTAGGACAATAATAGGTTTTATCATTACGTATTGTTATCGTTTCTTTGTTTGTTATTTAATAAAAAGTTCATCAATGGCCTACTGATTTTCATTTTCCTATTCTTTTCTTTCCAGGTTGTTTCATGCTAAAGTTTCTGTTAACAGGATACAGTGATCACTTCGTTATTATTGCATATGTCCTTTTCACTAGGGGTGCTCTCTGGTCGGGCCAGATGACCTATCTCTAGTAAATGGTCTGGGTGAAACAGGTGCATCAATCAGTGGGGAGTAGATAGGCATGACAGATTACAACGGGGGAGAAAGGTCCGCATTACGTACCCTTTCACTACTTGCAAAGATTTTCCTACGTTTATTTGCAAACAGGGAATACCTCCAAAAAGAACTAATTCCCAAACAGTCAATGTTCGGACAATCAATCAATCAATGAGGAATGAAATAGGTACGACGTGTTAAAGGCTTGCGTTACCTACCCTTCACTATCTGCAAAGGGAGAGAGAATATTCCTATTCTTCCTCGTTTGCAGGCAGAGAAGATCCTTAAGAGAACCAACTTCGAACAATTCAATGCTCGATTCAAACAATCAACAAGGGGTACTGTGAACAGAAATGAACGCCGCTTATGTACATACACATTGCTATTTTCAACAGGTTGTTCCTAATGTTTCTATTTTAGCGAGGTCAAAAAGAGATCCCATTAGTGGCCTACTGATTTTGCTCGATTCCTTTTGTTTTTTTACACGATTTTTCGCTATCTGCAAAGACTAAACAGAGTATTGCGACTCTGTGCTTGTTTGTAAATAGAGAATGAACCAAAGAGAACAATCAATCAAATGGAGAGAGAAGCAGGCACGACGGATTACAACGGGGGCAAAGGCCTGCGTTAACTACCCTTCACTATCTGCAAAGAGAGAGTACTCCTAATAGAAATGAGGGGTGGGGGGCAGCATTCAAAGCAGATCAGTGTGCATAAACACGAAAATGTTTTTACTTACCACGTACTTGACATTCGACAGTGTATGATATTTGCTATTAAAAAACCATTGAAATTCACTGAAAAAACCATAGGTTATAGACCATATATAGTTAGGAATTAGCATTTACAAAACCTTGAAAATTCACTGAAAAAACCATAGGTTATAGACCATATATAGTTAGGAATTAGCATTTACAAAACCTTGAAAATTCACTGAAAAAACCATGGGTTATAGACCATATATAGTTAGGAATTAGCATTTAAAAAACCTTATTTTACTCACACAAAACCATTGAAATTCCATATATAGTTAGTTGCACTAACTATATATCGCGCACCCGCAATCCACTGCTGATCATGTCACATATTACATCATTCATGACATGGTCAGTGACATCACTGATGACATCACTGATGACATCTCAAATGACATCACTGATGACATCAATGATGACATCTCATTTGACATAATTCTTGTGCTAATACGATAAACCTCTTCAGACTCTAATATAACCTTAGATACACTCAGTGTATACAGACACTCACACACTGTCACTCATCCATGGAGTTACTCACACACCTAGTCAGTCATGCAAATAAACAATCTCACCTCCATTTCTTCAACTATACAGTTATACACACCTTACTTATTCAAACATATACTAACACATATTTACTCTCTTATACAATCCCTGATACAAGTTCACAATGATCCATACAACCACTCACACATTCAGTGGCTCTCATGCACAGTTATTTATATATGCCAACTCTCACATGTACTGTGTTTTACATATGTACTTACTATGACATGTAGCATTGAGATATCCATTCACTCATCAATACACTCATGCACACAGTCAACTGCCCATGTAGCTGTTTCCACATGCACTCTTGAACTCATACACCTAGTGAATCAACTGCTCACACATCTATGCACAGAGTCACACACCTCCCAGCCACCCCTACACAAACTCAATCTCCCATACAAATATTTGGGCAACCAATCAATAACACATATAGCCTCTCGTATAGCTAATGATCAACACATGCAGCAGTTTACAGAACAACAGACATAATGATGCACAAATTAAGACAGTTTAGTCACTAACCCATGCACTCAGTGAGACACATTTAATCACTCACTCATACAGTCAGTCATGCACCTACTAAATCCTTCATCCAGACACTTATACATCCACTCATTCTTCAATATGTAAGACATATTTTAACTTTACAGAAACATACAGTCACTGGATGTTGTCATTTGAGATGTCATCAGTGATGTCATCAGTGATGTCACTGACCATGTCATGAATAATGTAATATGTGACATGATCAGCAGTGGATTGCGGGTGCGCGATATATAGTTAGTGCAACTAACTATATATGGAATTTCAATGGTTTTGTGTGAGTAAAATAAGGTTTTTTAAATGCTAATTCCTAACTATATATGGTCTATAACCTATGGTTTTTTCAGTGAATTTTCAAGGTTTTGTAAATGCTAATTCCTAACTATATATGGTCTATAACCTATGGTTTTTTCAGTGAATATATATATATATATAGTCAGTTTTTTGCCAGTAGAGACAGTGAGATAGTATGAGCACAGGCACACATAGTGCAAGCAGACACAGACATGGTAGATTACATGTAAAATCCTGGTGAAAAACTTTAAAAGTGCTCATTTTACTAAAACCATTTAACACAGTCATTTCTTTAAGACAGAGAACTCAGCCCATGTGTTGAATATTAGACAGATTTGTTGGCATGAGCTGGAAGCCATTTTGTATTTCGGGCAGCCATTTTCTTTCCCATGGGCTCTCTCCTACCTTTCTGTTAACTGTCTTTGTAGCCTGTCTAGAGACAAACTATGTTTAACATACTCCACTTCTCACATGCCCAGAAGGGCCTAACTAACAGAATGCACCTACTTCTCTAAAATAAGTGTCAGACTATTTTTGACCAGGATCACATAGAGTGTCTGGGTGAAAGAAAGAATTATATTTGCACATTTTTCTTCAATCTGTAAAGATGGTGCAGAGAGATGGTGAGATGGTATGAGCAAAGACACACATAGTGCATGCAGAGACAGACATGGTAGATTACATGTAACATCCTGGTCATGTGTCTAAGATCACACTGTGAGTCAAGCTTGATTTTAAATGAATCTGGGTGAATAATTTGCTTAGTTGATGTGTATAAAAATATGGGAATACATGTATTCTTGAAGTCAGTTAGGCTTTAGGATATGGTGCAGGCACACAGTGAGATGACATACGCAAAGAGAGAGATGACACGCACAAAGAGAGATGGGGCAGAAACAGAGCAAGCTGATACACGCAAAGAGAGAGATGGGGCAGAAACAGAGCGAGATGACACACGCAAAGAGAGAGGTGGTGCTGGCAGAGAGTGAGATGGCACATGAAAAGAGAGAGATAGAGCAGGGAGAGAGATGACACACACAAAGAGAGAAATGTGTCATCTCTCTCTTTGTGTGTGTCATCTCTCTGTTTGTGTGTGTCATCTCAATCTCTGTCTGCACGATCTCTCTCTTTGTGTCTGTCATCTCTATCTTTGTGTGTTTCATCTCTCTCTTTGTGTGTGTCATCTCTCTCCTTGTGTGTGTAATCTCACTCAGTCCCTGCACCATCTCTCTCTTTGTGTGTGTCATTTCTCTGTTTGTGTGTGTCATCTCACTCTGTGCCTGCCCCATCTCTCTCTTTGTGTGTGTCATCTCTCTCTTTGTGGGTGTCATCTCTCTCTTTGCATGTGTTATCTCACTGTGTGCCTGCACCATCTCTCTCTTTCTGTGTGTCATCTCTCCATTTGTGTGTGACATCTCACTCTCTGCCTGTGTCATCTCACTCTCTGCCTGCGCTATCTCTCGCTTTCCATGTGCCATCTCACTCTCTGCCTGCACCATCTCTCTCTTTGCGTGTGTCATCTTGCTCTGTTTCTGCTCCATCTCTCTCTTTGTGTGTGTCATCTCTCTGTTTGCGTGTGTCATCTCAGTCTCTGTCTGCACGATCTCTCTCTTTGTGTGTGTCATCTCTCTCCTTGTGTGTGTCATTTCTCTCTTTGTGTGTGTCATCTCTCTCTTTGCCTGTGTCATCTATCTCTAATCCAGCATTGAATCAATGCATGAGAAACAATATTTAAAAAAAACAGTACCCTATAAGCTACGAGATGCAAACTGTGAGGAGACACAGGTGACATTATAGAAAAAGGTGCACATATAATTCCTTATTTCACACAGGCACTCAGTGTGATCCTTGTCAAAAATGTTAAAATCATACATTTTTCCCAAAAACATTAAGCATAGTAATTCGTAAAAGACACAGAGCACAGCCCATATCAATGACCACTACATTACAATGCAGAAACCTGACTCATTTCCAAAATACATTTCCAATATGCACCATTCATTTTTTTGCCAGCATTACATAGAAACATGAGACACAATGCAAAAAGAAACAGTACTCTATAAGCTAAGAGATGCAAACTGTGAGGAGACACATGTGACATTATAGAAAAAGGTGCATATATAATTCCTTAATTGACACAGACACTCAGTGTGATCCTCGTCAAAAAAGTTAAAGCCATACATTTTACCCAAAATCATTTAGCATAGTAAATCGTTTTAGACACAGAGCACAGCCCATTTAAATGACCACTACATTACAAGGCAGAAACCTGAGTCGTTTCCAAAATACATTTCCAATATGCACCATTCATTTTTTTGCTAGTATTACATAGAAACATGAGCCACAATGCAAAAAGAAACAGTACCCAATAGGCTAAGAGATGCAAACTGTGAGGAGACACAGGTGACATTATAGAAAAAGGTGCAAATATAATTCCTTATCTCACACAGACACTCAGTGTGATCCTTGTCAAAAATGTAAAAGTCATAAATGTTCCCCAAAAACATGTAGCATAGTAATTAGTTTAAGACACAGAGCACAGCCCATATCAATGACACACGCAAACAGAGAGATGACACACACAAAGAGAGAGATGGGGCAGAAACAGAGCGAGATGACACACGCAGAGTGTGAGATGGCACACGGAAAGAGAGAGATAGCGCTAGCAGAGAGTATGATGACACACGCAAAGAGAGAGATGGCGCAGGCAGAGAGTGTGATGGCACACGCAAGGAGAGAGATGACACACACAAAGAGAGAGATGACACACACAAAGAGAGAGATGGCCAGGCACAGAGTGAGATGAAACACGCAAAGAAAGAGATGACACACACAAAGAGAGAGATGACGCACACAAAGAGAGAGATGGGGCAGGCACAGAGTGAGATGACACACACAAAGAGAGAAATGAAACACACAAAGAGAAAGATGGTGCAGGGACTGAGTGAGATGACACACACAAAGAGAGAGATGGGGCAGAAACAGAGCGAGATGACACACACAAAGAGAGAGATGGCACAGGCAGAGAGTGAGATGGCACATGGAAAGAGAGATATAGCGCAGGCAGAGAGTGTGATGACACACGCAAAGAGAGAGATGACACACACAAAGAGAGAGATGACACACACAAAGAGAGAGATGGGGAATGCACAGAGTGAGATGACACACGCAAAGAGAGAGATGACACACACAAAGAGACAGATGACACACATAAAGAGAGAGATGGGGCAGGCACAGAGTGAGATGACACACGCAAAGAGAGAAATGACACACAGAAAGAGAGAAATGATGCAGGGACTGAGTGAGATGACACACACAAGGAGAGAGATGACACACACAAAGAGAGAGATGACACACACAAAGAGAGAGTAAACTTACTTATGTTGTAACCTAGTGTTTATATCGTTTACTTATTGTAATTGCTATGTAGTGTGTTAGTAGTGGTCTATAATATGTTATTTTTTCTTTACCACAGATTGTAATCATCTATAGAAAGATAAAAGAATATGCCGACGAAGGAAACAAGAATAAAAAGTTATAAACATGGTTTATTGTTCAAGAAAACACAAGTAGAAGATTCTTCCAAAACACAATCTTCAGTGAAAAAAAAGAATGCTCCTGGTAAGCAAACAAAGGAGTTTTTTTGGAAATTAACGCAATGTAAAAAACATCTGGATGTTGTTTCAAAGAAAAAAAAATCATCTGTAAATACAAAGAAAAGGCAGAGGCCCCAAAAAATGTTAGACCTGTAGAAGGAGATGATATTCTCTATAGTAATAGACGGAGAAATCAATTTATTGACATTCGTAGACGAATGTTTTATAATAGAATTGTTTTAAATTTATTAAAAAATGTAAAGATTTATAAAAAGAAGACTGCTTTTTACAAGAAAAAAAAAGTATAGTAAAGAATGTGGATCAGGCTTTTGAAGTGAAAAACAAATTATACGGTTTAGTAATCAATACAATTTGTACACTAGATAAGGTAATCAATGTTTTGAAAAGAAAATGTAAGTGGAAAAGAGTAATTAATCGGACTAATTTTTGTGATGTTTTTTCTGGAGAATGGAAGCATAGTTCAAGTTGTGAGCCATTTTTTAATGAAGAGAGTTACTTTCAGGATAATGATTTGGTGCATGCAGTTGACACCAGTGGTCGAGCATATGAGGTGAAGGACGGTTGTCCGGTTGAAAAAGTAAAAATTGTGCCTAGAAATGTAGATGAGGTGTTAGCTGATGAAGTTTTAGGGAGATGTCCTAAGGCTCCAGTGTATACTTGGAATTGTATATTTGTAGTGTGCGACAGGATTCAATTGATTTGTTTCTCAATTTCTTACGGACATATACTAAGAAAAGTCTAAAACAAAAGATGAAGATGTTGCAAGAGTTAGATTTTTGCAGAGTGAGAGAAAAAACAGGTTTGCATGGGCATTCACCGGCTTGTCTTTCAAGAAAAGTATGTCAGAGTGTTTTTCACCATTTTAGGATGTTAGCAGTGCATCATAATAAAGTGAGGAAATTAGTGAGAAGGTTGTATTATGCAAAAAGTCCAGCACTTAAGTTAAAACAGTTAAACAGTGCTCTTTTGCATGGATCTGAATTAGATGTGAAGAACATTTGTGAAAAAATTGAGTTTTGTTATTTTGGTGAAAAAGAGGGCAGTGCAGAAACTGATACAGTAATAGAAAGTAATGTGGAAGAGAATGTACAGATTTCAAGTACAGAAAAATTTGACCATGAAATTACAAAGTTTAAGGTCAATTCAAGTGAAAGGCCGAATTTTGCTTGTGTGTGTTGTCGACGAACTCATTATAAGAATCAGACTAGGTTAGTTGATTTATATGTCAAAAGTGAAATGGAAAATAATAATGAGTGGTAGGATTTTGCAACTTGTTGGTAGAAAATTGTTTTGATTTGGGTTCTGATCAACGTATTTGTAAATATTGTAATAATAAATTGAATGAAAACAGAATGCCTGCTAGAGCTGTTCATAATATTCTGGAGTTGGTAGACATTCCTTCTGAATTGATGGATTTAAATACCTATGAGTCTATTCTGATTCAATGTGTGCATCCTTTTCAGGCTATTGTTCGCATGGAGCCTAAGACAGGGAAATTGCCTCCTTCAGATGTACAGAGAGGATTAAAGGGAAGAGTTGTTTATTTACTTCTAGATTTAAAAAAAAATATTGATACAATTGGTGTAGAAAAAGTAGAAGAGGAGCCTCTGGTTATTCTAGTTAATGGGGTTCCAACAAAGAGTAAGACAATCTGGCAAGAATTAGTGGATGTTAGGAAAGTCAAAAAGGCAACGTTGTATTTGGTAAAAAACAATCACTACTACAAAAATGTATATGTTGGAGAAGAGGAAACAACTGTAGAAGAGGACAGTGATTTCTCAGCTGGGCAAATTGAAAAAAGTTGATGTCTCTAGAAGTGAAGAAATTTATGAAAATTATAGTGTTCATCCTTTGCATTCCAAAGAAGTAATGGGGGATGCTATTGACTTGTTTCAAATGAAAGAAGCAAAAGGAAGTCCCATTAGTGTATGGGAAGAAAGTTTGGAAGCTCGTTGTTTTCCTCAGTTATGTCAAGGTGGACGATATGACGACCGACCTGTTCAAATTCCTGCATCTGAATACCAGACTTTAAGATTATATGCAGAAGATCCAAGGTTTCGTCAATGCATTTCATATTTGTTTCATCTACTGTTTGAGAGTGACTTGTCTGGACTTTTTTATGCAGTGAACCATATACTGAAAAGTGGAGTACATCTGCAAAATGTTTCGGCAAGGGACTTTATGGATAAACTCAAACTGCAAGACAGTATTTTGGAATCTCACCTAATTAATCTCATGGCATGTCAGCGTGGTACTAACGAGTATTGGTACCGTCGTCATGGGGAATTGAAATGTATGCTAGGAAACTTGGGAACTCCTACATGGTTCCTCACTCTTAGCTGTGCTGAGTATGCTTGGGAAGACTTACTTCAATTTCTACGAGAGGCAAATGCAAACATTGAAAATATAGAATACAAGACACCTGGAGAACTGTGCTCTTTGGATCCAGGTAATGTATGCAGGTATTTCAATCATAGGTTTGAAGCTATGATGTCTTTTATCACAAACAAAAATAATTCTCCGCTTAAAAAGGTTTGGGATTTCTTTTGGAGAAAGGAGTATCAAGCAAGAGGTGCTCCTCACATACATATGCTGCTATGGATCAAAGATGCACCCAAATTTGGAACAGATTCAGATGACACAGTGATGAGTTTCATTGAACAGTATTCTACATGTGCTGTTCCGAAAAGTACAGAAGAAAACAATTTAAGACATCAAGTTTTACGCTTTCAAAGCCATTGTTGTGGAAAATACTGTCGTCGAAAGTTCAAATCCAAGGACAAGTTCTACACAAAATGTCGTTTTGTATTTCCACGACCAGTAATATCTAAAGGAAGAGTGAACAATTTTATGTCTTCTCTGCGACATACTGTGACAAGAAAATCACCGAAAAATACATACAACTTAAGAAGAAATGAAGAGTCCAAATACATAGATGACTACAACCCAGTCATTTTGTCCATGTGGAATGCTAACATGGATATTAAATATGTTGCTGACAACTCTATTGCTATGGCTCGATATGTGACGTCTTACATCACAAAATCAGAAAAGACGGAACTGAAGGAAATGTGGGAGGAAATTTCACATGAAAAGAGTCTAAGTAAGAAATTGTACAGTTACAGTCTGATGATGTTGTCGCATCGAGAAATTGGAGCATATGAATGTTCTGATCAGTTATCATCAGCAAGTCTATATGCCAAATCTAGAACAATCATTTGAGTGAGTCTAGGTCTTGCTGCAACATGAAACCGACTTTTGAAATCTGTACAAGAAATTGAGTATTTGGCGGAGAAAGAACCAAACAGTACAGATATTTTGAAGACAAACATGTTGGATACATACTATCCAAATAGAAGTAGTCATCTTGAGAACGTTTGTCTCTATGGAGTTCTGCAAAGCTATACTTTTAAGAGGAACTTCACAGAAGATATCAATAAAGGATTATATGCTGTAATTGGATGTGAAGGATGTCTGGTGAAACAAAGAAAAGGCCATTTGATTAATCATCAAAAATTGAGTTGCGAATCTCCTGGCAAAAGGGAATTTTACTATTTAGCTCTTTTGCAACTCTTTAAGCCATGGTGTACAGAAGAGGAACTACTTGGAGATTTTCTCAGTTATGAAGATTCCTTCAATGGAACCAAGGATACCATAGAATGTCCTGTTTTTTCAAATTGTCTGCAAATGTTGAACGAGGAAATACAGCAAGAAGCTACAATTGAAGCAGAGATTGCTAGAGACAGTTCTCAAGACAGTCAGAGCTCTGCTTCATTGAGTCAGGATCCACTGGGAGGACCAATTATTCAAAATGAAGCTGCCACTGCCATGGATGAAGTGGAAAGAGCCATGGAACAAGCTCAGGAGGATGTAGTTAACGTAGAAGATTTGGAAAAAGAACTAAATGTTGAGCAGAAACAAATATATGACAAAGTCAAAGAACAGATTGAGCATGGTTTATGTCATGAGAAAAAAGAGTGCTCATGTACGTCATTTATGCCTGTCCGACTGTACGTGAGTGGAGAAGCAGGAACTGGAAAAAGTTTTGTGATTAAAGCAATTGCAACTTATCTGCAGAAAAGAACGGAGTCATCGCTGTCTTGTGTTGTTACCGCTCCAACTGTGTTGGCAGCACATAACATTAAAGGGATTACTTTACATCGTTTATTGATGCTACCAGTAGAGCATGATAATAAATTACAATACCACAAGCTATCTGGAGAAGCTTGTTGTGAAGTTTCCAGAGTCCTCAAGAAAATGAAACTTCTTATCATTGATGAGGTAAGCATGGTATCAAATGTAATGCTTGCTTTTGTGCATTTAAGAATGCAAGAAATTCTTAAAACAGAGTATGATGTGTTATTTGGAGGCAAACACATCATTGTTTTTGGAGATCTACTGCAGCTAACTCCAGTGAAATGACAACCAGTGTTTAAAATGCTTATGCATGAAGATAGCAGGAAGTGCCTAGGAAGCATTGGAAATGTTAATATATGGTTAAATTTCAAATATGCAGAACTGCTTCAAAATATGCGACAGTCAATGGATGAAGATTATAAAAACATTCTACAAGATGTAAGAATTGGAAAAGTAAGTGAGCATGGTAAAGAAGCTTTACATGCACGATTAATTTCAAATTTGTTTCCAAACGAAAATATTCTCCAAGAGAATATTTTTAAGAAAATTGCTGAAAACAAATCTGTGATATGCTTGATGCCAACTCTGCAAGAATGTTCAATCTTCAACAACACAATTATAAAGTTAGAAAATCAAGAGATTGTGAAACTGGAAGCTATTGATAAAATAGAGCATGAAGGAACAACTATTATTTTGTCAGAAAAGTTTAAATCAAAATTGGATTATTTAGAGAAGACAATATCTAAAACTGCTGGTTTGGAAAAGACTCTGTATGCATGTTTAAAATGTCGTATAATTTTACGACGGAATTTACATGTGGAAAGATGTTTAGTAAATGGAGCAATGGGTCATGTTGTTGATTTTGTGAATTACCGAAATAGAGATGGAATTGAATTTTTAAAAATTTAATTTGATGAAATTGAAGAAGTACAACAAATCAGTCGTTGTTCTGCTCGATTTTTGCTTGTGAAAGATCTATATATGTCCGCCGAAAACAGTTTCCTGTTTCTTTGGCATATGCGGTGACTATTCATAAATCTCAAGGTTTAAGTGTAGACAGTGCTTTGGTGAATATTGGACGTTCTGTGTTCAAGGAGGGTATGGCATATGTTGCTTTATCTCGAGTCAGAACTTTATCTGGATTGTACTTGATTGATTTTGATGAGACAAAGATTAGTGCAGATCTAAATTGTGTAAAAGAATATAATGGGTTAAGAAGAAAGTATGCTCCAAATTTACCTCAATATCCTCTATTTGAAAAGAGTGTGGTAGGCTGAAAAAGAAGAAATGGGAAAAATTGTAGTGAAGTTGTAGCAAAAAGAAAAAAGTAGATGAACCCGTAATTGAATTGTAAGCAGAAAGGAAAAGGATTCAGTTAAAGATGTTGTTGGATTTCAGTTTGAAAACAGTTCTGGTGTCAACTGCTATGCTAATGTAGTGGTTAATGTTGTTTTTTTTCTCCAAACTTTACAAGAACAGATTGTTGAAAATCGGGATCAAAGATTTTGTTGTTTGTTGAATTCTGTGTTTGAGAAATGTAGCAGTGATAGAACAAAAATAGAAAGTGTTTCTGAAATTCGAAATGTTTTAGACATATGTTCTGGTCTAAATCAATTTTCACAGAATATTCAGCAAGATTGTCAGGAATTTCTAATGTATATGCTTGATGTATTGCAAGATGAAGGTATAGATGTAGAAAATCTTTTTGGCCTTTCTTATAAATGGCAGCATAACTGCGACAAATGTTCCTTTTCAAGTACTACTACAATAGACACTGAAAGATTTATATATTTGACT
The DNA here is from genome assembly GCF_964261635.1 of Lissotriton helveticus. Taxonomy (NCBI): domain Eukaryota; kingdom Metazoa; phylum Chordata; class Amphibia; order Caudata; family Salamandridae; genus Lissotriton; species Lissotriton helveticus. The sequence goes on along the minus strand of NC_136059.1, from coordinate 2,100,100,897 downwards.
TTACCAGACTGCAAATCAGTGTCTTTTAATAATCTAGTTAGAGAAGCAAATCAAAACATGGTCTGTACTCAATGTAAATCTGCAATGCTATCAACATTATTTATACAAAGATATGGACAGTATGTAATTTTAATGTTCCAACGATGTAGACCTGATGGGACTAAATTGACAACTTTAATTAAAAATTTTGTGGTTTCTCAATTATCAATTTCAGGAAGAACCTTTGCAACTGCAGCAATTATTTTCCATGACGGTCCTTCGACAACATCAGGACATTACACAGCTTATTTAAAATGTCAAAAAGACAGGACTAATTGTAATGATACTCAATTGACTTTCAAACAACGTTTGCCTATTGACTTACAAAATTCTTACCTAGTGTTCTTACAACCGAAATTTTAGGAAAGATAATTGGCCTATGAAGATTGGAGCAGTTAATAAAACTGAGTCTGCTGTTCAAAATTACTTTGTGAGTGAGAGTGATCAAGATAATAAAAAACTTGTAGTTGTCATAGAGGTAGTGTAAGTTTATCACATAGTGAGTGATATCAGTATTATTGGAAATGTTGATCATGAGTGAGCCAGAGCTGGAAATATAACTATTGTTACATGATGAAAAAGATGTTAGAGCTTTTCTTTCAGAAAGTCGGGTAAATAGAAGTTTAAGAGTACTATTGAGTAATTTCCAAAGAAAAGGACTTTCCATATACTATTTAGCCTCTTGGAAAAGTAAGTGGATCACAAATGAGTTAAGATGTTTTTTCCAAGTTTTACATTATTTATTGAAATGTTGTATGTGTTTTTTATACACAATCTTTTTGATTGTGTTTTTTTTCCCGCTGTCATATGATGAGTAGTATTGAACTCACTGTTTTAAGTGAAATTCAATATATTCTGAGAACAGCAAAAATAAACCATATAACATGGTGTACAAGTTATTTTGTATTTTGTATTGTGAAATATATATTGTCTCACTCACCTTTTTCCACCCTCTATCACCCCTCTTTACTCACCCTCACTGCCCTTCTCTCACTCTACTTCACCCCCGTTCCCTTACTCCACTTCCCTCACTACCCCTCATTCTCAATTTCTTCACTCCCCTTTCCCTCTCTCCCCTCTACCACTTTCCAGCTCTCAGTCACTCTACTTCACTCCCCTTCCCCTTCTTCCCTTCCTTTGCTCCCTCAGTAATTCCCCTTCCCTCACTCACCTTACGCCACTTCACTCACTCCTTCTCTCACTCCCTCTGTCCTCTCACATCCTCACTCCCCTTCCCTCACTCTCTCACTCTTACCCTCACTCCCCCGTCCCCTCACTTTGTCACTCCCCCTTCCCTCACACTCACTCCCTTTAACTCACCAACACTCCCTCATTTACCTTTCTATGCTCCCTCACTTAGTCCCCTTCTCTCACTCCTTCCTTCACTACCTCTATGTCCTCACTCCCTCACTCCCCTTGTCTTACGCTCACTCGCCTTTATCCACCTTCTATCACTCCTCTTTCCTCAACCTCACTGCCCTTCTCTCACCCTCCCTCACCCCGTTCCGTTACTCCACTTCCCTCACTTATCCTCATTCCCCATCCTCTTCTCCCGCCGTCACCTTTTCACAGTCCCTCTGCTTCACTCCCCTTCCCCTTCTTTCCTTCCTTTGCTCCCTCAGTCATTCCCCTTCCCTCACTCACCTTACTCTACTTTACTCACTCCTTCTCTCACTCCCACTTTCCTCTCACATCCTCACTCCCCTTCCCTCACTCTCTCTCTTTTAGCCTCACTCTCTCCATCCTCTCACTCTCTCACTCCTCTTCTGTCACGCTCACTCCATTTAACTCACACACACTCCCTCACTTACCTTTCTTTGCTCCCTCACTCAGTCCCTTTCTGTCACTCCTACCTTCACTCCCTCTAGCCCCTCACTCCCTCACTCCCCTTGTCTTACCCTCACTCACTTTTATTCACCCTCTTTCACCCCTTTTCACTCACGCTCTCTGCCCTTCTCTCACCCTCCCTCCCCCCGTTCCCTTACTCCAGTTCCCTCACTACCCCTCATTCCCCATCCTTCTCTCTCCTTCCCTTTACTTTAATCCCCCACTCACCTTCTCTCAGTACCCATACTTCAGTCCTCTTCCCCTCTATTCCCTTCCTTCGCTCACTCACTCATTCCCCTTCCCTCACTCACCTTACTCCACGTCACTCACTCCTTCTCTCACTCCCTCTGTCCTGTCACATCCTCACTCTCCTTCCCTCACTCTCTCTTTCTTAGCCTCACTACCTCCGTCCCCTCACTCTCTCAGTCCCCTTCCCTCATGCTCACTCCCTTTAACTCACCTACACTCCCTCACTTACCTTTCTATGCTCCCTCACTCAGTCCCCTTCTCTCACTCTTTACTTCACTACTTCTGTCTCCTCACTCCCTCACTCCCCTTGTCTCACGCTCACTTGCCTTTATCCACCCTCTATCACCACTCTTTCCTCAACCTCACTGCTCTTCTCTTACCCTCCCTCACCCCGTTCCCTTACTCCGCTTCCCTCACTTATCCTCATTCCCCATGTTCCCTCCCCTTCCCCTCACTCACCTCCCAAACTCACCTTCTTTCAGTCCCCCTGCTTCACTTCCCTTCCCCTCTCTTCCCTTCCTTTGCTCCCTCACTCATTTTCCTTTCCTCTCTCACCGTATTCCACTTCACTCACTCCTTGAGAATATCTAAGGAATATAGCTCTTTTTGGAGAATTGGAGGTAGTTCTATAAAGAACTGTTTTTATTCTTCTTTTTTACTTTTTCCGAACGTTTTAAAAAAAAAATTGTATTTTTTTCAGAAAAAAACAAAACTAGGGAATGCAAAACTGCTCAACAGGAGCAAAAAAAAGGGGGACAATTAGGGCCAAAGGGCGCAGCGGTGTTCTTCCCTGCTTCTAACAATTAGTTGAATGCTCTGCTCCCCATAACAGAGCAGTTGGTCACACTGCTTACAATGAATTGTAATATCTGCAAAAACAGGCTGAATATTTGGGATCATCACTGCTGGTCTTCCTCTCACCGATGATGTTGAAGCTCCGGTGGAAGTGGAGGGGCCATCTTGAGGTGGATTGCAAGCCAGGGCTCTGATGCTCTCCCGTGCATAATTAATCGGGTGCCTCCTCTCAACATGCCTGATTAAAGTAGCATTCCCGAAACTATACTTCCGGGTGGGATCTCCACGTGATAGGACAGTGTCACAAATCTTACATTTTTTCTGCCCCTCTGGAAAAGAGAAAAACTTCCATATGAAGTGGTCCTTCACTTTTCTCTGTGGGGGGGCCTCAGGCAGGAATCCATCTTGACGCTGAGGTTTAACACTCGTTATAGTTATGAATTAGCATTTAACAAACCTTTGAAATTCACTGAAAAAACCATAGGTTTCACACAAGTTATAGTTAGCTGAACATTTTACTCATACAAAACCATTGAAATTCCCACGTTATAGTGAGTTGGACTCACTATAACTCGCGCACCCGCAATCCACTGCTGATGATGTCACATATTACATCATTCATGACGTGGTCAGTGACATCACTGATGACATCACTGATGACATCTCAAATGACATCACTTAATGGGTGTGGTGATGACCAAATATATTTCTCAATGGTACATGTCCAACAAACTAGAAAAATAAAAGGCAGTGTATGTGTCAGTTGTTGTATATATATATAAGTATACATAAGACTCAATGATTGTGTAAGTGACTGTATGGATAACTGTACACTTGTAATAATGATTTTATAATTCACTAATTATGAATTACTATCTAAATGAATAGATGAAGTGGTGTTTGTATAAGTGTTTTGCTAAGTAAATATGTAAGTATGATCCATTGTTTGCATAAGTGAGTAGGATGAATTTATGTGTGCATAGGATGTGTGCTGTTGTTTAACCCCTTCGACGCTGATGACGAGCTGGGCTCGTCATGAGCTAGCCTCCTGCTACGCTGATGACGAGCCCAGCTCGTCACGTAAAGTGCGCTTTCGCAAATCTCAGCGTACGGGCGGAATTCCGCCCGCACGCATGCGGTTAATGTCGATATAGGTGTATAAGTATTTTTGATAGTGTTCTATTGTTCATTGACAGCATGTATGAGTGAATCTACAGGTAAGTGATTAGATGTGTGTATGCATCTATGAATCACTGAGTGGATTTTAGATACTTGTATTGCTGTGACAATGGATTCAAATATGATACTCTGTATTTTACAAAGCGTGCTGAAAAATTTTAATAGTGTATGAAAAGGTGTATGTGATTGTCACGTGGATGATGTCATCAGTGATGTCATCAGTGATGTCATTTGAGATGTCATCAGTGATGTCACTGACCATGAAACCTATGGTTTTTTCAGTGAATTTGCAAGGTTTTTTAAATGCTAATTCCTAACTATATAAGGCCTGAAACCTATGGTTTTTTAAGTGAATTTGCAAGGTTTTTTAAATGCTAATTCCTAACTATATAAGGCCTGAAACCTATGGTTTTTTCAGTGAATTTGCAATGTTTTTTAAATGCTGATACCTAACTATATAAGGCCTGAAACCTATGGTTTTTTAAGCGAATTTGCAAGGTTTTTTAAATGCTAATTCCTAACTATATAAGGCCTGAAACCTATGTTTTTTTCATTGAATTTCGAAGGTTTTTTAAATGACAATTTTTAAACGTATTAATTGTTATTTTTTATACAGATTTACTACATTTTTGCAGGCAGGTGTTCAGAGGGCACGCCCCCTTTTTACAAAGTTCTGAAGCGCAACCCCTGGCGCGTTTGCAGAGAAGGAACTAATTCCCCTTGCATACTGGGGGTCCCTGGAGGGCAACTAGCCCACCAGGAGCCTCCAGTATAAGCCAGGGAGCTGCATTACAGAGAGGTGTAATGAGGCCACACCCTTTTTTACACCTCTCTGCAACAGAGCCCCCGGGCGTGTTTGCAGAGGGGGAACTAATTCCCCTTGCATACTGCGGGTCCCTGGGAGCCAACTAGCCCACCTGGAACCTGCAGTATGCACCAGGGGGCTGCATTGCAGAGAGGTGTAATGAGGCTACACCCTTTTTTACACCTCTCTGCAGCGCAACCCCTGGCGTGTTTGCAGAATAGGAACTAATTCCCCTTGCATACTGGGGGTCCCTGGGGGCCAGGTAGCCCACCAGGAGCCTCCAGTATGCGCCAAGGGGCTGCGTTGCTTTGCCCCGGGGGCGGCGGTCCCCGGGGCAGTGTGGGGGGGGGGATTGTGGACCCCTCACACTTCTTTATCACTATGCCACCGCGATTTGATCCCCCCGGGTGGTAATTTTTAAAAAAACAGACCAGGTTTTAAAAAAAAAAATGTGGGCCTTTTTTGTCCTTGTGGGACCACCTGGGCAGGCCTAGGGGGTCAGGGTGTATCTACCCTGCCCCCTTTTTGTGTTCTGCACGTTTGTTTTTCTGCTTTCTTGTGTCTCGGTCTATCTACACGCACACATATACACACATATATATATATATATATATATATGCATATATATGCATTTATATATATGTATGTGTATATATTTATACTTACATATATAAACATATATAATCTGCATATCTATATAAATACAAATATAAATGCATGCATACATATACATATATGCATACATATGCATGTTATTTACATGAAAGTTTGAAAAACACTATTAAAAGCAAAGCTAAAAAGCCAACTCATTACAAACAGAATGGCTTTAACTTAAACGAGGGCGAGATCTATTGCATTTTCAATGCTTGTTTACTTTGGTTCCATCAAGAAGGCATTCAGATGTGTCACACATTTGCCATAAATTCTGAATGTTAGCACTCTAGTTGCTCATTATATCACTGTAGTAAAGCTACTGCTCACCAGGGAAGTCTGCTGCTGGTATACAAAGTGCATGTTTCAGTCTGCATGTCAGAATTTTTTAATGAAATAGAAGAGGATTTGAGAAGTCACTCAAATTGTGCCCTAATTTTTCTTTATGAAGCACTAATCATACTTTCTATGGCAAAATGAACCCCCTCATTTTGTTCCTTTTCAAATTAAATGTTTTCAGACTACCACTTCATTCCAATCAATATGGCTTCTGGTGTGCCATACTTCTGTCATAAGTAAGACTGTTAGCGCTCTAGTTGTTCTTTAGAACACTCTGGGACATTTTGTCATTGGGCTATACTTGGGCTACATCTGGGTAATATTTGGGCTACATTTGGGCTCTTTTGTCTCTGGTGGCCATCTTGGGAGACTGCATGTCAGAATTTTTTAATGAAATAGAAGAGGATTTGAGAAGTCACTCAAAATGTGCCCTAATTTTTCTTTCTGCAGCACTAATCATACTTTCTATGGCAAAATATACCCCCTCATTGTGTTCCTTTTTAAATTAAATGTTTTAAGAGATACCACTTCATTGCAATCAAGATGACTTCTGGTGTGCCATACTTTTGTCATAAGTAAGACTGTTAGCGCTCTAGTTGTTCTTTAGAACACTCTGGGACATTCTGTCATTGGGCTATACCTGGGCTACATCTGGGTGCTATTTGGGCTACATTTGGTCTCTTTTGTCTCTGGTGGCCATCTTGGGAGACTGCATGTCAGAATTCTTTAATGAAATAGAAGAGGATTTGAGAAGTCACTCAAAATGTGCCCTAATTTTTCTTTCTGCAGCACTAATCATACTTTCTATGGCAAAATATACCCCCTCATTTTGTTCCTTTTTAAATTAAATGTTTTCAGACTTACCACTTCATTCCAATCAAGATGGCTTCTGTTGTGCCATACGTTTGTCATAAGTAAGACTGTTAGCGCTCTAGTTGTTCTTTAGAACACTCTGGGACATTCTGTCATTGGGCTATACCTGGGCTACATCTGGGTGGTATTTGGGCTACATTTGGGCTCTTTTGTCTCTGGTGGCCATCTTGGGAGACTGCATGTCAGAATGTTTTAATGAAATAGAAGAGGATTTGAGAAGTCACTCAAAATGTCCCCTAATTTTTCTTTCTGAAGCACTAATCATACTTTCTATGGCAAAATGAACCCCCTCATTTTGCTCCTTTTTAAATTAAATGTTTTCAGACTTACCACTTCATTCCAATCAAGATGGCTTCTGTTGTGCCATACTTTTGTCATAAGTAAGACTGTTAGCGCTCTAGTATTTCTTTAGAACACTCTGGAAAGCTGCAGTAGAACACAAAGGAATCAACTGACAGTCTCTGTTCTTGTTGGATGTACATGTTTTACTGAGAATGTCAGACTTCATTCTCACATGACTGAGAAAGATAATGTGAATTTACAGAAAATATGCTTTCAGTTTAGCTTATAAATCCCCTTCCAAACCACTGTGGGAAAAGCATGAGATAATAGTTTTCTTTCAAATATGATTCATGATATCCCAGCAGAAGGCTTTTTCTCATGGTAAAATCACCTTAGAACACACCACAATTCCTAAAATGAGTATGGTACCATCAACAATTGATGTATAATGTAACTAAAGTCCTAAAACCTTCTATTAACGGCAATGCTTTTTAATGAGGTGATATCAGTCAGTCAGTCAGTCAATTCACTTTATTCGGTTTAAAAACAAACCATAAAAGTATACTATAAAACAATTTTGCACATTGAATAAAAGACCATGATTAAAAACAAATAATACACTACCATGTACATGTTAAAATTGCAAATAAAACCATTTGTATTTCAGCTTAAAACTATATTGCAACAACATACATAATTTCATGTTATCAATTCAGTCTCTTTAAGGTTCTAATAGCAGCAGCAAGAAACTTAGCAATATTAAAAATTTCCCAAACAGTGCTATCATGTATATCGGTCCCAAGATGGCTGCCAACACTTCTTGGATGAAGAATTTGAATTTTGAATTTTTTTTTTTTTTTGCCTTTGGGGTCCTTGTGGGACCCCCTGAGCAGGCCTAGGGGGTCAGGGTGCTTCTACCCTGCCCCTTTTTTGAGTTCTACACGTTTGTTTTTCAGCTTTCCTGTGCCTCAGTCTACCGAGGTACAAGATGGCTGCCAACAATTTCTGTTTTGGAGTGTTGACTGACATTGGCAGCCAATCAGAATGCAGCTCGTACTCGGGAAGGTACATAGTACAGTAAGCTTACAGTAAGCTTACAGTAAGCTTATATAGATATATAATTGTTTTTGAAGTTAATTTTCATAAAAACCACTGGAGCAATTTTCACCAAATATAGAAAAGGCACTTCTGCATACCAGTCCCTACACTTTTGCAAAGTTTGGTGTAATTCCATTAAGCGGTTCGGGCTGTAGCCTTGTCTATTCGTCCTGAGGAAATTAACATGGGGAAAACACGTTTTGGGACCCCCTTTTTTCTCGGCCCCCGCATGACAAATCCCGCCGAAACTTCCAGGGAAGAAGCGGAGCGGAGCTGGCCTAAAATCTGGAAAATTACACGCAAATTCCTCAACCGGCACCAAAGTTATTCCCAATAGAATGTTGCAGATTTCCTATGGTAGCTAGGTCCTAACTATATATACCTACTGGCTATCGCCAGTAGGTAATATGTATATATATATATATATATTTATATGTATATATAAAAAAAACATATATATATTACAATGCTCATACAGAGCGGACCAATAAGGACCCACGATAGGAGGAATAAAAAGTAGGTGTGGCCGTGAGTGTGCCTGTAACTGCAGTCTCCCTTTGAAAAAGAGAAAATTCTCGAAACGCGTCAGGGTTGCAGTTTGCTGCTTTAATTAACGGACCAGCGCGATTGTTTTTACCAGATTAAAAGCTGATGGGGAAAAGCTACTCTGTGTTCGTGTGCTGCCTAACTGTTGGACATTCCCTTGGAGCTTGATGTATTTGCGGCTGTCCAGTCGCAGGGCTTGCACCACCTCGACAACTAACAGAGGGCCACGGAGCTCCAAAGCAAACGGGGCTCTCAATGTGGGGCACGGGCGAGGATTCAGAGCAACACGCTGTCCGGGGCTCTTGCGGAGCTTTCTAGTGACAGTAAATATGAGGCACCACCATCAGAGGCATAAAAACGGACTACACCTCCCATAATTCTACGTGACAATGCTCATACAGAGCGGACCAATAAGGACCCACGATAGGAGGAATAAAAAGTAGGTGTGGCCGTGAGTGTGCCTGTAACTGCAGTCTCCCTTTGAAAAAGAGAAAATTCTCGAAACGCGTCAGGGTTGCAGTTTGCTGCTTTAATTAACGGACCAGCGCGATTGTTTTTAGCAGATTAAAAGCTGATGGGGAAAAGCTACTCTGTGTTCGTGTGCTGCCTAACTGTTGGACATTCCCTTGGAGCTTGATATATATATATATATATATATATATATATATATATATATATATATATATATATATATATATATATATATATATATATATATATATATATATATATATATATATATATATATATATATATTCACTGAAAAAACCATAGGTTTGACACCAGTTATAGTTAGCTGGAAATTTTACTGATATAAAACCAATGAAATTCCACGTTATAGTTAGTTGGACTCACTATAACTTGCGCGTGTAATGCACTGCTGATGACGTCACATATTACATCACTCATGACATCACTGATGACACCATCCAGTGAATGTGTGTCTTTCTGAAAAATAAATATGTGTTATATATGTATATATTATTGAATATCTTAGTGAATACATATATTAGTGAGTAATGCTTAAATATTTAAATATATGTATTAGTGTTTCACTTTGTGTATAAGTGGCTGCATGGGTTGATGAGTAGGTACATGTGTATGTATATATGTGATTAGATGTTTTTCTTAGTATCAGTATGAGTGTTTGCATGCTTTGGTGGGAGTATTACTTAGTACATAGATGCAAGAATGACTGAGTCTCTGTATGTGTTTTGAAGACAGCATATGTGCAGGACTGTATGGGTGGATTCGTGTGCATATGTCTGTGTTAGTGAGTGAATGACTGTCTTATTAGTGTCTTTATCAGTAACTACATATGTTTTAATGTAGTATATGTGAATATTGATGTATATAAGTGACTATATGTGAGAGTGAGGGATTGTAAAAGTTCCTCTTTAAATTAGTATGTGTTTCTAGAAGTGATTTTTTAAGAGAGTAAGTATGTGTAAGTTTCCTTAGAAGTAAAGTGGTAGTGTGTGTATATTTGTTTATGCAAATAAATGTATGTTCAATAGTTTATTTGCATGTGTGAGTATGTGTGTGAATAACTTTTGGATGACTGTCGGTGTGTAACAGGATGTGTAGGTGTATCACTACATATGATTAGTGAATATATGTATGAGTGACTATATAGAACTGTTGGTGAATTAGTGCATGTGTATAAACATGGTGTAATTATTGAATTGGTTGTTGTAACTGGTATGGGTATCTCCATTTTTTTGAACATTTTAGTTTCTATTTTTGAATATGCGTTTCAAGGGTTAGATTACAGTGAAAGGAGGTCTGTCACTGTGTCACAAGGATGGTGTCATCAGTGATGTCATGAGTGATGTAATATGTGACGTCATCAGCAGTGCATTACACGCGCAATTTATAGTGAGTACAACTAACTATAACGTGGAATTTCATTGGTTTTATATCAGTAACATTTCCAGCTAACTATAACTGGTGTCAAACCTATGGTTTTTTCAGTGAATTTCATAGGTTTTGTAAATGCTACTTCCTAATTATAACGTGTGTAAAACCTATGGTTTTTTCAGTGAATTTCATAGGTTTTTAAAATGCTAATTCAGAAATATCTCGTGTATACAACCTATACTTTTGTCAATAAAGTTCTGGCAATATTTTTTTCAGAAACAAGCCGTTTTCTTCACTGTTCAAGTTGCATAGAGACTCCTTGTAAAGCGATACAGAATTAGAAAGTCTGTACCTTGCCTTTTTTTCAACGCATTAAAATTTGCCTGTAAATAAAAATAGCCTTTCTAAACTTTTGTGCACGACCCGGTGTGCGCACTCTCGGCAACAGTTCTCAATAAAATGGATAGCGCATTTCCAGGCTTTCGTGCGCGACCGACTGCGCGCACCCGCCTATATATTTCGTGAAAACTTTGCAATCTGAACTTATTGAATTTCTTCATAGACCCATCAAAGAACTTATAATACGTCAAAGAGACTAAACCTAGGCTTCTTTTTTAATATTATGAAAATTTTCATTAAATGGAGCCGAATGTCTTTTTAAACTTTCGTGTGTGACCGAATGTACACACCTTGGTATTTTAAAAAAAAATATAAAAGGTTTTATACTTTAACAATTGTATGCTTGAATCGAGCTCAGAAGATATATTAAATCCGGATATGTTTGGATTTACTCCTTTTCACGTTTTGAAACTTTGCTGAATTAGACCGCTACTTCCAAATGGCGTACGTGACCAGATACTATCACCGCGTACACGTCCTGAGACGCGCATGTGAAGTCATGTGACTTGAAAACAACACTTCCAATTGGTTCTTAGTAGTTTCTATTCTGCAATTTACACGGAGGACTCCACCCACTCCTCTCACTATCTTTTCTACTCTCAAAAGAGAACGACGTTCAACACCCTTCGGAAGACTTTGCTGAAATGGCTGCCGCCCCGCATTCATCTTCCGAATCTGAAGGAAATGAGCGACTACCTTTAAAAAGAAAAAAGGAATCTTTTATTTGGCAATTTTTCACTTATCCTGAAGAACAAAAGAAAGTGAATGCGTCAAAAGTTACCTGCACAATATGCAATTCGGTTCTCTCAAGAGGAAATCGAAGAAAAAAATATTCCTTTTCCATACATACCATGGTGCGGCATGTCAAACAAGTGCACCCTGTAGAATTTGCACAGGCATCGACAAGAGCCCTGGCCACGCTATTACCATCAGAGGTGGCCAGCACATCTTCTGGTGGACGACCTGTATCTCCATCGAGTGCTGTGATGGACTTGAGACCATATCTTGCAAAGGTGCACATGAAATGCAACGAGTGTGGAGAAATTCTTCTGTACGGAGAGCAGAGCCTCATTCTTACTAAACTAAAAATTGAGAGTCATAAATGCCCCGAGAAAAGATAAATTTCTTCATTTCATTTTGATCCTGTGTCACACATGAAAATGTTGTTGCAAGTTAAAAAAATCAAAAACTGCATGACACTGTTCCTGTCAAGGTAGCATAGCTGGCGGCCTAGGGGTGGAGGACCGTTGTGCAAATACCCCGGGGAGGACTCTGGATATGCTTGGTCCCTGAGATTCTTAGATGTCACTGCCTTCCACAAATGGCATAAGTCCTGGATGTTCGGTGCCATACTTGAGGGTTTGACCTAAAGACACGTCCTGCGGTGCCCTGGTCCAAAATCAAACAACATAACACTTGTTTTAAAAAAAAAAAAAAAAGTTCTTTTCAGAACTAACTCATTGTACCAAAAACAGCTCCAGGAGCATATTATAAAGGGGGTTTATCTCCCCTTTTTTGGCTTTCGTTCGTGCGTGACCGTGTGCGCGCACCCGCCTATATATTTCGGGAAAACTTCGCGATTGCAACTTATTAAATTTCTTCATAGACCCATCAAAGAACTTATACTACGTCAAAGACAGTAAACCTAGGCTTCTTTTTTATTATTATGAAAATTTTCATTAAATGGAGCCGAATGTCTTTTTAAACTTTTGTGTGTGACCGAATGTACACACCTTGGTATTTTAAAAAAATATATAAAAGGTTTTATACTTTAACAATTGTATGCTTGATTCCTGCTCAGAAGATATATTAAATCCGGATATATTTGGATTTACTCCTTTTCACGTTTTGAAACTTCGCTGAATTAGACCGCTACTTCCAAATGGCGTACGTGACCAGATACTATCACCGCGTACACGTCCTGAGACGCGCATGTGAAGTCATGTGACTTCACAACAACACTTCCAATTGGTTCTTAGTAGTTTCTATTCTGCAATTTACACGAAGCACTCCACCCACTTCTCTCACATCTCTACCCTGTTATCTGCAATTGTGAACATCAAAAGGAGCTGCGCTACGCCCCTGTAAGAGGCCTCACTCCCACTGCTGCAACGGCTTGGCAGTCCTCCAGATGCACAGGAACAGCCCCTCCGATCCATTGAAGTTCTCTGTCGTGAGAGGCCTCACTCCCACTGCTGCAACGGCTTGGCAGTCCTCCAGATGCACAGGAACAGCCCCTCCGATCCATTGAAGTTCTGTGTCGGTCTCAATACCACTTACGAAATGAAAATAAGCACTGAAGAATATTTATGCTGTAGCAGGAGGAGTACTACATGCTTGCAGAATGCATTCTATTACCTATAAAAAAGTGAAACACCCACGCTACAATCATATAGAATACTTCCTCTAAAGAAGCCTGTGAATAACTTTCGAACATCAGGTTAACCTTTTTTTACTCTGTCATCATTGTTAAAGATAAGTATTTACAATACTATATTAAACAATGCCATGATTTTTCCTTTTTAATTTTAAAAATCTTGCAATCTTTCACAAACCCAATACTCATGGCTTCTTTTTCGTGACAAAAATCTTGCAATATTACATACCTACATAGAATAACAGAAGAAACATAAAACTACAAAGGCCAAACAGTCTACTAAACGCGGATTTGTAACCTATGGGGCAGATTCATGTTAACTACTTCATACCCAGATATGCACCAGTTAATGTGCACCACAGTATGGTAGTGCTCCGTTACCCATGGTGTGCCACATTTGAAATGTGGCGCACCATGGTACAAAAACACCATACATGCGTAACACATCTGTGCTCAAAAACTAATACATTGCTAGAGTTGCATCGCAACTGTGATGCAGATCCAGCAAGGCTCACCAATGCACTATATTCACAATGCTAAGTCAATACCTACGCCTGCTTCAAGCACATGCACAGTTTTGAAACAGCATGGGCCTGAAAGTCACTGAGTGAAATATCATACATTACAGTCAGCCACTTTCAAGACGCATTCCTTCAGAGGAACACTTACCGGTTATTAGAGGTAGATCGTCCGACTCCACCGGAGGAGACCCCTAATAAAAAAGACATATATAAAATGCGGACTAGCCACTGTATCGTGCTAGCAAACTTTAACTTAAAAATCGTTAGAAAAAACAAAAGGAATCGAGCAAAATCAGTAGGCCACTGATAGGATCTCTTTTTCACCTCGCTAAAATAGAAACATTAAGAACAACCCCTCATGAGAAATATGAAACTAGTGAGAGAAACCGAGCTCGACGCCATGATGGCTGCAAGATAGCTCGGCTCCGCCGCCCACCCCGCCCAAAATAACGACAAACCCTATACAAATATTATAAATAAATACAACACACCAGCAAAGTACCAGGGTAAAACGTTTTATTAAATAACTATTTACATGGCAGCCTGCTGCAACATGAAAACAACACTTCCAATTGGTTCTTACTAGTTTCTATTCTGGAATTTACACGCAGCACTCCACCCACTTCTCTCACTATCTTTTCTACTCTCAAGAGAGAACAACGTCCTACATTTTTCAGAAGACTTTGGTGAAATGGCTACCGTATCTCATTCATCTTCCGAATCTGAACAAAATGATCGACTACCTTTAAGAAGAAAAAAATAATCTTTCATCTGGCAATTTTTCACTTATCCTGAAGATCAAAAGAAAGTAAATGCACCAAAAGTAACCTGCACGATATGTGACTCGTTTCTCTCAAGAGGAAATCCAACAAAAAAATATTCCTTTACCATGGTGCGGCATGTCAAACAAGAGCACCCTGTGCAATTTGCAGAGGGATTGACAAAAGCCCTGGCCACGCTATTACCATTAGAGGTGGCCAGCACATTTTTTGATCGACGACCTGTATCTCCATCGAGTGCAGAGATGGACTTGAGATATTTAACTATATATGGTCTATAACCTATAGTTTTTTCAGTGAATTTGCTCCGCCGCCCACCCCGCCCAAAATAACGAGAAACCCTATGCAAATATTATAAAAATATACAACACACCAACAAAGTAACAGGGTAAAACGTTTAATTAAATAACTATTTACATAGCAGCCTGCTGCAACATCGATCCAAATGCATGACACTGTTCCTGTCAAGGTAGCATAGCTATTTACAACAAGGGGTGGTGATGGACAGAGTCTCTGAATTAAGCAGAGTACTCTCACCCAGTCAAGAGATCAGGGCTAGATCCAACACCGTTTTTTAGCTCATTGCACCATCCCAGTTTCAGAACCTGGCTGTATGCAAATTAGTCTGTCCCTGGCCCAGTGCATCATGGGAACAGGGCAGACCAGACTACAAAAGCCAATTCTTACACTGGGAAGGAAACAAGCTTCCGGGGACCGGTTTCTGGCATTTCTGCCCTCTTCGGCCCGGCTTGCTTGAATCCTGATGGTGCAATGAGCAAGGGACTCACATCTGAGTATACCCTTCCACGCTTAGGGTGGACAACATTATTTACAACAAGGGGTGGTGATGGACAGAGGCTCTGAATTAAGCAGAGTACTCTCACCCAGTCAAGAGATCAGGGCTAGATCCAACACCGTTTTTTAGCTCATTGCACCATCCCAGTTTCAGAACCTGGCTGTATGCAAATTAGTCTGTCCCTGGCCCAGTGCATCATGGGAACAGGGCAGACCAGACTACAAAAGCCAATTCTTACACTGGGAAGGAAACAAGCTTCCGGGGACCGGTTTCTGGCATTTCAGCCGTCTTCGGCCCGGCTTGCTTGAATCCTGATGGTGCAATGAACAAGGGACTCACATCTGAGTATACCCTTCCACGCTTAGGGTGGACAAAATTATTTACAACTAGGGATGGTGATGGACAGAGTCTCTGAATTAAGCAGAGTACTCTCACCCAGTCAAGAGATCAGGGCTAGATCCAACACCGTTTTTTAGCTCATTGCACCATCCCAGTTTCAGAACCTGGCTGTATGCAAATTAGTCTGTCCCTGGCCCAGTGCATCATGGGAACAGGGCAGACCAGACTACAAAAGCCAATTCTTACACTGGGAAGGAAACAAGCTTCCGGGGACCGGTTTCTGGCATTTCAGCCGTCTTCGGCCCGGCTTGCTTGAATCCTGATGGTGCAATGAACAAGGGACTCACATCTGAGTATACCCTTCCACGCTTAGGGTGGACAAAATTATTTACAACTAGGGATGGTGATGGACAGAGTCTCTGAATTAAGCAGAGTACTCTCACCCAGTCAAGAGATCAGGGCTAGATCCAACACCGTTTTTTAGCTCATTGCACCATCCCAGTTTCAGAACCTGGCTGTATGCAAATTAGTCTGTCCCTGGCCCAGTGCATCATGGGAACAGGGCAGACCAGACTACAAAAGCCAATTCTTACACTGGGAAGGAAACAAGATTCCGGGGACCGGTTTCTGGCATTTCAGCCGTCTTCGGCCCGGCTTGCTTGAATCCTGATGGTGCAATGAGCAAGGGACTCACATCTGAGTATACCCTTCCACGCTTAGGGTGGACAAAATTATTTACAACAAGGGGTGGTGATGGACAGAGTCTCTGAATTAAGCAGAGTACTCTCACCCAGTCAAGAGATCAGGGCTAGATCCAACACCGTTTTTTAGCTCATTGCACCATCCCAGTTTCAGAACCTGGCTGTATGCAAATTAGTCTGTCCCTGGCCCAGTGCATCATGGGAACAGGGCAGACCAGACTACAAAAGCCAATTCTTACACTGGGAAGGAAACAAGCTTCCGGGGACCGGTTTCTGGCATTTCAGCCGTCTTCGGCCCGGCTTGCTTGAATCCTGATGGTGCAATGAGCAAGGGACTCACATCTGAGTGATGGATCAAGCCCTGATCTTTGGACTGGGTAAGAGTGGTCTGCTTAATTCAGACACTCTGTTCATCACCACCCCCTTTTCTGAATCGTTTTGGCCACTATAGGTGTGGCAGGGTATACTCAGACATGAGTCCCTTGCTCACTGCTCCATCAGGATTCAAGCAAGCCGGGCCGACGACGGCTGAAATGCCAGAAACCGGTCCCCGGAAGCTTATCTCCTTTCTGGTGAAGAATTGGCTTGGTAGTTTGGTCTGCCCTGTTCCCATGATGCACTGGGCCAGGGACAGACTAATTTGCATATAGCCAGGTTCTGAGCTGGGATGGGGCAGTGAGCTAAATAACGGTGATGGATCAAGCCCTGATCTTTGGACTGGGTAAGAGTGGTCTGCTTAATTCAGACACTCTGTTCATCACCACCCCCTTTTCTGAAGGTAGCATAGCTGGCGGCCTAGGGGTGGAGGACCGTTGTGCAAATACCCCGGGGAGGACTCTGGATATGCTTGGTCCCTGAGATTCTTCGATGTCACCGCCTACCATAAATGTCATAAGTCCTGGATGTTGGGTGCCATAGTTGAGGGTTTCACCTAAAGACACGTCCTGCGGTGCCCTAGTCCAACCATCACATATACCTGCGCCAGGAGACGGCGTGGGGTGCACTGGAAGGGAGAGGCGGCGCGAACGAGCCTCCCCCACCTCCCCAGGTGGAGGTTTCTCAGCTACACCCCTAAAGACACGTCCTGCGGTGCCCTGGTCCAACCATCACATATACCTGCGTCAGGAGACGGCGTGGGGTGCACTGGAAGGGAGAGGCGGCGCGAATGAGCCTACCCACCTCCCCAGGTGGAGGTTTCTCAGCTGCACCCCAGCACTTCACTCGACATAGGCGGCTGGCTCCCAGGGTCCGGCGGAACTTTTAGCCTTTTGGTGACTCTTCCATTCTGGACCTTGTCCCACAATCCGTTTGACCTGAAGACACGTCCTGCGGTGCCCTGGTCCAACCATCACATATACCTGCGCCAGGAGACGGCGTGGGGTGCACTGGAAGGGAGAGGCGGCGCGAACGAGCCTCCCCACCTCCCCAGGTGGAGGTTTCTCAGCTGCACCCCAGCGCTTCACTCGACAAGATGAGTTGCGCCCGCTCCTGCGGCACAGTGCCTCGCTCGGCCAGCTGAATTACGGCTGCTCTTGCTATTACAGCGTCTCACCCGCCTTCCGGCTGAATTGCACCCACTCTTCCGGTACAGCGACAGGCGGCTGCCACGGAGCTCAGGAAATGGCGGTCGGCTCCACAGACTTGGGCCTGGCCTGCAAGGATGGCTCTGGACAACCCTGGAACTCGGACGCTTGACTGCTACGGCATGGGCCCCATTCCCAAAAGCATCCCCTCAGCCTTGAAGATACTACAAGAGTCAACGGGGCCCCCGACTCCCGCAGACTTCCGGTGGGGAGCTTCTGCCATGATTGCTCGCAGAATGGCCACGACGTAGCCACGGGGTGCTCTCATGCTGACGCCAGCTTCAGTCTGAAACATCCAGAAACACTGTAGTATCGCATTGTCGCGTAATGCGTCATATGACGCGCCGCGTTAGCGCATCCGGTGCGCGAAGCGCAGCTTCCCGGAAGCAATCCGAGGCGCGGCGCGAAGCGCGTAACGTAAGCATAACAGGTCATGTGACTTGTTAATAAAACTTTTCATTGGTTCATTTCACTTTTGGTTTCCTAATGATGTAAGGCTAGGTCATGTGACCTAAAAGTAACACTTTTCATTGGTTTAGAACTAAACCACACCTCCTCAGGTGGTGGTTGAGCAAGAGGTGCCCCCCCTCCCCACCTTCATGTTGCCTGATTCGGCCAGCTCAATCGATCGAGCATGAGACTCTGTTGTGATCTGAAGAACCGCTGCCTGCGGTGCCTCACAGAACCGCTTAATGGAGGCCCCCGAGGGGCGGTGTGGTGGCGCGGACTTGGAGGGGGCGCTTATCTCCTACCCCGTCCCCAAGTCTCGCTTGGCCAGCTGAGTTCCGATCACTCTTGCGGCCTACGACATGGAGAGGCCGAGGCGTTGACTAGGCGGGACCTCCGGCCGCAACCACAGCGCCAACGATCGCTGCTGACGGAGGGGAGCCTTGCCGGTGAGAGCCACTGATCTGAAGAACCGCGGCCTGCGGTGCCCCCATGAGCCGCTAGACGGAGGCCCACGAGGGGCGGTGTGGTGTGGTGGCACGGACTGACAAGGGTCGCTTGGCTCCTGCGCCCTCCCCAAGTCTCGCTCGGCCAGCTGAGTTTCGCCCACTCTTGCGACCTACGACATGGAGAGGCCGGGGCGTTGACTAGGCGGACCCTCCGGCCACAACCACAGCGCCAACGATCGCTGCTGACGGAGGGGAGCCTTGCCGGTGAGAGCCACTGATCTAAAGAACCGCTGCCTGCGATGCCTCCCTGAACAGCTTAACGGAGGCCCCCGAGGGACGGTGTGGTAGCGCGGACTGGGATGGGGCACTTGGCTCCTGCGCCCTCCCCAAGTCTCGCTCGGCCAGCTGAGTTTCGCCCACTCTTGCGGCCTACGACATGGAGAGGCCGGGGCGTTATGGATCAGTATGAGCAAATTGATCTCAGTCTTGTTGCCCTGGTGTGGCCTGAGATCGCCCCCGACATAAGCGGCCGGCTCCCGGGGTCCGGCGGAACTTTTAGCCTTTTGGTGACTCTTGTCTTCTGGACCTTGTCCCACAATCCGTTTGACCTGAAGACACGTCCTGCAGTGCCCTCGCAATGCGGCCTGGTCCCTGAATGTGTGCAGGGGGACGGTATTGATTGGATCAAGATGGCGGCTTCACACAAAGCTGACTCAAGTGTTGCTGCTGATGCTATGCAGACAAAAACTGGTTTTCAGTTTGTACATTCTTCAGGCTTTTTCTTCATAAATGTAACAATATGAGACTCACTAGGAGAACGTCCGTTTATCTTTCCTTTCAAAATGCTGCCAACAATATTTTCTGAATGGAAGACACCATCTGAGATCGCCCCCGACATAGGCGTCCGCCCCCCGGGGTCCGGCGGGACTTTTAGCCTTTTGGTGACTCTTGTCTTCTGGACCTTGTCCCACAATCCGTTTGACCTGAAGACACGTCCTGCGGTGCCCTCGCAATGCGGCCTGGTCCCTGAATGTGTGCAGGGGGACGGTATTGATTGGATCAATATGGCGGCTTCACACAAAGCTGACTCAAGTGTTGCTGCTGATGCTATGCAGACAAAAACTGGTTTTCAGTTTGTACATTCTTCAGGCTTTTTCTTCATAAATGTAACAATGTGAGACTCACTAGGAGAACGGCCGTTTATCTTTCCTTTCAAAATGCTGCCAACAATATTTTCTGAATGGAAGACACCATCTGAGATCGCCCCCGACATAGGCGGCCGGCTCCCGGGGTCCGGCGGGACTTTTAGCCTTTTGGTGACTCTTGTCTTCTGGACCTTGTCCCACAATCTGTTTGACCTGAAGACACGTCCTGCGGTGCCCTCGCAATGCGGCCTGGTCCCTGAATGTGTGCAGGGGGACGGTATTGATTGCATCAAGATGGCGGCTTCACGCAAAGCTGACTCAAGTGTTGCTGCTGAAGCTATACAGACAAAAACTGGTTTT
Source organism: Lissotriton helveticus (assembly GCF_964261635.1). Lineage (NCBI taxonomy): Eukaryota > Metazoa > Chordata > Amphibia > Caudata > Salamandridae > Lissotriton > Lissotriton helveticus. The sequence goes on along the minus strand of NC_136059.1, from coordinate 2,100,080,458 downwards.
CAGTTTGTACATTCTTCAGGCTTTTTCTTCATAAATGTAACAATGTGAGACTCACTAGGAGAACGGCCGTTTATCTTTCCTTTCAAAATGCTGCCAACAATATTTTCTGAATGGAAGACACCATCTTGTAGCATAAAGGGCTGCGTCAAGGGTGGTATTGCCCAGAATGTCTTGTTTTCTAGTGCTCGTAATGAAGAAGCCAGAACTGCCGAAAGGGATTCTGGTCCTGCCGCTACTTATTGGACACATTGAACTATACTCTGGTCCTGCCTGACCTCGACCAAAATGGCGCCAGTATGGGAGCGAATTGTAACTCCTTATGACGTTCTAGTTACTTAGCCTTGACGTTATGGGGGATGTATGCGGTCTTTATGCACATTGCGGGCGGGGAAGGGTACTGACTAGGAATACGGACAACCCTATTGATGTCGATTTTTCATTATTGATTATTGTATTAATAAAGCTTCGAAATAATGTTACCCATGATACTCGCCCATGGTATGCGTATTGACGATTTTATTGTAACTGATCCTGTTATACTTTCAATTAAAAAATCAACCTTCACTGATCCTGCAACCGTTTGTCACGTTTAGTTTTTTTAATTAAATGGCTCGCTTGTTACATACTCCTACACCCCTGGCTTTTGAAAGACACCATCTTGTAGAATAAAAGACTGCGTCAAGGATGGTATTGCCCAGAATGTCTTGTTTTCTAGTGCTCGTAATAACGAAGCCAGAACTGCCTTGGTATATTCCAATATATGCCAAAGACAGAAATGGAATTAGTCCAATCAACATTGTGCACAAACTGAGAAAGCAAGGAGACATGTTAATAAATCTGTTTCTGCTTTTCTCAGAGATTATAGCATGGGTTCTATTTACCACAACAACTTGCGTTACCACATGCAAGACATCTATAGGACAGATGGTGTTCATTTCACGGATAAGGGAAACAGAATCTTCCTCTGCAACATCAGACTCTCCATCGGTACTTACTTATAAATGCAGAAAAAACTCAATTAACACAAGGGCTCTTTTCAGAGCCACCTTATATCAAAGCACTCAAACTTCTGATTTATCTCCATTTTCACACTCTTGTAAATAGGTGTGCGCGCCCGGGTGCGTGCACCCCGCAACTTAAAAAAAAAAATATATATATATTTTCGCGTTTAAGGGCCTTACTGCACACCCTGAGAGAACCTATGCAGCAAAACAATCTCTACCTTCTCCCCTTTCCATGTTCCAACGCTTTGAAATGACAATATATTTACTCGCAGTGACAAAATGGCGGTCAACACTTCCTGATTTCCTTCGAATCGAACGTTAACAGACGTCACGCAGCAACAAAAAAAATTCCGCTCGCGCGCAGCCGCTTGAGTGCGCGCACCCGTCCGCGCTTATAGATATATAATTGACTTTAACTTTAATTTTCTCATCAACTACTGAACGGATTTACACCATTCCAAAAAAACGTAATCTGCGAGCCGGACTCTACAGTTTTGCCAAATTTCTTATAAATCCATTCAGCCGTTCGACCTGTAGCCGTGTCTAAACGTCCTATGGAAAATAACATGGAGAAAACACGTTTTGGGACCCCCCTTTTATCTCAGCCCCCACTTCACCAATCCCCCCCAAACTTTCAGGGAAGGAGCGCAGCGAACCGAGCCATCTTCTTTGAGAAATTCGCAAAGATTCATCCACCAGGGCCAAAGTTAATCCAAATAGAATGTTGAGGATTTCCTATGGAAACTAGGTCCTAACTATAACTACCTACTTGCGACCGCCAGTAGGTAATATATATATATATATATATATATATATATATATATATATATATATATATATATATATATATATATATATTACCTACTGGCGGTCGCAGGTAGGTAGTTATAGTAAGGACCTATTATGCATAGGAAATCCGCAACCTTCTATTACAAATATCTTTGGCACCGATTGTTGAATCTTTGTGACATTTTTCAAACGTTTGGCCAGCTCTGGTCTGCTCCTATCCTGAGAGTTTCGGGGTGATTCGTCAAGTGGGGGCCAAGAAAAAAAAGGGGGTCCCAAAACGTGTTTTCTCCATTCAATTTCCCATAGGACCTTTAGCCACAGCTACAGCCTGAATGGCTGAACGGAATTACACCAAATTTGGCAAAGAGGTAGTCCTCGGTTCAGACTTGTGCCTTTTGCTTTTATGGTGCCAATCTGCTCAATAGTTCCTGAGAAACTAACAGTTAAAGTCATTTATATATCTATGGGTGCAGTGGATCCGCAGAGTGTGCGAGGATTGTCATCGTACCATAAGCGCATCCTTCCGATCATGCACTGAATGCTAATTGGCTGTCAAGTGGTTGTCAACATTCAAACCCAGGAACTGTTGGCAGACATTTTGTGCCTCAGTAGAAGCGAGGCTGAGGAAGTCAGTAGAATATGTGTGTAAAAGAGAGAAAGGGGGCAGGGTAGAAATTATTTTACCCTCTAGATCTGCTTAGAGGGTCCCAGAAGGACCCCCAGGGCCCACTATTTTATTTATTTTTAAAATCTGGCAGGTGCGTGTAGGGTGCGCGGACCGTTTTGTAAAATAAATAAAATAAAACTGAGATTTTTTTATAAATAGTCCCTGAGGGGTTAAATACCGGGGGCAAAATTATTACATATCATGAGGGCCCAGAGGGGCCCCAAGCCACGGGGATCATCATCCCCGGGGCTAATAAGAAAAAATGGTGGGGGAGGGGTCCAAGGTCCCCAAAGCCGCGGGGACCACCACCCCTCGTGGCTTTATGTATTGTGGGAGGGGGACTGCGTGGCCCCCTCCTGGAGGACAGGAGGGCTTCTTTACCACCCGGGTTGCAAAAAAAAAATGGTTGGGAGGGTTGCAATGTCTCCAAAGCCCCGGGGACCACCACTCCCCGGGGAATTATGTATTGTGGGAGGGCCATTTCCTGCAGTGTCCCGGGGTGTCCAGCCCGCTCTCCCATAGCAAGGAAATCTGTTCTCTCTTTCAAAATCTAAATCAGATTGCTTTTTCACATGGGGAGCTGCATGTTAGTAGGTCTCTATGTGGAAAAGCATTGCCAGCTCCCAAACGCGTAGAAGTTATTCACCAAAGGCGCTGGAGTCATGCATCCTACAGATTATGAGTCATGCATCCAGCGTGTGCACACCAGGGGGCCGCACTGAGCGCTGCGCTGGGTGCGCGACTTTTAATTTTACCCTATAAAAATAGCCCCTAGCAGTAATTTCTAATATTCCCGGGAACCCTGTCCCACGGGTCTTATAAAAAATGTTGGGGACTGTGGGGGGACCCACAATGCCCCTACAATCCCGCTGGCTCCCCACGCTCTTTGGGAGCCGGCATTGCTTTTCCGCATGGGGAGATGCTAACTTGCATGTGGAAAAGGAATCTGGTTTGGATTTTGAAAGTGAGAACAGATTTCACTGCTGTGTCTTTCAAAATGAAAACTAAGTTTGCTATGGGAGGGCGGGAGGTGCGAGACTCCTGCTCTCTCATAGCAAACAACAGTGTCCCGGCGTAGGCACCCCGGGACACTGCAGGAGTCGGAACTGGGGCGTGGCGGTCTCCAGGGCCTTTGAGGGGTCCATGCGGAGGGCCACGCAGTCTGCTTCCCACAATACACAAATACCCGGGGGTGATGGTTCCTGGGGCTTGAGGAGGGTTGTTGAGGTCCCCACACACAATTTTGAGGGGGGGGCTTGGATGCAAAAGTGGCACCAAGGGGGTTGTAAATCTGGTACACTGTGTTATGTTTTACTTTACTTTCTTTCCTGTAATGTAGAGGACCCAGGGTAAATATAACGGTTTCTGTGCAGCTTGTACCTTTAAACGCTACTCCCAATCAGCTTTCTGCCTGTTATCATAGTAACAGTTCATGGAACACTTACGTGAGCACAGAGGTTAGAAGTTCACCACACTATGTTGCTAATGGAAAAAGTTACTGTGCTGGAGTTTTAAAACTTTTCCATAGGAACGGTTAGTCGTAGCTTTAGACTCTGGTAAAGATCTGGTAAAGAGTTAGCCTCAGAATTATACTTCAAATTATAAATATCATTTCTATTTTTAAATGTTTTCCAAGTATATTATTATCACACTAAATAATAATGAAATGTTGTCAGAAAAAGAAGTCAAATATACTTTTTTAATTAACTTTTATTAAAACAACAATAAATAACTGGAAACGTAACTTAAAGATAACAATTTAATAAATACATAGAAACATAACTTTAACAAAACAATATAATAAACAAAATGTGATATGGACTCCAATAGAAGTACGGTTGGTAATCTGTAAAAGGAAAATGAAAACTAGTGTTTAAAATTAGATCGATGTGACTAAAACATTACAAGTCAAGGTAACACTTGGCAATATTTCCTTATTTTTACATCTGCAGTGGGCCTGATACATTTCACTTGTCTTATAGGCCTGCGTTCAAAAGGTGTCTGTATGGAAGTGCCTACTGCCTCAGATTTACATTATGGATTAACATGTCTTTACAATGATTTAGAGATGAGACAGAATTAGGTGAGAGATCAAGTCATTATGCAGGACAATATTCTTTAGGGCTTATTTACAAGACAGTTGTGCCACTTTTGTGTTACTTTTCCCATGTTGAAAGTGATGCAAACGTGGCGCAAGAGGCTTGTAAATAAGCTCTTTTACTTTTAATGCATTTAATCTGAGGGATTGTATATCTAGACCACTCTGCTTACCTTGTGTAAACACTGTGACCAACAGAGTTCACAACTTGAACTCAGCTTTGGTTCTACACGTCAACGTGGACAGCAGCGTCCATAACTTTAAAAGAGAAAGAGAAACGATATGAGAGAGAGTGTTAGAGAGAAAGAGAGAAAAAACAACATTAAAAGTGTGAGAGAGAGAAAGTTATAGATGGAGCAGTTAATACTGGAGAAATTACTCGTAGCTCACCTTTAGCCTCCGTTGTGTGTCCAAGCACGGGCTGGTTCATAGTGCACCCTCCAGTTTAGTGATCTGAAAGATAGTATATAGAGTTAGTAATAGCATAGTACATACAACTGCACACGTATATTTTTGGTTTATTTATTTGAACACTCAGGAATCTATATTACAACAAGTTCCACTGTAAAGAGGTGCCTGTGAGCTATTTTTATTCCAAAGTAGTGTATCCCATGCATTCCCACTGCATAGCGGTGAGTTCTCTATATTAGATATCTAGACTGTTGCATCCCATTGACTCGCAGAGTCCGTAGGTGAGTGTTTTTCTTGGGAGCTCGTACATCAGCCCTCAAACTGTTGTAACCGATCTACTCTCACTGCCCGGAAGTAATAGTACATTCCTACGCAGTGAAGCTGCTGCACACTACCCACTCTCTCCTTTCACAGATGACTTGGCATTGTTTCAGAAACAAGCTTCTTTGCTCACCTTGTGCCATTAGACAGATTCAAAGAGGGTGCACTACGTGTCGAAGCAGCCTTCTCAGAAGTTGATACGATGGCCACGCATCATCGCAGAATCCTCGAACGTTGAGCTTTAGAGGTGTTGGGGGGATGCCAGTTTGAAAAACACAAGATAAAAAGGAAGTTAACATTGTGTGTCATTTTTTTTTATCAAAGGAGAGAGGAAGTTAGAGAGTGACTGCAAATAATATTCGCAGCTCACCTTTCTGTCACCGGTGTGTTTTTCACCACTTGCCAGGACATAATGCACCCTGAAGCTCTACATATACATAAAACATTAGTAAAAGAAAGATGTTATGATTGGTATTTGTTACTATATTAATGTGGAGTTGAATAACATCGCCCTTTCACACACCTTCCCTCTCTCATTTAAAAACAACCATTTGTATAGTTTATATTCCGGATGTTTGACCGATTCTTAAAACGTTCCTGCTATTGGAAAAAAATATATACATGCAATAAGATACACTATATAGGACTGTAACACTTAAATCGCTGCATCTCTTTTTTGTATCCAGTCTGCTGCACCGCATCGACTCCACCGAGGCCTCATTGCTCACCTTTTTGTGGGCAGGACACATCTACATCATACAGTCCTGCTCTGCCACTAAGAAGTCTCACATATGGTGCTGAGTTTTGATATCGCTATGGCTAACGACATACTTGTGCTCCCATCATCATCATCGCAGGTTCTTCACCCGCTCAGTCCTTCCGGTACTGCTAACTCAGTAACCAAAGAGGCCACGCACTTGATGGTGGGCCCCCTGTTCGGTGGTTCTGGCCTACATGAGGCATCCGAACCACCAGGACGGGCTTGCAATGGGGGCTAGTCTAAAATGGCGTACAACACATGCGCCCCGTCTTTTTTTAGGTAGGTCACGTGTGTAGTGCCTGATGCGCTGGATGGGTGTGGTATGGGTGTATACCAGCCAAGGAGTGTGTGTGTGCCGTTCTGACAACTAGACCTGGAACTAATAAATCAGTACAATGGAAATCTGAGCAATGTTTTGTTTTTGATTTTTCCTGGTAGCGTAAGTGGAGTGGGCTGGCCTGACATATGGCAGTGCTGCGCGAGGCTCTCAACCATGATTACGGAGCTATGAGCGTGATCCCATCATGAGTTATATGAGAAATCAAGTGATTCGGGTGTCTGTTTTGTAGTGCTGACATCACCCGGATCTTAAAAGCAAATGTATCATTATATATGTAAAGTTCCACAACTTGGCCAACATGGAAGGTACAGGGTAACACTGACTCTATATTGGTTCATAGTTGCATACATAAAAGATGGAGGACATGACGTATTTTTGTGATTATAAATGTTTATTGTACATTCAGTGGAGTGTTGTAGCTGTAGTAATACAGGGCTGTGAAAGGTTTAAGTTGTAGTTTTTGGCACATGAAGGGCAGCTAATATATATATATATACGTATGTGGCCATTCAGGTAGACTGTAGAACTTGATACTGGAAAACAGTGTTTGAGGCTCGGAGTTACGTCCACATCCTGTTATTGTAGAGTAATGATGTTATGTACACGTGCCTGAAAATGTATTGTAAATACGGTGCTCAAGTAAATAGCTGATATCGTTTTGGGTTGATTTTGCGCTATGAAAATGCTTTAAAAAAAAGAGGTATAGCCCACACTTACTGTCACAGGTAAGATGGTTGCATATGCTATTTATAGCACAATATAATGTGGTAGGGCGGAGGAGCAGCATTTTACAAACAAAATAAATACACAGACACAAATAGATAGTTGAAATGGGTACGGGCACGTGTTCTCGACTCCATTTTATTACGTTGTTGTTGGTAACAATTAGAATAGTAATCATGATATCATATACAGATATTTAATCATAAACGGTTTATGACTTCTGCTGTACAAAGGTAGGAGCATTGTATGTGAAATAATACACAGAAGATTCTATCTTAAAGGGTTCATGAGATGTGGTGCACTGAGGTAGGGGCGGTTTTTGTGGAGCCTGCGATGATGCGTGGTACAGGTAGACCGTACTGCTAAAAATGTGTTTTGGCTATTGAATTTTGCCTTAACAAGGGCATGTGGTTAGTGGTACGTCTGGTGTTGATCGTGTGCTCACCCTGCGATGATGCGTGCTCTGAGAGGGCTGTACTGAAATCATTCACTGTTGCATACTGAACTATATGAACTTTGAGGGGGGAAAAAAGAAACAAGTATCGATGGTTATCAATTGCTCTGCAAACTAGGTCAACTGATTGCTCCACATAACAAATTAAACGATTGCATTTCACGTAGTGCATTCTAACTTTCTCAAAATGGGGATGTATGTCTGGTGGGTATTTTGAAGGGGATATCCCAGAGGTACTTGGTATTACCGGTGGTGGAAGTACATTTTGGCGCAATTTGTTATCATAGTTCACAGAATGCAACGATTGAAGGTGCTTGCGCATACTAGCAGTGCGACAGCACTATTTTTTTTCTCTGCTTTAAATAAATCGAGGCTGAATTTAATGCTGTCTGTAGTGTAGATGAAAAGGTAAATTCAAGTTGTGAACCCTGCTGTGCACAGTATACATGGAAGCTAGTAGTCAGTACAGTTATAGAACAATGCTTTCTTTCACATCTTTTAACAAAATCTGAATACATACAGTATAATTGTCTCTTAATTAAATAAATCAAGGTTGAATTTCCTACTGCAAAGGTGAACTCAAGTTGTAAACCCTGCTGTCCACAGTGTACATCATAGGGTGGAGTGCATCATCTGCAATTATAGTGGAAGTGGAGGATCAAACATGTATGCAACGTGCAATTTAGTATTCAACTAAATCTATAAGTGATTAAAAAAATAATTTAAAAGAAGCATACTAAAGGGATATTGTGTAGGGTGTGATAGGTGTTATACTTAGTTTGGTTTCCACTGAGTTAGTGGTACCTGAAACAACAAGGTTCTGTGGAGCCTGTGATGATGTGTGGACTGGGCCGGACGTACTGATAGTAATGTTTTTTGTCTTGTGAATTCTGGCTTAGTAAGGCCAAGTGGAGATTTTGTGTAGGTTTGAAGCACGTTACTTTATTTGGTACTGCACTTTGTACATAATGAATGAAGAATCAGTTAAATTCTGCCTGAATATGGCTATGTGGTGATGAATTATGGTGCACTGAGCTAGTAGTACCTTTGGGACTGAGCGTATACCTAACCTGCTATGATGCATGGTCCGGATAGGCTGCACTGGGGATAATGTCTTTTGACTACTGAATTTTGCCTTAATAAAGGCTTGTGGTGATTATTTATGGTGTACTGAGTTAGTGGTACGTCTGGTGTTTAGCGTGTGCTCACCTTGCGATGATGCTTGGTCTGAACGGGCTGCACTCAAAGGATTGAATGTTGCATGCTGGACTGTATGTACTTTGAAGGGGAAAAAAACTTGCTATCGATGGGTATGAATTCTTCAGCAACAAAATTATCAAAATCAGATGATTCTTCCAGTGGTGTAGCCATTTTTGTCTCAAAAAAAGAAATTCAGGTTTCCAATGAAGAGAAAGTGAGGTTCAAATTGTGACCTATGCTATCCACAGTGTAGACTATCATTAAGTGTACCTTTGCACTTGCAGCATGAAATTCATTATTCAAGTAAATCTATAAGTGATATAAAAAAAGTTGTTAAAGGGAGCATAATAAAGGGATATTGTATAGGTTTTGAAAAATGTTATACTTAGATTGGTATTGTAGTCTGCAAATAATAAATCAACAGTGTAATTAATTGTGAGCTCTGATGACTGCAGTGTAGGCAGGAGGCAGCGGTTAGCAAGAGATAATGACCATGTGGCATTGATTATTGGTAATTTAGTGTGTGTGCAGGCAGCAATGATAAGTGGTGCAAAGAGTTAGTGGCACCTGAAGCAACAAAGTTCTGTGGAGCCTGCAATGATGCATGCTCCGAGCAGGACGCACTGGTAGCACAGTCTTTAAACTCAAGTTTTCTAATAAGTATTGGTTGTCCTTTCGCGGGAGAAAGTTGAAGTAGATCTCCAAAACGTATGATGTATTTTCTACTAAATATGACATCTGACTCAAGACGGTCACGTGGCGATGATTTTTGGTGCATTGAGTTAGTAGTATCTTTGGTGCTGAGCTTGTACGTACCTTGCGATTATGAGTGGTAAAGTGGGGGCCGCATTCTGACCAATGTCTTTTCTCTATTGAATTCTGCTTGAATACAGCCACGTTACGATGAATTAGGTTGCAGTGAGTTACTGGTACCTTTGGCACTGAGGTGTACGAAACCTGCGATGATGCGTAGTATGGGCAGGCCGCACTGGGAGTAATGTTTTTTGCCTAGTAAATTCTGTCTTAATAAGGCCACGGTGAGATGACTTGTGGTGCAGTGAGTTAGTGGTATCTGGAGAACTCAGCGTTTGCGCACCCTGAGATGATTCGTGGTTCGGGCGGGTCGCACTGGTACAATGTCTCTTGGCTATTGGAATACGTCATGTGCAATCGCCATTCCACCTGAATTGTGAACCCTCACAATGTAGATCGAAGGCAGTTGTCAGTACAGATATCGACAAATGATGTTTGTGACTTATGTGAAAAAAATCGGAACACAGACAGTGGAATTGTCTCTGCATCACATAAATCAAGGATGAATTCCCTACTGTTCATAGTGTAGATGGAAAGCTGAATTCAAGTTGTGAACCCTGCTGTCTGGAGAGTACATTTATGGCAGTAGTCCACAGAAACATCGACAAATGCTTTTTTGTCACATACCTTAACAAAATCTGACTACATGGTAGAATTGTCTCTGTCTTCAATAAATCGAGATTGAATTCAATGTTGACTGTAGTGCTTCTCCACTTCTGGTATCAAGTGGTAAACTCTGTTGATCACAGTGTACACTTAAAGGTAGTACTTAGTACAGACATAGATGAATGTTTTTTGTGGCATCCATTAACCAAATTGACTCTGCCTTGCATAAATCAAGGCTAACTTGAATGCTGTCCGTAATTGTCTATGTATTAAATAAATGAAGGCTGAGTTTCCTACTGTTCAAACTTTAACAAAATCTGAGGACATAGTACATTGTCTCTGGTTTAAATAAATGGAAACCAAATTCAATGTTTTCTGTAGTGCTGATGCGCAACTGGTATCAAGTTGTCAATTTTACTAGCCGCAGACTAGATTGAAGGCAGTACTCAGCACAGATACCATCGACAAATTTAGATCCAAAGTTGATTTCAAGTTGTGAACCCTGCTGTCCGCAGTGTCGATGGAAAGCACTAGTCGATACAGACATAAGTCTGCGGTGGTGTGGCGCTAAGTTCACAATGGGCCTGTATCGAAGAGGCATGGAGTCATGGCGGCAGCCACGTGGCAGGGTACGAACCTTCGCTGCAGCGCAGTCTGTTCTCTTTGCAGAAGTGAACCACGCCCAAGGCGTAGACTAATTATGTATAGTCTTACGTTGACGTTGTTTACGTTGGACTAGCCCACTTCACTTCTGTTTCAAAGGGGGGGTGAACACAGCTACATGACCGAAATATTCCTCAGTGTCTGAGATAATATGGTTGCGTCCACTATTCAGAACACTACACATATCAGTTGTATATCTACACACTGAGAAGTTTTTGATTTCTATAGTGAATTGTGTACATTATTTCACTGGTAGTCTTAGCGTTGTGTACATTATTGTTGATGTTCGAGTTCTTTCCCTTATACATACTCTGTAGATTGAGCTAGTGTACTGTTGAGGAGATATAGTATTTTGAAAAGGTCCGTTATCCTGTTTTGCGCTGCCTCTGAGTTAGTGGGAGAGGGGTCCGTGGGGATGGTTGTGGTGGTCGTGGCGCTGGGTATTGTGATTTTGTTGGGTGTCGGAAGTGTATAATTAGAACCTCTGTCACATATTGCTATTTAAACATGGGTGTGAGTTGGATGTAATTCACGCAGTACATATTCGACGTTCTTACAGTAGTTAAATGTTGATGTTAATTTGCTAGTGGTAAGTGGAACTATTGCCTGATTTGTTTGGTGGCATTGCAGATTTTGTTTCTTGTTGAAAATTGGGGGAAGTGGTCAACATCATAAGTAGGAATTGACATTTAAAAAACCTTTGAAATTCACTGAAAAAAACATAGGTTTCAGGCAGGTTATAGTTAGGAATTAGCATTTAAAAAATCTTTGAAATTCACTGAAAAAAACCATAGGTTTTACAGACGTTATAGTTAGGAATTAGCATTTAAAAAACATTAGAAATTCACAGAAAAACCATAGGTTTCAAACGTTATAGTTAGTTGGACATTTCACTCATACAAAACGATAGAAATTCCGCTGTTATAATAAGTTGAGCTAACTACAACTTGCGCCAACACAATGCACTGCTGATGACATCACACATTACATCATTTATCACATGGTCAGTGATATCACTGATGACATCTCAAATGGCATCACTGATGACATCATCCACATGAAAATCTGATGCACCTCATAATACTCTAGTATAACACTTGATACAGCCACTCTAAAATACAAACTATCATTTTCAAAACAATGAACACCCCAATACCAGTTAGTACATATCCACTCACTAATTCCTAGCTCAACACACACATCCACTCATTCACCCATACAGTCACTCATACATATAGTCAGCCATCAATACAGCATTATCATATGCACTCAAGTTTTAGGGGTGTTATAGTTAGCTGGATATTTCACTCATACAAAACCATTGAAATTCCTCCGTTATAGTTAGTTGTACTAACTGTAACTCTCGTGCCCGCAATCCACTGTTGAAGATGTCACATATTACATCATTCATGACGTGGTCAGTGCATATACATAGTGACCCTTCTTCAATAGATTTTTGGTCTGCTGATACTTAGATTTTGCTTTGTAAACAGAGAACATCATGTTACTTTGTTCCTAACACAAGTACGTTCATAGGCAACACTATTCCAATAATCACTTTAACTGTGAGTCTATACAAGAAACATTAAAATCAATACAGATAATAATAAAAACCAATACAATAAAAACAAGTTGTTGAAGTGGTGTTTCAGTGGACTTGTGTTGATTGACTCCACCTTCTTCAGGACAAGCTTATTGCAGAAAACACAATGTTGTTCACTCTACAAATAAAAGCATTCAATAATCAATATACAATAAAAGAGGACCACTTTTATATACAAAAACCAGGCTGATGATTAGCCCATACTTCATACACCAGTTCATATCTTACAAACATCTCTCCTATTCCTCTATATAAACAGATCATGAAGAAGTTAAAAACTTTTTTGTTCTCACATTAAAATTAGTATTCTATATGTATAGATTGTTTTCAAGAGAGTGTACTATCATCCATTTCTCATTCATCTTCATTATCAACGACCCCCACTTAATATTAGAAAACACTTACTTCAAATTTATTCTATAAACCATATTGGTGTCTCCCCAACATTTGGGTGATAAATCACTTCCAGTGTGTTAAAATCACCAGGAAATTACTTTGCCGAGAATTCCTCTCTTTTATTCCTTCACTCTGAAAGATACATATCTGCATGATTATCCTATCTAGTAATGTCATAATATTTATATTATTAATTATAGATATTACAATGCACTTGCTTACACTTTTTTCCAATAATGTATATATCCAAACATTCCAAAAGTCAATGAGTTGTTGTAGTCTTAGTCTCTTTAGAATAGGGTTATAAAGGCACTATTAGTTGCTCCAACCTTAAGGATTTTCCAACTTTTGAGGTACCATTTAGTATTCCTCATCCACAGTATCTATAAAATATATATAAATAAATATATGTTTAGACTTAGGGTAAATCTTATGTTTTTAGTTATATAGCCCAAATTATGCTTAAATCATGATTTGTTTATTAATACATCATTGAATATTAACCCCTAATGTTATAGTCCTATACCCATTTTTATTAAGAGAAAGGAATACATTTAGGGGAATCATACATATAATCTGTGTGTTATTTGTTATTTTGTCCAAATCATTTAGGACAAAGCATCATTCTTTTTTTCTTTTTTTGTGGACTATCCTGGGTCAGTGTAAAAAAGATTGCTCTTACATTAGCATATGGAGTACCCCCTTGGAAGACAAAGGGAATTTGTATACAATATGAGAACTATCCTGGAATGGCAAAAATCATGTTATTTATCTACAGAGGTATAGGGGGCCATTGTCTTCCATACAATATCTTGGCAGTTGAATAATATATCTCTGATACCCTTTAAGACAAAGCACACTCTTTATCATTACATAATTACCCAGCAGTTATGTTCATCCCTCTATTACCAAGTCCAAAGGCCTAGATGTTTGACGTCCCACTAGGTCATTGTATGTCTAAGTTCTAATTGACACTTACTGCGTCTATGCTCACTCCCTCAGTTTGATCGCGGATCACCCACCCTAATGGTGAACTGCAGTCGAGACGCAGCCGAATATATGCGACTTCTCGTTTGTCAACTCAACTGTCGCTCTGCTCGTGATTGACTATATGGTGCTTCAGGGTCGTAAAAAAAGAAGAACAATCCATTTAACCCATTAATATGGAGGGTATCTTAGAATATCCCATTGATAATACTCGTCTTAACCATTACATTTCAACAGATGGGAAATATAAAACTATAAAGCTTTTTCATTTATTGTTGTCCTCTATTAGGGAACAATATTATAATATATTACTATTTCTGAAGACTAGCAGACTCCTAAGAGAAAACTATACCCTAATAATTTTCCCTTTAAATGGTACAACACTTTTTGGTTAAATTCAGAAATGTTATACATACCTTTTATTAGGGCAAGACAAAATATAAAGGGAGTCATTAGGATGGTGGGCGGACTTTGTCTGCCTGCGATCCTTTCGTGAAATGGGACCACCCGCCATTGCTGCGAGGTCCCGTCGTTGACATTAGGATGTGCCTGCCACACTGGCGGATGCATCCTGCATTCCTGGCATTGCGGCGGGCGGTACTCTCAGCACCGCCCACCGCAATGCCAGGAAGGCATGTCGTGCAGTTCCAATTTTAGAGAAAGGAAATGTATAGCAAACTCAATGTAAATATACTGCCCTTAAACATATATCTATTTCTGAGTACTGTATAGCATCAAAAAAGAACTTATTCTGAGACAGTAATATATCAAAATTATTTAGCCATTTTATTTCTGTTTTTGTCTTTCTTCTTTTTATATTGTTGATTCTTTTTATCTCATTTTTTCAGTGAAAAGCATATATAGTTCATATAAGTTAACATTCAATTACATATATTAGACATATTCTAAATTAAACAGTGCAACCAAAAAAAAAACCAATACATTAAAGTGCTATACGATATAATCAGTCGATGAAAATTTAGATGAAGGCAATGCGGTGGAATGGAACTACGCGCGTTTCGGCCAGAGAGCCTTCGTCAGGTGACCGTCATTCGTAAGTTACAAACATAGTGATGTGTAACACAAACCTAAACAAAAAAAAATATATATAAAAAATACATATAAGTATGATGCCAATCAATGATGTATTTTGCTATCTGTACAGTAACTATAGGGTCAGTGACTTTACATTTCAGAATACATGTATGTATATATATATAGCAGCAATGATCTCCTATCAATCTATACAATTACAATATCTTGCACTACGTTGCCTGTTATTTGAATCATTTTAATTTCATATCTAACTTGTTTTTTCATACATTTCATTATCAGAGCCATTTATTATTCTATGTCTCATTAGAACATTCTGCCTCAAGAATTCCTTTCCTTTACATCCTTTATATCTAGTTATATTACATTTCTCCATTTAAAGACCTACTTTCTGCATATTCGATTTATGGAAAAAGATGAGAAACGAGACAAGCAAAACAAAGAGATATAGATAAGGTAAAGGTGGTACTTAAATTTATGTTTATCAACTTTGCTAGGTTAATAAAAGCCAGCTATTTACTCACATCCAATAAGTCTGCTGATGCACTTAGTATTTGTATTCCCTAAGGGAGTTGATTATCTCAAATGGCGACGACTTTGCTAAAAACTGCAAAACGGAGCTGCAAAAAAGAACACACGATCTTATTTATACACCAAGAGGATTTGTTTAGCGGTACTGTGGGAGCTAATGGCCTTTCATATTGGTTTTTGGTTAAATTCAGAAATGTTATACATACCTTGTATTAGGGCAAGACAAAACATATAGGGAGTCATTAGGATGGTGGGCGGACTTTGTCTGCCTGCCATCCTTTCGTGAAATGGGACCGCCCGCCATTGCTGCGAGGTCCCGTTGTTGACATTAGGATGTGCCTGCTACACTGGCGGATGCATCCTGCATTCCTGGCATTGCGGCGGGCGGTACTCTCAGCACCGCCCACCGCAATGCCAGGAAGGCATGTCGTGCAGTTCCATACACAACATGGCAGGCACCGCGTGGTGCCTGCCATGTTGTGCATGGAACTGCAGGGGGTATCATAGGTACCCCCCTGTGCACCACCCACCCCCCAGGGTCCCTGGGACCCCACTATGAACCCCCAATTGTTGGAACCGCCTGCCTTTCCGTGGCGGCGTTGCCGCCACAGAAAAACATTCACCCACAGACATGCTAATATGGTTGGGTGTGTCTCCAAGAAATGCAGCTTTTCCGCCCCGTCGGCTCTGCGACTGGGCGGAAAACCGGCAGATTGTCTTTTCATACGCCCGTGTCCCCCCTGCCATGGTAATGTGGTGGGGGAATTTGTAAGCGTGTGGTGGTTTATAGCACGCGGATTACCACCGCCATAGTACGGTGTCATATGAATGAGTGATG
Source organism: Lissotriton helveticus (assembly GCF_964261635.1). Taxonomy (NCBI): domain Eukaryota; kingdom Metazoa; phylum Chordata; class Amphibia; order Caudata; family Salamandridae; genus Lissotriton; species Lissotriton helveticus. The sequence goes on along the minus strand of NC_136059.1, from coordinate 2,100,064,201 downwards.
TAGGCCCTACATTACTTTATTAAAAACAGTTTGACCATGTAGTAGCATGTTCTATCAGTAAAATATCTAAGTCGTGTATAAATTCATGAGGGCTAGGCAAATAACTAAATAGAAAATATAATCTAAACCTAATTCTCTTTTTGTCATTACCTAAAAAAATATATTAAAATTAGATGAAAATATTTTAGATAACAATTTTGATAAAACAATATATATATATGTGTGGATCACATATACATAGAACTACAGCTTAATCCTTCCATTATACCCTCAGATCTCATATCTGATATGTATACAACATCACTTATCCTGTATCTTAAAAAACTTTACTAAAGTATTGCTCCTAGGTGGAAGAAGATTATGAAGACCTATAGTATTATTACTTTAAAATTCTTACCCATTCATCCCTATTATTGAGACCATACATATATGTTTCAAATTTGCTCATATAATATTGTTCCCTACACGTACGCTTTTTATCAAGATTCCCTTCCTCCTTCTAGTTCCAGTTATCCTTTCCAGTATACACCATTTGATGTCATCTACCTTGTTATTACAGTCTAACCAATGCTTTGGCAGAGGGGCATTTCTTTTACATGTTATTAGAGCTGATCTATGTTTGTTGAGGCATGTTCATATATCTCGATCTGTCTCACCAGCATAGCCTCTTTTACAGGGGCATACAATTAAGTTTATGACTTTTTTTGATTTTACAATTAAACATTGTGTTGAAGATATGTTTAATTCCATCCAACACTATTTCCTACCCTAGTTTGATACAGTTGATGCTTGTACTGCATGGATAGTTGCCTATCAGTACTTTATTATCTATCCCCTCTGATGAGGTTCTCTGGGTTCTCTATATGTATGAACTACACAAGTTCTTATAGTCCTGTTTCTGAAATATGCAAAAAGAGGTTTCTCTAATATTCCAGTATCTTTTTCTGATAGAAGAAAACAATTTCTTTTGATCAAATTCTTTATTTTCTTGCTCATATTTGAGAAATTGGTAACACAAACTATTCTGTCATTCTTTATAGTCTTTTATTTTTTGTTCTCAAAAAGAATGTTTCTATTGAAATATTTTACTCTCTTATAAGCCTGTCTAATTATCTTTTTCGGGTAACCACTTTTTACTAGTTTGTTTTTCAGGGTATCTGTGTGAATTTGAAATACAGTCATCTTCGTGCAGTCTCTCCTCAATTGGAAAAACTGCCCATATGGTAAATTGTCTTTCTGATATCTAGGATGGTTACTTCCATAATGTAGGGTTGTGTTTCTAGCTATTTGGTTTCGTATAAAGTCCTACTTCTAAAATCCTGTCCCTTGCTATAATTTTGACATCAAGAAAGTCACAGAATGTCTGACTCATTCTGGATGTTAATTTTAGATTGGGATCTCCACAGATTAACCATTGTATAAAGATCTCCAGAGTTATTTTGATCAGCTTGGCAGATGAAAAACACATCATCAATGAAGTGCGGCCATTTTGTAACACATTCTGAAAATATGTGTTTTTGTTCAAAGGCTCCGACATACAAACATGCCAAACATGAGGAAATATCACCAGTGGCCTTGTGTGCATTTTGGCTATGGGATTGTTCCTGGTGTGTCTTTATCCTGAAATATGTGATAACTTGAATCCTCCTATTGAGAAGATGATGAGACTAGAAATAGGTAAATCTCCACCAAACGAGGGTCCTTCCTCTTACCTATATGAAGTAAGTGCCTTTTTTTGCTGCAGATGTCCTCATAATCCTCATCATCGACAACTGCCCAAAATCGACAGGAAATGAGATGTGGGCCACTTGTTAAGCTGTCCATGATCCTGGTGAAAGGCCGGAACACCTTTAGATACTACTAAGGTGGGCGGGTCCTAACAGGGAAGCATCCAAGTGATTTTCACATTTGCTTACTCATGGTAAATTAAAGGACAAACCTTATACTCTGCTCTCACCAGTACAGGACAACAAAGAACCCACTCACCACGGTCACATACAGATTGCGATCCAATATATCAACAATGCAGTCACTGCCACAAAGGCTTTCTGATCGTTTTTCAACATGAAATTGCCGAGAAAATGCACTTGCTTTGCCTTTGCCCAGCGCAGGAGTTAGGATCAGCTGTCAGTTCCTGCCAAGCAAAAGCAAACAGCTATGCCCCGGGACAAAGCAGGAGCCGGCCCTGAGGGGATGGAGATCCCCTGGGCCATCTATGGCTCCAGGAGGGGGCTGCATGGTCCAGCCTGAACTACCAAGCCAGGTCCTTCTTGTACTGGAAAGAAGTCTGGTTACAGGGTATCACCTCTCAGCCAGGCTAGCTTGAATCCAGTGGCACAGCAAGCAAGGGAGATGAATTTTTGATTTATTCAGCATTCCATTCATCATTTGTGGCCCCCAAACCCAGGGAGGACCCGGCTTGGTAGTTCAGGCTGGACTGTTCCCATGAGGAGCAGGGTTAAGACTGATTTGCATATGGCTGTGTCCAAACTTGGCTGGCGTAGTGAGCAAAAGAGAAACGGAGTTAACCCAAATCTCATGACTCGGCGAGAATGTTCAATTCATTCAGCATTCCATCCAACATTTGTTGCCACAACATCTTTGTGAAAGGTGCATTTTCAGAATTGTGACTTAAAATCTGACTTTACCATAAAAGAGGATTTTAAATTACAATTCTTTTCAGAACAAGCATGACTTTTTTTTATGTGCCCAATCACAAGCTGGTAATTATTGAATGTAATGAGACAACCCAATCTTATTCTATGGGAGAGGTGGGCCTTGCAGCAGTAAAAACAAATTTAAGAGTTTTTCACTAGTAGGACATGTAAAACTTAAAAGTATATGTCCAGCTTTTTGAAAACACAGCATCCTGAATATGTGCTGTTTAGGGTTAACCTAGCAGTCACTTATGTGTGAAAAAAATAGATTAATGATTGGCAAAAGGTTTATTTTGTCAAGTCAAATTGGCAGGCTAAAACTACAAACAGGCTACAATGGTAGGCATGATACATTTGAAAGGGCAACTTAAGTGTGAGGCACAATACGTGCTGCAGGCCCACTAGTAGCATTTAATGTACATGCCATGGGTACATGCTGTACCATTTTACTTGAGACTTATAAGGCTGCGCTGTTTTGCCCGTTTTTCGTCCTCCTACTTGCCCTGTGGTGATTCATTCAAGCTCCTCACCTGGCTGTCGAGACCCTGTAATTCCCGCCTGCCTTCCGCCACCCTGCTGTTTCTCGACAACTAACAGCGGGGTCGCCGAGTGGAGTGAGGCGAGGGGCTGCCTACAACTCCCGGCAGCCCTCGAGGTCTCCAGCGTCAGAACTCAAGCCAGGAGGCGCATAAAGGTCTCTCCAGTTGCAGTGAGCGGGGCTGCGCTGTTTTGCCCGTTTTTCGTCATCCTACTTGCCCTGTGGTGATTCATTCAAGCTCCTCACCTGGCTGTCGAGACCCTGTCATTCCCGCCTGCCTTCCGCCGCCCTGCTTTTTCTCGACAACTAACAGCGGGGCCGCCGAGTGGAGTGAGGCGAGGGGCTGCCTACAACTCCCGGCAGCCCTCGAGGTCTCCAGCGTCAGAACTCTGCGCCAGGAGGCGCATAAAGGTCTCTCCAGTTGCAGTGAGCGGGGCTGCGCTGTTTTGCCCATTTTTCGTCCTCCTACTTGCCCTGTGGTGATTCATTCAAGCCCCTCACCTGGCTGTCGAGACCCTGTCATTCCCGCCTGCCTTCCGCCGCCCTGCTGTTTCTCGACAACTAACAGCGGGGCCGCCGAGTGGAGTGAGGCGAGGGGCTGCCTACAACTCCCGGCAGCCCTCGAGGTCTCCAGCGTCAGAACTCTGCGCCAGGAGGCGCATAAAGGTCTCTCCAGTTCCCTCTCGCGGGACGCCGGGCGAAGCCCGGGCCAAGGGCGGGCCCGTTTTAGCCCGTTCTAGACCGAGCTAGACTGGGCTGGGCCACCCTTCGTGGTTTCTCTTTTCAAGCAACATACACCTTGAAGACCAGGTAATTCCACTGTTGTTGCTACCAGTAGTCCAAACGTACTACTTTAGGAAGAATCATTGATTTACTTATCATGACCCGGGAGACTAGAAGTAAGACTGCTATGGCCAATGCCTTACCTACTGGCCCTCTCGACCGCTTCATTACACGGACAAATGAAGTCATTAATCAAAGCATATCCCTTCTAGAGCGAAGGGTTTCATATGATCTCGCTATCGCCAGAAGGTCGTCACTGAGTCCTATAGCCTTAGCCCAATCTCCGCTTAAACAGTCAACTGATATACCCGTCTTAACACAATCTCCAGCATTAACACAATTACTACAACTTCAGCCAATTGTCTCAGCAGAGATCCATTCAATCCCGAGATCTATAGATCCCTCTGTTTCGAATCTTTCACTTGACACAGACACCCTAGGGAATTTAGAAAACACACCCGACCTTGAGTTATTACAGTCCCAGGAACCAAGCACAGGCTTTCACCATACGGGGGTAAAGGAGGGAGCTGTCCCTAAGCAAAAAAAAGATAAGAAAAAAAACAAATCAAGAAACACTAAGGCTACTTCTACTAACAATGAAAAACCTAATTCTCCAAATATGCAGAGTTTTCCAAATGCTCCATCCACCCAACCTATCAATTTAACAGACCAACCGGTAAATGTAACCCTTCCTGCTACAGTAAATGCTGGGGAGCCTTGTGGTTTATGCAGCACAAATACCCAGCTCCTGGCAAGCTTTAGGGAAATCCTAAAACACCACCTTCAACCCCTAGAACGTAGCATTATGGTTATTGAAAGACAACTAGCAAAGCTGACCCAAAAACCATCTAGTCATCATAGTATGACTCAATCCAACATAGGGGCTAGCAAGGGAATTTCCAAAAGCTCCACTATTCAAGGCGGTCTAAAAAACGTCCCCGAATCCAAAGCTTCAAATATCTCAACACCTCAAACCACGCAACCAAATGCCAAGAAGCCTCACATTCCCGTTCCACCCACTCCTACCTCTGGAAGCGGGCCAACAGCTACGACCTCGACTATTATCCCACACCAGTCAGCCCCACCTCAACTTGTACCAACTCAGATGACTCCTGACATAGGTTTCGTCCAGTCAAAACCCCAGAGACCAATTCCACCTTTAATTCCCCGGCACCCCATGTTAAATATACCAGGTGATGGGAAAAAGGGACATAAGTCCAGACGACCGTTTCACCTCCCACGAGAAGCGTCCCCCTTCACCGTCATTCTTACGGGGGTTCCGGAAATCCCGGAAACGACGAAGGAACCATCTTGGTCCCTTCAAAATAAGGTCCTACAGTGGCTTAATATTAACAGGCCAACGCAAACTGCCTTTACTAGCAGAATATCCACAGTGCGTAGAGTATCGTGGATAGGCACAGAACCTAAGAGCATACAGGGAGACTGTATAATAGTTAACTGTGAAGACCCGGTTACTGTCGATCACATCTGTCCATGGCCAGTTCTAGCTAAGAGCGGGGGGATTGACGCCTATCGCCTTTCCTTCTTCTATCCTCCGAAACATAATAATCAATATAACAATCAAAATCCAATGGTTCCAAATTGGGAGCATTCACTGGAGAGGCCCTGGGACTATGAGGGCCCCTGGCCTACCCAGAGAAACATCAGTAGAGAATGGCAATTTCGGCCTTGGTTTTCTAATAGAGAACAGGTTCCTCTGGCTGGATGGCAAGGTCTCCCAACAAGAAATAGGTATGACTGTCTGGAAATGGTCGATTGACCGCCAGTCACCCCACAGTGCATGATTCAGTTTCGGAGGACACCTACTCCTCCATCGTCTAATGCCTTGACGAATTTATCGATAAACACAAATCTGTCACTCTCTACTCCTATCAGTGCCCAATCCTCATTACCTTTATCCTGTCCCGCTGTCCCCCCAGGTGCTGCTGTGGAGGATTTTGAAATCTTTTCTGGTCAAATGCCCCCCTTGATTGAGGGTTCCAAGTCTCTTTTACATATAGAGACTCGGACATGCCCTCCCCAACTCACCGTGACTGATAATGCAACTACAGTCTCTTCGTATAATCAAGTAGGTGACTCCCTCCCATCTAACGAGTTGTCCCTATCCGTCTTATATTGGAATATTGCTGGTCTTCGCACCAAGACCAATTTACAATCGTGGGCGGATATGATCAACCAGAACCACATTCTCTGTCTCCAGGAGACTTGGCTAACGGTCCCCGTCCATCTGGTGGGCTATAAAACTTTTTTCATCACAGCAACACAGGGTTTGTCCGGAAGACCTAAGGGTGGTCTAACCATCTATGTAACTAACATCTTATCTTTTACAAAAATTACCACTTTAAAAGAAGAAGCGTGTTACCAAATCTTAAGCATCAATGTTGATAATAGATCTGTTTTCCTCTTGGTGAAACTATATAACAATCTTGCACCCACCGATTGTGAGCAGATAATTAATGAAATTACCACCTGCTTAAAGTCACAGCTGAATAAATCATCGTCTCTCCCTTATTACATCATATGGGGAGGCGATTTCAACATCCCACTCTGCCCTAATCACAGTAATGGGAATTGTGGATTGAATGACGAGTTCGATTCCCCTCTGGCCCATTTTGTACATAGCTCCACTGGGAACTCTCTGAATGAGAGCCTTTTTATGTTGGAGTTAGACTATGCTAATCAGTTGGTTCACCCTCAGGTCGACTTCTCTACAACATTTCATGTTAGGGGTCTGTCCAGTATAATCGATTTCATTCTTTGCACACAGAACTTAAAGGGACAATTGGAAAAATGTTCTACAGGCACAGACAGTTCTAGTGATCATTACCCAAATAGAATTATAATACATCTACAGACAGTATCACTTCACACAAATGTTAGAAGCCTGTTAACGCAGGAATCATTAAGAATGGACAAACTGGACGGGTTTTCAGTGAAATGGGCTAAAATAGATCCCAACGCAGTAACACAGAAAGTCCTTAAAAAAGCCATCTGTTCTGTTAACAACTGCCTAGACCCCTGCTCATCCCCCCAAACAGTGCTGGCTAGCTTCGGCAGGATTCTTGGAACAATAAAAGAGGAACTAACGCGTACCATCGCCCGGAAACCATCGTCCGAGGGCTGGTTTAATTCCGGGTGTCGGAAAGCACTTTCAAATCTCAAGGCAGCTCTCCAGATCACCCCGAGGGACCCTTTAGAGATAGCAAAATTAAGAAAACTCTATAAGGCTGAAAGAGTAAAACGAACCAAATATATTAAAACTAAACTGTGGTCACAACTTCACCTCAGCTGTCGATCAAGGGACAGCGGTCATTTCTGGCGTGTGGTAAAATCTCCCTTCTTGTCAAATTCGTCTTCTATTCAACACCTCGGCGTTGCAATAACTGCTGAAGAATGGGTCTCCCACTTTTCAAGAATTTTCGGAGAATCCTTAACTAACTCAACCGAGGAAAGCTCTATCACCGTTTCTACAATAGACTCAAAGATCTTCCCATTAAACATCCGGTTTGAACACGGAGAGGTGATTAGAGCCCTTAAAAAGTCGAAACCAGGCAAGGCCCCCGGTCCAGATGGGGTGCCGGTGGATATTTTTACTCATAACATCGAGCTTTGGTCTCCACTTCTCACCCAGGTTCTGACCGCGATAACAACCTTGGGCCTTATAGATTCCTGGTCTACATCCATCCTCCTCCCCATCTTCAAAAAGGGCGACCGGAATGACCCGGTCTGCTACAGACCCATTTCCCTCCTGGACTCCCTGGGTAAGGTAGCGGGGCATTTGCTGCTGGAACGTCTCCAGGAGTGGGCAAGCACCAATAACATCTTGACCGACCTCCAATACGGGTTCCAGGAGGGTCTTGGGACTGTAGAGCAGGCGCTGAACCTTGCTCTCCTGATAGGGAAATATGTGAATGCAAAAAAAGGCCACTTATTTTTGGTGTACGTTGACCTCAGTGCAGCTTTCGACTGTGTACAGCATTCGAAACTCTGGGCCCTCCTCGAGGAAATGGGCGTTGATCCTGCTTTGACAGCTTTCTTGCGCGAACTATACTCTGACGCAACCGCAAAAGTCAGATATGGGACCAACGGAGAACTCACCCCCCCTTTTAAAATTACAAAAGGAGTCAGACAGGGCTGTGTACTGGCTCCCTTCTTGTTCAATCTGTATACTAATGGCTTGGAGGCAGCCATGTTAGAAGGGAGCCAGGACCTTCCACAAATAAAACATCGCCCTATACCTACGCTGTTATATGCGGACGACTCAGTCATTTTTGCCAGGACGCTGATCCAACTACAAGCACAGCTTAACAAATATTGTTCTTATATGGATTCGCTTGGTCTCAAGGTCAATATAAAAAAGACATTCATAATGCACCTTGGACCGAAAATTAAAAAAAAAACAAATCCATTTTTGTTGACAAAATCAAACTTGAAAGAACTCGCGTCTATCCTTATCTGGGCATCCCGGTGGACGATTCCTTGAGTTGGCGGCAGGCCGTGGCAAGCAAAAAACTGCTCTTTCTGAGAGCGAAGGCAGCCCTAGTTTCCTTCTCAAAGAAACTGGGGAAACCGGCACCCCCTGAATTACTCACAATATACTATGCAAAATGACACAGTGTGGCAACGTATGGTGCAGGGGTATGGGGCTATGGTCCGATAGGCCCACTCCAAACGATCGAGAACGAGTTTGCGAAATATCTCTTGGCCCTACCACAAAGTGCCCCAACCTATGCCTCGCTAGCCGAACTGGGCATGGATTTTATCACAGACACCATCCGTTGCCACCCTGTGCTTTTGTGGCATTGTATCTGGACCAAAGAGGAGTGCCACCTAACACGTTCCATAATTTCAGACTGTACAGGTCTTGTTAACTGGGAAAAAATACCTTGGCTAGCTTACATCAGGAACTTTTTCCAGGACATCGACCGTACCAACTTCTTCAATGATCCATGGAGTATGAGCGACATTTCAAGAAAAAATCTCAAAAAGCTATGTTTGTCTAATCTAAGAGCGCTTCGAAGTGCAGCAGAACTGGTAAAATATACAAACTCACAAGTTATAGCCGTACAGACTCATCTGGGTATTCAACCATACCTAACCTTTCCCCTGAACAACTATGAAAAGTACCTACTTACAAGGTTCCGTTTTAATTCCTTTTTTCGGCTCATAACTTTCCCAAACATCCAAAACTGGTCCCCTGCTATTATTCCTTGCCCTTGTGATGATGTTTCCCCCCAATCAACTTTACATATTCTTTTTTTCTGCAAATTTTATGTTTTCCCGAGGAAGGTCTGGATTTTGCCCTTACTAAAAACAATCGGCCTAAGAACTTGTCGCCCAGCATATTCAACTTTGCAATGCCTGAACTCTCCCATTACAGCGAAGTATGTAGCTAATTTTTTAAAAGCTTGCATCAAATACCGACGTAACTATGAGTAATCTATATTTTTTAGCTTACATTTTCTTATTCTCTTTTTAACATGATTGACTTACTCTCTATACGTCTTTTAATATTGTATAAATCTAATGTTTTTGTACTTTTTATGGTTGCAATAATACGTGGCAATCGAATAAAAGTTTATGATGATGATGATAAGTAAAATAAATGTGCAAATCAGGTGTAGTTCAATGTTTCCCTTCCAGAAGCAATTCAGCAGTTGTAAAGTGCACAGAGTCCTAAAGTCAGCAAAAATTAATTTCAGCAGCAAGAGGAGAATAGGAAAAATGTTTGGGGGAGACCAACCAAAAGCTGTCAATAACCTATTAGGAACTGGAAGGAGATGGTCACCAGAACTTTTACACAATTAATTGATCTGTGAATAAAACCTTTGGTAAAAAAAAAGGGTGGTTAAATGACATTCTCTCTATATCTCTCTCTCACTCTCCCTATCTCTCTCTATTCCCTCGTGCTCTCTCTTTTTCTTTGTCTCTACCTTTCCTTCTCAGGAATGGTATAACATTTTTCTATTTGACTTGTTTTATATTGGGAGATTAACACACTTTGGAGAACTCAAGTGCTAAAATAAGAATAGGAGACATGTCCAAGCTATCAGAATGTGCAAGTCAAAATATTTGTTTGCCCAAAACATTCCTTACTAATAGGAATGCCATATTTAAAACCCTATTTGAGTTTACCTTCAAAGACATTGTTTCTCTATATAACTTTATGCCTTTGCACCTGCATTAATCTTTTTCAGCTCAATAGCTAATAATCAGAGATCTTAAAAGGGCAAACATCTCAGCCATATCCTGGGGTTACAGAATTGCAATGCATGTTTCATTTAGCAAGGGGTGTATTTTATGCTTTTAGCAGACATTTGGTTTCTTTCACCTATCTCTTAGGTATGCACCTTGAATGTTTTCTGTCTAGTTGAAACAGAAAAGCAGCAGGTTGTTTGACCATGTTGATCTAAAGTGAGTAAGGCACTGGAACTAGACAGCAATGATGTTCTGACTGATCAAAGAAAGGGTGGCAGCCGGTCTGATATTCAAACGGGCTCTATGAGTATAAAAGGTATTTTGCCTGTTTTATTGATTCTTGGGGGACATTTACAGTGCATGTGGAGCCACAGATGTATTTGCATCCCCTCATTTAATAATTATTGAATATGTAGAACCAAAGGTCATGATATTCTTAAGACTGTTTTGCAATCTCAAACTCTGCAATTTCCAAAATCACGGGGTATTGGACTGCCAAGTCTCTATTTTATATGTCCAAAATTCATTATATATTTGGAAGGAGCATGAAGAGGAATTTCGTGGAAACTGTGATTCATTAACCTGTGTATCAATGGTTTGCAACCACAAGTCCAGTTGCAAATCATTGACGAGTTACCAACCCCTTAATCGAGGTGGTAACTGATTTATAAAAAAAGACGTTGTATCCTTAGTACCCTTTCCTTTTTTTATTTTTTTTATTTTATCATTCACACCAGAGAAAATATCTTGAAACGGAAACTGATATAATACCTTATTTCACAGTATAAGGATTATCAGTGCAGATGAACACTATACGATTTCATAATAAGAGGCTTAGCAAAAAGAAAGAAACAAAAAAAAGCAAGTATACACGTAATCTACTACATATGGTGAACAGTATTCAGATAGGACCTGAAAAAATAAACATTGCTTATATTGGTCATGTCAAAAATACAAGATATTTTCATAAATAGGAAAATGGAAAATAAAAATGTCATTCGGATGTATAGCTTAGGAGCAGACAGCTAAATACACAATTCATACAAAAGACTTGTTTTGCTCCTTGTTATATGTTTACCATTATTGCATCCCCAGAGCATCTCCACTCCAACTTGCAATGCAGACCCAGATTTTTATCCCCCCGACTTCTAGCTTTCCTGCCTGTACATGCATATAGGGCTGCCGCCTGCTTCCAGACTCCCAAAAGTCTGACTAACCACATCTGGAAGGTGGGTGGTTCCTGATCTTTCCATCGTGCTGCCAACATTATTTGATATATAGCTGAACCTAGAAACAGACAGTATTCTTGTTCCTTATTACAACTGAGAGAGCTGTCGTACCCCAAGATTGCCAGTGTAGCCATTAACTTGAGACTACTACCAAATAAGGATCTCCAAAAGCCCAGGAGCCCAGATTTTAAGAGGGTCAGTTCATCACAATCGAAAAACATATGTTTCAGAGTGGCCGGGCCCTCCCCACACCTAGGACACCTATCATCCTCCCTTTTCCCCCCATGAAAAAAGATTTGTCGGTGTAAAATACAGGTTGAACATGGTCTTATATAGCTGTGCTTTCAAATTGGAAGCTACAAAAATTTCCGTGGATAGCTTGAGACTCCTGTAGATGTATACATCCAGATTATTCAGTTTTACTACCCATGATGCCTCGTTCTTTTCTAGATCATCTAGCATCGCTACCAATAAAAGATTGTATAAACCTCCTATTCTACAGTACTTAGTTCTAATTAAATCCATCAAGGGAATCTTCTCAATCATCACCCTGGGCCGGTATGCCATTAGGATAGTTTTAACCTGTGCGAATTCAAAAAACTGATTAGGGTGTATCCCAAAATCCCAAAATTGCCACTGTTGTTTTCCACCAAAGATGTCTCCAATGGTAATTATACCCTTATTCTGCCACTCTTGTCCCATAATATCGTAGGTGTCCTTTGAAAAGAGTGACCCATGCCATAAGGGTGTATATTGTGTGACTCTAGGGATTTCCATAAATTTTGATATCTGTTTCCAGATACGCCATGCACTCTTTATAATTTTAAACCGGACTTTGTTATAACAGCTGTGCTCCACTTGTTTTAAAAGGAGCCCCGCGGCCTCTTTTCCTATCGCTAATTTGAATATTGTAGGAATTTTTTCCCTCGCGGTCAAACAATCTGTTCTATTCAACTTCAATACAATTGATATTTGGTGTAGCAAGGCTGCCCAATGATATAATGTAATGTTTGGAATTGCTAACCCCCCTTGATCTTGTGTCAATGTCAACAATTTCATAGACCTCCTTATCTTCCCGTACTGCCACACAAAATTAGAGACAGTACACAAATGAAGGTGTGGGGTCCTACTACTGACCAACCTGGACCTCAATAGTTGAGAAACAGAACCAAGTGGCTGATCAGGATAGTTAGAAACAAAGTATATAACCACACAGCCAATGAGTGCCGTGCAGCCAAGGGTTTAAATATTCCCCAACAACTTGAGTATTTTTTGAAAAAACTTCTGTATTATTCCATAAGAAAAATGGCATCAAATAGACACTCCATCACAACAGTTAGTACAAAAACATGGAAGAATATATACAAATATATACAACGAATATATATATATCACATTAAAGGCAACATATACTTGCAAAAATGATGAAGAAACATATAATACAATTATAATGATGACACCAACTGTGATCTGCAATATGAATTCAAAAGCACATGGTTGCAAATTGAACACTTTTTTTTACAAATCGTTAAAGAAATAAACCAGTCCTTTAGTAACAAAACCTGTGAACAGGGCGGACACTGAGATGGAATGGCCTGCCTGTCACACAACACCTGTGAATAGTGATTTATAAGAAATTGCAGGTAGGGCCCACGAGAGTGGTATGAATTTGTCCCTAGCTGCACCCTCCGTTCTTGACACAGGCTGGGGGTCAACGCGTTTCGAACCTTGTTTATTCTGGGTTCTCCTCAGGACGAGGACCTGGTGAAAAAATACCTTCTCAGCCAACACGTTGGCTGTGTGGAGAGAAGGGGAAACACCGGAATAATTCTGGGTGTGGTGTCAAAGGTGCCACAATCGGGGGCGCCCAAGGCGAGCTGTATTTATCAGCGCGGACTCACATCCTCTCTTTTCTATGTACTGTTCAGATGGAGAGAGCTGCACACGTTGTGCGCTGTTCAAAGGAAACGGGCCACAGTCTGTTTTCAAACTTGCGAGCGCGAATCAATCCCTCGCTGTCAATTCAAACCTTGCTCGGTTGGAGTCCGCGGGTGTTCGTCTGCCGGTCAGGTCAGATTAGTGATCTGACCTGGCCATTGGTGGTTCACATGATCTTCCAGTTTCCACTGGATATCAGTTATCTGTGCTTCCTGTGATTTAGCCATTTCCTGAGTGCTTGCCTGCGGTACAGATTCTTGTTTCCAGATCTGTCATCCGCTCTCCAAATGTGCTACATGTTTTGGACAACTTTCACACAACTCCCCGTAGTTTCCCCAATGCCACCTGAGCCTTGCGGCCATCCTGTCGGGTCACCTCGCGGTGGGCGCATATCGCCTGCATGATAGTCTCTAGTATCGGTGCAGTAGTAGTCTTGACTACCTTCGCCCCCGTATCTGGGGTACCTGTTAGTTGGACCGTGGGAGTGTAGTCCCATGAGAGCTCTTTCTCCCGTGTTTTCCTTCTCCTCTGGATGGTCCCGGGTTTTCCACCCTCTGAGAGCTCTAGTTCTAAGTCACTGTCACTTGCTTCTGGGTTGCTGCTATCTGTAGTCTCATCTGACCATTCTCCCCATCCGAGAAGGAATAGAAATCCAGCTCCTTCTCTGAGTCTTTCTCAGGTTTTCTATCACATAAACCTCCCTCCTCTATCTCTGCCTCTGCTTGCGATATTATCTGAAGCGGGGCTTCCGTAATTGTGTTGACAGCATTATCTGCTTTTTCAGCTTTGGCCACTCTCACATTCGTGTTATTTTCGGTGGTACTAGCATCCATGGGGTGAGCCCTAGTCTCATCTGGCCAACCCCACCTCCTTCAGCCAAGGATACATGTTCATTTTGTAAATCAGACTCGGAGGCCCTTCTGCATACCTGTGTATCCAGTACCTCCTTTGTATTCTTTGCCCCTCTGATCTCTGCTGCTGCCACCTCTACCACCTTGCTGCCATTGCCTCTCAGGAGGTCCACTACTGTGGGACCAGTCTGTCTCGTCGCTACTCCTCCCTTTTTCTTCTCTGACAATGATTTTATTCCTGCACCGGTACCAGTCCCAGTACCTTCTCCTCTATGTGCCCGTGTTGGTGTAGCTGCCAAATCAGCTACTTCTGCTGCAGGCGACTTCGTCACAGCAGGGGTGTTCAGGGCGGGTATTGCATTCGCCTTTGCCGACACTGCCGCTGATTTTGGGGCTATTTCCTTCTTGCAGTGCTCACAGTGTTCTCTGTGCTCTACCCAGGCACCCCCGAGTCTGCTACCGAGTCTACTGCTGCAGAGGTAGCCTCCTCTCCCTCCGCTTCTAACTCCACCCGCACTATTGCTGGATCGGCAGAGTCGACTGCCGAGCAGAAAGCCGTCTCGGTGCTCCCTCCTGTACCACTGGTGGTAGTCTGATCCGGGAGCACTGAAGCTGAAGCGGAGGTCACCAGCCGACACGAAAGCGCCAGGAATGCTTTCCGAAGGTTATGGGAGCTGAGCAGCGTCAATCCGATGCAAGCCACCAGTTGCAGATACCGCCCCTGCGAAGTCTGCAGAGTCTGTGGAGTCAGGACGCTACAGGTGAGCTCCGCTTGCATCGTTCTCTCCCTGTGCCTCTTTGCCTTTACTACTCGCCTAACCAATTCTATAAAGTCCATATAGTCCAAATACGATCAAATCTGTATATTCACATTCACATGTTCCTCCACAGCATACATTTTAAAATCCACCTTTGGGCTCTTGGTGCAGTGCGAGCTACGGCCTCATCCAACCGCCATCTTGCCTCTCACTATCCCTTAGTACCCTTTCCACTGTTAAATCTGTTTGCTAAACTCAGGCAGGCAACCTGAAACCCTATTTCTAAATGTAGCACTGCAGGTCACCACAAGGGCATGCATTCTGTAACTCCACCTAACTTGATGATGGCCTTCCGAGTAGGCGGTATCAGCTAAGCAGAGCAACAATGAAGTTCAGGTCTGTAATTGAGCTCTACTTTGTCTGCAATGGTTTGTGGTAAACCAGGATGGTATCAAATATGCTTCACAGAGAGATTTATTAAAATGACACAAAAGCAATTACAGTGCCATATTCAATCTTTTTGTATATGTTTGTATGTGTGTGCCCCAGAGCAAACCATATCCATACACCATTCTTAATGTAGTGTATTTTGTATTGCGCACAGCTACCCCAACGGGGCGTCCCGGCGCTGTATAACACTGTGGAACCCTTCCTGGCTCTCCCTGTGAGAAGCCCCTCCTGGGCACCCCCAAGGTGAAGCCAGGCATCCCAGTGCTGTAGGGGCTGTTGTGGAGATTAAGCAAGCTATTGCCCAGAGTTGCAGTGTGGGACCCATGATTAGAGTAGGCGCCGAGGCGAGAATTATCGAGTCCGCGGACATTGAGCTCAAGACCCTGCCGCGTCGGAACTTGAACCCTGGTCCCGGGCCTGATCTCTGCTTCAGAGTCTGCCGCTCTAACCAGTGAGCCACACTTCTCCAATCATGCTCACATATTTCTAGTTGTTTGCACCACACATTTCTAACTGCTTGCACTACACCTACTAATTTGAGTGTATAGAATATTGTTTCTGCAGTTCTGTTTTTATGTCCTTTAGTGATAGCCATTATAGGGGGCACCACCAGAAGAGGAAAGAGGTAGGAAGAGGTCAGCACATAGCTGTTCTATTCTTAGACTGCCCACTAGGATAGGAGGAATGCAGCAAAGCCGTTCACTTAGCATGAATGTGCATCCCACATAAACTAAACAAATATGTTAGGCATTTAAGTGTGTAGTGCATCTAATGTAGCCCCAAAAAACCATGCACATTTCTGAGTTGGATGATGAGAATTTGCAAGCCACGGCTAACTGCACCTGTGTCTTCTTACACTGATTCCTCATCTGCTCCATATTGCTGCAGATTGTATGGCACAATATTGAGCAAATAATATTGTGATACAGAAATATTTGGAGAAAATCATCAGTAACCCAAATATCTACATTCTTTTAAGTTTTTTTATATTCCCGTACGGAAAATAAAAAAAGTATTGACTACAAAAATATTGCTATTGAAAACATGTGAAAGCAAACAAAATTGAAATCAAACATGTAGATGTTGATAACACATTAAATAATATCAATAACCAATACATAGATTACTACAATATTGATAAAAAAGCTTAGACTGAGAAAATGACATACATCTATTCAAAATAAAAGAAAAAAACTAAAAATATATAATGGGCAGCAAACAAAAGTA
Organism: Lissotriton helveticus; assembly: GCF_964261635.1. Classification (NCBI taxonomy): domain Eukaryota; kingdom Metazoa; phylum Chordata; class Amphibia; order Caudata; family Salamandridae; genus Lissotriton; species Lissotriton helveticus. The sequence continues at coordinate 2,100,047,551 of NC_136059.1, read as the reverse complement.
ACATTTTAATTAGCATCTTCCATATAAGATGATAAATAAAAAAAAACGAACTATAACTTTAGACATTGAATTTCAAAACTGAACTTAACAATTAGGAAAACAGAGCTAATTTAAAGAGTTTAAATATAGAACACATCAAACAAGCAAACTGCTATGCAATCTGTACACAGCAAAAGAGACAACCACTCTGCCTGAGTGCAAGCCCTCTAGCACCCTGGACCCACACACAAGAACAGGAACTGTATTTTAAAAGAAGTACAATTACTAACTCAATATGGCTAAAAAAAAACATACCGTAAACCACTGAATGTTCATAAAATCTAACTTTGTGAAGCAAATAACAATGAAATGCATCCTCTTTTTTATTGACTCCCAGTATAGGACTAAGGGCCTCATTACGATGTCAGCCGGAAATTATTCCGGCCAACTCGGTTTCAGAATGGTTTCCAACCGACTCTGCTTGGGGGAGTTTGACCTTCCAATAATAATGGTTCCAAACACCGTTCGGATCGACTCCCATTGACTTCAATGTGAGGTATTTTCCAACCAACAAAACAGGCTCTAATAGAAGAAAGGGATGGTCAGATTTCGACAGCCGATCCGTGTCAGACAGACCAATTCAGAAAGGATGTCTGAATACGACATCGTGATCGCTGGGTCAGAAACACTGTCCCAAGAGACGTACGAGTTGACTTTCACGACTCCGAGTCTCCGAATGCCATTCGGACGTGAGTCGGACCTGAGTGGGATAGTCGGAACAGTTTCCAACCATTGTAATCGGTCAGTCAGAAATGTTTCCAAATCCGTCAGAAACAAGGCTTCAGACACGCATTTGGATAAACCGAATGCCGTTTGGAGCCTTTCCGACCGACATTGTAATCAACCTCAAAAGCCATCTGCAAACAACAGGAAATAACTGTAATGCATTGCACAAATCACTTACAGTCTAGAGAACAAGAAAACAATGTATGTAAAAAATATAAAATGTTGTAAAATATTAGGAGCTTGATCTAGAGTTTGGCGGATGCAGACAGGCTATCAAAAACTGCTGTTCAACTGGTCTTTGCCATGGAGGTCTGTTCCTCCTATTTAGAGTATTGTGGTTTGATGCATGAAAGTCTGTCATTTGTCCACTACTTCTGCCACATTTTCCTTACCCTTAAAACAGCAGATGGAATGATGGAAAGTCAATACTCTATTTGACATTTTAGAGTATACTTTTCATTGACAGAAACATGGAGGTTTACCCTCCACTTCTGTGTTGGAGTGAAAAGTGCAAAATTGCCAAACCCTGCCCACAGGACCCCCACAACCTACTCAATTAAGATGTCTCTGCTACTACAAACCCTGGTGTGATAAGGTAGGATCACGGCACACTGGATGAGGTTGGCAGGAAGGTTCTTTATTCAGGAACAAGTATCGACAAGGAATAACGTCCTATTCACGCAGAGCCAGTAGCAACTGAATTGCGGGTGTTCTAGAGCAACTCAAACCTGACAGAGGCGCTAGAATGAGAAACTCTAGACTCACAACGAAGTACATAGAATGGAATGTCATCACACACTTTTCCCCTTTACATAAGAGAAGAAGGAAAAAGGAACAAAGTAAAATGGGGTGCAAAAGAAAACATCAAAACAAAAACAAAATTTAAGAAAAGCATTAGTCAACATTAAACAAAATCATGTAACCTTACTGGGATCTTTCTAGTGCGTCAATTCCTTCGCAGCGCGCATACACCATCAGAGGGTTTTTCTGGAATACCAACTCGGTTTGAGTATTACTGCGCATGGGAGCAATCCTATGTAAGTTCCAGATGCGACCATACTTTAATTTCACAGCATTTTGAAAGAGTTCTTTCACGACAAAAGGTGGGGAGAACTTTAGAGCCCCACTGGATCTCTGGAAAAGGCGCACTCGTACAAGTGTGTGACAGACAGCGTGTCTGGCATCAAAATACTCCTATCTTTTTACAATCTTCAATCTTTGACTTTCTTGCCAGGACACAACACCAGAGTCTGTACTAGGGGAAACCACCCCAAAATCTGCATTCAAACCCACACACGCACCATTGTCCTTCATCCATGCTTGAAACATGTGAGTGTTCGGACTCTGTCCCCGAAACAATTCAAAGGGAACCTTACCCGTGGTGGAGTGAGGTGTGAGAAGGTACACCAACACAAGGTCCACTATCTCTTACTTCCAGTCCTTGTTCTGGGCTTTGCTCAGTTGGATGGATTCCTTCAAGACACAGTTGAGCCTCTCCATTGGTTTCGGGATGGTAGAGGGCACAACGTTTGCTTCTAATCCCCTTTTTTGCCAAATACACCTTCATCTCTCTCGAGACCTGTTGGACCCCACTGTCCGTTAGAAGACAGTCTGGGAGACCTTCTCTTGAGAAGACTTCATCAAGAACTTGACAACGTCTTTAGATTCAGTGTTGCGTGTGATCTTAATCTCTGGCCACCTAAAGAACATGTCCATTAGCATCAGTACATATCACTGTCGAGAACTGCTCGTAATGGAACCGAGAAGGTCTAATGCTGTCTCTTGCCAATAACGAACAGGGGTGTCACGCACAACCATGGGTTGAACCCTAGTATTATAGACCTTTTCTTCACGCATTGCATTCTGTGCAATCCCTCGCCAAGCGTTCGACAAGGCCACCAGAAATGCAAGCAAATCCTCTCTTTATTCTTGGAGATGCCTTGTTGTCCCTGATGAGCTTGGTGGACAATTCTTGGCCGGACGGAGAGGGGAGGAACGAGTTTGATATCCGTCCAAACTGCACCAAAGTAGACAGACAACTCGTGACGCACATTCCAAAACTTGCGTGTCTCATTATTCAGACTCCTTATGCCTCCCCACTCCTCACTCACCAACCTGCAGATTTCAAGGATCGTGGGATCACCTTCCATGGAAGACTTCCACTCTTGCTCACTCAAGACGTCTGTCATGCCCTCACACAGTATGTAATTGTCATCCTCCCACGAGTCTCCTGAGTTATTGGGCAGAATCACGATTGTTCAAAAAGAGGCGGGAAAGGCAATCTGAAACCTTATTCTAAGCACCAGGTATATGGTTTACACTAACTCTTAGTCTTTTAGTGCGATTATCCACCTAGATATCCTTGAAGAAACAGCATCTAAACTTGTTTTTGTGAACAGGTCTTTCAACGGTTTGTTGTCAGATTATACAACAAAAGAACTTCTCCAAAGGAACTTTTTGATTTTCTTGATTGCTCAAAAGATACACAGGGTTTCATTCTCTATGACAGAGTACTGCATTTCTGGCCCTACCAGCGCCCTCGAGAGAAACATAATGGTTATCTCCCTTCTATCCTTCACCCACTTGAGAACAGCACCGAGGCCTTTGGAGCTAGCATCGGTGATGAGAATGGAATGAGCAGCAGTGTCAAAACTCTGGAGAGAGGGCGCTCCACTCAAAGCATTTTTCACGTCGTCAAATTGTACTTGGCCCTGGGTGACCACGTAAATCTCGCACCTTTCTTCAGAAGTGTTCTCAGAGTGAAGGTACGAGAAGCAAACTGTGGGATGAATTTATTGTAATATTCGGCTATACCAAGAAAGGTAACTAAATAATCCCTGCATTGAGGCATGGGAAGATTCTCAATGGTTTTCACAAGATGGTCCCTTGGTTTTACACCCTCTTTAGTCAACTTTAGTCAACTCATGCCCTAAATAATCAATCTCAGATAGGTTGAATTTACACTTATTTTCACTGAAGGTCAAGCCACTGGACCTACACTGCTCTAAAACAGCCCTAAGCCTCTCATCATACAGTTTTTGTGAGTAGCCATGCACTAGGACGTCATCCGGGTATATCTTAACACCAGGTAATCCATGTAGCTCAGGGAAAGAGAGAGGCTGCAGAATTCATGCCAAAGGGAAGCCTTGTTAATGTATATGTCCCAAATGGCAGAATAAACGCAGTCAGGTTCATGGAATCAGTGTCAATTCTGATTTGGTGGTAGGTGGCCCTATGGTCTAATTTGGAAAATACCTCAGCACCTTCTAGTTATGTCAACATCTCGGTAATATTAGGGAGAGGGTACTTGTCAACGATGACAGGACGGTTGAGTGCTCGCAAGTCCGCAAATAATCTCACCTCGCCAGAGGCTTTGCGGGTGAGTACCACGGGAGCCAGCCAATCACTTGCCTCAGTTTAGATTATAAACCCTTCTTTCTCCAACTTTTTTAGTTCATTGTGCATGGACTCCCTTAGCGCTAAGACCTCACTACGTACCTTGCATGTGACAGGGGTGGCATCAGGCCTCAGGGTGATTCTATGTGTGTAGTTAGACAAACAACCTAATTTCTCACTGAAAACCTGTTTGAACTCAGTGCATAAGGCATTCACTTGATCAACATTGGCAGTGTCAGGTCCTCCAGTACTGTCCAGAAAGTGATGATGAGAGGTCGTCCTTTAAAACTATACATGGATCCCCACCAGGAATTAGCATCACTCTGAGATAGACCTGGTGGATCCAGCTTACAATACTATTGCATCTGGAAGAGATGTAAATATTTCTAGGAGTGAGTTTACCTCTGTATTCCATGTCACCCTCAAAGTAAGAATAACGTTATGGTTTGACAACCGTAAGCAAGTGGTCTGATGTCTGGTTTGAAAACGTTCACTTTGCCCAAACGAGATGTGTCGTAAAAAGTTCTTTCTTTGGGACCAATGTGACTTTTGCACCAGAATCAGAGAGCATTTTAACAGGATGGCTGTTTACCTGAACACTGTCGACTGGACTTTTGCACTTGCCCTGACAGACCTGAGCTAGGATCTCAGCACATTCCAGCTCATCGGGATCAGAATCGGACTCGTTTTGTATCCAAACTTTTTTCACCTGCTTGTCTTTTTGAACTTAGGTGCTCTACAAGCTTTTGCCACATGACCAACTTTCCCACAATTAAGACATTTAGAGTTCAAAGCAGGACAAGACTTATCGTTGGCCAGGTGACCAACCATGTCACAGTGGTAACACTACACAGAAAAGGCATTTTTTGTCTTCGAAGGTTGAGACTCAATTTCCTTAAATGTTTTTGTCTTGGTTACAGTTTGTACCTTTTCACAAGTAGTGCCGTTTTCCTGTTTCATAACTTCAACACCGGCAAGAGATTGCTCGATGTTCAATCAAGATGACCTGATCTAACTTGGGGTCGTCTTTTTGCCATAGTTTGTCTTTGAACTTCTCTATGGTGCAACCCAACATAAACTGGGCGCGAATACGTTTATCAAGTACGCCCTCAAATTTATAGGTGGGAGCCAGTTTCCTCAAGTGAGTTACATATATCTCAATAGACTTTTGGGGTTGTTGCACACGCTTCCCAAAGTGATAACGTTCTAAGATGGTATATACTTTGGGGAGGAAATGCTTGTCTAGTTTCTCCAAACAAATATCAAATTTGTTGAGGCTATTAGATTCTGTGTAAATATCGAAAACCTTAGAAAAAGCAAATGTGTGCTTTTCCAAGAGTGCCATGTGGCTGACATACATGCCCTTAGGGCATGTGTGTGTGCCACATGTGCACACATGCACGATTCAGGGTTGCAACAGGGTGTCAATGTGCCACCCTGCCACCCTTGAATATGCACCCCCTATTACCGATTCGGTATTTACAAAATCGGTAATCGTGAATGGCATCCCATTCATTCCCATGAGCCTCCTTACTGAATTGGTAAATACCGAATCGGTATTTACTGAATTTTACCGATTCGGTAAAATTTACCGAATTAATACCTACATACCATTTACCGATTCTGAAATTTGGTATTTTAGAATCGGTAAATTTGGATTACCTACATATGGCCCTTAATGTCCCCAACGGCCCCCAGTGCCTGGATAGCCTTAGGGGTGATACTTTTAGCTTTAAGGATACTTGCATTTCAGAACATGCCTCCAGGCATTTTGAGCTTCAAAATTCTTTGTATCCACTTTTATCAATTGTGAACTAAAGTGCCACAAAAAGTGTTTTATTCATCTAGGATGATTTCAGGTTGAATGATAAATTCAATTTAACTTGCCCAGTGCTGAGATCTTTGTAAATTTGTTGATGAAGATAGGATCACTTTATTAAACCCAGCATAGTGTGGTGCCGAACAGAGATGCACACCCTGGTCCTCTGATATCCATATAGAAATCAGATGGACTGCACAATAACCCTATAGGTAGCCACTAACATTCCAGGATTTCAGGAGGTCACCTGCTTCTACTTTAATAGGACTCCAATAAGGTTTCCCTCAATTTTCATTTTGTCAGCTTTCCCTTCAATTGGCTTTAGATTTCACTTATGCAGAATGATATGTGGTGTTATTTCATAATTTTTTGCTGTGTGAGGATTCTTCCAATACTTAGTTGGAATTGGTCATAGGTAGAATTATTGTGTGACTGGCCTGAGGATTGTGTAGCGATTGGTTGATGATGGGGTAGTTTTTTCTCTGTAGATTTTTAAGCAGGTTGTAAAGATGTTTGGAAAAGTCTGTATATGTGGATATCTAACAAAAATGTCTAGTTCTCCAGTGCAGATTCAATAACTTTTCTTGGATGCCCTTTAGTATGGTAACGTTGGATATGAATGTAGGTAGGCGCCTTGTCAGCTGGCTTGAGTATTTGAAAGTGTTCCAGCATTGCCTTACTAGGTGAAAGAAGCATGTGCTGTGGATTGGTGTGAAAATAGCGTGACCTGTAAGATGGTCTGAACTGGAGTCATAGGGGAGCTTGATGAAGGGAGCTCCAAAAAGATAGCCCTTAGGATGAATGGCAGGAATGCATTATGAAGGTGGATAGACGTGGATATGAAGTACCGTTGCACATAATATAAGGATAGTCTCTATACAATGGAAGACAAGATCGGGAAAATTTGTTAGCTCTTATGACATTTTGCTTAGATATGATATCTGAGGTACAGGTACAAGGCTAAATATTCTCTACTGTATAACTTCTTTGTGTTGCTCTTTTGAGATCCTGGTGCATGTTTATTTTATTTGCCACCTCATTATTTTATATTTTTGAAAAATAAAAATAACATAAAATGTTTTTGAAGGCTAATAAGGCTGTTTTGCAGCCACTTTGAAGCTATTAGTATTCTTTATTGAAAACGTATGTATGTTATTCCAGATGTTTAAAAAAGGCCCCATTGGAGAAGAAGAATATTCCAAAGTAAAATCAAGGCAAATCAGATAACTTTAGGGAATGTATTTATTTTTGGGCTGCATCCTTCTTCAATACTTCATGAACTGGTAATAACTGTGATGCTTTGATCATCCCAGAAAAAAAGGATTCATTTAATCTTTCACTAGACCCAATCTTGGATGGAAAGTACATTTAACCCAACAAAACCTGGAAAGACAAAGACATCTCAAGAAATTCTGCAAAACATTGAGCCTGGTGGATGCCTGTAGTCTGCAGAAGCCCAGGAAAACACTGCATCAATTTATTCCAATACTTATAAATCTTATTGGAGGATAGACTTAGGACCTGGTTTGGAGTTTGATAGATGGGCTCTGTAATAAGAGTAATACATAACATTCCAGTTTACTGCTTCTATGAAGGAGAGTTCATGGGGAGAGTGCACTCATGCATCCTACAAAATGAAATGTTCAAAAAGCAATAGGAACAGAAACACATTAGTAAAACACTAATGCCGACTCAAATACAGTCATGCTAACTGCACACACTTTTTAACCATGTAATTAGATTTGGGACCCTGGAGGGGATGTGTCCCCATACGTAGATATACCTAGAAGGTACTTCTGCCCCTCCGCTCACAACCCCCCACCGATTAAAACCTTCTTCAGGTTGGTACCAATGTCTTGTGGTATTTTCTCACCCCTTAATTGACATCAGTTGTTCAAAGCCTTGAAAGACATGCTTGAAACCCACTCTGTGCAGAGATTTTCAACTCTCATGTCTTCCTTGCCAATGTGTGATGGCAGCTTCTCACTGGGTGACAGTGTGAAGGAATCCAATATAGTGTGACATACAGTGGCATGATCAGAATTCGAAGGTTTGCAAAGCTCTCCTAACAGGTAGATTTATCAAAAAGTGGATTTAAACTTGTTAGAGACTTTAAAAAAAAAAAACTAGAGGGACTAGAACGATAAGTATGCAAAAAACGCACAATTATCTGAGAGTGGCCATCCAACATGCAAACAGTCAGATATTTAAGCTATAACTGCCGAAAGCTAGATTTCTTATACTAAATTACGGGAACTCTGGGAAAGAAGTAGTAAACTAATAGCAAACCCCAAGTTTGTCATTCTTAAACAACGGAACATTACTTCCCTAAACCACTAAACCATTCTAACAAACAACTCATGGACAGTAAAATAACAATAATGGAAGTAATGCAAGCTATATAATTCTTTCAACTGGGCAAAACACAAGGTCCAAACAGCCTCACAGCTGTCTTCTATAAAAGCTTCAAACTGGAAATTAGCCCATTTCTAGCTTCCTTTTACAGTAATGTAATAAATAACTAGGCTCTCATTATGAGTTCGGCAGTCTTCCAGTAGGACCGCCACCGCTGCGGTCCAATGAAGACCGTCAAGCCTGTGGTGAACCCTTCCACCAGATTTCGAGTTGAATCCAGGGCTCGCCGTGCAGCAGCGGTGGTGTCATGGCGGCAAGTATGTTTGGCTCATAGGAGAATCTAAACAGCATACCGCTACCGTGGCAGCGCCTACAGCACATTTGTGTACGGTGTGGCATGCACTATGTTGTACATGTCAGACAGTGCATGCACTTCCAACACTTTTAGGGGGGGCACTCCATGTGACTCCCCACTGATCCCCTAGGCAGATTTGCCTGGGGGTCCTGTTGGAGGCCTCTTTCCATGCCTTTCTGCCAAGTATTTCATGGCAGGGTACCACCATGAAATGCTTGGTAGAAAGGCAGGTCCAAATCTGCTCAGCTGTGCTGGCATCGGTACCGCCGCAATTACCGACTGCTTTCTCAGGAACGCTGTACTCATAATAATACTGATGGAGCGAGATTCAGAAATGAATTACATTTCAGCTTGTGAAGTTACACTTCCATAATTAATTAATAATATTAATGATCTGTGCTGTGTGTATATTAATTCAACCTAGTTTAAAGTTGCATCTACACAGAACACGCGAGAAACTAACATGTGTGCTTATAAACGTGCAAAAAGTTGCATCTTCATGTTTGTGGAAATAATAAATTATTTCTTTGTCTATTGTTGTGTTATTACTAATAGCGGCTGATTTAAAGAATGGCATGTGCTTATTTTGCCTTTTGTCTATGTGGTGTTACTCTATTCTTTACAGGTGCATAAAGAATCCTGCTGGATTAAATGAAGAATGGTAGATATAATTGCTGCTTTATTTGTTTGCTTCAGCTAGATAATTTAGACTAATGGGTTAATCATTAGCAATGGTGGGTGGCAACAGAACAAACTGTATTTCTTTCATTAATTTTTCTTTTATGTTTGTTTATATAATAGTTTTACAAATGAAGCTTAGAGATGGCTGCAGAAAAATAGTGCACTTTTAAAAAGTGACGCAAGAAAAAGTTGGCGCAGAAAAATGACGCTTTCTGAAAAGAGGCCTGTTGATGAAAATGGCACAAGAGAAAATATTTCTGAAGAAGATGAAAAGCCTATGAGCTTTTAATTTGAAAGGTTTTGGAAAGAACTGCTAAAAGTGACTCTGTGGAGAGGTTTGTAAATGTACCACGGGAGCTCAGAACGGACAGGCTCAAGGTTAGAAGGAAGAGACGTGATAGATTTTGCATTGCTTGAACTTCTTTCGCTACAAAATGTAACAGCCTGAGGAAGTGCTGCCAAGACTTCGTGCATGAACAATGAACTAGTGAATAAATCCGGACATGAGGAAGGAGATGTCACAATTTACTGTGGCATGAGGTGGCTCAGCCAATGGAGAGCTAGAATTCATCTGATGGAATGTGAAAAATTGTTAGCTCAGCTTAGTTTTAGGGTATAAGAATGACCTCAAAGAACAGACATTTGGCTTGCGCTCGAGATTCCTGAAGGACTTGTTATGCTGATGGACAACATATGTAAGGAAAGGAGCTTTTTATTAAATACTTTATTTCTAGGTGATGAGGGTAGAGACAGAGAGATAGTTAGGGTTTGAAAATGCTTAATTTTACTTACTTCTGCTAATGAATAATAATTCTTGTGTTATGCTCTCTTTATTAATTCTGAATAAATCTCTCTTTATGACATTTCCTAATGCTTGTTTAATAAAATTCCAAAACCTGAGTTTTTCTAGTTATGTTTAAATAAACTTTCAAAATGACAAGCTGGTCTTGATTATTGTGGATAGTTTAAAACAACATGTTTAGATTTTATCGCCTCATGATTCAGTCGCTCTGTTGTTGATATGGGCCTAGTGTTGTATGGTAAATATAGTGGTAGTAGATAGAGTCATTTATGCATAATTTTGGTGAGAGCGCTGGATCAATTTCCTGGTAGCAATCGGACGGTTATATGTTGTTTTTGACATACATGTTACATGCATGACACATATATGTTGGTATATTCATAGGATAAATGTTTAACATATGTTGAATTGGTGATTTTGTCAGTTTGTTTAATGTAAGGGATTTTTTCAGCAGTGTGAAAATTCCCAGATTAGCCATGGCTAGATTAGTGTAACGCTGTGATCAGGACGCTGATATGTTAGCAGGTTTCACAAGTACATTGGTTCTGCTTCTAAAGGTGATATCGCAGCATATCATCGTGTTGTAGCCGTACAACACATGTTAGGGATATAGGTGTGAATGTATGCATAGTGAGGATTGTCTAAGAAATTTGAGCAGCATGAGTATAGGGACAATGAGCCCGTTCTAAAACTCACTGTGAAAAGAGTAATAGAATATATCTAAACTTGAATGAAGGGTAGGGGGCGCTAGAGGGCGCACTGCAGCATGGCCGCACTGCCGTGAGGCTCCTGCAGCCCGGAGCTTTCATCCGTCCATTTATCCTGTCAATCGTCACCAGTCCCTACTCTGACCCTGGATTCTGACTGGGTTAGCTGCTGACCGCACTCGGTCCAACTCCTGCGTCTATCGGAGCTTGCTGGCCGGAGATAGAGGTCCCGAAAGATTCCCCGCCGGACACGCTGGAGGACTGGTGTTCCGCGGTCCGGCGTCCCTGCTCACTCTAGACCGCTGCTCCACACGTGGGGTGGAGGCCCGATCCCCTCCCCCTCAGGGACTCCTCGCAGCTGTACGCTCGGCCGCGGCCGGCGGCTGTGCCTGGGGCTCGTATCCTGTGGAGCCTTGTATGAAGCGCCGGTGCAGGTACCGCACTGGGCTGCGGCGGAGGGGCTGCAGCGGGGACACCGATCTTCCCTCTGCTTTCAGTGGCGGCCATTGCGCTGGCGGGAGTGGCGGGGCGTCCGCGCCTGCTCATGCCCCCGTCTGTGGTGCCTCCTTGTCCGCCTAGGCACTAGCTGATACGTGCGGCGGTGGGGAGCAGTGGAAAAGGTAGTTGCTATAGGGGATTGCTGGCCGCACTGCTGAGAAGCCGCCTGGACACCATTTGGCGCCATTTTCACCGCAGCGGTTGCTGGATGGCGGAGCCTGCCATGATGGATAGTGCCTGCTGTTAATGCGCTATGGCGCTCCTTGTCGACGATAGCTCCAGACCCATTTGACTATATTATCGATTGTTGCCTCCTGCTTTGCGTCACACACTACATTGTCCTGCTTGTACTGCCCTGCTCTTTGGGAAACGTCGCCGGTGCTGGTTCCTGCGCACCATCCTTGTCGCAATTCGTAAGTGGCGCTTCCCTTTCTGTTCTATGGTGTGATCTGTTGGGCCACTGTTGTGCCCTTTCAGACTTCTTTCGCCTACTGTCGTAGGGGCTGCCCTCTGCCAATTCGGAGGCGGCTGCGTTCTGGGACTATTGGGGGGAGCTGGCCACAGGAGAGTGCGACGATATTGTACGGATAACGGATCGCTATACCCCGATCTTGGACTTTGGTGTGCTGCATATACTGTTTGGTGGACAGCTTTGGTTGACGTCTGTGGAATTGGACCCTGAGGTCCCCTTGCTTCTCCTTGTACATTGCTGTGGGAGCTGCCGCACTCTGTGTGTGGGTTACCATGGGGAAACCGGACAATAAACAGCCTAAGCTATCCTTTGATTCTACAGCTGCTAGGAGGGGCGCTCGTCTGGTACAGGAGGCAGGGAGTTCGCGATCCCCCCCCCGCCTGTCGCTGACGCTGGTCCGCAGCCTACCGCCCCGGACTTCCAGCAGATGATGCAAGAAATGCGGCAAGGCTTTGCCACCATAGTGGATAAAGTGGACAAACTATCCTCGCGCATGGACGCGGTTGTGCAAAAACTTAATGTCCATGAGGAGCGCCTAACCACGGCGGAGCAGCGCATCTCGGATCATGACGATACTACGGCCACTCATAAAACTCAGCTGGCGAGAATGGACAATATCCTGCGGGTAATAGCCGCTAAGAATGAGGAGTTGGAGGCAAGAAGTCGGCGTAATAATGTACGCGTGGTAGGTGTGCCGGAGACGACGAATGTGGGAAAAATGGAGACGTATGTGGAGAGGCTCCTGGTTGGCGCAATTGGAGCGGAAGCGTTCTCTACGCAGTTCATTGTGGAACGGGCACACCGATCCCTTGGGCCGCGGCCGGCCCCAGGCGCTGCACCGCGTCCTATCATTGCGCGCCTCCTGAACTACCGGGACCGGGACGCGGCTCTTCGGGCGGCTCGCACTACCCGCACGCTTTCCTTTGAGGGGGTCAATTTCACTATATATCCAGACTTCACTCCGATGGTACAGGAGCAACGGCGCAAATTCCTAGCGGTTAAGAAAAAACTTAGAGACCTGCAGGTAGACTATGCTTTGCTGTACCCTGCAAAGCTGAGGGTGACTCATCAGGCAAAACAGCATTTTTTCACGAATCCGCAACAGGCAGAGGACTTTGTGAAGCGCCTCAGGAGGGAACGGACTGCTAACGACCGGCAAGGCGAGGTGGGACAGGATGGCCACCGCTCGGCGGAGGAGGAGGGGGACGCTTGAATATGTTTCTAGCAGCATGGAGGCTGTGGTGCACGCTTTGCACTGACACTTGTATGGCTGCCCTTAGGGCCTGTACTTTCCCAGGCTTGTACTGTTGAGGGTAGATGTGTGGGTCTCCGGTTTGGTCCGGGAGTCCGCTCTTGGGGGTCGCCGAGGGGGCGATGGTTGATGATGATACTTTGCTCCGGGCACCCACTCCCACACTGCGCCTGGGCCGGGTATGTGCCCTGTGGTCAGGAGATCGGCATAGTGTGAGAGGGTGGTAATGTGCACCTCTGGTGGGCACCCCACTGGGAATGCCCCACTCTTGTTGAGTTTCTTTGTGCGATTGACTTGTTGGTTGGATGGGTGGATGAATGGTGGGAGGGGGGGGTGGGTGAAAGGGGGTCCTGACAGTTCGGGGTTGGTCAGGTGGGTGGGGGGAGGGGACACTGCGCTGGCAGCTTATTTTTCACTTGATGCTTGCGGTTGGGGTAATGTTGAATATGACTGCACTACTGTCATGGCGATGTCCTGCGCTTGCTGTTCTGCTTTGTCCACGGCAGTCTCGAGCCTGGACCATTGCTACGAGGGGGGGGTTGGACAAAGGCGAGCCCCCCCCCCCCTGATATGATCATTGGCTATGCTGGTGGGGCACAATGTGTAGGGCACGCGTTGTTTTTTGGGTGGAGTGCGTGCCTGTTGCACGATTGTTCTTGTTTGGGGTTGGGAGGGAGGTGTTTGGTTCTGTGGATGGAAGACGGCATGGATGAATGTGGTGTGAGGTTGATGGGGTGGATGGTGTATGCGGAGGTAATGGTCCACTGCTTTGACTCGGGGACATGGGATTGTGCAATGCTTCAGCATGCCTCATCGCACATTACTCATGAGTGATGTCAGTTGAGTTGTTGGATAGGATATCGATCTTGTCTTGGAATGTGCGTGGGCTTAATGATGCCAGGAAATGTCGGAATATGCTGCACTATCTGGATAGACATGCAATACAGGTGGCGTTCCTGCAGGAAACGCATCTACGTCGAACGCCTGCACCTACATTTGGAGGGAGGTGGGCCACAGTGAGGACATTTTCATCATACTCCTCTTACGCACGTGGGGCTGTTATACTGATCAAGAGATCACTTTCATTTCAGGAGTTGGGGTCACGAGTGGAAACTGATGGGAGATATGTGTTATTATGTGGGAGGATTGGGCAGATCACAGTGCTTTTTGTGAATTGTTATGCACCGAATGTTGATACACCTGCTTTTTTTCTTACACTTTGGGGCCATGTTCTTGCTGTGGAAGCCTCACACATTGTATGGGGGGTGACTTCAATTTAGCAGTGCGGGCTCTTGAGGATAGGTCTGAGGGGAGCTCTCAATATAATGTACAAGCCAGGGATGCCTTACGGGGCATTGTGGAGGAGGCAGGCTTGATTGATAGTTGGAGATATGCGCACCCCACAGGTAGGGAGGGCACGCACTTTACAGCACAGGCTGGTACCTGGGCGAGGCTGGACTATGTCTTCCTCTCCAGGGGACTTGTGGCGGGATTACATGATGTAGTACACCTCCCCAGAACGTACTCTGATCACTGTCCAGTTAAGGTTGTGGTATCGGTGCCAGGGCTGCACAGACCGCGGCCACCTTGGAGGCTTTTCCCTTCTGCCCTGTTGGATCCCGTTTTTAGGGCGGAACTAGGCTAGGAAGTGGAGGCTTTTTTTCCGAGGAATAGGGGCTCTGTAGATAGTGTGGAGGTGATATGGGAGGCATTTAAGGTTACAATTCGGGGGGTTACTATCTCCAAGAGCTGTGGGGTACTTAGGACTATTGTTCGCACGCTCGCAAGTTTGGAGGCTGACTTAAAACAGCTGGAATGCAGAATGCAAGCTGGCTCTGATCCTGACCTCATGCATCAGTTTAGGGGTAAACTCTCAGAGTATGAGGAGGAAGCGGCCAGGGAGGCGAAACACAGGGGGAAATACTGGATGGCGAGGAGGTACTGCGAGGGTGAGAGGCCTGGGAAGGTACTTGCCGCACTCACGAGACATCAGAGGCATAGTTCGGATGTGTTGGAACTGGTTTTACCGGATGGCACGCGTTGTAGGGACACGAAGGAAATTCAGGACACGTTTATGCAACATTACACACACTTATACACCTCACAGCAATCGGGAGATGTGAGGTATGGGAGATTTCTGGACGATCTGGCGCTCTGCTGGCTATCTGACGATCATAGGGCATTCCTGGGTAGGCCCCTTGAGGTGGAAGAGGTCAGAAGTGCCATTATGTCTCTGAATAACGGGAAGGCTACGGGGCTGGATGGTCTCCCCGCCAAATTCTATAAATGCTACATGGACATTATGGCTCCGGTTCTCCGGGAGGTCTTCGAGGAGCCCCTTGAGGTGGGGAGATTGCCGGGGTCTATGAGGGAAGTTGCTATCACCTCGTTACTTAAACCAGGAAAGGATCCCCTGGACGTGGGGTCCTATAGGCCTCTTTCATTGCTTAACTGTGATGTTAAAATATTGGCGAAAGTATTGGCGACACGGCTCTCGGAGCTTATGCCCGTTATCGTCTTACCTGATCAGTCCGGATTTGTGCCTGGCCGGGCAACATCTCATAATCTTCGAACGCTATTCTCCTTAATTCTGACGATAGCTCCAGAGCTCCCGGTGGCCGCCGTTTTTTTAGACGCTACGAAAGCGTTTGATTCAGTGGAATGGGGTTACTTGAGAGATGTTTTATGCAGAATGGGATTTCCTCGGATATTTATTTCATGGGTCAAACTGCTGTACACTGAACCGGTGGCGAGGGTGGTCGTGAATGGTGTGCTTTCCTCCCCATTTCCACTCACGAGGGGGACCAGGCAGGGATGTCCTCTCTCTCCCCTCCTGTTTGCCATTGCCATAGAGCCTCTTGCGTGTAGGATTCGCCAATTACATCAACAGAGTGCTTTTAATTGTTTTCAGCGCCAAATTGGGATATCTTTGTATGAGGATGATGTTACGCTATATGTGAAAGATCTGCAGGCGAATCTTAACGCGCTATTACGTAAGCGTGTTGCCTTTGGCAGTATTTCTGGAGTACATATCAATTGGCAGAAATCCCAATTCTTTCCGCTCACTGCAGCGGTTCATCGTTTCCCACTTGACTACCCTCTGGAGTGGTGTGACTTGGAACTACGTTATCTTGGTATTGTAGTATCTTTGGACAAGGAAGAGACTATTAGGCTTAATTATGGCGTCGCCATCACTAAACTAGCAGATAACGTTACGAGATGGATGTCTTTGCCTCTGTCCATGGCGGGTAGAGCGTCCCTGATAAAAATGGTGGTCTTGCCCCGCTTCCTGTACCTATTTCAGAATATTCCATATCACCCTGGGGCGTATTTTTTTACACGTCTCCGCTCGGAGCTGATTCGTCTGTTCTGGGGGGGCAAACAGCCGAGATTGGCATGGTGTACCTTAACGTTGCCTTATGTCGATGGAGGCTTTGACGTCCCTGATCTTGAAATGTATTATGTTAGCGCCCAGGCGCACTATGCATACCACTGGATGCGTCCCACACCGTTTATGCCTCAGATTGCTGCTGAACAGTGGGTCGCTCATCCTCTCCCATTGGAGGGAATGGTACTGGGGAATGTTGGGGACGTGGATACACACCAGACTACGGTGACATGCACGGTTGATGCTTGGAAGCGTGTTACGAGGGCGCTGGATCTTGCATTCCTCTACTCACCTGCACTGCCTCTGGCGTATCATCCTGCCCTGTCCTTGTTGCGGGAGACAGGGTTCCAACGCATGTGCAAGCGTCTTGCGATACTTACGTGGGGGGACCTTTTTCGCGAAGGTACCTTTCGTACCCGTGAACAATTTTTTGGTGGTGGGGTGTATTCCCCGTTGGAGATGTTTTATTATGTTCGGTTACGGCAAGGCCTAAGGACGCTACTGCCTAAGTTCCCTAAGGAACCAGACGTGGCCTTACCGCTCCACGTGATGTTACTCTCCGATGGGCCTCATTTGGTCTCTAAATTGTATGGAGCCATCAGGAAACAACGGGTTACGCTGTCTAGTCGGGTACGCGACCAATGGAATGCTGAGCTCGGAGTCTCTATCTCTGATGAACAATGGGCATACTGTTGTGGTGTGACTGCCAATATCTCCTCTAGTTGCCGTTTAAAAATCATACACTATAAATTCATACAACGATTCTATTACACTCCAGCTAGGAAACTCAGATTCCGGTTAGCGGAGGACGATAGATGTGCTCGTTGCCGGGCGGCGGGTGCTGATTTCCTTCACCTGGCATGGGAGTGTGGGGCCATTTCAGAGTACCGGGTGCAGGTTCACGACGCCCTTCAGGTCATGACTGAGGATGGGGTATTGTTCGACCCTATGGTCCTGCTATTGGGATATACTAAGGAGGTGCCAGCACTTTACCGTAGATTTGTGGACGTGGCTTTATTGTTGGCAAAACGACGAGTGGCCTGTTGTTGGGGGCGGGGCAGGGTACCACGGTTCAGGGACTGGCTGAGGGATTTCCTTTATTGCCAGGACCAATACAACGTATACGTGGAAATTATGCCTGTCCGCTGTAGGCCTAGGGACTTTTGGAGCCCGTTGCAGGTGTATCTACTTACTAGGGCTGTGCAGGATTCTGATTCGGAAAGTGAGGATCGGGTTGGGGTTGGTTAGCAATGTAACGTTTGTTGGGAATCCACTTATACCTACCGAACACCGTGTGACACAGCGAATGGAGAGGTCCCTATACACTGCTGCTCTGTTGCTTGTGTGGGTTCCACTGGATGGTCGTTGGGGGGGAGGCGATGGGCCACTGCCTGCTCCTTAGTGGTGATGTTTAGAGTTCCTCAACCCAGTAACTGTTGAACTATGGGTGTACGTCCACTGTACTGATGCTGTTATCCTTCATGGACGAGTATATGCTTTGTACCCACACTACAGCAGTCTTTGTATGCTCTGTGCAGATGTGTTGCACTTCGATTGCTTGCTGATATCGTGATTCCATAACTGTCTGCCTTGTAATATGCTTGGACTTGGCACCTGGACTTTCCATGTACGCAACTGCATTGCATTATCCCTGAATCTGCGTCTGCTTTGTATATGCGACACTACTGTCTTTTGCTTGTCTTCCAATAAAGGTTTAAAAAAAAAAGAAAGTACTTTTAACTGACAAAAAAAAAAAAAAAACTTGAATGAAGGGTAAGTGTTGATTTTTTCTTCCAAAGGTTAGAGTCCTAAGGATAGAAAAATTTCTCTTCTAAGATTAGGTTAGAGTCCTAAGGAAGAAAAATAAGCGTTGTTTTCTCTCCTAAGGTGAGAGTCCATAAGAAGAAAATAAGCGTTGTTTTCTTACTGGCGATTCTGGATTACTACGGTTGGCTAGAGTCCATACCGAAGTTTTCAAGTATGTATGTTTTAGGGTTTTCTGTTTGAAAGTGCGTGAATGCTCTGTAGTGTTAATTGAGTTGAATTTGAATTGCAAAATGTACCTGCATTCAACTGAAACACTTTTGATTATAACCTGTTAGAAGGGTAGGGTAAGAATTGCTCTATTGGCAATCCAGATTATTCTATGAGAATAGCGCCGTCTATTCCAAGCTGAGAATACTTGAACGAATGTATAAAAACTATCCTTTTTAGAGAAGCAGGCAGATGAGTTCGTTTTATGTAATTACTAAATTGTACCAAAAGTAATTTTAAGGTACTTAGGAACGTTCAAGATAAAGTCTGTGCTATTTAAAGACTTTATAAGATATTGCGCGCTGTTTAAATACACTTAAAAGTATTGCGCGCTAATAAAAATCAATTTTTAAGCATTACGATCGAAATTGTGAAGGAGGGGCCGATTTTAGGAGCGAGAGCGTGTGGGGAGAGCCTGAAGCCGCAGCGGCTGTCTGCGTCAGAACCGCCGCGCTCGGATTGGCTGGAGCGTCCGGTTCGTCAGAGCAAAGCTGCGCTCTGATTGGCTGGGGCGTCGTGTAAATCAGCGCTGTAATTCGCTGAAGAGCGTTTCAAGTGTTAAGAAGTGGTTGCGCGTGATTGGTTGAGGCGCGCCACCATAATCATCCAAATTGTTCAGAAAATTAAATTGTCTCCGCTTTGATTTGCTTTCTCGCTAGCAATAGCTGCGAGTATTAAAGCTGATGTAGAAATAGCTGGCGAGCATAGAATAATGTATTATGAGCTCAACTCATTTTGAAAAAGAAAAGTTGAACACGGAGAAACTAAAAACAGCTGCGGCCGTGTGTGTCAGAGCCGCCGCGCTCTGATTGGTAGAATTTGTCCCGCGCGTCATAAATAGAGCCGCGCCCCGATTGGCTAAGGTGACCGTAGTGTCATAAGAAAAGCTACGCTGTGATTCACTGACAGCGTTTTAATGTTTAAAAGTGGTTGCCTATAATATTAATATTTTGCAAGTGCCCCAAAGTTTAGTAAATATTAAAGAACAAATAATCAACTGACACACTCGATTATAGAAATAAGTCCCCACTTTGGTTTCTTTCCTAACCGCGCTATTGTTTTATAAAGGAAAGGCGCGTTACAACTAATGCGTATAAAGAACGTTGAGCATTGTATTTCAATCACATAATCTTTTAAAAAGAGACTGTTTAGAGCGCGAGGGAAGATTGCAGGGCAATGTAGGTCACGGCAAAGCAGTGATGTGATTGGAGGAGGTATTCAAAATAGAGCTCTGATTGGCTGGGAGGACCGGCGAATCACAGCGAGGCCGCGTTGTGATAAATTAAGAATTTAAATTTGACTCTGTTTATTTCCTTCCTTGCCGCGCTATTGTTTTCGTGTCACAGCTGATGTGTGATGAGCGCGTGAGAAAGAGAGAGACTGTCAGTGGAAACACTTGCTCGCCGCGCTATTGTTTTGAAGGGGAAGTTTGTCAGGGCTGATGTTTGCGCAAAGGGGAGGAAGACTATAGCGGTGGTGGTGTGTGTCATAAGAAAAGCCGCGCTGTGGTTAGTTGAGCATCACAGGAGCAGTGCTTTGATTGGCTGGAGTGTTGCTTGGAGCGCTGTGGTTGGCTGAGCGTTGTGGCGGCTGCGCTGATTAGCCCGGACGTTTGTTGTGATCCGAGTGTTTGGGCTTTAAATTCTTTAACGCTGCTAGTGTCTAGAGTTTCTTTAAGAAACTGTTTTAACATTAGTTTCCTTAGCGCTGGTGCCTAGAGCTTTGTTTTAAAGGGGAGTGAGTCGTAGGGGCGTGATATTGTCACACTGAATGTTGGGAGCGAGATTCAGAAATGAATTACATTTCAGCTCGTGAAGTTACACTTCTATAATTAATTAATAATATTAATGATCTGTGCTGTGTGTATATTAATTCAACCTAGTTTAAAGTTGCATCTACACAGAACACGCGGGAAACTAACATGTGTGCTTATAAACGTGCAAAATGTTGCATCTTCATGTTTGTGGAAATAATAAATTATTTTTTTGTCTATTGTTGTGTCATTACTAATAGCAGCTGATTTAAAGAATAGCATGTGCTTATTTTGCCTTTTGTCTATGTGGTGTTACTCTATTCTTTACAGGTGCATAAAGAATCCTGCTGGATTAAATGAAGAATGGTAGATATAAATGCTGCTTTATTTGTTTGCTTCTGCTAGGTAATTTAGATTAATGGATTAATTATTAGCAATGGTGGGTGGCAACAGAACAAACTGTATTTCTTTAATTAATTTCTCTTTTGTGTTTGTTTATATAATAGTTTTATAAATGAAGCTTAGAGATGGCTGCAGAAAAATAGTGCACTTTTAAAAAGTGACGCAAGAAAAAGGTGGCGCAGAAAAATGACGCTTTCTGAAAAGAGGCCTGTTGATGAAAATGGCACAAGAGAAAATAATTCTGAAGAAGATGAAAAGCCTATGAGCTTTTAATTTGAAAGGTTTTGGAAAGATACCCCTAGTCTTTCCCCATTCCATGATCTCCTTGCTATCTGATATAACACATCAATCGCTAGATAGATAGATAGATAGATAGATAGATAGATAGATAGATAGATAGAAAGATAGATAGATAGATAGATAGATAGATAGATAGATAGATAGATAGATAGATAGATAGATAGATAGATAGATAGATGAATAGAAAGATAGATAGATAATAGATAGATAGATGTTAGTTGATGCAGATATAACTCAAAAGCAGCTAATAGCAATTATTTATTATTTCGCAATGTCTATCTATATTTTAACTGACTCCCTTCTAAGTTCCTATATTCCCAATATGCTCTGCACATTGGAAAAATAAACACTATAGATTTGACATAGGACTGAGGTCAGTATGTCTCTATCGAGTATACTAAACCTAATTGTGAGTGCCAGATAGCTCAGAGGTCACTAGAAACTTTCTCGAATACACAAGAAGGGATTCATTTCTGACAACCACATAAACATGACAACTTTGTTTCCCAAGAATGAAACGTATCTTCAGAGTCGTGGAAACATTGGATAACTATTTTACTCAGTCAATCGTGCATGCTTCGCTCCTACAGAGTTGCAGAGAAAATAGAGAGACGGGCATCTCAATAAAAGGGGTTTATTGAACAGTCTTCTTTCTCATGCAAGAGAGGTGAATTGCTTCAATTGTTAGACAGAATGCAAAGTATAATGCGTACAGCATAAACAGTAGTATAAAATAATACTGTAATAGCATTGTCTGGTGCTATGACATATAAAAATACATACATAAATAACACAGGCTAAAATACTCAACTGGTGCTTCTAAAATACGCCTACCCAATGTACCTAACCTAGATCTAGTGCGAGGGAAGAAGTAAGTGTGGTCTTTAGCATAGGTTTAGTTTTTGCCAAGAACTGCCAAAGGTTTCTCTAGGTTCTAATCAGCTCCATACCTTAGAATGAGAGAGGGTGGTATCTCTTTCATGGGCTTGATTTCCCAACACCCCACAAAGAGAGTCAGAAACACTGGAGCAGGATTTCTCGGCAGGAGATGACAGCTTCTGAAGTGCGTCAGTTGGAGAGTTCGGTTCCTTCGGCACTAGCTGTAGCGAGCTGCGTCGTGCAAGTAGGTAGTCGGACTGCACCGAACCACATCGTGCTTTGCCACAGCAAGTGAAGGTATATTTAAATCTTGAAGGTGTTTAGGAATGCCAGTATTGACATAAAGTCGGGCATATGAAAGACATGGATGAACCCCTAAGGAATAGTTATTCATGCAGAATAATGAGTTTCTTCGTGAAATAATATTCAAGCAAGGGGAAGTCCCTAACAGCTTAAGAGTCTGGTTTTCCAAGAAATCGTTGTGACGTAGATGAACAGATGGAAGTAGCCATGCCTCTATTTGGGTAGCATCGGCTATGCCTAAATAAGGACTGGATTTCTATGCCTATATAAGGACAATGTGAATTGTATCTATATGAGGGCATGAATCGGGAAAATGCATACGAAATCTAAATCGCCACACAGCACCCACTCCACTTTCTTATGTGCGACATTACTAAGTTCTAAGCATGTTAAACATATCTAAACATGAAGTGTTAATAACCCATCCAAAATACATAAAAATGCAATGGTACTGGTTGTACACAAAAGAGCATTGGTGTTGTACGCATTTAAAGCAATTTTTCATTCTAAGCATATAGTTGACATCTGTAAATTCCATCTGAATGAATCAAGAAAATATATATTTATGAAATGGCTCGTAAATACAGAAGAAAAATGTTCTGAAACCATTTCATGTCATATTACATAAAACTGTTTGTATGTGGACAAGGTCAAATATTCAAATAATTTTTGTTCTCTATGAATAGTTCTACTATAAGCAGCTTACTTGTGCCAAAAAAAAGAAAGATACAAATTTGGAAAGAAAGTAATCAAGAGTCCCAAAGTTAGAACATTGTTTTAATAAAAATGAAGGTCTAATTCAAAGTCGCTCAGAACACTGTGTGCCAAAATCAAAAGTCAGTGTTAGCGTTTGGAGAAAACATCAAATCTTCTAAGTCTGTAAAAAAAATGGTCTATCATTGTAGGTGAAAGTTGGATTACCTCATTTAGAATATTAACCGCTCAAAGATGTGAATCATCGCCGTCAGCATTGTTCGCATTCGCAATGTTCGTAATAGATGGTACCTGCGCACCTGTTTCCTCTCGTACCTCAGCATCAGCATTTTGCGTCTGTGAGATTCCCATTCTCAATGAATGCCGTCACCAGAATTTGTAACTGCTGGGGACAACACAGTGCATGGAGTGGTTTAAGCAAAGTATCAACATCTGTTGGCATGACTGGTGGGTGTGTGAGACATGAGTCTAACACGCATTCTTCTCCACTAGCAGGTAGCATAGAATGGGCAAGATGCAATGTTGCCAAATTGGTCTGAATGACAGAAACCATGTGGTATTTAATTCTCGTAGACAAGGTAGTCCCAAAATTTGGAAGATGCGCTCAGACACTTCATCGGCAGTAGAGTTGTCTCCATGGAGAACTGGGTGTCGCTGGTGAATTGGCTTGCCATATCGCAGCAGTAGGAGCAAAAATAGTATCCATGCAGCGAGTCCCAAAATAAGAGGCAGTCCGCCAAACACAGAGTGCACAAAGTTTAGAAATATTCCTAGGACTGCTCGAAACGGTGCTAACAGTCCAGAAAATAGGTCTTAAATCCATGTAAAATACCGCTCGTATCAGATATGTTTAAGATACGACTTAACATTTCTGAGAAATGTATAGGGCAGCTTGTAGTTAAGAGGGCATGTATCGCGGCAGAAGTCCTTGCAAATTGCAGATCATAGATCTCTTTGGCCGAGGTCAGTGGCACAGTTTTTTGCAAAAGAATGGCTTTCATTCTGCTTAAAGTATATATTCGTATAGAAGAGATGTTCAGTGAAGGCCATAAAGGCTACTCCTTGTCTGTCTTGGTTTTTGGAAACATTACTTGCATACAGCAAGTGACCCTGGCTGACACAATTACTAGATATGGTATGCCTGGCAACATGCTACAGCATTTGTGATCGTACAACATGAGGTAACTCCCATTTGAAAGTTGTCCAACTATTGGATCAATCACTGCAGCTGGTGAACCTTGCAGGTGGCAGGATAAATTGTTAGAGGAACCATCACAGGCCCCGTGTAAGTTTATACCCTGACAAAGGAGAGAACCGCTTAGTGCGTTTTCCCAGTTTTTCCCACACTTCAAGTCCCCCACTCCAACATCTATGGGTGTATGGTAATTCCCAGGATGTTTTGATGTATTCTTTACCCAACCTTTCATATGTCCCTGCTGTTATATGTTTTAGGCAATACTGAAAATGGAAAATTGTAACAGGCAGATTGATTGTTCCATGTATTATCCATTCAATAGCTGTTTTTTCTGCTACTGTAAATGGCAATCTTTCCAGTTTTTCAATGCTCAGCACCGTATAGTCTGCTCCCCTTTGTGCCAATTTGATCTGTTTATCAGTGAGTTTGAATTCTGACAACAGTGACGTAGTATTGATTAAACGCTAAGGCACATAGCCTGAACGAAGGTTTTGCAACGTCCAGCCTAATAGCATGATAGAACGTAATTGCGAATGACCATGTTGCAACATGACCAAGTCCTGTTCCATGATGTCTATGGCAGAGGACACTATGCTGTCCAATAAAAATATCCTGGACGACAGAGTTGTTAACCCATTGTCAACTACAGAGAGAGTTTTCTCTAAATCAATACGATCAATTTCTCGTATTCTTTCTGCAGTCTCTGCTTGCATAATATTCCATGCTTCATGATAAGCAGCATAGATACCGGCATATATAAAACGTTTATGACACAGTGTTCTTGGTCCTAGCAAGAATTCCCTAAGATCCGCGCCATCTTTAAGTACAGATAAGTGTTGCTTTACATCCTTAAGTGTAGATCTTTGTAGCCAATCAAGGCAGAGCTTCCCTACACTGTATGTTGTTACTATTCCTGGATGCTGTCTTTGAACATATCTTGGGTCTGGCCTAGTAAATGTGAAACCCTGTGTTTTTTTCAGGAACCTATCTTGACAGTTGTTTGTGTCTGTGGGCCACAGTAACCATTTATTCCAATCTGGATCTGTTCTGTTGTGATGCAAAATAATAGTATGTACGTCGACCTCCCCCTCTGAAGTGTTACTGCTATCAGATGTTGTGTAGGTATGGATGGATTTTTCAGGTCTTTTATCTTGGCTAACCCAAGGCAAGACGTCTGTTGGACAGTGTCACTCAAAAACAAAATTTTGCTTAGGGATGATACAGGCTCTAAACATAGCTTCTATACCCTGGACCTGCCAACCTTTTGTGCCCCAGACAGTTTTTGTCTCAATGTTGTCTTTCCAAAAGTCAAAACTTAGTTTAGACATTTGAGCATAAAAGGCTGCAGAATAAATCTGTTTGGTATTTGTCAACATACTTTTCATGCCTGTTTTGTTTACAATTTTTAAAGTAAAATGATTCAGCATTGGATACATTGAACCCTGAAAAATACAGAAATTTCATTGCAAATGTTTTTGAGCTACCTTTTAGCGGTGTGAACAATGTTCCCATTGGTTACACATTAATACATTTCTAGGATTTGCAGATTTGTGCAAGAAATATGACCATAGTGATTATAACAATACATTTGTTCATAGTCTGATGAACCTTCTAAATATTCATGATGTGTGAATACTGCAGACATTTCTAGGTCTGACATCATATTATTAACAGTCTTGAAGTCCCAATCATCAGAAAAGGTACTAGATGAAACAAAGTCACTTAATGAAATCTTGAATAAGTGTGGAATCTTCAACAGCTCAGATGGGCCAAACATTTCATAATTAGTTTTGTCCCATGCTATACCACCAGGTATAGGAACGGCTGTGATGTTCACTGATGACAAGTCTCTTTGTTCATGATGGGATGATTTGTGTGGCTTGGGAGTAAGTTGATGTTCTTACTTGCTGTGTTGAATTTGACATATCTTCTATTTATCAGCATTCCCAGAGTTATTACCAGAGTCAACTAAAGTAGAAGAAAAAGTACACCCAGCACAATCTAAAGTTCAATCCATGGTAAAACCAGAAGAGTCTTTTCCATGTGATGAAAAAGGTTTGTTGCTTGTTCTTTCAAAGTTCTTTTTACTGGCGTCGTTTCAGGCTCGCTGGGATCCTCGGAAAACGTATCAAAGTTAATGAAATAGCCAGAGGCAGTTCTGTCAATTGTTGGGATTCCATCAGGATGCGTTGAAATTGCTGGAACCTCAGGATAACTTGTTACATTGTGTAGTCAGATGCTACTTCATTGTAGACAGGTGTTTACTGACGAACTGTTATTTGGGTTTCAAGAGGTACAAGTTCCATAGATTTGTTGCTTAGTCCTTCATTTCGCACTGCAGATTCTTCAAAGGTGATGAGTCTCTCAGTTTGAACCTCTTTGATTGTAGCTAGAGCAGGGCATCTGCTACATTATCGGAGTCCACTTGGCCTACTGCTTACTATTGACCACATGATGTGGATTGACCAGGTCGATGTACAGGAACCTGTTCTCCTTTTTACCAGCAAGGGGCAGCAGTGATACTGTTCTTGATCCGTGGATTGCAAGGACAGGTACTGGTTGTCTATATGAAGGCTCACATTCCTTCTTGACCGCAATCTTTTCTTTGACCAGATCCCCAAGCTTAGGAATCCAGACATGCCTTGCTAGGACGGTCGTTTTTTCCTCAGTGGTGGTGGGTTTCAGGATCACGTTACTTTGTTTCGTTCTTATTTCTTTTAAGTCCTGTAAAACAGCCAAAAGATATTTGATATAAAAATATTTTTGGTCCACCACTGATGTCTGACAATCAAGGTCTGCAACCAGCATTCTAGTTCCAAAAAGGACCTCATATGGAGTGATACCCCCTAGAGAACTTCTTGGCAAGTTGTTAAGACTACGTTGGACACTTATTAGATGTTTGACCAACCCTTTACCTGAATCTAATACCCTAGCTGTTATAGATTGCTTTATGGGCCTGTTATTTCTCCCACAACCGAATTTCCCTCAGGATGGAAGGGACTAGAGTACCGCAATGCAACGCCCAATTTGGCCATGGCCTCCTTGTAAGTTCGAGAGCTAAACCCAGGACCCTGGTCAGCGTCCCGACTGCGTATGTGCCGATAAAGACTCGCAAATCTTTTATAACAGTTCGAGCGTCAGCCGAGCGCTGAGGCAACATCCAAATGAACCAGAGTCCACTACGACCATGATATATCTGAAATCAACAAGGGGCGTCTGCGCAGGACGTTTCTGGTTTGTTTTCTCATGCACAGCCACCAGTATCTCTTTTTTAATAATGACAATGCGGTGGAAACACATTCTTGAGCAGAGGTGAGTCCTTCATGTGCTGCTAAGATTAGTCCTAATCTATGTTCCATGTTTTGAATTACCCTATCCCTCACTCCAGGGACTCGAACAAATGGAACATTGTTCGAATCAGTTATATAAGAGTCTTGAGTGGAAATACTTTCGGTAATGTTTAACCACTGTCTTTGCTTGAAGCATTGACAGCTAGCATTATTTCGCTGTCTATTTTAGTTTTTGAACGAGTGATTGCAGCTACGGTAGCCGTTTGCACAGCTGCCTTTGCGGCTTCATCAGCCAATGAATTCCCTGCAACGTGAACGCCATCATGTTGATCACTCAGCATATGTATCACGTGAGTCTTGTGTAGTCCTTGTTGTAACTGAACTATTTGTTCCCAAAGCATTTTATGTTTGATTGTGCCACCTTTTGCATCTTTGTAACTGTTTTGAAGCCAGTTTTGCAAGTATTCTTGTAAGATTGAACACAATAATACGAATCTCACACTATGAGTGTAGGGAATTTGCTGTCCGTATTCTCTAGTGCTATCTTGAATGCTTGTAGTTCAGCTCGCTGAGCTGTACAATCTCTTAGAATTTGCATCTTAGTGACCATCGGTCGGAATTTGCCATCGTGCCAGCGACCTTTAACAATCGTGCATGCCGCATTATAGGCTTGTTTACCCCCGGTAGCGGGTTGAGCTGATCCGTCATTATAAATTATACATTCATACTGCTCTAGAGGCAGAATTTCAGTAGGCAGAGGACATTCTTGTTCGTATTGTAGAAATGCTTGTGTTTTCAAATAAGGGTCAAACACGTATTCAACATCAGATGCAACAAAATAATTAACCCATTGTATCCATCTCAGATGTAAAGCTTTAGCATTAGGAAATGCTTGTTTTTTCGTCACTGCCTCTAAGGCAGGTACAGGTGTAACAACCATAATGCGCTTACCCTGTGCGAGGGCTCTCTCTTTTGTTACCGCAGTTTGAACAGCTGTCAGATTTTTTTCAGTAGAAGTGAATTTAATTTCTGCTTGTGTGTACAAGTGTGATTTGTAATCTATTGGTACTTTTTCCCCTTCATTAAAAGTTAAGTACGTGAATTCGCATTGTCCTGGAATGATTCGGATCACTAGGTTGCATACATTTATGCGTGTTACAAATGGTTAGTTGCTAACATGTCTGTTTGGAGTGAACGCAAAATTCCTGTGTGTTTTTGTGTCCAATTTATTGTTTTAAAATCAGGTTTGATTAATTCGTAGAGAGATTTAACCCTTTCAGCGTAATTTAGAATGTAAGTTCTTCCGAAATTTAGGACACCTAGAATCGACTATACGTTTTTCAGCATTTTAGCAGATTGGAGCAGCGCACATTTCTCTAGAACGTTTGCTGCCAGGTTTTTGCCTTCACTTGATAATTCATATCTTAAAAAAAGGACGTTGAGGTGGGCAATTCTAGATTTCTTGAAATTGAATTTGTACCCTTCAGAGACGAATCTTAGTATAATGGTGTTCACCCTGTTCAAGTGCCTATCCAAGTCATCGTCTGTCAGATAGATGTCATCGACATATGCAATGCCTCATCATCATAAGTTTGTAATAACTCCGTAACCCTTGCTCAGAATAACCCAGTACTATTCTTGAATCCCTGAGGGAGATGACGGAAGTGATGCTGTGTCCCCATACTTGAGAAAAAAGATACCTACTTTCTGGTGCAATGTTTTGACAGAAGAAACCGTTAGAAATATCTAATGTTGTTTTATATTTTTTACGCGAAATGTTGTTCATTAATGCTGTACTGTGGGCATGTTGCCCTGCAAATGTTTTGCAACAAGAGTTTAAATAAACCCTGGGCAAAGCACTATGCTACGCTTGCGTTGTTCGCGAAGCTTCTGCTACTTTGCACTACGCGAATTGCACATAGCACAGTGCAAACACGTGTAGCATAGTGCCGCGGTCATTTTTTGCTTGCTCGCAGTCCTCAACGTCAAGTTGGCGACCGCGAGCAAGCAAAATGACATCCCTGCGAGACTTTTTCCTGGTTCGCTATCAGCAACATCAAGTTGCCGATCGCGAGCATGGAAAATAAACCTCCCGGCTAGATTCTCAATACGGGGAGGCCAGGTTTCTCATTGCGAGGGGTCGCGTTTGCTCGCGACCGCTCGCGATGAGAAACTACCAGTCCGCGTTGAGAAAGTTGCTGCTCTAGTAGAAATCTACTTGAGCGGCAGAAAACTAC
This sequence comes from Lissotriton helveticus, assembly GCF_964261635.1. Taxonomy (NCBI): domain Eukaryota; kingdom Metazoa; phylum Chordata; class Amphibia; order Caudata; family Salamandridae; genus Lissotriton; species Lissotriton helveticus. The sequence continues at coordinate 2,100,017,954 of NC_136059.1, read as the reverse complement.
AGCTCGCATTGTTCATGTTCAAGATGCCGTTTTCAATGATTGCACAGTGCCGGATGCTTGTCCGCACTGTGCAATCATTGAAAACGGCATCTTGCACAGTGCGAACAGGCTACTATGCAGTTCGCGTAGTGCTACGCATAGCTCGCGTAGTGTGAAGTGCACTTTGCATAGCTTTGCGTAGCGCTACTTCACGAACTACGCCCAACCCTAGTTTAAATGTCTGTAATCCAATACTAGACAATACGTATTGTCTGGTTTAGAGATAGGAAACAAAGGATTGTTCATTGACGAGGTGTATTTTTCAATCACCACCTGGTATTCAAGTTGATCTAAGATCTCCCTGACCTGTTTTGTAGCTTCTTGCTTAACTGGGTACTGCCTTTGTGCAGTTGGTTGATTTTTCAACTGAATTTTATGGTGAGGAGATTCCTTATCCCATCCTACATGATTTTTGTATAATGCAGGAGCTTGGGCAACTGCCCATTTCCTGGCATATGTATATTTTAAATTAATTGGAATATTGTTGGAGAAGGCTGGCATAATGATGCCCTCGCCATGTGGGCACTCCCTCATAAATTGTTGTGGCCAGTCTTGCTCAGCTATAAGAATGTCTTAACCCATAGAAAGTCGCTCCCAAAGAGTGCTTTTATCTTTCTTGGTATTTCTCCCTCCATCCGGATTGGTATTTCATATAACCTATGTGGAGAACTAACCCTGGTATCTGCAGTTTCAACTTGAATAAATTCATTCAAGTCTACTGTCTCCAGATGATCTTTCAGGTTCTGGCAGGCTATGGTGTCTTCTGCTGTGCTGTCCAACATTGTCTGAGCCTATTCTCCGTTCTTGAGTTGTGCCCTCAAGATCCTCGGCATGTCTGATTTTTAGACCTGCTACCTTCTTATTGGTGAATTGAGGTTTCTTGTTTTTCTGAACGTGTTGATCGTCTTTGGACTTCATGCATTCTTCTTTGTTTTCTGACCGTCCTCTTCTTTCGGATTTCTGTGACAAAATGTACGAGAGGAACGTGTATCAGTACCTTGATATCTATCAGGTTTTCTCAACTCATCCCTATTCCTGAGGTTATACCTCCTTTCAAAGGGCTTCTTTTGAGGAGACCTACCTCTGGAATGAGAACGCTTCTCTTTAGAAGTTGGTTTGCTATTTTCCCACTTCTTTTTAGAAGGAGTAGGAGTGTTTTTAGTAAAGACCTTTTCAGGACTTTCAGACAATTAGGATTTAACTGGTTTCCCACCCAGACTATCTCTGCCTAAATCTTCATAGGATTTTTCAATTATTCTGCCTAATTCTTGTGGTTGCTCAGTTACATCAAATTCCCTTAATTTTTGGCGGATCGCCACTGATGCTGCTTCACCTTTAATGTTAGCTAATATTATTGCTGCGACCTGTTTTAAATAGTTCAGTAGTTTCATACCTAAAGTTAAAGCAGGCTCTGCCCCGTATTTATTTTGAATCTGTTTCAGGACATCAGGTATTACCGCCATGGATCGAACACCGTGCGTTTTAGTGTAGATTGCAGCAAAGACTGTACCCCAAGTGGTGCAGTACTCCAGATGTGGTGTGATCCCATTGGTAAACAGATTGTTAAAATCCAGTGTTTTTCATGAGGGTTAGTATTGGGAAATACTGCTTCGATTTGAGTAATTTTTTAAGCTATCCAGAACGGAATTTGTACCCGTTTTGCAGGTAATTTACCAATCACTGAGTGTAAAGTCTGAGATGTTATTTTTAGTGTGTTCCACTGGTGAGGGGTATGTTGTGAGATCATTATTTTTGGTTGGACTGTGAGAGTCTGCCTGACATATTAAACCAATTGTCTATAGATTTTGATTAACTCTTTCAGTTGAGCTAGTAAGTTCACATCTGACATTTCATCAATTTCAGGATGTGGTGTATAGCTGGCTAAAACTGGCCATGTTGCTCCTGGTCTACTCGTGGACAGAGCCTGGTAATGTGACTTAAATGTTTTAGTGCACCTTTAAACCAGAGCTAATGCTCGTGGTAAGTTAGGGGAATTTCAATATCTTCGAAAGCAATGTATTCCTCTGGTGGTTCATCTTCCTTGAAGAAGTGAAGCACATGTGTTACTGGATTTGCTTCGGGGAAGACTATCCAAAAATAGATTACCTCTGTCTCGTGATATTCATGTGCCTCTATCACAAAAACTATCCTACCAACTCTCGATGTTAGGCCATTTTTTATAAGTGTTATAGTGATGTCTTTCCTTAAATTTATAGGAATGCATATAGGATCCTTAGCGGTTTCTTGGAAACCGGTATATTTTAAAAGTGTGTTGGCTGGATCAGCCGCAGCTCCACTGGTTTCGGTGTTGTTGCCGTTATTCAACATTTGTTTAATGAAAACTGCAGAGCAAGTTTCAAGGAAACAAAGATAAGGTGCAGAATATTTTGGAACACTGTTGAACAAACCAAGAAGTTAATACATAGGATTTTTCGTCCTACTCAGCTATGGCGGATATTATCCCTTTACCCACTCCATAAGTCTATTGGAGTATTACGGAAAAAGGGGTCTCTGAGAAAAGCACGACTGAGTTGCTTTAGTATCTAGAGTTAAATTAGTGCCTTACCAAACGTTTGGCGCCATGTAGTGTAGTTCCTATATTCCCAATAGGCTCTGCGCATTGGAATAATATACACTATAGATTTGACATAGGACTGAAGTCAGTATGTCTCTATCGAGTATACTAAACTTAATTGTGAGTGCCAGCTAGCTCAGAGGTCACTAGAAACAACTTTCTCGAATACACAAGAAAGGATTAGTTGCTGACAACCGTATAAACATGACAACTTTGTTTCCCAAGAATAAAACGTATCTTCAGAGTCATGAAAACAATAGATAACTATTTTACTCAGTCAATTGTGCATGCTTCGTTTCTAAAGAGTTGCAAAGAAAATAGAGACAAGTGTTTCAATAAAAGGGGTTTATTGAACAGTCTTCTTTCTCATGGAAGAGAGGTGAACTGCTATATTTGTTAGACAGAATGCAAAGTATAATGCGTACAGCATGAACAGTAGTATAAAATAATACTGAAATAGCATTGTCTGGTGCTATGACATATACAAATACGTACATAAATAACACAGGCTAAAATACTCAACTGGTGCTTCTAAACTACGCCTACCCCAATGTACCTAACCTAGGTCTAGTAGGAGGGAAGAAGTAAGTGTGGTCTTTAGCATAGGTTTGGTTTTGGCAAGAACTACCAAAGGTTTCTCTAGGTTCTAATCAGCTCCATACCATAGAATAAGAGAGATTGGTATCTCTTTCATGGACTCTGTTAGACCTGTCAGCCCTAGGGTGGTTTCGCCCCGTTTTTTCCCCTTTTTCGTCTAATTTTTGCCACCATCTTTTTGTTGGAGCTAGGCCTCTGGGCGCCTTTTATTTATTATTTATTTATTTATTAGTTTTGTATAGCGCAACAGCTACCCGCAAGGGTTTCCCGGCGCTAGAAAGGCAAAAGCAACAAAGGCACTAACAGCTCAGGGGATTATTGGTTAAAGAACCAGGTTTTGACCGCTTTGCGGAAACGAGCATGACAGTTCTCGGTGTGAATGTGAAGGGGATGAGAGTTCCACAGTCTGGGCCCTAAGCACGAGAATGAACTACCACCCATTCTGGATAGTCTGTGCTTGGATACATAAAATACATTTTGTGAGTATGAACGAAGTGAACGTGAAGAGGTGTATGTTTTAACAAGGGACTGCAGATAGGATGGGACCACTCCAGCCTTGATCTTATGCATGAGGCTCAAAGCCTTGAACTTCACACGGCTCTCAATTGGAGCTCACAAAGGCATTCTGTAATATGGTCGGTTTTACGGCAGCCACAAAGTAGGTGAGGGGCAGCGTTTTGGACCAGTTGAAGACGTCGTGTGACTGCCTTGGCAGACCCCAGGTAGAGTATGTTACCATAATCCAACCTGGAGGTCACCAAGGCGTTCACTACAGACCTCTGGGTGTCAAATGGCAGCATCCAGAGGATCTTTCTAAGTCAGCGCAAGATGGTAAAACAAGTGGCTGCCACTTTATTAGCCTGACCTTTCATAGTAAGGCCATTATTGAGGGTCACATCCAGGGTGCCCACCTGCTCTGAAGGAGATGGGAAAGAGCCCATCTCAGCTGGCCAATGCTTAGGACTCCATAGATCAGGATTTTCACCAAGGACCAGGACCTCGGTCTTCCCACCAATTAGCTTGAGCAGGTTGAGATTCATCCAGTTGGATATCTCACTTAGACCAACCTGCAGGGGGGAGGTCGAGGCCAGGTCAGATTGGGATATGGAAAACACAATTTGGGAGTCGTCGGCATATGTAAACAAGGTCAGTCCAGAACGTTGTGCGATGAGAGCCAGAGGGGTAATGTAAAGATTAAAGAGGAGGGGACTAAGGATCGAACCCTGGGGCACACCATACGGAGAAAAATATGTTTTGGATGTGGAGGAATGTGAAAAGATTTGAAAAGTCCGGTCCGTTAAGAAAGATGCCAGCCAGTCCAAAGCTAGGCCACCAATGCCCATTGCAGCAAGAGCTCTCAGAAGGATATCGTGGGACACAGTATCAAAAGCTGCACTGAGATCAAGCAATATCAGTGCAACTGTGTCACCACGATCCAGCAAAGTGTGAAGGTTTTTCGTGACTCCAAGGGGATGTACGACATTACAACGCATGCTTTTACATCGCATGCTTTTACAATGCGAGTTTTACAACGCATACCATTACAACGCATAGTGCTTTGGGGCGCTGGATAGTGATTTATTTAATTTACTATTCCAACTCCAGTCCCCGTGGATAGTAGGGAAGGTGTTGGATAGTAAATTAAATATATTCCCTATCCTAGAGCGCCCCCCAGCGCAATGCGTTGTAATTTGCGTTGTAAAATCTACGATGTAAAAGCACTGCATGGTAAAAGTTGCGTTGTAAGTGATGTTCCCCCTCCAAGGAGAGTAGTCTCCGTGGAAAAACCTGACCGGAAACCAGACTGAGAGAAGTGCAGTAGTTCGTTAGCCATCACAAACTGGGACAAGTGTTGGTGAATATGTCTCTCTAAGACTTTGGAAAAGGCTGGCAGCAACGAAATAGGGCGGAAGTTGCTGCCAACCAGTGCTGAGGTGCTCTCCCCTAATATTATGGCTGCCACTGGCCCCTGCTACTGCGGAGTGGCCATTGTGCATACAAGCACCAGTAGTTAGGATCAGGTTGGGACATACTGTTACTGTATCCTTGCCGTCCCGCCTTTTTGTCACATAGACAGACATGGTAGAAGCCCCTAGCCAGCCCAGGGAGGAGTTATACTTTGCCGCCTCTCAGGAGGGTCCCATGTCCTAGGGGTATAAAAGGAAAGGAGGGAAACCTAACTAGTCAGTTGGGGCACGACTTCACCTGGGGGAACCTTTGCCAGACTATAGGCTGTTGGGCCTAGGGGGGAACCTACACTACTGAGTCTGACTGAGCTTAGGCCCTGCTGCACCCAAGATAGCTGAGGGGCTCTGCCAGCCTGCTGACCTTGCCCAGTGAGGGGGAAACCCAGGAGGCCAACTCCAGTGTGCCGCAGGGAGCCATCCTGCCTCTCATGCCTGCCAAACTCAATCCCCTACCCTTTCCCCCAAGATACTGCAACCGAAGAAACGGCAACCAAGATGTCACTACCACTTGTGCTGGGACTGAAGTGCTGAGGACCCTGTGAGTGCTGCTGCTACTGGGGGATCACCAGGTAAAGCGCTGTGCTTCTAACCGCTGTGCTTCCATAGCCTGCGTCCTGCTAATAGCTCTGTGCTCCAAAAATCACTGCTGTGGCCCCCGCTCTAAGAGATTAAAAGGCACCCTGCCCAGGATCACCACCGTGGCCTCTGTGCCCTGCACTGAGAAGCGATGGGTGCGAAACACATCGCTGTGACCGCTGGGTCGCTGGAGAAAGAAGTGCTGTGCCACGATCACTGCTGCAACCCAGGTGCCGCTAAGCCAGGAGAATCTGAGGCCTGAATTATCACTGCAGCCCCGGCGCCGTGTAAATCTAAGCCGCAGTGATTGAATCCTGGCCGCGCTAGGCCTACGGCGTGGAAAGGAGGCGTTGCTCAGCAACCAGGGCGCCGGTCGCATCATCGGCCGTGCCCTCCTCAGCCCGCGCTGTGATTGGCTCCTGGGTCCTAAGGCATACGGAGGCCCAGGGCCTGCTGCCGGCCGCACCTGGGAGGATCTGTGAGGCTGCGGGTGGATCGAGGAGTGTCTTTCCGCCCCCTCTTCAAGGGAGCCCGTAACTTTGCCATCTTTAGCAGCGCGCTGATCGGCCTCCCCCGGCCGAAGCCCCACGTGCAGAGAGGAGTGGGCTGGCCGGGGAGGAGGCGTCCGGCGATATTTGTGGCTGCAACTTCCCTGCAAAGAAAAAATGGTGAGTGGGGAAACCAGGGGACGCCGCCCCCTTTCAACATCGCGCTGTGTGTGACTGAGGGGGGGCAGGTGCCTAAGGAGTGCTTCCTCTGACTGCTCCCTCTCTGACTGAATGTAGAAGGCTGGTGGGATCTGGCCTGATCACTGATTGCATCCCCATTAAAAGTTAATCTTTGTGCTGCACAGCGAAGGGCACTGTGTGACCTGCCCTACCCAGGAAGTATTGCCAAAAGTGAGTTCATGCAGATCGAGTGTTCTTGCTGTTGAAGGCCCACACATGGGATGGTACACTAATGAAAGTGCCTTAAGAAATGTTGTCATGTCATTTGCAAACCTTCATGAAACTCTTTGTTGACTTGAATGTGTCTTTTTACCTGCAGGAGGTTCCGCTGTTCTGATGTACTTGAAGGAATTTACTCATGTTTTGAAGTGAAGTGAATCTACTGTTGCTCTGAGATTGTCTTCCCTATCGACTGCTCTGACTTGAATTAGATAAAGAGACTTGTTTTATAAAACAGCCTGGTGTGGTGTTTCTTCATTGCGTGCGTATTACTGAGTCAGTGTGAGTGTGTGCTGCACCACTGCTTAACACGTTGCCTTCGGGTGCCTTCCTGCCTCGCGCCAAGCTACCGTGTTGGAATCGGTGACCCTGGTTCTAACAGACTTGATTTCCCAACACCCCGCAAGGGGAGTCAGAAACACTGGAGCTGAGTTTCTCGGCAGGAGATGACAGCTTCTGATCAGTGTGTCAGCTGGAGAGTTGGCTTCCTTCGGCAATTGCTGTGGCGAGCTGCATCGTGCAAGTTGGTAGTCGAACTGCACCGAAGCACACCGTGCTTTGCCATAGCAAGTGAAGGTATATTTATACCTTGAAGGTGTTTAGGAATGCAGTATTGACATAAAGTCGGGCATATGAACATCATGGATGAACCCCCAAGGAATAGTTGTACATGAAAATAATGAGTTTCTTAAAGAAATCAATACTCAAGCAAGGGAAAGTCCCTAACGGCTTAATAGTCTGGTTTTCCAAGAAATTGTTGTGACGTAGATAAACGGATGGAAGCAGCCATGCCTGTATTTGGGTAGCATTGGCTATGCCTAAATACGGACTGGATTTCTGTGCCTATATAAGGGCAATGTGAATTGTACCTATATAAGAGCATAAATCGGGAAAATGCATACAGAATCTAAATCGCCACACAACAATAGCAGAAAAGTAATAATTGGGTTTGTCAAAATTATAGCTAAAATAAACAGCTCAAAAGCCATGAAGTAAAAATGTCAAGCAAAGCCTGTGCTTCATAACAAGACAAGGCTGACTTAAATGTGACATTGTTATCTCGTTTTTAGGCTGCGCACGAAAGGCTGATTTGCCCTTAATGCAGTCATGCTTTGCATCATTGGAATGCGGAGCAGTTTATATATTATTCATCTCATCTAAAGCCTTGAGGCGGGACTCCCGAGGAGTCTCCTCGGTAATTGGTCTCCAGATGCTGTCATCCGCACTGCTCTGAAAGTCCTCAAAAGCAGGAAGAACACAAGCCCATCTGCTCTTCAAAGTTGCTGACTGTATGTCTGAGGCAGCGGACAAGTTCCAGCCGCTCAATCCGATTGTGCGGCTCTTCCAAAGGCATGCGGTTATTCTGCGTCCAGGACACTGCAGCGTCTGCGGCCTCTACTGTCATGCAGTGCATACGATACAATAAATAATTTTACGAATATGCAAAATAACTGAACGTGTTATTCTACAGCTCAAAAGGTGAAACAGTGATCGGTAATGAATCGAGTCTAAACGTGGCAGGGAGATGCTGACAGGCGACACTGTATAATTTAACAATAGGTGCGCTTCCTATTGAGCTCACAACGAGTGGGTTCGAGTACACAGCCATGGCACATGCAATTATCTGAACCAGTGATACCCAAGTGCAGAAAAACGATTCAAATAAAGGCGAGAAATGCTAACAGAGCATCTCTACTACAATTTGCTGTTGATATGGATTCGAAGAATCGCAGCAGAGCCAGCTGGTCAAGGGGGTGTAAGTACCTGCCTCGATTTTGACAGTGCAAGAAATCTTAGCAATTGTTTTTGCAAGGGGGCGTGAGGTTTGTGATGGAGGGGTTCTCCCACCGAGAATATTTATCAAAAAAAGATAGTGCCCAGTAAGTAATTTTACACTACAACTTATAAATAAATGTACTGCAAATGCAGATGTTTTCAGGGGACGGTAATAATTTCCTGGTGTGCCAGGGAAAGCTCACTCCCTCCACAGGTTACTAGGACAGATACTGATTCAATAGAATGGATGACCTGTGTAAGCTCATGAGGCCCTGAAGCTGCACATCTTTCCATTGGTCAATTAAAACTTTTACATCTTGAATGGAGATTTCTTGCACAATGGAAGGTTAATGAAGGCTGCAAAACGTAAACAAAAAGGTAAGAGTTACTTCAAATGAGCTTGTGGAGAGTGCACCACTCTATATGATGCAATTGGTGTTAAGGAGATAAAGATGCAAAATGGGAAATCTTACACACTCGAAGACAGTGGACATGACTAAATGATGAATGTGTCTTTTTTTATTTCAAATCTTTTTTATTTGGAAAAAGAAATAAAAGGAAAACAAGACAAGAAAGCAAAAGAAAAAAAATAAAGCATGTAAATACATTGAGTCGTATAGTAAAATACCATGAGTTACATACATATTGCAGCAAAATTACATATACTTGAATACAACAAAAACAGACGTAATACAAATGAACAAACGCTGCACAGTCAATGTATGTATACCCAGTTGCATAAACAATGTACCTTTTAAGGGATTCGTATCAATGGCACTCATATTTGTCTCACAGTTCGGGTGATCTTCGGGAATAATATCATGTGTTTGGTTGTTCCTCTACAGCAGTCATGGTGTGTATCTGTAAATACACATCACAGGAAAGCATATAGAGTTACCTAAGGTACCTAAGGCGGATCTAATGAAAAGGAGGAGGCATCAAGTGTTTTCCATATTTTTTTATGAGAAGCACGCCATTGGGAGGCATGTAGAGCAGGATTATGCGCCCCTCTTAAAAAGGACAACCATTCCTGCCACAGTTTGAACGATACTTCAGAGGCGTTCTTCCACTTACATAACACAACTTTGCATGCTAGAGTTAGTAATAGATCAAGGAGCTGGCGGTCATTATCATTACTCAGTCTTGGGTCTAGTACTCCTAGTATGACATACACAAATTCCTTCGAAGGCTTAATATGAAAAATGTGTTATATGCAACTAAAGATTCTTCCCCAGTAATTTCCCAAGGAAGGGCAATTAAAAAGCATATGGGCCAGGTCTCCTACTCCTGAGTCGCAGTTCCAACATTTAGGGCTGTCTCTTAGGTGAAGTCTATAAAGCTTATCTGGTGTCCAGTATGTCCTGTTAATTAACATGTATTGAGTCTGTGACAGTGTAGGGGGATACCTTATTTCTGAAGGCAGTGGTGTGAATTATGGCCCATTCAAAAGTCAGACCTGTTGCGTTGCGTTCTGTTTCCCATCTTGTCTCATTCCTTCTGTGCGCTTTTTGAGGTAGGGGGAGGAGAAGTTTATAAACCTGCGAGACAAAATGTCCCGCCGCTCTGCCGCGAGTAATGTTGCTCCAGAGCCATGGTACAGAGGGTGTCAAGGAGCGAGTCTGTCATGTATTCCTATAGGTTCTGAATCGATCCCCCTATTCCTGACCCTATTCTGGTTAAACTAACTATCAAGTTAACTAACAGTCAGCTCATGAGGCAAGAAAAGCCCCCATGATGCAGATACCGTTATCTGACGCAGTCACACTACGGCACAGGAACGTGTTATCTGATTAGGTCATAACGCTTGAGATCTAATTAGACAAGCGACATTCCTCCAGCCCCTGATAAGGCATACGACGTTCTCATAACAAATCAAACCTATGACAACCTGGAAAATCCGTGCGGCCATTGTTTTGATTTCACAGAGAACTTCAGTAAAAGAATGTGCTAACGAGCAAGTCGTATGACATCTTTATTGACGTATCTATGTCCATCCTTACGTCAATCTCGGCACCTTTAAGGTATAAATATTGCCGATCTTGCCCTATGCAAACACACGCGTGGTGACGAGACGGAGCAGCCATACTTGCCGAAGCCCAGAAGCAGAGCAGACCCCGCTGGCAGCAGCCCCGCCTTCCTGACGCGCTGAGAGACGCGCTGCTATCTCCTACCGAGAGACCCAGCACCGGCGTTTTCGGGCAGCCCTCGCAGGCAGCCTGGAATATCGAGAGCAGAGAAAGAGATACCATTCCTCATTCATCCTAACTTCCAGGTACAGAACTGAATAACCCCTCACAGAGAATTCTTTAGTTATTCACTTGGCAAAAACAAACTTAACTTAAACTGTAACGTTCTATTCCCGCCCACGCATTAGACTTAGGTCAGGTACACGGGGTAGGCGTATTTAGAAACACCAGTTGAGTACGTTTAGTCAAATGTATATGTGTATGTAAATATATTTTAATCATTTTAAACATCATATGGCTCAGAAACCATATCAATGTTTTTACAGTATTATTTTATACTATTGCTTTTAATGTATGCACTTTACTTAACTATAAGTATTGCAATAATATCGATCCATTTCTCTTGTATGAGAAAAGAGACTGATCAATAAATAACACCTTTTTATTGAACACGCCCGTCTCTTCCTTTTCTCTACAATCTGATGAGACTAAGAATGCACGTACTGACTGAGTAAAATAATTGCCTTGTGCTCACACGACTCTGGAGATATACTCTTGATTAGGGGAGAGCAAAGTTGTCATGTTCTATGGTTGTCAGAAACTAAATCCCTTCTTGTCTAATCAGGGGAGTTAATTCTTTCCTGAACATTCGAGAAAGTTTCTAGCGAACTCTGAGCTACGCTGGCAAACCCAAAACTTAAGTCTAGTATCGACAGTAGTAGACCTAGTTAACGTCTGGCCTTTACTGCTGTAGGTATTATTCCAATGCGCAGAGCCTATTGGGAAGATAGGAACTACACTACATGGCGCCCAACGCGTTTGGAAAGGGCGATAAAACTAACGTAAGACATTTAGAGTAACTCAGTCGTGCTTTCTCACTCAGACCCCTTTTCCCAAATACTCCAAAGACGTCTGGAGTGGGTGAAAGGTAATATCCTCCAAAACCTCGCAGGATGGAACTCCTATGTAAGGTTCTTGGTATAGTCAACGTTGAAGGATACACTGTTCCAAAATATTGTGCATCTAATCTTTGTTCCATAAGAAACCTGATCTGCAAACAAACATAATACCATCCTGTCGGTAAAATGGGAGACAGTGATGAAGAAAGAGAGGCAGTTAGATTAGCAGCTGAAATAGTAGCAGCTGATACTGCAGCACTAGATGCGGACGGGGATATAATACTCATCCCGGTCGCCAAAAGGAAATCTATAACCTTAAAACTTATAGAAAATGGACTGACACCTAGAGGTGGCACAGTCATATTCGTAATTGAGGCACACGAATATCGGCAGACAGAGGTATACTATACATGGATACATTTTCCAGCAGCAAGTGCTGTAACAAAGTACTTCCACTATTACAAAATAGAGGTTCCACCCGACATTTACACTCCTTTCGAGGAGGTGGAAGTACCACTCAAATTCCAAGAGCATTTGCTCTTATTTGATGGCGCCCTAATACATAACAATCACATTACAAGGCTCGGTCCTTTAGGTAGACCAGGAGCAACGTGGCCGGTCTTAGCCGGATACACACCACACCCAGACATCGAAGGAATGTCTACTGGAGAGCTGTTAATACAGCTAAAACAATTACTAAAAATTCATAGACAATTAGTCCAGTATGTAATGCGGACTTCAACAATTCAGCCAGCGATTAAACTTCCACAGCTGACCCCTCACCAGGGGAACACAAATAAAATCACACCACAGAACATCCAATCCTGCCTAGGTAAAGTACCGGCTAAACGGGAACAAATACCATTCTGGCTAGCGCAAAAAATCACCCAAATAGAGGCGGTGTTTCCTGACACCACCTCGCTAGAAAAGCACAGGATTCTGACTATCTGCCTTCCAATGGGAATCGCACCACACATTGAGGACTGTGACACTTGGGGTACAGTCTTTGCTTCCATCTACACAAAAACGCACGGTGTTCCATCCATTTCGGTGATACCAGATGTGCTAAAACAAATTCAAGACGAATACGGTCCAGAACCTGCTTTAACTCTTGGTATGAAATTACTGAAAGACTTCAAGCAGGTCTCGGCTGTATTATTAGCCAACATAAAAGGTGAAGCAGCAAACGTGGCGATCCGCCAGAGGTTAAAAGAGACAGATATAGCAGACCAACCAGCTGAAATTGCCAGAATCATAGAAAAATCCTATGAGGAACTAGGTAGAGACATTTAGGTGGAATACCAGTAAAACCACAACTGACTGAAAGTCCAGAAAAAATATTTTTTAATAATAATTCACCAAAAAAGAACTGGGATGGAAACAAACAATCCAATCCTAAAGAAAAGAAATTCCAGTCCAGAGGAAGGTCTCCTAGGCGAAGAGAGAAATCTCCGAACCAAAGACACAGGTCACCCCAGAGTGACCCCTCTGGGAAAAGATATAACCTTAGAAATAGGGATAATATAAAAAAGCCTGATAGATATCAAGACATTGATACACGTCCCTCTCAATCTTTTCAAACTTCCTCGCAGAAATCGGAAAGAAGAGGACGATCAGAACAAAGAGAAGAGCACACCAAGTCCAAAGACAAGGAACCTGCTCAACTAAAAAAGAAATTACAATTTCCAAAAAAGAAGGTAGCCAGTATCAAGGTAGTTAACAATGCCGAGAATACTGAGGACACAACTGAAAAACGGAGAGTGGGCTCAGACAATGCTAGACAGCGCAGCAGAAGTGAGCATAGCTCGCAAAGTCCTTATGAATCATCTGGAGACAGTGGACACGAATGAATATCTTCAAGTGGAAACTGCAGACACCAGGGTTAGCAAACCTCACAAGATATACGAGATAACATTACGTATAGAGGGAGATAAGACTAGGAAAATAAGGGGACTATTTTGGGATAACCTCTCCAAGGGTTATGACATCCTTCTAGCTGAAAAAGACTGGCCACCAGAGTTTGTCAGGGAGTGCCCTCATGGCGAAGAAGTAATTATGCCTGCCTTCTCAAATCAAATTCCAATTCAAAAAAAATACACACTTGCTAGAAAGTGGGCAGTGGCTCTAGCTCCTGCTTTATATAAAAATCATGTGGGATGGGATGAGGATTCTCCTCCTCACAAAATCCAGTTAAAATCACAACCTACTGCACAAAGGCAGTACCCAATTAAGCAAGAAGCTAAAAAACAGGTAAATGAAATACTAGATCAGCTAGAATACCAGGGGGTGATTGAAACTTGCACCTCACAAATGAACAATCCTTTGTTTCCTGTCTCCAAACCAGACAATTCATATCGTCTAGTTTTGGATTACCGACACCTTAACACATGTTGCAAAACCTTTGCAGTGCAAAACTCACACAGTGCTGCACTAATGAATAACATAGTGCGCAAAAAATACAAAACAACCTTGGACATCTCCAATGGATTCTTTTGTCAAAACATAGCACCAGAGAGCAGATCTTTAACTGCATTCTCAGTAAATGGCACTCAAAAGCAATTCTGTCGGTTAGCCCAGGGGTACAAGAACAGCCCGGGGGTATTCTCAGCGAGAGTAACAGAATTACTACATCTATATGATGATGAAGCATTATCTTATGTCGATGACATTTACTTAACAGACGATGACTTGGATACTCACTTGAAAAGAGTGAACACCATAATACTTGGGTTCGCAGCAGAGGGTTACAAATTCAACTTTAAAAAATCCAGAATTGCCCATTTAACGGTCTTATACGTAGGATATGAATTATCAAGTATAGCCTGGTTGACAATTTTCTAAAGAACTAGAAGAATTAAAAAATCTAAAATATGAAAAGACGTATCCTCTGCCAATCGACATTCCGCCTCTACGACATTATGCCTGTGTAATCTATACAGACGGACATGCTCAACCCTCCGTTTGGGGAGAACAAGCATACAACCCCACATGTGAGATTACAAAAGAAGTGTGGCGCGGAGGTAAACTAAGACCTCTATTAACAAAAACACACTCAGTTGAAACTAATTCAGAACAACAAACTGAAATAATAGCATTGAAAATGGCGCTAGATAATGCGGATCGCGAATTCCCGACACTTATAGTGTCAGATTCATATTACTGCGTCAAATCATATAACAGCGATTTGCAGACATGGATTCAAAACGGTTACAAAGATGACACAGATGCACCAATAAAGCAGAAACTGCTCTGGGAACAAATAGCTCTTTTACAAAAAGAAATACCAAAGACTCACGTGACTCACTCACTGAGTCATCAGCGTGATGGCGTTCACGTTGTAGGGAATTCATTGGCTGAGACAGCCACAGCGGCAGCCACTAAACCGGCTCCCGTAGATCGAAAAAAGCGTACATTAAAATACATTGACGGTGAAACAGTGCTGGCGGTGAAAACGTCATCAAAAGGCGACTGCTCAGCGTTACCGATCAACTATCCACTCAATTATACATACATAATCGATGCAAACTCCGTCCCTTTTGCTCGAATCCCTGGAGTGGGGGATAGAGTGATTCCAAACATGGACAGGAGAAGCTTGTCAATCGCAGACGCACATATGGGCGAGGGTCTCAGACACCTCAAACTGAAAGATTCTCTGGAAGAATTACAATCACGGTACTGGTGGCCAGGCATGAGCCTGCATTACACCATGTTTGTAAAAAACTGCCCAAACTGCAACAGAGATCGCAGTGGGGAGAGAAACAGTTTAATACCTCGTCGTATCAAGGCAGATAATATCACCAGTAAAAAGAAGGGCTTGCGATTAACATATACAGGCTAGTTTCCACTTATAATGTAGATCCTCAGCACTCGGCTGACGTCCGGACTGTTATACAAAGATTTGCGAGTCTAAATGGCATATACGCTAAGAGCATGTTACGTTCGACCATTGTTTTCACTCAAGCCCACCAGCCTGGGGGGAAACATGGCCGAATGAGCACAGTCCAGCGGGAATCTTCTCACTTCCTTCCTGAGGGTACGGGATGGTGTAAAGAAAAAACCAAGGCATAAAGCAATCTATAGCGGAAAGGAAATTAGGTTCGGGAGCTGGGTGGGTCAAACATCTAATAAGTGTCCAACGTAGTCTAAATAACTTGCCAAGAAATTCTCTGAAGGGATTCAGTCCGTACGAATTACTATTTGGAACTAGAATGATTATCTCTGACCTCGACAGTCAGACTTCAGTGGTTAAAGAAAAAAGCTTTGATGTCAAAGACCGTTTGGCTATTTTGCAGGACTTAAACAAAACAAGAAAAGACCTGAGCAACATACAGTTGAAACAACAGCCAACAACCACTGAAGAATCACCACCTGTCCCAGCAAGACCTGTCTGGATTCCAAAAGTCGGGGATGTAGTCAGGGAGAAGATCGCGGTAAAGAAGGAATTTGGGCCTTCTTACAGAAAAGCAGTTCCTGTCTTGTCTGTCAACGGGACAAGATCAGTTGTACTACCGCCACTTGCTGGAAAAAAGGAGAACCGAGTTGTATCCATCGACCTGGTAAAACCACAACATGTGGCCGATAACAAACAGTAGGCCAAGTGGACTCCCAATAAGTAGCAGAACACCAAGGTTTGCTACCAGTACAGAGGTCCTAACAAAGAGGCTCATCACATTCGAAACACCTACAAAAGAACAACAAGGACTATGCAACAATGCAATAGAACTCAGACCTCTGAAAACCCAAATAAAAACATTTAGCAGAGACACACCAATCTATAATGAAGTACCAAGTGAAAATGCAAGCAACAAAAATCCTGAAGCAATTGGAACAATTGACAGAACTGCATCCGGCTACTTCATCAACTTCGATGATTCCTCTGAAAGCCTCAGTGAATCAAAGACACAGCCATCATCAAAATCCTTTAAAGACAAAGCTAAGGAACTTTTGAGACAACTGAAAGAAACATATCTGATTTCTCCATGGATTGAATTTTGGGTGGATTTTGGTGCATTTATCCTCACACTTTGGCTCATCATGGTATTAACTTTGGGACGCTTCATTGAGGGAAAATATGCTAAAATGGACACAGCAAGTCAGAACATCAACTTGGTCCTCAAACCACACACATCTTCACACGTCGAGAAAAGAGAACTTTCTTCAGCCAACTTCACAGCCAATCCTATACCTGGTGGGGTAGCCTGGGACAACACTGACTATGAAATTTATGGTCCGGTCGAGATCCTGAAATATCCACACCAAATCAAGATCTCCTTGAGTGACTTTGCAAAACCAAACTCATTTGCTGATGATTGGGACTTCGAAAGCATTAATAACAAGATGTCTGACTTAGTAATGTCTGCTAAATTTACAAAACATGATTATTTGCAAGGTTCTACAAATTATGATAGTATGTATTGCTATAACCACTATGGTAACCATTTTTTACATAAATCTGCACAACCTAGACATTTTTTAAATTATAATCAATGGGAACATTGTGCAACACCTCCAAAAGGGAGCTCAAGAACCGTTTACGACAAATATTCATATTTTTCAGGTTTTAACACAAGTAATGCTGAAACATTCTATTTTAAATTGTCAAACAAGACAGGGATGAAAACCATGATAACCAACACAAAGTTGATATATTCAGATTCATTCTTCGAAGAAATGAATACTTTTGGATTTGATTATTGGGACAAAAATGTTGATTTGAAAAGTGTTTGGGGTACAAAAGAATGGCAAGTACAGGGTTTAGAAGCTTTGTTTAGAGCTTGCATGATCCCAGAACAAATGATATTTTTAAATGACACTGTTCAACAAACCACCTGTCTTGGCCTAGCCAAAATCAAAGATTTAAATAAACCGTCTATTCCAAAGCCAACAATGTTTAGCAATAGCTCTGATACGGATGAAGAGATAGACGTAAACCATATATTAAACCAAAACAGAACACATCCTGATTGGAAACAGTGGTTGATCTGGCCCACAGATACTAATAACTGTCAAGACAGATTCCTGAACAAAACACAGGGGTTCAAAATGACCAGGCCAGACCCTAGATATCCTCAAAGACATCACCCAGGGATAATAACCACCTACAGTGTGGGCAAATTATGCCTTCAATGGCTTCAAACTTCCACACTGGCAGAAATTAAGCAACACCTAACTTTACTTACTGATGGTGCTGACTTGCGTGATTTCACTTCGGGACCACGCAAACAGTGTCAAAAGCGTTTCATAGCAGCCTCTGTATATGCAGCATACAATGAGGCCTGGAAGGTTAAGCAAATTGAAACAGCAGAAAGAATACGGGAAATTGACCGTATTAATTTGGAAAAATCACTTTCTGTAGTGGACAATGGGTTAATGACTCTGTCCTCCAGAATTTTTTCATTGGACAGCATTGTGTCTTCAGCAATCGATATATTATCGCAAGACTTACTATTATTACAACATGGTCAGTCACAATTGCGTTCTATTGTACAGCTTGGCTGGACGTTACAAAATCTACGTTCATGCTATGTGCCTTGGCGTTTAATCAACACTACGTCACTATTCCAAATCTTTAACCTTACTGATAGACAAATCGGTATGGCGCAAAAGGGTGCTGATTATACAATCTTGAGCATTGAAAAACTAGAAAGATTACCAATGACAATGTCAGAACGACCTGTCAGTGAATGGATAATCCACGGAATCATAAATATTCCAATCTCAACCTTCAGGTTTCAATACTGCCAAAAATATATACAGGCTGGCATGTACGAGAAATTGGGGAAGGGGTACCTTAAAACAACTTGGAACCTGCCCTATTCACATGCATGTGTCAGTAATAAAGGACGAAAGTGTTTCTTAGTGGCAACAATTGTGCCATGTCACTAAGCGGCACGCTTCTGTGTAACGGAATTAGTTTGCATGGAGCCTGTGAAGGGAATTCATACAACCTTTCATGTCACCAGCAAGGCGCACCTGCAACAGAAATAGAACCATTCTTTCAAAGACTCTATAATGGGAGTTATATTCTTATTGTAGACCGCAAATGTTGTAGTCTTATGCCCGGGACTCCTTATCTAGTCACTACGACTGCGAAGGTCAAGTGCTGTGGACGTTCTTTGTTCCCCAGCTCCTTTCCAGACAGGGAGGCAAGGGCATGGCCCAGTTTGAAAATTACTTCTATTCGAATAGATACTTTAAGCAGAATGAAAACAGTGCTTCTTCAGACGCCTACAAGGCTCACGTCATCAAAAGAAACGTATGATCTACAAGTCGCAAGGACGACTGCAGAGATACATACATTATTATCGACTAATTCCCCCGTACATTTCGCGGAAATCCTGAGCGAAATCTTAAATATTTCTGATACCACTGGGGTCTCAAAGGTATTTAAGACAGTATTTTCGATGGCATTAACACCATTCAAAGTAATACTGGGTATTTTTCCAGATTTCGTCCATTCGATTTTTGGCGGACTTCCCCTGATCCTGGGACTAATTGCAGGAATCCTATTCTTAGTCCTTATTTTTCGTTATGGCAACCCATGTCACAGATCAAACTCTCGCGACAATGGAAGATAC
Organism: Lissotriton helveticus; assembly: GCF_964261635.1. Classification (NCBI taxonomy): domain Eukaryota; kingdom Metazoa; phylum Chordata; class Amphibia; order Caudata; family Salamandridae; genus Lissotriton; species Lissotriton helveticus. Next base: position 2,099,998,815 of record NC_136059.1, on the reverse strand, counting down.
AATCCTAGCCATTGGATACCGGGACCGGATATCAAAAATCCTGGGACTCTCCCGGCTTAGAGACCTGAACATGACTTGGTTTCTATCATTTCGACCAATGTGGCAAAGATGTGTTTTACCTGTATTGAGGTGTCTGCTATGCGGAGAAGAATGCGTGTTAGACACCTGTCTGACGCTACAATCGGATGCTCCAGTGGATGCAGATACATTGTTGGTTCCTACCAAGGTTCACGCTTTGTGCTGCCCTCAAAGGCTGCCAATCCTGATGACGGCATTCGTGGAATCTTCACCACTACGATTGAAGAGTAGTGAAATTCAAGATGAAAGCAGCATCGATCAGGTACGACCTTCTGTCAGCAATGCGAATCAGAATGTCAATGGAGGCAATCATGCGCACGAATGCATGGTTACACCTATTTCCGACTTAGTGGAACTTTCCCATGAAGCTGTTGACAGTTTTTTCGAAAGCCTTAATGATATGATGTTCTCTCCAGAACAGAAATAGAGAGCTCGCACACGGCGTTCCCTGAATTCGGCCTTCAACTTTAAAAATAAAGTCACATGAACAATTTTTCCCACCAGTTCACGGACAACAATTTTTTAGCAGCCCCAAATTATTTTTTACAAAATTTTCGGGACACTTATCTTCTGCTTAAAGTAAGAAACTATTCCTAGAGAACTAAAATTTCTATTTTTAGATACTTTATAAACTTTAGTTGCCCGCTGGTATGTTCATAAATATTTTATTATGTGATGAAATGGTCTCGAACTTTCTTTCTGTATAGCCATATTAAGAGCCATTTCATGTGTATTTCTCCTATACCAAATAAGCTACAAATGCGTGTTTACTTTAGCGTTTAATTCATAGCTTAAGTGCATACAATATATATGACTGCAATTTTTCAGTATATTTGAAAATTTCAAAATGCATTAATGTATTTTGGGGTGGTGAGGTATACACTATACTCTATAGTATGTTGTACTATGTTATACTATGCATAGATTAGTAAATATGACCATAGTTAGCGTGGAGTGGGTGTCATGTATTCCTATAGGTTCTGAATCGATCCCCCTATTCCTGACCCTATTCTGGTTAAACTAACTATCAAGTTAACTAACAGTCAGCCCATGAGGCAAGAAAAGCCCCCATGATGCAGATACCGTTATCTGACGCAGTCACACTACGGCACAGGAACGTGTTATCTGATTAGGTCATAACTCTTGAGATCTAATTAGACAAGCGACATTCCTCCAGCCCCTGATAAGGCATACGACGTTCTCATAACAAATCAAACCTATGACAACCTGGAAAATCCGTGCGGCCATTGTTTTGATTTCACAGAGAACTTCAGTAAAAGAATGTGCTAACGAGCAAGTCGTATGACATCTTTATTGACGTATCTATGTCCATCCTTACGTCAATCTCGGCACCTTTAAGGTATAAATATTGCCGATCTTGCCCTATGCAAACACACGCGTGGTGACGAGACGGAGCAGCCATACTTGCCGAAGCCCAGAAGCAGAGCAGACCCCGCTGGCAGCAGCCCCGCCTTCCTGACGCGCTGAGAGACGCGCTGCTATCTCCTACCGAGAGACCCAGCACCGGCGTTTTCGGGCAGCCCTCGCAGGCAGCCTGGAATATCGAGAGCAGAGAAAGAGATACCATTCCTCATTCATCCTAACTTCCAGGTACAGAACTGAATAACCCCTCACAGAGAATTCTTTAGTTATTCACTTGGCAAAAACAAACTTAACTTAAACTGTAACTTTCTATTCCCGCCCACGCATTAGACTTAGGTCAGGTACACGGGGTAGGCGTATTTAGAAACACCAGTTGAGTACGTTTAGTCAAATGTATATGTGTATGTAAATATATTTTAATCATTTTAAACATCATATGGCTCAGAAACCATATCAATGTTTTTACAGTATTATTTTATACTATTGCTTTTAATGTATGCACTTTACTTAACTATAAGTATTGCAATAATATCGATCCATTTCTCTTGTATGAGAAAAGAGACTGATCAATAAATAACACCTTTTTATTGAACACGCCCGTCTCTTCCTTTTCTCTACAATCTGATGAGACTAAGAATGCACGTACTGACTGAGTAAAATAATTGCCTTGTGCTCACACGACTCTGGAGATATACTCTTGATTAGGGGAGAGCAAAGTTGTCATGTTCTATGGTTGTCAGAAACTAAATCCCTTCTTGTCTAATCAGGGGAGTTAATTCTTTCCTGAACATTCGAGAAAGTTTCTAGCGAACTCTGAGCTACGCTGGCAAACCCAAAACTTAAGTCTAGTATCGACAGTAGTAGACCTAGTTAACATCTGGCCTAGGCCTTTACTGCTGTAGGTATTATTCCAATGCGCAGAGCCTATTGGGAAGATAGGAACTACACTACAAGTCGACAGGAGTGACTTTACTCTCAGAAAGTTGTAAAAGTCTATTGGCGCGAGGCGGTGTTTGGTTTGGAGGGAAGAGAACGGTAATGGATTGCAACCTTCATAAAGGTCGCTCACCAGGTTGATGCCTTTGTTAGACCAGTGCTCCCATCGGAGAGGTTCTCCATTGATTTTCAGTGCGGGATTATACCATAGGGATATGGAGGTTGATTTTTGAATTTTATGCCCGTGTGTTGGGATTGTTCAAATTTCAGAAGGGCCCGTCTTGTATTCAACAGGATATATTTCGAATGGGACAGATGTGTAAGGTCCATGGTGAGTAGGGCAGGCAGGGGAATATTGTCAATGATGGCTCTTTCAACATCCAGCCATAGTGCAGTGTAGTTCGGTTCAACGCTTAACCATTGGGCACCCTGTTTACATAGGAACGCAGTTTGGTAATGTCTGCAGTTTGGGAGGGCCAGGCCGCCTTTTTCTTTAGCTAGTTGTAGCTTTTTCATTGATATCCTGGGCTTCTTCCCTTGCCACAGGAAGGTACCAAATAGCTTATCTATCCTATGTAAGAAATCATCTGAGAAGGTCATTGGTAACATGCTTGCTAAGTAATTTACCAAAGGGGTTACCATCATCTTTAAGGTTTCCGCCCTACCCGACCAGGATAAATATTTAGGAGAAGAAAAGGAAAAAGAAAACAGCTCCATTCATCAAAAACCCATGACAAAAGAGTAAAGATCAGATGACACCACGTGATATGTTTGTAATCAAAATGCACGTGATGACTGGGAAAAACCAAACCCAAGGGTAGGTGGAAATATTCCCATCAGTTGTCGATCTGTACCGCCACTTTTCCCATCATGTGGGTTTCTCCTTACCCTTAGTGCAATCGCAGTCACCAGAATGTAAAAGAGACTGCGAAAGCAGGACGACTCTTATATCTACAGGATTGATAATGTAGATTAAAGAGTCAGTGTAAAAAGACAACCGACAAAAGCAGTGCAAAAAAGAAAGTGAGTAGTGATAAACTAAAATTAGATGAGACTGAGTAGAAGTGTGATTTTAATGATTTCTCTCAGCCCTCCAAGATTAAAAAGCCACTAGACAAACAACAGATTTAACAAAATATCTGTTTAGCGAATAATAAGGATAGTGCCAATGCATTCATCAGGACCTAGTTATTGCTACTGCTCTTCAATAAGTGAAAGACAAAATTTAAAAGAGAATTACATCACCTGAGTTCCAGGTTAGGTACTCCACCACAATCTAAAATACCGAGATATCAATGAGAAAAAGATGAAAGGAGACAGATATTTGAATGAAGCATAATAAACTTGTGTGTACCGTGCATTTTGATTACAAACATATCACGTGGTGTCATCTGATCTTTACTCTTTTGTCATGGGTTTTTGATGAATGGAGCTGTTTTCTTTTTCCTTTTCTTCTCTTTTACTGTCTGACTCCTAGATACTCTTGGTGTATAATTGTTGTAGAAGAGAAAGACAAAAGGAGTGGTGGAGGGTCCTAGGGGAGTTTGTTTATAGACCGTGTATAATTGTTGTAAGCAGGGACGTGTATCTAGTCTTGAGTCTTTAAACCAGCCCTCGGACCCCCTTCTATGTAGTGTGTGTTGTAGTAAATATTTAGGAGACCAACCGTCGAGTAGTGTAAAAATGTTCTTTATGAGTATGCTTTCGTTGATTTTTAGCGTAGATATTAGATCTTTGTCAAAGTCCAGCCCCAAGTATTTGAAACAAACCGGTTGCCAGGTTAGGCCAGAATCCCCTAGAATCTCTTTATTGCCTAGATTGTTTAGTAATTTGACTTCTGTTTTCTTTTTGTTTAGTTTGTAGCCCGACACCTTCGAGAACACCTCGATAGTATAGAAGAGAGCTGATATAGCCTCATCCGCCTTCTCATCCGCCTTCTCTGAGACAACTAAAATGTCATCCGCATAGGCCGTTATTTTTATCGTGCAATCTTTGAAGGGAATTCCTGATATGTCTTTATTGGACCTAATATGGTGTAGAAACGGTTCAATAGACAATAGAAATAATGAAGGGGAGAGGGGGCAACCCTGCCTGGATCCCTGATGTAGACAGAACGATGACGAAAATGACCCCGCCGCTCTAACTCTAGCAGATGGACAAAAGTATAGAGACATGATCATCTTTATAAATGATGCTCCCAGGTTGAATTTATTTAGTACCACCTCCAGATACGTCCAGTCTACCTTGTCAAATGCCTTTTCGGCATCGAGTGTGATTGCTGCAGTAGGGGTGGTTAGTTGCTTCGCTTTCTCAAGCACATGTGCTGGAGTTCTGGTGTTGTCACTGGAAAGCCTGTACTTCAAAAACCCTGCCTGGGACGGATGTATGAGTTTGGGTAAGACTCCCTGAAGGCAGTCGGCTAAAACCGAAGCTAAGAGCTTACAGTCTAGATTAATGAGCGATATGGGTCTGTAGTTCGTGGGCAGTGTTGGGTCCTTCCCCTCCTTGGGTAAGACAGCGATAATGGCCTCTGATAATGTACATTTTGTTTCTCCTGTCTCATTGATCTCCTGGAACATGTGCAGGCGTGGTTGTTTCACAACAGAAAAGAAGCATTTATAGAATCTGGCAGTGAACCCGTCGGGTTCGGGAGCCTTTCCACTTTTTAGCGATTTTATGGCTTTCTCAACTTTCAAGCTCATAATTGGGCTATTGATGACTGCTTGCTCTTTTGAGGATAGAGATGGTAGCTTGCATTCTCCTACATAGTCTTTGATCTTGTTACCTTCGACTTCCATGTTCTTGGCGTATAGGCGTTCATAAAAATCTTTAAATATATCCGCAATTTTGATAGGGTCGGAGTGAGCCACTCCCAACTGATCTACAATAGCGTTTATCGTGTTTTTCTTCACTTTGAATTTAAGATAACTGCTAAACTTTTACCAGCTTTATTCGATTCACATAATTTAAACCAATTTCTCCTGTTTAGCCACACCCCTGCTCTCTCGCTCGCTATCTTATTGTACTCATACTTTTTGTTGGCCACCTTATTAAGTGTCCCTTCTTTCCTATCATGTAAATGTTTGGCCTATAACGAAGCTATCTTTCTCTCAAGGTCTTCTAGCTTCTTGGTGTGGTTTTTGTTCATAGCTGATTTAATTTTAATAATGACCCCTCTAATTGTACTTTTTGATGCCTCCCAACGGGTCAAATCAGTAGTGTCCCCCCTGTTGTTGTGTATCAAATATTCCCTGATGGCAGCTTCAATGGTGGTCCGATGATGTTCTTGTTCAAGAACTTCATCATTAAGGCGCCAAAGAGATGGGCGGGTGGATGGTTTCACGTTGGAGATGGATAGAGTGATGCAAGAGTGATCGGATAGAACTCTCGGTTCCATTGACGTGTCTTCTATTCTGGAAATGGCGTTCTTTGTAATAAATAAATAGTCAATTCGAGAGAATGAGTCATGGAGGGAAGAGTAAAACGTGTAGTCTCTCCCATCTGGGTTTTGTAGCCACCATGGATCGATTAGATGGAATCGGTTGCAAAGGTTAAGGAAGGCCTTGTGTGATTTGTTACTGCGAAAAGAACACTGGGAGTCCCTATAAAGAGTCGGATCAAAGGGGAATGAATCAAGAATATGGACTGCCGAGTCTGGGATACTGTCGATATGTTTTCTTAGGTCCGACCAGAATTTAAGGTCACATGTGTTTGGGGCATATATGTTTGTGACATAAAATTCTGTATCGTCTTTCAGTAATTTGGACGTGACCCACCTCCCTTTGGTATCAGCCGTAGAGGAAAGCAAATCAATGTTGGATTTTTCGGCTATCAGTGTAACTACCCCGTTCTTTTTTCCAACGGCTTCCGAGCCCGTAACCTCGGTGTCATATTTATTCCTGAGTGTATGGAACTGCTTAGCCTCTAGTTTGGATTCCTGAAGTAATGCAATATCACCCTTTTGTCTGCGTAAATAATCTAGAATCTTCTGGCGTTTGAGAGGCTTGTGAAGGCCTTTGACATTACGGGAGAGCGCTTTCAGATTTCCTACCTTTGTTACCCCAAGGGGTGTATTAACTATGGACGAAGACATGATCATGTATTAAATCATTAAGTACAATCAGGCCGATCATGCCAGCCAAACTCCCTTGTGAACTGCCACCCTTCCTGCCCAGAATTTGAGAGTACATGTATGTGATAGGTTCGAGACCCAACAGCTTTGGTATGAATATCTGGACAACCGACAGCGTGAGGACAACACAGAGCATTCGAATTGTGAGCATCCTAGGATGGACGAAAACATGAGCATGTATCAAACACTTCAGTACAATTCGGTAAATCATGCCAACCAAATTCCTTTGTGAATTGTCACCCTTCCAGTCTAAAATGTGCGAGTACATTTATTTAATAGGATTGAGACCCAACAGCTTAAGTATGAAGATCTGAACAACCGTAAAAGTGAGGACAACACGCCTTACAGAGTAAGGAATAATAACTCCAAGGTATACGAATTGTGAGCATCCTGGCATTGTTATGCAACAAAGAAAAAGTACGTAGATAAAGAACAAAAGAAACACCCGAAATCAACCCCTACTATTTCCCTCCCCCTCCTCACCCCCTCCAATCCACCCATCCCTCCCCAAACGTTGCCGATAGGCATGGTGACTAGGAGAACAACAGCGTTGTCCCTCCCATGGCCTTACAAATAGGACAACTTAAGAATTGGGAACTAATTCAACGATAGAACATCAGCTAACATATGTAAGCATTCCAAAGACATCCGGTATCTTGAGTACCTGTATGAACATAAACATAAGCAAACCTAGCTTTTAAGTTAGTGTTAAGCGCTATATTAAGCACGATTTGAAACTGGTACATAGCTGGTTGAGTTACCGAGACCAGCGACTGTTTTGACTTCAATCCAGATTGTCTTAGCTGTGATACCAAAACCAGTATAAACTTCAAAATGTTTAGCATTCCATATTAACTCTGATCAATGATCAACAGTTCGCCGGCAGTATAGCAAAATTGGCTTAAATTGCTTAAATGGAACAAATTAGGGTCATTGAATAGGATGACAGGCATCTTACACTCCGTTGGAGTTTCATTAAAGCATTATCTAAGCAAGTACGCGGCAGGCAACACAAACTTCAACAGTAAGGACATTTAGAGCCTACGGGCCCTGTAAGGGAACCCTAATACACAGAATTGTAGAGTAAAAGCATACAGAGAAAAGGATATTCATTTGTAGCCGGAGGCAGAGGCAGCCTCTGAGCACACCCCGTTGTGTCCTTATTTCGCTCATCTTGGCCATCTAGACGTTTTTTGAGTTTTTGCGGGTCCGTGAAGACCTGTGGAGATCCCCGGATAGATACTCGAAATTTTGCTGGACCCATGAATACAAATTGGTGACCCATTGACCGTAACTGTGGGTAAAGAGCAAGAAATGCCTTCCTTATGTCAATCGTTTCTTTACTATAGTCCTGCGAGATGTACACCTTGTTCGACTTCCAAAGGATATGGTTGTTTTTCCTGACGAAGGATAGTATCTGCTCCATGTGCTGGTATCGCAATGGTTTGCATACGATGGGTCTGGGGCCTTTTTGAGTCTTCGTGATCCTGCCCGGAACTCTGTGTGCTCTATCAAATTCAAGTGGCTGATCGAAGGTAAGGTTGGTCGCTTGAGTGAACCACGACTCTAGAAAGGAGACGCATGATCAGTGAGATTCCTCTGATCCCTCCGGAATGCCAAATATGCGGAGATTGCCCCTTCAATTCCTGTCCTCCAACTCAGACAATCTCCTTGTTGTTTGTTCCGAGGTTATAGTAAGGCGTTTAAGGGCCCTGCAGGTCTTCACCTCTGTATCCTCCAAACAACTGATTCTTGTTTCCGTTTCAGTGAGTCTGGAGTTAGTGTCCCGAATATCCTGTCTGATGGCTGCAACTTCTTCCTTTGTGGATCTTGCCAGATCCCGTACATCTTCTAAAGTACTCAGTATAATGTCCATAGTGTCACTGACATCTTTCTTGCCTTTGATGGGTGATACAGGGTTCGGCGGTTCAGCCTTGAGCCTCTTTAGGTTCTTTGTTGTTTCTTTGTCCCCCATGGTGAGACTAGCTACGAGTGCTCCGTTATGAGCACCTTGAGTGACGATACCCGTCTAGGTCGCTTATCTTCCTATGAGGCAGTTGCGCGAACTGGGATCGTGTGGGCTCCCATGCTCCGGTTTGTTTGGCCAGACTGTTTGTTGTTTTAACTCAGGAGCTAGCGCCTAAGTATTCGTTGGTTTATCCACCTTCGTGATGCTTAAGTCAGTACTGCTGTATAATGCTCAATAGTGATAATGCTGCAACAATCTAGTATGTTTCAGGAATGTCCGTTCATTAATACACCTTCTATGTACCAACCTTCAGCTCCCATCACGGTAACACATTTGCCAGATGTGTCAGGATCGCCGAGTTGCCTGCTATGTGAATAGGTGCTTAGTAGGTGAATAGGTGCTTATGTGAATAGGTGCTTAGTAGAGACATTGGAGTATATGTCCGCCCACCATTTTGGAATTCTGGAATTCTGGAATTCTGACACACCTTCGCATCTCCGCTTTGAAAGTTAAGGACCCCACATGCAGAAATTTGTGGTTTACACTCGTTCAGTAGGGGAGCTGCTTGTTAGGAGTATAAAGGATAAGCAGTGTTGTCTTGGAGGCTTTGCTGCACAGACCCCGTTGTTAGCGGTAGATTTGAGGCTGTAAGCCCGCCACTTTGGTTGTTTGGGGTTCCAGAAAGCTCTCAACAATCATTAATCAATAATCACCATCACAGACAGGAGCTATGCTCTGCCATCAGAGTATCATGAGTATCATGAGTGACAGTGAACCAATGTGAGGAAGGATATATACGGTATCAGTGTATTCTCGGCGAACCTCCGTTAAGCGCCGGCAGCGCCCACAATTTTCCCTCTCAGATCAGATCATGCATCCATATGTGTATTAGCGACACCTCGTGTAATAGCGTCACAAATGGGTCAAATGAGTCAACGCCTCGTTGCTCCTTAGTCACAAATCACAGTCACAATCAGGAATTTTGCATCGCCACCATAATATCATTAGGAAGGAATCCGAAACCTGCTTGTATTTTCCACGAACCTCCGTTACGCGCTGCCAGTGCCTGCCATTTTCTCACATATCATGCATACAAACGTGTATGAGCGCCAAAAATGAACTTGAACCCTGTTGCTGATTCCTAGGTGCGCGTTTACATAGTGATGCGATCTCACAAGTGCCCCGTTGCCGTATAGATGGTGCCAGAAGGTGCAGATCAGTGTTCGATCGCTCCTTACTTTAATCGCCGATCACTGAACGCATCCGCCATTTTAATATTGTATGCGCGTTACCTTGAAGTCTGCTGACTGTGTTTAGCAGGCACTCTTACAGCAAGGAGGGTCGGAGGCCTTGAGGACCCCAGGCTGTCTCCAGTAGCCACGCTGTCTCGATGCTGCGGATGCAGCGTTATCCCCCGAAGGCTTTCTCGCTGCAGGCAGACACCGGGTCTTGGCGGGGTAACGGTCATGCTGTGTTCAAGTCTGCCATTTTCACGGGAAACGGTAAAGCACCACCAAAGTCAGGCAACAGTTAGCCCTCACATTCCGATTACTAGATCTGGTCTCAGTGTCAAGTTTGCCCAAGTTCTGCTGCTTTAATTCCGAAGGAAAGTGGAGCCATGGGAGGAGGTGGAAATCTATGCAGCCATCTTCTCCAGGGTCCAAACCATGCCCCCAATGATGAATGTGTCTTAGTGATCTGAGGAAGAAGCGTACAGCGAAGAAATGGGAACACGAGGGTTTGTATCTGAAAAGTTCTTTAAAAACACCATATATCAGGTGCAGATAATACATACACCGACAAAACATATTTGACCCCAGTGCCCTTGCACAAAATGTACAGCGACACTAAGCAAATTTACCAAAGGTGTGAACACATCCAGACAGATGTTTTTCTACAAGGTATGTGCCTGCATGATAGTGCAGACTAAATGACTGAAAGTCACCTATCATAAGAAAATATGTTATTAGTTGGAGAGGATGTAAGTCCTTAGCAAGCAATAAGTTCAAATTCTTGTCAGATTCAGCGTGCAAATCTAATAAATAAACCTGAGCTCAAGCACTGTAGCTATGAAACATAGCAGAAAGGTTTAACTCAAGGAAAGGTGTGCAAAACAATTACAAATCACAACACAACAAAAAACCCTCCTCGAACATCTGAAAAATACCACAGGAAAAATGACACCAGAATGATTAATATACAAAAGGGAACTAAAGAGACATTCATTTTTCAATTTTTAGGTCAAAAAATGCCAAGAATAATTCAACAGCCAATCAGACATTTTGATCAGGCTCAATGTACGTTTTCATGCGAATCGGAATGGACGAAGGTCAGATACACCACGATGTTCCTCTCGGACAAATATTTTACTTTCTGCTTAGTGTCTAAAATCAACCTCCAGCTGGAAAAGGTTGCAAGGTGTATCGAATGAAGTCATCTTGCAGTTGGGTAGCGGTTGGACGAGGTCTTGCGATAGCTGTTGATTTTAGCTGAGAAAACTCAGAGTAGGATGATTCAAATGTCATGCTCCGCCAGACACCTCTCTTCGAGCAGACACTTTTTACAACTTCTCCTGTCAAGATTTGTAACGTCTGGCTTTTTTTTGGATCTCAAATTCCTTCAGTTGGGCAAGCCTGAAAGCTGTATTTGACAAAGTCCTCATGAAATCAAACATCCTTACTGCGAGGTCCTGCAGAAACTACAGAGGCGCTGAAAGTCCAAAAACCTCAACTTTCCAAACTTCCTGCAGGAGTACCTCTTGGTCTTTTTTAAGGCTTACAGAAATGATTCAAGTCCAGTTTAAGTTGCTAGTGGTGAGCTGGGCACTACAGCAAAAAGGCTTCTTGCAGTCCCTGTGGCCATACAGGAAAGCAGCCGACTGACCCGTGGAGTTCAGTTCTCTGTCCTTGGTACAAGAGAGAGCAGGTCTAGCCCAGGTCTACTTACAGGTCACAGACAACAGTTTCAGTACTCTTCTGCTCACCCAAAGGCCCAGATGTGTTCTGATGAGTTTGTGCTGAGGTGCCACTTGTGTAGGATTTACTCGCCATCAGGTGGCTGTTAAGTCCTGGACAATCCCTAATCAATGAAAAAGTACTAACCAATGTCGATTCTTCCCATCTTTGCAGAATATGCTGTTTTGTCTAACTGCAAACTAGCCCATAGTGAACTCATCTGAGGCAAGCCCACATGGAAGAACCCTTCTGCCCTAAGATGTGGCCGATATCCCCGTGTCTAGTGGGGTGTGCAACCCCCACCTGCTCAACCACTCCATACTGGTTCTGTGACCAGCTCCCCTTACTGCTTTGCTGGTGTCAAGTTGGCTAGAAGTGGCAGAGGGAGCGTCCCTTACACTCAACTATGAATGGTCAAGTCTAACCATTTTTCTTTTCAAGTTGATGAAGCTTCTGAATCCTCCCCAACTGGCCTTCCTGGGCTGAGAGGGGTTCACATATGTCACACCTAAGTGTGTGTGAAGTCCACTTAATTTTCCTACCCTCTAATTTTGTCAAATGTTGCAAAGTTTTTGACGCACAGATGCATTTTGCAGTATAAACATAGCTTGAGAAACACAAGTGGCTGTTGCAAATGCCGCTTGAGTTTTTGTCATTTATTTTTTTTCCAGTGCCAATTTTGGGAAAATTTAGCATGAACAGCAGGGGAAGTATTGTTGAAGTGCCCCGGGTCACAACAGGTATTTGTGACCGCTTTGCGTGCCCCTGGGGCTCTTTGATATTACAGAACGGGTCGCTGATGCTTGTACGTCCCCTTCCATAATATTGAAAGAGCTGTTGCACATACAGCACCTGTGCTTCCTCAAGAGGGTGTTCCCTCTTTTGAATGAGGGTGTGGCCGCATGCAAATGAGGGAATCCCTTTGCCTCTGTGCCCATATTTCACACGCAGCTGAACAGGCAAAAAAATGTAAATTGACACTTGTATAGTGCACTACTCACCCGCAAGGGTCTCAAGGCGCTTGTACGAATACCGCTGTGGAACCCGTCCTGGCTTTCCCTGTGAGGTGTCCACTCCTGGGTACCCCCAAGGTGGAGGCCAGGCATCCTTAGCGTTATGGGGGCCGTTGTAGAGATTAAGCAAGCTATTGCCCAGAGTTGCAGAGTGGGACTCCATGGTTGGAATAGGCACCGAGGCGAGAATTATCAGGTCCGTGGAGTTTTTGAACCCAAGACCCGCCGAGGCGGGGAATTGAACCCTGGTCCCGGGCTAGACCTCTGCATCAGGGTCTGCCGCTCTAACCATTGAGCCACACTTCTCCACAAAAAGCTCTCAGGAGGTTCACTGACAGTGCGCTCCATGATTGCAACCTTCTGGCTGGGGAAAAGGGGGCCCTATGGACCACCAGGCATCCCCTTGCAGGTGGGTGTAGTCACTCACTGCACCCGCCTGCAAGGGGTTCTATAATTCCCTTTAAAAGTGCAGTCGGGTGACACCTGCACTGTGAAAACCCATAGCGCCTTCCAAGCAGCATCTCCATTTTTCATATAATTGTGTTGCACCCAGGACAGCACGTGTTTGCGTCTGACCTGGGGGCAGTGCATTCACCCTAATATGGGGCATTTTCCTTGATTGTGCCAGGTGCATATTTTGTAAGATGCGCCCAGCGCAATCAGGGAAAATGTGCGGTATGTATAATATGGCCCCAGAAGCATACATGATATGGTGTAATAGCATATCTTAAGGAATTTCACCTAAGTATTAAGCAAAATTACAGAAAATATGTAAATTAATCAATCAATCAGGGAATTGTAAGAGCGCTACTCACCCATGAGTGTAACAAAAAGGTGGGAAAACCCAATATACCCTTCCGGACTTGGGCAGTGCTAATAGTGTTAGGTGTAAGGTGCATACAAGGGATTTTATTCAAACAATGAATTACTTTCAGTTTAGAATTACTGGGTTCCAATATCTCCAAATTTTGAAACAATCTGATTGAATTTCGCTACAGCCTTGATCAATTTCTACTGTTCTGGCAGTTAATGCAATGAAGAACTATTAAAAAAATAATACAAATAAACACAGGATAATCTTTTGAAAAATATTTTTTTAATTTATATTTCATCAATTCATAGGGTACATTTCAACAATTCAAGTTGTTTCACTGCTAACAAATGAACAAGGAATTTAACACTTCATCCTGTCATACATTGGAAAAAAGTCCAATCCAAATAAAAATAGAAAGTGACCTATATCTTTCGTAAATAAAACAGTCACTTAAAAATACATTGAAAAGTGGAGAAATGGACTTTCAATCTTCTATTGTTTTACTCCTTTAGACCATCTTCAGGACAACAAGGTTTGCATATAGCAGTGACCCCTAAAACAACATCATGCAATTCATTACACTTATGTCAGTTCTTTTCCGAATATTTACAAAATTACAGATTACCCGTGTGACAAAGAAAAGTTATACTAAAGGCCTGATTTGATTCATTTTAAATAAAAGAGAGTGTATAAATGTATCACCCTTTATGTATTGGTAGATCAATTAATTCCCAAGTGCTTACTTTATGTTTTATGGTCAAGTTGTTTTCACCTTGGCAGTGTTATATATGATCCCAAGACACTCTTTGATGGTCCTGGTCTTTTTCTAAACTCAAAGGTGAGCGTGTTAATCCACCCTGCTTAGTTTTTTCATTTGTAGTGATTTATTAAAAGCTACAAAACATGGAATTGTTTTACCTGATATTTTTTGTCCCCAGGACAAGAAAAACGTTACCTTTATGGGCTATTGGCTCCAAATCTTCCTCCTTTGTCATTTATTAGCATTTAGTGCTTCCAATCTAGAGAAATAACAATTTGCTTCCTCAATGTTATTGTAATTGTAATCAACATTTGAGTTATATCATGAACTTCTGTTAAATTAATTGGTTTGAATTTGTTAAATCCAAATCATTCTTACTTAAATCCAAGAAGTAATAATGATTTGTATTTAAGCATGGTGGATTAACATGCTCACCTTTGGTTTTAGAAAATGACCAGGACCATCAAAGAGGGTCTTGGGATCGTATATAACTCTGCCAAGGTCAAAATAACTGGACCATAAAACATAAAGTTAGCACTTGGGAATTAATTGATCTACCAATACATAAAGGGTGATAAATGTATACAGTCTCTTTTGTTTTAAATGAATCAAATCAGGCCTTTTGGATCGGTAGAGTTTATTAAAGGCAAAGGGAGAACAAGAAACCTTAAGACTAGAAGGATTTTCTTTGTCACACGGGTAATCTGTAATTTTGTAAATATTCGGAAAAGAACTGACATAAGTGTAATGAATTTCATTATGTTGTTTTGGGGATCACTGATATATGCAAACGTTGTTGTCCTGAAGATGGTCTAAAGGAGTAAAACAATAGAAGACCCAAAAGTCGACTACACAGTCCATTTCTCCACATTTCAATGTATTTTTAAGTGACTGTTTTATTTAAGAACGATATATGTCACTTTCTGTTTTTATTTGGATTGCACTTTTTTTTCCGAGGAATCACAGGATGAAGTGTTAAATTCCTTGTTCATTTGTAAGCATTGAAATCAACTTGAATTATTGGAATGTACACTATGAATTGATGAAATATAAATAAGAAAAATATTGATCGATGATCCGCTCAGACAAGCGGATGCATGCTGGGTTTTGCTTCCTGTTCCGCAGCTGCGGCAGAAGAATACGGTGGACATCCTCACCGGCGGTACCAGCATTTTGGTTTTTCACAACAAAGGTGGCCAAGAGAATCAAGCCGGCCATTTCCTCCCGGATTCAGGTGAACTAGTGAAGATCACTGCTATGAACAGAGAAGGTGTTCAATGTCTGAGGTATTGGATCAGATATGAGACAATTGTGTGACTATTTGAGTGTGAGATTGTGTTCATTTTGCCTTTTGCCTTTTGGCCACTCTTCTAACAGAATACCATGAAAGGAGACGGAAGCATTGTTACTGCAGCATCTATGCATTCAGCTTCAGCCTTCCTAACCAAGACATTTTCATTTTGTTCTTTCCTGTCATCTTGATATTATTTTTCTTCTTGCTTTATGGGAATGAGAAAAAAGGGTATCTATGGGTTTTCTTGTTCCCTCTGCTTTAAAAGATAAGAAGAAGAGATTGAAGTTGTAATTGGTCTATGTCTTGTTTGTAGGTGTTTCCAGGTGAGAGAAGGTATCTTACTGAGTATGGAGGACATTCATTGCAGCAGAGGGAGACATATGACAGGTATTAGACTTTCACTAGTGAGAATTTATGAGAGTAGTCAGTATTGTAGTAAACTACTAAGCGTGTGTTTTTTGTTACAAGTATCCCTTTCCCTGCTGCTCCTTCCCTAAGTCCTATCCCTTGCTTGATCACCTCAATAATATGGGTCTGCTTAGTCAGAGTTGTGGATGTCCGGAGGTGGACCCTTTGAGCATCGCCCAGATCCTGAGGAGTTCTTGGCGACAGGTGGTGGTGTTGTAGCGATGGGTAGTGGGAGTTCGAGGGTTCCTGGCGCTGGCCGCAGTCGAGTTGCAGACAGGCGCAGACAAGCTTCCCTATGGCGAGCCTTCGGAGTGGTGGCAGCATGTCCACTGTGTGCATCCACTGCACGGCCGCTCAGCAGCCATCATTAAGTAGGGGAGGTGGGACGGAGGAGAGGCTGGGAGGCGGGAGCGTGGGTATTACGGCGGGGAATTCTGGGGGGAGGGGCTGCATGGGAAGCAGTGGTGAAAAGCAAAAGGAACAGGCAGACACGTGAAATTAAAAACAATGGTGGAATTAGAGCAAGTCACAGATGGGCACAATAACAGTGGCACAACAGGGAAAAAAAGATTAAGAAAAAAAATGGCTGAGAAAGGTTAGGTTGGTTGCAGACAGTTTGGTCCCAATTGGAGCTGGCAGCAGGCGCAGGAGTGGGCAGCAGCCTTGAACCTCCCAAGGAGAAGTATGGGTCTGGAGGCAAGAGACGGCACAGTAGAGCTGCAGGGAGGGTGCAGAACTAGACTGCCGGCATGATTAATCATTTCATTCAGGCCTACTCACACCTAGGTCTTCCTGCCAAAGTCTTAAGCAGTTGTTCCTGGTTTAGGTGTAGGTATTACAGCTCACTGAGGGGAAAGCATTGACAGAGGCAGCTGCTGGCAAGCTAAGGCTCATTAGTCACTGGAACTTCAGGCAGAAAAAAGGCTAACTCTTTAGAAGCAATGTATCCTGCTTATTTATCAAAAATCCAGCCTCTCTATTAACTTTGGAGCCTATTTACGAGGAGCTTTGTGTCACGTTTGTCCTATGCAAGGTGATACAGGCGCGACCCAGCCTTAGGTAAGATTTATGAAGCCATGCAAAGCCAGCTTCATAAATCTGGAGTAATGCTGTGCAGCACAAATCGCTATGTTGAGTTACCCTGCCCTGGGAAGGTGTTCCATGAGTGTTGTAGTGGGTGTTCTCGCACAACTCCCATGGTTTTTGACACATTCCCAGATTTACCAGCATTGGTAAATATGGAAATGCACCAACAAGTTACACTTTACCAGGGGAGGTGAAAAGAGGAGAAATATCTCTATTTCCACTCATTTTTCCTCTTTCTATGTGTGCTAGATTCTGCAGCACAAATAGAAAGAGGAATACGCCTCCCTGGATTGTTTTTGTGCACGAATGTGCCCCTTCATGCACAAACACAATCCTCCATGGAACACAGGCACACTTGCACCATTGCTACCAGGTGTAGGCTGTCTAGGTCACTCTTCTCTGCCTGCACATAGACTGTGGGGCTCTAAGTGAAGCCCTGAGCGAGTTTGTGAAAGTATACTAGATATCTTTTATTGTGAAGGCAAAGAGGTACTCACTTTCTGGATGGACTCTAATACTGAAAAACACAGAGGAGAGATCTATGACTGAAATGTGTTCTGCCTCTACAGGTAAAGAAGATAATATAGGATTGGTGTCAGGCACAACAGGTGCTACGGGAGTCATAATGCTGTTTATCTGTCGTAAATCCTGTATGAACGTATGCTGCCCATGGGTAATGGAATGAAAGGACTATTACAGGGGCTCAAGGTCTTTTAAATGATACACTGTTATAAGAAAGATACAATCAAAGGTTTTCTTTTTTCCTCGGCCTGATGTGACAGTCTGTACTGATGCACATAGGGTGAATCAGAATTTGCCTTAACTGTCACTTTATGGGAAGGGCATGTTTTCACTAACCCTGCCTCATTTTTGTGTTTTGCCCAAACCTCTGAGGTCACTTGCTCTAGAACCTTGTTTTTAGTCAACGGTAAAGCCATATTCCCTTAAAGCTTGTCAAAAACTGCAGTTCTGTAATTTCTGACCATGCACAACATCCAAAACCACCCTTCTCCATGTGGTTCAGAAGCTGGCACATGAAATAACCTCTCTTCCTGTGGTCCTAGCTCAATACTTAGTGCACACCCTTCTTTTCCTACATATAATGTGTACTCAAACAACTCCATTGTCCAAAACAAATGTTTATTTGATAATTATGTAGTTGTGCCATTCAGGCCCTATCCCTGTAAAAAATGCTGCAGTACAATGTACGGGCCCAGGTACTAATGTCAACTGCACTAAATTAATGACAAGGTTACTCTCAATGTCAGTGATGTATTTAAACAGTTTTTGAAACACGTTCTCATAAAAATCTCCTCGTAACAGAGTCTATTGGTAATGTGTTGGAGAGGGAGACAAGACAGGTGGTGCACGTAACACAGATTCCATACATAAGGGCTGATTACAATGCAGCACGTAAAGGCTCGGAACTAAGGTCGGAGCCTTCAGGGCCTCTTCGTAAGGGCCACTCGGTTTACTCTCTGCTGGTCATTCCCTCTTATCTATCTTATTCTGGAGTTTATTAATGGAGTATTGTATTTCCTCCCTGTCAGTGTTCACTTCTTCTTGGAACTCATCTCCTTCCTTCCTAAGGTGTGACAACTGTGTGCGTTCCTCCTCATTGTTTCTCTCTTCTGCACTCAGCCCTAAATCCCCCCTCAGACAAAAAGTGAAAGGTAGGGCTGGTGTTTCAAAAGCATGTGTCATGTCTCCTCCAACTGATAGGTGCCCATTTAGGACTGTTGCTCTAAAACCGCCTTCTCTGGGGCTAGTTGGCTTGTCAGATACCATAGTTAAATCACCTTCCAGGGACATATAGAAATAAAGGGACATGTGATAAGCCTGGTTTTGGAGCCAATGTCTGCTTGTGTGTGCTATTTCATTCACAGCATGTGTCGGGGACTTAAAGTTATGGGTAAATTGAAGTTGCTAAAAAAGGGGCTGAGAAATGAGGTGCACGTAGAACAGGCCCTGCAGAATGGATGCTTTGTCCCAATGTCGGGTGATTGGTCTCATCGTTGTCTCGAACTTTGATCCAGCAATTAAGGGGAACATGCATCAAGCTAATTACTGGTGGCAAACGGGCTGATTCCAACAATGGGCCCCTTTGCGACCGGTGATTAGCCTTTTGGGTAGCATCACGCCCAAAGCCATTCGCAAAATAGGTCATCGTAAAATTTGTGATTAGTTATTTTGCGAATGCAGTCAGGGAATGGCAACTTGCGATCCCCTAAATGCAATGCAAGAAGCCTTCTTAGAATGCGATTTTGCATTAAGGAATCGCAAATTAATATCAACTTCAAGTTGATGGTAATTTGGAATTTCTTATATAAATGCACAACATTGCATTTTTCTAAGTGCCATGTGGCGCACACAGATGCCCTTAGGACATGTGTGTGCACCACATGTGCACACAGGCCAATTTGGGGGGTGTATCAGGGTGGCCTTTTGGCCCCCTAGCACCCTTGAAATTGCATTCGCAATTTGTGATGTCCTATTTGGTGATCACAAATTGCAAATGATTTCCTGTTCATTCCTATGGGCCTGTAATTCATTCCTATGGACATTCCCTAATAGCCAACCGCATTTTGCGATTCGCTATTAAGAAATGTGTAGGAATCGCTATATTTTTAGCTAAACCTACATGCATAGGCAATTGCAATTCCTTAATAGCGATTCCTTAATAATTGCTATTAAGGAATCAAAATTCTATAGCTTGATGCATGTGGCAGTAAATTCACTATTTGCAAACACTCTCTGTCTTTTCATTAATTCCTCAGTAAACAACAACATCTCCTCCTCAGTCAATGCGCTACAGGTAATTGCTCACTGTCTGCTCCTTCCCCCAGTTTGATATAAAGGCCTTGAGGTTGAGGCTTTGAGGTGATAAACAGTTTCTTTAACTTAGAACAGTCAGTGGTTCAGCACTCAGAAGTCGTATTATATTGTATAAAATGCTAGAGTTTAGCAACAGTTTTTTTTGTCACCAACATCAGTCTCTGTATGAACAAGTAAGGACTTCTAATGTCGAGATTTTCTTTCTTCATTTATTCTTTATGAAATATCTTCTCAATCAAAGTTACATCAATAAAATTACTTATTTATGTCAAAATTCACTTGGCATTGCATCCAAATACACAGCAGAGCAGCAGCCCTTCTAGAAGTAGTGGCATTTAGTATTGATTTAACCCTGTCTGTTTCAGCTGTTGCAAATCCACACTGTTCTGTTTGCACATAGTTACTTAAATCTAAGAAACATTGGCTATAAGTTGGGCAGGACTTTTGATATTTAACACAGACCAATTAGGGGCTGTATATTTGTTTTTGTATTTGTATTATTACTATTGTGTTCACTGTGACAACAGGAGTGGGAGCATCATTTCTCCTTTCTAGATCCTGATGAAATGCCTTTTGGTAGGGCATGAAACTAGTCGACCATTCCCACATATCCCCAGATTTTAGTATACCATTTTAGGGGTAGGAAATAAAATTGTTTTGGTCTCACTAATTTGGAATTTCTAACCTTTTTTCGCACTTCAAATAAAAACCTGCTCCTTGTTCATTCTAAAACAACATAGGTGTATAGGGAAACCCCTATTTCCCAATCAAGTGCTCCCGCATATTCATTGGTAACAGTCCACCCATGTCCGTAAAGGGCAGAGACGGACCCTATGATAAAGCATGCCACCAAGGGGAAACCCGGTGGGTGAGGGTTATTTTGAAATAATTTTTTTTTCTTTCTTCAAGTTCCTGCAAGCGTCATTTTTTCTCCTTCTCTAACACGATGGGACCCTTTTTGGTTATTTGTATAAGTTGTGGGCCAATCCTTCACTAGTTGTAGCTCCTTTTTATTATGCTTTTTGCACTCACTGTTCACCACTGCTATTGCAGGACAGGCTCTGGAGGCATCCCCTGGCCTTTCTTTTGTCACCAGCAACAACAAAAAACTGAATGGGACACATTCTATATTCAGGTAACACAAAAATAGAGTTGCTGTGCAAGCAAAAAACACAATGCAAAACATACTTATTGCAGTATAGGCAAACAAGGGAGCAGGAAATCAGTTGAGCTATACTTGTAAGAGATGGGAGGCCTCAGAGTGTGATTCCTGTTGACAGCTGTTAACCAAGTAGGTGTCAGAGAGGGCAGTACAGTGACTTGGGTCAGGCTGGAACAGATTTGTAAAGGAGGGGGAGCACTGTGGAGGACAGGTCAAGCCGTATTTGTCAGAGAAGGACATGGATAGTTTAATAGGTAGGAGATAAGATAGTGCAGGGGAGAACTGGAATTGATTACACTATCTGTGTGATACATACACATGGGCATATATTTCTTTCTACAACAGTGAGCGACACGCTAGGAGGAGCAATACCTTCATCACAGGCTTACCCAAGGGCATGGAAAGTCCAAACATGTGTGAATACTTAGAAGGCTGACTGCCAAACCTAGCTACACCTGAGCAGCTGGCTACCTTTTTCTCATGTGGAGCAGGCTCACAGCATTCTGGCCCACCACCAGGAGCCAAGCCGCATCCAACAGTGAGCAGGTGATTACACTTCAGGGATCACAACTGCTGTTCTGGTTACAACGAAGAAGCATGCAAGCTACTTTTTTAAGAAACTGAAGTTGCATGGGAATGCACGGAACAGAACCACACCTGCAGCAATGACATGGGGTCCCAACATGTAGGGCATGGAATTGGGGCAAGTTTCACCTTGCTCTACACAGCCTTGGCAACCATGAGCCAGGCGACATACAACAGGGAAGAAGGGGCTCTTAATGGTGGCCGCATTCTGTGACCTACTAAGTAAATCGGCTACCGAGTTGATAAGAAACAAACGAAACACTAAAGATGAGCTACTGTTCACACATATTAATGGTGTGGGCAAACTGAATATGACTCGTTACTATGCACGCGAAAACATCGCATGCCGTTACAACACGGTCGTTACAATGACCGCGTTGTTACCACGCTAATCAGTACATCACAAGTCATCACAACGGCTTGCTGTAAGGGGCGCACTGGACTTAGGAATAGTATTATTTACTATTCCTACTCCAGTTAGTACAACAGCAGGATAAGGTGTTAAATTGTAAATCCAAAACCAGCGCGCCCCCTACAAAGTTGTTGTAATGACTTGCGATGTACTGGTACCCGTGGTGACAACGCAGTCATTGTAACAACCACGTTGTGGAGACAGCGTTGTAAACGCTGTTTCCCAACTGAACTACCTCATGTTATGCCACAGACTTCAGAGGAAAATTTTGAGTGATATGATACTCCAGAGTGTAATGCTAAACATATATTCTTGCTAACCTACTGGCACTGTGGGTGTTAGGGTAGAGGTGAGACAGTGATATATAGATGGGGTGGGCCCTGGGCATGGTCCCTCAGACACAACAAGCCTCAACGAGGGAAACATTCAAAACATGTGTTCATCTCATATGGACAATTCAGAGAAAGCACCAACATTATTGAGTGCAAAGAGCTTGTGGGTGAGGATTAGCTTTTTTCCATGAGACACACCCCTCCTTGCATAATATGTATTTCACCAGGAGGATTGGGCAGGAAGCAATTCATACCTTGGACCAGGAGGGGAGTTACATGTTGGGTAAGTTGTATCTAATTTAAGCATACAATACAGAGGCATGGGGTCAAATATGTTAGAAACAAAGACATGCTTGAATAGGGGTATGACATATTTCATCAACCCAGAACTAGTTATGAATGGCACAAAATTAACAATCTTGTCCTACACACTGGGGAGGCAGCAGGTGAGGTCCTACTACTGAGATGGAGAAGGCAAATGCATTCCAAAGTAAAACAGATAGGCCACACAGTACAATTTTCTGACATGGAACGTTCAGGGGCTGGGCAACGTGGTTGAGAGGCATCAAGCATGCTCATGTTTATGTAGAGAATCACTGAGAAATGTGATGATAATGCATTCCAAATATGGGAACTATATCTTTCCAACACTGGACCGATTGCAATATTACAAGGGCTCAAGTCGATATTGTCCCAAACTTCATACTTTTCAGTATTCACAAAGGTAAGTTACTAATAGTAAAGTTAGACTTTTGGTCTAAGTTTACCTTTGTGAATATCAAAAAGTAGTAAAGTAAGACTTTTGATCTATGTCTACCTTTGTGAATACAGAAAAGTACTAAACTTACACAAAAGTGTAAGCTGACATTTGTAAATCGGTCCCTAGGAGTACAGCATCTTATCTATGCAGGCTCTTCCAAATATTGAAGGGGGCAACGAAGACACATGGGAAGGCAACATTCATCTCTATTGATATGGAGAAGGCCTTCAACATAATAAATTGGTATTACTTCCTTGATGTGTTGGAGGCCATGGAAATTGTAGCAAACCGCATGGCTTGGTTTAAACATGTATGCGATAACCATGGCGAGGGTCAAGAGAGGAGCAATATTATCTGAGGGATGATAAGTGAGCAAAGGTACAAGGCAGTGATCTCTACTCTGTTTTGCCCTAGCAATGGAACTCTAAGCAAAACTGTAGTAATGAAGAGAATGCCAGTGACCAGAACATCATTGTGCAGGCCTTCTCAACCTTAGAGGAAGGCACTACACAAACATATAAGGGACAACAGAGGTGATCTAGTAATGGAGATTAGAGGATACAAACACATAATATTGTTAGATACAAATTACATATTGCTCTGTGTCGGAGCTACAGACCAGGCCCTGCCACAAGCTCTGACATTATGGGGCAGTGTCTGGCTTGGTTGAGAATAAGTCTAAAACATGTCTTTACCTAATCGTTGGTCAGAAAGATGATGCCTACAACAGGATAGATATGAAAGGCCTCACACTTATGCAACACAGATTTAGATACCTGGGTAAAAATGTCTACAGATACAATGAGGGCATAGTGGTAAACAATTTTGAGGAGGTACTGGCATTGACAAGGGCCTCAGTAGGCTTCTTGCCGAAACTTCTCCTGTCAGTGTTGACAGAGTGGCACTGACTAAGACGGTCTTATTTTGATTACTATCTCTTTTCACAAACTTCAGTGGAGCTCGGAAGGGTTTTTTAATCAGCCTGAATTTGGAACTGATTGATTCGGTGTAGAGTGGTGACAGGCTCAGTGTAGCTTTAGAAGCTCTTTACTTGCCATCAGATGTGGGAGGCTGAGGTGTGCCTGACTTTGAATCCTACTGTTCAGCGGTGAAGCATAATGGATAGTGGTATAGATATGCCAAAAGACCTGCCCTGAACTTGACTATCTACAGGAGGAACTAGCAGGTACACCCATACTAGAATATATATATAGATCACAGAAACAACAAAAACACAAAACGGGGGGGCAGATTTAGAAGCCCCATGCATTGTTTTTGTGCTGCAGTTGCGTCACTTTTAGTGACGCAAGCAAAAACAACAGGAGATGGACAGAATGCAGAAAAATGTCATACATTCACCCCAGTACAGAGATCTGGGCCTAAATCCATCGTTTTTTTGCTCACCATGCCTTTCCAGTTTGAACCCAGCTATATGCAAATCTGTCTTGACCCTGTGCCCCATGGGAACAGTCCAGCCCGAACTGCCTAGCCAGGTCCTCCCTGGACTGGAAACAAGCATCCAAGGACCGGTTTCGGGCTTTCAGCCCTCATCAGCCTGGATAGCTTGATTCCAGTGGCATGGAGAGCACGGGACTCACGTCTGACCATACCCGTCACACTCGGGGTGACAAAAGCAAAAACAGCAGGTGATGGACAGAATGCAGAACATGTCATACATTCACCCCAGTACAGAGATCTGTGCCTAAATCCATCCTTTTTTTGCTCACCATGCCTTTCCAGTTTGAACCCAGCTATATGCAAATCAGTCTTGACCCTGTGCCCCATGGGAACAGTCCAGCCCGAACTGCCTAGCCAGGTCCTCCCTGGACTGGAAACAAGCATCCAAGGACCGGTTTCGGGCTTTCAGCCCTCATCAGCTGGATAGCTTGATTCCAGTGGCATGGAGAGCACGGGACTCACGTCTGACCATACCCGTCACACTCGGGGTGACAAAAGCAAAAACAGCAGGTGATGGACAGAATGCAGAACATGTCATACATTCACCCCAGTACAGAGATCTGGGCCTAAATCCATCGTTTTTTTGCTCACCATGCCTTTCCAGTTTGAATCCAGCTATATGCAATCAGTCTTGACCCTGTGACCCATGAGAACAGTCCAGCCCGAACTGCCAAGCCAGGTCCTCCCTGGACTGGAAACAAGCATCTAAGGACCGGTTTCGGGCTTTCAGCCCTCATCAGCCTGGATAGCTTGATTCCAGTGGCATGGAGAACACGGGACTCACGTCTGAGCATACCCGTCCCACTCGGGGTGACAAAATCAAAAACAAAAGGTGATGGACAGAATGCAGAACAATGTCATACATTCACCCCAGTACAGAGATCTGGGCCTAAATCCATCATTGTTTTGCTCACCATGCCTTTCCAGTTTAAACCCAGCTATATGCAAATCAGTCTTGACCCTGTGCCCCATGGGAACAGTCCAGCCCGAACTGCCAAGCCAGGTCCTCCCTGGACTGGAAACAAGCATCTAAGGACCGGTTTCGGCTTTCAGCCCTCATCAGCCTGGATAGCTTGATTCCAGTGGCATGGAGAGCACGGGACTCATGTCTGAGCATACCCGTCCCACTCGGGGTGACAAAAGCAAAAACAACAGGTGATAGACAGAATGCAGAATAATGTCATACATTCACCCCAGTTCAGAGATCTAGGCCTAAATCCATCATTGTTTTGCTCACCAAGCCTTTCCAGTTTAAACCCAGCTATATGCGAATCAGTCTTGACCCTGTGCCCCATGGGAACAGTCCGACCCGAACTGCCAAGCCAGGTCCTCCCTGGACTGGAAACAAGCATCCAAGGACCAGTTTCGGGCTTTCAGCCCTCATCAGCCTGGATAGCTTGATTCCAGTGGCATGGAGAGCACGGGACTCATGTCTGAGCATACCCGTCCCACTCGGGGTGACAAAAGCAAAAACAACAGGTGATAGACAGAATGCAGAACAATGTCATATATTCACCCCAGTTCAGAGATCTGGGCCTAAATCCATCATTGTTTTGCTCACCATGCCTTTCCAGTTTAAACCCAGCTATATGCAAATCAGTTTTGACCCTGTGCCCTATGGGAACAGTCCAGCCCCGAACTGCCAAGCCAGGTCCTCCCTGGACTGGAAACAAGCATCCAAGGACCGGTTTCGGGCTTTCAGCCCTCATCAGCCTGGATAGCTTTATTCCAGTGGCATGGAGAGCACGGGACTCACGTCTGAGCATACCCGTCCCACTCGGGGTGACAAAAGCAAAAACAGCAGGTGATGGACAGAATGCAGAACAATGTCATGCATTCACCCCAGTACAGAGATCTGGGCCTAAATCCATCATTTTTTTGCTCACCATGCCTTTCCAGTTTGAACCCAGCTATATGCGAATCAGTCTTGATTGCATATATTGAAGCCAGGTCCTCCCTGGACTGGAAACAAGCATCCAAGGACCAGTTTCGGGCTTTAAGCCCTCATCAGCCTGGATAGCTTGATTCCAGTGGCATGGAGAGCACGGGACTCATGTCTGAGCATACCCGTCCCACTCGGGGTGACAAAAGCAAAAACAACAGGTGATAGACAGAATCAGAACAATGTCATACATTCACCCCAGTTCAGAGATCTGGGCCTAAATCCATCGTTTTTTTGCTCACCATGCCTTTCCAGTTTGAACCCAGCTATATGCAAATCAGTCTTGACCCTGTGCCCCATGGGAACAGTCCAGCCAGAACTGCCAAGCCAGGTCCTCCCTGGACTGGAAACAAGGATCCAAGGACCGGTTTCGGGCTTTCAGCCCTCATCAGCCTGGATAGCTTCATTCCAGTGGCGTGGAGAACACTGGACTCACGTCTGAGCATACCCGTCCCACTCGGGGTGACAAAAGCAAAAACAACAGGTGATGGACAGAATGCAGAACAATGTCATACATTCACCCCAGTACAGAGTTCTGGGCCTAAATCCATAGTTTTTTTGCTCACCATGCCTTTCCAGTTTGAACCCAGCTATATGCAAATCAGTCTTGACCCTGTGCCCCATGGGAACAGTCCAGTCCGAACTGCCAAGCCAGGTCCTCCCTGGACTGGAAACAAGCATCCAAGGACCGGTTTCGGGGTTTCAGCACTCATCAGCCTGGATAGCTTGATTCCAGTGGCATGAAGAGCACGGGACTCACGTCTGAGCATACCCGTCCCACTCGGGGTGACAAAAGCAAAAACAACAGGTGATGTACA
The DNA here is from genome assembly GCF_964261635.1 of Lissotriton helveticus. NCBI lineage: Eukaryota > Metazoa > Chordata > Amphibia > Caudata > Salamandridae > Lissotriton > Lissotriton helveticus. Next base: position 2,099,971,684 of record NC_136059.1, on the reverse strand, counting down.
GAATGCAGAACAATGTCATACATTCACCCCAGTACAGAGATCTGGGCTTAAATCCATCATTTTTTTGCTCACCATGCCATTCCAGTTTGAACCCAGCTATATGCAAATCAGTCTTGACCCTGTGGCCCATGAGAACAGTCCGCCCCGAACTGCCAAGCCAGGTCCTCCCTTGACTGGAAACAAGCATCCAAGGACTGGTTTCGGACTTTCAGCCCTCATCAGCCTGGATAGCTTGGTTCCAGTGGCATGGAGAGCACGGGACTCACGTCTGAGCATACCAGTCCCACTCGGGGTGACAAAAGCAAAAACAACAGGTGATGGACAGAATGCAGAACAATGTCATACATTCACCCCAGTACAGAGATCTGGGCCTAAATCTATCGTTTTTTTGCTCACCATGCCTTTCCAGTTTGAACCCAGCTATATGCAAATCAGTCTTGACCCTGTGCCCCATGGGAACAGTCCAGCCCCGAACTGCCAAGCCAGGTCCTCCCTGGACTGGAAACAAGCATCCAAGGACCGGTTTCGGGCTTTCAGCCCTCATCAGCCTGGATAGCTTGATTCCAGTGGCATGGAGAGCACGGGACTCACGTCTGAGCATACCCGTCCCACTCGGGGTGACAAAAGCAAAAACAGCAGGTGATGGACAGAATGCAGAACAATGTCATGCATTCACCCCAGTACAGAGATCTGGGCCTAAATCCATCATTTTTTTGCTCACCATGCCTTTCCAGTTTGAACCCAGCTATATGCGAATCAGTCTTGACCCTGTGCCCCATGGGAACAGTCCGACCCGAACTGCCAAGCCAGGTCCTCCCTGGACTGGAAACAAGCATCCAAGGACCAGTTTTGGGCTTTCAGCCCTCATCAGCCTGGATAGCTTGATTCCAGTGGCATGGAGAGCACGGGACTCATGTCTGAGCATACCCGTCCCACTCGGGGTGACAAAAGCAAAAACAACAGGTGATAGACAGAATGCAGAACAATGTCATACATTCACCCCAGTTCAGAGATCTGGGCCTAAATCCATCATTGTTTTGCTCACCATGCCTTTCCAGTTTAAACCCAGCTATATGCAAATCAGTTTTGACCCTGTGCCCTATGGGAACAGTCCAGCCCCGAACTGCCAAGCCAGGTCCTCCCTGGACTGGAAACAAGCATCCAAGGACCGGTTTCGGGCTTTCAGCCCTCATCAGCCTGGATAGCTTGATTCCTGTGGCATGGAGAGCACGGGACTCACGTCTGAGCATACCCGTCCCACTCGGGGTGACAAAAGCAAAAACAGCAGGTGATGGACAGAATGCAGAACAATGTCATGCATTCACCCCAGTACAGAGATCTGGGCCTAAATCCATCATTTTTTTGCTCACCATGCCTTTCCAGTTTGAACCCAGCTATATGCGAATCAGTCTTGATTGCATATATTGAAGCCAGGTCCTCCCTGGACTGGAAACAAGCATCCAAGGACCAGTTTCGGGCTTTAAGCCCTCATCAGCCTGGATAGCTTGATTCCAGTGGCATGGAGAGCACGGGACTCATGTCTGAGCATACCCGTCCAACTCGGGGTGACAAAAGCAAAAACAACAGGTGATAGACAGAATGCAGAACAATGTCATACATTCACCCCAGTTCAGAGATCTGGGCCTAAATCCATCGTTTTTTTGCTCACCATGCCTTTCCAGTTTGAACCCAGCTATATGCAAATCAGTCTTGACCCTGTGCCCCATGGGAACAGTCCAGCCAGAACTGCCAAGCCAGGTCCTCCCTGGACTGGAAACAAGGATCCAAGGACCGGTTTCGGGCTTTCAGCCCTCATCAGCCTGGATAGCTTCATTCCAGTGGCGTGGAGAACACTGGACTCACGTCTGAGCATACCCGTCCCACTCGGGGTGACAAAAGCAAAAACAACAGGTGATGGACAGAATGCAGAACAATGTCATACATTCACCCCAGTACAGAGTTCTGGGCCTAAATCCATAGTTTTTTTGCTCACCATGCCTTTCCAGTTTGAACCCAGCTATATGCAAATCAGTCTTGACCCTGTGCCCCATGGGAACAGTCCAGTCCGAACTGCCAAGCCAGGTCCTCCCTGGACTGGAAACAAGCATCCAAGGACCGGTTTCGGGGTTTCAGCACTCATCAGCCTGGATAGCTTGATTCCAGTGGCATGAAGAGCACGGGACTCACGTCTGAGCATACCCGTCCCACTCGGGGTGACAAAAGCAAAAACAACAGGTGATGTACAGAATGCAGAACAATGTCATACATTCACCCCAGTACAGAGATCTGGGCTTAAATCCATCATTTTTTTGCTCACCATGCCATTCCAGTTTGAACCCAGCTATATGCAAATCAGTCTTGACCCTGTGGCCCATGAGAACAGTCCGCCCCGAACTGCCAAGCCAGGTCCTCCCTGGACTGGAAACAAGCATCCAAGGACTGGTTTCGGACTTTCAGCCCTCATCAGCCTGGATAGCTTGGTTCCAGTGGCATGGAGAGCACGGGACTCACGTCTGAGCATACCAGTCCCACTCGGGGTGACAAAAGCAAAAACAACAGGTGATGGACAGAATGCAGAACAATGTCATACATTCACCCCAGTACAGAGATCTGGGCCTAAATCTATCGTTTTTTTGCTCACCATGCCTTTCCAGTTTGAACCCAGCTATATGCAAATCAGTCTTGACCCTGTGCCCCATGGGAACAGTGCAGTCCGAACTGCCAAGCCAGGTCCTCCCTGGACTGGAAACAAGCATCCAAGGACCGGTTTCGGGCTTTCAGCCCTCATCAGCCTGGATAGCTTGATTCCAGTGGCATGGAGAGCACGGGACTCAGGTCTGAGCATACCCGTCCCACTCGGGGTGACAAAAGCAAAAACAACAGGTGATGGACAGAATGTAGAACAATGTCATACATTCACCCCAGTACAGAGATCTGGGCCTAAATCCATTGTTTTTTTTGCTCACCATGCCTTTCCAGTTTGAACCCAGCTATCTGCAAATCAGTCTAGACCCTGTGCCCCAGGGGAACAGTCCAGCCCGAACTGCCAAGCCAGGTCCTCCCTGGACTGGAAACAAGCATCCAAGGACTGGTTTCGGGCTTTCAGCCCTCATCAGCCTGGATAGTTTGATTCCAGTGGCATGGAGAGCACGGGACTCACGTCTGCGCATACCCGTCTCACTCGGGGTGACAAAAGCAAAAACAACAGGTGATGGACAGAATGCAGAACAATGTCATACATTCACCCCAGTACAGAGAACTGGGCCTAAATCCATCGTTTTTTTGCTCACCATGCCTTTCCAGTTTGAACCCAGCTATATGCAAATCACCCTTGACCCTGTGCCCCATGGGAACAGTCCAGCCCGAACTGCCAAGCCAGGTTCTCCCTGGACTGGAAACAAGCATCCAAGGACCGGTTTCGGGCTTTCAGCCCTCATCAGCCTGGATAGCTTGATTCCAGTGGCATGGAGAGCACGGGACTCACGTCTGAGCATACCCGTCTCACTCAGGGTGACAAAAGCAAAAACAACAGGTGATGGACAGAATGCAGAACAATGTCATAAATTCACCCCAGTACAGAGTTCTGGGCCTAAATCCATAGTTTTTTTGCTCACCATGCCTTTCCAGTTTACCGCTTTTGTACCGCTTTTAGCCGCCATAAGTGTGGCAGGGTATGCTCAGACGTGAGTCCCTTGCTCACTTTGCCACTGGAATTAAGCAAGCCGGGCTGAAGACGGCTGTAATGCCAGAAACCGGTCCTCGGAAGCTTGTTTCCGGTCCAGGGAAGGCATGGCTTGGCAGTTCGGGCTGGACTGTTCCCATGAGGCACAGGGTCAGACTGATTTGCATATGGTCATGTCTGAACTGGGGTGGCAAAGTGGGCTAAGGAACGGTGATGGATTAAACCCAGATCCTTTGACTGGGTGTGAGTGTTTGATTGGTTCAGATGCTCCGTCCATCACCACCCCCTTTTGTACCGCTTTTGGCCACCATAAGTGTGGCAGGGTATGTTCAGACGTGAGTCCCTTGCTCACTTTGCCACTGGATTCAAGCAAGCCGGGCTGAAGACAGCTGTAATGAAAGAAACTGGTCCTCGCAAGCGTGTTTCCGGTCCAGGGAAGGCATGGCTTGGCAGTTCGGGCTGGACTGTTCCCATGAGGCACAGGGTCAGACTGATTTGCATATGGCCATGTCTGAACTGGGGTGGCAGAGTGGGCTAAAGAACGGTGATGGATTAAACCCAGATCTTTTGACTGGATGTAAGTGTTTGATTGGTTCAGATGCTCCATCCATCACCACCCCCTTTTGTACTGCTTTTGGCTGCCATAAATGTGGCAGGGTATGCTCAGACGTGAGTCCCTTGCTCACTTTGCCACTGGATTCAAGCAAGCCGGGCTGAAGACGGCTGTAATGAAAGAAACTGGTCCTCGGAAGCTTGTTTCCGGTCCAGGGAAGGCATGGCTTGGCAGTTCGGGCTGGACTGTTCCCATGAGGCACAGGATCAAACTGATTTGCATACGGCCATGTCTGAACCGAGGTTGGCAGAGTGGGCTAAAGAACGGTGATGGATAAAACCCAAGTCTTTTGACTGAGTGTGAGTGTTTGTTTGGTTCAGATGCTCCGTCCATCACCACCCCCTTTTGTACCACTTTTTGTGACGCAGCAGCAGCCAAAAATGCAGCCGATTTAAAACGTGACGCATCTAGGGAGATGCGTCACGTTGTAAAGCCCTGCGGCACTTTATACCTGCTTCAGGTATAATGTATGCAGGGTGGACGTTCCAACGCAAAAATGCCTTGCAGAAGTGACGCAGTGAAATCAACAAGATTTCACTGTGCCACTTCTAGGACGCCATTGCGTCAAATTCATACGCCTGCTTAAAGCAGGTGTAAGGGGTGATGCAGCACAATGAGGATAGGCCTCCCCTGCATTGCTGGAGTTGTGTCGTGCTTGCGACACGACTCGTGCAATGCGTGACTTTTTCATCAACAGATGCATCAGAATTTCTAATGCATCTGTCAATCCTTGTGCCATGGTGCGCCGTATTGTAAATACGACGCATCCATAGTGGTGCAAGCGTTTCTCAAAGTGGTGCAGGGAAAGTGACGCATATTCACAGATGTGTCACTCTCTAGTAAATCTGCCCCAGGATTTTGCTGGGCCCCTAGAACTGTTTGGCGTGATATAGGCAAACATTAGGTGGTAGGACTCAATACTGACCAGAGATCCCACATTAGTGCATTCTGGAATTAGAAAAACATCACCACACACAACAGGTGCCATCGGGATGCAGTATGACTCACCACAAGGGGTTAACTATATGATTCTGGCATCTTGGTCACATATGAGATCCTTTACATGAAATATTGAATTGTACTGTTATTGCAACTTTATAGTGCTTACTAACCCTGATGAGGCGTTGTGGAGTTTTTTCAGCAAGTAGCATGCTACTCTGAAATCCATAGAGGATTAGTGGTGATTTGGTATAGTGAAATATTAAAGTAATTTGAGTGGCAGATATGTTAGTAAGTTATTTGGATCGAAAATATCAAGGATAAGATTTCAAATTTTTTGTTTGAGCTCATAGCAGTAAGAGGAGGCTTGGGATGAGTAAAAGGGAGGTGGAGGGGGAAGAGACAGAGGAACGGTTTAGAAAGACTTGTTTTGGGGGATTGGAATAGTAAAGGAGGTATGAGATGATGCAAGGAGGGCTAGAGTAGGGGAGAGTCTAGAGAGGGGTATTTTGGGGATCATAGTAGTGGTATCGGGTTTGGGAAGAAAGAGAGAGTGGAGTTAGAAGATATATTGATAGGGGTATAAGGTGAGACATAGGGTAGTGCATTGGAAAGAGTTATAGAATGAGGTTTCAGATGAGTCAGAGAGTTGAGGTAGAAGATATATTGAGAGTGGCATAGGGCAAGAAATAGAATGGTGCATTGGAAAGAGTAGTATAACGAGGTTTGAAATGAGTCTAGAGAGTTGAGGCAGAGGATATATAGACAGTGGTATAGGGTTAGAAATCGGGTAGTGCATTGGATAAGCCAAAGTTGAAGAAAGTAATAAATATATAGATTTTTTTTTGTAATTCAATAGTGAAGCAATTGTAGATAAATAGTTATGATAAAATATGAACTTATTTATGCAGTCACTTATATACATGTTAAAACATAGAATAATGTAACTGTCAGTAATATGTACATTTTTTAAGCAGAACTAATGAATATCTATATTTTTAAAAACATAGGGCCGTATGTATCAAGCTAAATTAAGATCGCAAACGCTAAAATTAGCAGAATTTCAGTGTTTGCGATCGCAATTTAGCTGAGTGCAATGTATGAGAAAGAAAACCACATTAGAAAATAAGGAATCACAAAATTTACGATTCTTTTTTTTGTGATTGCATTTAAGGAATCGCAAATTGCGATTCCTTAAATGCAATGTAGGAAGCACAGAAAAAGTGTGATTTGTCCGTAAGGAATCGTTGAGCAATGCACGTTTTTTGCATTTTTTGAAGTGCCATGTTGACACCCTGCCACCCTTGAAATTGCATTTTCAATTTGCGATTCTCTAATTGCTAATCACAAATTGAGAATGCCTTCCCATTCATTCCTATGGGCCTCCTAGCCCACAGGAATGAATGGTAAGGTATTCCTTCTTTGCAAATCTCAATTTTCGATTAGCAAATAAGGAATATGTGAGATTTGCAAAATTATTAAGAATCCCACTTACATAGCATTTTGCTATTCTCAAATTGCGATTTGCTGAAAATCGCAATTTGAGAATCGCAAAACTATATTTTGATACATATGGCCCATAATTATTATACAAGTTTATACAAAGCAATAGACATGTATAGGTACATACCTATAGTCCAAATAAATGCGTATGCACAGAGGAATATGCAGTATAATTCTGTTTGTGTATGGTGGCTATATCGGAAAGATCCAATTCTTAAGTAGTTTTCTAAAGATAAGGTGGTTATCTGTGCATCTTATGTTGGGGGGGTAAAGAGTTCCATAGTTTTGTGGCTTGTACTGAGAAGGCTTCCCGTTTGGAGGTCCAAAGGTATGGCATTATCCTCAATGAATTGTGACATCTGGGCGAATGCTGCTCTTTCAGTTTTGGACAAACATAACCATTTAGAAAAAGGGTCCAAGGGATATATAATTTAAAGACCCACACCTGATTTTATCCCCAGCACCTACTGAATGTACAACACACGAAACACAGGGGGTCTGCCAGCTAAATCGAAAAGCTGCACTGTCGCTGCCGAGTCCACAGGATCTCAGAGTGTCTGTATCACATAAACACAGCGTATTGATAAGAAATAAGGGAAAAAGGTGAACACTACCTGCATAGAGGAGACCGGTACATCATCGATTATTCGTATATGGCTGATTAATCCAAAACAGATAGTAAAGGATTTCCATCAAAATAGACTCAATGATCAGTCCTATCATTTGGCCAAACCCTGGTGCAAATGAGGCTGGTCCCCTGATCAGTGGGACAATCAGCACCTTATTGTTGTTTTATGATTTGGTCCACCAAGATACACAAACCGTCCATGATGACTGATCTTTTGATGGTAAAATACAAAGAACAAGTGCAACAAAAATGAGTGATTTAAAATAGGATGGAATGTCCTCCTTCTAACAACTTTATTCTGCGGACCAGACATGCCTCCTAATTAAAAAACCAGAACAGTGCAAGAAAGACAGTAACAAATATATGTCTATAAATGGGCCGACATGTTTCTGCCTAACGGGTATTTAATCTCTTGGCATTCATCAGGGCCTCTGCTCTTATAGTAGTTGCACTCCTAATAGTGGAATACAGAAATCACCACCATCACCAAAACAAATTATAATAAAACTGGTTGGAAACGGTACAACCTGTAACAACCATGGACATTAACCCTCCGATTCACAATGGCTACTGTGAATTCTGTGAAGGAAAACGTTACATCATTAGATGTGTCAGTCTCATGTGCATAGTGTGTCACCAGCAAACCAATTATGTGTATAGAAAAATTAACATTTGTATGCTTACCCTTAATGGTAGGGCAATGGACCTCACCTCACCTGGACTCTGCTCAGGTTCTAAGAGGCCCCGCACTACAAAGATATAGGGAAGAAAAGGAATGTGGCACAATAAAGCAAAAGTTTTTTAAGCTTGACACCATGCCTAAAATCATTCCTATGAACAAATGCCCTATATCTAGAGGCAAAACATGTGAGGTAGGTCAAACCTCAGACTCAGTGTACTAAGCCTCAAAATAACCCAGAAAATTAACTATGACACCAGGCTCTTAAAAATCCTAAATGTACTATTTCAGGAAGTTCTTAAACAAAATAAAATGAAATAATATAGTTACCAAAGCTTTCACCATAATGTAGCTAAAGCGCTATGTAATACTTGTGTCTGCTCACCTTTCCGTCGGTACCTCCAGCTCCCATCTGAGGCTTGGGGGAGGCACCGACATGTGGGTGATCTTAGTATTAGTAGTCTAGTGAGGGTTTGTTGATGTAGTAACCCTCCACCTATATGGTGTATACTAACTTCTTGCAGCACTATTGTCATGTGTCCCTGCGTATCCCTCAGCCACTGTTATGTATAAAGGAAGGGGGACTTTTATCCCAAATAACTGTAAAGTAGGCTTAATTAATCTGTTTTGATTTGAAAACCAAGCGCACTACTTTGCGCTCGAAAAAGCGCGAGAAGACGCGCTCAGAACTACTAAATGACATCATTTCGGCAATCTTTGAAGTTCGATGACTCAGACCTGATTATAATGTGTCCCCCAGTGTCCTTATAATTCAATATTTTTCAGAAAAGCCCAAAGTCCTAGAAACAAGTGCCTATGGTATGCTCCGTTAGTTTAGCGCAAGATACATATGGATAAGGCTTAATTGGTCTATTTCGCTTAGAAAAACCAAGCGCACTACTTCGCGCTCGAAAAAGCGCGAGACGACGCGCTCAGAACTACTAAATGGCGTCATCTCGACCATTTTTGTAGTTTAATGACTCAGACCTGGTTGTAATATGTCCCGAGTGTACTTATGATTCTGTATTTTGCAAAGAAGGCCAAAGGTCCTGGGAGACAATTGTCTATGTGTATGCAAAGTTAGTCTAACGCGAAATTCGTATGGATAAGACCCACTAATTCTTATTCGAAATAGCGCGAGATCACACACTCAGGACTACTCTTTTAGGTCATAGCGGCCATGCTTGTAGTTTATTTACTCTTCCATAGCAATAGTCTAATAAGGCAATAATGTCAGATTGTTCAAGGAACATGACTGGAAATATATTTAAAATTCCTACATATTGGAAAACCATCATAATATTAATCGATAGCTGTGTGTCATGCTCCATTGGTAATAAAGAAACAACAACAGTAATAGAAGTGTATGATTATATTTAATTAATGTGAGCAGGAAAAATGTGCGCAAGAAAAATGTGCGCAAGAAAGGTATGCACTGGTATGCTCTATACATGATGTGAGCGACATCGAATAGGCTCAAGTGTGTAGATCTTGTAAGCACACCCAGTTACAGTCAGTGCATCATGATTGCCGCTCACTGGTACTACCTATAATGAACGCAGGAGCAGATCGCTACAATAATGTCCAAGGAATATCATCATTTAATCCTCCTGTGTCAGTCTGAAGCTTATAAATCCATTTTTGTTCCTTTCTAAAAAGGTACCCCGACACATCACTTATGTGACTAGGTATGTGTGGCTTCTCCAGGACAGTCCAATGGAAGTCCGTTTCAAGATGTGCCTGATCCAGGAAATGTCTCGTAAGTTTAGTGTGACTTTTCTTACACCGGAAAGAGCTCTTGTGTTCCAGCATCCTGATACTGCCAAGAACCAGAAAGCAGGCCCATCGGGGAATAATCCCTCGTAGTCAACCTATCTAATAAGATACTGACTCCACTTGAAGAAGCCGTACTGAATAAGGGCTTGGGTTTCGTCATGACAAATATTGGGGACCCATTCACTTTTCAATGCGAATTGAGTCCGTTTTTCAGGAAACTTAGACTACATTATCTCTTCAAAGATAAGATCAATGATGAATGCGAGATGAAGGATACGAACGCTGGTCTAAAAATGAAATCTAAATTCCAACCACCGATTCACACGGTTCCGCCACATGTTCTGGCTTTCGAGCAAGCTGTAGCGGGTGACATTGCTTCACTGTGGAGTACAACAGTCAGGTCGTTTAACAACCTTACCAAATCAGAACAAACGACACTGAAATCACTTTCTGAGGATCATTTAATAACTATAAAGCCTGCGGACAAGGGCGGCTCCATAGTTATCTTGAACACCACTGACTGCCAGACTGAGTGCTACAGACAACTTAATAATAGACAGGCATGCTCTCCCTTGTCTACAGACCCTACTGAAGAAGTCACCAAACAGATACGGGACATGGTTGAAGAAGCTCTCTCCGAGGGTTGGATCACTCAAAGTGAGGCAACTTATTTGGTTGCCAAACATCCAACAACACCTTATTTCTACCTTTTACCGAAGGTACACAAACCTCAGAGGCCGCCTCCTGGTAGGCCTATTATTTCAGGAATAGGGTCTCTTTTGGAGCCATTGTCAACTTTTGTTGATTATTTTCTGTGGCCCATTGTACAAAAAATGCCTACATATTTGCAGGACACTAAAGATGTCCTGCGTGTCCTACCAGAAATAGATTTCGACATTGAAAGAGACCTGCTGGTCTCTTTCGATGTGGAATCATTGTATACCTCTATCCCTCAGGATGAGACTTTGGAAGTTGTAACATCCATCCTGAGGGACAGTATAGGTGAGACCATTACTCCTGTACCGTTCATAATGGCTTTAGCGACTATGGCCATGAAAATGAATTCTTTTGAAGTACGAGGAAAAGCTGTTTCTCCAGATCTCTGGAACAAGTATGGGTAGCATTTTTGCGCCGAGCCTGGTGTATTTATACGTGCACCAGTTTGAACAACAACACGTACTGACACCCACCAACCCCTTCCACACCTCTATCAGGTGGTGGAAGCGTTATATTGACGACGTGTTGGTGGTGTGGAGAGGCATGTTGGATTCAGTCAATGAATTCCATCAGTGGCTAAACAGTAGAAACCAGTTTCTCAGATTCACCATGGAAGCACACAAAGAAAGAATTGCATTCCTAGATTTGTCGATCTATGTCACTCCTGCAGGATTGCAGAGTGAACTGTATAGAAAACCTATGGCGCGGAACTCACTCCTCCTTTACGAGAGTTATCATCCGAAGTCCCTGCGCCAGAATTTACCTTATGGCCAGTTTCTACGGGTCCGTAGAAACTGCTGCAACAGAGAGGACTTTGAGGTACATGCTAGTAACCTTTGTGCACAATTAAGGGATAGACATTATCCAAACTCACTTATTAAAAGATCAAGGAAGAGAGTGTTTAATAACAACAGAGAGGCCCTCCTTGAAGCTCCAATCCCTAAACCACCTCTGACGAGACTCACGCTTGTGAGCACCTTTAACACCAGAAGTAATGCCATCCAGAAAATTGTAAAAAGACACTGGCGCCTTCTGAACCATGGTAAAGATAAAATCGCGCAACCTTTGTTCGCGTTCAAAAGGGCTAACAGTATCCGTGATCGACTTGTTCACACACGCCTCAAAAAGTTTCCCAGGAAACTTGGCAAAACCCTATGGAATCTCCCGCCAGCTGTTGGGCATCACCCTTGCGGCACCTGTTCGATCTGCCCTCAGACCAAACACATGAAGGAGATAGATATAGGTACAACTAGACCTTGTTTGCAGTGCAATTTTAGTAATTGCAACAGTACCAACTTGATTTACATGCTGACATGCCCGTGTTCCACACGATATGTAGGTCTGACGACCCGGAAAGTCCGTATCAGGATGCTGGAACACAAGAGCTCTTTCCGGTGTAAGAAAAGCCACACTAAACTTACGAGACATTTCCTGGATCAGGCACATCTTGAAACGGACTTCCATTGGACTGTCCTGGAGAAGCCACACATACCTAGTCACATAAGTGATGTGTCGGGGTACCTTTTTAGAAAGGAACAAAAATGGATTTATAAGCTTCAGACTGACACAGTAGGATTAAATGATGATATTCCTTGGACATTATTGTAGCGATCTGCTCCTGCGTTCATTAGAGGTAGTACCAGTGAGCGGCAATCATGATGCACTGACTGTAACTGGGTGTGCTTACATGATCTACACACTTGAGCCTATTCGATGTCGCTTACATCATGTATAGAGCATACCAGTGCATTCCTTTCTTGCGCACATTTTTCTTGCGCACATTTTTCCTGCTCACATTAATTAAATATAATCATACACTTCTATTACTGTTGTTGTTTCTTTATTACCAATGGAGCATGACACACAGCTATCGATTAATATTATGATGGTTTTCCAATATGTAGGAATTTTAAATATATTTCCAGTCATGTTCCTTGAACAATCTGACATTATTGCCTTTTTAGACTATTGCTATGGAAGAGTAAATAAACTACAAGCATGGCCGCTATGACCTAAAAGAGTAGTCCTGAGTGTGTGATCTCGCGCTATTTCGAATAAGAATTAGTGGGTCTTATCCATACAAATTTCGCGTTAGACTAACTTTGCATACACATAGACAATTGTCTCCCAGGACCTTTGGCCTTCTTTGCAAAATACAGAATCATAAGTACACTCGGGGACACATTACAACCAGGTCTGAGTCATTAAACTACAAAAATGGTCGAGATGACGCCATTTAGTAGTTCTGAGTGCGTCGTCTCGCGCTTTTTCGAGCGCGAAGTAGTGCGCTTGGTTTTCTAAGCGAAATAGACCAATTAAGCCTTATCCATATGTATCTTGCGCTAAACTAACGGAGCATACCATAGCCACTTGTTCCTAGGACTTTGGGCTTTTCTGAAAAATATTGAATTATAAGGACACTGGGGGACACATTATAATCAGGTCTGAGTCATCGAACTTCAAAGATGGCCGAAATGATGTCATTTAGTAGTTCTGAGCGCGTCTTCTCGCGCTTTTTCGAGCGCAAAGTAGTGCGCTTGGTTTTCAAATCAAAACAGATTAATTAAGCCTACTTTACAGTTATTTGGGATAAAAGTCCCCCTTCCTTTATACATAACAGTGGCTGAGGGATACGCAGGGACACATGACAATAGTGCTGCAAGAAGTTAGTATACACCATATAGGTGGAGGGTTACTACATCAACAAACCCTCACTAGACTACTAATACTAAGATCACCCACATGTCGGTGCCTCCCCCAAGCCTCAGATGGGAGCTGGAGGTACCGACGGAAAGGTGAGCAGACACAAGTATTACATAGCGCTTTAGCTACATTATGGTGAAAGCTTTGGTAACTATATTATTTCATTTTATTTTGTTTAAGAACTTCCTGAAATAGTACATTTAGGATTTTTAAGAGCCTGGTGTCATAGTTAATTTTCTGGGTTATTTTGAGGCTTAGTACACTGAGTCTGGGGTTTGACCTACCTCACATGTTTTGCCTCTAGATATAGGGCATTTGTTCATAGGAATGATTTTAGGCATGGTGTCAAGCTTAAAAAACTTTTGCTTTATTGTGCCACATTCCTTTTCTTCCCTATATCTTTGTAGTGCGGGGCCTCTTAGAACCTGAGCAGAGTCCAGGTGAGGTGAGGTCCATTGCCCTACCATTAAGGGTAAGCATACAAATGTTAATTTTTCTATACACATAATTGGTTTGCTGGTGACACACTATGCACATGAGACTGACACATCTAATGATGTAACGTTTTCCTTCACAGAATTCACAGTAGCCATTGTGAATCGGAGGGTTAATGTCCATGGTTGTTACAGGTTGTACCGTCTCCAACCAGTTTTATTATAATTTGTTTTGGTGATGGTGGTGATTTCTGTATTACACTATTAGGAGTGCAACTACTATAAGAGCAGAGGCCCTGATGAATGCCAAGGGATTAAATACCCGTTAGGCAGAAACATGTCGGCCCATTTATAGACAGATATTTGTTACTGTCTTTCTTGCACTGTTCTGGTTTTTTAATTAGGAGGCGTGTCTGGTCCGCAGAATAAAGTTGTTAGAAGGAGGACATTCCATCCTATTTTAAATCACTCATTTTTGTTGCACTTGTTCTTTGTATTTTACCATCAAAAGATCAGTCATCATGGACGGTTTGTGTATCTTGGTGGACCAAATCCTAAAACAACAATAAGGTGCGGAGCTGATTGTCCCACTGATCAGGGGACCAGCCTCATTTGCACCAGGGTTTGGCCAATTGATAGGACTGATCATTGAGTCTATTTTGATGGAAACCCTTTACAATCTGTTTTGGATTAATCAGCCATATACGAATAATCGATGATGTACCGGTCTCCTCTATGCATGTAGTGTTCACCTTTTTCCCTTAGTTCCTTCAGTTTTCCCAGGAAAGGTCAATTTGTAATCAGTCTGTAGTTGTCAGAGTTCAGCTGGTTCAAGTTTATTTTCTTCAGTAATGGGCGTATGTATGACTTTTTGATTTCTTCTGGAAATATACCATAGTTAAGGAATTGTTGATGATTATTCTTACTGGTGTGGCAGCAAGAGGTTGTTAGAAGAATATTCTTGAAGGTTTGTGCTGGACACAGGTCAGAAGGGCTTTCGGCAGGCCTGCTTGCTTTGACCAGGTTCATAAATTCATCCAGTGAAATGTGTTTGAAGGAACGGAGAGGCTGGGTTAGAGTATTCTTGGTTTGTTGTTTTGGAAAAGGGTCAGAGCTGGGGCTTTGTCTTGGCCTTTGCTAAATTTCTTGGGTTTTCCTCGCCCTGAAATGGCATTTTCCATCTACATTTAGTTCTGTCCCATATTCTTATGGCTTCTCATATCTGCAGGGGGAGCTTTAGACCAGAATGATGGATCTTGATGAGCCTGGGGATTATATAATGTTTTTTATATTATATTGTGCTAATTGATATATTGATAATTGTGTATATATTTTGTCCTGAAAAATGTAATGGACTTAATTGAGGATACATTTGTCACTTCTGATATAAATAATGACTAAAGTAACCCCAGGGTTTTAGCCACAGTTGTTAAGGGAAAAGTAAAAAAATAAGTAAAAATAATGATACCCCCCATAACTGGACCATTTTTAGGTCGAAGCCTACCGCAATGGTCTGGTTTGCAGAAGACATCTTGGAGACATTCAAAAAGCTTCCATGGGAATGCATTCCACTTGCTGCTTACCATTGGCTTTGTGATTTGTAACTCAGATTTTCTGGCTTTCTATATACTGGCTTTATTTGTTTAAGGTTGTCCAGTTTCAGTTCATCCGTGAGTACGCCATTCTATAAACAGACTTGTAAATCTTGCTCTTATGTTGTCACATTTGTTGTGCATTCAAAGATAGAGAGCAAAGGTTGGACTTTGTCCTCTGAGGGAGCTTACAGCCTGATTCATGTACGGGCCGTTTTGCGTGGCCCTAATAGCGAATCATAGCGACTCGCTATTGAGGACACGCAAAACGGTATTCATGTAGGAATTGCTAAATAAATAGCGATTCCTACATGTTCTCTATTTGCGAGTAGAAAATTGCTACTCGCAAAAAAAGGAATAACTCCCTATTCATTCCTATGGGCCAAAAGGCCCATAGGAATGAATGGGGAGTATCCCTTATTTGCGAGTAGCAATTTACTACTCGCAAATAAGATAGCGATTTTAAGGGTGCCAGGGGTGTCCAAAGGACACCCTGTAGCACCCCTAAAATGCACATTTGAACAGGTGTTGCGCACACACATGTCCAAAGGACATGTGTGTGTGCAACATGCAACTTAGAAAAATGCTTTTAAAAGCATTTTTCTAAGTTTTTGCTATTTACCGAGAGGTCTGACCTCTCGGTAAATAGCGGCCCAAATTTGCAAAATCGCAATTTTTGAAAGTGTCATGAATAGCATTTAAGGAATCTCTAATAGAGATTCCTTAAATGCTAATTCTCGCATATTAGCTAATTCTTCATTAGCGATTTTTGCATTTGGGATTGTGAATCCCAAATGCCAAAATTGCACTCGCAAAAGGCAAGATTCTGAGAATCTTGCCCTTTGCGAGTGCAATTTAGCTTCATGAATCAGGCTGTTGGTGTTTACGTTTCTTTCTCTGACTCCAAAGTGAGAAGATTTCACGTGACAATCTTGCTGGATTCTGGGGGTAGGGAAGGGATTTATTTTTATAGCACACTACAACAGTTATATGAACTGTGCAAGTATATCAGAATATACAACAAATTAAGCACATTCCTGTTAATTCTGAAGTGTGTTGAAAACAAATACTTTAATATAATCAAGACAAATCAACACACTAGGTGATGCCATTTCCAGACATTATCATTTGTGCGCTGTACAGGTTTATTAGTAAAACTGTATGTCTATGCAAATATAATAGTAATTTCAATTGAAAAGTGTTGTCTGTAATGGCAATGTGCCCCCACATTTTGCAAACTCCACTCTACACCACTCCACTTTATTCTGCACCACTCCACTTTACACCACTTTACTCCACTGCCCTCTATGCCATTCTACTCTCCTCTGCACCACTTTACAACACTCCGGTCTAAGCCACATCACTCTACTCTGCACAACTCCACTCTTTGCCACTCGGCAACACTGCACTCTAGGCCACTGCACTGTATGCCAATACACTACACCAATGCACTCTACTCTGTACCACTCTGCTCTAGCTCCCTGCACTCTACGCTAATCCACTGTATGCCACCTAATCTAGTCTGCACCACTGCACTCTATGCCACTGCACTTTATACCACTTTAATCTAAGTCATTACACTATATGCCACTCATTCTACTTCACCTAATTCTATCCTGTATCACTTCACTTCACTGTACTCTGAAACAATGTACACAAAGCCACTGCACTCTACGCCACTCTACTGTAAATGACTGCACTCTACACCACTGCACTTTACACCAAAGCACACCAATGCAATGCACGACACTCTGTTCTGCAACACTGCACTCACCACCACTAAAATGTTCAACTATCTACTCTGCACACATGCCAAGGTACTCTACAACACTCTACAGTGCATCACTGCAATCCACTGTACTCTGCAGTACTCCACTCCACACCTCTGCACTCTACTTTTCAACATTCTAATCTACGCCACTGCATTCTACAACACTGCATTAGACGATGGTGAATTCTATGCTGCTTCACTCTGTGGTACTGCACTCTGCACCACTATACTCTGCAACACACACCATTCACCTCAATACCAGTCCACTCTACACCACTCAACTCTACAACACTTTATTCTACTCTTCACCATTCCACTATACAATACTCTACATCACTCTCCTTTACACCATTCCATGCTAACTTTTAGCTATGGTGAACAGCAGCCACACTGGTGTACAACATGTCTAAAACACATTGACAAAGCCAATAGTTCTTGCATAGGTGAGATACATTGGCTTTGCCAATGTTTTATTATGTTGTGTGAACAGAGTGATTTTCTGTTATTTTTAGAGGTTGAAAAGAAAAGCACATCTATTTAAAGACCCCTGGTTTAAGATGGGAGCATCAAATGTTGGCAGTGCACACAGAGTATGGCCAACACACTTGTATTAACTAAAAAGATAGAGAGGAGGCACCTAAAACGTATCCAAAACATTAGGGTCTCTCTGGCAGGAATTATTTCTGGGTAGGGTTTGGATACCACTCACACCTGTGCAGCATCTTAAGGAACAGTAGCTTGCAGCTATATCTTGCGCTCACCATTGCTTTCCTGAACTCTGTGTGTGGGTAAATGTGTGGGGCATGTGTGTGCATGCACACATTTGGCCCATGAGCATGTAGATGTGTATTGGCCATGACGTGTGAGCACAGACATATGTTTGCAGCTTTTTAAACCCTATGATCACAGTGGCCTTGTCTGTTTCTTGTATGGCAGAAAAGGAAGGAAAGATGCTAAGATAGAGCCCTCTCTCTGCTACCAATTCTACATGGTCTGATACACTGACTAGGTATTGACTGTATACACTAAAAACTGTTCACACTAATTGTAGGGAAAGTGCCTCTTTTTGTATGGTTACCCCCTCACGTTTTGCCTGCCACCTGATGCATTTTGACTGAGTGTGCATTGGGACACTGCCAAACAGGTTCCAAGTGCCTGTATTCTTTCCTTTGTTTCCACAATTGTCACAACTCTGGCCCACATGTAAGTCTCTTGTATAAGGTTCCAGTGGTACCAAGGGCCTTGTGACCAGAGAGCATCTCTAAGGGCAGCAGCATGTATTATGACACCCTCAGAGACCCCTCACCAAACACATATACACCGCCATAGCAGACTGTGTATTTTGGTGCAGACAAAACCTAAGAGTCGACATGACACACAGCCCTGTATGCCATGTCCAAAACCACTGCCTGTGGCATACTTAAGTTAACTCTCTAGCAGGCCTCACAGCCCTAATGCAGATTGCACTATACCTCCGGTGAGGGCATAGCTACATGAGTAATATGTCCCTACTGTGTCTAAGTCCATTCTTAGACATTGTAACTACAGTGCAGCCATATTAAGTACATGGGCTGGGAGTTTGCCATTACAAACTCCACAGCTCTATGATGGCTTACCAGAATACAGAGAAGTTTGGTATCAAATCTCTCAGCCCAATAAACCCACACAGATGCCAGTGTTGGATTTATTGTAAAATGCACTCAGAGGGCATTTTAGAAATGCCCCTTGAATAACGACCAACACCCTCATGTCCAGCTGTCTGGTCTGCACCAGTCTGCCACAAACAGACATGCTTCTGACCCCTTGAGTTGGTAGCCCTTGTGCTCTCTTGGGCCATGGACAAAGGCTGCTTGAGGTGGAGGTGCTTCACACCTACCCCCTGACAGGAACAACATTCAGGGCAGTGAGCCTCAAAGGCTTCCTGCCCTTTGATTTGCTAACCAGGGCCTCTCCAGCTAGGGTAGATGCCTGCCCCCCTGACCAAGCCCCACTTTGGCAGGACGTTAAGTAGCCAGGAGAAGTGTGTCCCCTCCCTGTCAGGGCCATCCCTAGAGTGCACTAAACCGAGGTGACTCCCCTCCTACCACTCCTTAGAAAACACTTCATCTTGAATGGTAGGATTCTACCCAATTAGGTTAGGGGATGCCACCTCCCCACCGGGAGGGTACATATAAAGGGTGTAATCACCCAAAATGCAAGTAGCCCATTGGATTCCAGCTGCCAGCACATGAAACGCCCTTAAATTCAGTATTTAGGGGCACCCCTGAACCTTGATCCTCAGAATCCCGAAACCTACGAAGAAGAAGGATGAAGAAGACACTGTGCAGCAAAGCTAGAAGATTCGATTGACTTTGCCCCAGCCTTACCAGCCCTGTCTCCAGCTGAATGAGCCTGTGAAGAAGAGGACGTCTGTTCTGTGGCCAGCAACTTCCAAGAACCAGCCAACTGTGCCCAGCCCTCCTTCGAAATCTCAAAAAAACTGCCTTCCTGGTGGCCATCTTCAACCAGTCTCCTAATCTGAATCTGCGGCCTCTTTGTGCGACCAAGAGTCCTCATTGAAAAGCATTGGGTGCCCAACGCTGATTTGCACCGAGCACCCGCTGTTGTCCTGTTGTGCCCTTGTGCCGCTGTTGGTGCTGCCTTGTGCCCCCTTCCCTGGGCTTGCTTTAACCCCCGGGCCTGAAACCTGAAACCTGGGTACCTACTTGCAATCTGCACCTTGTTTGGTGCCCCCAGTCTCCATTGACTAACATTAGGCCCAGTAACCTCTGCACCCGGCCGCCTCAGTGCCGCTGGTGGTGCAGTACCTACCTTAAACTCACCCTTGCCCTGTGTTGGTCTAAAACCCAGAAGACTGAAAGAGTAGTTTGTGTAAGTACATATAACTGTTTTCCTCCCTTAAATTTGCATTGCATTTCTCCTTTTGCATTTTACTGTCTATCTTTAAAAACTGCTATGTTTGCTAATGTTTTTGATTGGCAACACAAAAGTATTTCTCATGCTGTAAAGTATTCCTGTTGACTCTGGAGGACAATTCCTACTGCATTTTTGGAAGTATTACTACTCTTGAAACTGTTACTTACCTGCAACTGAGATCCTCTTGGTTCTATAACAAAATAACAAAGTAATAACTTTTCCTTTTTTATACAAAACAATATGAGACACCTCCTGGCCAATGGTTGATTCAAGCTTTTATCAGAAGGGTGGTAAAGCCGTCATGGGGTTCTCAAATAGGGGACCCCAAAAATAACCAAGTCCTGCAATTGGTATTGACCTACAACAATCCCGTATAGAACAGTGAGGTTGTCGCAACCTAAAAAAGCTGGATTGTCTGCGACAGATGTGAGACAATGGCCAAGAAGTGGAACTGGCACATCAAGATTGGCAAATGTCTCTCCAACATACCTTCCGGGCTTCAGAAACACAAGATTGAAGCTGCTACATTTCAGTTGCATTCATCGCATATACCTTACTCCTGCACGCCTCACTTTGATGTGCCCAGACTACAAATGCATGACCAAAATGCTAAGAGCTAGATGCCTCCAATCATATGGACTGGGCATGCCTGGCATTAGAGGTGTTCTGGGTGCAAGAGACTAAACAATTGAGGAGAGGAACACACGGGGTTGTGAAATACCATGGAATGCCAGTTAGGGTAAATGGTCATGCCCAAAGCAAAACATCAAACAGTAGAATTGTAGATTTATCCTTACTGCTTTTTTAAAAAACAAAACTCTTGCTCAACTGGAAGGCAGTGGAGAGGCCATCTCTTGAGGTATAGAAAGTGGAGCTCTAGAAATAGGCATAGGTTGAAAATACCGCAGCCGTGCAGCTGAGACATAAATCAGAAAAAGATAGAAATTTGATTAATTGAGACTCCATGATACTGGAAATAAACCCCAAATCTGACGAAAGACCGCCATGAATTCACGTACCACCTTATCTTGTGCTCTAGATGAGGGAGGAGGGTTGCTGGGGTCCCCCGTCTGGTGGCTGGCGACCTGAGCATGGGCCCAGCTTGCACATGCTAAAGGTCGGCCCTGATTGGGGAGAACCAAGTCAAAGTGTTGACATCTGAACTTTCCTTTCCTTCATGTCCTGTGCCTATGTTCTGTCTCACAGAATGGGTACTAAGACCCCCCCTCCTCCACGGGTCAGTGACATTTCATCACACTTGGAGTAGGAGCCCTCTACACTTATAACAGTGAATAATACTATGAATTGCCTCAAACATAAAGCACCGTTTTCTTCAATCGGATGAGATAATCATGCCGACATGTCTACTAAACATGGCTCCTCTCTCATGGCCTAGATATCTTGTTAAGAAAAAGGCTATGTTGCATCCTTACTAAGGAATAAGGGGCAGGCATATTTAGGAGGCCCTCTGTGTCGCTTTTGCACCTAGAACGTGGTGCAAAAGGGATAAAATGAAAAATTAGATTTATGAAGCCAACCAAGGCCACCTTTCATGGTTCTGTGTGGCTTCATAAACCTCAGGTAATGTAACGCGAGGCAAATCACTATGTTTCATTACTATGCCCCAAGGACCCATTTCCATGGGTGTTTGGTAGGTGTTCCCACGCAACATCCATGGATTTTTATGCATTGCCAGATTTACAAGAACAGGTAAAACTGGGAATGTGCCAAAAAGATACACCTCTCCAGGAGAGGTGTAAGGAGGAGAAAGGTATTTTTCTCCTCGTTTTTTCCTCTTTCTATGTGTGCTGCGTTTTGCAGCACACAAAGAAGGAGGAAACAACTCTCAGGATTGTTTTTGTGCAGCGAGGTTCCCTTCCTGCACAAAAACAATCCTGCATGCAAAGCAGGCATCAATACACCATGGCACAAGGGTGCCTCTGTTGGTGCTATGCAGCCCATGGGGAAAGGACTTATTGCTATAAATACAGTACATTCCTGCCCTTTCCCAGTGATGCAGTGCAGCAAGGTGACTTGCTGGCCTGCACCACTTTTTTATAAATACGGCCATAAAATTCTACTGTAAACAATTTGTTGTTCTGTAAACGTAAAAATGTAATAAATATATTTTAACAAGTGAGCATTTTTTATCTTTGTATATAATGTTTAAAAGACAATTATGCAATACAGTGCTGTACTCAATAAAAGAGGTATGCAAGAATGTAATTTGTTTCAGTTAATTCAAATATCTGTTCCATTCTTGCTGTTTCTCAAAATTCGTGCTGAGTTCATGAACCCTGACAACCGAAGTTTCTGTGCACGCAGAGAAAACCCTCAATGTATTACATTCTTACTTATTTACGTAAATGGAACATAGAATGTAACCCCGAGAACCTTTACAGGTACTTAAACGGTGTCATTTACATATCTAATGTATAAATGCAGAAAATACTCGTTTAGGTATAATATATGAAATATTAAACTATTTCTTTCTATTTTTGACTTGCATTGTTTGGCCAGTTTAAGCCGCTGCTCGGTTTGTATGGCTGGTGCAAAACAGGAGTGATTTGCTTATGATAAAGATCCATTGTGGAAAACATATTTTTTATAAGATTAAACCGTGTTCACGGAGTGAGCTTCAAGTGCCAGAGCATGGCTAGGTTAAGGTACACCTAAAATTACATGTCGAGTCTTGGAAGTGCAAACTCTGTACCCTTTATCTTTTTTAATTGGCTCTGATCATTTCATCCAATTAAAAGTGCACCCTTTTAAAATGGGACATAAAAAGCAGATTATGTTGATTTACTTAACTTTTTTACTTCGTATTTTGAAAGTTGTGACCAGTTGGTATGTACCTGAAAAAAAACTACACCAGTGCAGATTTGATGGTACCTACTAATAACTGAATGTGATAAACCCCACACAAATTATAAATCTGATCCCAGATCGAGCAGGTGTTTTCTCAGGGGTCAGATATATCCTCTTGTAATTAGGGCCTAAGAGTCGGACTCACAGTCGCCTTCAGTGGTAATTCATAAACTCTGCCACATTTTCTCGTAGCCTCTTCCGTTCATCATGAATGAGCTGTGAAACCCCATCCCATTTCTATTCTGAATAAGAGTCAATGTGATTTCAATAGGGCTCCACGCCACTCCTCACGCAAAGGATCACAATTAGTTAGATGGAAATCACTATCCTTTGCCCAGACCTAAAAGTACTTACTGGATGAAGAGTCTTGAAAATCAGACAGCCATTGTCTGAGCGACTCCATTAATATGATAAATTCAGGCAATCAGTGACTTCATTTTAAAACCCTTTTCATTGCACGACTTCCAAACCCCTTTCAATACAGAGCAATGAGCAGTGTGCTTAAGCGATGTTCCTGAATAGGGCTCTTTAAGCGGATACTGCTGTCTCCATTGTCATTGCAATAATGCAAGGATACACTTGGGTCTTAAGGATGACAGCAGCAACGCACAGCAGAATCATACTGGAATGCAAATGGCCCTGCTGATGCGATGTGTGCGGCATGTACATAGGCATTAGCATTAGACTCCTCTCTGATGCAGCTTCATGTACTGAGACGGAAATTCATATTTTCCCTTCAAAGTAAGATACAGATCCGTTTAGGTAAAAGGTCCTCTCAAGGGCAGAAGCGTCCCAATTCACTTTTATTTATTGAAACTGTTTTTTTGATATTGCTACGATGTTACCAGGAGCTGCTACACAGTCCTGGACCACATGCAGATACATATGATGGATTGATACATATGAAGAGATTGCAAATGCACGGTGCTTGGAGTATGGGTGACCTCGAACATGTATGAGAGGAAATTACAGCTGCGAGCTCATTCTTCTCCTAATGGCTGAGTGCTGGTTCTCTTGAGAGCTACCAGTCTATGATGAAGGTAAAGAAGGGAATTGACAGTCACCGTGTGGCATGGAAGGGCCCAGTGCGCGTGGCTCGTGGGACTTTAATGCCCATTACAATGACTGATTGAATATGTACGTTTCCAGGAGAGCTTCGGTTCAAAATACTCTAACATTAAGTCGACTGCTGAACATATTTTCTGTTTAACTTTACAGTACTTGGCAAGATTTTAAGTCAAAAATCAAAGGAAAACAGTGTCAACGATTTTTTTTTTTTTTTAAAGTGCTGACATCATAGTATGCGCACAACATGACATTCACCCTTTCCAACGTTTTTACCCCGCTATGCCCAATAACTCTCAGAGTCGGAGTATGTTGTCTAGGGTGTAGCCTTTTTATTGACATCAAACCTGGTAAATTCCTCACAGATCAATAGGAGAAAACCATCCTATTTGGATATGAACATTATTCACAGCATCAACCTGTCAAGGCATTAAGTAAATCAGGCACAACATTACTTGAACTTCAGTTTTGGCCGTACACTTTAGTGGCAATAACATGTCAAGGGTAGTAAGAACATTAGGCACAACATTTCACCAGCACTTGAGCTTGGCCTTACCATGGAACTTGACCGACTCATCCCGCCATGCTCTCCACTCAGCTGCGCACATTGCGCCATCAGGTCCCAACGCGCGACAGCAAACAGTTGCATTACTTGAAATCCAGGCACCCCATAAACGCACCGGCCAACCGGGGTTCCTGAACACAGGCATCCTCCCCAAGGTTCTACTCTGTCCATACATTGCGGGTTAGTGCAGTAAAGTCCAGGACCACCATCAGGTCGGTCCTCCTTTTCCGCCTACCCTCTGCACACGTGGATCCAACCCCCTCCTGGGGTCCATCTAGTTGCTAAACTTCCCTTATTGTGCATTCCCCTTTGTTAACTGTCAGTGCTCCGCCACTCCGCAAAGCCACATTCTTCTGCTGGGTGGGTGGGTGGCCACGCCGCGCCTCTGCAGCTTGTCGGAGGACTGAGGGGACAAAGAGGCATACTATTCCAGGGCGCAGCCTTAAATAACTCTCCCTACGCGCCCTGATGACACCACTTCCGTTATAGCAATACACCCCCTTCTTACCCAATCCGGGCTCAATCATGTGGCGCAATTAAGGGTGACCCTCCCCTAGGCGCGGGGGCGCCTGTTCAAACCCACATAATGTCTGCTCAGATTTCCCTGTTCCGGCTTTTTAGCTACAGATAAATGCATGATCTATGCAAAAGACTTATTAACCCAGTAAACTATTTAAACGAAGGAGAGTCACAAAAGGAATATTCTATCTTGGTTGATATTCCACAGAGCAAAGAAATCGAACTGCCTTTTAGTACTTTATTACAATTTATCTTTCTTACTTTATTGGCCAAGGAAATACTATGAATCTAATTCAGCTCTGCCTGTCAAGATTTACACCTCTCGCCTGTTGGTTGCACACCAATCTTTGCAGCAGGTGCACTAACCCAGTGAGCTACACGGCTGATATCAGTGGCGCTGGCGACATTTGAAAGTGGTGTGGCATAAAGCGTTAGGATGAGTGCCTGATGGCGGGCAAATGGTGCATTTTGAAGCATATTTGAGAAAGCAAGAAGGTAAATCAAGCACTGGCGGAAGTGTAGTTATGACACTAATAAAGAGATTTCATATGATAATGATGTAGATATAGTTAAGATTATTTTTCACTCGGTTCTCAGCTCTCCCAACAGGCTAAGGAACGCATTGCAGCTGGGTGGTGCCAGCGAAGCTGGGTAGTAGAACAGGGGTGGTGATTGAAACTGAGGGCTATTTTCATTAAGGACGGAATAAATCTCTTAATGAGATGCTATTTGGAAAGAGCCTTGGAAAGAAAAGAGGGAAAATGGCTCTGTTTCCATCCACCTCTCCAGCCACTGATGCAATTTCCTGAATATTGAATCGTGGTAGTAGTGACATGACATGCCCATTAAACCCCTAATTAAAGAAAGTGACATATGGTGGTCATTGGCACCCACGGTGAGCCACTGTACAATTAACCTGAATGGGACTCTTTTATTTAGTGAGTGAGTATCCAGTAAATGTGAAATGAACCAGCTCCCCTGGGCCTATAATAAACAGCCCTGGACTCGATCACATGGGGAGTAAAAAGACAGTAGCAGGAACACACGTAATGAAGGTTTCAGCCCTGATCCGAGAAGAGAAGTATATGCAAATTTAGAAGACAAGCTTTCAGAAATGCAGCTGAAAATAACTCTCCCACCCATCCAGTAACCAACATCACACTCGCTGCAGTTATACAGCTCATGCAATAGTCAGTGTCCGGAAATCTTTACACTCTTGAAAATAATATATTTCAATATTCAAAGGTGCTTTACGGCTTGAGGGAAAAGAAGCAATGTCATTTATACTGGGAGGCACTTTGTTTTAATAGGTGAATGTTTGTTTTGCGAAGAGAGATGGAATGCTACAGCTGATAACAATGGCTGTTATTTTAAGGGCTTGTATATTTCATGGTGACACAATGTCTTTCAAACCCCAATAGGACTTCATATAACAAAAAGACAATATGGATCAGTTGTTGTTGAGTTAAGGAAGTGAAAGACAACAGACTGCCACCGTCACCGAGAATCAGTTGAAGACGAATGAGTACTGCTGAAAAACAACAGCATACAAAACATGCAGTGAAGGGAAAATATGAACAAAAATGAATACAACCAAGGTACATGTTCACAAGGAGCTATCGCCTAATTAACAGCACTTTATCACATCCAAAGTCATGATAAATGTATCCCACCATTCACAAGCTGGTGCTAACAACCCCCTGCACCAGCATTCCCGCTATAGCAGCTGCAAAAACATCGCCACAGAGGACCCCCGGAACTATCGCTAATGAGATGCAGATTAGACGTTCCCGTGACAAAACCCCCAACAACACCACACCTCAACATTCACAAAGACCAGCCAGACCAGTGATAGGATCACAAAACACGCAATAAGGCGCGTTAGCAGCAGGAAATTTACACCTGCTCTGACCTGGTGTAGAGTCGCACCACAGCCTGCACCACAAAAGGGAGCACAGCCCACATCCACACCTGAAGACAAACAGATGCCATAGAGCATCTGAACATGCAGCATGGACACCCAAGAGGGCTACAACACCCACCGACACCACACCGAGGACCACCCCTTCCTGGTACCCCCGACCAAAGACATGCCAGATCAGCTACACCGAAACATGTACGAAATATTCCGCCTGATGTCGCACAATCACAACTGGTGAAATGCATGTGTCGTCACAGAAATTAGCATCACACATTCACTTTTCGAAGCAGACAATTAAACTTTATTGAAATTAACACAGAAATCAAATGAAGAAACATGGTGGCTCCCCTCGACACAAGCCGTAGGTCACAGCCTGCAAGACAAAAGAACATGATAAGAAGGTGTGTCCTGCGCACATCAAAGGACAGAGAGAGAGAGTGAAGGAGAGAGAGAGAGAAGAGGAGAGGGGTGAGAGAGAGAGAAGAGGGGGAGAGATAGAGAGAGAGAAGAGGAGAGGGGGAGAGATAGAGAGAGAGAAGAGGAGAGGGGGAGAGAGAGAGAGAGAAAAGAGGAGAGGGGGAGACAGAGAGAAGAGAAAGAAGGAGAGCAAGAGAGAAGAGGGGAGAGAGAGGGAGAGAGAAGTGAGGGGGAGAGAGAGATAGAGAGAAAAGAGGAGAGGGGAGAGACAGGGAGAGAAGAGGGGGAGAGGGAGAGAGAAGAGGGGGGAGAGAGAGAGAGATAAGAGGGGGAGAGATAGAGAGAGACAAGAGGAGAGGGGGAGAGAGAGAGAGAAATGGGAAAGAGGGAGAGAGAGAGAGAGAGAGAGAGAGAAGAGAGAAGAGAAGAGGGGGAGAGAGAGCCGACCCTGTGCACCCAGGCCACAATGCTCACCTGCTACCACCAGTGTGTCTCCAACCACTTGCCGGTATGTATAGCAGTATACCAGGTCACACAACTGAGACAGAGCCATCATCTGAAACAGAGTCCAGAGACATGGCTGACACAGTACACACACTTGCACAATATGATATCGCCCGCCCATGCTCATCCAGGCAGAGGCATCCCAGCCCTTCCCGCCGTCCATCGGAACATGCCTGCCCATGCACACATGGGCCTCACTGCTCACCTTCCACCACCAGTGTGTAGATTGCAACTCCCACCACGTGCCGCTGCAAGCCACAAGCCCAGGGTCCACGGACATGACACCCTCCACACCTTGCAGCCACGCTGTGCAGGCCACCAGGTCTCCCGTTTGGTGTTGGGTCTTGATTACACCATGGAATGGGACATACCAGGGCACCCGGCAACATCACATCCTGCACTGCCGCTCAGCCCAATGGGTGCCACTAACTCTGTGATCCCGGAAGCGAAGCCATGTGGCGGTAGGCCCGCACAGGCCGCTGGCATGGCCTACACTGCAGTCTAGCAAGGTACACTAATCCTGAGCAGTCCGGACCACCGGATGGGCCTTCATCGCAGGCTGCACACCCGCTCAGCAGCTCAATGTGCCAATAACTTAGTGCACCCTTTGTCACCGTCCTGGTGCCGGGTGCCTGTGCCGTCCGCAATGCAGTGTGTGCCACAAACCCTGTTCAACACCAGTTAGCGTCCCGTGGCGGGTTGCATGTGCCGGCCGCAATGCAGCATCTGCCCGAAACCCTGTTCAACCCCAGTCAGTGCCACATGGTGGCAGGCCCATGCAGGCCCCAAGGCCTCAGGTCCATCAGACAGTCACCACCGGCAGAGATGTATGTGAAGTCATCAGCCCCTCATGGTCTGTGACAAGTGTGTGGTGTGTGTGCAAACCTGCCCTTAGGGAGTGCCCGTGACATGCTGACAACTAGACCAGTGACCAGCACACCACCAGCGAGTACGCCTGCGATGGGTAGCAATGAGGCCCCCCGGAAGTGTTAGCACAGTGGGCTGGCCTGCCATACGCCGGAACAGCACAGGGCTTGCAAAAATGACTCGTGGGCACTGGGCGTGGTTCAGTCCATGTCTTGGCAAGAAAGTGGCTGGTGTATGTGTCCCTGTTGTGGTGTCCACGGGACCTGTGTACACATCGCTATGTAGCACCCTCTGAATGGCATCCCACAGGATGAGCATCATTGACACAAGAGAAATCACTGCCCCTACATTCATCCACACATACATACATGAATGATGAAAGACATGACATAGCAGTGCGTCACAGGATGTTTATTGAATGCCCAGTTCAGTTCTGCAGCTGGAGTGGTAGTAGGCACTACCGAATACACCACACCATTAGGCCTGTGGAGGGCCAGCCAGAGTCCATCTGTGGAAGACAAGTACTGCGGAAGAGGAGGGGTGCAGTCCGCAGTCTGGTCGCCGTGTCATTGGTCATCAAACAGGGTGTGGAGATCCATGTCTCTGTCCAAGGTGAGTGCATCTGAATGAATCGGGGGGTCAGTGGAAGGTCATGAGGCCATATGCGAGACCAACTAGGAACAGGCCAGGTGGCGGAAATGAATGCTACTGAGCCCTTCTGATCACAATCCCATCCACTTCCTTGTACCCGGATGTGTGCCCTGCCCCACCTGGGGGTGTTGCTGTACCGGCTGCGGCACTGTGTGCAAATGACACATCAGGTGCCGGAGGTGGATTGTCCGCCGGGCTGTGTGCTAATGACACCTCAGGTGCCGGAGGTGGATTGTTGGCCGCACTGTGTGCTAACGACATCCGCAGGTTCCGGAGGTGGACTGTTGGCCTCATCGTGTGGCACTGTAACATCAGGTGCCAGAATGGTTAGGCCTACTGCACAGGGAGGCATGGACACACCAGGGGGCGGAGATGTGGATGGTGTGATACTTTTAGATCTTTCCATGGCTTTTGATAAGGGGCCCCACAACCGGCTTTTGCAAAGCTTGTCGAATTTTAGCATCAGGAGCATGGTACTGAAGTGGTTTGCTTCCTTCCTCAATGACCGCCATCAAGAAATATGGCCCCCCCTGTTTTGGCCCCCATTTCCCCGTTGGAGGTGGGGGTCCTGCAGGGGTTCATTTTTCATCCATCTCTTTGTAACCTCTATATTGCTCCTCTTGCTCTTCTAGCTGAGTTGCACGGCACGAACATTATATCTTACACCGATGATACACAACTGCTATTCATGTGTGACAAAGGTTGTGACTTCAGTAGTGAGGACATTAACACCTGTTCATCTAACGTTTTTTCCTGGCTGCAGTTCAACCAATTAAAATGTAACTCTGAAAAATCAGAGATCATTTCTTTCGGCTGTCCACCCTGTGACTCTTGGCTTGAATGGTGGCCTTGCAACATGTCTCCCCCCGGCGGCTCCAGTAATTGTTGTGAAAAATCTAGGAGTAAAGTTAGATGCTTCGCTAACTATGAAGGCCCAAATTCAGACTGTGGTTGGTACACGTTTCAGCTTGTTGAGAATGTTTTGTAACCTTCTCCCTCTGCTGCCTGTAGAGCACCGGAAGACGGCAGTTCAGGCCTTGATCATCTCAAGGCTTGACTATGTCAATGTGTTATATTTGGGTCTTCCTGAGTATCTACTTAACTGCCTGCAGGTGGCTCAAAATGCTGCAGCCAAGGTCATTCTTATGGTGCATCCCAGAGCACATATGTCTTCCCATCTAAAAACTTTGCACTGGCTCCAAATCCGTAAGAGGATTCAATTTAAAGCACTGGTTTTGGCGTATCGGGCCTTTCATGATACGGGAGGCATTTATTTGAGGAAACGGGTCCACCGTTACCTGCCCACCCACTCCCCGAGGGCCTCTGCGCAGGCCCTTTTACGTATTCCCAGTTTCGCCCGCTCTCGGACGGACGGGCTCTCTTTTCAAGTGCTAGCCGCCCACCTGTGGAATAGTTTGCCTCCTTATCTTAGGATGATTCAGGACCTGCTTGCTTTCAGGAGACAGTTGAAAACGTGGCTTTTTTAGCCACTGTGCCATGCCCTGGTCTAGTGTGCGGGCTCTAGATCCCTGATTTCTCTGCTCCCTCAGTCCAGCAGAGCCAGGACACTCCTCGAAGTAGCTGCATGCTTTATAAGCTCCAGTTTTAATTTCATTTTTCATTTCCTACTACCGTTGGCTGAGATTGTAACATAGAGGTTCTTTAGTGCTAGTCGTCCTACCTTTTCAGCAAACAGCTCTTTACAGTCTGAAACTTGCATTATTACAGTTCCTTTTTCACACTCATTCCCCCACGTCCAAGCATATTAAAACTCTTTTCTGGTCACCCAGAACTGATAAATGTGTAACATGAGATGCTATACACATATACACAGTGTGTGAATGAGGTGGATCCAGACTGATTTGGCAGCTAGTGTTGAGCCGGATCCAGCTGGCCCCAGTAAAAATATACTGAATTGGTATCAGGGTATTTTCTGATGCTTGCCACAATCAGCAGCACCCATTTGTTGCCTATTTTCCTCAGGTGGGGCACCAAATCGAGACCAGTCATATCCCATTCAACATAGATATTAATATATTACCCTTGATAAACCATGTAGAAAAACATTACCCAACAATCACTGTCATTCTTGTGTTAGAGAATATAAACCATTCT
Source organism: Lissotriton helveticus (assembly GCF_964261635.1). Classification (NCBI taxonomy): domain Eukaryota; kingdom Metazoa; phylum Chordata; class Amphibia; order Caudata; family Salamandridae; genus Lissotriton; species Lissotriton helveticus. The sequence goes on along the minus strand of NC_136059.1, from coordinate 2,099,940,239 downwards.
CTAGCCATATTTATTACACATCATAAACACAACATAACAAAAAAGGAAAATTTTTATATTATTTTACAATAGGAATAGCATTCTGTATGATGGCTTGAATGCAACAAATGCATGATAATCTACCACATTCTCACATTTCTCAAACATGTCACAGTAATGGCTGGACACCCCTGAGGTCCCTTTAAGCACCAGCCAATTCAAATGACCTGGTCCCAGGTAAAATCCCTCATGGGTCCCCCTATAAGTTATCCTCTCTCTACACTGTCTACATGGTGAATCCACTTGCTCCCTCAAGTTAGAGGAAGCCTGTGCTAGCATGAAAGTTGGTCTTCCAAAGCAACCATGCCAGAGTCCTCCCAATAGAGGGATCACCCTGACACCAAATGGGAGATGGGTCTGGGCAACCAGGCCATATCTTGGTCCCCGGCACAGCCACCATCCCCTCTAGAATTTCCAGAAAAATGTAATGGAGTTCCCTGTAAGGCTATAACAGTCACTGTAGTGGGTGTCACCAGCCCTTCACTGGATACCATAGTTCCCTTGCCACTGGTTGAGGCAAGCGTATGAAAAACAATTCAGTCTTGCATTTACCTGCACTTATATTCTTGATGACAAGGTTGTCCTCCTTTTATGTAGCCAAACATGACTCCTTCTCTGGTCCATGAAATAAAGAAATGAAAACCATTTCAAAATTGTGCTTGATGCGGGGACAGGAGGAATGGAAAAAATAAACTCTCTGGCTGTTTTCTGGGGAAAAAAGAAAGTAGTCAGTCATCCAGGGCAGCCCAGAAGCAAGGTGCTATGTAGGTGAGATTGCCCCTGTTTAACTTGACGCTCACCCAGGCGATCCCACTAGCCCCTCAGGCACTCAGTGGTTCCCCCTCACAGACAAGCCTGCGAAAATTCAAACAATGTGGCCACAGTTTGCTGCTGCTGTGGACTGGTCTAAACTGGCCAACACATATCTACAGTGTCCGTCAGCTTTGTGATGGGGTCCCTAGTCCACAGGTGGGGGACTAGGGGACCGTATCAAGATATGTCATATCCCATTCAATACAGACATTACCTTTGATAAACCATAATGCTGATCCTGCAAAAATTACCCAATAGTCACTGCCATTCTTGCATTAGAGATTATAAAGCATTCTCCGGCTGTATTTATTACACATCATGAGCCACAACATAACAGAACAATTTAATCATATTTTACAATATGTACATCATTCAGTACAATAGTTTGGACACAACTAATAGAGAAGCTCCTACCACATACTCACATTTCTTAAAGATGTCAGCATCATGGTTAGTCACCCCTCAGGTCCCTTTTAGAATCAGTCAATTCATAAACTTGGGCCTGGGGAAAGAACCCCATAGGTCCCGCCATAAAATGTCCTTTACCAGGTGAATCCCCCTGCTCTCTCAAGATAAAGGGAGCTTGGACCAGCATGAAAGCTGGTCCCCCAAAACAAGTATTCCCGGGCCAACCCAATAGAAGGATCCCTGACAATCGTTCTGGTGCATGTCCTCAGCCCTTCACTAGAGACCATAGTGCCCCTACCCCTGGTTGAGCCAATGGTTTAAAAAACAATTCCATCTTGAAATTCCTGCACTTATAATCCTAATGAAAATTTCATCCATCTACTCCAAAACCTAACCAATGTGTTGAGGGCCTTCCAAACCTTAAAATAATGAGGGACTCTGCAATGATGGAGCATGGCCATATTCTAAGCCAACCAAGAGATTTCAACTTCTAAGCTCTCAATGAGGGTCCTTCTACCCAGAGTCATCAAATCAATACCACTGATGTGGAGGCAGCTGTAGCACCCTCAACTAGCAGGCGTATAAACTATCCAAGCAGAGACTGCCATCTGTTATATTCCAGAGTTAGGCCCATGTTGCATGGCAGCTTATTCCTTACATTGTCCTAGAAAATAATGTTTCATCTGTGACCTTTTGCACACATTTGCACACAGCTCATTCTTACTCTGGACAAGAATCCACAGTAGCCGAAGAAAATTTCCAACACTGTCTTTCAGCTATATTCAAATGGATGAAGACCAACCACCTAAAATGCAACAGCCAAAAAACTGAGATTCTGCTGTTCAGAAAATGTAACATATTTTCACCCAAAATGTGGTGGCCAACAGACACAGCCCCACCTCCAAACACGGTGGACACGGCAAAAAATCTAGGAGTACGTTTTGATACTTCCCTTTCTTTTCACCAGCAGGCCCTGTCGGTTGCAGGAACGTGTTTTTATTGGATAAAAACACTGAAAAAATGTCTTGATCTCCTGCCTGCCATTGCCCGCAAGTCCATAGCAGGGGCTATGATTCTATATTGACTTGACTATTGCAATTGTCTTTATGCTGGCATAAATAAGTGTACTCTAAAAAAGTTGCAGACTGTTCAAAATGCAGCTGCCCGAATGGTATTGATGTTACCAAAGGGGTCCTCTGCCTCTGAGGCTCTTCAAATCCTTCATTGGCTACCTATACGCAAGAGTATTCTCTTCAAAATCCTTGTGACCACCTTCAGAGCTGTAAACCAAAATGGCCCCAAGTACCTTAGGTCCAGATTTAAAGTTTATGTACCTGCTCGCCCCTTGATATCTTCTAAGGAAAATCGGCTAGTACTCCCCCATTTCCGTCTCAAATCCAGAGGAGGTAAATCTATGGCTGTACTAGGGACAAAAGCCTGGAACTGTCTACCTACGAATTCGAGACTAACTCAGACTGAATCTATCTTTAAGAAAAAATTGAAAACCTGGATTTTCACAGTTCCAGACAGTCTTGCACTATCTCTCATCTAATTCTCACAGCGATTCTGGAGACCACACTCTGACATCCACCCTCAGCGCCAAGATGCTCCATTGGAGTGATAGCTAGCACTTTATAAATGTTATCATTCATTCATTCATTCATTTGCATGCACAACAATGTTGTATTAGTTCCTCCAAAACAACTTGGCTTATACATCCAGCTTTGCACAACATTATCATGATGCCCAGAACATCATGTACTAGGCCTCTCTAAACTCTAGGTACAAAAGTTGTCCTATCTTCATACACGGAGCAACAGTGCTATCCATATTTCCAGAATATCACTAATCTAGCGCACACATAGGGAAGGCTGCTTTTCGTATAAATATTAGGCATCCAAATAGATTGGTAGAGGAGGCACTTCTACTGATAGTGAAGGTCCCTGCATGCTGAAAAATCACCAGGCACCGGTCTGACATTGTGGGAGGGGTTTCCAATTTGAGACCAAGACAGGGTCCTTCACTATCTCGAATCAGGTAATGGGGTTGGATCGTCCTGAGGGGGGTTCTTGGCTCTACACCTACACACACTCTAAGTACACTTAGAGTACGTTTTTCATCGTAGGAGTACTTTACAATTTTTCATATATTGCCTGATTATATACTAAACCTGGGCGAAGTTGGCGTAGTGCCTCTACGCGGAGTTCTCTGGAGTTATGCAAAAAATCTGTGGAACAGGAGCCCGCGTCCTGCGGCCAGCCGAGGGTCCGTGTGCCCGGGATGGGGTCCCTCATGCCCGGTCAGTCTCCCAGATCCCACCGGCATGGCTGAGATGAGAAACAGGGACTGGGGCCTGGGTTTCAGGCAGGGCATGAGGTGTGGGAGCCCCCGTCCTGCGGCCTGCCAAGGGTCTGTCTTCCTGTATGTTCCTAGAAAACAGTTTCATCTTTCTTTAGCATATGCAGTGACCATTCATAAATCTCAAGGTTTAAGTGTAGACAGTGCTTCGGTAAATATTGGAAGTACAGTGTTTGAAGAAGGCATGGAATATGTTGCATTGTCTTGAGTAAGAACATTATCCGGTTTGTATTTGATTGATTTTGATGACAAAAAGGTTATTGCAGATGCAAATTGTGTAACAGTATAATCAGTTAAGAAGACTGTATGCTCCTAACTTAGGTGAATATCCGATATATGAGAAATGTGTGTTATGTCCAAAACGAAAATATGAGAAAGGTTTTAGTGACCTTTAAAGAAAATAAACAATTAAAGAAAATGCTGAAGCTGGGAAGAAAATGAAAATGGACAGTGTTGATGATATTATAGGACACCAGCTAGAAAATAGTTCAGGTATCAATTGCTAATGTAATTGTGAATGTTGTCTTTTACCTAGAAAATCTTCATCATACAATTATGGAAAATGGAGAAAAAAAAATTCTGTTATTTAACATTATATTTTTCAAAAGTTGATAACTGATAGAAGTAAAATCCATACTGTTTCTGGCATTTGGCATCTTTTGGATATATGTACTGGTTCTTCGCAATTTACACTGAATATACAACAAGATGCACAATAATTTCTTATGTTTATACTAGCAGTATTGCAAGATGAAGGAATAGAAATTGAAAATTTGTTTGGACTAAGTTACAGATGGGGTCATAAATGGTAAGAGTGTTCATTTTCTTCTTCTACTGAAATACACACTGATCGATTCATTTATATTTGACAATACCAGATTGTAAATCAGTGTCTTTTAAAAAAATTAGTAAAAAGAGCTAATCAAGATATGACATTTTCTGATTGTAAATCAGAAATGTTGTCAACATCATATATAGAAAGCTTTGGAAAATATGTCATATTAATGCTGCAATGTTGTAGAACAAATGGAAGAAAATTGGAAACTAAAATTAAAAATGTTGTGGCAAGTCAAGTGTAAATTTCAGGAAGAACTTTTAAATTATTGGCAGTTTTTTTCCATGATGGACCTCCTACAACATCCGGACACTATACTGTATATTTAAAGTGCAATAAAGGATGGACACATTGCATGATGCCCATTTGGAATTCAAATGTAGGTTGCCTTACGAATGACCAAATTCATATCTGATATTTTTTATGCAAAAATTATGAAAACATCATTCAGCCTATTGGGAAGATGTGAACACAAATAATGAGTTTATTTTGGATATTTTCAAAGCAAATGGATTTGGTAACATTGTTCAGCCTACTGGGAAGATGTGAACAATTACTGTTTGGATTATTGTTTGTGCTATTTCTTATTGCATTTGTAAAATTGTGTTTGAAGGAACTAGTTTATATATTGGATCTTTATATTATATGCAGTGTAAATGAGAGAGTATATTTTAGACAATGGACTTCAGAGAAAAAAATACTTTAATGTAGTTGAAGAATGTAATTTAGAAACTGTAGATAGGTAAACAGATAGTTGAATTTGTTGTAAATATTTTCGATGCAGATTCTTTGTTTTTTACTATCTCATTGATTGTATTTTTTTCCCCGCTGTTATATGATGATCTACATTGAAATCACCGTGTATGGTGAAATTCACTAGAATCTGAAAACAGCTAAAAAGGGAAACTGAATTTGTTATGTAATTGTAAAATTATGTTGTGTTCTTAAAACCATATTATATCATTGTTAACTTCTTTTTTATTACAGAAAGTAATAGTACACCTTGAAAATATTTTAAATTTAGTTTACAATAAAACAACTGTAAAATAGTTTCACTGAGTTTGGTATGTACTTTAATAAAGAAGGTAAGATAAAATAATGTAATAAGCATAATAATATGAAGTAATGTTTATAGTTATTTTTATTGCACAGATCCATTTTTTTCAAATAGTACCCATACACTGATCTTTGTAATTAGGCACTATTCTCACACTGCTACCATCACCCATGCACTGTCCAAGTTTTTCTCCATTCACCTAGCCTGAATCAATGTACTTATAATATCACCCAGAATCTACATATGTACTCTTCCACTCACCCAAGCAGTAACCATGCAGTCTTCCAATCGTCAACACACTACTCCTGTAATCATGCTATCAGCCTGCTACTACTCATGCACTCCTCCAATCACTCAGAAACTACCCAGACAGTCCTACATGCAACCACGCACTACCCATGTACACTTCCATGCACCCTGGCATTACCCATACACTCCTTCAATCACCCAGACATTACCCCTGCACTTATACAATAACACAGGCATTACCCATGCACTCCTTCAATCACTCAAGCACTACGGCTGCAGTCAGGCAATCACAAATGCACTACTTGTACACTCATGCAATAACCCAGGCACTACCCTTGCACTCCTCCAGTCACCCAGGCAGTACCCATGGGCTTCTCCAATTACTCAGCCACTACTCATGCACTTATAAAATTATCCAGGTACTACTTATCCACTCCTCAATTCACGCAGGCACTATCTCTGTACCCCTCCAATCACCCAGGCATTACCCAAGCATTCATGCAATCACCCAGCCATTGCCCATGCACTCCTTGAATTATTCCAATCACCCAGACATTACCCCTGCAGTTATACAATTACCCAGACATTACCCATGCTCTCCTTCAATCAGGCAGGCAGTTCCCATACACTCACGTAGACATTACCCATGCACTCATAAAATTATCCAGGCACTATGTATCTAGTTATGCAATCACACAAGCACTACTGATACACTCTTTGATGCACCTACACATTAATTATACACTCTTACAATCACTGAAGCATTACACAAGGATTCATACAATCATCCAGGTAGTATACATGCACTTCTTCAATCACACATACACTAAACATACACTTCTCCTTACATTCAACTTTGCAAAATTCATGCAACACTTAACAAAAAAGGCGGTTTTGAAAAGAACCATTTTTGTCTTCATTTTATGTTTTTTTAACTCTTTTTTAATAAAATGTTTTTTTGTTACAAAAAAGGAAAAATAAACAGAACCAACAAGAAAAACATTAAAAAAATTATGCAATTAATAGTCATTGCAAAAAATGAACACTTGTGGTTCTTAATGGTATCCACGTTAGCATTCGCAGATTGCTCACCAAAACATAATGTCTTCTTGCATTTTAAACATCGCTGCTCAACTTTAGCAAAGTCCGGGAAGATGTTGGTTGGAGGAGTTATGCCAACAGATGAGGTGCTGGTTCCAGCAGTGTTCTCCTCACTTGCCTGCTTTTGTAGATCACGTCTCAGTTGTTCTCTTGCGAGATGCCGAGGGTGCATGGGTTGCAAATGCTCAAGCTTCGATGACATTCCACAAGAGTTTTTTTTTTTTTATCCTCCCGAGAGGACCTTTTTGCAAATGGTTCACGTCACCTTACGGGCATGGACCAGGTGGTATAGAGAAAAATGCCCATACAATGCTTTTATACCGCACTTTCACAGGTTCCTCCAAATCTTCTTCATCTTCTGGTGGAAGCTGCTGTGATGGATTTCCAGCTTCCATTTTTTAATGCAACAAAAAAAACACCGAAAGATTGAAATAAGAGTAGAAAAAGACAACAGGTGTGTCCTCTGTGATGCTCCTGAAAGAATGAAAAAAAATGGTTGGGGTCAACTTCTAGAATCAAAAGCTTCTTAACCAACAAAATGCTTTCTTTTCAATCTACATGAGATTTGTGCACCTGGCGCGCAACCGGCGTGCACCCAATGCAAATTCGTAAAATTATATTTAAGAATAATATACCTTTATTACAATTACAGATATATGATATTTAGAGATATATTAGGTAATCTCTTGGTATAATATATATATTAAAGTTATATACATATACTTTTAAAACTTACAGGTTTGCGATGGATTTGCTCACCCAGCGCTACCCCTGGAAAAACGTACGTAACATTAAGTGGGGCCAAGAACCGCACACCCTTTGCATACCGAATGCGCATGGTACACAACTCAACCAATATGGCTGCAAAAATCTAGGATTCGCACACCCACCGTGACTGGTACACCATCAGTATGTGAATCCAATTTTAAAAAAGACATAAAACCATATTTTAGAAAGGATTAATATCATATTATTGTTATAAAACTTTAAAAATGTTCAAAAAGTATTTTTGGGACATTATAATTGGAAATAAAAAAACCTGAGAAATTCAGTGAAAAAAACATAGGTTTCAGGGACGTTATAGTTAGTTTTTTTTGTGTGAATATATATATGAATTACCTACTGGCGTTCGTGAGTAGGTAGTTATAGTTAGGCCCAAGTTTCCATAGGAAGAACATTTTTTGTTTTGCTTATAACTTTGGCGTCGTTTGATGAATCTTCATGAAATCTCTAAAACTAATTCTTCCTTCATATCAGCTCCTATGCTGAACGTTTTGGGGTGATTGGTAAAGGGGGGCCGAGATAAAAGGGGGGTCCCAAAACATGTTTTCTCCATGTTAATTTCCATAGGAAACTTTAGACAAGGCTACAGGTCGAACCGGTGAACGGAATTACCCCAAATTTAGCAGGGAGGAGGGTCTTGGTCTCGAAAGCATGCTTTTATTTATTTGGTGTAAATTTGTTCAGTAGTTTTGGAGAAATATCGACATTTACATATATCTATATTTGGGAATTCTGCCATCTGATGGGCTGAGGCGTTACGAGCACAAGCTTTCTGCTGATTGGCTGCGAGTGGTGCAAGAGGTTGCAACTAGGAAGTGTTGGCCGCCATTTTGTGATTCTGTTGAAGCGAGTAAAGGGAAAAAGGGTGAAAAAACTGGGAAAGAGGAGGGTAGGAGCACTATAAACTCTGTGGGGTGTTTAGGGTGTGCTATAGAGGGGGTGTGAAGCAAAGTATTCACACCTACCAGTGTGAAAGTGGTGGGCTACGGAAATTAAGTGAGGTATTGTCTAGAGTATGAAGCTGCTAAGGTGAGCTGTTGCGGGACTCAGGGATTAAAGCGTGAACCCAAATTGTGTGTTTAATGCTGTGAAGTCATGTGCCGTGGCCACGGCACTACACTTGTGGAAGTAGTGTGAGCATGTGTTTATACCTACTAGGACGAACTACTGACCCGTACTGGTCTGAAAATCCTGGGGTACAGAAAATATGTTATGTACTGTCTAGAGTCTCATGCTGCTAAGCCGAGCTGGTGCCGGACTCGGGGATAAAAGCGTGAGTCCATACTGTGTGTGATATGCTGTGAAGTCATGTGCTCTGGCTGCTGTGCCACATCTGTCCAAGTAGTGTGACCATGTAGTTATAGCTACTCGGAGGAACTTTTGATTTGAACATTGCAACTTGTGTATGGCGCTTAGGGGGTGTTATACAGGGAGTGCGAAGGTACATTCACGCGTATAAATCATTTCTGTATTTGTGAAGTGCAAACTACTCACTCCTACGAGTGTGATGGCACTGGGGCGTACGCTGAGCTGCTAAAGAAGTTGCGGTAAAGTCGCTGAACTACTGACCCCTACCGGTCTGAAAGTGCTGGGTATGGAAATTAAGTGAGGTATTGCCTAGAGTGTCATGCTGATAAATTGAGCTGCTGCTGGACTCGGGGATGAAACCGTTAGACTAAATTGTGTGTGCTATGCTGTGAAGTCATGTACTCTGGGCACTGTACCACACCTGCCCAACTTGTATATGGTGCTTAGGTGGTGTTGTATAGGGAGTGCGAAGGTAAATTAATACGGTATTTGTAAAGCTCAAACTACTGACCCCTATGGGTGAGTAGAGCCGGTGATCAAAGTGAGAGCTCTGTGCTGCAAAGTGAGATGGTGTGGCCGCTGCACCACAGCTGTGTGGAGAATACATTTTAGCGAGGGTCCGGAAGTTGCCGTTACCCGGCCCTAAAATAGTGGGCCTAAGTTATAAGTTATAAGGTGGCTCTAAAAAGAGACGTTGTGTTCATTAGTTGGTGCTCCATATGAGTGCGGATGCACAGCTTTAAGTTATTCAGGAAAACTCGATTTCCCTGATCTGTAAAGTGTAATCCAAGACTTCTGTAGCCATCAGCCATATCAAAACGTATGTTGTTGTTGTAGATGGACCTCATTTTTTGGTCGATGAGGTATGCATACACAGCTTTGTTGACTTTCTTCCTAGATTTTTCAATCAGAGGACAAACTTGTTTTGACCATTTCCACTTCTGTCTTTGGCATATATTGGAATTTACAAAGACAGTTTGAGGCAAAAGTAACATCAATTGTCTAAAGGTTTCCTTCCTAAGCATTTCTAAACCTACCCCAGTCAATGTGCCTAGGTCATTTCCACCACAGTGCACAATCATGAGGTCAGGGTGTTGGACATGCAAACAGGTTTTAACCAAAGGCAACAATTGGTGCCACTTCAATTCTCTCTGTGCAAACCATTTAATGTCCACATATTGTAAACCTAGGTCTAAGTCAATAAGTCTCTGTTCTGCATACCTCTTGCACCAGAAAACATAGCTATGTCCTATGATCCACACTAGCCTTTTGAAGGTATGGCTGAAAGGTATGGAAAGATGTCTGTAGCTCATGCAGTTCCTTCCTAGAAAAAGAGATATGTTTAAAGATGGGGAACTAGTTCTATTTTTCACATACAAAACGATACCTGATTGGGAGTTGAAAAACATTGTTTTTTAAAAGTAGGGTGCAAATTTGTTTTGTGAAAAAGCATGTTTGTGATTGGTTAAGAACAAGCAGTTTGAACGTGCAGTACATATTATAGGATAAAATTTGCTCAAGTCAACCACACCTGCTACTTGCATTTGGAAGGCACTGTTCAAACTCGAAACAATTGTGAACTTTTAACCTGCATGTGCCGTTAAATGTTCGAGAAAATGTTGCAAAAAAATATTGTTAGGTTTTAAAAAATTGATGAAATTTTAACCTGCACGTGTTGTAGAATGTTCTAGAAAGTGTGTTGATAGAATACATTGCACTGCTGACTTTGATGTGTCGTTGAATATGAAAAAACTGTTTATATGGAAAATTAAAAAGAAACTAATGGAGAGACGTTTTGAAACGTAAAAGAATCAAGGAAGCTTTCTAATTTGTTCTCTACTTGTATTAATGTGTGGAAAAACAAAATTATAGAAACAGCACCAGGAAGAGGAAGAAGCAGGGAGTGGGGGACGGGGAGATGGGCAAAATGGCACCCATGTACAATGAAGTACAGCACAAGTATAGACAAAGAATGGCCAAAATGAAACACACCAACAAGGAGCATAAGTCACACAACCTGGCAACATCACACCACTGAACGAGCATAGAAGTGAAAACCATGCTGCATTCATACAGGATGTGTACCAAGGCTGGTTGTGGGTGTTGTGGGATGTCTGCGACCATGGTCATCATGGATGAGATGCCCAGCACGCTGCACATTGGCGGGTTCACTGTATGTTACGTTGCCAAACAGCTGCTCCTCCCTCCCATGAGCCCCCACACATTTGTACAGTGCGCTGTTGTATCCCATGCACTCGCACGGCACAGCATTGTAATGCCTATTCTGGCATGTCCTGCAACATTGGAACTACATCATGAGAGTGCCATTTGGTGGTGGTGTATGCCACTTTACAAGATCGTCTGCTGCGGCCCTTGTGGCAGGCCACACCAGAATGCAGAGACACAATTACCACACTTCCTGCACACAGATATGTCCAAGACACCCCATTTCCATTGCCGGATAGGCACACCCCTGTGTTGACCTGAGTACCCTGGATCAGCACATGTGTGTTGTGCTTGCAGGAGGATGCGTGCGCAGGTTCACTGCCAACGGTGAGGTGACATGGTTACGTCTACTGAAGACAGCACACTGTGATGTTGCAGGGCCCGTGCCTATCATGGTAACACAATAACCACACTGACACACTTGCTCAGATGCGGGTTTGGGGGACATTGGTGGTCCTGGGGTTGTTGCGATGAGTCTTGTGGTCCTCATGGGTATCCCTGTATCGTGCTCATTGACTCTATGGCATCTGTGGGTGTTCTGGTGTGGCTCTTGGCTGTGTTTCCTTTCATGCTGCAGGTAGTCGTCCTGCTTAACACCAGCAGAAAGCAGGTGTAATATTCCTGATGGTAATGTAACTTATCACCGGAATGAATTTCGCATTACAGTTGTGAAAGTTGTGATGTCATTTTTTCGTGTGCAGAGCAATATACGAACTGGGCAGTGTATTCCATCAAGAACCAGCACCTGACGCACTATTCCTAATCAATATAAATACAATGAGATTTCTTCATTGATTTTGTGTGTACACTGTAAGTGGAGGCACTACCTCAGTGCGATTCAATACAGGATTTTAGTATTTTGAATAAATCGCAAAGGTGCACCTCGTATCTTTTTGCACGGGACGCCTATACTGCATTTTATTATCAGCACTTTAATGCAACTAAAGTTGAGATAAACTAACACAGTATTCAGAAGTTGGTGCAAACTGCAGAGATCACCAGTATTCCCGCGAAAAGTGCTCCAGAATTTAACACCATGATGGATACCAGCAAATAACAGTAATACGAACAAGAAAGAGTCACACAGCAGTTAAGAAAACAAACGAAAAGGTTAATAATTTTTTGGGGCAAACTTAATTTTTTTATAAACATATAAACACCATAAATAATGTTTGCATTTTATTTTTTATAAATATATATATATATATATATATAAAAGATACCAATAAACAAAATTTAACAAACATAATAGTAAACAACAAGGTGGAAGAGTGCTGTGGGGACCAAGAATATTGACAACAGAGCCTGGAAAATAAAGCACAAAATAAGGGTGTGTGTAATGTGCATATCAAAGGACTGAGAGAGAGAAACGGAGAAGGAAAAACAAGCCAGAGAAAAAAAGAGAGGGAAGGAAAGAAAGGGAGTGAGAAAGGGAGAAGGGAAAGAGAGATAGAAGGAAAGGAATGAAGAGAGTGAGAGAGAGAAGATAGGGAAGAGAGAGAGAGAGAGAGAGAGAGAGAGAGAGAGAGAGAGAGAAAGAGAGAGACTGTCACCTCTGCGCATCCATGAGAAAATAATTACCTGGTGCCAGCGGAGTGTGCAGCAGTGGGCGGACTCCACTTGCCCGTCAAAACACTGCTGATCTCAGATGTGTTGCTGAGTCCTGAGTCATGAATGGCGGAGACCTTACAGATGTCGCTGAGTATTGAGTCCTGAATGGCGGAGATCACATCAGCTTCTTCGCGGATCCCTCAGATGTCGCTGAGTCCTGAATGAAAGAGACCACTACAGCATCTCTGCAGCCCGGCAGATCTCACAGATGTCCCTGAGTCCTGAGTCGTCAATGGCGGAGACCACCTCAGGCTTTGGTGCTGCTAAGCCTTTGGAACTCAAGTTCATGTCACATGGTGGTAAGCTCCTGATGACCACATGAGTTTGGAGTGGCATTTACCCTAAGCATATGAAGTCCGCACCAAGGAGATGGTAGACCGCTGACAGCCATACAGCTGAGGGTGCAACTCACCTTCTGTGCAACTTTTCGTGGACTCTTTATGGTTTAGACCCGTGGAGCGTTTTCCACCTAGTCAGCACCGGCAATAAAGGATGTGGCGTTGTCAATCTATTACATTTGCGTGGTCACATGTCCTGTGCCGCATGTGCCGGATGCGTACGGTGTGTGTGCAAACCTGTCAACAGGGAGTGGCCGTGAGATGTTGAGAACTAGACCACTGACCAGCACACCAACAGCGAGTACGCCTGCGACAGGTAGATATGTGGGGCCAATGTCGGAACGTAATCGGAGTGGCGTGGCACGGTGTGGCATACGACAGAACAGGGCAGGGATAGACACAATGATGTGGACGGCTCATAGTACTGCATCTGGTAGTCGAAAGGACGGGCCGCAGCTGTCCCTTTGCGAGACTGAGTCCGAACTGTTCATAACTCACACTATATACGTTTTGAAAAAACATTTTGTGATTCAGTCCATCAGCTGGCATCTGTCCAAGGCGTTTGTGAAAACATATCGGATTTATTTCTGAGAGTGATACCCGTTTTATGCTCTCTCTTCCCATATTGGCAGGTAAAGTACCCTCTTCCCACATTACCATTATACTCCCAACAACCTTTTTGGGCCTGGAAGTGTGCCTCTGCAGTTGGAGAAAGAAGAATCTTAGTAATGTATACATTTACATAAAAAACATTTATTTAAAGAAAAGAACAACAAATAGGACGGAAGGGAGTCTGGTGCTGTGGTCGCTGCCACGAAGTTGGGGTCACTGCCGTTCAGGACTCAGAACACAGTTACATATCTGTGATTGGTTTGTGTTACATAGGGTTAGTGGTACCAGAAGCATTGAGACTGTATCAGCCTGTGATGATGGTTGATGTGGACGGGTTGCACTGGGAGCAATGTGTCTTGCCCACTGGGCTGCGTCATGTGGAATCAGGACTGTATTTGAATTGTGAGGCCTGCTGACCATAGTGTAGGCCAGAAGTAGCGATGAGGAAGGGCCCATAGGCATGTGCATACGTTGGTGGCCCCACCGGCCTGCGTAGTGCAGATTCAGTGGCACCACTTGTCGGCAGACTTCAATCTGTAAATACTCTTCACTAATCAAAGGGAGTGAGGTGCTGTGGCCGCTGCCACGAAGTTGGGGTCGCTGCAATTCAGGACTCAGGACACAGTTACACATGTGGGATCGGCTTGTGTTAGAGAGGGTTAGTGGGACTATGTGTCACCAGACTTGCATATCGAAATATGCCTCACAGATCAAAGGGAGTGTGGTGCTGTGGTCACTGCCACGGACTTGGGGTCAGTGCGATTCACGACTCAGTACACAGTTACACATGTGGGATTGGCTTGTGTTGAACAAAGTCAGTTGCACCACGTGTCGCCGCCGTTGCATATGGAAATATGCCTCACTGATCGAAGGGAGTCTGGTGCTGTGGTCGCTGCCACGGACTTGGGGTCACTGCCATTTAGGACTCAGGATACAGTTACACATCTGGGATCGGCTTGTGTTGAACAGAGTTAGTGGCAGCACGTGTTGCCAGCCTTCCATATGGCAATATGCCTCACTGATTGAAGGGAGTCTGCTGCTGTAGTTGTTTCACGGAGTTGGGGTCACTGCTATTCAGGACTCAGGGCAGAGTTACACATGTGGGATCGGCTTGTGTTGAAGACGGTTAGTGGCACCATGTGTTGATGGTCTTCCACAGTGTAGGTCAGAGGTAGCGATAAGCAAGGGCCCATAGCCATGTGCATACGTTGATGGCCCCACCAGCCTGCGTAGTACAGGTTCAGTGGCACCACATGTTGCTGGCCTTCCATATACAAATATCCTTCACTGATTGAAGGGAGTATTGTGCTGTGGTCGCTGCCACAAAGTTGGGGTTGCTGCCATTCAGGACTCAGGAATCATTTACACATGTGGGATCGGCTTGCGTTGAACAGGGTTAGTTGGCACCATGTGTCGCTGGTCTTCCACAGTGTAGACCGGAGGCAGTGTTCAGCATAGGCTCACAGGCAGGTGATGTTGACTTGAGCTGCACAGATTGGGAGCATTTGGTTTTCTTAACCCATTATATTCTCTTACTCAATTTGTGTCACTACTAATCTTGAATTGTGAACCGTGTAACCCCAGTGTGGGGCACAGGCAGTGGTCAGAATAGGCGCACAGCCACATGGCCTTGAGTTGAGCTGCACAGTTAGTGGCACCTGGAGCACTCAGCGTGTGCACACCCTGCGATGATACGTTGTCCCAGCGGGCCCACAGGGAGTATTGTCTTGCCTTGATAAGGCCACATGGAGATGACTTATGGTGCAGTGAGTTACTAGCACCTGAAGCATACAGCGTGTGCACATCCTGCGATGATGCGTGGTCCTGGTGGGCCGCACTGGGAGCAGCATGTCTTGCAATCTGGACTGCGTCATCTGCAATTGTCATTACATCTGAATTGTGAGCCCTGCTGTCCGCAGTGTAGATCGAAGGCAGTAGTTAGCATAGACATCGAGGAATGTTTTTTGTCACTTCTTCTTGACAAAATCCGAGGACATAGAGTAAAATTCTCTGTGCAATTAATAAATCAAGGCTGAATTCAAGTTGTGAACCCTGCTGTCCGCAGTATAAATCAAAGGCAGTAGTCGATATAGACATAAGACTGCGGTGCTGTGCTGCTGGGTTTGCAGGGGGCTTGTGTGGAGGAGTGCCAGGGTGAGTGCTGCGCTCTGCAGACTCATTGGTCTTCCCAGAAGTGAACCATGCCCAGGGCCTGGCCTACTTATTCATACTCCTGCACTGGAGTGGCGTACGTTGTACCAGCCCACGCTGCTTCCACTTCCAGGGGGGGACAACACAGCTAAATGACTGAGATCTTCCCCACTGCCTGAGGTAACATGGTTGCGCCCACTGTGCACTACACTACAAGTATCAATAGCATATCTCCAAATGGAGAGGTTTGTGGTTTGCATAGTAAGGTCTGTGCAGCACATCAGTGTTACACTTGGCATTGTGTGCATTCTTATTGATGGGTGACTTGCCTTCTTCATATATAGTTGGTTGCCACATCTCCCAACATTCAGCAATTGTGCGGCTGAGGGGCCATGGTATTTTGGGAAGGTCGCTGTCCTGTTTTGTGCTGCCTCGGTGGTAGTAGCAGGGGGTAGTCCGGGGGGACGGTTCTGGTGGTGGTGGCGCTGCGTCTTGTGGTCTGTTGGGTGTCGGAGCTGCATGATCAGTAGCTCTATCACGTGTTGGTCTTTAGATGTGGCTGTGAGTTGGGTCTAATTCACGCAGCAGATAGTCGACCTCCTTACACCAGTTAAAGGTTGATGTAAATTTGTTACTGATAATTCGGCTTATCGTCTGCTTTTTGGATCGCATTGCTGATTTGGCTGGTTGTGTAAAATATGGGATAGTGATGTTTTCGTATTTTTTTGGGAACAGGAACGCCTACTTTGCATATCATTAGCATTAGTTGTGGCTCTCGTTTGTGGCGATTTTGTTGGCTGACAGGATTGATGGAAGAGTGGTGAGATTTGCAGTTTTCACCAGGTTGAGAATGGGATAACAATTAGAAAACAGAGAAAAAAAGATGTTTAATTAACCTTATAATTAGAAATTAGCATTTAAAAAACCTTTGAAATTAACTGAAAAAAACATAGGTTTCAGGAACGGTATAGTTAGAAATTAGCATTTAAAAAACCTTTGAAATTCACTGACAAAAACCATAGGTTTTACAGACGTTATAGTTAGGAATTAGCATTTAAAAAACATTAGAAATTCACAGAAAAACCATAGGTTTCAGGGACGTTATAGTTAGTTGGACATTTCACTCATACAAAACGATAGAAAATCCGCTGTTATAATTAGTTGAGCTAACTATAACTTGCACCACCACAATGCACTACTGATGACATCACATATTATATCATTTATAACATGGTCAGTGACATCACTGATGACATCTCAAATGGCATCACTGATGACATCATCCACGTGAAAATCTGATGCACCTCAACACACTCTAATATAACACTTGATACAGCCACTCTAAAATACAGACTATCATTTTCAAAACAATGAACCCCCCAATACCAGTCAGTACATATCCACTCACTAATTCCTGGCTCAACACACACATCCACTCATTCACCCATACAGTCACTCATACATACAGTCAGCCATCAATACAGCATTATCATATGTACTCAAATATCTATACAGACACTCACACACTGCCTCTCATTCATAGAGTTACCCATACACCTAGTCAGTCATGAAAATAATCAATCACACTTTCATTTACTCACCTGTACAATTATACACATACCACTTCACTTATTTAAACATATACTAACACATACTTACACTCTAATACAATAACTAATACAAGCACACACTGATCTATACAGGCACTCTCACAATCACTCACTCTAACATGTAGTCATTTATACAGTCCAACACTCACATACACTGCCTTTCACATATGCAGTTACTTACACATGTACCACTGAGGCATCCATTCACTCACCAACACACCCATACACACACCCACCCAGCCATACAGCCCTTCACAGATACAGAGTTGAGCACATATACCCAGTGAATTATCCACTCACACATCTATGCACAGAGTCACACCCCCACGCACCCACACATACACTCAGGCACCCATACAGCTACTCAGACAACCAATCAATAGCCCATATAGATCTGCATTTAGCTGCTAACCCACCCATGCAACCGCTTACACACCAACTGACAACCTAAACTGTGTGAATGTCTGTATCAGTCGGTAACACATGCATTAAGTAAGACAAAATTAATCACTCACCTATACTGCCAGTCACACACCTACTAAATCATCAATCCTGACTCTTATATACCCATTCATTCTTCAATACACCTTGGTATACATATATATATATATATATATATATATATATATATATATATATATATATCTATATATATATACATATATATATATATATTACCTACTGGCGGTCGCCAGTAGGTATATATAGTTAGGATTTTTTCTCTATGGGATTTTTGAAAATTCTATGTCTAATAACTTTGGCGTTTGTGGACGGAATTGGCTGAAATTTTCAGGAAAATGGCACATTTTGTTTCTGAGCAGCCCTTGAAAATTTGGGGGGGGGTTCGTCAAGGGGGGGCCGAGAAAAAAGGGGGGTCCCAAAACGTGTTTTTAACATTGAGTTTTCCATAGGGCGGTTGGCCTCACTTTTAGCCCGAACGGCTGAATGGATTTGCACGAAACTTGGCAAAATTGTAGGGACTGGTAGCCCGATGTGCCTTTTGTAGGTCTCAATATATGTGCTCCAGTGGATTTTGAGAAATTAACATTTAAAAAAAGATATATATCTGTAACAGCGGACCGGGCAGCGTCCCAGGACGCGTACTTTTCGCGCAACGGAGCTTTGTGAAGCGAAGCTGATTGGTTCTCCGGCGTCTGTCAACATTCCAAACAGTCCGTAGCGGCCGCCATCTTGTCTCTCGGTAGGATCGAGAGACAAGAGGAGGCGAAAGCGAAGGGGCAAATGACCATAAGGGGGAATAGTAGATCCTCGCTGACCCCCTAGGTTTGATGTGGAGGTTTTAAAAGGGCCCCGCGGGGCAAAAAAAAAAAATAATAATAATAATCGAACGGCTGAATGGATTTGCACGAAACTTGGTAAAATATTAGGGACTGGTAGCCCGATGTGCCTTTGCTAGGTCTCAATATATGTGCTCCAGTGGATTTTGAGAAATTAACGTTCAAAAAAAGATATATATCTGTAACAGCGCTCCGCTTCGCGTACTTTTCGCGTTACGGAGCTTTGCGAAGCTGATTGGTTCTCCGGCGTCTGTCAACATTCCAAACAGTCCGTAGCGGCCGCCATCTTGTCTCTCGGTAGGATTGAGAGACAAGAGGAGGCCAAAGCGAAGGGGGAAATGACCATAAGGGGGCATAGTAGATCCTTCCTGACCTCTTAGGTTTGATGTACCATTTTGCCAAGTTTGGTGTAATTCCGTTCAGCCATTCAGGCTGTAGACGTATGTAAATGTCCTATGGAAAATTGCATGGGGAAAACACATTTGAAAGTGTTGAAATTTAGAACCAATTAAAATGTTACTTTGGTTTTGTATTTGTGTGTGATGAAAGTTAATTGGTTATGTATATATGTCAAATGAGAGGAAACCACAGCCATTTTGTGATACTACTGTCTGAGGTACATTTGTGAGGAATTTTTGGTGGTGAATTTCTGGTGTTTGATTTACACAGTACTAACACTTTTCCTACTTTTAAAAAGGTGAGTTGTTAATTTGTAAGGGGAACTATGTTGTACACTTGAAGATAATTTGAAAAATGTTTTCTGTTATTTATTTGCAGTCCTTCTGTTATACTAAATACTTGATAAAGTTAGTTTTATATTATGTATTACTAAAAACGATAAATGAAAGTGATTATTTTTTTCTGCAATTTACAGCAAGCAATTTCAAAATAAAATGGCTCACAATGAAGAGACCGTGGCAATTTCTTTTGAATTGTCCACTACATTGATTGAAATTGAGAGCACCAATAATGAAATATTGTCACAAGGAGGACATGACTTGTATGATTCCATTAGATTGATTGAAATGGACAGCACCAAGAATGAAATATTGTCACAAGGAGATGACTTGAATGATTCCACTACGTTGATTGAAATTGAGAGCAGCAATAATGAAATATTGTCACAAGGAGGAGATGACTTGTATGATTCCATTAGATTGATTGAAATGGACAGCACCAATAATGAAATATTGTCACAAGGAGGAGATGACTTGAATGTTTCCACTACATTGATTGAAATTGAGAGCACCAATAATGAAATATTGTCACGAGGAGATGACTTGAATGATTCCACTACATTGATTGAAATTGACAGCACCAATAATGAAATAATGTCAGAAGGAGGAGATGAATTGAATGATTTTTTTGATCAATCTCTTGATGGCGAATTTATCGAGTGTTTGGAGACCATAGAGTTACAAGAATCATTATTGCAGACTTTTCATGAGGACATTGCTGATGAGGACATGTTACTAGTTCTTTCAAATTTAGAAAATTCTGAAGAATAAATTTATATTTAGAAATCAAAAATTGTTTGAGACATTATTCATTTTTATTTTTAATTTATGAGGTTGTAGCGAAGTGATTGTAGTATAAAATGAGATTTATAGTATAGAGTGCAACATTTTTATGTTACATGGTAAGTTTACTCATATTTACTTCCCTTCTGCCACTATATTATCTCCAATGTGTATTTGACATCTCTTCTTCATCTCCGGCCTCCTTTCTCTCACTGTGTGTCTCCGATGCATCTTATCGCTGCTATTTTGTGTAATTACAGAAGAGAGTAAAATAAAATAGTTCGGAACGTGAAAAGGGGGCAAAGTAGAGTACTCCTCACCCCCTAGGCCTTTTTAGGCGGTCCCAAAAGGATCAGTTTCTGCTTTCCTGAGAGATTATGGTATGAGTTCCATATACCACAATAACTTGCATTACAACATGCAAGATATCTATCTCCTATTACCAACTTTTGGAGATATTCGCGCTAAGCGCGAATATCTCCAAAAAGTAACACCTGCCCTGAGCAGTTCTTAGCCATGTTATCCAATGGGAGGTGGATAACATGGCTAAGAGCATTAGCTCGGTAATGTATGAATATCGCTGAGTTTTTAGCGATATTCATGCATTGCGGTCGTTTATTATCGCATTTGTGATAAACCTTGATAATAGCAAGGTTTATCTTCGATAATTTCTGACGATGCTTAGCGGTAAAAAATTCGTTGGTAAGCATCGTTAGCGATAAATATCGCTTAACTTTGGTAATATGCCCCAACGTCTGTTAACGTTCGATTCGAAGGAAATGAGGAAGTGTTGAAAAACATTGTCTGCGCCATCTTGCCTTTTTTGAAATGCCACACTTTTGTCGTGCACGGCAGCCATTTTAGATGTCTTGACCAGACCCACTCTCTGCACGCTGTCGATTCGTAGCATGGCTCCTCACCCTCGCAAGCATCTTCCCCAGGCACTGGTCACCCCCGCTCTCTGTCTTATGCATGGGCAATAAACCTCCCCCCATCTGCGCTGCTCTTCCCTGAGAATCACACTCTGTGCCCGCCCGACACCTCCCTTTCGCCCTATTCACTACCGCACCCTCTGACACTCCTCTTCCTCTGTGTCCGATTGTCCAGGCTATCAGCTAGCCCTGCAGATGTAGTTTATGGCCCCAGCTGTAAAGAATCACCCCTCTTCAAAGGAGTTATAGTAGATCAAGGCCCACACCCGATGAGATCCGTCACACCACACGTGTTCCTACTATCTGAAAACTATCCTGTATTGTGATTGGGGAGGGGACCGAGCCTGAAGCGGAAGATTCCAGGAATGACTCTTTGTAGATCAAAGTTTTTACAATTATGTGTCACATTAAAAATATATAGCACTCCAACAAAGTAGTAGGAATATAAAACTTTAATAACATATAAATATATACAACAAAACAAAAACAGTAAAAACATTTAAACAACGAAGAGACCGTGGCAATTTCTTTTGAATTATCCAATAGATTTATTGAAATTGACAGCACCAATAATGAAATATTCTTGTCAGTAGCGGTCTGTTGTGCGAATAGTTCCAAGGCAGCAGAACGCGCTGAAATCTAGATGGCACGAAAGTGATGTCTAGCAAGTTGCCGCCCAGCAAATAACGGCGTGGGGCGCCGCGGGGGTGAGTGAGTCCAGTAGGCACCACAGCTATTCTTACCGGCATTGCAGAATTACTGCTGGGGACAATGCCTGTGCTGTAGCAGGGTCACAGCAGAAACAAAAAGGATTCTGTTGAAGATGTTGTTGGTTTTCAATTTGAAAACAGTTCTGGTGTCAACTGCTATGCTAATGTAGTGGTTAATGTTTTGTTTTCTCTAGAAAATGTAAAAGAGGGGGAGGCAGTCCAAAGTTCCGTTAAAAGGGCAAAGGAAAGGATCGGTGGTTTGAACTATCAGTCAAAAAGGGGAGGGGGTGCAACAATTTTTCCTACCGGGTCACACTGTGCTTTCACCGGAAGTGAGGTCTGCAGGATTCTAGTAATTCAAAGTGAGGCTGGCGCCGACGTCCCGCGGATACAGTTTCATCACTCCACGGGTGATCATGGCAGTCATTCCCCATCGGGGGTCGGAGACTCCCGCGGCTCCTCTAGAATCTTCAAGGTCGTGGAGGACTACGGTGGTGGAGTCAACCAGTGACCGGGCCATTTCTTTATGCTGGGCCCGCTCTTGCCAGGTCGACCGCCATTTTGAGAGTTCGGTAGCTACTGGCGATCGCGGGGTCAAATGAGCGGACGGGCTCCACCCTGCCGGGCGAGACGTTGCAGCATGGCCACAGTGGAAGAACTCTTTTCCGGGCGCCTGGAGTGCTGAGGGTGCAGCTGGGAAGCCTCCACTGGGGAGGCGGGAGAGGCCTGTTCGCACCGTCTCTCCCTACCAGTGCACCCCACGGCGTCTCGCTTGAGATTTGTTATGGCCGGACCAGGCGATGAGGACGAGGGGGGGGGGTCAGAGGCATGTGCAAGACATCCCCCCCCAGGGTTGTTGCAGCAATTATACAAGAAAGAAGAAGTGTCCCGTCCGTCTTCGGGCCGGGCTTCCGGTAGATGTCGGCCGGACGCCCCTGGCTCTGGCCCCATGAACGGGTTTCTTGGTTTATCGGCTGCAGCCGGATCCCGTCGGCCTCGGCCCCCCGACCGTTGGTGGCCGGACCGGAAGAGCATGTGGCGGGACTACCTGCAACTCTCAAGGGCCACCGCGGCCGGACTGGGAGAGAGAGGGGAGGGTCGAGGAGACATTCCCCCCCCTGCAACTGTTCAGCGTTGTAAAGGCAATCCCCTGGCCGGGTCCCGCTGGTCTCGGCCTCTCCTCCGGCTACACCCTACGTTAGGATCTCCTGGCCGAGGCGTGGCAGCAGGACCTGCTTTATATGGGCTGCTCCCGGCTGGGCGTAGCCGGAACCCTGCCCCACCTTGGAAGTTTCCAGAGTGGGGGCGGATGTTCTACTGACTTGCATTTTCCCTAGTCTATCGATTTTTTTGGCGTGGCAGGCGGTGGGACAGCGAGGGGTGATTTGGTTTCTCTTACTGTTTTTCTGGTCTCTCACCACTGGCATATTTTAACGTTTTCTTGTTTCTAGGACATTAATAGGTTTTATCATTACGTTATGTTATCGTTTCTTTGTTCGTTGTTTAATAAAAGTTCATGTTCATCAGTGGCCTACTGATTTTCGTTTTCCTATTCTTTTCTTTCCAGGTTGTTTCATGCTAAAGTTTCTGTTAACAGGATACAGTGATCACTTCGTTATTATTGCATATGTCCTTTTCACTAGGGGTGCTCTCTGGTCGGGCCAGATGACGTATGTCTAGTAAATGGTCCGGGTGAAACAGGTGCATCAATCAGTGGGGAGTAGATAGGCATGACAGATTACAACGGGGGAGAAAGGTCCGCATTACGTACCCTTTCACTACTTGCAAAGATTTTCCTACGTTTATTTGCAAACAGGGAATACCTCCAAAAAGAACTAATTCCCAAACAGTCAATGTTCGGACAATCAATCAATCAATGAGGAATGAAATAGGTACGACGTGTTAAAGGCTTGCGTTACCTACCCTTCACTATCTGCAAAGGGAGAGAGAATATTCCTATTCTTCCTCGTTTGCAGGCAGAGAAGATCCTTAAGAGAACCAACTTCGAACAATTCAATGCTCGATTCAAACAATCAACAAGGGGTACTGTGAACACAAATGAACGCCGCTTATGTACATACGCATTGCTATTTTCAACAGGTTGTTCCTAATGTTTCTATTTTAGCGAGGTCAAAAAGAGATCCCATTAGTGGCCTACTGATTTTGCTCGATTCCTTTTGTTTTTTTACACGGTTTTTCGCTATCTGCAAAGACTAAACAGAGTATTTTGACTCTGTGTTTGTTTGTAAATAGAGAATGAACCAAAGAGAACAATCAATCAAATGGAGAGAGAAGCAGGCACGACGGATTACAAAGGGGGCAAAGGGCTGCGTTAACTACCCTTCACTATCTGCAAAGAGAGAGTACTCCTAATAGAAATGAGGGGTGGGGGGCAGCATTCAAAGCAGATCAGTGTGCATAAACACGAAAATGTTTTTACTTACCACGTACTTGACATTCGACAGCTTATGATATTTGCTATTAAAAAACCATTGAAATTCACTGAAAAAACCATAGGTTATAGACCATATATAGTTAGGAATTAGCATTTAAAAAACCTTATTTTACTCACACAAAACCATTGAAATTCCATATATAGTTGGTTGCACTAACTATATATCACGCACCCGCAATCCACTGCTGATGATGTCACATATTACATCATTCATGACATGGTCAGTGACATCACTGATGACATCACTGATGACATCTCAAATGACATCACTGATGACATCACTGATGACATCTCATTTGACATCAATGACCACATCACTGATGATATCATTCATGTGACAATACAATGCATCTCCTCACATTTTAATATAACCTCTGTTTCACCCAGTGTTAAAAAGAGTATATTTTTTGAAACCATTGACACACCAATACTAGTTACTACATACGCACTCACTGATTGCTACGTCTACACACACCTTCACTCATTCACCCATACAATCATTCATACATACAATCACTCATCTTTACAACACTATCATATGCACTCATACACCTATACAGACACTCACAGTCTGCCACTCATCCATGGAGTTACTTACACACCTAGTCAGTCCTGTAAAGAATCAATGAGACTTCCATTTTCTTGTCTATACAGTTAAACATAGAGCACCTTACATTTTCAAACATGTACTAACACATACTTACTTTCTTATACAATCATTGATACAAGTACAGATTGATCTGCACAGAGTCACACACCTCCCAGCTAGCCACACACACACTCAGTCTCCCATACAAATACTTGGGCAATCAATCAATAACCCATATAGTTACTCATATAGCTACTGATCAACACATGCAGCAGTTTACAGAACAACAGACATAATGATGCACAAATTAAGACAGTTTAGTCACTATCCCATGCACTCAGTGAGACACATTTAATCACTCACTCATACATTCAGTCATGCACCTACTAAATCCTTTGTCCAGACACTTATACATCCACTCATTCTTCAATATGTAAGACATATTTTAACTTTACAGAATTATACAGTCACTGGATGTAGTCATCAGTGATGTCATTTGAGATGTCATCAGTGATGTCATCAGTGATGTCATTTGAGATGTCATCAGTGATGTCATCAGTGATGTCACTGACCATGTCATGAATGATGTAATATGTGACATCATCAGCAGTGGATTGCGGGTGCGCGATATATAGTTAGTGCAACTAACTATATATGGAATTTCAATGGTTTTGTGTGAGTAAAATAAGGTTTTTTAAATGCTAATTCCTAACTATATATGGTCTATAACCTATGGTTTTTTCAGTGAATATATATATATATGTATATATATATATCTATATATATACATATATATATATAATATATATATATACATATATATATTCACTGAAAAAACCATAGGTTTCAGGCCTTATATAGTTAGGAATTAACATATAAAAAAAAATTGAAATTGCCCCTATATAGTTAGTTGGACTAACTATATTTGGCGCCCCCGCAATCCACTGCTGATGATGTCACATATTACATCATTCATGACATGGTCAGTGACATCACTGATGACATCACTGATAACATCTCAAATGACATCACTGATGACATCTCATTTGACATCACTGATGACATCACTGATGACATCATCCAGTGACTGTGTTTTTCTGTAAAGTTTAAATATGTTTTACATATTGAAGAATGAGTGGATGTATAAGTGTCTGGATGAAGGATTTAGTAGGTGCGTGACTGACTGTATGAGTGAGTGATTAAATGTGTCTTACTGAATGCATAGGTTAGTGACTAAACTGTGTGAATGTGTGCATCAGTATGTCTGTTGTTGTGTAAGCTGCTGCATGTGTTGATCAGTAACTATATGAGTGGCTATATGGGTTATTGATTGGTTGCCCAAGTATTTGTATGGGAGACTGAGTGTGTGTGTGGCTGGCTGGGAGGTGTGTGACTCTGTGCAGATCAATGTGTACTTGTATCAGTGATTGTATAAGAGAGTAAGTATGTGTTAGTATATGTTTGAATAAGTAAGGTGTTGTGTGTATAACTATATAGATGACGAAATGGAAGTGTGATTGATTCTTTACATGACTGACTAGGTGTGTGAGTAACTCCATGGATGAGTGGCAGTGTGTGAGTGTCAGCATAGGTGTATGAGTGCATATGATAGTGTTGCATTGATGAGTGACTGTATGTATGAGTGATTGTATGGGTGAATGAGTGGATGTGTGTGTAGACCTAGGAATCAGTGAGTGCCTATGTAGTAACTGATATTGGTGTGTCAATGGTTTCAAGAATGGTAGTCTGTATTTAACACTGGGTGTATCAAAGGTTATATTAGAGTGTGAGGAGGTGCATTGTATTATCACATGAATGATGTAATCAGTGATGTCATCAGTGATGTCAAATGAGATGTCATCAGTGATGTCATCAGTGATGTCATTTGAGATGTTATCAGTGATGTCATCAGTGATGTCACTGACTATGTCATGAATGATGTAATATGTGACATCATTAGCAGTGGATTGCGGGGGCGCCAAATATAGTTAGTCCAACTAACTATATAGGGGCAATTTCAATGGTTTTTTATATGTTAATTCCTAAATATATAAGGCCTGAAACCTATGGTTTTTTCAGTGAATTTTCAAGGTTTTTTAAAAGCAAATTCATAACTATATAAGGCCTAAAACCTATGGTTTTTTCAGTGAATTTCAAAGGTTTTTTAAATGCTAATTCCTAACTATATAAGGCCTAAAACCTATGGTTTTTTCAGTGAATTTCAAAGGTTTTTTAAATGCTAATTCCTAACTATATAAGGCCTAAAACCTATCTTTTTTTCAGTGAATTTGCAAGGTTTTTTAAATGCTAATTCTATTAGCGGATAATGTTTAAATATGTTAATATCCTTGTGGGACCAAAAAAATTGAGACAAATCACGGCAGACGTGTTTCAGCAGAACACCCTTTGACTGGGCCTACATACAATTAATGGTGGCTTATTTTCCATATGTATAGGTTAAAACTCCATCCTTCATTTCCATGACTACCAGCTACTAGAACGCCAGCACAATCATTATCCTGGGAGCCATTTTCCAACAATCATCCGGCAATACATCTGAGTGCATGATTACTCTGTGAGTTCACATTGGATCAATAAAGGATTTCAAAACCCCACATTATCATAAACTCAAGTCCAGTTTTCATTGAAGTGTACTATTTTGTGAGTCCCACAATAATTCCCAAACTACAAAATTCATGTATAACCATGCTAATCTACACAGACCTAATTGTTATATTTCATTACGCCCTGTGCATATTATTTATATTAGTCACACAGAAGCAGTTACTGCATTCCATTCCATTAATTCTTTTCAAAAGTGCACCTTAAATATCAACGATACAATTCAAGATAGGGTAGTCGCTGTGTTTCATTGTACTACTCCAAGAGAAAGTGCAACATGCTTTTCCACAAGGGTAGGTGATGAATAATTCCATTTCGCTTAAATGTCATATTGTACTTATCAATGATAAAAGTGTATTGTGCGCCTCTGGGACCAACCCCTCCTGTCAAGATCGTATGGATTATAACATTATTAACATAGTAGTGGGTTGTATTATTACTTGTTGCACTCATCCTTAGAAAAGTTTATTGTGCTGGGAGATGCAATTTCACAGTTTTCCATTTTAAAGTGCACCATGCATATCATCCATACTAATCAGACAAAGTTGATATTCGAAACTCCCTTGACACACGAGGGGAAGGAACCTGTAGACTGTCATTTTCCAAAGCATAGTAACTACTAGATCATGAGATTCTTTGTATTTCTGATACATTGTGCAAATAGCAAAACACTTGAATAAAAAGGGTTTAAAAACAAATCAGACAAAGTAGCTTACTACATTATATTGCACTAATTCATTTTAAATGTGTAGCATGCCTATCCATCTGCAACTCAAAACTGGGGTGATTGCTGTATTTCATTGCCCTTGTCCAAGAGGAAATGCACTGTGCTTTCGCACATGATTAACAATTCCTAATGCACCATTGATTCCCCTAAATTTCATATTGCATTCATTAGTCACAAAAGGACATTGTTCATCCCTGGTACCAGCGCCTGCTAACCAAACGTGGGTCGTTGCTGTATGTCATTGCGTTAATCCCTAAAGAAGTGCACTATGCAAGGAGATACCGTTTCACAGTCACATGGTACTCATAATGTCCTCAAGATAATAGCCCCCATAGTCTAAATTCCTGATTACTCAACTAAGAGAAAGGGATAAAGGACATCAAGAAGTGCACTGTGTTCACTACTGACACATGATATCAATTAATATGTCCCAAATCAGTAATGCCATTGTAATCCTCAAAAGGGACATAGGAGTGGGAGGGGGAAAAGGAGGAAGTTATAACTCATAGCAGATCAAAGAACTGGTTACAGCTGGAGAAAACAAGGACAAGGGTAAAAGAAGGCATGAGAAAGGTGGATTTGGAAATGCCAGTTATCTGGATCTCTGGTATCAGCAAAAGAGGAAACTGAAGTAATTTATTTCTCTTTAACCACCTTCTCTTCAAAGTGACTTGTTATGTAGTAGAAAACTCACTTTGTTTGCATTTTGCAAAACTATAAATTAGGTTAATGATGGCAAGTGCCGGTTAGTTGTATTTTTCAAGTCACATAAATAATTGACCAATTAGCTAAAAACTGGTTTTTTTCTCCACCATATCAGTACCGTTTGTTAGTTGCAGTAGTTCCTTATGATTGTTCAGAAATTATGAATCTGTAAATATTTTTCGGCAGCGTGAATCTTTTCTGGACTCACATACTGTGAGTTATTCTGCCATCTAGTGGTTGTAAGTTTGTTGGACCACCAGGGCTAAAACAGAAATTTAGGATATTTTAATTCACCTTTTGGGTTTAAGTGGTAAAGGAGTATATTACTCCTTAAAATTATTTATTAGAAACCATCAGTGGCACATCCTGATTTATGCAATTTCACAATGTCATCCGTTTCGGCCAAAAACACTTTTCTGCTGCAGGACACTATGCAGCCATCCAGTGTCTTCATTACCCAGTCATCAGTCCCGCTCGTCCCAGTCTGTTGAGACACCCCCCCCCCCAGGCTTGTGCTATGAAAAGGCTTATTTCAATGTATGTTATACACATAAAAAAACTCCCCCCCCCCCCATTTTGCATACATCCGGTTTCTGTACCTGAACGTTTTTACCGTTTTGGAATTGTTTGTACTATTAAACTGTTTAATGCTTACCACGGTACTCTGCAAGTGATAATCCTCCCTGTACCACCCGCGGTTGTGCTAACCGTCCATGTGCAAGGCTGGCATGGTGAGTGGATGGCAGTGCATCATTGACGAGCAGCTGCAGGGCTCTCCCAACACCACGGGGTCCCCACTGCGGTACGGGCGGTGTCTCCTCTTTTCTCGGGGCTCCCTCAGCACACGGGAGCCCCACACCAACCCACACTTCTTCCTCGGGCCGGCAGCATCACCCGGTCTCCCCCTCGGCACGGGAGACCGAACGGACACATCAAAGGCTTCCCCCAGGCAGGGGGAAGCGGAAACCAGGTCCTCCCGGCCCCGCCAACAACCAGGCGGCGGCCATCTTGAGGCGGCTCGGGCCACGGTGGTGATCTCGGGGGCAAAACGAAGGGTGGGCACCCTCGGTATTAAAATAAAGAGATTAAAAAAAAAGAGAGAAGCCCCCCAAGCCAAACCCCAATTTTGTTTTCTGAAAAATCACGGGGTGGCCGCACGGTGCGCGCTTACAGATGTATAATTTTTTTCTCTTTTAATTTTCTCAGGAACTACTGGAGGGATTTACACTATTTAACCAAAAGCGTGATCTGCGTACCAGACTCTACCATTTTGACAAGTTTGGTGTAATTCCGTTCAGCGGTTCAAGCTGTAGCCGTGTCTAAAGGTCCTATGGAAATTAACATGGGGAAAACACGTTTTGGGACCCCCTTTTTTCTCAGCCCCCACTTGACTAATCCCCCCCAAACTTTCAGGGAAGGAGAGGAGCGGAGCGAGCCATCTTCTTTGAGAAATTTGCGAAGATTCATCAACCAGCGCCAAAGTTATTCCCAATAGAATGTTGCGGATTTCCTATGGAAACTAGGTCCTAACTATATATACCTACTGGCGCAGCCAGTAGGTAATATATATATATATAAAACATATTTACATTTTATAGAAACTCATAGTCACTGGATGATGTCATCAGTAATATCATCAGTGATGTCACTGACCATTTCATGAAGGATGTAAAATGTGATGTCCTCAGCAGTGCATTGCGGGGCGCGAGTTATAGTTAGCACAACTAACCATAACAGCGGAATTTCTATTGTTTTGTATGAGTGAAATGTCCAACTAACTATAACGTCCCTGAAACCTGTGGTTTTTTTCTGTGAATTTCTAAGGTTTTTTAAATGCTAATTCCTAACTACATTGTCTGTAAAACCTATGGTTTTTTCAGTGAATATAGATATATATACATACACATATATATATATATTACCTACTGGCGGTCGCCAGTAGGTATATATAGTTAGGATTTTTTTCCTATGGGATTTTTGAAAATTCTATGTCTAATAACTTTGGCATTTGTGGACGGAATTGGCTGAAATTTTCAGGAAAATGGAACATTTTGTTTCTGAGCAGCCCCTGGAAATTTGGGGGGGGTTTGTCAAGGGGGGGCCGAGAAAAAAGGGGGGTCCCAAAACGTGTTTTTAACATTGAGTTTTCCATAGGGCGGTTGGCCTCAGTTTTAGCCCGAACGGCTGAATGGATTTCCACGAAACTTGGCAAAATTGTAGGGACTGGTAGCCCGATGTGCCTTTGCTAGGTCTCAATATATGTGCTTCAGTGGATTTTGAGAAATTAACGTTCAAAAAAAGATATATATCTGTAACAGCGGACCGGGCAGCGCCCCGGTTCGCGGACTTTACGCGTAACGGAACTTCGCGTAGCGAAGCTGATTGGCTCTCCGGTGTCTGTCAACATTCTAAACATTCCGGAGCGGCCGCCATCTTGTCTCCCGGTAGGATCGAGAGACAAGAGGAGGCCAAAACAAAGGGGGAAATGACCATAAGGGGGCATAGTAGATCCTCCCTGACCCCCTAGGTTTAATGTGGAGGCTTTAAAAGGGCCCCGCGGGGCAAAAAAAAAATTATTTTTTTTGTTTTTTTGCGTGGGTAGCGCCCGGTCCGCGAACCGGGAAGCGTTCTGGGCAGCGTACTATAATGAAAAATGAATGATAGACTTTTCAAATACTGTATGTTAATTGATTGTTGGTTTTGTTGATTATTTTTTAATTTTTTTATTTTTTAAGCAATTATTTATTATTGTGATTGTGTTTCAAAATTTAATAACATTTCTAACATTTAACTAGTTTATGAATTACATATAAAAATGATTAAAGACTCAAACAATTTTTTAATATTACATACAATTTTATTTTTCAGATTGTTTTTCAAAATTTAATAGAACGTCTAGCATTTGACTGTCCGATATGTCCTCTTGTTGACTGAACATAAGTTCCCACATTTGACCGTCATCATAATGGAGTAAATGATCGACAGATTCTACACATTGAAGTAATTCATAGTCCCGTGACTCATCCATGAATTCTAAGTCATCAATGGGTTCCATAACTTGTTCATTGTTGCTGTCCAGAACAATTTCGAAGGAAACATTCTGCTCACCTTCCATTTTATTGCTGTAATTTGCATAAAAAATAAATATATCAGTAGAGATAGGGCACTGTTGGGTTTAAGTTCAGACAGGTACTTGTGAGTTTATAACAGAGAAGTAATCTATGGGCACTGTATGGTTTCAGGCGTGAAGTAGTACTATTAAAAAGTGCCTGTGAAGAAGCCTAAATAAATTCATAATTATATCACAGAAACCTAAATCAATCCATAATTATAACAAAGAAGCCTTTCTCAATGTCTAACTGTTACAGAGGGATAGTATATAACTATCTGAAAATGTTTTCAAATTTATAAAATATTATCTCACCTTCTAAAAACAAGTTTAAGTTGTGAGTGAAAATGATCTTGCAATGTAGTTCAGGAAGTAGTAGTCAAAATGGCTGTGTTTCTCTCTCTTTCTTTATATATATTCAGGTACATAACAAATCAAATGTCAGGTAATAAAAGTAGAAAATGAAAGTAACATTTTCATTGGTTGTCAATTCCAACACTTCAGATGTGTTTTGTGAAGTAATTTACCTCACGGTATTTAGAGAGGTCTACAGGCTTAATGGCTAAATGGAATTTCAATCAAATTTGTGAAAATGAAAGGGATTGTTATGTAGTATGAGCTAATCTATATTTGGTGAGAGTGTCTCCAGTCATTTTAGAAAGAATAGTAAATATAAGGGAAGGAAACAGACAGTTATGTTAAAAGAAAGACAGCTATAGGGAGTAAACTAGGGATACTGTTACCCGCAATCCACTGCTGATGATGTCACTGACCATGTCATGAATGATGTAATATGTGACATCATCAGCAGTGGATTGCGGGTAACAGTATCTCTAGTTTACGCCCTAGAGCTGTCTTTCTTTTAACATAACTGTCTGTTTCCTTCCCTTATACTTACTGTTCTTTTTTTTTTTAAATAATTTTTTTTTTCGCTCCCGGTTCGCGTACCAGTGAGCGAACCCGGAAGCGAACTAAGATAAATAGAGGTTGGCAGAGTTTCAAATATTCTAACAATTTTTTAATAACGGGGAGGTAGTTCTGAAAAGAACTTTTTTTTTTTGTTTTTGTTGTTTTATATTTTTTTTTTCTTTTTTGAACATTATTTGTTTTTTTTGTATTTTTTGAACACTTATTTGTTTTTTTTGTTTTTTTTCAAAGGGAAAGAACAGAAAGAGGCATTGAAAAAGGCTCAACAGGAGCAAAAAAAAAAATTAAAACTTGCTGCGTTTGGAGCATCGGTGTTTCTCGAAAGCCAAATTAATTAATTTCAAACTCATGTTTGCGCATGAAATTAAAGTGCCACAATATAAGCATGTCAGCTTCAGATGGACAAATTTTTTTTGAATATTTGGCACTGTTTCGTTGGCCTCTCCAACTGTGAGAGAGATATCAGTAGATGTTCTTGTCACCGAAGTTGGGGGGTTCTGTTGTAGTTCACGCATCTCTGCACGACTATAGTTGATTGGATGCCACCTCTGCATATGTCGGTGCATCGTGTAATTTCCATAACTGTATTTTTTATTAGTGCCCCGGGATAACTTATCTTGGCAGATAAGGCACGTAGCATTGCGTGCATTTACTTTTTTCTCTCCTGGTGGAATGGAAAAAAATTGCCAGATAAAGCTAACTTTGCGATGAGATACCCGGGGTAACTCTTTGACAAATCGTGGTCCCTCTTCTTCCTCTCCGTCTTGTTCTTCCTCTTCCTCCTCTGTGTCTCCAATAAACTGTGCAGGTGGTCCTCTCTTCCTATGAGGAGATGGTGGTGGTGGTGGTGGGGGTGCAGAAGCTGAAGCTACTATTGAAGCCATTTTTTAATCAGAGCAAATGATCAGGTCTTCCTTTCTCAAAGTTGAAAGTCAGAGTGAGAAAAAAGGTGGGGGCTTTCATCATTTGGGAAAAAAAAATAGTTCTAAACCAATGAAAAGTGTTATTTTTAGGTCACATGACCTAGTCTTACATCATTAGGAAACCAAAAGTGAAATGAACCAATGAAAACTAAAGTAAACAAGTCACATGACTTGTTCCGCTCACGTTACGCGGAGCGCGCCGCGCCCCGGATCACTTCCGGTTCGCGTTCCGGAGCACTTCCGGGAGCGCTAACGCGGCGCGTCATAAGACGCATTACGCGACAACGTGATATGTCGCGTTTCCGCGACGCGTCACGATGTTGAGTTCTGATGCGGTAGTTGCGTGAACGGAACGTTTACTGGTTCGCGGCCCGAGTCGCGGCTCCAAATTGAGCTAACGGGAAGCTAACCGGTTCGCGGCCCGTGAGCGAAACAAAAAAAATAATTAAAAAAAAATTGTAACAAAAACATGTAAAATACATTTTAAGATTTAAAGAAGAATACATTTTACAGCTACAAATATTAGCTTTTAAAAAACCAATGAAATTCACTGAAAAAACCATAGGTTATAGACCATATATAGTTAGGAATTAGCATTTACAAAACCTTGAAAATTCACTGAAAAAACCATAGGTTATAGACCATATATAGTTAGGGATTAGCATTTACAAAACCATATTTTACTCACACAAAACCATTGAAATTTCATATATAGTTAGTTGCCCTAACTATATATCGCGCACCCGCAATCCACTGCTGATGATGTCACATATTACATCATTCATGACATGGTCAGTGACATCACTGATGACATCACTGATGACATCTCAAATGACATCACTGATGACATCACTGATGCCATCACTGATGACATCTCAAATGACATCACTGATGACATCACTGATAACATCATCCATGTGATAATACGATGAACCTCTTCAGACTCTAATATAACCTTAGATACACTCAGTGTAAACAGACACTCACAGACTGTCACTCATCCACGGAGTTACTCACACACCTAGTCAGTCATGCAAAGAATCAATCTCACCTCCATTTCCTCAACTATACAGTTATACACACCTTACTTATTCAAACATATTCTCACACATATTTACTCTCTTATACAATCACTGATACAAGTTCACAATGATCCATGCAGCCACTCACACATTCACTGGCTCTTCTGCACAGTTATTTATATATGTCTACTCTCACATGTACTGTGTTTTACATATGTACTTACTTTGACATGTAGCACTGAGATATCCATTCACTCAGCAATACACTCATGCACACAGTCAACTGCCCATGCAGCTGTTTCCACATGCACTCTTGAACCCATACATATAGTGAATCAACTGCTCACACATCTATGCACAGAGTCATACACCTTCCAGCAACTCACACACATACTCAGTCTCCCATACAAATACTTGGGCAACCAATCAATAACCCATATAGTTACTCATATAGCTACTGATCAACACATGCAGCAGTATACAGAACAACAGATATAATGATGCACAAAATAAGACAGTTTAGTCACTAACCCATGCACCCAGTGACACACATTTAATCACTCTCTCATACAGCCAGTCATGCACCTACTAAATCCTTCATCCAGACACTTATACATCCACTCATTCTTCAATATGTAAGACATATTTTTACTTTACTGCAACATACAGTCACTGGATGATGTCATCAGTGATGTCATCAGTGATGTCATTTGAGATGTCATCAGTGATGTCACTGACCATGTCATGAATGATGTAATATGTGACATCATCAGCAGTGGATTGCGGGTGCGCGATATATAGTTAGGACAACTAACTATATATGAAATTTCAATGGTTTTGTGTGAGTAAAATATGGTTTTGTAAATGCTAATCCCTAACTATATATGGTCTATAACCTATGGTTTTTTCAGTGAATTTTCAAGGTTTTGTAAATGCTAATCCCTAACTATATATGGTCTATAACCTATGGTTTTTTCAGTGAATTTTCAAGGTTTTGTAAATGCTAATGCCTAACTATATATGGTCTATAACCTATGGTTTTTTCAGTGAATTTTCAAGGTTTTGTAAATGCTAATTCCTAACTATATAGGTTATAGACCATATATAGTTAGGAATTAGCATTTACAAAACCTTGAAAATTCACTGAAAAAACCATAGGTTATAGACCATATATAGTTAGGGATTAGCATTTACAAAACCATATTTTACTCACACAAAACCATTGAAATTTCATATATAGTTAGTTGCCCTAACTATATATCGCGCACCCGCAATCCACTGCTGATGATGTCACATATTACATCATTCATGACATGGTCAGTGACATCACTGATGACATCACTGATGACATCTCAAATGACATCACTGATGACATCACTGATGACATCATCCAGTGACTGTATGTTGCAGTAAAGTAAAAATATGTCTTACATATTGAAGAATGAGTGGATGTATAAGTGTCTGGATGAAGGATTTAGTAGGTGCATGACTGACTGTATGAGAGAGTGATTAAATGTGTGTCACTGGGTGCATGGGTTAGTGACTAAACTGTCTTATTTTGTGCATCATTATATCTGTTGTTCTGTATACTGCTGCATGTGTTGATCAGTAGCTATATGAGTAACTATATGGGTTATTGATTGGTTGCCCAAGTATTTGTATGGGAGACTGAGTATGTGTGTGAGTTGCTGGAAGGTGTATGACTCTGTGCATAGATGTGTGAGCAGTTGATTCACTATATGTATGGGTTCAAGAGTGCATGTGGAAACAGCTGCATGGGCAGTTGACTGTGTGCATGAGTGTATTGCTGAGTGAATGGATATCTCAGTGCTACATGTGAGAGTAGACATATATAAATAACTGTGCAGAAGAGCCAGTGAATGTGTGAGTGGCTGCATGGATCATTGTGAACTTGTATCAGTGATTGTATAAGAGAGTAAATATGTGTGAGAATATGTTTGAATAAGTAAGGTGTGTATAACTGTATAGTTGAGGAAATGGAGGTGAGATTGATTCTTTGCATGACTGACTAGGTGTGTGAGTAACTCCGTGGATGAGTGACAGTCTGTGAGTGTCTGTTTACACTGAGTGTATCTAAGGTTATATTAGAGTCTGAAGAGGTTCATCGTATTATCACATGGATGATGTCATCAGTGATGTCATCAGTGATGTCATTTGAGATGTCATCAGTGATGGCATCAGTGATGTCATCAGTGATGTCATTTGAGATGTCATCAGTGATGTCATCAGTGATGTCACTGACCATGTCATGAATGATGTAATATGTGACATCATCAGCAGTGGATTGCGGGTGCGCGATATATAGTTAGGGCAACTAACTATATATGAAATTTCAATGGTTTTGTGTGAGTAAAATATGGTTTTGTAAATGCTAATCCCTAACTATATATGGTCTATAACCTATGGTTTTTTCAGTGAATATATATATAACTATATGTGTGTGTTTAGATTTTGTAACAAAAAAACATAAAATTCACTACCCACCCAGTTCCCCTACAAACCAGCAACTCATCCCTAAAATATTTAAACACTTTAATAAATAAATTAAAACATATAACATTCAGAGCAGTACAATAATAATATACTAAAGTTTACTATACACAAGTATATTGAATACCACAACATTTTTTACAACATTAAAAACAAGACTAAAATACTATATTCTTACCTGAGATTTCTTTTACGACAATATTTTGGTTTTCATATTATAAAGGCAATAATATTCGAATAAGATGATATATCCAACTTGATATTTAAATCAAACACCCTAATTTAATGTCTGTCTGGAGAGGTAGAATAGTCTTCCTTGTGTTTCATCCTATGTGCCTTTCCATTCTGAAATCTTGGCACAACGTCTGATAAAACCTGGCTTTTGAATAGATTAAGATTCTTCTTAGGAACTCTGCTCAATTGACACTTTAATTATACATATACCTCAGCCTGCGCGCTGACTTCTTTGTAGATGTGTTCCTCATTGGATATGCTTCGAAATTAAGTACAAGAGTTAGCTCTTCATTGTCTCCCACAAGCCAGGATAACATTGCTTGTCCTGATGCTCAATAACAAACTGAGACAACCAATGAAAGCAGAACGGGAATAATTCAGTCTTCTAGAAGAAAGTCTTCCATTGATAAATGAGTAAACTAGAAAAGGCCATGCCCTTAATGAACCCTTCCTGCATTTGTGGGAATAAGTCTGACCTGTCTCCTGAGAGAGACTGGAAAACCTAGGCGGTCTCAGACTGCAGCAAGGGAATTTCTGGGTAGACAGGGTAGTTCAATAGTAGTAAACACTAAAAGAGCACTAAAATAATGTTACACATGTAACAGTTCAACCCTTATATGGTGAGGCTTACCCTCTACCAGTGTTGAACCCTTTTTAGGGCCTGATTTTGATATCGTTCGGAAAGGTTCCAAATAGGATTTGGATCAAGCAAATTCTATTCGGAGCCTACATCTCCAACTGAATCGTCCACCTTTCTGGATGACCAAGTACATTGCGAGGAAGCCGTCCGGGCTGACCGAATCAGTTCCTAACACGATTCAGGCAGTCTGACTCGATCAGAGCTGAAACATGCAGCTCAATAGGGACAGTTTCTGAATGAACGAGTACGATGACCGATTCTGAAAGCCATGCCGACTCAGTTTTGCCGAGACTAAACGTTTGTGGGAATCGTACTTTTGGAACCCATAGTAGGCCCCCCTTCACCCAGGCCCCTCCAAATCAGGTGTGGGGGGACACATGGGTCCCCCGTTTCCATGCATGCACAGTGTGGCCAGCTGAACTGGGCATTGCCCCCACTCCTTCGAATTCAGTAAAAAGTCTGGGCGTCACCATTGACAAAGACCTCTCCCTGAAAACCCACGTCGGAGCCATTATCTCTGCTAGCATGTTCCAGCTTCGCAAAATCCGGAAAATCACTCATTTGCTCTCTCACGAGGCCTTGGTGCAAATGTCATCTCCCTCGTTCTCTCCCGTCTCGACTTCTCCAACTCCCTTTACTGGGGCCTTTCCAGGTCCCTGCTCCACCGTCTCCAGATGGTGCAGAACCAGGCAGCAAGACTTATTTGTAAAGTCCCCAAATGGCAATCT
The DNA here is from genome assembly GCF_964261635.1 of Lissotriton helveticus. Classification (NCBI taxonomy): domain Eukaryota; kingdom Metazoa; phylum Chordata; class Amphibia; order Caudata; family Salamandridae; genus Lissotriton; species Lissotriton helveticus. The sequence continues at coordinate 2,099,901,088 of NC_136059.1, read as the reverse complement.
GCTAGACCTCTCCTGGCCAAGCTGCACTGGCTGCCCATCGAACAAAGGGCTGCCTTCAAAATTGGATGCCTAATCTACAAAGCACTGCATACTAAATGCCCGTCCTTCCTGAAATCCCTCATCAACCCACACCGTCCGACTCGTAATCTCCGCTCGGCCCACCTTCATCTTCTCACCTCCCCAGTGATCAAGTTAAAAAAATTGGGCGGCCGGAGATTCAGCTTCCTGGCACCCAAGTTGTGGAACTCCTTCCCCCTACACATTAAAACCTCTGACACCTTGCTGAGCTTTAGAAAGGGCTTAAAGACCTGGCTCTTCTCAACCTCTCATTAGCTCCCCCTCCTGCCCCAACTTCAATCTCAGCGCCAGGAAACCTCCGGTGTCAGTGCGCTTTATAAATGTAGCCTAACATTAACATTAACATTAACATGGTGTGCCCACGACAAGGAGCACGCTCTTCCCCACCCACCCACCCCTTTATTCATTGGGGGCCTGTGGACCCATGGGTCCCCCGTTTCCATGCATGCGCAGTGTGGCGGGCAACATGATGTGCCCACGACAGGGAGCAAGCTCTTCCCCACCCACCCATCCCTTTTTTCATTGGGGGCCTGTGTTCACGATGGATACGCAGGCTTCCATTGAATTCAATGGGAGTCCGACCAACCCAAGTCTGTGAACATACGGACACATCGTAATCGGTCTTTGGGACTCCTGGAGTGCAATTTGTATGAAAAGCTTTCCGGAACCGAAGCATCCAGAAGGCTTCCCAAAAACATAGAAATCGGGCCCTTACTTGTGATGTCTTCATAATAATTTTCCACAAAAAGTAACCATGCCAAATTTGGTACTCAAATTTGTGGATTCATCAGGATGGAACCAATAAAAAAGCTAAACAATTGCAAATGTTTCAGGGTTGTTTTTGGATGCAGGGGAACAAGTAGTGTGTTTTTCCTAAACATTACACCAACAACAGGTTTGCTGACCAAAGTTGTAAACAAAAACAATTATTTCTTACCATTGTCTTTGCATTTATTTAAGTAGTAGTGCATTTTTACTCTTTTTGTGGTTTTAACTTATTTGCGGTGTGTGATGAAAACAGGCATAAAACCCATGGGTGAACTAGGAAAGCTATACATTTCTGACTACTAGACACAAGTCTTAATTCAGCACACGGTCATTTGTGAAGATCCCTTAGGATATACTTAAAGAAACTAATCATTAAGTTCAAAATGTATGTGAAAAAAAATTAGAAATAGCTGACAATGCATTCATCTATAATTTGTTGCCCTCATGTTAAATGTACAAAAGTGCACTTCTATTATGGCCTTTAGACTCTACAGGTGACAGGAAGATAAAGTGTTTATTGGTTGTCCTAAAACGTGATTCCCAGAGACAACATTTGAGATGCAGCTTATAATGATTTTTAATTATTGTGTAATGGCTATGCACCAATTCATAAAGAATGACAAGCCTTAGCAAAGTGAATAGGTGCTCTAGCTCGACAGCCACTCAGGAAAACTTGCTACACATGTGAGTCCATAGTGGTGTGATTTGGATATTTGGATGTATCTCTGAATAATGGCTTATCCATAATGTTCTGCACACCTCAAACGTTTGGAAAGTCATGCATTTTCCTTATATATCTGTGATGGACAGTTCTGAAATTGGTGGGGATCCACAAAATTCGTACTGTCCAACGTTCCCACGCTCTCCTGATAAAAACTGCAACGTAAAGGATTGAAGGTAGAAATGTTGCGAACACCAAAAGATTCCAGAACTTTTCTTCCGAGAAATGTGAGAAAAATGTGTGATTAAAGCCAACATTTAAGGCTTGCAGGGGAATTTGGGATAATAAATGTAGCAGAATCTGCACAAGCCACAAACATTCTGCATTTACCTATGCTTGTAGGTTTTTTAAATGTTCAGGGTTTGTAGGGTAACATGTTGGCCGGTTGAGCCCAAATATAGCAGCTATTCCCTATATCCAATGTGAGTAAAGTGGGATTTACCCCCTCTCTGCAGGCTCATATGTCAAGATCTATGCCCAAGTGAATCCAAATTTCTGCGTGCTTGCCATGCTCTAATCACCAGAGACTCAGAAAGACTGTTGGGACATTAGGGGTGAGGTGCTGCATAATGTCTGGAGGGGCTGAGCCCACTCAATTAAAATACTATCCTCTATAGTCCCCTGTGTAGCAAAAAAAACTATTGTGGCCATTATGGGGTTTGGGTATGGCTCGATGGTTGGGCAATCCACCTCACCCCTTATTTCTTTTGATCCATTGTTCATGTTATCGATCGAACTTTCTGACTCCCTGGGAGGCAGGTAGACTGCTCGGGCCATTATGGAGTGGGGACACGGCCTAATACTAAGGCAGACGCCCCACCCCTTTTTTTAACCATTTTCCTTGGTGTGTAATGGGCGGCCACACCACACCTTCTTTTCTTTTTTTGACAATCTTTGGTGTTTAAATGACTTTCCGCTTCTTGGTGCAGGCAGATTGGGGATAAATTCCGAATTGCCGCCTAGGGTAGGAACGACTGCTGGGCCCATTCTAGAGCACTTAAAAATATGTCACTTCAGAATGCACACATCCCGAACCCACATATTTAAAAGTGCTCTAGTCTCTTGTATGATTTTAACCTGCAGGAGCTTTACACTTTAGTCCATCAGTTCATATCAATATATGGAGAGGAATGTATCACCAGTTTTAATAAATGCCTCTCAATAAAGTGATATAAACTGATGCACTGAAGTAAAAATTGTGCATAAAAAGCCCACAAAGGGAACACGTTAAAATACATGAGTTCGGGATGTGAGCTCTGCTCTGCCCACTTGCGGTCTGTTTTTATTATTTCAAAAACAGTAAAAACGTACCACAGGCTGGCAGTCCTGATAGAAGGCCTCCACCCCCGTCCCACTTACCTGGCAAAATCTTCATCTGGAACATACACGGCGCCCGCAACAGGGTGTACTGCTTCTGCTAGTCCAGGATGAGAGACTTGCCATGAATGCCCTTTCAGCCTACGATGCAAAAGCATGCATGTGGCTCGAGGTCACAGAATCTCGTACCAGCAGTCCTTTAGGGTGCAAGCAACGCCCTTTTCCAACACGTCATAGGTGATGAGTTGGGAAATGGTGTTGCTTGCTGCCTGTGGAAGTGATTGACAGGCAGTGTTGGGAATACAGGGCTTATGCCCTAGACGCCCGGGCCTGCTTGTAAATATGACGAAGTGAAGTAGTGTGGCTCACTGGTTAGAGGCGGCAGACCCGAGAGCAGAGGACGGCCCGGGACCAGGGTTCGATTCCCGGCGCGGCAGGTTTCTGGACCAGGGTCAGCGGACTCGATAATTCTCTCGCCTCGGTGCCCACTCTGATCAGCGATCACACTCGGCAACTCTGGGCATTAGCTTGCCTCATCTTCACTAACGGCCCCACCAGACCGCTGGGGATGCCTGGTCTCACCCTGGAGATACCCATTAAGGGACCATCTCTCAGGGAAGCCAGGAAGGGTTTCGCAGCGGTCGAAGAGCCTTGGGACCCTACGGGTAAGTAGTGCGCTATATAAATGCCTATACATTTACATTTACATTTACATTTACATTACACTAATGGCGTCATGAATGGGATGTCTCTTCAGCCCCCCAACATGTCAGACCAGGACTGACACTAGGTCAGCCCCTAGCATGTCTAGGGATTAACAAAGAATGAAAATGCTGAGTGACAACACTTGCTCACTTGAGTATGTGTCCCACTCGAAAGGGCCTGGCGTCCTGACTCATCGGGAGGCAACCAGGCCCTTAAGCATCAACCCACCGGCTTAATTAAAGCCCTTATTTAATTACAATAAAACTTATGTAGATGACAATTGGTCTATTTATTTACCATGCACATAACTTGAAAACGAGGTGTGCGGTGCCCTGGTGCCAGCCAGTGTCGGACGCTGCTGGTGTTTACTTCAGAAGTGGAAATCAATTAAATAACAGTCATGGGCACCGTTAAAACCTATCGACGAGGATGCCTTGACTCTACAGGGTCACAGTAGCAGCGGATTTAAAGGTGCTCCTAACCACTTCCCCGTCCCAATCAGTGATGGAATACACAAAGCATATTTATTAGTTATGCCTCCCATTGCGCCTAATGTTGAAATGTATTTACAAACATCTTTACGAAGTTTGCATCTTTGACGCAAGATCATTTTCGGGAGCAGAGCTGTCTGCAGAAAAAATGATGCTGACAGAAGTGTCAAAGTGTCAATTTCAAGGAAGATACTTTTCTCTTCATGATATTATCCATTAAAGCTGCACATCAAACACGCACAGTTAGTCTTTTAGTCTGTGGGTCATGCTGCCAAGCACTGTAGCAAAGCACAGTTCTGTTTTGCCGGTGATCCATGGCTCAAGAAAATAAGCTGTCAAAAAGCCTTGAGGTTTTGTTGTTTCACTAAAGCACCACGACGATGCCAATGAGGCGTGGGCGGCAGCTATCAGGGTTTTATAGTCCTTACCCTTTGTTTTCCTTTGGATGGATGAATCCTTATGAAATGGTTCTGAATCAATTTAGCTATAAATGTGGTCTTTTCCGCTGACAGATAAGAACAGCTTAACCTTGAGAAAACACAGTTACACATTTTGTCAGCACTCTCATTTGTGAAACCTAAGCAATACTGTGTCCTCTCACTTTCCTTGTTAAACGCTTCACTCAGGAAAAATATGTTCACTGCACCTAAAAGTTTTGTTTTCGAAAGAGAATTCTGTAATGATGCCCTCTTGACTTCTGTCTTAAGAACACCACCAAAGATAACATGTATTTGTTCTCGTACCGGATGCAAACCAAACAGTGAAATGGAGATGCTACAAACATATCAAAAGCTAGCCCGCTCGCTCATTGTCCTATTTTGTCTCAGCCATTTTTGGTTTGGTTAAAAAAGGGAACTTCTGGACCAAGCACTGAGAAGAAAAGAAGCCATTAGAATATTCAGTGATAAGTGTGGTTTTACCTACATCACTGGCAGTATAGACGATGACATCTCATCATCGAATAGGGTGTGCACCTTAAACATTGACACCAGAATACTGGTGAGACACACTATCAAGAACAGAATATCCATACTATACTATATCCATACTAATATTATAAAGGGAGAGCCCAAACCTTTGAGGCGGGTAATCTCAGTAACCACAGCACTAATCACAACACCCAATACAGCGTTGGAAAGAGTAGTTGCAGCAGAAGGGCACAGGCTATGCAGACGGCCACCATATACATTATTATTATAATTTTTAAATTGTTTTTATTAACTTTTCAAGAAACAGTGGTGTTCATCACAATCATACAGTGCAAGACATACAATCGTACCTTAGGACACCATATACATTTAAAAGGCAAAAGAACCGTGCCAGCAAAGTAGTACCTTGTGGGCGCGTCTGCGTTGTGTTGTGGGCTGGGCTGGGGGCGTGACTAATGCTGGGGCGTGTGGTACGGCCATCACATCGTGAGCTGTGGGCGTGTGCTCGTGGCGTGACAAACGCTGGGGGCATGTGTCCGCCCTTCATGCCATGTGAGTCGTACATACAAGCGCCAATTGCATCACTGCGCAGCATCAAGGGGCACGCTGGGGGTGTGACACGCTGGGGGCGTGAGAAATGCTGGGGGCGTGTGTCCAGCCTTCATGCCATGTGAACGCAATTGCACCGCATCAAGGGGCACGCTGTGAGCGTGAGAAACGCTGGGGGCGTGTGCTACGTTCCGCCCTTCATGCCATGTGGGTCGAACATTAATCAGAAGATCGTCTGCTGTGGCCATGTGCTGGGGGCATAACAAACGCGTTCAGCTGGAGGCCTGGTAAGTAACATTACTGCAGCCTCTCCTGCGCGCTGTTACTGAACTCCCTCATTCAACGAAATTAGACGCGCCTGCTACCATCAACCAGGGCTCTAGCCGGGCTCAGGCGGCGGATCAGGACACTAATTACACGCGCCTGATAACATCAACCAAGCCTGCAGCTGGGCCTTAAGCGGGGGAACACGCGCCTGCTAACATCAAGCAGGCCTGCATCTGGGCCTCAAATGGGGGAACACGCAAATGAGAGTGTCTGCGGGGACAATTACTGCAGCCTCTCCTACTCGCTGTCACTCAACTCTCTCATTAAACGGATTTACCCGCGGCTGATAACTCTCTCATTCAGCGACATTACACGTGCCTGCTAACATCAACCAGGGCTGCAGCTGGCCCTTCTCCGTCCCTATTCTAATGAAACAAAAAATGTTGTCTACCGCGAGATTTTAAAATAAATTGCCCTTGCCAAATACACACATTACACACATTCTATTTCATATCCGGACAAAGTCGGGACGGGCTGCTAGTAACATTATAAAGAGAGAGCCCAAACCTTTGAGGTGGGTAATCTCAGTAACCACACCACCAATCACAACACCCAATACAGCATTGGAAAGGGCAGTTGCAGCAGAAGGACATAGGCTATGCAGACGGCCACCATGTTTTTTTGTTTTTTTTGCAGAGTTTTATATAGCACCAACTTGACCTGAACTGAATCAGGTATCAGAGTGCTTTACATAGCACTAATTACGTTACATGAGGACACACATTCATTTTTGTTAGGCACGGGGAGATTAAGTGATTTGCCCAGAATCACAGGATGTTTGGCGTCGTTAGCAAGACTCGAACCCAGATCCCCAGGTCCGAGGTCGAGCGCCTTAGCCGTTAGGCCAACTCCTCTATACATTTAAAAGGTAAAAGAACCGTGCCAGCAAAGTAGTCCCTTGTGGGCGTGTCTGCGTTTTGCTGTGGGCGTGGGCTGGGGGCTTGACTAATGCTGGGGGCGTGTGGTACGGCCATCACATCGTGGGCTGTGGGCGTGTGCTGGGGGCGAGACAAATGCTGGGGGCGTGACAAACGCTGGGGGCGTGTGTATGCCCTTCATGCCATGTGAGTCATACATACAAGCGCCAATTACATTGCTGCGCAGCATCAAGGGGCACGCTGGGGGCGTGACACGCTGGGGGTGTGAGAAACGCTGGGGGCGTGTGTCCGGCCTTCATGCCATGTGAACGTAATTGTGCCGCATCAAGGGGCACGGTGGGGGCGTGGGAAACGCTGGGGGCGTGTGCTACGTTCCGCCCTTCATGCCATGTGGGTCATACATTAATCAGAAGATCATCTGCTGTGGCCTTGTGCTGGTGGCGTGACAAACGCGTTCACCTGGAGGCCTGGTGAGTAACGTTACTGCAGCCTCTCCTGCGCGCTGTTACTGAACTCTCTCATTCAACGAAATTACACGCGCCTACTACCATCAACCAGGGCTCTAGCCGGGCTCAGGCGGCGGATCAGTACACTAATTACACGCGCCTGATAACATCAACCAGGGCTGCGCTGGGCCTCAAGCGGGGGAACACGCGCCTGCTAACATCAAACAGGCCTGCATCTGGGCCTCAAGCGGGGGAACACGCAAATGAGCGTGTCTGCGGGGACAATTACTGCAGCCTCTCCTACTCGCTGTCACTCAACTCTCTCATTAAACGGATTTACCCGTGGCTGATAACTCTCTCATTCAACGACATTACACGCGCCTGCTAACATCAACCAGGGCCGTAGCCGGGCTCAGGCGGTGGATCACTACACCAATTACACGCGCCTGCTAACATCAACCAGGGCTGCAGCTGGGCCTTCTCCGTCCCTATTCTAATGAAACAAAAAATGTTGTCTACCGCGAGATTTTAAAATAAATTGCCCTTGCCAAATACACACATTACACACATTCTATTTCATACCCGGACAACATCGGGACGGGCTGCTGGTCGAAAATAAAATATTGGAAGGGGCGTGGCTACGGTGCCGAACGAGATGGCCGCCTGAGGATTCCGCTCTCCCGCACCGGGACACGCTTGGAGTTCTTTGGTGTGTCTCCTCTCCTGTTCTTTGCTGCAATTTCTGCATACTGTGTTCCGGAGCATGTGGGGAATTCGGTGAGGCTATTTTTGAATTTGTGCGTGACGCGCTTCACATTGTTTCATGGCTGCTGCCTCCTTCCCTTCATGGCGCCTGCCATTTTAGGTGCGCGCCCGGCCATAAATTATTTCCTCACACGAATGATGCGGTCCTTACAGCGGACGCGCAACAACCTCGTGTTTTCACGCTGCCTCATTAAATATGCGCTCTCTCCCTATCTCCTCATGACACACAGGAGACTCTTTATAACTGCTGAATGATTGCCTTCTTTACCTGAATTTTGGAGGAGCTGCGCTTCGAGTAACCTTGACACATTTTACCCAGGAATGTATTGTGAGTTTAATGAAGCTATTTCTGGTTTTTCAATGCGCCGCACTTCAGTTTGTTTCAGCTATTACATTCTACCCCTGATGTCTGCTGCCAAATCAGAAGATTTCATTAATTATATGCTGCGCAATACTTGTCTGTGAACTACTACCTTACTACGACATCTGGGAAATTTGCTGTCAAAGAATCACATTGTCTTGCCCTGGAGTATTCACTATTCTTCTAAAATGTTGGTACTTCATGTGTCTTTGTGACTCAAATATTTGTCAGTGAACTTGATAGCTCTCTCGTTTGGTGAACTCCTGATTCTGCTGCATTATATCTAGGAATGACATGTGTCTTTAGCGTGACTATTTTCGGAGTTTCAGCGTGCTACACTTCATCTTGTTTTCACTGTTACTTTTACTCCTCATGGCAACTGCCATTTCAGAAGTGAGTCTTCTCATTACTTTTTTCCACGAATTTCCAAATATGCAATTTCTGCACTTACCTCACCATTGACAGCCCCTTGATTTATTTTACACACCTCATCTTCCAACGAAGGATTTCTGCACCTCTGTAACAAGGTGCTCATTTGACATTTCTTTTTTGCGGATTCTGGTGTTTTGTTCACAGTTTAGCATCCAGCCTCATTCCTCTACAATTTTTGAACCGCCCATGGCCTAATCTCCTGCATGTCAACGTCTTGGAAGTAATTTGTTTCCTATGGTTTGATTGCGTAAACCAAAATTCGTTTTTACATCTTCTGCAGAGGTCCAGGCAGCCTCCTCCTCAACTCTTCATTCTTCTACTGCTGCAATATCAATATCTGGAGCTGCACCTAATCGTTCTTCGGCTTCCTCAACTACTTCCTACAAATCCTCTCCTCCTGCCACTTCGTCTAAACGCCTGAAGCAAGATCCTCCTTCTCCTGAAAAAGTCACTTCTCCTATTTCTATGGAGCTAATTTTGGAGGAAATAAGTGCTTTGCGTCCATTTATAGAGGAAACTAACAAAGACATGCCGATTTTGAAGGAAAAGTGGTTGACTATGGATACTTGGATTTCTTTTGTGGAACAGCAGGTCTTGGAGGTACAAACCAATTCGCAGCGCATATCCTCTCTAGAAAAGTCTGTTCTCTCTCTACAACAACACACTGAGGACTTAGAAAATAGAAACAGAAGAAATATTCTCCGAATTTACGGCCTTCCAGAATCCCTGGAGGGGGACAACCCTGTAACTTTTTTTACATCTTTTCTTCCGAAGCTTTGGACATACCGTCTACCACCTCTCTCGGTATTCAAAGAGTTCATAGACTTGGTCTTCATTCAACCATTTCGACGAAACCCCGTGGAGTCATTCTTCTCTTTTTGAAATTGACGGATTTGCTCTCAGTACTTTCAGCGGCTAGGGCTAAACGGCAAATTTCCTGGCTTGGTAAAAGAGTTTTCCTCTCGCAAGATGTTTCAAATGCCATCACATCAAGAAGAAAGGATTTTTTATCTCTACGTCCTCCTTTACGTTCCCTTGGAGCTCGATATGGCTTGTTTCACCCATGCATCTTCAAGGTCACTCATCAAAATCGAACATGGACTTTTCAGGATCCTGGAGAACTCAAGAACTTTATTCATATACAATCTAATGGTGGCATGGATACCTCCACCTCTCCTACTGGTTGAATAATTTGTAATTCATATTTGTCAGCTTTCTTGTTGTCTTTCATTGCAGCGCTCTTCTTGTTGTTGTTGTTCGGTATATATGTATACTCTTACATTTTCGTAGTATTGTTCTATTTATGGATTCGTTGTACACCTGTTAACATAGTCCTCCTGTTACGTCTATGTCAACATTTTTATTTTCATTTCCTCACAAAGATTCTGGTTGTTTAACCTTTGCTCCATGTGGCTCCCTCACTGTTGTCTTGAAGTTCTGGTGTGGTCGGATTCCTGCTCTTTGTACGGTCCATCTTGTTGCGTGTCACCACTACCCCACTTCCCTCGTATATCGCCCCTTCAGGTATGTCTTTTACAGTCATCCCTTTGGATATGTACTGCCTATTCTTCTTTTCTCCTATTCTTCATTCTAGAGATCTTTTTCCTGTTCCCCCTCTTTCTACTCTGTCCTCTTTTCGCTATTGCTACATATTCTTCTTTTCATTTCCACCTCTTCTCCTTCTTCGGCTATATGATGTAGACATACTGTTTTGCATTTTTTAATATATTCGACCTCACCTCATTTAACAGTTAGAGTTATTTCTTGGAATGTAAAAGGTTTTGTTAATCCGATTAAACGGCAGGGAATTATTTGTCACTTAGCTTCCTATACCCCCGATAATGCCCTTCTACAAGAAACTAATCTCAATGATCTTGAATCCCTTAAATTAAAAAGGAATTGGGTGGGTGCAGTTCTATTTTCCCCGTCTACTAATAAGAAGAATAGAGTTGCCATTTTAATTCATTAAAAATTGAAATGTAAGGTTTTATCAGAAGAAAAAGATACTGATGGCAGATGGATCATTGCCAAACTAGTAGTTAACTCAACACCTTTGACTGTTTTTAATGTTTATGGTCCTAATCAACCTGATTGTACATTTTGGCATTTAGTAACAAGTAAATGTATTCAACATAAGGATGACTTATTTCTCTTAGGTGGAGATTGTAATGAGATTATGGATCCATGTCTTGATCGCAAATCCACAGTTCGATTTATTCCTCACAAATCCAATAAACAATTTCTTTGATACCATTTTACAATCACATATTACTGATTCATGGAGACTCTTACATCGAGACACTTTGGACTATTCTTTCTTTTCTCCTCCTCATGCATCTCTTTCTCAACTGGACTATATTTTTCTTTCTCAATCCTTATCTCAAAACATACTGTCCTCCTCAATTGAACCAATAGTTATTTCCGACCATGCTCCCATCGTAACAGACTTTGACTTACTTCCACCTCACACCAAGCCACCTCGTTGGCGTTTCAATTGTGCTCTCCTCTCTGATTCTAACTTCTCTTCTTCATTTCACTCCATTTCTAATGAGTTCTTTCAAATTAATTCTGACCCTACCACTCCTCCTTATATTCTCTGGGATTCCTTTAAGGCTACTGCAAGGGGTTTTATTATTGATTTTATTTCCAGAAAAAAGGCAGTTTCTTCAGAAACGTAAACTGTCCCTAGCACATATAAAACAATTGGAACATCAATTTTACACCTCCTCAGATAAATGTATGTCATCAGAACTTCTTCGTGCAAAAATAGCCTTTAATAAACTCACTACTGACAATGCCTCTTCCATTCTTCTTCGCAGTAGCGCCCGTTACTATGGTGGTAATAATAAATCTGGTAAGCTCTTGGCTAACTATCTCAAATCTTTGGCTTCCCCTATGGTGATGAGCAATTAAAACTCTCTGCATATGTGGATGATAACCTTTGTTTATCTCCAACCCCGAATCATCTATTCCCCCCTTACTATCCGAATTTGACGACTTTTCCTCTGTCTCAGGCTATAAGATTAATTCCGATAGGACTAAAATTCTCCCTCTGCGACAAGCTTCCCAATGGCTTTCCTCAGATCCTTCCCCCTTTTCTCGTCTTTGGCTAAATATTGAACGAAACGCATTATTACTCTTTTCTTTTGGGGAAGTATTGGGATTCTCTGCCAAAACTCCTTATACTTCCCTTCCTTTGTTTAAATATGCTTCTTCTCTCTTAAAATCTTTGCTCTTTCCGCATGCCATCTCGCGCGAGTCATTTCTACATACTCCCATCTGGAATAATTCTCTTATACTTTTAAACAATAGGCCCATTTGTTGAACACCTTGGAGATTAAGAGGTATCATGTGGGTTAATCATCTCTTTGATGGTGTCTCACCTTGTTCTTTCCCCCAATTTCAGCTTTTGTTCCGCTATCCTCACTCTTTTCTACATAAATTTACTATTCTCATGGAGACGATTCTTGATCGCTATTATTCTCTTCCTTCTTTGGCTTCGCAAGTTCCTCAATTCCCTCTTCTTGTTGTTCTTTCTACCCTTCCTAAAGCCTCTCTAATTTATAAATTATTTTCTTCTCCTAACCCGGATCGTGCTAAAACTAAAGTGGAACTTTCTTGGGAAAGAGATTTGGATTGTACCTGGTCTGTTGCTCTTTGGTACGATCTTTGGACAAGGTCTTTGAAAATTTCTCGCTCTGCTTCTCTCACTCAATCTTTATTTTTTCTATATCATAGGCTTTATCTCTCTCCTCTCTCTCTGTCTCGTTTTACTTCCTCCTCTGATTCTAAATGCTTGACCTGTGGCTCTTTAAATGCTGATCTTCTCCATCTATTCTTTCTTTGTCCTACTGTACCTGCTTTTTGGAAAAGAGTATGGTCTTACCTTTCTCGCATTTTCACATTTTCTATTCCTTTTTCACTTATTCATCTCTTTCTGGGCAGATTCTTTAGATCTTCCTCCACACTCACATGGTCATTATGATCTCATGATTGCACTTGCATCCCAACACATTTCTTCCAACTGGAAATCCCTTAACAACATTTCAATACAACATTGGTGGAATTCCGTATGTCATTTTCACAGACTTGTTGTTGTCTTTGCTTCTTCTTGTAAACCAAAACACAATGTGGATCTTTACTGGCTACCTTTTACCACATATTTAGATCAATTAGCTTGTAAGTTGCCCACTCATACTGCCTCAGAGAATTTTAAACCTCCTTGAAGGACTTATACTCTCTCCTTTTTGTTTTACCTGATGTTTTTTGCAGTTTTCCTATGTTACAATGCTTTTATACAATGTATATTATTGTATGGGCGAATGTTTCTTCTCATAGCTTTAATTGTCGTTGTTTTTTATGATATTATCCTGTTGTAGCATTATTCTTTCCTCCCCTCCCTCTCCCCTCCCTATAGCCTTAAAATGCATAAAATGCTTTTGTTTCTCTGATATTACATTAGCAATGACATTACTTCAGACTTTGTTCTTGCATTTTCTCTTTTTTTTTGATAATGTCTACTGTGGTTTATCATTTTTGCTCTTCAATAAAGCTTTCAAACATAAAAAAATAAAATAAAATGTTGACAGGTAAGTCTAGATTTTCTATACCCAACTTCACATAGATGTACCTATGTACATATCTACTCACAGGACTTAAATATGCACTAAGAATAGTACATCTATACGTTCCTGTGGTGTCTTTCACCTATGATAGATAATGCTTTTGGGGTTATATTAGATAATGCTGTAGAGAATGTTATGGCAGTAGAATGTTAAGAAGTAGGTTTTGGAATGTGGGGCAGTTGGAGCTGATCTCCTGGGTCCTTTCTCCCTGTGACCTTTGGCTCCTGATCTGAATTTAATAAATACAAGCAAAACCATTCTACTGGCTGGACATCGTGTCTTCACAGATTGGCGAAGTTTGGACCTGTACATAGTTGGACACTTTTGGTCTCATTTCAAGGTACTGTGAGTTTCTTTGGGTCCAGGGATCATTTAAAACAGCACCTGTATTAGTGGGGTATAAAGTTTCAGCGTCAGATGTTACCCCCGAATCTGTTTGGGATTTGTGGGCTATTCAGCTTCCCCTGGGGTATTTTTATGTTTTTGCTGTGGCAGAGTTTGGCTGAGACATATACTAGTGCAAGCAATAACCAGAGTTAAGACATTAAGCGCAGGCAAGGAGCCACTCCAACTGCACGTTCCTGCAGGGCATGGACTGTTAAGTCCATGCCCTGCAGGAACTGGGGGTGCATGCATACGGAGGGGCACACCATATGCCACCCTGCATGAATTCCTTGGTGCAGAGGCAACAGGGGGCCTTATAGGCCCCCTAAGTTTCCTCACTGCCATATTTTTTCATGATGGGGTCACTGGCATGAAAACTGTGGTAGTGAGGAGACTTCTACAGAACTGCCAGCATACTAGGGGCCTCAGACCGCTGCAAGACTGCCAGGGATCTGGGATACCTGGCGTCAGCAGCAGTAACTTGGCGGTCTAGCTGCCCTACTTGTAATAGGTCGGTCGGACCAATGGTGCGCAGTAGCCACACCGTCAACCTGGGTGGCAGAGAGTTGCAGTAAAGTTTTTAGGCCCCTCTCATGTTTTGCCAACTAGAATTAAGCATTTTATCATGTTGATAGATCATTTGTCCAGGTGGGTGATAGTAAGAAGTGTTCTGAACCCAACACTAGAACAGTCATTTGTTTGTCACAAAACTGTTTGATTAAGGTGTACCTAAGGAACGTTCAACCCACAATGGTGTATAATTCACCTCATCTATAATGATGAGGCTTTCAAGCAAAGTGGGAGTAAAACATTTATGCACACCTGTATATCATCCCCAAGTAAACAGAAAGGTGGAGAGTTTCAATAGGGTGCTGATGGAGTGCATTACATTTTCTATTAAGGCTAATGTTGAATGCTAAGTTGCCATAAGAGAATTAGTATGCGCTTACAGGACAATTCCTCATTTTGTTTCTGATGTAGTAGCATTTGAACTGATGAGGGGCAGGAAGGTTGCATTTTTGTTGAATGCTTTTTGGAAAATGAAGGCACTGGATCAAGAGTGTGATATGGTGGATGTGTCTTGCATTGCCAAGTGCACTGGTGACACATTTAATTGTGAGAGGTGTCACAAGATGCTCAAACAAAAAAGAAACGGAATGCCAATTTTATGGTGGGTGAGTATGTTCACATTAAAGATTGTTTGTTGTTGCAAAAAGGAGGTCGAAATTCATGGAGCCTATTTGCATTTTTAACATAAGAGGTCAGGCTGTGAAAATGGCTAGTGGACAATGGTGGTACATGCCTTGCTTAGCCAAGGTTGACACAACAATCATGTCATTTAGGATAGTCCCATCATGTACATACCAATTACATACATTTTGTCTGATCCATATGACATAACGGTCCTACACAGGTGACCTTTTACCTAGTAGCTTACTTCTGTCTCTTCAACAGCAGACTCGCAGTACCCTATCTTAATCCCTGTACCTGACATGCATAAATATGCCCCCAGGCTTAGCAGATTTATTCTGTATAAAGGTCACCACTTTTTTCATCCATGGCCAACAGCCATCTGTGCATGAGTATGTATGTTTAGAAAAGGATTAGCAAAGGATTAGTAAATGTTTTCAAAACAATTTGATTCAAGAAGAAACCCTGGAGTGACCACTTTAGCATAAAAGACCCTCACTTCCCCATACAGAGAGAGGAGAATCCCTTCCAGGCTGGACTGAGACTCTGCAGGCTGATCCTTCAACAGGAAGAGATCTGACATCCCTTGCGGGGTGCCATCCTCGATGCAGAGACGGAGTCCGTTATTCAGAACCATCAGGTGAGGGGTTAGCACTTCCCTGAGGGATTCTTGACTCCATTAGGATATATATCCTAGCACTTACATACATATGCTTCAGCTACATATCTAGGCTAGGTCCATTAAGGTAGGATACACATCGTAGGAGTACGCCAATTATATTGTTTTATATAATCTGTTTTTATTTATCTTATTAGCACTATGGTAGGAATGTATCTACAATTTACGATATTGGTGGTAGAGATCACATTTTTATGCTCCTGTCTTTTGCTTGTCACAGCTGATATGTTTCACACTAGACTGAAGCTTGACCAATAAATAATTATTGAAACCATTCCAATCGTCAATCTATGTGTTTTTTCTGAGAAAAGTAAGCATGAGTGAATGAGCGAAAGATAGTGTATTTTTTTCCATGATTCCTGAGGAATCAGGGTGGTCATATTCAGTGGTTGCCATAAACTACCTACATGGCTGTAGAACACAGAGGGGTGGTAGTGGCACTGTAGAGCTAGCTGGTCTAATGGCTGACTCACCCAGTGGTGGTGTTCAGAGTCTGTCTGCACACCAAGCCCTCTGCTTAGATCATCCAAAATGTCCAGGTCCTGGAGGTCCTATGAACTACACAACACAACTGTTTTGGAACAGGACAAGCAACGTGAGCATGATCAAAGCAAACAAGGTGAAACAGTATTACAAAGAAGCACAGGGGTAAAATCATTCCTAGCAAGTTTTGTGACTAGTTAAGTTCTGTTTTTCTTTTGTAACGTCTTAGAGGTATGCAAAAACTGTTGAGTATATAATTATATATATTTGTAGTCTATTTTATTTATGAATGATTTGTGTTGTATTTGTACTTTTGTGAAAGGAGGGAGATATGTGGTGTCTTGGGCCTATATTAGACAATGCTGTTGGGCATATATTAGATAATTCTGTAAAGAATGTTGTAATATAGGTAGTAGAATGTTATGATGTAGGATGTGGATTGTGGGGCAGTAGGAGCTGATCTACGAGGCCCTATATACCTATGACCATTGGCTCCTGATCTGTATTTGCTAATTGCAAGTAAAACCATTCTACTGTCTGGACGTCGTGTCTTCACATTTCCTCTATGCATTTACCTTTTGATATTTTGTTCCACGATTTTCTGTCCTCAATATTAGTGTATCATGATATTCTGGGGGTTGATATTCTGTAGTACAGCAATCAAAAAGCATTCAGCCCACCTAATTTCATCCTACAATAGAAAATATTACACAAACCTTATCATGCAGTTGACCACTTACATTTCAGTGCCTACTCAAATTCTTCCCAGGGCTATTTCCTGATGTTGCAAGTTGTGATTACTGAAAAATGCTATGAATACAATACATACATTATGTTCCTGCAAAAGCACAACATTCTGACATATTGCCTTAGAAGTAATCACTGATGATTACGGTATTTGAAAGTGGATGATGCGTGATCGTGGACATCTATGGGATCCATGGTTTACAGTACCGTACCTCAAACCAGTTTCCAGACAGCAAAGGAGGTATAACAGAGCTGCTTCCAGAAACAATGCATCACAGAGAAAGATACTGGGATACTCCATCACAGCCTCATGTGTCTTTATCAAGGGATGTGCATATAGACAAGTGGATATTCTCTGGGGAAGTGACTTGATGTAGATATGAAAAATACAATTTGTCTGTGTGTCCCAAAGGAAGGTAATATTAAAACAACTGAAGAATCACTGAGCAGACATATTGAATTATTGTTCAAGGACAGCAATGTTCTGCATATTTTGAGTACGGCTCATTAGTTGAAATTGACTAAATGGTTTAGATTGACTAAAGTATCATGGGGAAGCCCTCAAATACAGGCAGAAGTATCCTAATATGAGATGCACATGAATATGTTGAAGAGGAACATTGTCTGTTAGGTGATCTTGGGTGTTACATACGTGCAGCTTATGAGGAAATTAGAGGAGTTTCTTGAGAAATAGCATGATTAAGGGTTTATGTTCAATTAAGAGTTTGATTTTTTCACAGTGAATTTTCCTATTGTTTTTCTTTTTATTTGGTAGGCAACTGTTGCCCATTTTGGATGTTTGATTGAATAGCTTTCAAATTTTGATAATAGTTTTAAACTTCCCTATGTGATTTGACTGAGATTCGACTGAGGGCTGAAAGTGATTAGATTGGTTACTTTGGCAATGGTAATACTCTTTGATATTTAGATAATATTGCACTGTATATCTTTATTAACCAGCAGCAATGAATAATATCATACATTAAATACCTCTCCCTGTATATTCGCATTACCTTATGTTGGTAGAAACGATTGAGTATGTTTTCACAAAATAATGATTTAATCTTGAGATACAGTATTACCTTCAAATGTACAGTGTAGCGATGCACCCATGGGTCCATGCGTTGCACCGATGTACAGCAATATTAGTATGGTTTTTAGCACAGAGACGCAGCCTAGTTTTTAGAGTATTGGGATGGTACAAGCATTCCGTTATGTGGATTAGGAACACATGATCTAGAAGCTTTGAAAGAAAATAAGTACAATCTACCATTTGCCTACGCATATAATTTGAAAAAACTAAATGCTGGTTATTTTGTTAATCAGTTTCGACTAATACTAATGAACATTCTCAGAACTCTCACACAGCAAAAATGATTTTTAATATCCCTTTTGGTGAGATGCTCCTGGCAGACGGCAATTGCTCCATTACTAAGAATTTCAATATTGAAGCAAACAGTATGAAGCAATATTTCAGGGTAATAGGTTATTTATAAGAGACTGTGACAGGTGATGAATTTAAATTCAAGTACTGTAGAAGAGAAGAGTTGTTCATTTTAAATAGCATCAAAATGTTAAAGTCAACAAAATAGCACAATAGCATTCCCAAACCATTCTTGAAAAAAATAGAAAATGCAATAGGCACAAAGGGCATAACACGGTTAGAAAATGGGAAAAAAGGATCTGGCAGCATGGTTTTAAGGTTTTAAAGCAAAATGGCAACACAATGTCCACAAAAACAATGGAAATCTATAGTTTACGTCTAGTCTAGGTTCATAACTAAACAAATCACAACCAAAGGCCACACTTGCATCAGAAATGTAAAAAAGAAAAGTTACCAGATAATGAATCTACCACACAGACCAGGAGGTCAGTAATCTTACACACTGGTACACTTGAGCGCATGCAGTCATCCTAGTTCTCTAGGGTCTTAAAATACATTGATGCTGGAGTGTCTTACACAACCCTCTCAAGACAGGGTTTTATGCACCACGTCTCTCCAATCATGGCTCTGGCAGAATTAAGTCTCAAGTGGTCAGCTCAGCTTTCTTCAGAGGAAAGAACCCTACTGAATATTTTCTCCTTTTAACAACAACAGGAGTCCAACCACTAGACCCTTGTACAGCAGCTTCAGTTACTGGGTGCCTTCCTTCTAGTCAGGTTAAGGGAGTTACATACCCAAGATAACCCCTGATCACCCCCTTGGTAACTTGGCAGGAGCAGTTAGTCCTATCTCAGAGGCTATTTGTAAAGCATTTGTTCATACAACACACAGTAACACAGTGAAAACACTAAAAATGGATACATTTGTTTAGAAAAATAACCAATCTTTGTCTAAACAAAACAAGACCAAAATGACAAAAATCCAACATACAGAACTCAAGATATCATTGTAAAAGGTTTAAGCAATTCTGTCTGCAGAACTCTATAGTTGCAGTGAGTTTAGCACAAAGTACTTTTGATGCGTCAAAATCCAAGACAAAAAAACCCAGCCGCAAATGAGGGAAGCATCGGAAGCACAAATAATGCGTTGATTCTAGAGTCCCAGGCCAATGAAGGCGTCTGTTCTGGTGCACACAAGAGAACTGTTGATTCCTTACTGCGAGGCAGCTCCTTACTGTGGAGTGATGCGGGGAAACTTGGCGCACAGGAGCGATGCGTGGAAATCTGGGCATGGTGGAGACAATGAGACATCTGCAGACAGGTGCTTTGTCAATTCTTCCAGCCGCAGACCAAGGATGCGTTGATTCCTTCAGCCATGCAGCAAGGCCTGCACCAGAGTCAGAGCGGGGCTTTTGGAAGTTAGAGACTCAGTGCTCTGAACTCAGGTGTTGTAACGATTTTCAGCCACGCTGCGGTGATGTGCTGTTTTTTCATCTGCACGGCAAGCTTGTGGTGGTAAAAATGATGCATGAATTTTCCCATCTTGAAGCAGCCAAAGCACCTCCAAGTGCCCAGAACTGGGGTTGGCACCACTTGACAGGTCGGAACTCCCAGCAGATGATTTCAGGGGGGCTGCAGATGAAGTCTTTGATGGCCCTGAAACTTCAAACAGGAGGCAAGCACACACATGCCCTTGGAGAACCTTGGAACAGCAGGTTTCAGAAAAGCAAAGTCCACTTCTTTCACTGCCCACAGACAGAAGAAGGAACTGTGGGCCAATCCAGCAAAGCAACACACAGCAAAGGGGCAGTGCTCCTCCTGACAGCTCTTCAGATCATCTTCTTGGCAGAGTCCTCAGTCCAGAAGTGTTCTTAAAATGTGGCGTTACTGGTCCAATACTTATACTACTTTTGGCCTTTCAAGTAGGTTTACTGTGTTGTCACGGACCCAAAGAAAAGCAGGAGTTGTGTCTTGTTCAAGTATCATAGTTCATTGGCCACAGTCTCCGCAGTCTGGCAGCAACTGACAATACTGGAACTGTCCTCCTCAAACACCACACACCACACACCACATTCCACATTCCAGGCAAATAGTTCTGGAATGTGGAATGTGTTACCTCCTTTCCTTACAATTAAGAGAATGAATAGCAAATAAGTCAATGACATTTTCAAAAAGAGAAAAGATAAACAAAGGCAAAAGACCTAAATACAACTTAATTGCGACATAAAGAAGGAAATGAAAATATTGTCCTGTGCAATATGTGCAAAGTAACAAATAACTAATCACGAAATATGATGGACGTAGTGATTGTACGTCTACTCCTTTGTTTTAAAGATTGAGTAACCCCAGTAAGCGTATTGCCTGAGGACCCTCACTAATTTTAGGTTTAGAGGATACATTGTCATTGTTCACTTTCACCACTCTGCTCCTGTTCCACCATTCATGTTTCTCAGTTCTGACAGCAGTTCTAGTGACCACTTCCACTCTATCAGGGGCTCTGAACTTAGATTTTCCTTTGGCAACATGAGTGGGATCTTTCACATTCACACAATGGCCCACATGAATGTTGAAACTGTTAGCTTTGACTTTGTGCGCAGAATCATGCTGGCTTTTCATTGTGGCCCAAAACTTTTCAACTTTAGGTCTTACAATTTTATCCACACCTATCATCCAATCATTTTTCCTTTGACACTCTCTCAACCATGTGGGACATACCCTTGATGTAGGCACACGCCCCCTCATCATTTTGAAGGAGACAAACCAGAAACAGCATTCAGACTAGACCAGCGGGACCAAAAGCGTATTCTAGACAACGGTTCATTTTTTTCTACAAGTCCATTAGCCTGGGGGTGATACAAGGCTATGCGTTTATGTCTTATGGCATTGCTGTCCAAGAAAACTTTAATCTCTCTTGACACAAATTGGACTCTGTTGTTAGAAATAATCTCCTTCAGACAACCATCCCTTAAAAACTAATTTTTCAAAAATGCAATGACACCTGAAGTGTTGGGCTTCACCATGAATTTGACATGCCACAATTTGCGATAATAATTAACAACAACAATGGCAAACCTAAACTTACGTGGCAAGGCACTGAAAGGACCAACAAAATCAATTGTCAATTTAGACCATACACTCTCAGGAAGACAGTGAGGTTGGAGGGGCACGGCTTCTGTTTTCAGACCTTTATCACTAGCAGCACACATGACACATGCGCATACACTTGCTATAATTTCAGCATCCATCCTAGGCCACTGATAACTGTCTCTAATCTTTCTCTTCATGATCGTCTGCCCCAAATGTCTTTCATGACCACATTCTTATCTCTCAAACTAATGGGAGGTTCAAACTAATGGGAGGTACAAACTTGTCTCCTAGAAAATCGCATCACTTTTTTCTCGAGAGAATGCTCATCAGCCACTTTAAGCTTGCAATCCACAGGCAACACTTTCTCTTTAAGGCATCCCCCCAATGACAAATCTCCCCACACACTATTCATCCTTCACTGTTTCATCAATCCTCTCCTGTTCCTTGAAAGAGTTATCTTGACACACATCATTGCTTGCAATTAAACATTCCTCATCGTCTTCCTCCCCATTATCTTGACACTCAGAAATATTGAGAGGAGAACGAGATAAATAGTCCACCCTCGTGTTTTCCCCACTTGATATGTACTTCATATTGAAATTGTATTGTAAATGATTAGAACTTAACCTGGCCAACCTGGGTGTACAATCCTTGATGGCCGTCCCTCCAAGAATGCTGACTAAATGTTTGTGGTCAGTTCTGAGAGTAAACTTCCTTCCTCATAGGAAACATTTGAAATGTTCCATCACCCAGCATCAGCCTAACAATTCTTTGTAAATGACAGAAAATACTTTTTCATTTTAAAGACCTGGCTACAATTGCCACAGTCATTTCAGTGGATTCTTTGAGTTGAGCAATAGTGGCACCCAAACCATCATTGCTGACAGCCATTTACAGTGATAATAAACTCTCTGGAAGGGTGAAATGATGCTAAAACACCTGCGTAAATAATGTCATTTTTAAGTGCTTGAAATTCGTCTTGGCACAAATTGCCTCACTCAAAAGTTTTAATCTTCTTTAGAAGTTCTCTCAAATTAACTGCTTTTGCAGCAAAGTTTTTGATACATTTTGCATACAACTCACAAAGCCCTAGGAAAGATGCTACATATTCCTCACTTTTGGGCGTAGGTGCTTTCATAATAGCATCAACTAAACCAGGCCTGGATTCTACTCCTTTTTCAGAAATTATGTGTCCCAAATATTCATTGTTCTTTCTAGAAAATTCACATTTTTTGAGCTTGACTACAATTCAAATTTTTTGTGAAATTTTCAAAACTTCATGCATACATTTGTCATGACTGACTTCATCTTCACCAGCCAGCAGTGTATCGTCCTTGAAAGTCACTACCGATTTGATCCCCTTCAATAAATTCTCTAGCACACGTCGAAAAACGGAAGCAACTGATGAGAAGCCAAAAGGCCTTCTCTTGAAATGAAACGTTTAAACAGGCGACACAAAAGCCGTAAGGTGTCCAGATTGTAGTGTAGTTCCTATAGTCCCAATAGGCTCTGCGCATTGGAATAATATATTCAGCAGTGTAGACGTAGGACTGAGGTTAACTAGGTCTCTACTGACTATATTAGACTTAAGTGTTTGCCAGCTAGCTCAGAGGTCACTAGAAACTTTCTCGAGTAAGCGAGGAGGAGTTTAACCTCCCTGGATAGACAAGAAGGGATTTAGTTTCTGACAACCATAAAACATGACAACTTTGCTCTCCCTGATTAAGAGTGTATCTCTAGAGTTGTGTGAAAACAAAAGACAGCTATTTCACTCAGTCAAAGGTGCGTACTTAGTTTCACCAGATTGCAGAGAAAAGAGAGACGGGCGTTTTCAATAAAAGGTGTTATTTATTGAGCAGTCTTCTTCCTCATACAAGAGAAATGAATTGCTACAATTGCAATACTTATAGTAAAGTAAAGTGCGTACAGTAAAAGCAGGATTATAAAATAATACTGTAAAAGCATTGATATGGTTTCTTAGCCATATGATACTTTAAAATAGATAAAATATATACATACATATATACATTGACTAATCGTACTCAACTGGTGCTTCTAAATACGCCTACCCCGGTGTACCTGACCTAAGCCTAATACGTGGGAGGGAGTAAGTAAGTAGCAGTTTAAGTTAAGTTTGTTTTGCCAAGAATCTGACTCAAGAATTCTCTGTAAGGGTTTAGTCAGCTCCGTACCTGGGTAATAGAAAGCAGGAGGTCTGGTATCTCTCTCTCAGGACTCGATATCCCAGCAACCCGCGAGGGTAGGCTGGAAACGCCGGAGCTGGATTTCTCGGCAAGAGAAAAGACAGCGTCTTTCTCAGCGCGTCAAAAGGGAGGGCAGCGTCCGTGGGCTCTCGTATCAGCTGGGCTCTAGGAAGTAGATAGCTGCTCTGCTCCAGATTCACCACCGTGTGTTTGCTTAAGGCAGCGTTGGTATATTTATACCTGAAAGGTGCCTGGGGTTGACGTAAGATTGGACATAAGACGTCAATAAAGATGTCACTAAAAACTGGCCGTTCTTACAGTGCTTTACAGGAGTTCTAGGACGAAATCAAAACAATAGCAAGGGGGATTTCCCAGGTTGCTGGAGGCTTGGTTTTGTTTAGAGAACTCGGTGTGCTTACTAGGGGGCCGGAGAAGTAGCCTTGCATAATGTGACAGCATGTGCTATGACTGAATTATGGATATGATTATTATGCCGTTGTATGGATATTATTGATTATAGCCGGACAAGGGCATGAAATGGGAATATCGATTCAGGTTTCCTAGATAACACACTACACCCACTCCATGAATTAATGTCCATCATTACTAAAACTAAGCAATAGTAAACATAAAAGGTGCACGTGTAAATCAACCCACCCCAAAATACATTTTTTTTTTGCATTTGAAATGGTGTATGCGAAATACATGAAATTGATTATAGGTACTGTACGCGTTTCAAGCAGTGTAATCATTCATTAAAAAAGGATGCATATATATATCAGCATGAATGATTTGCAAAATGTACTCATGAAATGGCTCTTAATACAGAAAAAAGGTGCAAGACCATTCCATCACATATAAATACAGTTGCTGTAAATGTGCTAGATGTGATATATTGTCTTTAGAGGTCTTAACATAGAAGCTCTGTTCTCTAAGAATAGTTCTACTTCAAGCAGAGTACATGTGCCAAGAAAAAGGTAAATATTTTGGAATCGGGGAAAAAAAAATATTTTCGCTTTCAGGAGAGAGAGAAAAATATAGTTCCAAATATGTTCAGTAGCTTTTGTTTATCAAAGCCGAAGGCCGAATTCAGAGTTCAGGGAACGCTGTGTACTAGTTTGCTTAAAAGTTATTCTTTTTGTTCGGGGGAAAACATCATTTCAGACAGACTTTCAAAAAAGCAGTCTACCGCTTCAGGTGAAAGTTCGACCAAGTTGGAAAATGCCGCAACTGTGCAGTCGTGAGAATGATTGCTATCATCGATGTATTGATCAGCATTGCTCACAGAAGGTCGTATCTGGTTGATGCTGCTCTCATCTTGCACTTCACTACCCTTTAATCGCAGTGGTGAAGTTTCCACGAATGCCGTCATCAGGATGGGTAACCGCTGGGGACAACACGATGCATGAGCCGTTACAGGACTTAGCAAAGTATCTGTATCCAATGGTACTTCTGATTGTAGTGTGAGACAGACGTCTAACACGCATTCTTCTCCGCACAGCATACATCTTAACACAGGTAAGATACAATTCTGCCAGATGGGTCTGAATGAAAGAAACCAGGTCATATTCAGATCTCTTAGCCGGGCTAATCCAAGGACTTTAGTTATGCGGTCCCGATAGCGTATAGCTAGGATTGTTTCTTCCATTGTTGCTGGAGTCTTGTCTGTGACATGGCTTGCCATAACGAAGCAGGAGAAGCAAAAATAAAATGCCTGCTACGAGTCCCAAAAGGGGTGGTAGGCCACCAAAGACAGAATGGACAAAATTAGGAAAAATGCCCAGAACTGTTGTGAAGGGTGTTAACAGTCCCGAAAAAACTGTCTTAAATACATGCGGGATACCTCCAATATCGTACATATTTAGGATTTGGCTTAACATTTCTGCGAAATGTAGGGGACAATTTGCTGATAAAAGTGTATGTATCTCTGCCGTTGTCCTTGCGACTTGAAGATCATACGTTTCTTTTGATGATGTCAAGGGCACAGTTGTCTGCAAAAGGACAGACTTTATTCTGCTTAAAGTATCAATTCGAATAGAAGAGATATTCAAAATGGGCCAAATGTTTTCCTCCCTGTCTGGAGTGCTGTTTGGAAACAATACTTGCATGCAGCAAGTGACCATGGATGAAACGCTTACTAGATAAGCTTTTCCTGGCACCAAGCCACAACATCTGTGGTCCACTATTAGAATGTAGCTCCCGTTAGAAAGCCGTCTAAAAAATGGCTCTATTCGAGTTGCAGGTGTGCCATGCTGGTGGCATGAAAAGTTATTTGAAGTCCCCTCACAGGCCCCATGTAGGTTTATACCCTGACACAGAAGTATACCACTTAGTGACCTTTTACAATTATCACCACTAAGAAATACATTCTGTCCTTTTTCACTATAACATATGTGTGTGTAAGGTAATTTCCATGATGACTTAATGTATTCTTTACCCAACCTTTCTTACTGGCCTGCTCGTATATACTCTTGGCAGTATTTAAATTGGAAAGTAGTTATCGGAATAGTTATGATTCCGTGTATTATCCATTCAATGACAGGTCGTTCTGACATTGTCAATGGTAATCTCTCAAGTTCTTCAATGCTCAGAATTGTATATTCCGCTCCTTTTTGTGCCAAGCTGATTTGTGTATCAGTAAGGTTAAAGATAGAGAATAATGACGTTGTGTTGATTAAACGCCAAGGCACGTAGCCTGAACGCGAATTTTGTAACGTCCAGCCAAGCTGTACAATAGAACGTAATTGGGACTGTCTATGTTGTAACATTAATAAGTCCTGTTCTATTATATCTATCTATCTGGAAGCCAGAGTCATTAACCCATTGTCCACAACAGAAAGTGATTTTTCCAAATTAATACGGTCAATTTCCCGTATTTTTTCTGCTGTTTGAATTTGCATTATTTTCCAAGCTTCGTTGTAAGCTGCATATATACTGGCCGCTATGAAACGTTTTTGACGCAGCACCTTCTTTAGGTAAAGTCAAGTGTTGCTTAATTTCTGCCAGTGTGGATGTCTGTAGCCATTCGAGGCAGAGTTTTCCTACACTGTATGTTGTAACTATCCCTAGATGTTGTCTCTGGGAGTATCTAGGGTCTGGCCTGGTCAATTTTAACCCCTGTATTTTGTTCAGTAATCTATCTTGACAGTTATTTCTGTCTGTGGGTCAGATCAACCATTTCTTCCAATCAGGATGTGTTCTGTTTTGGTTAAAAATATGGGATACGTCTATCTCAACATCTGTAGTGCTATTACTGTCAGGTGTTGGTTTTGGAATAGACGGTTTGTTTAAGTCTTTAATTTTGGCTAGGCCAAGACAAGTTGTCTGTTGAATGGTATCATTCAAGAATATAATTTGTTCTGGGATCATGCAGGCTCTAAATAATGATTCTATACCTTGGACCTGCCAATCTTTGGTACCCCAGATGGTTTTTGTTTCAATATTGTTTTTCCAAAAATCAAAACCAAATGTAGTCATTTTTTCAAAAAATGTTTCTGAATAGATTAATTTAGTGTTTGTCAGCATGGTTTTCATTCCTGTCTTATTTAACAGTTTGTAATAAAACGTTTCTGCATCACTTGTGTTAAACCCTGAGAAGTATGGGAATTTATCCCCAAAAAATTTTGAACTGCCTTTTGGTGGAGTTGCACAATGTTCCCATTGATTATAATTAAACACATTTCTAGGTTGAGCAGATTTAGGCAAATAATGGTTACCATAGTGATTGTAGCAGTACATCTGTTCATAATTTGATGAACCCTGTAAATAATCATGTTCTGTAAATTTTGCTGACAAAACTAAGTCTGACATCATATCATTAATACTTTCAAAGTCCCAATCATCAGAGAATGTGCTCGGTTTTACAAAGTCACTTAATGAAACCTTGAATTGATGTGGATACTTCAAGAGCTCGACCGGGCCATAAATTTCATAATCTGTTTTGTCCCAAGCTATCCCACCTGGTATTAGATTGGCTGTGAAATTTACTGATGATAGTTCTCTTTTCTCAATGTGTGATGACTTGTGTGGCTTTAGGACCAAGTTGATGTTCTGACTTGCTGTGTCCATTGTACTAAATTTTCCCTCAATGAAATGTCCCAAGCACAGTACCATGATGAGCCAAAGCAGGAGGAAAAGTACTCCTAGCACAAACCAAAATTCAATCCATGGAGAAATCAGATAGGTTTCTTTGAGTTGATGAAAGAGTTCTTTTGCTTTGTCTTTAAAAGTCTTTGTTTCTGTTGGCTGTTCCTCAGGTTCGCTTGGATCCTCAGAAAAGTCATCGAAATTGATGAAGTGGCCTGATGCAGTTCTGTCAATTGTTGGAATTGCTTCTGGATTCTCATTTGCTTTTGGAATTTTCTTTGTTTCATTAGCATAGTCTGAGGCTACATCATTGTAGACAAGTGTTTCTTGACGAGCTGTTGCAATTTGGGTTTTAAGAGGTGTAAGTTCCATGGCTTTGTTACATAGTCCTTGTTCATTCACTGTAGCTTTATCAAATGTGATTAGTCTCTCAGTTTGAACCTCTTGTTTTGTAGCAAACTTTGGCGTTCTGCTATTTCTTTGGAGTCCACTTAGCCTACTACTTATTGTTGGCCACATGATTGTGGTTTAACCAGGTCGATGGATACAACTCGGTTCTCCTTTTTACCAGCAAGGGGCGGTAGTACAACTGATCTTGTTCCGTTGACAGCTAAGACAGGTACTGCTTTTCTGTAAGAAGGCCAAAATTCCTTCTTCACCGCGATCTTCTCTCTGACCAGATCCCCAATCTTTGGAATCCAGACAGGCCTTGCTGGGACAGGTGGTTTCTCTTCAGTGGCTTTTGGCTGGTGTTTTAGCTTTACGTTGCTCAGGTCTTTTCTTGTTTCATTTAAGTCCTGTAAAATAGCCAAACGATCTTTGATATCAAAGCATTTTCCTTCTACCACTGAAGTCTGACTATCAAGGTCCTGAATATGCATTCTAGTACCGAACAATAGTTCTTACGGACTGAAACCTTTTAGAGAATTTCTTGGCAGATTGTTAAGACTACGTTGGACACTTGTTAAATGTTGGACCCACCCAGTACCCGTACCTAATACCCTCGCCATTATAGATTGCTTTATGTCTCGGTTTTTTCTTTCCACAATCCCGTTTCCCTCAGGATGGAAGGGACAAGAATACCGCAATGCGATGCCCATGCTGGTCATGGCCTCCTTATAAGCTCGAGAGCTAAAAGCAGGACCCTGGTCAGAATGTAGCATGCCAATTGCGTATGTGCCGATATAGACTCGCAAATCTTTTATAACAGTTCTGGCGTCAGCCGAGCGCTGGGGTCTACATTTTAAGTGAATCTAATCTTAAATAACATACATAGGGACGCATGTTTCCTGTTTAATCATGCGTATAGATCGCCTTATGCTTTCTACTAGGTGTTCTGGCACTACTTCAGCCGGTTCGCCACTGCGATCTCTGTTGCAGTTCTCACAAATTTTTTACAAATTTGTGATTATCCACGCTCATTCCCGGCCACCAGTATTCTGATTGTAATTCTGTCAGAGATTCCTTGATCTTTCGGTGCCCTAGACCTTCACCCATTTGTGCGTCTGCTATTAGCAAGACTCTCCTGTTCGTGTTTGGAATTACTCTATCCCCCACTCCAGGGATTCGAGCAAAAGGAACGGAGTTTGCATCGATTATGTATGTATAATTGAGTGGATAATTCACGGGTAATGCTGCACAGTCGCTTTTTAAAGACGTTTTTACCGCCAGCATGGTTTCCCCGTCTATGTATTTTTCTGAACGCTTTTTTGTGGCTACGGAAGCCGGATTAGTTGCTTCCGCTGTGGCTGTCTCAGCCAATGAATTCCCTGCAGCGTGAACGCCATCACGCTGATGACTCAGTGTATGTATCACGTGAGTCTTTTGTAGTTCTTTCTGTAAAAGAACTACTTGTTCCCAAAGCGATTTTTGCTTAATTGTGGCACCTGTGTCATCTTTGTAACTGTTTTCAACCCATTTCTGCAAGTCTTCATTGTATGATTTGACGCAGGAATGCGAATCGCACACTATTAGTGTCGGGAATTCGCGATCGGCAATGTCGAGCGCCATGTTTAAAGCTATTAATTCAGTTTGTTGACCTGAATTGTCTTTTACAGATTGTGACATTGTGACCAGTGGCATCAATTTACGTCCGCGCCACCGGCATTTGACAACCTCGCACGTAGCTTTATAAGCTTGTTTTCCCCAAACTGAGGGTTCTGCATAACTGTTTGTGTATATTACGCAGGCGTAAAGTTGTATAGGCAGAATGTCGATTGGCAGAGGATATTCTCTTTCATATGTTAGATATTTCAATTTTTTCATTTCCGGGTCAAAATAGTATTTCACTTTTTCTGTAGCAAGAGAATTTTCCCATTGTATCCATTTTGGATCTAATGCCACAGTAGTTAAGTTACATGGGCGTGTTAATGCCTCGAAGGCTGATTCTGCTGTTAAAACAGTAATCCGTCTGCCTTGGGCCTGGGCTCTTTCTTTTGCTACAGCTGTTTGAACCACATTTACAGCATTTTTCGCAAGACTGAATGTTTTTTCAGCTTGTGAGTACAAGTGTGATTTGTATGCTATTGGTACCTTTTCTTCCTCATTAGAGGTCAGGTACGTGGATCCGCATCTTCCTGGGATGACTCGGATTACAAGGTTGCGTGTGTTATCGCGAGTTTGCAATTTTGTTTTTGCTAACATGTCTGTTTGTAATGATCTCAAAATTTCTGTGTGTTTTTGAGTCCAATTGATTGGATTAAAATCTGGTCTTATTAGTTCATAGAGAGGTTTAACTCTCTCTGCATAATTTAGCATGTAAGTTCTTCCGAAATTCAGGAAACCTAGTATTGATTGTAAGTTTTTCAGCGTTTTTGGTGCTTGGATTACAGCGCATTTTCTAAGAAATTGTCTGCCAGGCTTTTGCCTTCACTTGATATTTCATATCCTAAAAACAGGACAGTTAGATGGGCAATTCGTGACTTTTTAAAGTTGAATTTGTAACCCTCTGCTGCGAACCCAAGTATTATGGTGTTCACTCTTTTCAAGTGAGTATCCAAGTCATCATCTGTTAGATAGATGTCATCGACATAGGATAATGCCTCATCATAATACATTTGTAGTAATTCTGTTACTCTTGCTGAGAATAATTCTGGGCTATTCTTGAACCCCTGTGGGAATCGACAGAATTTTTTCTGCGAGCCCATTATTGAGAAGGCGGTCAAATACCTGCTTTCAGGTGCATTGTTTTGACAAAAGAATCCATTAGAAATGTCTAATGTTGTTTTGTATTTTTTGCGCACGATGTTATTAATTAGTGCTGCACTGTGTGAGTTTTGTACTGCAAATGTCTTGTAACATGAGTTAAGGTGTCTGTAGTCCAAAACTAGACGATATGAATCATCTGGCTTGGAGACAGGAAACAAAGGATTGTTCATTTGTGAGGTGCATGTTTCAATCACCCCCAGGTATTCAGGTTTATCTAAGATCTCCCTGGCCTGTTTTTTAGCTTCTTGCTTAATTGGGTACTGCCTTTGTGCAGTTGGTTGACATTTTAATTGGATTTTGTGAGGAGGAGAGTCCTCATCCCATCCTACATGATTTTTATATAATGCAGGAGCTCGGGCTACTGCCCACTTTCTTGCAAGTGTATATTTTTTATGAATTGGAATGTGATTTGAGAAGGCAGGCATAATCATTTCTTTGCCATGAGGGCACTCCCTGACAAACTCTGGTGGCCAGTCTTTTTCAGCTAAAAGGATGTCATAGCCTTTGGAAAGGTTATCCCAAAATAGACCCCTTACTTTCCTAGTCTTATCTCCCTCTATACGTAATGTTATCTCATATATTTTATGAGGTTTGCTAACTCCTGCAGTTTCCACCTGAATGTATTCATTCGTGTCCACTGTCTCCAGATGATTCATCAGGATCTTGCGAGCTATGGTCACTTCTGCTGCGCTGTCTAGCACTGTCTGGGCCCACTCTCCGTTTTTCAGCTGTGTCCTCAGTATCCTCGGCATGTTTGACTATTTTAATGCTTGCTACCTTCTTTCTTGGAAATTGTATTTTTTTACTTTGATGAGCAGGTTCTTTGTCTTTGGACTTGACGTGCTCTTCCCTTTGTTCTGATCGTCCTCTTCTTTCCAAATTCTGCGCGGAAGTCTGAAAAGATCGAGAGGGACGTGTATCAATATCTTGATATCTATCAGTTTCTTTAGATTATCCCTATTTCTAAGGTTTTATCTTTTCTCAGAGGTCTCCCTCTGGGGAGACTTGTGTCCTTGGTCCGGAGATCTTTCTCTCCGCCGAGGAGACCTTCCTCTGGACTGGAATCTTTTTTCTTTGGGAGTGGATTGTTTATTTCCATCCCAGCTCTTTTTTGGAGTGTTTAGATTATTTTTAATAAATGTTTTTTCAGGATTTTCAGTTAGTTGGGGTTTTACTGGTTTCCCACCCAAACTATCTCTTCCTAGTTCTTCATAGGATTTTTCTATGATTCTGGCAAGTTCAAATGGCTGTTCTGCTATGTCTGTTTCTTTCAATTTCTGGAGGAAAGGTATATCCTCCGTTGCCAATTGAACCAACTCTCTATATGCCTGTGTTAATTCTTTTATTTTAACTAAGAGTTCTTCACTTGACATTTTTTCAATGTCTGGATGTTGTGTGTAGCTGGCTAGAACCGGCCACATTGCTCCTGGTCTACCTAGTGGACCGAGCCTGGTGATGTTATTATTATGTTTTAGGGCGCCTTTAAACCAGAGCAGGTGCTCTTGGTATTTTAATGGGATTTCCACCTCCTCGAAAGGGGTGTACTCTTCCGGAGGTTCCTCTATTTTGTAATAGTGGAATTTGTGTGTGACAGCGTTTGCTGCTGGAAAGTTTATCCATGAATAGAATACCTCTGTCTGCCGATATTCATATGCCTCAATTACGAATATGACTGTACCACCTCTCGATGTCAGTCCATTCTCTATAAGTTTAAGAGTTATAGTTTTTCTTATGTTGACCGGAATGAGTATTGCATTCGGGTCGGTCTGTAGGAGACTAGTGTCATCCTCTAGGAGCTGAGCTGCTATTCTAGATGTCTCCCTCTCTTCTTCAGTTTCTGAAATTTTTACGGACAGAAAAAGGTTTTTGTTGCAGATCAGGTTTTCAAGGAAACAAAGATTAGGTGCACAATATTTTGGAACACTGTATCCTTCAACGTTGAATAAACCAAAAACTATACATAGAAATCTCTTCCTACTAAGTTTCGGTCGATTTTAACCTTTGACCCACTCCAACGTCTTTGGAGTATTTACGGGAGAAAGGGTCTGTGTGAAAAAGCACGACTGAGTTACTCTAATGTCTTGCGTTAGATTTATCGCCTTACCAAATGTTGGGCGCCATGTAGTGTAGTTCCTATAGTCCCAATAGGCTCTGCGCATTGGAATAATATATTCAGCAGTGTAGACGTAGGACTGAGGTTAACTAGGTCTCTACTGACTATATTAGACTTAAGTGTTTGCCAGCTAGCTCAGCGGTCACTAGAAACTTTCTCGAGTAAGCGAGGAGGAGTTTAACCTCCCTGGATAGACAAGAAGGGATTTAGTTTCTGACAACCATAAAACATGACAACTTTGCTCTCCCTGATTAAGAGTGTATCTCTAGAGTCGTGTGAAAACAAAAGACAGCTATTTCACTCAGTCAAAGGTGCGTACTAAGTTTCACCAGATTGCAGAGAAAAGAGAGACGGGCGTTTTCAATAAAAGGTGTTATTTATTGAGCAGTCTCTTCCTCATACAAGAGAAATGAATTGCTACAATTGCAATACTTATAGTAAAGTAAAGTGCGTACAGTAAAAGCAGGATTATAAAATAATACTGTAAAAGCATTGATATGGTTTCTTAGCCATATGATACTTTAAAATAGATAAAATATATACATACATATATACATTGACTAATCGTACTCAACTGGTGCTTCTAAATACGCCTACCCCGGTGTACCTGACCTAAGCCTAATACGTGGGAGGGAGTAAGTAAGTAGCAGTTTAAGTTAAGTTTGTTTTGCCAAGAATCTGACTCAAGAATTCTCTGTAAGGGTTTAGTCAGCTCCGTACCTGGGTAATAGAAAGCAGGAGGTCTGGTATCTCTCTCTCAGGACTCGATATCCCAGCAACCCGCAAGGGTAGGCTGGAAACGCCGGAGCTGGATTTCTCGGCAAGAGAAAAGACAGCGTCTTTCTCAGCGCGTCAAAAGGGAGGGCAGCGTCCGTGGGCTCTCGCATCAGCTGGGCTCTCGGAAGTAGATAGCTGCTCTGCTCCAGATTCACCACCGTGTGTTTGCTTAAGGCAGCGTTGGTATATTTATACCTGAAAGGTGCCTGGGGTTGACGTAAGGTTGGACATAAGACGTCAATAAAGATGTCACTAAGAACTGGCCGTTCTTACAGTGCTTTACAGGAGTTCTAGGACGAAATCAAAACAATAGCAAGGGGGATTTCCCAGGTTGCTGGAGGCTTGGTTTTGTTTAGAGAACTCGGTGTGCTTACTAGGGGGCCGGAGAAGTAGCCTTGCTTAATGTGACAGCATGTGCTACGACTGAATTATGGATATGATTATTATGCCGTTGTATGGATATTATTGATTATAGCCGGACAAGGGCATGAAATGGGAATATCAATTCAGGTTTCCTAGATAACACAGTACAAGATGACCCCCCAAGCTCAACCAGATGGTAAGCGGATGCCAAGTCGATCTTGGAAAACACCTTAGCACCTGCAAAAGTGCTAATAATTTTCGGAGTAAAGGTTGGGAATCTACCCAAATCGCCCTGTTAAGACTTCTAAGGTCTATGCAAACTCTCAACTGACCATTCTTTGTCCTTGTTATCACCAAGGGAGATAACCAAAGAGATGATTCAGTGGGCTTAATCACGCTAGGCCTGGGCGTAGTTCGCAGGGTTTTGCTAACTCCGTGAAGTGACAAAAATACTCTGCCAGGTTCCGCAAGGTGCGGAGTGCAAACTGCCATTCGCGCTGGACTTCCTTTAGCTTGGGTAAAAATTCTACCCAAATGGCAGCTTGAGCTTGCGAAGTTACCATTCAAGAGAGGGGAGAAAAATCTGCTGCACTACGCAAAGGGGAGTTTTCTGCATTTCACTTGTTCCACAGAGCGCGGAGTGCAGAAAACTCCACAAACTCCACGAACGGAGCGGAGTTCACCACTCAGGGCTAATCTTCACACATGTTTTTGAATATATATGCCAAATCATCACAAACACTGAGCAGTAAGTTCCTTAATTTATGCTTGATTATAGTGATGCCACTTTGGACCTTGATCTTATGATTAATCCTTCCCAACTTGTCACCGAAAACTGACCCAAACAAACCGGTCCACTTCGCCTTGGGGTCAAATTCACCAGGAACTTGATCAGTCGGAACCCCATCTGTGACCAAGGAAACTTGAACTTTCCTTCCACGCCTCAGTGTCATGCCAAACAAACCCTGATGATACCATCCAAGAATGTTTACGCCTTTCTTGGCAACATACACCTTACCAAAATTTGTTCTGGTTCTAAACCTCAAATGACTTTCAAATATCCAGACAGTTCAATCTTCCTCTCACATATGTCACAGGATTCCTATCAGGTGGAAATAGCTTCCTGTCACCGCATACCTCCTGGAACAACTCACCAGTCACCATCGTCCTCCTGGCACCTGAAGCAATCAATAATCTCATCACCGTTTCGTCAACAACAATATCTTCATATGGATCAACATAATTGGATTCCCCACCTTGGACAACCAACACCAAGGGCCATATCTAGGTAATTTACATTTACCGATTCTAAAATACTGAATTTTACCGATTCGCTATTTTAGAATCGGTAAATAGTATGTAGAAAAAAATTTGGTACATTTTACCGCATCGGTAAGATTCGGTATTTAAGAATCGGTATTTACTGATTCGGTAATTCCCATTCATTCCTATGGGCCTGGAGGCCCAAAGGAATGAATGGGAAGCCATTCACTATTACCGATTCGGTAAATACCGAATCAGTAATAGGGGGCACATATTCAAGGGTGGCAGGGTGTCACATTGACACACTGTTGCTCCCCTGAATCGTGCATGTGTGCACATGTGGCGCACATATATGCCCTAAGGGCATGTATGTCTGCCACATGGCACTGTTACAAAAGAAAGCACAAAATTGCTTTTGTAAAGGTTTTCGATATTTACCACCAACTTGGAGTTGGTGGTAAATAACAAATCCTTAAAGAACATAAGCACTCTTAAATGTACTTCCTACATACCATTTACAGATTCGGTAAAAATAATGATTCGGTAAATACAGAATCGGTAAATACCGATTCTCTATTTACCGAATCATCACCAACATCGGAAATGGCTCACTGCTGGTCGGTAAGCCTGAAATGTACCGAATCTCGGGTTTACCGACCGGTAATTAGCCACCTATATTGGGCCCCAAGTCTTTTCCCATGACCTGTTCTTCCTCTGAACTGCAACACAACTCACTGTCCAATATACTGTTGACCTTATCCTTGATTGTCTGACAAACTATGGCAACATGCCCCATTTTACCACACATTCTGCACTTAACATTTCTCACTGGACATGTTGACCATTAAGATCATGATTAGAAAATCAACATCTTAAGCAAATATTTTTCTGACTGAAGAATCCCCCTTTAGACTCTTTCCTCTTTGTAGTTTTCTTATTTTGCACATTTTATGTGGACTGCCACTTTCATTCACCACCGACATGCCACTTGGTTCCTTACGTGTCAATTATTTACAAGACTTGCGAGAAACCTCAAAACATGGAAAGTCTCAGACAAACTCAGATTTTTCATAGTTAGTAGTTTCTCCTGAACTTTTTTTATCCCAATGGCATACAACTATCTGGTCACAGAACAATTGAGATGTAAAATTATCAAACTCACATTCAGCAGCCAGCAATAGATTCATCCTGCTGCTTCTCTCTTGAAAAAACTTGTGTCCATCACCTATTAGGCCAAGTTTTACAGCAAATTGTTTGTCCAGTTTTTTCACAGCCCACTGATACTTATCAATGTCCTCATCAACTTCTTATAATTCAAAAAGTGACCCCCAGAACCCAAATTATGCTCCAACATAAATCTTTTCCATTCTGGGCAATGCCAATTTCCCTCAATGGCTCCCAAGTATTTAGTGAAAGCCCTGTACCAATTTCTCCATTGATTAGATGGGTCACCAGGTGATTGGAGAAAGGGGGTGGAGCATTAACACTTTGCATGGATGAACACCCAGGTAGTAACTTCGAAATACCCTAAAACAAAATTGATTTATCCAAATAAACATGTACATATAATAATATGATAGATAATCAAATAAACTTTTCAGAGCCGGGAGAAGCTGTCTCTTAGAGCAACAGGCAAGGCTACTCTGCTTGAAAATGTACGTAGACTGTACATTATTTGTGTGCATATCACAGATGCATTGATCTGAAGTCACTTGATGCTCTTAAAGTTTCTTTTGATATCGGAACTACACACAACATGTGTATGAATCACAGATGTAAAAAGATGGACTTTGCATGGATTAAGCCAATATGCAGGGATGTAAACATCTGTTAGTTTACTGGCTGACAAACTCAAACCAATAAGGCTGCTGACATGCCTTGCGTCTCAGTAGAACACGCTTACACTGAAAGAGTGATATGCCATAACATTGCCACAAAGAAGCTCAGTGAAGTGATGACAGGAACTTAGATGCTGGAGCGTTGCTCAGGATGATGAATTTGGTAGACATCAGATGACGAGTCAGTAAGTGTGTGAGCCCCGCTCCGAGAATGTCATGCTATAATCTTTGCACACACCACACAGGCAGTATCCTGTGTCCACAGCAAAAGCCAGCTTACGCTTAGGTACACTAAACACTTTCTTGCTGCGTTTACCTTGAGAACTCTTTTTATTAGTCAATATGGCACATCCACAACCGTACAAGCATTCTCAAAACTGGCCTGAACATCGTCCTCTGTAAAGTAGTTGCCTCATCTGTATGCAGCAGGAACGTTGGCTGTAATGCCTCCAAAAACACGTGGGTTCCTCTCTGTGGCCAAATCATTGCCAAATTGTGGTGACATAGCCCAAAGAAGAAGCTGGAGTCGTGTCTTGTTCAAGTATCGTAGTTTATTGGCCACTGTCTCCGCAGACCAGCAGCATCTGACAATACTGGAACTGTCCACCTCAAACCCCACACACCACATTCCGCATTCCGGGCAAATAGTTCTCAGTTGTGGAATGTGTTAGCTGGGACACCACCACACATACTTCAAAGGAAAGTCTTTGTTGGCCACAAGATCCTGCCTTTCCCTTTCTTAGCTCCAGACACACTACAGGGGGGAGATAGCATTGTTAGAGGACAGTCACAGCCCTATTCAGGTGTCAGGTTACAATTCCTCCTACCACTATAAATCAGGAAGACCCATCAGCTTGGTAATGGGCAATTAGGATTTGCAGGGCACACCTCAACTCCCTTTGTGTGGCTGTCTAGAGTGAATACACAAACAGCCCCTGTCAGACTAAAACCAGAAGGCGATTCCACAGGCAGGCAGAGACACAGAGTGGTAAAGCAAGACAATGCACACTTTTTAAAAGTGGCATTTTCAAACACGCAATTTAAAAACCAACATCACTAAAAGATGCATTTTCAAATTCTGAGCTCAGGGAGTCCAAACTCCAAATCTCTAGCTCTTTCCAATTGAAAATTACACTTGTAAGATGTTACAAAGCAGCTCCAATGATAAACAATGGGAGAGATAGTCTCTGCAATAATAAAACCAGACATTGGCAGTATATCACTACCAGGACATGTAAAACACAACAGTACATGTTTTAACTTTAACATACACTGCACCCTGCCCATAGGGTTACCTTGGGCCTACCTTTGGGGTTCCTTACATGTAATAAAAGGGAGGGTTTGGGCCTGGCTGGTGGGTGCACTTTCTAGGTTGACATGGCAATTTAAAGCTGCACTGGCAGACACTATAGTGGCAGGTCGGAGACATGGTTATTAGGCTAGTTATGTGGGTGGCACAATCAGAGCTGCAGGTCCACTGTCAGCATTTGATTTACAGGACCTAGACACACACAGTGCACTTTACAAGAGACCTACTGGTAAATCAAGTATGCCAATCATGGATAACCATTTATTATCACAATTTGCACAGGGAGTACTTGCACTTTAGCGCTGGTCAGCAGTGGTAAAGTGCCCAGAGTACAAAAACCAGTAAAACCAAAGTCCAGCACACAGTAAAAAATATAGGAGGTAGAGGCAAAGACAGGGGAAATCAGGCCAAGGATGCCAGGTCAAATAGTTGATAGTACCATTTGTTATTAATTTCCAACAATCTGACTAATTTTAAAACCAAAAGATACTCCAGTGTAGGAACACATAGTCAGGTAT
Organism: Lissotriton helveticus; assembly: GCF_964261635.1. Taxonomy (NCBI): domain Eukaryota; kingdom Metazoa; phylum Chordata; class Amphibia; order Caudata; family Salamandridae; genus Lissotriton; species Lissotriton helveticus. The sequence goes on along the minus strand of NC_136059.1, from coordinate 2,099,862,064 downwards.
TACGGTTGGAATCTAATCAAGGCAAAGACCTAATCCTAGTTAACTTTTATAATAACAATTTTGATGCCTCCAGGGGAAATATCCTACTCCCGCTGGAAAGTGAAATCAAAAGAGCACTTGGATCCTCAGGTAGAATGGCAGTAATCCTTTGGGTAGGCAACTTTAATATCCAGCCCTGCCCTTTAGCGATGGGTAATTCTTGTGGTTTCAGGAAAGAGATGGGCAATAGTAATATGGCAGACAGCACGGACTGTTTGCATTTTCCACACTGTAACTATGGCACGTTACTAAACAGCCTGTTAGCTAAATTTGACTTAGATTTGCTTAGTTGCAATAAAAACAAGTTCAATTGTACTTGTCCTACTTTCACAGGTAGGAATGCTAACACCAATATCGACCATATTCTGTTGTCCAATTTTAGTGAATACACTAACCTGTGGGTCAGGGAAGGGGTCCTTAGCGATCATAATAGCATCACGTTGACCCTGCTGGATTGGGGAGCAAAGACACCCACCAAGGAATTTTGTTCCATGGACATAGCCACTACGAGACCGAACGGCCCAAGGATTAAATGGGCCGGAATCGACCCAGCAAAAAAACACAAGGAGGTAGTAGAGCAATGTAGAAACGAGATCACCTCCTGTCTTGGAGAAGCCCTGAATCATGCAACTCTGCTCTCAAGTTTTATCAAGATAAATACTATCATAGAAGGAATATTCACTAAGAAACAACCTAAGACCAGAACTATCAGGTTGGGCTGGTTTGATAACAACTGCACGCAGTCCCTCCACGCACTCAAAAAGGCACTAAGTAATAAACCACGCAATAAAACTAACATCAAAACACTGCGTGTTAATTACAAGGTGGCCCTTTCCAACAGGAAAAAGGCTCTACAAGAAGAAGCATGGCATAATCTAAACCTAGCAGCAGAAACACAAAATAGTAAACTTTACTGGGAGACTATCAACAGTCCCTTTCTGAATACAGAGGGCATCCCAGAATTAACATCTTACGTTACTTGTAACGCGTGGGTAGAACACTATACAAACATCTTCAATCCTGAACAGAAGCCTTTAGAAGCTTCGACCCACGAAGTCTCCGCCTGGCAGCCACTACCACTGGGAATAAGCCTGGACGAGGTTTATGAAGGCCTGTTACATAGTAAACGATTCAGAAAAGGGGGTGGTGATGAACAGAGTGTCTGAATTAAGCAGACCACTCTTACCCAGTCCAAAGATCAGGGCTTGATCCATCACCGTTATTTATCTCACTGCCCCATCCCAGCGCAGAACCTGGCTATATGCAAATTAGTCTGTCCCTGGCCCAGTGCATCATCGGAACAGGGCAGACCAAACTACCAAGCCAATTCTTCACCAGAAAGGAGACAAGCTACCGGGGACCGGTTTCTGGCATTTCAGCCTCTTCGGCCCGGCTTGCTTGAATCCTGATGGAGCAGTGAGAAAGGGACTCATGTCTGAGTATACCCTGCCACACCTATAGTGGCCAAAAACGATTCAGAAAAGGGGGTGGTGATGAACAGAGTGTCTGAATTAAGCAGACCACTCTTACCCAGTCCAAAGATCAGGGCTTGATCCATCACCGTTATTTATCTCACTGCCCCATCCCAGCTCAGAACCTGGCTATATGCAAATTAGTCTGTCCCTGGCCCAGTGCATCATGGGAACAGGGCAGACCAAACTACCAAGCCAATTCTTCACCAGAAAGGAGACAAGCTACCGGGGACCGGTTTCTGGCATTTCAGCCTCTTCGGCCCGGCTTGCTTGAATCCTGATGGAGCAGTGAGAAAGGGACTCATGTCTGAGTATACCCTGCCACACCTATAGTGGCCAAAAACGATTCAGAAAAGGGGGTGGTGATGAACAGAGTGTCTGAATTAAGCAGACCACTCTTACCCAGTCCTAAGATCAGGGCTTGATCCATCACCGTTATTTATCTCACTGCCCCATCCCAGCTCAGAACCTGGCTATATGCAAATTAGTCTGTCCCTGGCCCAGTGCATCATGGGAACAGGGCAGACCAAACTACCAAGCCAATTCTTCACCAGAAAGGAGACAAGCTACCGGGGACCGGTTTCTGGCATTTCAGCCTATTCGGCCCGGCTTGCTTGAATCCTGATGGAGCAGTGAGAAAGGGACTCATGTCTGAGTATACCCTGCCACACCTATAGTGGCCAAAAACGATTCAGAAAAGGGGGTGGTGATGAACAGAGTGTCTGAATTAAGCAGACCACTCTTACCCAGTCCAAAGATCAGGGCTTGATCCATCACCGTTATTTATCTCACTGCCCCATCCCAGCTCAGCACCTGGCTATATGCAAATTAGTCTGTCCCTGGCCCAGTGCATCATGGGAACAGGGCAGACCAAACTACCAAGCCAATTCTTCACCAGAAAGGAGACAAGCTACCGGGGACCGGTTTCTGGCATTTCAGCCTCTTCGGCCCGGCTTGCTTGAATCCTGATGGAGCAGTGAGAAAGGGACTCATGTCTGAGTATACCCTGCCACACCTATAGTGGCCAAAAACGATTCAGAAAAGGGGGTGGTGATGAACGTCTGAATTAAGCAGACCACTCTTACCCAGTCCAAAGATCAGGGCTTGATCCATCACCGTTATTTATCTCACTGCCCCATCCCAGCTCAGAACCTGGCTATATGCAAATTAGTCTGTCCCTGGCCCAGTGCATCATGGGAACAGGGCAGACCAAACTACCAAGCCAATTCTTCACCAGAAAGGAGACAAGCTACCGGGGACCGGTTTCTGGCATTTCAGCCTCCTTGGCCCGGCTTGCTTGAATCCTGATGGAGCAGTGAGAAAGGGACTCATGTCTGAGTATACCCTGCCACACCTATAGTGGCCAAAAACGATTCAGAAAAGGGGGTGGTGATGAACATAGTAAAGGCGGAAAGGCCCCGGGCCCTGATGGAGTACCTGTAGATCTACTTAGATTCAAAATGAATTTGTGGGCACCCATTCTAACGAGGGCTTTCAATGCAGCAGCAGAGGGGTGTTTTCCACCCTCTTGGGGTCAGTCGATTATTATACCCTTATTTAAGAAAGGCAGTAAATCTGAGGCGCGTAATTATCGCCCCATCTCATTACTGGATGCTTCAGTCAAGGTAATGAGTCGCATTATGCTGGAAAGATTGGAAACCTGGGCAAATGATAATGATATTTTAACCAAAGTACAATACGGTTTCAGGAAAGGCATGGGGACATTAGAACAGTGTGTCAATTTAGACCTCCTAATAAACAAATACACGGTAGTCAAAAAAGGTAGCCTATTTCTTTGTTTTGCGGACCTGAGTAGTGCGTTCGATTTGGTGGACCACTCCATATTATGGCAGGTCCTGATAGAGTCAGGAGCACCCAAGGAGATTGTTCACTTCCTGGCCAGAGTATACGAAAGACTATCATGTAAGGTACGCTAAGGTCCTTTAGGCGAATGTACCCCCCCTTTTAAAGTTTCAAGAGGCATCCGCCAGGGATGTGTACTGGCTCCCCTTTTATTTTCCCTTTTCATCAACCAAATTGATTCTATTTTGTGCCAGACCCTTGCAGATGCACCATTGGTAGGAGGGAAGTCGGTCCCTATATTATTGTATGCGGACGACGCGGTGCTACTATCCCGCCCACAGATTGGTCTGCAGCGCCTTATTGATAGATTTATGTTGTTCATCCAAAGCAGGAAACTACTTGTAAATAAAACCAAAACCTTTGTTATGTCCTGTGGGATGAAAACCAAGAAAGCAAATTCTTGTTTCTTTATGGAAAAGGTTAAAGTGTCACAGGTTAAATCCTTTTGCTATTTAGGAATTATTTATGCAAATAATGGTACATGGCAATCTGAGTTTGATAATATCAGTCTTAAAATGATGAGGTGCACCAACAGTATCTTTAGATTCTCATCCAAACTAGGGGTGAGAAGTATTAGAGATATGTTGAATATTTACAATGTAAAATGTGTGACCTCAGCGCTGTATGGTGCCGGGGTGTGGGGTCACTGTGTTGGCCCATCTGTGCAAAGAGACGAAAACAAGTTCATTAGAAAACTGCTATGTGTCCCACCCTCAGCATCAGTAGAACTGATCCACAAAGAAGTTGGTATCGAACTCATATCGGACTTAGCAGCCTTACGCCCTCTGATGTTATGGCGTTCGATCTGGGCCAAGTGTGAAACTTTATTTACCCAGGAGATCATCCTCGACTGCCTTAGGCTGGACCATTCCTCGCGTATTACATGGCTTAAATATATACAATGCTGGTTCCATCTTCTTTTTCAGCTCGACATATTTCTTGACCCTAAATCTGTTGTTTCTATCCCCAAAAATGTCATAAAACAAAGGTTTTTAAATTATAAAAAGGAGCACCGTGAAAGGGTGTCTGGAACGACACAATCTGTGTTGCTTTATCGGGATTGCAACCTAATTACGGGTTTCCAACCTTACCTCTCTGGTGTTACCCGTAATTCTCACCGGTTTGTCTTAACACGCTTAAGGTTGGGAATCGTACACCATCTTGTTGCATTTCCCGTCATGAAAGTCAGATCTGTTACCGTATGCCCCTGTGATAACATCTCACGTCAGAGCAGTTGTCACTTTTTACTGTTTTGTAAATTTTACCATTTCCTTAGGGTAACATATTTAAAGCCCATCTTTTTAAAAAATAATGTTCGCTCCACGAAGACTGCTCTACAGCTACTATACTCTTTGAAGGATCTGGACATTTGCTTTTTTTTTGTAGCATCATATATACTCAAATGTACAGCTGCCAGGAAGGCCATAATTATCTGATACATCTAATTGAGCCATGATCTAATTTTGGATCCCTGTCTGTATATTTGTATATTTGTATATTTGTATATTTGTCCATACAGCTGTATGATTCCCAAATGAATTCAGTTTTCATCGAGCGACAAATAGTTTTGTATTATCATTAAAATGTACAGCTGCCAGGACGTCCATAGTTATATGATATATCTGTTTGAGCCATGTCTCAATTTTGGACTCCTGTCTGTATATTTGTATATTTGTATATTTGTTTATATAGTAGCATGTTTTAAATGAATCTAGCTTTTATCGAGCATCTTGATCTTATTGTATTTTTAGGAAATGTTTGTTATATTTAAATTTGCTGCTTGTATGATTTGTTTGACAAATCGAATAAAAGCTTATGAACTGAACTGATAGTACCATTTTAAGGACAGAGCATGCACACTGTGCACTGAGAAGCAGTGTCACAGTACACAGAGTCAGAATAGCAGCACAAACAGTGCCATTAAAAGGCACAAAGCTAGAGTGACCATACAGAAGAGGTGATTTCAAACAACACTCAAAGAGAATAAAATTAGAAGTAAAAACCTCCTATTGAAGTGTTGATTACCCTTATGTAGCCCTTGTATCCAACAAGGTTAGGTGCTTACTTTTTAAAAGTAGGACTTGTAGACAATTAATGTTACAATGGTCCAACAGTGACAATACACTAAAGTCTGTTTTCACTGTGGCAGGCCTCACTGCCCAATGTAGAAAATCAGAGAGAAGATTACAATGCTAATACTGTATTTTGGGAATGGAACCTGCTAAAAAAATATTATTTTAGTAGTAATTAAAATCCAATTCTCTGGTTAAGTAGGGATTTTAATAAATATTAAGCAATAGTAACTTTGAAAACGTACATTTTTCCCTGCCTGTGGTTCCAGGAGGCTAGTTTGTATTAACCCTCAAGCAACTAATAGCCTGTATTTTGCATGGATTGAGCTGTGAAATTCCACCCAGGACCTACAGAATAGGTCACTGTGATTAAAAGGTTGAACTGAATTGGAAGGTGTGACTATATAGAGCTCAGCAGAAGAGTGGGGCCTGCCCTCCTAGTGGCACCATACAATCAAATCCTATCTGATAGTTCTGTTGGAGTCACATATCACATTTGGCACAGCTGAAAAGGGACAAACAGAATGTAACGAAAATTCTAATTCTTGTGTATCCCCTATCTAGGGTGAAAGGCCCCTTCTTTACGTTCCACCAGTCCTCAAAAGCGCCAGGTGTTCAAAAGGACCGATTTGCTTTGCATATCCAAACTTCAATTCTGCAGCAGAGTCATCAGTTTTGGCTTTGTCCCATAATGACAGCGTCTCTTTTTGTATTTGGACTTTTATTTTACTTTTCTACTTCCTGATTCATGTAGGGCCAATCTACGGGATGTATCCAACCTGTGCTCCATCATGGTTGGCTTCAAATGGTGACTAGGTCCCGGTCTAGCATGACCTTTGAATGCCATTGTCACTTTACACTTATTAGTATTATTTACCCTTAAATGAAACTAAAAATCATAAGTCTGGTTCCCATTAGGGGATTTTTATTGTTTTTGTTACAATTTTTTCATTAATGTTTACTCAATTCTTTTAAATTAGAGTCTAATTTTTATTGTGTTGTGTTATCAACTCTTTATTGGTTTTGTTAGTCCTAATTGATTTGTAAATTTTCTTTAAGCTACTTAAACTCTACCAGAGGCTGATAACAGGTGTAAATTTTAATTACTGAAACCTTTGACTGGATTTATTAGGATGGTGAATTTATTACTTGTAGTGGGCACTAGGCCTGGGAGAAATTTAAATTATGTGTGCGTAATCCATATAGTTTTGGGAATGTCACTTAAAAACATGTTACACAGAATTTCTGATTGCTCCATTGTACCACTTTATGTATTTACATACCATTCACAGTAAACATTTACTACAAAATGAGCCATTTGAGGTAAAAATTTACTGTAAATGCACACAAACAAAAGAACACATGCCGTTGTTGCTCACAGTGCTTTTGTTAAATGGGTGTTTGCGCCACAAAAAGGATGAGAGGACACATTTCCTCTGAAGAATAGTGCAAATTTTCCAAAATTAAACATAATTGTGCAAAAGCCGAATTTCACACTTCCTACCGGACACCCATCCACCCCAACTAATAATCAGTTTTACGGGAGAGTTAGCTCAGATTTAGATTTATTACAAAGCATACTGCAGAAATCCAACAAAATCAATTTTGCAATATTTTAATCATACACTGTGATGTGAAAGGGTGCATTATTGCTCACTCTACTATTTCATCTTTAAAAGTGCAATCTATTGCTGGGAGATGTATGTCAAAATATTGATTAAAATATCATCTGACATACACATCATAGCCAAAATATAATTTACAATACCATATCTTCTATCGGTGTAGATTACTATTGTTAAGTCCAATGGGCAGTATTTTGCAAATGATGTTTAGGACACAATTTGTCATTAGACAATATTTATAACATGGTCTGTATGTAACATATCATTGGTGACATTTCAACCCAAATTCATTTAACCATGAAGGACAAGGTTGAATGGTTATCTGCTACTGTTCATAGATTTTATGTTTGTGGTTTATACAGGATCTACTAGTTTAGAAAAAATCATGTATTAATACTGAAAACTATGAACAAGAAGACATTTGAGAACAGTTCTTTTATTAATGAAGTGATTATGTAGTTTATGCCCAAATATGTCCCTCTGGATGAATTTACATAGGGAGTACTATTCAGGCAACTGAGGTGGGAATATTGAAGCGTTTATGACCTATTAAAATGTGAAAATAAATTTCCCAATATCAACACATATTGCTGAAAAACATCAACGTGGCATGATAGATTTAAAGGTAGTAGCATTGTACAAACCTGAATATAAAAAAAATACAACACTTTCTAGCATTTTTCACTTTTATTATCATTCAGTAATTTAATCAAACATTGTTTTTAAAAATCAATTTTACAGTTTTAATAAGGGTTTAACCATTGAATACATTTTTTTAATAATAAGGTAACTATCAGTTTTAAGACAAAAATGTGATATATATATATATATATATATATATATATATATATATATATTACCTACTGGCGGTCGCCAGTAGGTATATATAGTTAGGATTTTTTCCTCTATGGGATTTTTGAAAATTCTATGTCTAATAATTTTGGCGTTTGTGGACGGAATTGGCTGAAATTTTCAGGAAAATTGCACATTTTGTTTCTGAGTAGCCCTTAAAAATTTGGGGGGGGTTCGTCAAGGGGGGGACGAGAAAAAAGGGGGGTCCCAAAACGTGTTTTTAACATTGAGTTTTCCATAGGGCGGTTGGCCTCACTTTTAGCCCGAACGGCTGAATGGATTTGCACGAAACTTGGCAAAATTGTAGGGACTGGTAGCCCGATGTGCCTTTTGTAGGTCTCAATATATGTGCTACAGTGGATTTTGAGAAATTAACGTTTAAAAAAAGATATATATCTGTAACAGCGGACCGGGCAGCGCTCCAGGACGCGTACTTTTCGCGCAACGGAGCTTTGTGAAGCGAAGCTGATTGGTTCTCCGGCGTCTGTAAACATTCCAAACAGTCCGTAGCGGCCGCCATCTTGTCTCTCGGTAGGATCGAGAGACAAGCGGAGGCCAAACCGAAGGGGCAAATGACCATAAGGGGGCATAGTAGATCCTCCCTGACCGTTTAGGTTTGATGTGGAGGTTTTAAAAGGGCCCCGCGGGGCAAAAAAAAATAAAAATAATAATAATCGAACAGCTGAATGGATTTGCACGAAACTTGGCAAAATTGTAGGGACTGGTAGCCCGATGTGCCTTTGCTAGATCTCAATATATGTGCTCCAGTGGATTTTGAGAAATTAACGTTCAAAAAAAGATATATATCTGTAACAGCGCACCGCTTCGCGTACTTTTCGCGTTACGGAGCTTTGCGAAGCGAAGCTGATTGGCTCTCCGGTGTCTGTAAACATTCCAAACAGTCCGTAGCGGCCGCCATCTTGTCTCTCGGTAGGATCGAACAGCTGAATGGATTTGTACGAAACTTGGCAAAATTGTAGGGACTGGTAGCCCGATGTGCCTTTGCTAGGTCTCAATATATGTGCTTCAGTGCATTTTGAGAAATTAACGTTCAAAAACAAGATATATATCTGTAACAGCACTCCGCTTCGCGGAGATAAAATTATATGTGTATTACCTAGCTGTTGCTAACACCAGTTAGCGACGGCTAGTAGAAGATAGCGACCATCTTGGGCCCCACTTTGCATGTGAGTGATATTTATCACTAATGACATGCAAAGTGGGCATGCCAAGATGTTAGCGACTGGAAACAGTCGCTAACATCGCTATCTCCTATTATCAACTTTTGGAAATAATCGAGATAAGCGCGAATATCTCCAAAAGCTACCACCTGCCCTGAGCAGTTCTTAGCCATGTTATCCAATGGGAGGTGGATAACATGGCTAAGAGCATTAGCTCGGTAATGCATGAATATCGCTGAGTTTTCAGCGATATTAATGCATTGCGGTCGTTTTTTATCGTATTTGCGATAAACCTTGATAATAGCAAGGTTTATCTGCGATAATTTCTGACGGTAAAAAAATCGTTGCTAAGCATCGTTAGGGATAAATATCGCTTAACTTTGGTAATATGCCCCAACGTCTGTTAACGTTCTATTCGAAGGAAATCAGGAAGTGTTGAAAAACATTGTCTGCGCCATCTTGTCTTTTTTCAAATGCCACACTTTTGTCGTGCACGGCAGCCATTTTAGATGCCTTGACCAGACCCACTCTGTGCACGCTGTCGATCCTTAGCATGGCTCCCCACCCTCGCAAGCATCTGCCCCAGGCAATGGTCACCCCCGCTCTCTGTCTTATGCATGGGTAATAAACCTCCCCCCATCTGCGCTGCTCTTCCCTGAGAATCACACCCTGTGCCCGCCCGACACCTCCCTTTCGCCCTATTCACTACCGCACCCTCTGACACTCCTTTTCCTCTGTGTCCGATTGTCCAGGCTGGTCCTAGGGTATCAGCTAGCCCTGCAGATGTAGTTTATGGCCACAGCTGTAAAGAATCACCCCTCTTCAAAGGAGTTATAGTAGATCAAGGCCCACACTCGATGAGATCCGTCACAGCAGAAGCGTTGCTATTATCTGAAAACCATCCTGTATTGTGATTGGGGAGGGGACCGAGCCTGAAGCGGAAGATTCCAGGGATGACTCTTTGTACATCAAAGTTTTTACAATTATGTGTCACATTAAAAATATATAGCACTCCGACAAAGTAGTAAGATTATAAAACTTTAATAATTTATAAATATATACAAGAAAACAAAAATAGTAATAACATATAAACATTTTTAGGGAAAAACAACGAAGTAGCGGTCGGCTGTGCGAATAGTCCCAACGCAGCACAACGTCCAGATTTCCGGCGTGGGGCGTCGCGGGGGGTGGGTCATCAGTGGCAAACTGTTGTGCGAATAGTTCCAAGGCAGCAGAACGCGCTGAAATCTAGATGACACGAAAGTGATGTCTAGTAAGTTGCCACCCAGCAAATAACGGCATGGGGCGTCGCGGGGGGTGGGTCATCAGTAGCAAACTGTTGCGCGAATAGTTCCAAGGCAGCAGAACGATGGCACCAAGGTGATGTCCAGTAAGTTGCCGCACTGGTTTTGGTATCCTACAATGCTGCTCCGAATAACGGCGTGGGGCGCCCCGGGGGAGGCGGCGTGAACGGGCCTCTGCAGGTGGAGTGTCATCTGTTGTAGTGGGGCGCCCCTTTACCGTTTCAGTTGCCATTCCGTCCGTTTTTGGTCCACTGTGTCAAAAGCCGCAATTCAGCTGAGTTGCGCCCACTCTTGCGGTGCAGCGATAGGCGGCTGTCACAGGACTCTCAAAATGGCGGCAGGCTGTTTCCTTTTTGGGCCTGGTCCACTGAAATGGCCCTGGGACACCTTGGAAATCGGACGCTTGTCTGCTAGGTCCTGGACCCCATTCTCGAAAGCGTCCCCTCCGCCTTGAGGATTCATCAAAAGTTTTGGGGGCTCCGACTCCTGCAGGCTTCTGGTGGGGAGCGGCTGCCATGATTGCTCGCGGAATGACCACGACTGAGCTACGAGATGGTGGTGCTCTCATGCTGACGCCAGCTTCAGTCTGAAACATCCAGAAACAAGGTGGGGCTTTCATCGTTTAAGAAAAAAAAAAAGTTTTCATCCAATGAAAAGTGTTGTTTTTAGGTCACATGATCAAGCCTTCCATCATTAGGAAACCAAAAGTAAAATGAACCAATGAAAAGTTTTATAAACAAGTCACATGACCTGTTATGCGGCATAGGGTATAAAATGCGAAGAAAATACGTTGGCACGTGAGGCGGCGTCAGTAGCGGACCGATGTGCGAATAGGCCGAAGGCAATACAACGCGCCAAGATCCGGATGGCACCGAGGTGGTGTCATAGTTGAGAGTTCTGAGCAGCGGTTGTAACACTGTCTGAAGCTTATTTGCAGCTGCTGCAGCTTCACTACGCACCAAGATCCGGATGGCACCGAGGTGATGTCTAGTAAGGTGCACTGGTGTGGCCATCCTACAATGCTGAAAGTCGGCGTGGGGCGCCCCGTTGGCCTGTGAGTTTGCGTCAGTAGCGGACCGATGTGCGAATAGGCCGAAGGCAGCACAACGCGCCAAGATCCGGATGGCACCGAGGTGGTGTCTAGTAAGTTGCCGCACTGGTGTGGCCATCCAACAATGCTGAAAGTCGGCGTGGGGCGCCCCGTTGGCCTGTGAGTTTGCGTCAGTAGCGGACCGATGTGCGAATAGGCCGAAGGCAGCACAACGCGCCAAGATCCGGATGGCACCGAGGTGGTGTCTAGTAAGTTGCCGCACTGGTGTGGCCATCCTACAATGCTGAAAGTCGGCGTGGGGCGCCCCGTTGGCCTGTGAGATGGCGTCAGTAGCGGACCGATGTGTGAATGGGGCCGAAGGCAGCGCAACAATATTTTCGGAATAGAAGACACCACTAGGCGCTGAGATGCCAAGATCCGGATGGCACCGAGGTGGTGTGTAGCAAGTTGCCGCACTGGTGTGGCCATCCTACAATGCTGAAAGTCGGCGTGGGGCGCCCCGTTGGCCTGTGAGTTTGCGTCAGTAGCGGACCGATGTGCGAATAGGCCGAAGGCAGCACAACGCGCCAAGATCCGGATGGCACCGAGGTGGTGTCTAGTAAGTTGTCGCACTTCTGTGGCCATCCTACAATGTTGAAAGTCGGCGTGGGGCGCCCCGTTGGCCTGTGAGATGGCGTCAGTAGCGGACCGATGTGCGAATGGGGCCAAAGGCAGCGCAACAATATTTTCTGATTTGAAGACACCACAAGGCGCTGAGATGCCAAGATCCGGATGGCACCGAGGTGGTGTCTAGCAAGTTGTGGCACTGGTGTGGCCATCGTACAATGGTAAAAGTCGGCGTGGGGCGCCCTGTTGGCCTGTGAGATGGTGTCAGTAGCGGACTGATGTGTGAATGGGGCCAAAGGCAGCGCAACAATATTTTCTACAATATTTTCGGAGTAGAAGACACCACAAGGCGCTGAGATGCCAAGATCCGGATGGCACCGAGGTGATGTCTAAGTTGCGGACCGATGTGCGAATGGGGCCAAAGGCAGCGCAACAATATTTTCTGAAGAGAATACACCACAAGGCGCTGAGATGCCAAGATCCGGATGGCACCGAGGTGATGTCTAAGTTGCGGACCGATGTGCGAATGGGGCCAAAGGTAGCGTAACAAGATTTTCTGTATGGAAGATACCACTAGGCGTTGAGATGCCAAGATTCGGATGGCACCGAGGTGATGTCTAGCAAGTTGTGCCACTGGTGTGGCCATCGTACAATGGTAAAAGTCGGCGTGGGGCGCCCTATTGGCCTGTGAGATGGTGTCAGTAGCGGACTGATGTGCGAATGGGGCCAAAGGCAGCGCAACAATATTTTCTGACTGACACCACAAGGCGCTGAGATGCCAAGATCCGGATGGCACCGAGGTGATGTCTAAGTTGCGGACTGATGTGCGAATGGGGCCAAAGGCAGCGTAACAATATTTTCTGTATGGAAGATACCACTAGGCGTTGAGATGCCAAGATTCGGATGGCACCGAGGTGATGTCCAGCAAGTTGCTGTACTGGTGTGGTCATCCTACAATGCTGAAACTCGGCGTGGGTCGCCCCATTAGCCTGTGAGATGGCGTCAGTAGCGGACCGATGTGCGAATAGGCCGAAGGCAGCACAACGCGCCAAGATCCGGATGTCACCGTGGTGGTTTCATAGTTGAGAGGCACTTCATCTGCAGTGGGGCGCCGAGATCCGGATGGCACCGAGGTGATGTCTAGCAAGTTGCTGTACTGGTGTGGTCATCCTACAATGCTGAAATGTAGTGGGGCGCCCCTTTACCGTTTCAGTTGCCATTCAGCTGAGTTTCGGCTGCTCTTGATGCTACAGCGACAGGCGGCTGCAAGAGGACTCTCAAAATGGCGGCCTGTTCTTTGGATTTGGGCCTGGTCCACTAAAATGGCCCTGGGACACCTTAGAACTCGGACGCTCGATTTTTTTTCCCTTTCCTGTACATGCAAAAAAAGGTAAATGCCCGGTACGTTACACGCTTCATCTGCCACGATGAACTCTCCAGAGGAACCGAAAAAAAATATAGTTGTGGTAACTATACCATGCATCGTCATATGGAGAGGTGGCACCAATTAATTATAGTGCTGCATAAAAGAGAGATTTGGAGGAGAACCCCTGACCTGCTAGTACATTCATCAAAGAAGTGGCACTGAGAGCTTCAGAGGCAAGGGAAACGGTCCCAAATATTTAGAAGAACTTTGGAAAGATTAAAATGACATGTTTAGATTGTGGTAAATTAATTTCATGTGGACAGATGAGTGTTACTCTAATAAATACAGCATATGAACATCATCATAGTCGATGGTTGGTAGAGACATTTTGACTATATCCTGGACCTGCCCGTCCTCGCCCAAAATGGCGCCGGAATAAATGGGACTCGTAACTCCTTGTTGTGTACTGGTTGCAGAACCTTGAAATCACGAGATACGTATGCAGTTTTGAAGCACATGGCGGGCGGGGACGAGAATTGATTAAATATTTCGACATCCCTATTGATATTAAGTTCTGATGTGTTATTGATTACTGTACTGTTGAAAATTCGAATTAACGTCACCCATGGTACTTGCCCGCAAATGTATATCTAGATAATTTCATTGTAACTGGCCCTGTCGTATTTTAATTATAAAATGTACGTCCACCGATTCCGTAACTGTTAGACACCTTAGTTCTTGCAACCTAATGGCCCGCCCGTTACGTTCCTCTACAGTGTAAATGTCTATTCATCATATACGATTACAGTTTGCTCCGTGGCAGGCCCACGTGGTTATAGGCTTGTATTTGTATAATGAAATTTTCACAATAAAGGTTTTTAAAAGAAAACATGGTAGTAGTATATACATTGGTAAAGTTTTTAATAATAGTCACTGTTTTAGAATCATTAAAAGGCAAGTGAAATAAAGCAGACCAATTACATGAAGGGTAAAAGGTATAATACGAAGGAACGCAGTAAAGATAAATGGTCAAGGGCTGTTGTGTTTTCTATTCCTGCAACATAAAGTGATCGATAAGAATCTCATATTCAGGCGTATCGGCAACTAAGACAGCAGGTCGACCCTCTTTTGCTCAACGGCTCCGTCATGGGACGAAGAAACGCTCTTTTTCTCGAAAAAAGAATATATTTTACTTGCAGGACAGTTGTAAAATTTCCGGGAAAGTACATTAGCCTGGAACATTATAACATATATTTAAGAAAAAATAATGTTCGGAAGTAATTAAAAGCGTAATTTTTAGGTGATATGACCAAGCCTTTCATCATTACAATAAGAAAAGTAAAATGAACCAATGAAAAGTTTTATTAACAAGTCACATGACTTGTTATGCTTACGTTACGCGCTGCGCGCCCCGGATGACTTCCGGATGCGCTAACGCGGCGCGTCATATGACGCATTACGCGACAACGCAGGTCCAGAATATAGTCAAAATGTCTCCACCAACCAGCGGTCGAAACACAACCCCTTTCAGCAGGCTAAATAGTTCTGTTAAATGACAACAGAAGGGACAGGCAACAAGAACCATCAGTCAAAGAGGGGAGGGCTAGTTCTTCTCTACCGGGTTACATTGGGGCGCTACCGGAACTGATCGAATTGGTAGTCTACAGTGTTTCTGGATGTTTCAGACTGAAGCTGGGGTTAGCATGAGAGCAGCACCATTTCGTAGCTCCGTTGTGGCCATTCCGCAACCAATCATGGCAGCCGCTCTTTATCGTTATTTTGGGCGGGGTGGGTGGCGGAGCCGAGCTGTTTTGCAGCCATCATTGTGTGGAGTTCAGTTCATCTCACTAGTTTTGTATTTGTCATGAGGGGTTGTTCCTAATGTTTCTATTTTAGCGAGGTCAAAAAGAGATCCCATTAGTGGCCTACTGATTTTACTCGATTCCTTTTCTTTTTTTTTACACGATTTTTCGTTATCTGCAAAGACTAAACAGAGTATTGCGACTCTGTGTTTGTTTGTAAATAGAGAATGAACCAAAGAGAACTAATTCTAAAACAGTAAATACTTGGATAACAATCAATCAAATGGAGAGAGAAGCAGGCACGACGGATTACAACGGGGGCAAAGGCCTGCGTTAACTACCTTTCACTATCTGCAAAGAGAGAGTACTCCTAATAGAAATGAGGGGGGGGCACCATTCAAAGCAGATCAGTGTGCATAAACACGAAAATGTTTTCACTTACCACGTACTTGACATTCGACAGCTTATGATATTTGCTATTAAAAAACCATTGAAATTCACTGAAAAAACCATAGGTTATAGACCATATATAGTTAGGAATTAGCATTTACAAAACCTTGAAAATTCACTGAAAAAACCATAGGTTATAGACCATATATAGTTAGGAATTAGCATTTAAAAAACCTTATTTTACTCACACAAAACCATTGAAATTCCATATATAGTTAGTTGCATTAACTATATATCGCGCACCCGCAATCCACTGCTGATGATGTCACATATTACATCATTCATGACATGGTCAGTGACATCACTGATGACATCACTGATGACATCTCAAATGACATCACTGATGACATCACTGACGACATCTCAAATGACATCACTGATGACATCATCCAGTGACTTGGCCATTGCCACAATATAATTCCGGGTAACACCTTCAACCATCCATCGTCAGGAAAAGCCATCAAACTGAGAACCAACGCCACCTGTGATTCTATGAATCTGGTATACCTACTCAAATGTCCTTGTGGACTGCCTTATGTAGGCAAAACTGAACGAAAGATTAAAGTTCGCTTAACCGAACATAAGAGTACCATCAGGAACAAATCAACCAAAGCCCCACTAGCCGCTCACTTTATCACACACCAGCATAACGTGAGCCAACTGAAGTTCCTCGTTTTGGAGGTTGTCCCACTGAAAGTAGGCGTTGACAACAAGAAACTACTACTCCAAAGGGAGATAGTGTGGATTAAAAGACTGGATGCCTGCCAGCCCAAGGGGCTCAATGAAAGGCTTGAATTTAGTTGTTTCTTATAGAGATTTGTTGTCTCAAATTCACTTTAGCTTAATTGTTCTCCGTCTGAAATTATATGTCTTTATTCTGTCTTTTCTTGTCTTTACTTTTCCTATTGCCACCTTTTCCCAAGTTTAATTTGTTGTCACATTGTAAATCCTCGCCTAAGGTATATCCGATTTTATTTCCTTTGTCTTTCATTTTTTTACTCATTTTTATCACATTCTTGCATTTTTCTTAAGTACCAGGTATTTTTCATTTATTATAGTTTGGTTTCCTACCTTGCTCCCTTTTACCTTCTAATTACCTATACCCTTGTCATCTTTTGATTCATCCTTTGTTATGTGTACTATGCTACCACTGTGTACGTATACGATTCTGAACCCACTCCAAGATGGCCGCCATTTTTTGAGTTCATATGTTATGTAAGTTCACGCACCTTACCGGTGCTTATCCCTATCCCTATCTGATTTGTTGTTCCCATGTCACATTACACCTTTCTTTGCATTTTTGGTTGTTTCTAACTCCTCGGGGTATTCACAGATATGATAGTTCCATCCACGTTTATTTTCTGGAGTCCGTTTTTTCTTTCGTGGTACCTTATTTACTTCCGCATTTCTGTTGGTCATTCACAAACCTTCGGCTACACGGCGTTTGGCGCGTCGCGTTTTTCACCCATCGGTAAGCTTCTTTTCCACCTTACTTTCACTCGTAAGTCCGTCTCTGTCACCTGTTACACTCTTTTTTAACTAAACCTCACCAGTCGAATCCTGAGTTTGTGATTGTTATTTATTTCACGCACCTATAAGGGGTCTCGGATCTTTCTGGCACCAGTTCGGGTTCCTTTTTTATCTTAAACACGAGGATTCCTTTTTCTACTCACTTAGACAGCATGATTTCCTACTCTCAATAGAACGATATGGGTCACTTTGCGCACATTTTCCTTGTTCCCCACGGCGGTTTTTTTAGAACTGCATGTTTTCATTTCACCGTCATATTATGTTTATTTAGCTTGTGGCCGCGAGCTCCCCTTCCTGATTTCGATTTATTTACTTACAGATGCATTGCTATCCCCTGACGAAGGGCCTTGCCCGAAATGCATAGGGATTATGCATAGATCCATGGATGTTGTTTAAACGTGTTCTTTAACGTTCAGTTTCACAAAGGAGTCACTATGATGATGTAATATGTGACCCTCCAAATAAATTTCTTCAAGAAAGATTACTTTGACTACGCTTGTTTGAACCACACGAAACGCACTTTGGAAATCATCATTTAGGAGTTTTATCTCCAACCGGAGTGCCCTTGGAAATAGTGCAAGCCCTTCTTGCACTCCTTTGTCTGTTGCTCAAATTCCTGTCCCTACCGGCCGGATGGGACCATTTCCTGGCACCCTAAAAGACCTACCATTGGTTTACTTTATTATTTGATGAACATTACACATTCAGTGTGCCGCCACCCTCCACTCAATTTGTTTATCAAAATTACTATGTAACATAAAAAAGTTGCACAGTATACTATAAGTCTGACTTTACATTATAATCAATTTGGTACTAGTTTAAGAATTACATATAAAAATGAATAATGTCTCAAACAATTTTAGAATTATTAAATATAAATTTATTTTTCAGATTCTTTTTCCAAAGTAAACATAACTTCTATCATTTGACTGTCAGAAATGTCCTCATTTTGAATTAGCAAATCCACTGATTCTACACATTGTAGTAGTTCATAGTCCCTTGATTCATCCATGAATTCCAAGTTATCATTGGGTTCTATAATTTCTTCATTGTTGCTCTCTAGGACAATTTCAAAGGAAATGTTTTGTTGCCCTTCCATTTTCGTGCTGAAATTTCCCCAAAAAATAAATATATCAGTAGAGATAGGGCACTGTTGGGTTTAAGTTCAGACAGGTAGTTTTGATTTTTTAACAGTGAATTTATCTTTGGGCAGTGTATGGTATCAGACTGGAAGTAGAAATATAAAAAAGTGTATGTGATGAAGCCTAAGTAAATTCATAATTATACAAGACAAGCCTAAATCCATCCATAACTATGACCGAGAAGTCTATCTCAATCTATATCTATTACAGAGGGATAATATATAATTATCAGAAAAAGTTTTCCAAATTAACTTAAAGTGCACAACATACTTCAGTTTTCAAAATAACAACTTACCTTTTAAAAAGAAGTTGAATTTGTCAGTTAAAATGCTCTTGAAATGTTCTTCAGGAAGTAGTAATCAAAATGGCTGTGTTTCCCTCTCTTTCTTTATATATATTCAGGTACATAACCAATCAAATGTCATGAAATAATAGTAGAAAATGAAAGTAACTTTTTAATTGGTTGTCAATTCTAATACTTCAGATGTGTTTTTGTGAAGTAATTTACCTCAGGATATTTAGAGAGGTCTACAGGCTAAATGGCTCAATGGAATTCCACCAAATTTGGGAAAATGGTAGGGATTGGTATGGAGTATGAGCTTTTGTATATTTGGTGAAAGTGTCTCCAGTGGTTTTAATGTAAATTAACTTTTCACATTTTTTGGGAGCGCTTCCCGGTGCGCGCCCCGGTACGCGTACCGGCAGCGCTACGGGAGTCCTCCATTTTGTGTTTCGGTAGATTTGAGACAGAAAATGGAGGACAAACAACGTTGGAAAAGGGTATAAGGGGGCACTGTAGGCACTCCCTGACCCCCTAGGTTTTCTGAGGGGGTGTTAGGAGGCCCATATAGACCAAAAAACAAAAAAAATATTTTAAAATTTTCGCGGAGGGAGCGCCCGGTACGCGCACCGGGAAGTGTACCGGGGAGCGTACTTTGGTGAAAAATTGTGAAAAAAGTTAGAAAAAGATAATCATTTGGAGTGATCAGAGGTAGGGTAGCTCTGAAAAGAGCTTTTGGGATCTGTGGCTGATTTAGGTATCTACAAGTAGGTACCAATGCACAGTCTTAAATTCAGGAGGAATATTCTGTTCCCCTCATCTGAGAAGTGCACACCATCTCCTCTGTAGATATCTTGCATGTTGTAACGCAAGTTGTTGTTGTATATTGAACCCATTCCATAGTCTCTCATGTAAGCAGAAACAGATTTATTCAAATGTTTCCGTGCTTTCTCAAATTGTGGACAAAATTGGTTGGACCAGTTCCATCTCTGTCTTTGGCATATATTGGAAAATACCAAGGCAGTTTGAGGAAAAAGTGCCATCAATTGTTCAAAGGTGTCCTTTAAAAGCATTTCCAGACCTACCCCAGTCAAAGTGCCTAAGTCATTTCCACCACAGTGCAGAATTATGAGGTTAGGGTGTGACAAATGCAAAAAGATTTTCACCAATGGAATCAATCCTTGTGGCCAATCCAATTAATGTTCACATTTTGTAAATCAAGATTGTGAAAATTTCTGGTAGCTGCATACCTTTGAGCCCAGTGGATATAGCTATGTCCAATAATCCAGACAGAATACATGGTGAGAGGAGATTCTGGTGCAGTCAGATGAAGTGTGGGAAAGAAATGACAGTTGGAACAATAGGAGTTTGCAAAATAAAAACTGTAGACTTTCAGTGCTCTTGAATCACAAGCAATGATTGGTAGATTGAGATAGTTGAAAACTGAAAGTTAGGGTGCATGCTTGTGTTCTGTGTAAGAAGTAATTTGAATGGTTAAAAAAAAGTCATTTAAAGAAACATTGCACTAGATAAGCTGGTGTATTTGCAGGTCAAACATCCTTGCTGAGGTGATTTGCAACATTGTAGAATAAACTTTTAAACCTGAGAGCTCAGTGAGGAGGGAGTTGCTATGGTAACAGGTAGAAAGGGCTGAGGGGGGGAAGGGTGTTGGTTTGAAAATACAGAGGGAAGAGTTTTGATTGGTTACCATGAGCAATATGTGTGTAGAATTAGAGGTTTTCTGTGCCATTAAGGTTTGCAGTGCCTGGAGAACATACCTTTTGCTCTGCTAAAGAAATATTGGTGTGTGTATCTGACACTGTTCTAAATCTCCTAAAGCATTTGTAAAGGTGAGTTATGATTCATTTAATATACATAGAGACTTGTAAACTCTATGGAGAAGATTTGGAAGCAAATTGTGGTTTTGTAATGTTGCTTTGTGTCATGCTTTTTGATAATGCTTGGTAAAAAGTTTTTACTGCATAGAGGAATTGTATTTTGTAAAATTGTGAAGTTTTAGTAGTGACATGGAATGCTTGTACATAGGACCTGTGCTGTGTTTCTTAAATGTGATGTCAAAAACGATTTTGGGAAAAATGAATGGCTTTTACATTTTTTAAAAGGAATAAAGAATGTGTGCATGTTTAAAGAAATAAACTTGACTCTTTACAATGATGTTACCTGTGTTAACTCAGTGTAGGAAGCATATTGAGTTTGTTTGCATAGAGGAATTGTATTTTGTAAAATAGTGAGGTTTCAATAATGACATGGAATGCTTGTACATAGGACCTGTGCTGTGTTTCCTAAATGTGATGTCAAAAACGATTTTGGGGAAAATGAATGGCTTTTACATTTTTGAGTATAATGTGGCACAGAGGTTTAAAAAGTGACGCATCTACCTACATGCGTCACTTTTTAAATATGGCGCAAAAAGGTACATGTTTTATGCCGCCGATGCGTCACAAAAAGTGACGCATCAGCAGTGCAAAACTGTAGGAAGCATATTGAGTTTGTTTGCATAGAGGAATTGTATTTTGAAAAATAGTGAGGTTTCAGTAATGACATGGAATGCTTGTACATAGGACCTGTGCTGTGTTTCCTAAATGTGATGTCAAAAACGATTTTGGGGAAAATGAATGGCTTTTACATTTTTGAGTATAATGTGGCGCAGAGGTTTAAAAAGTGACGCATCTACCTACAGGCGTCACTTTTTAAATATGGCGCAAAAAGGTACATGTTTTATGCCGCCGATGCGTCACAAAAAGTGACGCATCAGCAGTGCAAAACTGTAGGAAGCATATTGAGTTTGTTTGCATAGAGGAATTGTATTTTGAAAAATAGTGAGGTTTCAGTAATGACATGGAATGCTTGTACATAGGACCTGTGCTGTGTTTCCTAAATGTGATGTCAAAAACGATTTTGGGGAAAATGAATGGCTTTTACATTTTTGAGTATAATGTGGCGCAGAGGTTTAAAAAGTGACGCATCTACCTACATGCGCCACTTTTTAAATATGGCGCAAAAAGGTACATGTTTTATGCCGCCGATGCGTCACAAAAAGTGACGCATCAGCAGTGCAAAACTGTAGGAAGCATATTGAGTTTGTTTGCATAGAGGAATTGTATTTTGAAAAATAGTGAGGTTTCAGTAATGACATGGAATGCTTGTATATAGGACCTGTGCTGTGTTTCCTAAATGTGATGTCAAAAACGATTTTGGGGAAAATGAATGGCTTTTACATTTTTGAGTATAATGGGGCGCAGAGGTTTAAAAAGTGACGCATCTACCTACATGCGTCACTTTTTAAATATGGCGCAAAAAGGTACATGTTTTATGCAACCATTGCGTCACAAAAAGTGACGCATCAGCAGTGCAAAACTGACGCAGGGCCTCATAAATGAGGTTCTTTTTTTTTGCACACTACTCCAGTTTAGTCCTGTCCACTGCACTCTTGGACACAAGCCTCACCTTTTGTGCTCCCCTGGACAGTCTTACCTGTGTTAACTTAGTGTAGGAAGCACATTGAGGGGCATATTACCAAGCAATAGCGATAATTATCGCTATTGCTTGGTTAGAGACAAAATGTTACCGCTGCGCTGCAGAGATTTTTATCGCTGATAAACCTTGGTATTACCAAGGTTTATCGCAAATGCGATAAAAAACGGCCGCAATGCATGAATATCGCTGAAAAGTCAGCGATATTCATGCATTACCGAGCTAATGCTCTTAGCCATGTTATCCACCTCCCATTGGATAACATGGCTAAGAACTGCTCAGGGCAGGTGTTAGCTTTTGGAGATATTTGCGCTTAGCGCGAATATCTCCAAAAGTTGGTAATAGGAGATAGCGATGTTAGCGACTGTTTCCAGTCGCTAACATCTTGGCACGGCCACTTTGCATGTCATTAGTGATAAATATCACTGACATGCAAAGTGGGGCCCAAGATGGTCGCTATCTCCTACTAGCTGTCGCTAACTGGTGTTAGCGACAGCTAGGTAATAGGGAGATCATTTTATCTCCGCTTTCTTGGCTTTTAAAGCCAAAAATGCGGATATAAACCCCCTTGATAATATGCCCCTGAGTTTCTTTGCATAGGGGAATTGTATTTTGTAAAATTGTGAAGTTTCAGTAGTGACATGGAATGCTTGTACATAGGATCTGTGCTGTGTTTCTTAAATGTGATGTCAAAAACGATTTTGGGGAAAATGAATGGCTTTTACATTTTTGAGTATAATGTGGCGCAGAGGTTTAAAAAGTGACGCATCTACCTACAGGCGTCACTTTTTAAATATGGCGCAAAAAGGTACATGTTTTATGCCGCCGATGCGTCACAAAAAGTGACGCATCAGCAGTGCAAAACTGTAGGAAGCATATTGAGTTTGTTTGCATAGAGGAATTGTATTTCGAAAAATAGTGAGGTTTCAGTAATGACATGGAATGCTTGTACATAGGACCTGTGCTGTGTTTCCTAAATGTGATGTCAAAAACGATTTTGGGGAAAATGAATGGCTTTTACATTTTTGAGTATAATGTGGCGCAGAGGTTTAAAAAGTGACGCATCTACCTACATGCGCCACTTTTTAAATATGGCGCAAAAAGGTACATGTTTTATGCCGCCGATGCGTCACAAAAAGTGACGCATCAGCAGTGCAAAACTGTAGGAAGCATATTGAGTTTGTTTGCATAGAGGAATTGTATTTTGAAAAATAGTGAGGTTTCAGTAATGACATGGAATGCTTGTATATAGGACCTGTGCTGTGTTTCCTAAATGTGATGTCAAAAACGATTTTGGGGAAAATGAATGGCTTTTACATTTTTGAGTATAATGGGGCGTAGAGGTTTAAAAAGTGACGCATCTACCTACATGCGTCACTTTTTAAATATGGCGCAAAAAGGTACATGTTTTATGCAACCATTGCGTCACAAAAAGTGACGCATCAGCAGTGCAAAACTGACGCAGGGCCTCATAAATGAGGTTCTTTTTTTTTGCACACTACTCCAGTTTAGTCCTGTCCACTGCACTCTTGGACACAAGCCTCACCTTTTGTGCTCCCCTGGACAGTCTTACCTGTGTTAACTTAGTGTAGGAAGCACATTGAGGGGCATATTACCAAGCAATAGCGATAATTATCGCTATTGCTTGGTTAGAGACAAAATGTTACCGCTGCGCTGCAGAGATTTTTATCGCTGATAAACCTTGGTATTACCAAGGTTTATCGCAAATGCGATAAAAAACGGCCGCAATGCATGAATATCGCTGAAAAGTCAGCGATATTCATGCATTACCGAGCTAATGCTCTTAGCCATGTTATCCACCTCCCATTGGATAACATGGCTAAGAACTGCTCAGGGCAGGTGTTAGCTTTTGGAGATATTTGCGCTTAGCGCGAATATCTCCAAAAGTTGGTAATAGGAGATAGCGATGTTAGCGACTGTTTCCAGTCGCTAACATCATGGCACGGCCACTTTGCATGTCATTAGTGATAAATATCACTGACATGCAAAGTGGGGCCCAAGATGGTCGCTATCTCCTACTAGCTGTCGCTAACTGGTGTTAGCGACAGCTAGGTAATAGGGAGATCATTTTATCTCCGCTTTCTTGGCTTTTAAAGCCAAAAATGCGGATATAAACCCCCTTGATAATATGCCCCTGAGTTTCTTTGCATAGGGGAATTGTATTTTGTAAAATTGTGAAGTTTCAGTAGTGACATGGAATGCTTGTACATAGGATCTGTGCTGTGTTTCTTAAATGTGATGTCAAAAACGATTTTGGAGAAATTGATTGGGTTTTACATTTTTGAGTAGGAATAAAGAATGTTTGCATGCTTAAAGACATAAATTTGACCCTTTCACAATGATGTCACCTGTGTTACCTCAGATTAGGAAGTAGATTGTGCAGATGAGGTGAGGCATGTGCAGAGGGACAGAGGAGGTGAGGTTTATGATCAAGACTGTAGTGGGAGAGAGGCCTTTCCCGGGAAGCATAGGTGATGAAGGCTGTGTATAAGAGTGCAGTGGACTAGACTTTATGAAGTCTATCCCCTACTGGACTCTTAGACACAGGTCTCATCTTCTTTGTACCTGTGGACAGAGCTGTCTTCCACTATACTCTTCAATACAGGCCTCACCTTTTGTGCACCCCTGGAGAATCCTCACCTTATCTGTAACCCTGAATAGATCATTTGCTTTTTGTCATTGCTTTGTTGTTTGGTAATAGTGGTCTATAATGTGCTATTTTTTTTTTAACACAGATTGAAATCAAGATTTCAAGAGTAAGCAAAGATGGCCTCAAGGGAAAGGACAAGAAAACAACATAACCGTCAAAAAACAAAAACAGCAACGGAATTACAGCACTCTTCGACAACAAATACTTCAAAAAACAGGAACCAAGCTCCTGGTAAGAGACCTAAGTCTTTTATACGGAACATATGTACTTCAAAAAATACTGTTGGACAGCATGTAGAAAAAGAGAATGAGAGAGTAAATTTGAAAAGTAAGGAGAGAACCTCAAAGAATCCTAGAACTGGAGCAGGAGAGAATAATATGTAAAGGAATAGAAGGCAGAATCAGTTTAGAGACATTCGTAAATGAATGTTTCGCAATAGGGTGGTTTTAAATTTGTTAAAAAACATTAGGAAAGGTAAACAGAGAGCTGCTTTTTATAAGAAAAAGAAAAGTGTAGAGAAGATTGTTGATCAGGCTTTTGAAGTTAAGAAAAAATTATTTATTTTAATAATCAATAGAATCAGGACACTTAACAAGACAATTGATGTTTTCAAATCAAACAGTAGATGGAAAAGAGTAATTAATCGGACTAATTTTTGTAAAGTTTTTTCTGGAGAATGGATGCACAGTTCAAGTTGTGAGCCATTTTTTAATGAGGAGAGTTACTTCCAGGAGAATGATTTAGTGCATGCCACCAGTGGTCGAGCGTATGAAGTGAAAGACGGTTGTCCGATTGAAAAAGAGAAACTTGTGCCTAGAGAACCAGAAGAGGTGTTAACTGATGAAGTTTTAGGGAGACGTACTAAGGGTCCAGTGTACACTTGGAAGTGTAGTCGTATTTGTAGTGTGCGACAGGAATCAATTGATTTGTTTTGTAATGTCCTACGTACATATAGTAAGAAAAGTCTAAAGCAGAAAGTGAAGTTGTTGCAAGACTTAGATCCTTGCAGAGTGAGAGAAAACACAGGTTTGCAAGGGCATTCACTGGCTTGTCTTTCTAGAAAAGTCTGTCAGAGTGTTTTTCATCATTTTAGGATGTTAGCAGTGCATCATACCAAAATGAGGAAATTTGTGAGAATGTTGTATTATGCAAAAAGTCCAGCACTTAAGCTTAAACAATTAAACAGTGCTCTTTTGCATGGAACTGAATTAGATGTGAAGAAGATTTGTGAAGAAATTGAGATTTGTTATTTTGACGAAAAAGAGGATAGTGTAGAAATTGACACAGCAATTCAAGGTAATGTGGAAGACAATGTACAGATTTCAAGTACAGAAAAGTTTGAGCAGGAAATTACCAGGTTTAAGGTGAAATCAAGTGAAAGGCCGAATTTTACTTGTGTGTGTTGTCGACGAAGTCATTATAAGCATCAAACTAGATTAGTTGATTTATACGTAAAAAGTGAAAAGATGAATAATTATGAGTGGAAGGATTTTGCAACTTATTTATTGGTGGAGAATTGTTTTGATTTGAGTTCTGATCAGCGTATTTGTAAATATTGTTATGATAAATTAAATCAAAACAGAATGCCTGCTAGAGGTGTTCATAATAATTTGGAGTTGGTAGACATTCCCCGTGAATTGATGGATTTAAATACATATGAGTCTATTTTGATTCAATGTGTCCATCCTTTTCACGCAATTGTTCGCATGGAGCTAAGATAGGGAAATTGCCTCCTACAGATTTGCAGAGAGGATTAAAGGGAAGAGTTGTTTATTTGCCTCTTGATTTGAAGAAAAATATTGATACAATTGGTATAGAAAAAGTAGAAGAGGAACCTTTAGTTATTCTAGTTAATGGGGTTCCGACAAAGAGTAAGAAAATCTGGCAAGATTTAGTGGATGTTAGGAAAGTCAAAAAGGCAACGTTGTATTTAGTCAAACACAATGAGTATTACAAATATGTATGTGTTGCAGCAGAGGAAACAGCTGCAGATGAAGGCAGTGATTGTTCAGGCGGCCAAATTGAAAAAGTTGATGTGTCTAGAAGTGAAGAAATATATGAACATTATACTGTTCGTCCTTTGCATTCCAAAGAAGTAATGGGGAATGCAATTGAATTGTTTCAAATGAAAGCAGCAAAAGGAAGTCCCATTAGTGTATGGGAAGAAAGTTTGGAAGCTCGTTGTTTTCCACAGCTATTTCCAACAGGTCGAGGTGGACAATATGACGATCGTCCACTTCAAATTCCTGCATCAGAATATCGAACTGTAAGATTATATGCTGAAGATCCAAGGTTTCGTCAATGCATTCCCTATTTATTTCATCTACTGTATGAAAGTGACTTGTCTGGGCTTTCTTATGCAGTAAACCATATACTGAAAAGTGGAGCACATCTGCAAAATGTTTCGGCGAGGGACTTTATGGAGAAAGTCAATCTGCAAGATAATATTTTGGAATCTCATCTAATCAATCTCATGGCATGTCAGCGTGGTACAAATGAGTATTGGTACCGTCATCATGGGGAATTGAAATGTATGCTAAGAAACGTAGGAACTCCTACATGGTTCCTCACTCGTAGCTGTGCCGAGTATGCATGGGACGACTTACTTCAATTTCTACGAGAGGCAAATGCAAATATACAAAATATAGATTTCAAAACACCTGGAGAACTGTGTTCTTTGGATCCAGTGAATGTATGCAGATATTTCAATCATAGATTTGAAGCTATGATGTCTTTTATTACCAACAAAAAAAATCCTCCCCTTGGAAAGGTTTTGGATTTCTTTTGGAGAAAGGAATATCAAGCGAGAGGTGCTCCTCACATACATATGTTGTTGTGGATTAAAGATGCACCCAAATTTGGAACAGATTCGGATGAAACAGTGATGAGTTTCATTGAAGAGTATTCAACATGTGCTGTTCCGAAAACTACAGAGGAAAACAGTTTAAGGCAACAAGTTTTACGCTTTCAATCCCATCGTTGTGGAAAGTACTGTCGTCGAAAATTCAGAAACAAGGACAAGTTCTACACAAAATGTCGTTTCAGCTTTCCACGACCAGTGATTTCTAAAGGAAGAGTACATTATTTGATGTCTTCTCTGCGACATACTGTGACGAGGAAATCACCCAAAAATACATACAATTTAAAAAGAAACGAAGAGTCCAAGTACATCAACGACTACAACCCAGTGATTTTGTCCATGTGGAATGCTAACATGGATATTCAGTTCGTTGCTGACAACTCTATTGCTGTGGCTCGATATGTGACGTCTTACATCACAAAAAAAGAAAAGACAGAACTGAAGGAAATGTGGGAGGACATTTGACATGAAAAGAGACTAAGCAAGAAATTATACAGTTACAGTCTGAAGAAATTGGAGCATATGAATGTTCTGATCGATTGTCGTCAGCAAGTCTCTATTTCAAATCTAGAACCATCATTTGGGTGAGTCTAGGTCTTGCTGCAACACGAAACCGAGTTTTGAAATCGGTACAAGAAATAGAGTATTTGGCGGAGAAAGAACCAGAAAGTACAGATATTTTGAAGACAAACATGTTGGATACATACTATCCAAATAGAAGTAGTCATCTTGAGAATAGTTGTTTGTATGAAGTTCTGCAAAACTATATTTATAAGAGAACCATCAGAGAAGATATCAACAATGGAATATATGCTATCATTGGGTGTGAAGGATGTCTAGTGAGACAGAAAAAAGGCCATTTGATTAATCATAGAAAATTGAGTTGCGAAAATCCAGAGAAAAGGGAATTTTACTATTTAGCTCTTTTGCAACTCTTTAAGCCATGGCGTACAGAAGAGGAACTACTTGGAGATTTTCTGTGTTACGAAGATTCTTTTACTGCAATCAAGGATACCATAAAATGCCCTGTTTTTCCAAATTATCTGCAAATGTTCAACGAAGAAATAGAGCAAGAAGCCACAATTGCTGCAGAGATTGCTAGAGACAGTTCTCAAGACAGTCAGAGTTCTGCTTCATTGAGTCAGGATCCACTTGGAGGACCAATTATACAAAATAAAGCTGCCACTGCCATGGATGAGGTGGAAAGAGCTATGGAACAAGCTCAAGATGATGTAGTTAACTTAGAAGATTTGGTGAAACAACTAAACCTTGAGCAGAAACAGATATATGACGAAGTCACAGAACAGATTGAACATGGATTCAGTCATGAGAAGAAAGAGTGCTCATGTACATCATTTAAGCCTGTCCAACTGTACGTGAGTGGAGAAGCGGGAACTGGAAAAAGTTTTCTGATTAAAGCAATTGCAACTTATCTGCAGAAAAGGACTGATTCACCGCTGTCTTGTGTTGTTACCGCTCCAACTGGGCTGGCTGCACATAACATTATAGGGATTACTTTGCATCGTTTACTGATGCTGCCAGTGGAGCATGATAACAAATTGGAGTACCACAAGCTATCTGGAGATGCGTGTTCCGAAGTTTGTTTCGAGAGTCCTGAAGAAAATGAAACTTCTTATCATTGATGAAGTAAGCATGGTGTCAAATATAATGCTTGCTTTTGTGCATTTGAGAATGCAAGAAATTCTTAGAACAGACTATGATGTCTTATTTGGAGGAAAACACATTATTGTTTTTGGAGATCTACTGCAGTTGACTCCAGTGAAAGGACAAACTGTGTTCAAAATGCTCACGCATGAAGATACCAGGAAGTGCTTAGGAAGTATTGGAAACGTTAATATATGGTTAAACTTCAAATATGCAGAACTGCTTCAAAATATGCGGCAGGCAAAGGATGAAGATTATAAAAATATTTTACAAGATGTAAGAATCGGAAAAGTAAGTCAGCAAGGGAAAGAAGCTTTACATGGACGATTAATTTCAAATTTGTACCCAAATGAAAACATTCTTCCAGAGAATATTTTTAAGAAAATTAACGAGAAGAAATCTGGCATATGTTTGATGCCAACTCTGAAAGAATGCTCCATGTTCAACAACAAAATGTTACAGTTAGAAAATGAAGAGATAGTGAAACTGGAATCTACAGATAAAATAGAGCATATGGGAGCAACAATTATTTTGTCTGAAAATTTGAAATCAAAATTGGATTCATTAGAGAAGACTATATCTAAAACTGCTGGTTTTGAAAAGACTCTGAATGTGTGTTTAAATTGTCGTATCATTTTGAGAAGGAATTTAAATGTCGAAAGAGGTCTGGTAAATGGAGCAATGGGTCATGTTGTTGGTTTTGTGAATTACAAAAATAGAGATGGAATTGAAATTTTAAAAATTAAATTTGATGGCATTGATGAAATAGAACAAATTTGTCGTTGTTCAGCTAGATTTTTGCTTGTGAAAGACTTATATGTTCGGCGAAAACAGTTTCCTATTTGTTTGGCATATGCGGTGACAATTCATAAGTCTCAAGGTTTAAGTGTAGATAGCGCTTTGGTGAACATTGGAAGTTCTGTGTTTAAAGAGGGTATGGCATATGTGGCATTATCACGAGTCAGAACTTTATCTGGATTGTACTTGATTGAGTGTGATGAAACAAAGATTTGTGCAGATCTACATTGTGTTAAAGAATACAATAGGTTAAGAAGAGAGTATGCTCCACATTTGCCTCAATATCCTCTGATTGAAAAACGTGTGGAAGGCCGAAAAAGAAGAAATGAGAGTAATTGCAGTGAGGTAGTAGCAAAAAGACAAAAAGTAGACGAAACTGTAATTGTAAGCAGAAGGAAAACAAAATCTGTTGAAGATGTTGTTGGATTTCAGTTTGAAAATAGTTCTAGTGTCAACTGCTATGCTAATGTAGTGGTTAATGTTGTTTTTTTTCTTCAAAATATACAAGAACAGATTGTTGAAAATCGGGATCAAAGATTCTGTTGTTTGTTGAATTCCGTGTTTGAGAAATGTACCAGTCATAGAGCAAAAATAGAAAGTGTTTCAGAAATTCGAAATCTTCTAGACATATCTACTTGTCAAAATCAATTTTCACAGAATATTCAGCAGGATTGTCAGGAATTTTTAATGTATATGTTTGATGTATTGGAAGATGAAGGTGTAGATATTACAAATCTTTTTAGCCTTTCTTATCAATGGCAGCATGACTGCGACAACTGTACTTTATCAAGTACTACTAGAATAGACACTGAAAGATTTATATATTTGACTTTACCAGACTGCAAATCAGTGCCTTTTAATAATCTAGTTAAAGCAGCGGATCACAATATGGTGTGTCCCCAATGTAAGTCTACAATGCTGTCCACATTATTTCTACAAAATATGGTCAGTATGTCATTTTAATGTTCTAACGATGTAGACCTGATGGAACTAAATTGACAACTTCTATTAAAAATTTCGTGGCTTCACAGTTATCGATATCAGGAAGAACCTTTGCAACTGCAGCTATTATTTTTCATGATGGTCCTTCTACAACATCAGGGCATTACACATGCTATTTAAAAAGTTGTAAAGGTTGGACCCAATGTAACGACACTCATTTGACTTTCAAACAACGTTTGCCTTTTGGCTTAACAAATTCATACCTAGTGTTTTTACAACCAAAATTTAGGTAAAGGTAATTGGCCTATGAAGACGGGAGCAGTTAATAAAGGTTATTTTGCTGTTTAAAAATATATTCTGAATAAAAGTGAATCAGGTAATATTAAAAATTGACTTGTCATATAGTGGATCACATAGTAAGTGATATTAGTATTATAGAAAATGATGAACATGAGTGAGTCAGAGATGCTTTTACAAGTACTTAAATATTGTGAAAATGTTGTAGAGCCTTTCTTTCAGAACGTCGGGAAAAAGGTCATTTCAGATTTTCTTCGAATTAATTTGAAAGTATACTCATACATCTGACACTATTTGGCCAAAAGGAAAGGTACAGGAATGAGTAAAGAGTCATGACTGAAACAAAGGAGTATATGAAAATAATGAAAATATTTCAGATGTTCTTGGAGCTTTTCCTCTAGAAAGTCGATGAAATGGATTTTTTACTGAACAGCAAAGTACTTTGCAACGAGAAAAGGACCTCCATGATATACTATTTGGCCCCAAGGAAAAGTAAGTCAATCCAAGATTAGTGTTCATTTGTCATTTGTCAGTATCTAAGTTTTTTTTTAAAACACAATCTTTTAGATTGTGTTATTTTTTTTCCGCTGTCATATGATGAGTAATTTGAACTCACTGTTTTAAGTGAAATTCAATATATTCTGAGAACAGCAAAAATAAACTATGTAACATGTTGTACAAGCTATTCTATACTTTGGATTGTGTAAATTAAATTGTATTCCCATTCTCTGACACTCACTTTCCTTTTTCCATCCTCTTTCAGCTCTTTTTACTCACTTATAATGTCTTTCTCTCACTCTCTGTAAGCCCCGTTCCTTTACTCCACTTCTTTGACAACCCCTCATTCTCATTTCAACTGTGTGCATCCCCTCTCTCCCTTGCATACATTTTCAGCTTTCAGTCTCCCTGCTTTACTTCCCTTTTCCGTATTTTCCTCCTTTGCTCTTTTAGTAATTCCTGTTTACTCACTCAGCAGTATTATTGCACTCTATCACTATAAATCACCCACTCTCCCTCGCTTATCTTTGTTTGCTCCTTAGTTTTGACCTCTTCTCTCTATTTTTCGTTCACTACTTCTATGTCCTCAGTGCCTTACTCAGTGCCTCACTCTCCTTGAGTTATGTTCAGTTGTGTTTATCTTCCTTCTATCACTTCTTTTACAATAACTTCACTGCACCGCTCTCATTGTTTTTCATCCCATTTCTTTTACTCTGGTTCCATTACTATCCCTCATTTCCTTTCTTTCAATGTCCTTCTCAAATTATTTTCTTTCAGTACCACTGTTTTAGTCGTCTTCTCCTCTCTTTCCCTTTTTTTGCTCTCTTACTCATTTCCTTTTCTCACTCATTGTACTCCACCTCACTCAGTTTTTCTCTAGTGTGTCTGCCTACTAACTTCCTCAGTCCATTTCCCTCAATCGTGGTATATTATTCTCTCTCCCTTCATCTTTTCACTCTATGACTGTTCTTCACTTACTCTCAGTTATCTTCTATTCCTCATTCTTCTAATTGCATCCTAAATTAGACTGTCTCAGTCAATATCTTTTTACATACTTCTGTTTCCTGATTTAGTTTTGCTAACTCACATTGTTTTAGTATCTTTCTTACCTTCAGTTCATTTCTCTGTTCTTTTCTCTCTCTTTGTCAGTGAATCTATATGCCTTACTCTTTGTAATTTGCTCTCCTTCTATTTCTTTTTCTCTCTTTTTGTCCTTCTACCTTACTTTATTTCCCTTTCTGTGTCCTTCATTCTTACTTTATTTCTAAATAGAGTGTTATGATTTTTAACCTCTTCATTTGTATCTTTTAATTTAAAATACCTATTTCATTAATTATAACTTATTTTTTCTTCTCTCTTTCACAGATACAAACTGTAGTAAAAAAATTAATTAAAGTTACATTTATTATATGGTAAGTATGACTAAAAAAATGTAGTTTGTCATCACCCTTTGCTTTAAGCTCACTAACATTTTCTCAATCAACCTCACTCCTGTGTCTTTACTCTGCTTCCCTTACTTATTCTTATTCTACATGTTTACTCCCCTTTCCCTATTTTCCCTCTCATATTCAACTTCTTTTAATCCCTATTCTTTAATTCACTTACCCTCTGTTCCCTTCCTTTGCTTCTTCACTCATTCTCTTTTTCTTAATTATTTACCTTACTCCTACACATACACCTCATCCCCCTCCCAACACATACACACACCTCTAACATACACCCCACACACACACACACCACACACACCTCATACACACAAAACATCCTCCTACACACACACACCTCAAACACACACACACACATTCCATACACACACATACATCGAACACATATACATCCCACACTCATACACTCCTCACACATATTTCACACACCCTCACCTCCACCCACACCGAAACACCCCACACAGCCACACCCACAGACACACCTTACACACCCACACCCCGACCTACACCCACTGACTCCCTATAAGTCACACACACTGCATTACTTATCTTTCTTTGCTGTTTCACTCAAGCCCATTCAAGTACTGTTTCCTTTACTCTCTTTGTCCTTTCTCTTTCTCACTCCCCATGTCTTATCCTAATTCAATTTTTTCCCCTCTTTCACCCCTCTTTACTTATACTACCTGGTCTTTTCTCACTTTCCCTCATCGTTCTTCATTTATTCCGGTTCCGTCACTACCCTTCATTCCCCATTTTTTACTGTCCTTTCTTTTTCTTTCAACAGCCAGTCACATTCTCCCACTATCTCTACTTTAGTCTTTTTCCTCTCTCTTCCTTTCTTTCGCTCCTTTAGTCACTTTACTTTTCTCACTTTCACCCTATTACACCTTCTCTGTTTTTTACTATGTGATAAACAATCCCTCTGTGTTTCTCCCTGTAGCTCTCTTTCTCTTAACATTACTTTCTTTGTGTTCTTCCCTCATGCTAACTCCTTCATTAATTTTTTTTTTCTATTCTTTTGGGGGGCGCGCCCCGGTACGCGTACCCTAAGAAAAAAAAATTGACAGAGATTCATTAAAAATATAGGTTTCATTTTATATATGAAAGGTAGTTATAAAAAGAACTGTTTTTTTTTCTTCTTTTTGTTGTTTTATATTTTTTTATTGTTTTTTGAACATTTTGTACTTTTTTTGGCTTTTCAAAACAGTTTTATATTTTTTTTGTATTTTTTATGGGAAGAAACAAAGAGAAAGGGAATTGAAAATGGCTCAACTGGAGCAAAAAACAAAAAACTGAAAAAATTACTTCTTTTTTTGGGGCAATCATGATTGTCACCAGCAATGACGATGAGCTTTACACTCTTTTCTCCATAGGACATAAGCTTGCCACATCCAGTACAAGTGACTTTAAAACTCACCAAATCGTTCCTGGATACAAGGCATCACCTCTGATGTTTCTGGTCCCGATTGAGTGGATTGCTTTCTTTTGGAGCTGGTCCTTGAACACTGGGGGAGGTGACTGGCCAGTTCCCTGATCTCTGCACGAGAATAGTTAGCAGGATGCTTCCGGGTCATATGCCGAATCATGGTATTATTACGAAATGAATATTTTTTATCTGGATTGCCCCTTGAGAGTTCTGCACCACAGATTCGACATGTTACCTTAGCCGCATTAACTTTTTTCTTGCCCTCTGGAAGTGAAAAAAACTCCCATACAATGTGTTCTTTTGGCTTGTATGGGGTATTTTCTTCAGGCAGCCATCTGCTCCCCTCCGCCTCTTCCTCTTCCTCCTCCTCCTCTTCTTCACCAGCAATGTATTGTTGTGGTGGTCCTCTTGGTGGTTGTGGTGGTGGTGGTGGTGCAGATGCTCCAGCTGTTGCTGCTACAGTAGCCATTTCAAAGTACAAAAGAATTGTCTCTGTAGATGAAACAGGTCTTCCTCAGTCAAAGGAAAAAGTCAGAGTGAGGAAGAAAGGTGTTTTTTTATCATTTGGAAAAAAAACTGTGCTGAACCAATCAGAAGTGTTATTTTCAGGTCACAAGACCAAGGCTTTACTCATTTGGAAACCAAAAATGTTCTGCACCAATAGAAAGTGTTATTTTCAGGTCACAAGACCCAGGCTGGTCACAAGACCCAGGCATTACTCATTTAGAAACCAAAACTGTTCCGCACCAATAGAAAGTGTTATTTTCAAGTCACATGACCCGACGCGCTTACGCTACGCGCCCCGGGGCACGCCCGTAGTCGCGCTCCGGGGCGCGCCCGCGGGTGCGTAGCGTAAGCGCGTCAGGACGTTTCGCGATCGTACCGATCGCGTGCTTTCGGTTGCGATTAAACTGGGCGTCATATGACGCATCACGCGTGTACGCGATACGTCACAATGTTGTTTTCGTTCGAGGCAATAACGCTCCCGGGACGCTCCCCGGTCCGCGCCCCGGGGCGCGCCGTAATATTGCGCTTACCCGTGCGTTCACCGGTACGCGCCCCGGGAGCGTCCCGGGGTTAAAAATAAAAATGAAATAAAAAAATGTAACATATTTATACAAATAAAATTTGTTTTAAAATGTTTCACTTTCTATACTTATAAAGATTTGCTAATAAAAAACCATTGAAATTCACTAAAAAAACATAGGTTTCACACCAGTTTTAGTTAGGAATTAGCATTAAAAAACCTATGAAATTCAGTGAAAAAACCATAGGTTTCACACCAGTTATAGTTAGGAATTAGCATTAAAAAAACCTATGAAATTCACTGAAAAAACCATAGGTTTCACACCAGTTATAGTTAGGAATTAGCATTTAAAAAACCTATTAAATTCACTGAAAAAACCATAGGTTTCACACCAGTTATAGTTAGCTGAAAGTTTTACTCGCACAAAACCATTGAAATTCCCACGTTATAGTTAGTTGGACTCACTATAACTTGCGCGTGCAATGCACTGCTGATGACGTCACATATTACATCACTCATGACATGGTCAGTGACATCACTCATGACATCACTGATGACACCATCCTTGTAACAGAGTGACAGACCTCCTTTCACTGTAATGTAACCCTTGAAACACATATTGAAAAATAGAAACAAAAATGTTCAAAAAAATGGAGATACCCATACCAGTTACCACAACCAATTCAGTAATTCCACCATCTATATACACATCCACTCATTCAGCAACAGTTCTATGTAGTCACTCATACATATACTCACTCATCATATATAGTGATACACCTATATTTCCTGTTACACAACGACAGTGATCCAAAAGTTACTGACACACATACTCACACATGCAAATAAACAATTGAACATCCATTTATTTGCATATACAGCTATACACACACTACCACCTTACTTCTAAGAACACATACACATATTTACTCTGTTAAACAATCACTTATAGAAAAACATAGTTATTTAAACAGGAAGTCTTACAATCCCTCACTCTCACATATACTCACTTATATACATCAATATTCACATATACTAGATTAAAACATATGTAGTTACTGATAAAGACACTAGTGACACAGTCATTCACTCACTAACACACACATATACACACTCATCCACCCATACAGTCCTGCACATATGCTGTCTTCAAAACACATACAAACAGTGAGTCAGTCATTCATGCATCTATGTGCTAAGTAATACCCCCACCAAACCATACAGACACTCATACTGATTCTAAAAAAAACATCTATTAACCCATATACACACATGTAGCTACTCAGCAACCCATGCAGCCACTTATACACAAAGTGAAACACTAATACATATATTTAAATATTTAAACATTATTCTCTAATATATGTATTCACTAAGATATACTTAATAAACCAGTTAACCAATCAATTTTTTTAAAAACATCCATGTAAACACTTATTTAAACATTTATTCTTCCATCAACTTTTACATATACATATATAACACATATTTATTTCTCGGAAAGACACACATTCACTGGATGGTGTCATCAGTGATGTCACGAATGATGTCACTGACCATGTCATGAGTGATGTAATATGTGACGTCATCAGCAGTGCATTGCACGCGCAAGTTATAGTGAGTCCAACTAACTATAACGTGGGAATTTCAATGGTTTTATGCGAGTAAAACTTTCAGCTAACTATAACTGGTGTGAAACCTATGGTTTTTTCAGTGAATATTACCTACTGGCGGTCGCCAGTAGGTATATATAGTTAGGATTATTTTCCTATGGGATTTTTGAAAATTCTATGTCGAATAACTTTGGCGTTTGAGGACGGAATTGGCTGCAATATTCAGGAAAATGGAACATTTTGTTTCTGAGCAGCCACTGAAAATTTGGGGGGGTTTTGTAAAGGGGGGGCCGAGAAAAAAGGAGGGTCCCAAAACGCGTTTTTCCCATGCAATTTTCCATAGGGCGGTTGGACTCACTTTTAGCTCGAACGGCTGAATGGATTTCCACGAAACTTGGCAAAATTGTAGATATTGTTTGCCCGATGTGCCTTTGCTAGGTCTCAATATATGTGCTCCAGTGGATTTTGATAAATTAATGTTAAAAAAAATATATATATCTGTAACAGCGCTCCGGTTAGCGCCCCGGTTCGCGTACCTGACGCGTAACGGAACTTCGCGAAGCGAAGCTGATTGGCTCTCCGGTGTCTGTCAACATTCTAAACAGTCCGGAGCGGCCGCCATCTTGTCTCTCGGTAGGATCGAGAGACAAGAGGTGAAGAAAAACGAAGGGGGAAATTAATGAAAGGGGGCAAGGTAGAACCCTCCTGACCCCCTAGGATTGATGAGGGGGCTATTAAAGGGTCCCGCTGGGCAAAAAATTAAAAATAAAAAATTCTGTTTTTTCGCGGTAGAGGCGCTACCCGGTACGCGAACCGGGTAGCTAACCGGTAGCGTAATGGGAGTCCGCCATCTTGTGTTTCGGTCGAATTTAATCACAAGATGGAGGAAAAACAATGTGGGAAATGGGTATAAGGGGGCACGGGAGACGTATCCTGACCCCCTAGGTTTTCTGAGGGTGGCTGAGGAGGCCCATATATGCGAAAAAAAACAACACATTTTTTTCAAATTTTCGCGCGGTTAGCGTCCGGTTCGCGTACCGGGTAGCGTTCCGGATAGCGTAACAAGGGAAAAACCAAGGGAAACAGTAAAATAATATATTTAGAGTGCTTTGAGGTAGGGTAGCTCTGAATAGAGCTGTTGTGTTGTGTGGGTGATGAAAGTACCAACATGTAGGTACCAATGAAGAGTCTAAAATTCAGTGTGCACCGTCTCCTCTGTAGATGTCTTGCATGTTCTAATATGGAATCCATAACATAGTCTGTCAGGAAAGCAGAAACAGATCCTTTGAGCACTCCCTGAGCACATAGTAATATTAAAATGTTGAATCTTTAACTATTAGTCTGACTTTTTTAAATAATTACTCTACTATTATACCTTATATTTTGGAAAAAAAATAATGTCTCAAACAATTTTTAATTTATGAATAACATTTTATTTATGTTAAATTTAAAAATTGTTGGAAATTTCGAGTAAAAGTTCATCTGGAATTTCTTCATCTTTATTTTCATGAATTGTCTCTTTTTTATCAAAATTGTCCATGAATTCTAAAAGTTGTTTGTCCACAGCCTCATTATAAAAATCATCTATGTCCTGTTGAATTTCTGATTGAAGTTTGGCTTCCTGAGCTTCTTTATCCATAATTGCTGTTAAGGTAGCAAAAAAAGAGAGAGAGAAATAGAGTTTAAGTTAGAAACTTCTACATTTTTATTTTTTAATTAACGTGTACAACATAGTTCTGAGTTTTTAACAGTGAATTTATGTTTGGACAGTGTATGGTACAAGGCAGGAAGTAGAAATATAAAGTACAGCATGTGATGAACTCTAACTTAAACCATGACTACAACAGAGAAGCCTAAGTCAATCCATAACTATAACTGAGGGACAGTAAATAACTAACAGAAAACGTTTTAATACAAATAACTTTAGGTGCACAACATATCTCCTCATAGAAACTATTAACTCACCTTTACAAAAGTGTCTAAGGTTTTGCCAGGAAATGCTCTTTAAATGTGCCTCAGGGAGTTCCAGTCAAAATGGCTGTCATTCCCTCTTATTTTTCATATATATTCATGTACCAAACCAATAAAATGACAGCACATAAAAATACAACTTGAAAGTTATGTTATCATTGGTTGAAAATGTCAACTCTTTCCAATGTGTTTTTGTCATGTAATTTACCTAAGGATATTTAGACAGGGCTAGAGCCTGAATGGCTCGATGGAATTCATTCAAATTTGGGGAAATGGTAGGGACTGGTATGCATTAGGAACTATTTCAAATTTGGTGAAAGTGTCTGCAGTGCTTTCTTTGTAAATTAACTTCCCACCTTTTTTTTAACTGCGTTTGCCGTTGCGTGCCCCGGTTGGCGGACCGGGAAGCTAACCGATAGCGTAACGGGAGTCCGCCATCTTGTGTTTTGGATGAATTTAGACACAAGATGGAGGATAAAGAATGTTGGGAAAGGGTATAAGGGGGCACGGGAGACGTATCCTGACCCCCTAGGTTTTCCAAGGGTGGCTGAGGAGGCTCATATATGTCGAAAAAGAAAAAAAAATTAATTTTTCGCGAGGTTAGCTGCCGGTACGCGAACCGGGTAGCGAACTGGGAAGCGAACAAAAGTGAAAATTAGTGAAAAAAGGTACATTTGAAATTTTAAAAGAGTAATCATAGTTAAGGTAGCTCTGAAAAGAGCTTTTGGGTTCTGTGTAAGTTCTAGGTACTTATAAGTTGGTACCAATACATAGTCTTAAATTCAGGATGAAAATTCTGTTCCCCTCATCTGAGAAGTGAACTCCATCTCCTCTGTAGATATCTTGCATGTAGTAACGCAAGTTATTGTTGTAGATGGAGCTCATTCCATGGTCTCTCATGTAAGCTGAAACAGACTTATTTACATGCTTCCTCGATTTCTCAATTTGTGGACAAAATTGGTTGGACCACCTCCATTTCTGTCTTTGGCATATATTTGAATATACCAAGGCAGTTTGAGGAAAAAGTGCCATCAATTGCTCAAAGGTGTCCTTTAAAAGCATTTCCAGACCTACCCCAGTCAAAGTGCTCAAGTCATTTCCTCCACAGTGCACAATTAACAGGTCAGGGTTTGGCAAATGCAAAAAGATTTTCACCAATGGTATCAATTGGTGACATCTTAATCCTCTGTGGCCAATCCAGTTGATTTCCACATTTTGTAAATTGAGGTTGTGTAAATTTCTGTTATCAGCATACCTTTGAGCCCAGTGGATGTAACTATGTCCAACAATCCAGACAGAAAACATGGTCAGCGGAGGTTCTGCTGCAGTCAGATGAAGTGTGGGAATGAAATGGCAGTTGAAACAGTAGGAGTTTGTAATGAAAAAAACTGTGGAGTTTCAGTGCTAATGATTCAGTAGCAGTGATTGGTGGATTTTGATTGCTGAACACAGAAAGTTAGGGTGCATGGATGAGTTCTTTGAAAGATGTAATTTGAATGGTCAAGAAAAAATCATTTTATGAAAGATTGCACTGGATATGCAGGTGTACTGAGAGTTCAGAGTTCAATTGAAACATTGTTGTGTGAACTTGTAAACATGAGAGGTCTTTCAGGAGGTGGTTGCTATGGAAAAAAGGCAGAAAGGGCAGAGGGGGGAAGGGTGTTGATTTGAAAAAAGTGAGGGAAGAGTTTTGATTGGGTGACATGAGAGATATGTGTGATGAATTACAGCATTTCTGTGCCTTTGTTGGTTGCAGCCTCTGGAGTGCATACCCTTTGCTCTGCTAAAGAAAAATTGGTGTGTGTCTGAGACTGTTTTGAAACTCAAAAAGTATTTGCTAAGGTGAGAAAAGATTCATTTAATTTAGATAGAGAATAGTATGCTTTAGGGAGAAAATTATGAAGAAAGTTGTGTATTTAAAATGTTGCTTTGTGTCAAGTGTTTTACAAATATATTTTGTTTCTTTGAGTTTCATAGCCATGTTAAAAGTGACGCAAAAGTGGTGCAAGGGCCTTAAAAATACGTTTTGATGTGTGTTAGGGCATTTTAAGTCACTTCCCCATGAATCTGGGTGAATAATTTGCTTACTTAATGTGTTTAAAAACGTTTCTTGAAGTCAATTAGGTTTCTTGATATGTGCTGCTAGAGTTTCATAGCCAGCATGGGGCATATTTAGAAGGACTTTGAGCCACTTTCACGTTATTTTCCCCATGTTAAAGGTGACGCTAAAGTGATGAAAGGGCCTTGTAAATACACTCTCATGTTTGAGCCATTTTCATGTTATTTTCCCTATGTTAAAAGTGACGCAAAAGTGGTGCAAGGGCCTTGTAAAATATGCCCTCATGTGTGTTAGGGCATTTTAAGTCACTTCACCATGAATCTGGGTGAATAATTTGCTTACTTGATGTGTTTAAGAACGTTTCTTGAAATCATTTAGGTTTCTTGATATGTACTGCTAGAGTTTCATAGCCTGCTTGGGGCATATTTACAAGGCCTTTGAGTCACTTTCACGTCATTTTCCCCATGTTAATAGTGACGCAAAAGTGGTGCAAGGGCCTAGTAAATACGCCCCAATGTCTGTTAGGGCATTTTAAGTCACTTCACCATGAATCTGGGTGAATAATGTGGTTACTTGATGTGTTTAAGAACGTTTCTTGAAATCATTTAGGTTACTTGATATGTACTGATAGAGTTTCATAGTCAGCATGGGCCATATTTACAAGGCCTTTGAGCCACATTCACGTTATTTTCCCCATGTTAAAAGTGACTTTAAAGGTGGTGCAAGGTCCTTGTAAATACGCCCTCATGAGTGCTTTGCAAATTTAAGTAATTTCCCCGTGGTGCAAGGTCCTTGTAAATACGCCCCCATGTGTGCTTGGCAAATTTAAGTACTGACAGGGTGTGCTTGTACATAGGAGCTGTGGTGTGTTTTCAAATTATGATCAGAAAATCGTATTTTTAAAAAAATACATGCTTTTTACATTTAAGAGAAGGACAAAAAGGTGTCTGCTTCTTTAAATGAATATTTCACTTCCCACCATGAATATGGGAAAATAATTTGCTTGTTTGTCGGTTTAAAAACTCGTTTCTTGAAGTCATTTAGGTTTCACAATATGTTCTGCAAGAGTTTCATAGTCAACATGGGGGCAAATTTACAAAGCTTATGAGCCACATTCACGTCATTTTCCCCACATTAAAAGTGACTTTAAAGGTGGTGCAAGGTCCTTGTAAATACGCCCTCATGAGTGCTTTGCAAATTTAAGTCATTTCCCCGTGGTGCAAGGTCTTTGTAAATACGCCCCCATGTGTGCTTGGCAAATTTAAGTACTGACAGGGTGTGCTTGTACATAGGAGCTGTGGTGTGTTTTCAAAATATGATCAGAAAATCGTTTTTAAAAAAAAAGAAATGCTTTTTACATTTATGAGAAGGACAAAAAGGTGTCTGCTTCTTTAAATGAATATTTCACTTCCCACCATGAATATGGGAAAATAATTTGCTTGTTTGTCGGTTTAAAAACTCGTTTCTTGAAGTCATTTAGGTTTCACAATATGTTCTGCAAGAGTTTCATAGTCAACATGGGGGCAAATTTACAAAGCTTATGAGCTACATTCACGTCATTTTCCCCATGCTAAAAGTGACTTTAAAGATGGTGCAAGGTCCTTGTAAATAAGCCCTCATGAGTGCTTGGTAAATTTAAGTCATTTCTCCGTGGTGCAAGGCTCTTGTAAATACGCCCGCATGTGTGCTTTGCAAATTTAAGTACTGACAGGGTGTACTTGTACATAGGAGTTGTGCTGTGTTTTCAAATTATGACATGAAAATGGTTCATAAAGAAAAGGAATGCTTTTTACATTTATGACAATGACAAAAAGGTGTCTGCTTCTTTAAATAAATATATCACTTCTCACCATCAATCTGGGAGAATAATTTGCTTGTTTGTCGG
This sequence comes from Lissotriton helveticus, assembly GCF_964261635.1. Classification (NCBI taxonomy): domain Eukaryota; kingdom Metazoa; phylum Chordata; class Amphibia; order Caudata; family Salamandridae; genus Lissotriton; species Lissotriton helveticus. Next base: position 2,099,818,777 of record NC_136059.1, on the reverse strand, counting down.
TTACAAAATTGTTACTTTTAAACATTTAGGTTTCACAATATGTAATGCTAGAGTTTCATAGTCACTATGATGATAATGATATACATTTAGAACTGTGTAGGAGGCATGGAGAAACTGAGGCTTCTGTAAGTGTCAAGGGAGGTGAGTAATGTACATTGCTCTGTTGCATACAGTCCTCATCTTCTGCGTACTCTTGGATATGCTAGACTACATCTGGACAATGAGATACCTAAGCGGAGGAAATACAGGTGATGTGATTGTGAAATGAGCAAAAATATTTGCACGTTTTTCAATTATATCACCTGTGTTACCTAACATTACGAATCACATTGTGCAGATGAGGTTTAGGCCTGTCCAGGGAGACAGAGGAGGTCTGGCCTTTGTTCAAGAGTGCAGTGGACATGACTCACTTCGTTGGTAGGCCTGCACATGTATTATCTCCTCTGTACTGTTCAACAAGCCTAAATTTCATCTGCAACCCTGAGTAGGCCTCACCTCAAACAAACCTCTGGATAGGCCACACCTTATCGGCATCCTGAACCAATCATTTAAAATGTTAGGGGCAGATTTATGATGGCCGTGCGCCTCTTTTGCGCCGCCGTTGCGTCACTTTTGTGACGCAGCAGCGGTGCAAAAGATGCACCATGTTGCAAGATAGGCCTCACTTCATCTGCAACAAGATACCGTCAGTTTAAAATGTATACATTTAGGACTGTGTAGGGGGCATGGAGAAGCTGAGGCTTCTGTAAGTGTCAAAGTTGTTGCATACAGTGCTCATCTTCTGCGTACTCTTTGATATGCTAGACTACATCTGCACAATGAGATACCTAAGCAAAGGAAACACAGGTGATGTGATTGTGAAATGAGCTAAAAAATTTGCACGTTTTTCAATTACATCACTTGTGTTTCCTAACATTACGAATCACATTGTGCAGATGAGGTTTAGGCCTGTCCACGGAGACAGAGGAGGTCTGGCCTTTGTTCAAGATTGCAGTGAACATGACTCACTTCATTGGTAGGCCTGCACATGTATTATCTCCTCTGTACGGTTCAACAAGCTTAAATTTCATCTGCAACCCTGAGTAGGCCTCACCTCAAACAAACCTCTGGATAGGCCACACCTTATCGGCATCCTGAACCAATCATTTAAAATGTTAGGGGCAGGTTTATGATGGCTGTGGGCCTCTTTTGCGTCGCCATTACGTCACTTTTGTGACGCAGCAGCGGCGCAAAAGATGCGCTATGTTGCGACATATTTACAACTTGATGCATCTAGGCAGATGCGTCACACTGTAAAGTCCTGTGCCACATGAAATCTGCGTCAGGTTTCATGTGGGCATTTTGTTGCAGGGTGGGCGTTCACTTGCATGAAAGCCCTGTAAAACTAACACAGTGAAATTTACAAGATTTCACTCAGTCAGCTTTATGGCATTGCTGAATCAAATCCTTACGCCTGTTTGAAACAGGCAAAAGGAGTGATGCACCATGCAATGTGTGGCTTGCCCCTGTGCATTGCAGTAGTCATGTAGCGCTTGCGACGTGATTCCTGCAATGCGCCGCTTTTGCGGCACAGATGCGTGACACATCTGTGCTGTTTTTGCCCCATGGTGCTCCGCATTGTAAATGCGACACACCATGGGTGGCAGAGCAGCGGCGCACGTTAACTGGTGCATCCCTGGGGATGCGCCAGTTAACATAAATCTGCCCCTTTACATTTAAGTATGAGCAGGGGACACAGAGTCGGTGAGGCTTATCCAAGGTTAAGAAGAGATGAGTCCTGTTCACTGAAAACTTGGACATAGGCCTCACCTCCTCAGCATCGATGGACATGGCTAAATAATATCTGCAAAATGTTACTCTTGTTAAACAATTTTACTATTATAGTCTCTGAGATTTGTCTCTTAATCTGCAACATCTCATTGTTGTTCTCTTTCTTTAAAGATAACGACAACATCAACCATGAGTGACAATGAGCAATCTGTTGATCTCGATCTTATCATTGAACTTGTCATTGAAACGTCAGTGGAAGTAGATCTCTTGGATGATTTATATCCTGTGGATGATGAAGAATATGATGAGGATGTCGATTTGTCAGAATTGTATGACATAGGGTGGGCAGCTGACCTGCTGGAGCCTATTGAACTGTAAAGACTTTTAAAAATAAATTTAAGTTTCTGGAAATGAAAAGTAACCATGTTAACCGTTTTATTTAAAATTAAATACAACTTCAAAAACAGCTTGTGTGAAGTGTCTTTAATAAAATAGTGAAATATGCTAATAAAATTAGTTCAGATTCACATATAAAAGAGCACAGGTCAAATGTAGAAGCATTCCATTTCTTTGCTACTATTTGTGAGTTTTAAATTTGTCAATGCACTAACAATTATTGTATGTAGAATTGACAACTAGTGTGTTAATTTTTTGACAACTGTTATTGATTTACTGTTTGGTAACAGTGGTTAATAACATTTTTTATTATATTTTACCACAGATTCAACTGCAGATCATTTCAAAATTAAAACATGCCTTCGAGGCAAAGGAGGAGAAAGGCTACAAAGCGTCAAACACAGCAGCTTACTACATGCTTGCAGCAGTCCTCTACAATAAAAACTCGTCAAGTCACCAAAAAAGCTCCGGGTAAGACAACGAAATCTTTCCTAAGAAACATTTCCAGAAAAAAAAGTATCACTACAGAACATGTTTTAGTCCAGAAGAAGAGAGTCAATTTAAACAGGAAGGAAAGGCCCCTTAATAAAGTTAGTGGTAGAGCAGGAGAAAACTCTGTGAGTGCCGGTAGAAGGCACAATCAATTTAGGGACATTCGTACACGAATGTTCCGCAACAGGATAATTGTAAATTTGATGAAAAATGTAAAGAAAGGTCAACAGAAACTGGCTTTTTATAAGAAAAAGAAAAATGTTGAGAAAATTATTGATCAGGCTTTGGAAATAAAGCGAAAGTTATTTATTTTGGTAATCAATAGAATTAGGAAACTAAACAAGGCAATTTATGAATTCAAAACAAATAGTAGATGGAAGAGAATAGTTAATTGTACAAATTTTTGTGAAGTATTTTCAGGAGAATGGATGCATAGTTCAAGTTGTGAGGCATTTTTCAATGAGGAGAGTTACTTCCAGGACAATGATTTGGTGCATGCAGTTGACACCAGTGGTCGAGCATATGAGGTGAAAGACGGTTGTCCAGTTGAAAAAGAAAAACTTGTGTCAACAGAGGCAGAAGAGGTGTTAGGTGATGAAGTTTTAGGGAGACGTCCTAAGGGTCCAGTGTACACCTGGAAGTGTAGTAGTATTTGCAGTGTGCGACAGGATTCCATCAATTTGCTTTGTGATTTTGTACGGACATTTAATAAGAAAAGTTTAAAACAGAAAATGAAGTTGTTGCAGGAATTAGATCCATGCAGAGTGAGAGAAGTGACAGGTTTACATGGTCATTCACTGGCTTGTCTTTCCAGGAGAGTATGCCAGAGTGTTTTTCATCATTTCAGGATGCTAGCAGTCCATCATAATAAAGTGAGGAAATTAGTGAGAATGTTGTATTTTGCTAAGAGTCCAGCAATTAAGCTTAAACAATTAAGCAGTGCTCTTTTGCATGGTTATGAAGTAGATGTGAAGAATATTTGTGAAGAAATTGAGTTTTGTTACTTTGCAAGTAAAAAGGAGAATGTTGAAATTGACCCAGAAGAAGAAGGTAATGTGGAAGAGAGTGTACAGGTTTCCAGTACAGATAATTTTCAGAAGGAAATTGCCACGTTTCAGGTGAAATCAAGTGGGAGGCCTAATTTCACTTGTGTGTGTTGTCGACGCACTTATTATAAGAATCAGACTAAGTTAGTGGATTTATATGCAAAAAGTGAAAGGGAAAATAATAGTGAATGGAAGGATTTCGCAACATACTTGATGGTAGAAAATTGTTTTGATTTGGGATTGGATCAACGTGTGTGTACTTATTGTTGTAACAAATTAAATCAAAACCGGATGCCTGCTAGAGCGGTTCATAATAATCTGGAATTGGTTGACATTCCTTCTGAATTGAAGGATTTAAATACTTATGAATCTATTTTGATTCAAAGTGTCCATCCCTTTCAGGCTACTGTACGAATGGAGCCAAAGACAGGGAAATTGCCTCCATCAGATTTACAGAGAGGATTAAAGGGAAGAGTTGTTTATTTGCCTCTAGATTTGAAGAAAAACATTAATACAATTGGAGTAGAGAAAGTGGAAGAGGAACCTCTGGTTATCTTAGTTAATGGGGTTCCGACAAAGAGTAAGAAAATCTGGCAAGATTTAGTGGATGTTAGGAAAGTCGAAAAGGCAACATTGTATTTGATGAAAAACAATGAGTACTACAAGAATGTATGTGTTGCAGAAGAGGAAGTAAGTGAAGAAGAGGACAGCGATTTGTGTGCTGGACAAATTGAGAAAGTAGAAGCCTCTAAAAATGATGAAATATATGAACATTATAGTGTTCATTCTTTGCATTCCATGGAAGTCATGGGGAATGCTGTTGAGTTGTTTCAAATGAAACAAGCCAAAGGGAGTCCCATTAGTGTTTGGGAGGAAAGTTTGGAAGCTCGGTGTTTCCCACAGCTATTTCAAGGAGGAAGATATGATGAGCGACCTGATCAAATTCCTGCTTCTGAATACCGGACTTTACGTTTGTATGCAGAAGATCCTAGGTTTCGTCAATGCATTCCCTATTTGTTTCATCTACTGTTTGAAAGTGATCTGTCTGGACTGTCATATGCAGTGAACCACATCTTGAAAAGTGGTGTACGGATGCAAAATATTTCGGCAAGGGACTTTATGGATGAAGTCAATGTGCAAGACAGTATTTTGGATTCTCACCTGATTAATCTCATGGCATGTCAGCGTGGTACTAATGAGTACTGGTATCGTCGTCATGGTGATTTAAAATGTATGCTGAGGAACTTAGGAACTCCCACATGGTTCCTCACTCTCAGCTGTGCCGAGTATGGCTGGGAAGACTTACTTGAATTTCTACGAGAGGCAAATGGAAACATTGAAAATATCGAATTCAAGACACCCGGAGAACTGTGCTCTTTGGATCCAGTGAATGTATGCAGGTACTTCAAACATAGATTTGAAGCTATGATGTCTTTCATCATGAACAAGAAAAATCCACCTCTTGGAGAGGTGTTGGATTTCTTCTGGAGAAAGGAGTATCAAGCAAGAGGTGCTCCTCATATACATATGCTGCTATGGATCAAAGATGCACCCAAATTTGGAACAGATCCGGATGACTTAGTGATGAGTTTCATAGAACAGTATTCTACATGTGCTGTTCCAAAGACAAAGGAAGACAAAAGCCTAAGAGAACAAGTTTTACGCTTTCAAAGCCATTGTTGTGGAAAGTACTGTCGTCGTAAATTCAGAAACAAGGACAAGTTCTACACAAAATGTCGTTTCGGCTTTCCACGATCGGTGATTTCTAAAGGAAAGAGTGAACAGTTTGATGTCTTCGATGCGACATAATGTGACAAGGAAATCCCCCAAAAATACATACAATTTGAAAAGAAACGAAGAGTCCAAGTACATCAACGACTACAACCCAGTGATTTTGTCCATGTGGAATGCTAACATGGATATACAGTTTGTGGCTGATAACTGTATGGCTGTGGCTCAGTATGTGACATCTTACATCACAAAAAAAGAAAAGACAGAATTGAAGGATATGTGGGAGGACATTTCCCATGAAAAGTGCCTCTGTAAGAAGTTGTACAGTTTCAGTCTGAAGATGTTGTCGCCATGAGAAATCGGAGCTTACAAATGTTCTGACCGGTTATCTTCAGCAAGTCTCTATGCCAAATCTAGGAGTATCATTTGGGCGAGTCTTGGTCTTGCTGCAACGCGTAATCGAGTTCTGAAACCTGTACGGGAAATTGAGTATTTGGCGGAAAAGGAGCCAAACAGTACAGATATTTTGAAGACCAACATGTTGGATACATATTATCCAAATAGAAGCAGTCACCTCGAGAATGTTTGTCTGTATGAGGTTCTACAAAATAACATATTCAAGAGGAACATCAAAGAAGATATTGATAAAGGAGTGTATGCTGTAATTGGAAATGAGGGATGTCTGGTCAAGCAAAGAAAATGCCAATTGATAAATCATCGAAAATTGAGTGGCGAATCTCGTGAAAGAAAAGAGTTTTTCTATTTAGCTCTTTTGCAACTTTTCAAGCCTTGGCGTGCAGAAGAGGAACTGCTTGGAGATTTCCTCTGTTACGAAGACTCTTTCAATGCAGCCAAGGAGACCATAGAATGTCCTGTTTTTCCAAAATATCTAGAAATGTTGAATGTGGAAATCGAGCAGGAAGCAACAATTGCAGCCGAGATTGCTAGAGACAGTTCTCAGGACAGTCAGAGTTCTGTTTCATTAAGTCAGGATCCACTAGGAGGACCAGTTATCGAAAATGAAGCTGCCACTGCCATGATTGAAGTGGAAAGAGCCATGGCACATGCTCAGGAGGATGCGGTTAACTTAGAAGATTTGGAAAGACAACTCAACGTTGAGCAGAGGAAAATATATGACGAAGTTACCAACCAAATTGATCATGGATTAAGTCATGAGAAGAAAGAGTGCTCATGTACGTCGTTGAAGCCTGTCCGACTGTACGTGAGTGGAGAAGCAGGAACTGGAAAAAGTTTCCTCATTAAAGCAATTTCATGTTATTTACAGAAAAGGACTGAGTCATCGCTGTCTTGTGTTGTTACCGCTCCAACTGGACTGGCAGCACATAACATGAAAGGTATTACTTTGCATCGTCTACTGATGCTGCCAGTGGAGCATGATAACAAATTACAATACCACAAGTTATCTGGAGATGCTTGTTGTGAAGTGTCAAGAGTCGTGAGGAAAATGAAACTTCTTATCATTGACGAAGTAAGCATGGTTTCCAATGTCATGCTTGCCTTTGTACATTTGAGAATGCAAGAAGTTCTTAAAACAGAGTATGATGTGTTATTTGGTGGCAAACACATCATTGTTTTCGGTGATTTTCTGCAGCTGACACCAGTGAAAGGACAACCCGTGTTTAAACTACTTACACATGAAGATACCAGTGCATAGGGAGCATTGGCAACGTTAATATATGGTTAAACTTCAATTATGCTGAACTGCGTGAAAATATGCGTCAAGCGAAGGATGAAGATTATAATAATATTCTACAAGATGTTAGAATCAGAAAAGTGACCGAGCATGGGAAAGAAGCTTTACATGCACGATTACTGTCAAATTTGTATCCAGAAGAAGACGTTCTGCCAGAGAATATTTTTTGGAAAATTACTGAGAAGAAATCTGTAATATGTTTGATGCCAACTCTTGCAGAATGTGCCATCTTCAACAACAAAATGTTGAATTTAGAAAACAAGAGATTATGAAACTGGAAGCTATTGACAGAATAGAGCATATGGGAGCAACAATTATTATGTCTGAGAATTTGAAATCTAAATTGGATTCATTAGAGAAGACTATATCTAAAACTGCTGGTTTTGAAAAGACTCTGAATGTGTGCTTAAATTGTCGTATCATTTTGAGAAGGAATTTACATGTTGAAAGAGGTCTGGTAAATGGATCAATGGGTAATGTTGTTGATTTTGAGAAATACAGAAATAGAGATGGAATTGAATTTTTAAAAATTAAATTTGATGGCATTGAGGAAGTACAGCTAATTGGTCGTTGCTCTGCTAGGTTTTTGCTTGTAAAAGACTTATATGTTCGCCGTAAGCAGTTTCCTGTTTGCTTGGCATATGCGGTGACAATCCATAAATCGCAAGGTTTAAGTGTAGACAGTGCATTGGTGAAAATTGGCAGTTCTGTGTTCAAGGAGGGTATGGCATATGTGGCATTGTCACGAGTCAGAACTTTATCGGGATTGTACTTGATTGAGTGTGATGTCACAAACATTTGTGCGGATCTAGATTGTGTTAAGGAATACAATAGGTTAAGAAGAGAGTATGCGCCACATTTGCCTCAATATCCTCTGTTTGAGAAACGTGTGGTAGGCCGGAAACGAAGAAATGTGACCAATAGGAGGGAGGTTGTAGCAAAAAAACGAAAAGTCGATGAACCCGAAATTATAAGCAGAAAGAAAATGGATTCTGTTGAAGATGTTGTTGGTTTTCAATTTGAAAATAGTTCTGGTGTCAACTGCTATGCTAATGTAGTGGTTAATGTTGTCTTTTCTCTAGAAACTTTAAAAGAACTGATTGTGATCAATTCGGATCAAAGTTTTTGCTGTTTATTGAATTCTGTGTTAGAGAAATGTAGCACTGATAGAACAAAAATAGAAAGTGTGTCTGAAATTCGAAATCTGTTAGACAAATGTTCAGGTCAAACGCAATTCTCTCAAAATATTCAGCAAGATTGTCAGGAGTTTTTAATGTATATGCTTGATGTATTGCAAGATGAAGGTGTAGATGTAGATCATCTGTTTGGCCTTTCTTATCAATGGCAGCATGACTGTGAGAACTGTAGGGTATCAAGTACTACTAGTGTAGACTCAGAAAGATTTATATATTTAACTTTGCCAGACAGTAAATCAGTGTCCTTTAATAAGCTAGTAAAAGCAGCCGATCAAAACATGGAGTGTAGCCAATGTAAGTCTGCAATGCTGTCCACATTATTTATACGAAGTTATGGTCAGTATGTCATTTTAATGTTCCAACGATGTAGACCTGATGGAACGAAATTGACAACTTTAATTAAAAATGTTGTGGTTTTGCAGTTGTCAATATCAGGAAGGACTTTTGTAACTGCAGCAATTATATATCATGACGGTCCTTCAACAACATCAGGACATTACACAGCTTATTTGAAGTCTAGAAACGGCTAGTCATTCTGCAATGATTCTGTTTTAATTTTCAAAAAAAAAACTTAAAAATTCTTACCTGGTGTTTTTACAACCAAAATCTTAGGGAAAGAATCTCAGGATTTGCTCTGAGGAATTTCAAGAGGTTCTAATGGCTCCTACACTATTTGGCCTTGAGGATAAGTGTAGTACAGAGTGAAAAGTTATTTTTGAGTTTTAAGTAGTTCCTGAAAAAAAAGAAGGTTTTGTTACAGAAAGTGGTGGGCACGGATTAGTTAAAGGACAACAGAGTATTTCCCAAACCAAACGGTGTTTTTACCATAACACTTGACGTCATGGAAAAATAACTGCACTTTGAATGAGTTCTGAAAAACTGTGTCTTTTAATAAGCTAATTCAAGCAGCCAATTAAAACATGGAGTAGAGGTAATGTAAGTCTGCAATGCTGTCCACATTATTTGTACAAACTTTTGGTTATAATGTCATTTTAAAATTCCAACTATATAAACCTGATGAAAGTAAGTTTTTAACTTTAATTACAAATGTTGTGGCTACACAGTCGTTGATTTTAGGAAGAACATTTGTAACTGCAGCTATTATATGACATGATGGTCCTTTGACAACATCCGCTTATTACACAGCTTATTTAAAATGTAAAAAAAGCTGGTGTTTCGGAAATGATTCCCATTTTACTATGATACAATGTTGCCTTTTGACTTAAAATATTCTCACTTTGTGTTTTCAGAAGAGAGAATTTAGGGTAGGTAACTGGCCTATAATGATTCTAGGAGTTGATACAATTTTATGTACTGTTTTAAATTGCTTTGTGATTAACAGTGATCAAGAGAATTAAATAATTGTACTAGTCATAGAGGTAGTGTAAGTGTGCCTCATAGTAAGCAATATCAGTGTCATAGGAAATGTGGAACATGAGTGAGCAAGAAGGGTGAGATATTACTAGTACAGGATTGTGAAAGTGATCTTGAACGTTTTCTTTCTGAAAGTTGTGGAAAAAGAAAATGACGGGATTTGCTTAGAAGAATTCCAAGAGTTATAAATGGCTCTTACACTATTTGGCCTTGAGGAGAAGTGCAGTAGAGAGCGAGAAGTCATTTATTGTATTTAACATATTTGTCAAAACAATGGAGCTTTTCTTTCAGAAAGTGGCGGGCAGAAAATAATAACAGCACAACAGAGTATAAGCTGTTCATAGGACATCCTTCGACATCATGGAAAGTAAGTTACTTTTGAGGAGTTCTGATTTCTGATTGGTTATGTTATATGGGTTTTTTAAACACAATCATTTTGATTGTGTTTTTTTTCCCCGCTGTTATATGATGAATACCTTCAACTCACTGTTTTTAGTGAAATTTGATATATTCTGAGAACAGCAAAAATAAACCATTTAACATGTATAATTAATTCTGTACTTTGTATAGTGAATTTTAATTTGTACTCATCTTGTCTCATGCTCACTCGTCTTTTACTACCTTCTATCAATCCTCTTTACATACTCACATTGCCTTTTGTTTTATTCTCTTTCACCCTTGTTCTCTAACTCCACTTATCTTTCAACCTTTGTTTCCCTATTCCCACTCTGCTTTTTTCTTTTCTCCCTTGCACTATTTTCCAGCTTTTAGACCTTCTGCTTCGCTTGTCTTTTCCATCTTTCCTCCCTTTGTTTTCTAAATTATATATTTTTGGGTTTTCCATTTTTGGTGCAATCAGTTAGTATAACTCACCCTCACTCATTTATCCTTCTTTGTTGCCTCACTCAGTCTGTATCTGACACTCTTTCCTTCACTTCCTCTGTATCCTCTCTCCCTCACTCTCTTTTCCTTATTCACCCTTTCCTTATATAGTTTACCTTACTCACTTTCTTTTAGTAGCTTACACAACTTCAATTTAGTTTTCTCTTCTATCCTTCTTTTCTGTCACTGAAAATATCTTCCTTTTTTTTCTGTTAGTAATTTACTCAATTACAATTTTTTTTTGTCTCTGACTGTCTATCACCGTTTCTTTCTCTTTTTTTTCTGCATGTTTATCTCTAACTTTATTTCTTTGTCAAATTGGATGATTTTCAATCTTTTCCCTTGTCTTTTCTAATTTTTAAATACATGTTTTAATATTTTTCAAATTTTTGTTCTTTCTTTCACAGATTGAAAGTATAAAAATAACAAGTGACTAAGTTAACGACAATTATAAGGTAAGTGTTTTGTACTCTTTTCGTTACATTTCTATCACATTTAACTTCTATTAGTTCCACTGCTTTATTTCTTTAACCCTCAGTTTCCTGCCTTTGCTACTTCCCTCATTCCTTTTTCTATTACTTACTTATTCTACTCCTTCCACTCCTTTTCTCAGTCCCTCTGTTCTCATAGTTCCTCACTCCTGTTCACTCACTCCGTCTCTATTACTCTCACTGTCTCTGACTCATCACTCTTTCACTACTTGTTCATCGTGCTTTCTCCCTGTAGTTCAAGCACACTATGTTATTTACATTTCTTTGCTGTTTCAATTATTGTTTTTCTGTCACTTCTTCTTTTCTGCTTTCTGTTTTTTCTCTCTGTTATTCCACATGTTTTAACCTTAGTCACTGTCATACATCTTGTTTTATTCCTATTTACTTTCGCTCACTGTTTTCTTAACACTTTCACTCAGGGTTGTTCTTTTAGTCCGGTTCTATCCCTACCTCTCATTCCACATCCTTTACTGTTTTTCTTCTTAATTTGAACATTCACTCACATTCTCTAAGAAACTCTTGTTTATTATTCTTCTACTCTCCTTTTTTTCTTTCACTTCCTTATCTATTTTGTTTTTCTCAATTATACCCTCTTACATCTTTTCTTTGGTAAATAGATCTATTAAACAGTATCTCTGTGTTACTCCCTCTAGCTGTCTTTCTTTTAACATTATTCTCTGTTTCCTTCCCTTATACTCACTCTTCCTTTTTTTTTTTTTTCTGTTTCGCTTCCGGTTCGCGTACCGGCACGCGAACAGGGAAGCGAATCAAAAGAAATCGAGGTTGCCAGAGTGCTAAACATTCTAGCAAATTTTTATAAATGGGAGGTAGTTCTGAAAAGAACTTTTTTTATTGTTTTTGTTGTTTTATATATTTTTTTATTTTTCTGAACATTTTTTTACATTTTTTGTATTTTTTGAACGGTTTTATATTTTTTTTGTTTTTTTGGGGGGGAAACGAAAATCATTCATTATAAAGAGCTCAACAGGAGCAACAAAAAAAAAAGATAATTTACTTTCTGGGGCGTTTTGGACATTTATGATTTTCAATAGCTCTGTTGATTAAAGTTATGCTACTCTCCCTATAGCAAATTATTTTGCCGCAAAAAATGCAGACTTGCTTCACGACCCCGAAGTTCATCTGAATGTTTGGGACCGTCTCCCTCGCCTCTGGTCCCGTCACTGCCTGTTCGCTTGATGTACTGGCCACAGGAGGGGGGTTTTCCTGCAGGTCACGTACCTGCGCAGCACTATAATTTATAGTGTGCCACCTCTCCATGTGCCGATGCATGGTGTAATTCCCATAGCTATACTTTTTATCAGTCCCTCTGGACAGAGTTTTGCCACAGATCAGACATGTGAAGTAGCGGGCATTTACTTTTTTTTGGCCCCGGGGAAATGTATAGAATTGCCAGATATAACTATCCTTCACATCGGACCTCCTTGGCTCTTCAGGCAAAAACTGTATCCTCCCTTGCTCCTCTTCCTCTTCTTCCTCTTCTTCCTCCTCTTGATTAAGGATGACCTGAGGAGGTGGTCCTTCCTTCCTAGGAGGTGGTGGTGGTGGTGGGGGTGCACCAGCTGCAGCTACTAATGAAGCCATTTCTTATTAATCAAAATAGGTCTTCCTCTCACAAAGTTGAAAGTCAGAGTGAGAAAAAAGGTGGGGGCTTTCATCATTTGGGAAAAAAAAAATTCTAAACCAATGAAAAGTGTTATTTTTAGGTCACATGACCTAGCCTTACATCATTAGTAAACGAAAAGTGAAATGAACCAATGAAAAGTTTTATTAACAAGTCACATGACCTGTTACGCTTACGTTACGCGCACCGCGCCGCGCCCCGGATCGCTTCCGGGGTGCTGCGCTTCACGCCTCGGTTCACGCTTCGGAGCACTTCCGGGTGCGCTAACGCAGCGTGTCATAAGACGCATTACGCGACAACGCGATACGTTGCGCTTACGCGACGCGTCACAATGTTGTTTTCTAACGCGGCAGTTGCGCAAACAGAACGTTTACCGGTTCGCGGACCGGGTCGCGGCACCAAATTGAGCTAACGGGAAGCTACCCGGTGCGCGGACCGGTAGCGAAACAAAAAAAAAATAATAAAAAAAATATATACATAAAAAAATTGTATTAAAAACATACAAAATATATTTTTCGATTTAAAGAAGAATACATTTTAAAGCTTTTGATATTTGCTAATAAAAAACCATTGAAATTCACTGAAAAAACCATAGGTTATAGACCATATATAGTTAGGAATTAGCATTTACAAAACCTTGAAAATTCACTGAAAAAACCATAGGTTATACACCATATATAGTTAGGAATTAGCATTTACAAAACCTTATTTTACTCACACAAAACCATTGAAATTCGCATATATAGTTAGTTGCACTAACTATATATTTCACGCACCCGCAATCCACTGCTGATCATGTCACATGTGTGGGATACTTGTAAAGCGCACTGTTACTCTACCCGAGTGTCCTGGCGCTGTAGACCGCTGGGGAACCCGTCCTGGTTTTCCCTGTGAGATGGTCCCTTTCTGGGTATCTCCAGGGATATTACATCATTCATGACATGGTCAGTGACATCACTGATGACATCACTGATGACATCTCAAATGACATCACTGATGACAACATCCAGTGACTGTATGTTTCTGTAAAGTTAAAATATGTCTTACATATTGAAGAATGAGTGGATTTATAAGTGTCTGGATGAAGGATTTAGTAGGTGCATGACTGACTGTATGAGTGAGTGATTAAATGTGTCTCACTGAGTGCATGGGTTAGTGACTAAACTGTCTTAACTTGTGCATCATTATATCTGTTGTTCAGTAAACTGCTGCATGTGTTGATCAGTAGCTATATGAGTAACTATATGGGTTATTGATTGGTTGCCCAAGTATTTGTATGGGAGACTGAGTGTGTGTGTGGGTGGTTGGGAGGTGTATGACTCTGTGCATAGATATGTGAGCAGTTGATTCACTAGATGTATGGGTTCAAAAGTTCATGTGGAAACAGCTGTATGGGAGGTTGACTGTGTGCATGAGTGTATTGGTGAGTGAATGGATATCTCAGTGCTACATGTCAAAGTAAGTACATATGTAAAACACAGTACATTTGAGAGTTGACATATATAAATAACTGTGCATAAGAGCCAGTGAATGTGTGAGTGGCTGTATGGATCATTGTGAACTTGTATCCGGGATTGTATAAGAGAGTAAATATGTGTTAGTATATGTTTGAATAAGTAAGGTGTGTATAACTGTATAGTTGAGAAAATGGAGGTGTGATTGATTCTTTGCATGATTGACTAGGTGTGTGTGTAACTCCATGGATGAGTGACAGTCTGTGAGTGTCTGTTTACACTGAGTGAATCTAAGGTTATATTAGAGTCTGAAGAGGTTCATCGTATTATCACATGAATGATGTCATCAGTGATGTGATCAGTCATGTCAAATGAGATGTCATCAGTGATGTCATCAGTGATGTCATTTGAGATGTCATCAGTGATGTCATCAGTGATGTCATTTGAGATGTCATCAGTGATGTCATCAGTGATGTCACTGACCATGTCATGAATGACGTAATATGTGACATGATCAGCAGTGGATTGCGGGTTCGTGACATATATAGTTAGTGCAACTAACTATATATGCGAATTTCAATGGTTTTGTGTGAGTAAAATAAGGTTTTGTAAATGCTAATTCCTAACTATGTATGGTTTATAACCTATGTTTTTTTCAGTGAATATATATATATATATATATATACAACCACACATATATCCTACTGGCCTATATCTTTGATGCCAGTTGACGAATCTTCACAAAACATTCCCAAAATAATTGTATAGTAAGTCTTGTTGTGCATGGGAAGTTTCGGGGTGATCTGTTCAGTGGGGGCTAAGAAAAAAGGGGCCAAATAAAAGTGTGTTTTCCCATTTTAATTCCGATTGGAGGTGTAGTCGAACCTACCAGCCGAATTGCTGGACGTAACTACATCAAATTTGACAGAGAGGTAGATGTTTATACACAGATTATACTTTTTGTTATGTGGTGCAAATGCGTTCAGTAGTTTTAGAGAAATTTAGGAACAAGAAGTTTGTGATGCCTGTGGTCGTGAAGCCTGTGCAAAAAAAGACAAGGTTGTGCAGGGAAATGCACAGCTCTGATTGGCTGCCAACACTTCAGCCAGGAAGAGCTGGCAGTCATCTTGGGACTTGTTTTCACTGCACATCCCCCCAAAAAAGTAAAAATAAAGAAAACGGGGCAGGGTAGGAATACCCTGACCCCCAAGGCATGGCCGTGGGTTCTTCTGGGACCCCAATGCAGAAATAGCATTTTTTTAACATAAAATGATGCACGTTTGTGAAGGATTTGCAAAATTGCTGTAAAAATAAAAAATAAAACACAAGCACAGGCTCCCGCACTCATGTTTAAAAAAGCATCCAGGTGGGCCAAATGCAGGGGGCATATGGCCGCATGGCCCCCCACAGCCCTAGGGACCACCGCCTCATCAGGGTTAATTGCTAAATAAGTGTGGAGGAGGCCCCAATGGCCTCCCCCTGCTGCTACAGGACCAATATATCCCCATGGATTTATGTTTAAAGAAATTGGGGGTGCAGCCTCCCTGGGGCTTAAAACCTAAATATTGGAGGCGGCCCATGTGTAACTCCACAGCCGCAGGGACTTCCACC